>NW_024467087.1:1452539-2905079 GCF_017591425.1 Ochotona curzoniae | reverse complement strand
GGAAACAGGTCCTTCCTGTGTTTTCCTCCTGCGCTTCTGCAGTTGAGGTCAGTGTGCCTTCTCAGGACTCGCCCATCTTTGGGCTCCTCTGAACTCTGTTGGGACATATTTTTGTTCCCTAATCCAAGCTCTCCTGTCTCAAAAAGGCCTTTAATAGTTTTTCAATGCGATCTCTAGTGTATGCAGAGTGTTCTCCAGCTATTATCTGCTGGCGACATTCAAGAAGGAACCATGTAATTTTCTGTACTTTTGTTCACTGACGATGTCACAGTGACATTCTAAGTCTCTTAATCGCTCAGGTCAGACAAAATGTCACTGTTTTTAAGCATTGAGCAAGCAGTAGAACATTCCTGTTGTGTAAACTGCGCCCTGCTTGCAAGATCGCCACACGTCTATTCAGCATTGTGCCCTCTATTTCCAAAGCCCCCTGCATGCGGATGAGGCTTGGACCCCTTCTATAAGTCAAGTGAGGCATAAGCTGTACAAAATAGAGTGAGAAAGAGATTTCATAGTGAATAGCTCTAAAGTATCAGGAGAATGTTGTTTAGGTAACACTTGGACTGGGGCCTTTGATGCCTTTGCTAGAACCACTAGTATCAACAATTTCGAAAACATTAGCAGACATTATTGGTCCACACATGCAATAACCATTTCCAACTCTCTTCTCCACTGCTGATTGTGACAAAAACCTGAAAACCTATGGCTAGTTTGGCCAAAACCTATGGGTGATTTGGGTAAATACTTTCCTGAAAACAGGGTACAAGTATCTGCTGTTTTCCGTACCTCCTGCTCAAATGCAGGTGTTTTAAGTCACAGAAGGTTTCTTGTGTTGAAGTCATAAGACCTCACATTCACTAATCTCTGTCTCTCTCTCTCACACATACACATAATACAAAGTAACAGAGTAGAGATGGAAAAAGACACTTTTCTGAGTACATTGTTAAGATATTTGCCCAAATATGAGGCTGCTTTACTCCATATTCTTTTAAGTTAAAATAAGTATCCCCACCGGATTCAACAGATATTACTTCTTGCATAGAGTATTCCCAGTGAATATATTATATAAGCTTGCGTGAGACTTTGTGAAAGGCAAGTCACATAGGTCTTTTTATGAATATTTATTACATCCATACCTTGCATTTTGAAGAAAATATTTTATAAAGTACATTTGCAGGAGGAGCATAACAGGCATTATTTTGTATATAAAGCTTTCATTGTCAACTGTTGATGGTCCATCTTCTCGTTTCAAATTTTAATCTTTAAATGTTATTGTCCATTGAACTGTAGCAGTGTTTCTTTTATCCTTTACTTCCCACAAATTGTGCTAGTTAGTCTTTCATCTTGCAAAGTAAAGCAACATAAATTTCATCTTACAGATGAATATAAACATACCCATCAGGAATTTGACAACAATGATTACAGTAGTACTAGCTGCCTCCCAGTATACTCTACGAAAATAACAAAATGAGAGAGAGAGAGAAAGAGAGAGGGAGAGAGAGAAAAGGAGCACGTTCATGATAACCATGCTTAGCCTAGCTTGAAAATTGAGAAGCCCACTGAAATGATTAAATATCCCTTGACAATAGGATACCAGACTATCTACCATTGTCTACACCTACAGTGCCATGATGCACTAAATAACACCATGTTGGGCTTGTGACTGCTGCTGAAGGAATATACCATTGCCATAATATGGGAAAAACAGTGGGGGGAATCTGCCCATGGAACTGCATCATGAAAATTAATAAAATAATGCTAATAACAGAAAAGAAAAAAGAGAAACTCAAACATCAAACTAATTGAGTGAACAGAAAGGATTTGCCAGTTTGTAGGCATGAGCTTTCATGTTTGGGGCAATGCTTGCCTTTTTCTCAGTCTCTGTGGTACACGAAGGTCAGCCAAGGAAGCACTTCACTGAAGGCAAAGCAGGAAGCCAGCCACAGACCCTGAGATGACATCAAAACTACTACCAGAAATACTAAGTCTATTCTAAGTGTGGAAGTACTAAAAGAAACTAGATCTCAGTGGATCAGAGCATGAGTGAAAACAACAAGTTCAAACAACACAGGATTCCACAGGAGAACGTGCTTGGCCTTGACAACACAGATTGTGAGTGGAAAGAATCAAGAAAGGAGAAAATAGAACCGTTTGAGTAGTCAACAGGAACACAAAGGAAGAAATTAGAAAACAACATAGTATACATATGAATGAAAGGATAACCCTCATCCAAATCCATAAGCATTAAAAAAGAAATCAACACACAAAGCTGAATTGAAAGACATTCAAACAAGCTCTTATTACTATGAAAAGCTAAAATCAGAAATGGACTATAAAGAAGGAAAAACAATGAAAGCTGACTGAACTCTGCAAATAAATGGAAGAAAAAGATAACATTATTTCATAAAACAAGAATAAATTAAAAGAGGAGCAAGGAAGAAAAAAAAAGTTGAAGTGAAACTTTAATAAGGGCTGTTGAAAAGGCAATCAATCACAAAACCAGCAGAATAAAAAGACATAATGAAATGAGTAAAGAGGGCCCGGCGCGGTGGCGCAAGTGGTTCAAGGTCCTCGCCTTGCACGCCCGGGATCCCATATGGGCGCCGGTTCTATCCCAGCAGCCCCGCTTCCCTTCCAGCTCCCTGCCTGTGGCCCGGGAAAGCAGTCGAAATGAGTAAAGAAACAATACAGAGAGAAGATAACAGAAATGGAAGAGAAGTAAAGAAGCTGCTAAACACTGCACTGCCAGCTGAGCTGCTCACACCCTGTACGCCCTGTACTAGAGTGCCTGCGGAAGACCTGCATTTCCCACTTATGATCCAGCTTCCTGCTAATGCAACCTGGAAGGTGACGAGTGATGGCTCAAGAGCTGCTGCCATGCATTTGGGAAACCAACACGAGTCATCACTCCTGATTTTGACCTGGCTTTGCCTCGGCTCTTGTACACACTTGGAGAGTGAACCAGTGAATAGATAATCTCTCTTTCTCTCTTTGTGTTTTTGTGTCTGCCTCTGACTGGCTATACCTTTAAAATAAATAAAAATAGATAAATAAGCACTATAAAAGAAAAAGAAACATTGAAGCAGATCTGACACTTATCAACTCTCAAAAAAAACAGCAACAATGCCTTTACATAAATCAAAAAGATTTGAATTGTTCCATGGCTGTCCAGGCTTGCAGTCATGATCTGGCATGACTATTAGATCCCCAAAACAAAGCAATGAAGTTAACAAGACCTTCAGGCATAACGATCACTTAGACTACAAATCAGAATGTCATCAACTTTTCAAACAGCTTTTTCTCAGTATTCAAGTATTTATGAAATTCTGTATTCACAAGCTGCGTTAAGGATGCACTCGGATTTCAGATCCCTGCTGTGGCCTTCTCCCGCCTTGGCCTTAGCAGAGACTGTAGCAGTGAACCAGTGAGGGTGGATTTCTGTCTCTCACCCTCTTCCTCTCCCTGTTTCTTCCTCTTCTCAGCTTCCTTGCCTCCTTCCCTCCCTCCCACTTTCCCTTTCTCTCTATGAATTAAAATGAAAATATTTTATAATAAAGTTACTTATAAACATTTATATATGGTGTGAGAAACTACAGGCATGCAAAAAAGATTAAGAGATGGCATGAATAAAGGGAAAATTGTGAAGGACCTACTCTGAGTACAAGATAGATCACGTGGAAAAATAAGTAAGGAGAGATTTAAATAGCATAGTCACTAGCACGCGCTTTATGGATGTAGATTGAACTCCCTTAGAGCAGCAAATGCATGCCCTTATCAATCAGGAATGACATAGCACCATAAAATAATAACATTTTGAATTTTAAAAATATAAGCAATATTATAAACATAATGCAATAGAACTAGACATTATTAACAAAAGATAAAGCTAGCTTACAATATGGAGTTAAGAAAATATTCTATTAAACAAGAGTAAGTTTAAAAACTGCAGATTAACTAGGGTATAGAAAAGATGTAAATTAATATAGAATTGAAAACTTAAACAATGTCATTGAAAGCACAATATATTAGTTTTTGGAATGCAATCCAAAGTGATAAAAGAATAATGTAATACATTATACATTTGTATAAATTGAAAATTTGTAAATAGAATGAAGAAAAACAAAGAATACAAAAATGACGAAGGAAGCAAAGGTTAAAAACAAAAGCTTTCACTACATAGTAAAGAAAACCAGTAAGTATAAAGCATAAGTCAAACTCATTGCTTTTTCCTTAAAAACTGGCAAAATACTTAAATCAGAAACCGATTAAATGAAGAAAAGGAGAGAAATTACGTTTATACGAAACAGGAAATAACAAAAGGGAAGAAATTTATATAAAATTTAATATGCTAAAAGTCAAAGAATCATGGGCTTTAAATGCAAAAAAAATGATGCATGTTTAAGAAAATGGAAACTTTAATGTAGCCTGACTTGATAATTGTAAGTGATATGCATTCATCAAATTATCGCACTATACCTATGTGTTAATTAGGGATTTTTTTAAACAAAGATACAACAGTTTAGATCTCTCTGTATGCACATTTGAAAGCTTAGATAACATTGATGATTTCTTATGAAAATTAAGTTTGCTAAAAGATTTTTAAAACAGACCAGTTTCTATAGATGAAACAGAAAAATGTTGAGATTTACTTTGATTGCAACAATGCCAGATCCAGATGGTTTTACAGGGGAACTCCACCAAATTCTCAAAAATTTATTGTCCCAGGGTACCATAACTGATTTCTGAGCATTGAAGAGGAAAAAAATAAAGTCTTCATTCTTTTCTGAAGCAAGTATAGCATGAACACTTAAATCAGGTAAAGCAACATTGAGAAACTAGAGGATAGTATGTACAAATACAATATGACAGTGTTCAAAACTTAACAATACTATATTACAAAACAATATGCATGACCAAGATTTATTCCAGGCCTATAAATTTGAATCAATAACAGGCTATGCATTAAAACATTTTCTACGTTTAAGGAAAAAATTTATATACTATCTCCATAAATGCTGAAAAAGTTTTGGCAAAATTCTTAGTCTGTCCATAAAAATAAAAAGCAAGTTTGAAAAAACATACATATATCTACATTTACACACATATCCATGTTGTAGATGAATACATAAATTTGCAAGGCAGAACAAAAGAAAACTTCCATTTACTGGTTACACCTCAGGTGTTTGCAACGTGTCTAGATCATTCTGAGGGCAGAGTTGGAAGCCGAGAACTCAGCCCAGATTGACATGGCTTTCAGAAAACAAAGTTTATTCACCACTGCTGCTTCCCAGGTCTGCGTTAAGAACTGACGTCAGGAGCAGAGGATTGAACCCAGGTACTCCAATACGACTCACCGGTGTCGTATGCCACACCTGAATGGCTAGGACGCAACCCACCCCTGGAGAGCAACGGCTTAATATATATGACAGTGCTGTTAGCTCAAGTCACTGGGGGGGAAATATATTTTTTTAAATATAAGCATTCCTGGAAAAACTAAGAAGTCATTTTATTTTTAAATGTGAAAGGCAAAATTACACAGGGAGAAGACATGGACACACACACACACACTAAACCAGAGAGAGCCAGAAAGCAAGATCCTCCATCAGCAGGTTCACTCCCCAAAGGGCCACAGCAGCTGGAGCGAGTCTGAAACCAAAGAGCAAGGAGCACCTTCCGGGTCTGCCACACGGATGCAGGCTCCTGAGGACCGAGGCCCTGCTCCACTGCTTCCCGGTCGGTTAGCAGAGAACAGACAAGACTTGAACCAGTGCCCAAACCAAATGCTGGCATTACGGGCAGACGCCTAGCTGACAACTCCACAGTACAAGCCCTGAGAAGGCATTTTCTTACAAACATTCTATTCTTATTTCCCATAAAAGATAATGGATTGGAAATATCTGGAATAAAAAATGAATAACTGATGGCTGGGTAAAGAAAGTATGGTATATATTCACAAAAAAGGAGAAACAGGGCCCAGTGTGGTAGTCTAGTGGTAAAGTCCTCGCCTTGCATACACCAGGATCCCATATGGCTGCTAGCTCATGTCCCCATCCAGCTCCCTGCTTGTGGCTTGGAAAAGCAGTCGAGGATGGCCCAAAGCCTTGCGAACTCATACCTGCATGGGAGACCCGGAAGAGGCTCCTGGCTCTGGATTGGATCAGATGGACGATCTTTCTCTCTGTCTCTCCTCCTCTCTGTATATTTGACTTAACCATAAAAATAAAATAAATCTTTAAAAAAAAACCCCTTATATCCGCACAAAACCCTGCACACAGCTATTATAACAGCTCTTGCAATTGTCAAAGGTTGGAAATACGAAATTGTATACTACATAAATGAATAAACAAGCCATGGAGCATACACGTACCAGAAATGTTATCAGCAGTAGAAAGAAATGAGCTATCAAGCCATGAAAGACATGACTGAAACTTAAATTCTAATTCCTAAGTGAAAGAGGAAAATATGAGAAGTGTATATGTTGCGTGATTGCGTTTACATGACATGCTAAGAAAGGCAGAACAATGGAGATAGTAAAATACCATTGGTCACCAGGAGTTTGGGGGGGACAAGTTTAAGTAGTTAGAGCATAGAAAATTTTTAGTGCAGTAAAATAATTCCATCTAATACTTCTCATGGTTAATATATGTTAGTATACAATGAGCCAGATTCCTAGACTATATAACACCGAAAGTGAACCATTAAACAGACTGTAGATTCAAGAGAGAACGATCTGCATACACAGATTCATCATTTGCAGGAAATTTAAACTTTGGATAAGAAATTTTGATGATGGGGAAAGCCATGTGTGTTGGAGGTGGTGGGTGTTAGATTCGCCGACCAGCCTTGAAGGAACACTTCAGCCGAGTATAGAAAAGAATATGGATGGCCTTTATTCGAGGACACTCTATTCTCAGGCCTGAAAGGGTCCAAGGGGGCTGCAGTGCTTGGGACTCTGCCACCTGCATGGAGGACACGCATGGAATCCCTGGCTCCTGGTTTAACACAATGTTGGCAATAAGGGCATATATCAATTCTCTGTAAAATTTTTCTACTCTTCTGTAGGTCTGAAATTGTTTCCAAAAAGAAGACATATCTAGTTGCCTTGCTAAAGCTATCATTCGGATGAGACAAAGAGAAAATAAAGTCCAAACATAATACCTTAACTTAAAAACCAACAGTTTTCCCTCCCAAGACAGCACACGATAACCTGGGCTAAGTCAGAGGCGAAGGCTTGTCTGGGCTGAATGGGCGGCCTAGCTCCAGGTGCTTCCATCGGCTCTGTTGGCTCACTCGTTGGTGCCGTGGTGCCTGAAGGAATCCTTCTTGTGCTTTCCTTGCTGTTATGACTATCCGGATACCACAGAGCTTGAATCAGGTGGAATAGTGACCCTGTCCCTGACTCCTCCGCCCTGTTCAGTTTTGCGGGATGGAGTTCTCTGGAATAGGTTGCGCTTTCCATTGCTTCCCAGGAGTGTTCCCAGTGAGATTTCTTCTGCTTTCCATTTAATAGAAAAAGAAGGCCCATTGTTGAGACCCAGTGGTAACTGGCGGTTAGCGACTTCTCCGTATGCCCCACTCCAACCTGAGGGAATAATTAATCCATTTAAACAAGAAAAAAAAGGAAAGGGATTTTTTATTACAACAGGGGGCTATTTTTTTTTATTTGGAATATCCAGGGTAATAAAAAAAAACAAAAAAAACAAAGCCAGCTCCTCCCCTGTGTCCCACGCCTTCACCCGGCACGGAGAACTCTAATTACTTCTTAGTGCATTTCACCTTTCCACTCTTCTTCCTCTGCTTTTGTTGTACGTGGTTCAGGGTCACACTATTTACAAAGTTGAACAGCATATATTTTTCCCTTTAGAAAAATCATCTTTACAGGTTATTACATGCTTTTTGTAAACATGTTGAAAATCTGAATTATGTTTCTTCATGTGGCTATTTATTCACCCGGCCCATCCCTCCAGTTTTGTTTGTTTCCTTGTGAACTCTTGTGGGCCCTAGGAGTGTGTTATTCATTTAAAGGATGGCCACTGCTGGAGAATGTTCCAGAGAACAGTGAATATTAGCCTGCTTGCGGGGAACATCGGCTAGAATTTTGGCTGTTACTTTTACAGTCTCAAAATTTGGTCCTGCTCTTTTTTCCTTTCTGATCCTTTGACTCAGCTGTAAAATGTCATAACTGATCCATAATGCTCAGGCTTGGATCCTTTGCACTCTAACATTTCATGATAATAATATATTTTTAATTAAAAAATTTATGAGGTTTTCAGATATTTCTAAAAATTCATGTTAGTGAATCAATAGTGATCTTGATATTTACATGTTGATATGTCAACATTTATACAGGACATGTTTGTGTGGTTCGAAATGTCAGGAAATACGATCTATTTTTTTTTATCAGTAGGAATGCACTTTGGCATCTGGGAACTCTTAAAAAAACCCTTTGAACAATTTTATATATTATCACCATTTGCATATCAAAATCCCTGTTTATACATTATAATAGCCTGTGTACTCTTAAGCACTTGCTTGTTTGCCAACTCAAGTTGTGCTGGTGGATAGCAAAGAACACCTGCTGGCCCTTGACTAATGGACTCACAGTGAGAAGTTTGTTCCTTGTTTTATACTTTCCTCACATAGCTCATGGAGATTATGAACTTCTTGTTCCCAAGCAGTCCTGGCTGGTGCCTTTTCAACCTTTAAAAAAAAGTTAACAAAAAACACATTTCTTGCAGTAACTGTCATGTTTTCTTTCTTGCTTGCTTCCTTCCTTCCTTATATACACTCTTCTTTCTTTATTTCTTTTCCTAAATGCTAGATTAAATGAAAAGGGTGTTAGTTATTTAAAAGAATGTAAGAGTTCTAGTTTTAGGTTATAGGATATTACGATACTTTACGCGCAGCTAATTCTCGCAACCTGGTTCTTTACCGTGAGCTGAAAACACCAGACGCAACGACATATCTTAGGAAGTTTATTCCAGCGAGGCAGGAACAGGGGAAGGGGAACGGGAAAGAGGGAGGGGGGGAGCAAGGAAGAAGAGAGAGAGAGAGAGAGAACCGAGTGGGGCAGGAAAAGAGGAAGGGGGGGAAGGGAGGTAAGAAGGAGGAGAGAGAGAGGAAGAGCAGGGGAGAGGAACCAAGGAGAGAGAGAAAGAGAGAGAGCAAGAGAGAACAAGAGAGCAAGAAAGAACAAGAGAGCCAGAGAGCAAGAAGGAGCGAACCGCACCTGGGGGCCTTTTTTGTCTGCCAGGTGTGGGGGGGCGGGGATTGGGAGGGATTGAGGTCAAGGCCCCAGAGGATTGGTGCCTGCAGGTGAATGCCTGGGGATGATTGGCGAGTGGGCGGGTTTGGGGAAGGGGCTGGGAGATTGGGGGTGGGATTCTCAGGTGGAATGCCAGGTTACATCTGATTGGTGGATGGCTGCACTGGCGCGAATCCCGTGAGCTGTGAGGAAGAAGGAATGGCGCAGGGTCCAGGGTGGGATATTGGAATAAGTCCTTACAAAGGGGTACCTGAAGTCATTGTTCTTACAAATTTAAGAATTAATTGGGAATGATCTGTGAGGGGACTTTAAACAATTAATGGAAAATGTCATTACAGGATAAGTTTGATTTGGTGCAAAAAGTTTTCCAAAGAATGTGAAAAAAGTTTGTCCTAGAGTACAACTCTTAAATTGGCTCCTTCATAGCAAGGAGAAGTAGATGATCACTATTAAGTGCAAATGGGCAGGTAATCAACTTCCTTGTTCTCAGTGGCCTCTTTTTGCCATTGTTGAGGTGGTTCCATGTTAAAGGAAGAAAGTGGGGCCCAGCATGGTAGCCTAGTGGCTAAAAGTCCTTGCTTTGCACTAGCCGGGACCCCATATGGACCCCAGTTCTTGTCAGAGGCCCTGCTTCCCATCCAGCTCCCTGCTTGTGGGCTGGGAAAGCAGGGAAGGACGGCCCAAAGCCTTGGAACTCTGCAGCCACGTGCGAGACCCGGAAGAAGCTCCTGGCTTCGATTGGGCTGAGCTCTGCGGCTTAGGGAATGAATCAACAGATGGAAGACCTTCTCCTCTGTCTCTCCTCCTCTCTGTATATCTGACTTTCCAATGAAACAAACAAATATAAAAAAAGTCTTAGGGAAGAGAGCACTAAGCAGGGCCTTTGTCCAAAGCCATGTCACTGTCACAGCCCATACTGACTCTGGGTCCGACCCGGTGTCAGGATCTGCTTCACCTGCTGTGAAAGGAGGCGGGGACAAGCACTGAGTGGCCGGATAGTACAGCATCGATGGAGAAGCAATTCCTAGTAAATTAAGTGATCAGACAAAAGTTCCTATGAATAAGGCCTCTGCTCTCTCACAGCCCTTAGAATAACACTGCCTAATTGTACATGTGATGACTGTCCCAAAACCGCAACGTCAAAGCTTTTAAGAATAATTTAGGCTTAATGCATTCTATTTCCTGAAAATAGAAAGGCTGAAGCAGCTTAATGTTTACTTTGGACAGTCGTTTCATTTCTATTAAAGACACGAGCTAAGATTTGATTGCCAGTCACTTGCTAGAGAAATGAAAATTTCCTATGATGTTAACTAAGAATTATGCCATTTTAAAACAAAGACACTAATTTAAAACACTTTAAAATGTTTCAATATGGATCCCCCTTCAAAAATGATTATCAAGAAATGAGGAGTCTGTATCTTTTAATAGGAATAATTATTACTTTAAAAGCATCGAAACTTGCCACTTATCAACGGGCACTGGACCCTGTGCCATGTGTGCCTTTTTAGAAAGAAACAAAGCACAAGATGGCAAAAATGCTGCAAGCACAGTAGTGCATTTACCAGTGCTTGTTTCTCTTGATAGGAAAGCCCCCAGGATACTAACTCTAGGAATTATGACAACAGACATTTACCTGGGGCCCTGGATAATTCAGAGTACTTCCCCAGATGGCTTTTCACCATAGCCACTGGGAAAATGCTTGCCTTTGCTCTGGCCTCCGCCCCCTCAGCCCAGAAGCTCTAGTAAGAGTCTCTAGGCAGTCACACTGCAGGCACGTTGATGAGCGGAGCCTGGGGACAGCACTTGAAGCTCCAGGAAGTAGATTTCTCAATCACCCAATTAGGAACAGAGATGACTGATCTGGGCAATCAATGTGGCTCTTCACTTTTCCTCCGCATCACTATGAATTACAAATCTACATTTGGGCACGGAGATTATGGAAAGGAACTTCAAAAAGCAAAGAGCTGTAGACTGTCAGAGCCAAAAAGTTAGACATAACTATTTATTTGCAGTTGCATTTTGACAGTTTTACACAGAAGAGAATTCTCCATGAATACCTTATAGCCTGTCATTGTGTGCTCCCCAATAGTTAAGTAAGATGATTTTCTAGCTCTAAATTTCTAATCACCAGGAAAAAGACTCATCTGAGCCTCCTTATATGATGAAGCAAGAATTGCTCCAGCATATTCTTGTTTCCTGTTGCCTATCAGACTGAGTTTCTTTAATATAAGCCAACTGTCTTCCCCCCAATTCAGCCACAGTTGACATCAGGGAAATTGCGCCATGAGAATTTTTTTTTTAAAATCTAGCAGTTAACCGATGTTGCTGCAATCTCAAACTCCAAGAGTGTTATAGTTCACCAGGGCATGCTTGAAACTATAAACAAAATATTAGAACAAGAAGATGATTGTACCTAGGAGCCTGAATGCTTAGATGGGCTTCAGCTAATCAGCTGTGCTGTCACATGACCTTGACAGAGTTCCTTGAACTCATTTCCCTCAATGGTCAAGTGGCCATAATGGTCTGCTACTTGCTTATCTTGTAAGGCCCACGGTGAGAGGAAATCTCCTCATGAATGCCGAACAGGAGAGAAGCAGCCACCCAGATTAGCACACAGGCACTGGCAGCGAACAGATTTGGGGGGACAGATCCTGGTTACGGCATTTCACAGCTATGTTACTTTCTGTAACCACTCGGCAGTGTCAGCGTTGGTTTCCTCATGAAAAATAGCGGTACTACTTAGTACCTATCTTAGAGAGTCATGGCGAAGAGTAAATGAAACCAGATATGTGTAATGCTAAGTGTAGTGCTTGGGAGATGATCAAATTTCCATCAGTGATGTCTGTTTTATTATTATGCTAAACACTGCAATGTATAGGAATTATTGCGTGTACCATATAAACTCAGGATTATCCCACCTTCCAAGTGCCATAAAACTAACTAAGCATATAATTGATGCAATGCTATATGTTGTCATTTAGGACTCATTAGGAGCCCAGAGTCAGGGATTGTTGGAAGTGCTTTGCAATGGTGTCACTGTCCACAGCAACTGGCAAAGCCAAGGGTAACCGTGATGCACTAGGCTTGGATTACCCAGCTTCAGCTTCTGCTCTCTGGTAAGAACGGAACAGCAAGAGGGACTCCTCAAGGGTTACAGAAGGTGGACGTGCCCCTGTGAGCAGGATTGTGTTCCGAGGTTATGTCAGCACAGGCCGGCTTGCCAGAGAAGCCACGACATGGAAACTGGTGTTCCTAGCTCATGGAATTCCTCCCCGACAGACTTCCCAGATGTGCTATTACCTTAGTCGTAACTCCCTGCTGGAGAGTCAGTCAGTCTGATTACGCTTCAGGCCAGAAACAAATGCTTAATATTGGAAGTGAATCTGAGGTGTGACAGAATGACACATGTACTATACACTGTCAATTTCTTCATGTCTTGGAACTGACATGCACGATGAAATGTTCTTGAATTAATCTTAATTTTTCGGCACTATCTGCTGGAGCCTGTGACAGTGCATTTAGTACCACCGCTCCAATGGGGGAATCCAAGTTCTTTGAAATGAAGATTAGTAGTTGGAGGCTACAAATTAAACTCCTTTAAAAGCAATTCATGTAAAAAAAAAAAGTCTCACTTCAGAAAATCCAAGAGAATTTCTGTTAAAATAAGCCGCTTAACAAAAAAACAAGGACTGTTAATTGTATCTCAATGAATTGGATCATGGAGTCAGTTTTGCTCCTGACTTGACTGAAAAGATGAGCCAAAGATACTTCTAGGACGTTCCTTTCAGCCAGGATCTCATGGCTGGGACAGGTTGACAAGGTGCAGGACAAGTACCTGTCAGAGTGGGAGCCACTGACAGAGGTAAGATGTCTCTGAACCCTCCAAAATCCATGGTTGAACTGAGAGCTCTCACACAGGGGCCTGAGGCCGACCAGTGCATCAGAGAGGGCCTCTTTCCAGCCAAAGCCAGGATAAGAGTTGGCCCACACGAGTCTTCTACCTCAGGTGAAATGCCCCAGGGAGTAGGGGAGCAGGGGGATAGGGAACAACCTGACCTGCCCTCATCCCGGAAGGACACGAGCTGAGCTGCCAGCACTAGGCCTCGGCAGTGGGCTCAGGCTGTGGACAGCCTTCTCACTTCCTCTTGCTACCGCCCTCCTTCCAGCCTACTTTCTTTCCCTCTTGCTAGCTTTTGGTGGCTTGCATTTCTTCTGTGTGCTTCCATCTCTGAGTTTAGCAGAGAGCGGTGTTGTAAGCCTTCTGGCACCATCAGAGACAGGGATGGGCCAGAGGACACGGAAAGCAGAAAGCACGCTTGACACTAGAGAGGACAAAGCTGCTGCCTTGCTCAGCAGCCCAGGGCGCGCTGGGCTGGCCGGCCTCCATGCCAGTGCGGACACTGCTGGAGGTGGCTGGCTAGGAGGTGGGAGCTCCCACCCAGCCCAGCCTTCCTGCTTGGTCCTGATCTCAGAAAGGGAAAGCCCCTGCCCCTCTTTCGAAGCAGCAGCCGGCACCACTTGTCTCTTTTCTCCTTCCCGCAGGCACTTCTGTTCAGAGTGCTGCCTCTCGCTGGCTCCTTCTGCTCCTGCTCCGTCCTCCTGCTGATTGGGAAGAAATTGCACCAGTGGGGTGACGGGGGGCTGGAATTCTTAAAGGAGCAGTTTCATTTCTGTGGAAAATGTATTTATCTGGTGTATTATTTTTCTGCCTTTCCCCAATCAATGTAACCTCATGAGAAAGGTAAGCCAGATGTAAAGTGACCATAATCACCATGTAAATGTTCATTGTAGATGTTCTGGTTTCCCTCTAAGGATTTCCAAGCAGATCGAACACTAACCCTAGCAACAATCATTATTAGCAATGCAATCCAATTCACGGATCATTTACTGAGGACATAAAGGTTGGGAGCCATGGATCTAAGTCAGGGAGTCCCTATTGCCTTACAGGCTCGCAGTTTAGGGCTGGAAACTGGAAGTGCATGAATAAGCAGGTACTGAGATAATTTGCAAACCTCTGGTACTATTTTTGTCAATAGCTCTTTTGCCCTACAAGCTTTGACCAGAGAAGCTTGTCAGTAGCCAAATTGAGAGGCCAATTGGAAGCGTGGTCTTCTCTTGGCTGCCCATTGGTTGAGATTTGTGGCAATCACCTTCAATCTTTTGAAGACTTGGTCCCCTGCAGAACTCTGAGATGCAGAATCTTAGTCTTTTTGATGTTGATGGTAGACTTTGTCCTACCAAAAGAAAGTTCTGGACATGAAACCTGAGACATTTCTAGCGCCTAGCCTGAGGCCATTCCACAGGAGCGTGTGGAGCTGTTGGCCCCACAGCACCTCCTGCCATTTAGATCCCCTCAGGGGAAATGCCTGACCTTGAGCAAATGACCAACTCCAGGGGCTTCAGTTTGTTCTGAACAAAAAGTACAGAAAATATATTGGGATGATCTTGAGAGCATGAGATAATATGAAAGATGTTTACAAAAGCAGGAGCGTGTCAGAGGAGCTTGCCCAGCTGGCTGCGGCTTGCTCGCCTTGCAGCAGCAGAGCTCAGGCCAGGCAGGTTAAGCACTTCCTTAGAGGTTCTAGTTTTGGAGTTTCAACACTATACCAACAGTGAACACGAAGGCAAATCAGATGCCTGGGACCACAGAAGGTTTGGGATCCTCAAATGTTAGATGTGATTCAGTCTCTTCCTCGGAATAGTGGCATGACAGCTTTCGCCTCTAGGTCTTTGGCTAAGGGCACCCATGGCTTCTGGCACCTTAAGTGGAGGCTGCAAGAAGAAGCAGGCCCGAGGAAGTCCTGCAGGTGAAGAGACTGGTGCTCCGGTAGCAGGAACGTGGGCTAGTCAGCACACACTCAGAGGCTTCTCCTTTTCCAGATGAGAGGAGGGCACAAAGCTATTGCCAAATGCACATGCTGGCTGTGTGAGGAAGATGGCAGTGGAAGCGAAGGCCACATAAGGGCATTCATTTAGACCTACCTTTGCAGGCCATTGAATCCAGAGAGCTTAACGTGCTTAACTGTTCAGCGCGCAACGCTTCAGCAGCCTGGCACAACTTTGCCACATGCCAGGCAGGCCTCGGTGCACCGGACGCTGGGGCAGGGAGGTCACTGACTTCCTCTTCCACCGTCTTGCCTTGAGGACCGAGCGGTGTTCTGGCCACAGAGGTTTGCTGGGAGCACCTGGGACTGGGGTGTATCCTGGGCAGGAAGTGCATGTTGCTAGACAAGCAGGGTTGGCTCCACTGCCCTCGCAGTATGTACCCTGTTCTCGGGTGCCTAGCAGTGATTCTCAGAGACACAGAGTGGACAGCGGTTCAGACAGGGAGCCTCCACTTCCCAGCCCCCTGTCTGGGGCTCCACAGTCCGTTCTGTGTGTCACTGCAACTGGCCCTGGGGCCAGGGTTCAGCTCCAGGCGCCCAGGTCAGCAGCAGCTCCCAACAGCTGGTTTTTGACAGTGCACCTCGGTGTCTGGTGCACGGGGAGGGGGGGTGGGGTGCCCCGGGACACTAGTGGGCGGGGTGAGCCCCTGCCAGATCCGGAGATGATAACGTGCCTGCTCCATGTCGTGGCTTCGGGCCGCCCAGGCTCCGCCCCCTGTGAGTGTGTAAGTGTGTGATGCTGCCGCGGCCGCAGCCGCCTGTGCAGCCGCCGCCGCCGCCGCTGCGGTCCCCGGCTGCCGCGCCGCGCCGCTCCCCCGCTGCCCCGGGCGGCCCGCAGCCTGCCAGGCGGGCGGCCCCGCCGGCCCGAGCCCGCGGCCGCAGCCTCTGCAGCGTCGGCGCGCCGGACGCGCGGCCACCGCCGGGCGAGCAGCGCTGAGCGTGCGGCCGGGGGCTTGCCCGCCCGGTGCCAGCGCCGCTCCGGAGCGCAGCAGCGGGCACTTGCAGCGTCTGCTGTCGCCGCCTATGCGGCGTGGGCACTTTTAGCCAGGCGGGAGCGCCGGAGCGCCGGAGCAGCGAGCAGGGACGGACGCCCTCACACCGCCGTCGCCGCCCGGCAGCTATGGATCTATTCGACTTTTTCAGGGACTGGGACTTGGAGCAGCAGTGGTAGGTGTTCCTTTTTGCCTTCCCCTTTGATGAGCGGATCCCTTGGCAGGGTCTGGGTTTTGGCCTTTGTTAAGAGGAGCCGGGGCTGTCGCGGGGGCACCCCGCATGCCCTTCGCCCTCGCTGGCCCCGAGCGCCGCGACTCTCTCAGGAGCCGGCGTGAGGGGCCGCGCGGCGGGAGGCAGGGCTGGGGGGCCGAACGCGTCGCCTTTCCCCCCAAGTCTGCGGAGTTGCTTTGGCCCACTCGGATTCCGCCCGCCTAGGGACTGAGACGCGCGACTTCCAGCGGGCGGCTCGCGGGCTTGACCTCCGCGCCCCCGGGACGCCGCCCGCTGGAATTGCCTCAACTTTGCCGGCGCGCCGAGCCCGCGGTCGGCGAAGGGCCAGCGCTGCCCTCTGCTCCTCCGCGGCCGGCGCCACGCCGCGGCCACCTCCATCCCCGCTTGGCGCGGCACGCACACCTTCCCTTCGCAGGCTCAGCCCAAGTTCTCCACATCCCAGTGGCGAGCCGCAGCTTTGGGGGCCGCCGCTCCGCGGACCCCGTTCGAACCAGCTTCGGCACTTCTTTGCGAGACTCGGGCGTTTTTGAAGTTGACCCCCTAGGTCGGGTGCTCAGACGTCGGTTCACGTTTCATTGCCGGCTGGACCAACTCGGACCCCACTGGGAGGCCGCCGGAGATTTTGTGAAATGGGCACGCTAGTTGGATTCAACGGTTTAGTCTGCCCTTCATTAAAAATACCCGAAACCTGTTCCTGAGAAATTTGGAAAAATAATAGCGACGTGCCCGGGGAGCGGCGAAGTTGTTATTGCGCGCGTGACGTGCTGCGCTCGTGGATTAACACGAATACACGGATCTGTGAACTTTTTCAAAACTTTACCTCCCACTGCAAACATCATTGTTTGTCCTAGCGTGTTAGCACGTCGGTTTCCCACAACAATCTAAGGAATTAGGTGGTGGTGGGGGGCGGGGGGGCAGAGAGCACAGCAGTAGCAACTAGACTTGTGCCCTTGGTTACTGGCTTTTCGGATTTAGTTAGAATAATCTAGAGTAACCAGCACCAGTGTGGACTCCTTTGTGATGGTCAGCTACTAACAGCCGTTGCTTCCAGTGCTCTGCAGTTTTACAAGGATTTCCCTTACTGATGAGATGCTTTAGGCAATTTCCTTCTTTAAAAAGGGGTCCTACACTTGGCCGATAGCTTTATTATGCTAATAATGACTCCTTTATTTGCAAATTCAAGATAATCAGAACTTAAATGCACGGTTTTACAGCAATCCTGGGTAAAGTCTTGAAGCCCCTTGTGCTGCATCTGTACTGACCTGTAAAATACATTTTTAAAAATGCCATACGGGATTTCATCCTCTAGTAGGAAAGCATGTTGCATTTTTAAAAATAATCCTGCTGATATTTGAAAGTAAAAATCCAGTGAAATTCCTGTTCAAATAAATGTTCTGCTTCTTCATGCGGCTCCACTCTGCTTCACTGGTCCCGCAGCTGATCAGCAAGGCACTGCACACAGTGTGCCTAGTACTTGGTGTTAGTAACATCATTAATTTAACATCGTTAGGATTGATTTGATGGCTGCAGTTCAACTGTGAAACACAGACCGGGTATCAGTTTTTAGAGCATATTTGTTCTATTAATTCCAGTTTAACCTTATGCACATGAACTTGCATATTCCAAGGACGGGAGCTTTTATATTTGATTTCACTTTTTCAGAAAGATATGCTTTCCCTCCCTTTTAGAAGGCTCTCTTTTCTTATGGAGTATGCAAAAGGTTTGCATTTTCCTCCAGATCCTAACTGTGCCACACCAGGTAGGAAGCACTGCGGAGTGGACACTCCATGGCTGTTAGCTCAGACTGAGCTATCACGATAACACATCTGCGTAAATAAGCCTGCTTTTTTCTCTGTGCTTTCAAACTGTCTCATTCTAAGGCCAAGCCTCCTTAAGCATTTGTGTTTACATACGCCTGTAATGTGCTTGTGTGTCTGTGGTTTGCACAACTCCACAAAGGAAAAGAGCCATACATGTGACAATAGTGTGTGAACTAAAATCCTTGGCACTATCTTGTACATCTCCAAACTCTTTGGACAGAGTGGGCCTACTTCTCCGTTTGCTGTGTGTTTACTTCCCCTTCCTGGGACCAAGTAGGTGCTTATGGTGTCATCTGTGCCCCCTAAAAAAACAGGGAGAGAAGAGGCGCTAGCAAAGTAACGAATCTCATTGACATCGAACCGATTCTTAACATTCACTTGTGGAACAGTCAGCTCTATGCTGTCTCCGTTGCAACCATAGATGTCTGACAATCAGTGGATCTGGACAGATTAAAAATAAACTCGTTTTTCTAGACATAATTTTACATACACAGGTGTATGTGTTGTTTGCGAGCACTTGGCTTTAGTAAATAAAAGTGCATGCCTGCTGATAAATATACATTTGTTAAGATGGACGCAAACGGAGGGGGTGGTGTATGAATGATGCTGCAGTGTGCGTGTGCATGCAATGTCTGGGAGTGCTCACATGCCCACGAGAACACAACGCTAGATTTCACAGACTGCCACGATATCTTAATGGGTCTTGCTCTGGACTCGATTAAAGGGCCAAAGCTCAAGTTCTTTAAGATTCCTGGATGAATGAGCAATGTTCACCTGAGTTTGAATTTAATATGAACCATCCTATGAAAGAAAATGAAAGCACAGATGTCTGTATGCATCAAAGACATCGCTTTTTTAAAAGCAAAAAAAAAAAAAAATTTGAACAAATCAAATGTCATCATTCCCTAGACACATTCTGTAATAACCACGTAAAGAATTCTCGAGGTGCGTGGAGATTGTGTGCTTAGATTTGGAATTGTTTACTAGCAATGGCCAAGTCATTAATCCTCATTTAAGAGAGAAAAATCCGTGAGTCCTACAAGGTATATGACTTTTCATTCCTGCATGCTCCCCTTGGCCCCAGTATTGATTAGGTATTGCTTTGTGATAGACCAAGTTTCTTTGTCAGGATGCTTATTCTGTTATTAAGAAAAGAAGGAAAATAAAGGAAGGAAGGAGGAAAGACACAGAAAGAACAGAATGAAATAAAGCAATGAACAAATTCTTAAAAATACACACACACTCTCAAGAAAATCACTATGATGGCAAAATCAAAATGCGAAAACAACAGTTGACAATTATAATGAAGTGACTGTGACACTGGCTGCCTTCTCACTCTGCAGGATGGCATCAATTGTTTTTAGTTTTTATGCGATGTCTCACAAGTAGCATAATTAGAGGCCAGCTTGCAAATGGGCAGTTATACAGGAAGAGACTTAAACTCACTAAACTGTTACATAAATAGAAAGTTCAAAGGTCTGTGTGGAGCTGTCAAGGCTGAGAAGCAGCCATGTGCCAGCGGCAGCCCCCGGGGCTTGCTCCAGCAGCCCACACTTTCCCAGGTTTTTTTTTTTTTGGGGAGGGGGCTCCCTGCTTTCCAGACAAAAGTGAACTGCTCAGGCCCATGCTCACACGGCCCACGCTCACTGCAGCTCCTGTCTGCCTCTGCCTGCCTGGCGCACACAGGTCGTCTGAGAGCCCTTGTTAGCTGCCGTCCCCTGGAAGAGCTGAGCAGGACTGTTTCTGGCTGCAAAGGGGCGAGAGCTAGAGAAAACACAATGTGCATTTGGCAATCTGGAGATGGCGGCTCTGCCATGGCCAGGGTGTGGGGCACCGGCGGGGACATTCCTGTGTAGGTTTAACATCTCCCAGGGTTTCTCCTTCTCTACCTCAATGTGTTTTATATTCTTCTTCCCTCTGTGGTCCAGTAGCGGGAAACTGCCTATTTGTTTGTTTTTGTTTTGATAGCATAATGCATATTCTCCAGTGTGCTTGAGCATTCATTTAGTAAATCATTTTGGACTGAGTTTACTCAGGGAACGCATGGGGAAGAGAGATAGAAGATGGCGAAATTAGCTGGCGATGAGATATCTCTTTCAAAACTCTGCAAGAAACTACCTCAGGAAATCTTCAAAGGCACGTTTATTGGGCAAAGAAGAAAATTGTCTCCTGTTAGAAATCAGTTTAATAATACATGAATTGTTTTGCTAATGATTCAGTCGGGCATTTAACAACTTTCAAATATACAAATCAAATTGAAAATGACTACCTCAGAAATGAATTTATCATTACAAACATAAACGAGATTCCAAACATTTAAGCATTTTGTAGATGGATAAAATTATATTGTATTTAAACCTGCTAATTATCATGGAATAGAAATGGTTTTAATGTGCTCAACCCTTATTTCATGTGCATTATTCTTAAGAGTACGTCCTGCATGCAGAAACTGTGCATATATAGCATGATTCTGAAATTGTAGGAGGCCAATGAAATGGCCATCTCTGGAGCAATCTGGAGGCTGTACCCCTCAAAGCTTATAACAGTAGGTCATATCTCAAAGAAGGCAAAATGATATACTTGGTTGGCCTGTTATGTAAACAGAACAATTGCTACAGCAATTACATTCTGCACTTTTAATTTTGACTTTGTTTTACTGATTGCTGTAGGATCAGGCAAGGGAGATAATAAAAGCTTGTTTGCCGGAGCAGGCATTTAGCCTAATGGCTAAGACTCCAGCTGAAATGCCCAAGCCCCATACTGAAGGAGCTGTGTTTAAAACCTGGTTCTAGTTGCTGACTCCAGGTTCCTGGCAAAAGTACCACTGCCTCCAGCCAGACAGAGACTCAGCTGGTGTCGCTGCCCCCTGGCTTTGGTCTGGCACAGCCCTAGCTCCATCCATTGCAGCCATTACTTGGGAGTGAACCAGCAGATGGGAGCAGTCTCCTGAACACCAAGTAAATAAGTAATTTTGAAAGTTTGTTTTCTGATGATAGGCAGTAATAAATTGCTGGTTAAAGAGCTCAAGTCTGCTTCTGGGGGTCCATTTGGAGGAGCGTGTGTGTGTGTGTGTGTGTGTGTGTGTGACCTATGGGAGAAATCATCTTCTTACTACTACAATTTGAATATTAATTCTATTCCCCAAACTCAAAATTACTGTTTTAAATAGTTGGTCTCAGTTACTTGTTGATGAACTTTATGCGACCAGTTCTATTAAGATGTGTAGCTTACACGTGAAATAATGGGGTCGCACAGTACTCAAACTGCGATCCAGGATTTAGCTTAAAGCTGACTCCAGAGCCCTATACCACAAACTTTTCGCTTGATTCTTTCCAACATATAGCATGCTTTTCCATTGTTATTTTATTTGATAGCTGTCTTAGAATGTATAAGTGTCATTCCCATTTTATAGACGAGCACATTTGATCCTTAAGAATTTGTATGACTCCCACAGCTTGTTGATAGTAGGGCTTAGTCAGAAATTTCCATTTCCTGATTTCCATGTCAACTGTCATCCACCAAACCTCATGGCTTTTTAGTTCTCATGTACATCTGAGCATTGGCTCTCACTTAAAGAGAATAGATTGCATTGTGTTCATTATACTTGGCAACAAATATATGAAATTACTGTATAATAGTTCTGCCGAGGAACACTATTTTTTTTTAATTAAAAGAGTTTATTAATTCATTCAGTCTCTTAGCACTCTTTTTTATTATGGATGCCATTTTAATGTAAATGTGAGCGTGGAAAACTGTATTACAGATTTATTTATTTGTATTGCGAAGTCAGGTATATATAGAGAGAAGAGACAGAGAGGAAGATCTTCCATACATTGATTCACTCCCCAAAGACTGCAACGGCTGGAGCTGCACTGATCCGAAGCCAGGAGCCAGGAGCTCTTCAGGGTCTCCCACGCGGGTACAGGGAGCCAAGGCATTGGGCCGTCCTTGACTGCTTTCCCAGGCCACAGGCAGGGAGCTGGATGGGAAGTAGGACCTCCGGGATTGTAACCGGTGGCCATATGGGATCCCAGGGCTTTCAAGGCAAGGACTTTAGCCTCTGTGCCATGCACGGGGCCCAAAAACTATATATACAAATGAGACAAAACTGAAGTCTTTGAGAACCACCCATTTAGGTTTGAGTGATCAAATATTGAAAATTTAATACGTGAGCATAAAGATGACTATGGTAGATTAATCTGGTTGATTGAAAGCCTTCACGCTGGAGCTGGGAAGTTGATAACATTTTTCCCCAGAGCTTTGCTATTTACTGCATATATTGTTTGTTTTGATATCCACAATAACTTTGAGAGTTTGTGAGGATTGATCCCATTAGCTCGAGTTTGTAGATGAGCAGAATGAAGTGCCGAAGTGTTGGGTACCGCAAGTGTGTACAGTAAGTACAGTGTGTACAGTAAGTACGGTGTGTACAGTAAGTACGGTGTGTACAGTAAGTACAGTGTGTACAGTAAGTGGATGACCGTAAGATACGTGCTTGATGTGCTTTTCACTTCATCCCCACCGTTGTGCTAAGTCATTTGTGTTTAGACACCCAGATTGCTGCCAGATCTGGCCTACGGCTTTTCTATCATAGATATCCCAATTGCAGCTGTTGATTGATGTTAGAAGCACACGTGTTCCATGCGAACACGTGGATCTTTCAAACATAGTTGCTGAGTAAATCCTGGAAATAAACCTGACTCTTTGCCTCTGTGACAGTGTTTTCTTCTCAGGCTTGTTCGCCAGATCTTTTGGTGGAAACTAACAAGTAAAAACAATGGCTACAGAATAAGTTGAATGAGAAAAGGCAAATGTGGAGCCCATGTTTTCAGTGTATGTTAAAATATAGAATTTCTGTGAATTCTAAGATATTGTTGACACTCAAGAAAACAGAAGTAAAGTATCTTTTAAGGCACAAGGGTAAGGAAGTTAACAGAATGGTCTTGTGTCTCAATCCATGCAGAGAATGGTAAAGAAGAATGTGTGAGAAAAATCCAAAGAAGAAATGAGTGATTGGAGGGTTGGGATTCCTTCAGCTTTCCTTGAATTTCATGCTTTATGACTTGTATTTCATCATGAGAAGGCTGTTTTTCTACTTAAGTGTAGCAGATCCACACCGTAAATTATCATGACTGTTAAACAAAGGTGCAGTACTAGGTTGCTCTAATGTAAAACTTTCATGTTGCACTTTAGTGAAACTTTTTGTGCATTTTCAAAGCAAAGTACACTTTACACCATGCCTAGGATGTTGCTCTGCATCATTGAATTTGTGTTAAAGTAAATCTTTGCAATGAGCTTATCTGGTAACATCTACCTACTTGCTGAGCTGAGAAAAATGATCCGAGATCCTAAATAAAATTGTATGATTTAAACAGAGCTGACAATGGCAGTACAACTGGAATATGATTTTGATTATGAATAGCTTAGTTTATGAAATGGTATTTTTAAATATACCTGTGTATTTGAAAAGTAAAATTAGCTCGTGATTTAATATTTTTATTTTGTTCTTTCGTTAGCATGTGCTGGTATATGAAGATATAAAAACCATACATTGGGGAATAAGCTAAGGAAACAGGATTTGCTTTCAAACATACTCAAAATCATTCATTTGTTTATTTTCCAATGTTCGTGTAGCTGGAACAAAAGAAAGCAAAATGATCTTTATTAAGCCAGATTCCTGGTGTCAGAATTTCATGTTTTGTAGGCAGCATATCTCGTAGAAACAATATTGAAATGATTCCATTTTTATATAAATAAAAATAAGACGCTACTTGTAGTGGTTTTTAAATGACAGTTTCAGATTTAACTGCTATTGGAAGAAGTTCTCCAGGAGCCTCCTATATTCTTGACCTTCATGGTTTGATCACAATGACCTCTCAGAAGAAACACGTTGTGAGGTCAGTTTAACCTCCAGACTGTGGCAACACGTACACGCTGACCTAACCAGCTTTCGGACAATGAAAAATGCGACCACGTGGGTTTACTTCCCTCTCCAGGATGTCAGTCAACTAATTTCTTTACCAAATTAATTTTCCAAAGGGACTGATTGTTTTCCTGCCAGGTCGGCACAGCCACAGTAACTAAATTAGATTCAGTGTGATGGATGTTTCTGATGAAGTGCCACGGAGAGGTCCCATCAATTAGCTATTATTTATTTGTTGGAAGAAAATGCTCGGCTCTGGTGTGTAGACAATAATTAATTCTTAGAACCTACTGTGTCATGGCTGGAGAGCCTCGAGGGTCACTTGGCCCAAGCTCTTCATTGTGCGAATGAGGAGCCTGAAGTCCAGGCTGGGGAAATGACTTGCGCAAGGACATCCAGGTGAAGCCGGTGCAGCAGCCCTCCTGTCCTAATTCAGTGTTTGGTACCTGTCAAGAGTTGTTTTTGTTTGGTATCTACTTTATGTCTAACACTTTGCCGGTCACTTGTATTTAGGGGGAGATACATAGAAGCTAAACATGACCTCTAGCCTCACAGACTTGACATTGGAATGTGAAATTAAATTTGGGGAAGCCATGTGACATTGCTGTAAGTTAAGGAGAGAGAACTTGAGCTCTGGTAGGCGACAGGCTCCTCCACGCTGCCTGTGAAACTCTGAGCAGTGCTCGTGTAGTCGTCAGGGATTTGAAAAGGCAGAAAGTAGCGTTGTTTGGAGGAGCCCGAGCATCCAGCACTGGACAGCAGAACACCGACCGCATCCTAAGTGGACTGGCTGCCGGTAGTTCACTTTCATGGCGTACTTGCAGAGTCCTGTCGTGCTGTGTGCAAGGAATACACTCATTAATACTTAACCATCATTTGCTGAGGGACAAGCATAAAACTCTGAATAACTATTTTGACTGAACTATGAAATATTTATGCAAGCATTCTTCAAAGAGATAGCAAATAAAAAATTGTTTCCTTTAGCCAATTGAAACAAAATGACATAAATGATGGCAAAATATACTTTTTTCAAAAAAAAAAAAGAACGTGGTAGCACTTAAGATGTACCCAAATACATCACTTCTTTTGTTCATTCTCCTTTTCCAAAGGGGAAAAAAAGAATGAACTCTTTTAAAATCTGCATTTCTTTTCCCCCCAAAATGAACTGGTCCTCGGGTACTGTCTGACTGTTGTTCACATCGGTGTTTATGATTAGTTGATTGACCACCACGCTGTCTTTTGTCTGGCCATCTCAGCTTTGAAACTTTAGCTCAGTCTCCGGTAAGCTTCTAGCCAGCAGCAGGCCTGCTCCTTCTTCCTGCTCCACTCTGGTGTTCCTGTCTCATCTGCTCACGGGCTTCCTCTGCACTCCTGTACTGCCCTTAGCGTATTTCTGCCTGGGCTGGAGCGTGCTTTCTCCTTGCTCTATTCCTCCACGCACCTGTGTTTTGTGCGGGATGAGAATGTCTTATTTCCTTCTTCCCAGTGCGTGCTACAGGGTCATAGCCACACCATTTATTCAATTCACTCAGGCACTGTGCTAGATCTTTGAATTGTTAAAGCTAGCTGAGGAGACATAATGATGGTAATAGTACTAATAAAAGTAAAATGATAATTGGGACTAATATTTCCTATGCAACAGGATATGATTTTTATTATCTGGTTTCTCTATTTTATAGAGATGGAAACTAGGACAGACAGATTCAGATTCTTACCCAAGATCACAGAAGTAACATATTGCAGAGCTGGGATTAATGCACAGACCCTGTGAGTCCAGAGCTCCTGGGAATAGATGCTGTTACAATGGTCAGTCCTGTTTGCTACGGACCTCTGCAGTGACCTGGGCTGCGGAAGCCTTCACTCTTTATCTTTAGAAGAGCCATTCTTTGGTGTCTCTGGAATATTGGTTTGAAGACCCCCAATAATACCAAAATCCATGGATGCTCCAGTTCATTTTATGGAGGATCGCGTAATATTTCATAGAACCAATGCAATCTTCCTTCCTGTAGGAAATTGTTCATCCTTTGAACATCTCTAGATGACTTATAATATAATGGAAATGTCATAGAAATAGTTGTTATACTATAGAGTTTAGGGAATAGTGACAAGAAAAAGGATCATTGTACATGTTCAGTACTGATGAAATATTTTCTCAAATAGTTTTTATTTATACTTGGTGAAATGCGAGGATGTAGAACCCACAGATTTGGAGGCATTGGGTTTAAGATCTTAACAAAATGCAAGTTATAATGACACAGATGTTTATTCTGGGAATACACACACAGTTGTTGTTGTTTTGTTTTGTTTTTGTGGTAGGCAGTAGATTCTGTACTTAGGAGGAAGGTACATTGGTTCATGAACTTGGATTTAATTCAAACTTGGAAAGAACATGAGCTCACTGAGTGCAGAGATCTTTGTTGATTTTATTCATTGTTGCTTATGCCATGCCTAAAACAGTGTGTGCCATGCAGTAAGCATCATTAATTTTGTTAAATAAATAAATGGTCTGATTGTAGAAGACCCTCCTTGAAGTTTTGTGTGATCAAATCCATGAAGAGATAATGCAAAGGAATAAGAATGCAGTCCAAAGGACCCAAATTGCAGTGATCAGGCAGGTGGCTGTACGTAGGCGTGTCGCCTTGGCTTCAGTAGGTGTTTTCTTGAAATAGTATGCTTATTAAAATTTTATAGATTAAATGTTTTTATGTGCTGCTTTTTTTTGGCAGGAATCCTGCTGGGAATTCATTGTTAATGGGAAAAATCTTTATTAAATGTCTATAAACTCACCAGATTTGTGATTTCAAATTCTTATGTACAGCGTCATCTTGTCACAAGATATAATTGCATTTGATATTTACAACAATGGTTTGATGGTGATAAGCCTTTTATTTTTTAAGTGTCTTTGGGCCACCGTATGGTACACTGGGTTGAGCTACTGCTGACAGTGCCAGCAATGCAGAGTTGAGTGCCTTTTGGGATTCCAGCTGCTCCTTTTCCAACCTAGCTCCCTAAAACATAGTGATAATATTGATAAAATAAGTCTTGACATGTTATCATTACTGAATTGAAGCTTTCAGCTAGTACAAGGGAATGGGGAAAGCATACCTTGAATAATATTTTTCTAGATACATTTACAGATTTGTCTCCTAAGACTCAAAGCCCTTTCTCGCAATTTCCCTGTGTGTGTGTGTGTGTGTGTGTGTGTGTGTGTGTGTGTGAGTGAGAGGCTAACCTAGGATTTTGGGTTTTCCTAGCATATATTTTAAGACTGAACACATTTTCTATTTATGACTTGAGAGGATTCAGATGAAAATCTCATCCCAAGGATATGCAAGAAAGTTTCTATATGTGTTCATTTTTTAAATTACTTTCTATAAGGTGAACACATTTCATGCCTCTCACAGTGATACTCTCCACCCTCCCCGCCCTCCTACACACGTTCCTTAGCTACACTTTTTCTTCTTTCTTAATTTTTGTTTAATGTTTGAAGTGTGTACGCATTAGTTTTCGGAGCTCTAACATGGATTGATAGTCGAGGCACGAGAACTAGCACTTTACAAAATCTTATGTCATACTTTTACAACTATTTTAAGCCAACAACCCTGGGGTGTAGGAGATTTCACTCTTTTTCTACAGGTCAGAAAGCTGAGGACCAGAGCTGTGAACCCCTAGTTTCCCAAAGTTTCCCAATGAGTAAGTTACTGAGCTTTCATTCAGACTCAGGTTTCTGGAGTTGAAAGTACTTTTTGGCCATAGCCTGACTTTACACTGTACAAAATGAGCTGGTAATAGAATTTGATGTACAACTTCAACATAATAAATGTAATCTTAAAGAAACGGTTGTATTCTTTTCATAGTGCACAAATAAAGGTGACAAGATGCACGTGAAAGATGACAGGGTGACAAGGAATTTGAGTAGATTTTAGTGAGATGAACACCTACGTGATTTAGTCAATCAGACCTAAAATAGGAGACAAAACAGTAGGAGCCAGCATTGTGGCATAGTTGGTTAAACCACCACCTGTAATGGCAACTTCCCATATGGCTCCGAGTTAGAGGCCTGCTCCATTTCCACTCTACTTCCCTACTTCCCTGCCAATACCTGGGAAGGTTGTGGAAGATTGCCTAAGTGCGTGGACCCCTTCCACCCATGTGGGACAACAGGACGGTGCTCCTGGATCCTGGTTTCAGCCTGATCCAGACTCAGCTGTTGTGATCTCTTCAAAGAGTGAAGATTTGTCTCTCTCTGTCCCTCCCTTTCACCCTCCTTCCATCCTCTCCACTGTGTGTGTGTGTGTGTGTGTGTGTGTGTGTGTGTGTAAGTAACTCTGCTTATAAAATAGAATGTCCATTCTTTTTTAAAGAGTTATTACTTTTATTGGAAATCTAGATTTACAGAGAGAAGGAGAGACAATAAGATTTTTCCACCGGATGATTCCACTCCCCAAGTAGCTGCAACGCCTGGAGCTGAGCTAATCTGAAGCCAGGAGCCAGGAGCGTCTTCCAGATTTCCCATGATGGTGCAGGGTGCCAAAGCCTTGGGCCATCCTTAACTTATTTCCCAGGCCACAAGCAGGAAGCTGGAATGAAAAAGGAGCAGTTGAGATACTAACCGGTTCCCATATGGGATCCAGGCACATGCAAGGCAAAGACCTTAGCAACTAGGCTACTGTGCCGGGTCCTAGAATATGTCTTTAAGTAAATGAAGGTTATACATTAGAAATGAAATATATTAAACATTCAAGAAAAATGCAGTAACTCTGATGGACCCTTTAAAAATGAATGATTAAGGGCCTGGCACTGTAGCCTAGTGGCTAATGTCCTCGCCTTGCACATGGCAGGCACTGGTACTAATCCCTGCAGCTCCACTTCCCATCCAGTTCCCTGCTTGTGGCCTGGGAAAGCAGTCCAGGACGGCCCACAGCCTTGGGACCCGGCACCCTCATGGGAGACCTAGAAGAGGCTCTTGGCTCCTGGTTTCAGATCAGCTCAGCTCTGGTGATTGTGGCCACTTGGGGAGTGAATCAACAGATCGAAGATCTTCCTCTCTGTCTCTTCTCCTCTCTGTATATCTGAATTTGCAATAAAAATAAAATAAATCATTTAAAATGTTAATTATTAAATGTTAGTTATATCTCTTTGCTGTGATTGGATATTTTAAGCATTTATTTTGAAGTTCAGTATTTGTTTAAACTTCAGTTATACAAATATATTCAGATTGAAAGTGCTAAAATTTCTTCCATGAAGAATTCTGAAGATAATTTTTATTGGATTCAAGCTATCATCTATCCAAAAATTAAAATGAATGTCACTGATAAATGACACCCATGACAGACTTCTGCATACAGGTTATAGTAATCAATTACAGTAACTCATGTATCTGGACCAAAAAAAAAAAAAAAGAAATTTAATAAACATTTCAAAAGGCTTGAAAAAGTTAAGCTAAATTCTATGTATTCTTTAGACGCAAGCAGTGAGAGCATTCCCTTGGTTCATTAATCTGTATGGATACTTGTCAATTATTTTTATCAATAGCTATGTGGAGTAGACTCCTAATGAGATCTGTTCAAATTCCATAAATTGGTACATTTGATTTATTTCAAGATTTCTTAAAGCTCAATTTTAACATTGAAACGATTCGTTAGTCATCTAGCATAAACAACATGCTGGATGAAGGTGTGGTGTTGTCTGCCTCTCGGACAGGATTGCATCTGCCCTCCGCGGTTTAGGACTGCCTTATCTGTGCACAGGCGCAGTGAGCTCTTCGGGCCTCCTATTTTTAATCTTACTGGGTAGTACCACACTCCACAGACTTCTGGAGTGGCCATGGAGACAGTGGGTCGGGTTCAGTGCTAGCACATCTACAATTAGGCAGAGAAAAAGGTTTAATGACATTACCACTCTGAATATATGATTATTTGAAATATTGAATGTTTGAGGTTTTGTCATATTTTAAACCTGCAGGGTATACTATTTTAAAACAAATCTAGCAAAATCACACTAGGATTGCTCAAATTCACGACACAAATTAAAGTGTACGACGGAATAACCCAATGTTGCCTAAGACCACTCCAGCCAGGGTCTCCAGTCAGGCCTTCCACCCTGGGTTCTGGGGTGGAGTTCAGTCTGTATGTCATCAACAGCAATAAGCTGAGCGGCAGCATAGGTCTGCCTGAACCTTACAATGTTATCTCCCCTTTGGTTTCACTGCCCAGATCTGGCTTTTCCAATGCTTACTCTTAAGTTCTTTTTTCATTAAGTCCATTGCCTTAGTGGAAGATGGAAAGGTGAATTTTCTCAAGTGAAGAACATTCAGGTCTATTTTACCTGCACTTGCGTGCCAAAATTAGAAGGCAAAGGGCAGTTTAGATTCAGGGCTGGATGGAAATAATGTGGCTTTATATATTTTTAAGATGTAAAAAACATGATTAGGACAAAGTTCATAGGTATCACTTAACTCTCCAACTCTAAGAGAAGTGATGAAGTAGGAGTAAGTTTCCTTAACTTGAACATAATCATAAAAATTCAAGGGAAAGCAATATATCCTGCAAAATTTATGAGCTTTCTTGTGGGGGGAGAGTTTGCCAAGCTTGACAACCCCCAGTGCATCTGGCCTGGCACATTCCTGTTTGTAATGAGAACCTTATGGGGTGTTGGGTCTTGGTTTTCCTCAGCAGGGCCTGTTTCCCAAGGGTATCATAAATGATATGCAAGTCGGAAACTTCATGGCTCATCGCACGTCTCAAAGATGCTTCAGTTAAGTTTGCCCACCTAACTAAAGTGGAAGGAGTTAGGGAGAGGCTTCACTCAGAAACTGTTGTTGAATTTTAGTTAATATGGATTTGTATTGTCCTTAATAATTTGCAAAGCCGTGACATACTACATGGCCATATCCACATAACTTACAGAAATGGTGGCTATGGTTGGAGTTAATATAGTTTTATTTTTGGATAGACATGCATTCATTTATTGATACCAGCAATTAGAAAACCATTGAAATGCAGATACCAGTAATGGAAAGTTGTATACAGGGCGAGAAAAAAGAAGGGAGAGAGGGAGGGGGAAGGTAGAGGGAATGAGGAGAATACTGCACTAGAAGCATATCTCACCTTTCCTTTTATTTTTCATATGTTATCAATATTTGGAATTCAACAGAATCTCCCTTGTGAGTTTGGGACTTCTGTGGTAGACTGTCTGGGGCAGGAGAGGCTGGGAGAGTCTTAAATGTGCATTTATGAATTCACCTGTGCTCAGCGTAGGTACATTGTAGCACCCTGATTTGCAGAACTATGTTCTGAAGTGACTTTTCTTCTCAAAGGAAAGATGGACAGCCATGGGCTGCATTCTGGTGATGGGAGCTGGAGCTGGGCAGGTTTCCAGGTTGAATTGCTCTGTGCAATGTTGATCTTTAACATGCTCCTGCTTCTGCTTCCCTTGTGAACCCAAGCTAAGGCAGCTTCAGCTGTCACTGCGGACAACACTGCCGTTACTTGTGAATTCACAACTTCCCTTTTTCCTATTGCCTACCCTTCTCTTTCATGAGAATTTGAATTTCTGACATTTATGTCTATCAAAAGCTCAGTGGTTACCCTTCTGCTTGCTTCCTCGGGTAGGTCTAGCAGCGCTTAGAGAGACAGCCCATCACAGGAGAATCATTATCCTTTTTTATTGCATTCCTTTGAAAGGTATTATATATATAATAAATTGTAAGACTATTATCATTATTATTTTTTGCTAAACTCTAGCAGTGATCTAAGGTACCCAAAGTGAGTATTTTGAAAGGGGAAAAACCACTAGTTTCTTGGAGCCATTTAACTGATTTTTTTCCCAAAGATTATTTATATTTTATGACAAAATTGTTTAAAAGGTTGTGCTGAATGGAGCAGTCTGCACTAAATGACTGAGGAGATTGGACCAAATGAAGCATTATTTCAGAGGGAAATAATTATTGTTCAACTTTCATGGTTTATTTTGAAAGGCTAGTAAACAAATTGATCTGTTTTCTCACTGTATAAAATAGAAAAAAATAATATATTCAGGAAGCAGAAGCCTTTATTATCCTGAGAGCTGTTTTACTGTATTGCACATTTCAGGGCCAAGATTGTTGTGGTTAATGTAGATTTGTATGACACATAAATTTAAAATATCCAAACAAACATCTTGAAATTAAATTGTTGAATTCTTATAGTTTATTTTTCAGCCGAATAGGTAGGCATGGCAGTTTCTAGCTATTTTGCTTTGGCTAATTAAAACACGGTTATTTATATTTCCATTGTTTAACGGTATGACTGAATTTTTGTAAATAAACAATGGATAACTAAACCTTATTAACTTCTGTACTAATATTTTATATCTCCCCTTTTAAGTACTAACAGGAGAATTAAGGCTCCCTGTGGATCACATTCTTTTTTCACAATGATAATCTCTCACTTAAAAACTAAGATGTAAATATCATAAAAACTATAAAATAGAAAAAGAAATATCAGTTCCTATGACTCAGTGCAAAGCAATTGCAGTGGTGTTTAGGCGAAATGATCCTTGCAGCTGTGGTTCACTGTTCATGCAGTGCATGATGGTGAGGAAGAGGAAGGTCTCCCATTGGTGGTCTGCAATGTTTGCTCCCCATCCGAGTCCCAGAAGCAGCACTGAGTCATGGAACTGGACCAGCTGCCTCCCCACTGTCTTCCCGGGAGTCACCCACTTCTAGCAGCTTTCAAATAGGGCGGAGAATCAGATTGTCTCATGAGGTAGGGCATTGCCGAACAGGTCTGGGAAAAAAAATTCCATTGTATCTGCAAAGAGACCCTCAGTGCTTCCAAATGTGTGTGTGTGTGTGTGTGTGTGTGTGTGTGTGTGTGTGTGTGTTTCTTTGCTTCCATGGAAACCACATGGCATGGTGTAAGGTCTCTATGCGATTGCCTTGGAGCAAAGGCAACCCTGGGGGCAGGAGTGGAGAGCATTAAGTGGGTTCTCATTTCTCAGAGAAGACCTTTCCAATCCTGGAAAGACTCAAAGTGAGTCTAGATACGCAGGTGGGAAATGGCTAGACTTCTCAGTCAGCTAGCAGTTTACATAAAACAGAGGTAGGGCTTCTCCACCTTCGTAGAAATGAGTGCAGGAGAACTTGCACGGAGAAGCACACCTTCAGTAATTCTTTCTCAGGTTACCTCCTTGCAGACATACTGTTCTTTAATTACCAGAATAAGGGAACACCAAAGAATTATAGGACTTCCAAAAACCTTTCTACAAAGAATCCACGACAATGTGGAATCCTAGTGTCCCCTGAGAAATTATACACGTTTCTCACTGTCACCATTCTGGCATACACTTAGCAGGGAACAGTGACTCCCAGAGTTGATAAACTGTGGGGTATCAGACATTCATCCGAGCACTTTTTATATTCAAAGTATGTTAACAGTTCCAGTAAGCTTGTGAGGTAGTAGGCAAATTGATTATTGCTTTTTTTTTTAACCATAGGAAAATTAAGACAGAGAGGCTGAGTCACATTCTCAAGCAGAAATAGGTGGGAAATAGTGGAACTGATGTTTGAACCTGACACTGTAGCAAGCCACTAGTGCTTGAGATGGGTTCTCAAAGACAAGTGCTGTGATGCTGATCTACACGATTTCCGAACAAACTACTGCTTGGATGTTAGCAAAAGCCACTCGAGCTGTGACATCGTCTCATCCTTCGAAAGTGAAGATTGCTCCTGGCTCCTGCTTTCACAACCCCTTGAGCTCTAGTTGTTGCAGCTAGTTGGGGAGTGAACCAGTGGATGGGAGATCTTTCTCTCTGTCTCTCATTCTCTTTGTAAATCTGACTTTCCAATAAAAATAGATCATTTTTAAAAATAGCACAGATTGAATTTGAAAGCCATTCCACTCCTGACATTGCATCTTTGAATAGTCACACGCTCCTTAAATTGTATTTCGCTGCCATGCCTCTGATTTTGTGATGGATGGAATCCTTAGTATCCTCAGAAGAGGGGAATGGCATTCATTAATTACTTCATTCATCACGTAGATTGTGAGTTCCTACCGTGAACCAGGAATATCATGCACAAATGGCCCTTGGAATCAGACTATTAAATATTTAAAATAGGATGAAAATTGATGAAATGCTTACTGATTCTCTATGATACCCAAGGTCATATTGCATTGCAGGCCTTATGGTACATTTTAAATGATAAAACCAGATGACTATGGTCTTTTATGTGCAGCGTGTTCTTCAGAACCACTGCCCTGATGGACTCCTGCAGGAGAGGTGTTTGAATGATGTCAGCATGAGACAGTGAATTGTTTTGATCCACACAGAAATGATATCTGAAAACATGATTCTCAAACTGCTAGATCATCGGTCATATTGTAGAAACACATGGCACAGGAATATATGCATGCATCAGTATGTGTACACACACACACACACACACACACACACACACACACACACACACACACAGCCTCACTTGCAAGCTCAGAGTGCGGAACCTATGGATTACTCTTTTCTCCCTGTTGTGATTTTCTTGACATCTTACGGAAATAAATGCAGAGAAACTAGTAGCTAATCTCCTCCAGGTCCCCACCCTGCATTCCTGACAGTGCAGTTCATGTGGAATGCATGTTACTGAAGTTGAATTAACAGTTATCTAGGTCAGAAGTAACATGTTAACATTCTCACATTAGAGAATGTATGTCTGGCTCCCTCTTTTTCACTCACTTTGTGTGTGTTTTCACAATAATACCTATACATCTTTTTTTTTTGTTCGTAAAATCTAGACGCAAATATTATAATCCTTAAACATATTCTTAGTGAAATCACTTGGAGCAGTTTTTAGTTCAGTTTGGTTTGTAGTAAATGCTTTCCACTCATGTAGACATGAGGATAATACAAACTGGAAGAAACTACAATGAAATAAAAGAGAGAGCGAGCTTAAAATCTGAACTAACAATGTAAACATTTCTGTATCCTTACGCATTGGGGCTTATACCCTACATGGGACATGAGGTAATGACGTTAGAATGGGCCATTCAGAGATCCATGGAAATACATCCTGTGTGTATATTATATTTAATTATACATTTATATACTCATATATTTATAAAAATACTTAAGCACATGTATGCATATATTAGCCAGTAGTTGATCCTATGGTTTTGTGAAACTTGAACTATTATTTTTAAAATGTGTTTATTTTTATTTGAAACGTAGGTTTACAGATAGCAGGACAGAATCTTTCATCTGTTGGTTCATTCCCCAAAGTGCTGAATTGGCCAGAACTGGGCTGATCCAAAGCCAGGAACCAGGAGCCTCCTCCGGGTCTCTCACATGGGCATGAGTCACAAGGTTTTGGGCTATCCTTTACTGCTTTCCAGGCTACCAGGAAAGAATTGGATGGGGAGTGGAGCAGCTGGGACATCAACTGGCACCTGTGTGGTGTGCCAGCGCTGGCAGATAGAGCATCACCCTGTTGAGCCACTGTGCCAGCCGTGAAACTTGAACTCTTTAAGATGGGTCATACTGATATTCCATTCTTCCTTTTGTTCTCCAAATTTATACAAATAACGTTTTGCATTCTGTTAGCATTTTTGTCTGGTTGAGGACTGTTTTGTCTAAACAAATTATGACATTATTTTATTTTAAACATTCCTTTCCAGAATAAAATAATCAATGCCAGCTGCCCTGATCACTTGTGAACTTAAAGGGGGAATGTATGAAGTCAGCTTCCATCCGAGCTGTTTCAGAGAGGAGATGTTATCGCAGCATTTTAAAAACCTGCGAAACGCCTTCGTGGCTAAGATTGATACGCCCAGCTGCATTGTGGGCCCGCTGCTTGTCTAGAATTCTTTTCAAACCTCTAGGATTTAGTGAAACGCCAAATGCATTTTGCCCCAAGCCCTTTTCCCCTCTTTAATTTTGAGACCCTTGTGTATTTGGAGGGGAATGTTATCCATATGTTTCTGATTCATTTACACTTAACTCATCAAAATGTTGTTTTGTAAGATCCATTTGATGTCCTAGAAGCTTTTGTGTGTGTGTATATATATATTTTTTTCTTTTAAATAAGCTTTTGTAAGTCTTCCACATGGCCCCCACTTCCACTTCCCATCAGAATGTCCGATTTGGCTGATGATAAACAAACTGAAATGCCCAACAGGGTTGAGTTCAGTTCTTAATTGCTTAGACAGAGTGTGCCAGGAGGCCCCAGGTGGTGGGCACTGGGCCCTCAGTGTTCTCTGCTGGCCTGATGGTGCTCGACAGATCATCAGACTCTCCTGGTTGTACTTAACACTGGCCCAGCTGTCTATTTTTGAAGCAGCAGAATGATTTTCCAAATAAATTTAACCTGAACATAAATGGACTCTTTTCACTAGAACTTTCGTTGAAATCTTTGTAGAAGAAAGGTCTTTGTCTCAATTTGTTATCTAAGAAAAACCTTCACACAAGAATAGCTTTCCTAACTTTTGCTTTAGACAATAAAGCTCTGTTAAAACTTTCATCACTTCACATACAGTTACTTTTTCTATTTGATAAGCAGTTTGATACATGGCAATTAGTAACAGTTTTGACTAATCTCTTTGATGGTGACCAGTGGATCTGGCCTTTTTCTAATTTGTTTATGGTTACAATTACAAATCCCTCTGACAATCACATTCTATGAGGACCCAAACAGTGCCCCAAGAAGAAGTCTTTGTGTGACAGTTAAGCAATTTAGTAGAGCATAAAGACTTCAAGCATTTGGAGAGCCATGACAGTCTTTTATCAGTGCATGGCCTTACTAGGCACTGAACTTGAACTTGTCACTTGGAATAGAAGCTATCCTAAGTCTCCTCACAGAGGATTGGCTTGAGGGAAGCAGTCCTTCAGGGCTGCAGACGTACGAGTATGACAGCAGAGCAGCAGGAACCATCCAAGGGTAGCCTCAGATGATGTCATTGGCACCATTGTAGGGGAATTGGTGGGTTGAATACCCAGCACAGCTCCTAGTAATTAATTACATGATTTGAATTCAAGCTATATTCAGGTATAACTCAGAATAGTTCTTCAGCATAAAATATCCGGATAAATCATTTTGCCTTGCTTGTATTAAAACAATATTCTAAAAATGTTTCATGAGTCTTTAGCAATAAACACTTATGTGTGTTAATCAATGATTGAGTCATCAAAATACATTTCCTGGGTCCAGCAGTGTGGTGCATTGATTTGAACCTTTTCATGTAGCACAAGCATACCATATGAATGCCAATGTACCTGGGGACGATGAGTCCTTGGGTCCTTGTGCCCGTGAGGGAGACCCAGAAGAAACTCCAGGTTCCTGGATTTGCCCTGGCACAGAATTGACTGTTGTAGACCCTTGAGGAATGAACCAGCAGATGGAAGATTTCTGTTAGTGTCTCTCCCTCCCTCTTTCCACCCAATTCTGCCTTTGAAATAACAAAAAATGTAGTTCCCTTTTCTCTTATAAACATTAAAAAGATATCAGAAACAAGTTACAGTGCATTATATACATATACATATATATACACATAGATTTCTACATGTCAGTTTAATGCCAATTAGTGGACTTGTCCTGTGTGTAAAATCCAGGGACTAAATGATGATATTTGGGCCTTGTGGAATTGTACCTTAATATTTCAGATCAGATTGGATGTGATCATAAACCCTTATTTTTGTAATACATATGTGAGTTTAGTGTAAAAAAAAAAAAGATGAAGAAGAATCAAATGAGTTGCATGTGAAACTCTTGTTAGGAGATTGGAAAGGCCTAACATTCTTGAAGCCGACTCTGCACCCACCCTTCACAGACGGCTCCATTCTTCCCCGTTGGATCAGCTCTCTGTAGATATCGTGCCAATGGCAGAAAAGGGTAATAAACTGGAGCAGAGAACTCCAGATGAAAGAACTTTCTTGCAGAGCATTAGCATCTGTCCTTGTGTTGCCCGTGGACACGCCTCCATGCTCATGTCTGCTCCACAATAATGTATAGCTTGCTTCACCAGGCCTCAGTGGCTTCCGGTTTCTCTTTGGGCAAATTCAGCTTCCCCCATTTCTCTTTTAATAAATGTGCCCAAAAAAGTTCTAATGCAAACTAGTCAAACTGTTATTTGGTGGCCACCTGTCCTATGACAAGAGGAAACAAGGGTTGCCCTGACTAGACCTAAAGGCTTCAATACTCCAAGGATGGCAGGTGTGTGCCATGCTATATTTAACCGTGTGGTTGTCACAGAGGCAGTTGAAAACACTTCTGCATGTATTTGCATGGGGGCAAATGATGGCTATTTTCTTATCTAGCCGGCAACTGAGTTGGCTAAAACATCAAGTGTGCTTTTTGAGCATTTTGTATTAAGAGGTGAGCATTTGCTTTTGTTTCTGGAAACAGGCATATGTTATGTCTATAAAGCAATGAGAAACAAAGTCTTTGAGGAAAGACTTCAGTTCTGTGCAGTTTGAGGAAGATGTTACAGGAAACTTTCCTTTCTTCATTCACTATTTTACTATTTGTTCTAGGGATGTGGCAAGGTGGTTCAATTTTAAATACTTGTCAGATCTTTCCAAGACTTTTAGTGTATAATTGCTGGATACTTTCCTTATACAATCGTATAAATGTATGATTACCCGTGATTTCTTATTAATGTGCATTTAAAATGACAGAGTGGGCAAGGGTAGTGTCACCCTTTAGTGAAACAAACTCCCTTCTATTATACTCCTATCTTGTTAATATCAGCATATTTGTATTTTCATTTATTTCAAGTTCTAACTTCTGATGTATGTTCTTTTACAAATCATTCCATCACCTCAGTATAAACAATCAGTCTCATGTAATCAGACACACAAATGCACAGTAAGACACTTTGACTTGGATAACATTCAACTTTTGCGGGGTTAAATGTCAGGTTGGGAAGAGCTTTGAGCATCTGTCCTGACATTGCACTTCAGCTACAGTGACTCAAACCTTTTCTCCTTGCATTGTCTTTGTGAAATGCAGGCCTGATGTTTGTGCATATAAATCCTTATTAACAGGAAATATTACTTAATATTAATGTTGTTATGTATTTTCAGAATTAATAATCAAATAAGCCAATCAAAGCCAATGTGTATCTAGATTCTGTGCATGATTAATGTTATTTGTTTTCACTTTTAAATGAAAATGTTAAGTCAGTTGCACGATTATTTAGATTTATAAATGTGACATTAAAAAAATACACATCTATCTAATCCATGCATATGATTAAATGAATTCATCAAATGTATTATTAAAGGATACATGAAACATATGGGATATAGATTTAATTAATTCAGAAGCATGTAAATTCCACAGTGCTTATCAGTGTATTTTAACTATACATATGCTGTTCATGTATGATTTGTGACAATTTCCGGACAGATAATCCAGAGATTTGCAACTCTGGCTTCAGTTGTATACTATGTAGTTTAAGTGAAAATTACTTCTGTGTAAAAGAGATGCTAGCAACCATCTGTAAAAGGTGTTTTGAAGTTAGGATTATTGGGAAAATGTGCTCTGTTTGACTTTATGCGAAAACTTTTGGAATGCCTGTTTAATGAGTAATTTCCAAATATTAATCTTTGTTTTTTGGCAGTTTTAAAATATGCAAGACTGGAAATTAATTATGACTGATTTTTTTTCTTTTTACATTGATAATAGCAGATACTTCATCCCTGTAACTACGCAAGAAAAATCCTTGGCTGTGGTTTCTCTAGATTGCAAGAGAACTAAACATATTTTAGAGTGATCACATGGGCAGAGGTGAAATGCATAGTTGTGTTAGCCTGCTTTGCATCACTGTAATGAAATGTACGAGGCACGCTGGTTTCACAAAGAAGAGCAGTTGATTTACTTGCCAATATTGAATGTTGCATGCGTTCCCAGCATGGAGCAGGCTTTGGCAGTAGCCCCTGCTGCCCTCCCCCACGAGGTCGCCTCATGGACGATAACAGAGTGTGCGGGCACGAGTGCCTCTTCCCAACAGAAAGCCAGAACGAGACTCCGAAATGGAACGAAATCTTTTATAACGTCTTGCTTTCATGAAATCTCATTCACAGAGGGCCAGTGTTCCCTCGGAGGGCAGCACCTTCCCAAGTCCCCATCTACATTTAGGGGTTCACTTAAGCTGCATCCAAACCGCGGCAGTCGCCAGCGAGCAAGAAACCTGTACTTGGACTTGGAAACCAACTGACATCACCAGTGTTTTCAAAGTGGCCTTTCACTGTCTTGACAATAGTAATCGTTGTCCTTCAGAGAATGGGATAGCACATACGAGTGTCTGCTAGTTGTCATATAAATCCAGTGCTTCAGTACTGGCATACAGCTCCTGTGTGTGCAGATTGGGGGGTGGGCCCAAGGGTCATCTCTATGCCCCCAGGGATGCCAACCTCGTCTGTTGTAAGCAGGAGCTAGAGTGTAATATATTTTTGTCTTTTCATTTTTAATGTATCCATTCTAAACACCGTTCCAGAAGGATTTGTGCAACTTTATACTTTCCAGAAAATATTCTAGTTTGGCAAGCTAATAGTAATTTCAATTGATTTCTCATCTCTTCATGGTCTGTCAGCTAAGTACATCTCCAGAAATGTAGTAGTAAAATCTGCCCTTGGAAATGTGCCGTGTGGAATTCCCAAAGGAACTTGTTTTTAAAGTGTTAGTCTAGTTAATTTGTCTGAGGAACTGAATTATTTTTCTGGTACAATTTCTGCCTTAATTTTCAAATATTTTCATAAATAAATTTTAAAAGGGCTTAAAAATTAACTCTAGATACTTCATTTCTTTACTTTTTAGTTACATAGAATTTTCAGGTATTCCCATCTTAACAGGAACGTGAGACAAAGCCTGAACTAGTGAACTTTTGACTAAGAAACGCGGTAGAAAGAGTTCTTTTCAATTCCCAGCCCTTTTTCATGTTATCACTGCGAGACATTTTGTCTCTGGGCTTCCCAGGCCCCGTCCTCGAAGAGCGGGGAGCTTGAACATCCTAGGAAACGGAGCTTGCCTCCCTCTTGACTTAGAACTGCAACTGCTGCATCAACCCTTGGAGTCACACTGTATAAAGGACTATTTTGTTGACAACTGTAATGGACACTTTTCCCTCTTAAGTGCTTTTTCTACGGGAACAGATTGGAGAAATAAGGTCAGCTGAATTTTTCTGGTATTTTTGGAAGGTACCTTTACCATACCAAAGCTTCAACTACAGTTATAATTATAGCTTGATAAAAAGGAAAATCAGAGATGTCAGAATCCTGCTAGAAAAAAAAAATTGTTCTGCTAATATTTTCTTGTGTTTCTGACCATGCTAACTGTATAAGGCAAATGAACGTGACATTTCATTTTTGCGTGTACATGCGTATTTGTATGCATCAGTTGCATGTATTCGAGAAAGAGGGAGAAATCAGATCTATGGGTTTGCTTAATATTTGATAATTTTCCTTTTTTCGCCTTTTCCTATGACAAGGCACAAGACATTGAAAGCTTTGACATAACATTTAGAGTCTAAATTCCAGCCAGTGTCAATATTATATAGCTAATATTGACTTTAATCAAAAAGGTCTGGCTGATGTTAAACTTGGGAGAACAAACAGCGTTGTAACATTTATTGCTAAATTATTACTCTGCAAGTATGAGAATCTCAGTTTAATGAATGGACTGAATTTTTTTTTTAAATATTTATTTGAAAGAGAAAGATTGAGAATCTTCCATTTGCATTATCCCCTCTAAGTGGCCTCAAGACTCAGGGCAGAGCCAGGCCAAAGCCAGGAAGTTCAACCAGAGCTCCCACATGAGTGACAGGGTTCCAACCACTTGGGCCATGCTTCTCTGCTTTTTCAAGGTTAGTATCATTGAGCTGGATAGGAAGCAGAGCAGTTGGCACATGAACCTGCAATCATTTGGGATGCTAACATTACAAGTAGTATCTGCACATGCTACACCACAATACCAATCCCATGAGCTGACTTTTTACATGTAATGCTACCTCTTACTAAGATTTTGATATTTAGCATATCTATGTTATTTGTTAACAAGTTTTAATTGAAATATTCAGAATAAGACACTTAAGAAATATACATTCGAACTTTGTCTATAGATGTTATCACTTTTTACCTACATATTAAGCTACCAGGAGAGGGATACTGAATATTAAAATAGTAAACTAGTAATTAAGGAATTTTGCAACATCATTAAGAGCATCACACCTAAGCCATAATTGCAGATTTGAAATATTAGAAAAATAATAAAGTAATAAAATAAAAAAGTAATAAAATTCTGAGATCCACAGGGAAGAGAAACATCCTGAATAACTCATACATTTTCTAGATGAACTTGGAAATTATAACTCGCAGCTTATTTCACATATATATATTTATATAAAGGCATATATATCTATATTTATAGATACATATAAAAAGGCACATATATATGTATATAAATACACACACACATATATATATATACAGCATGCTGAGGAGCCACAGATTGTAGGCTAAGAGAGCATCCAGGAAATTCGGAAGTCCTACATGCTCCATATGCTCATGGCTTCCACAGTTGATCAGACCTTGGTTTTGAAAGGTTAGGTAATCCACTGCTTTGAACTAGGCAAGACACACACATCACAGAGCACAAACACATCCTGGTATTCAGGAGAAGCACCACAGATTTCCCAGAGCAATCATGTATGTATCATGTCTTACAGCTGTGTATGATTCAACATCTCAAAATTTAAATATAAAGATAAATATAAATATACTCATATATTCTGTGTGCCCTTATCTACTTTTCCATAATGTAGTAAAACATCACAACATCATTATCTTTGATACACAATTTACCAGAACATGACCACGGGGAGCCGCATCCGAGCTGGTTTTTGTGTCCCTTTGATTTCTGAGCACATTGTTAATTTCTGGAACAACAAGATATGCCAAGTTCATCTTGTGCTTTCTCTACCTCGGCCCTGAAATCATTATCTTTCAGAAGCTCTGATTCATTTTCTTTGAAAAATCATATTTAAAGAACAAGACATGAGGTCTAAGTGTACTTTTTAATGAAAAAGTTCCATCTAAGCAGATGGAGCTGAGCCACACACACACAAACACACACATGCACAAACATGTGACATTGGTGGGGGGGATAAGAGAGAGAAAGAGAGTGAGAGAGCAAGAGCAATGAGGCACATACTTCCAGCCATCTGTGTATATATTAAAATATCGAGAACTTTTCCTGGTATTATTAATTTCAGTGCAACACCACGCAGTAGTATGTCCCCTTTTCTTAATGGCAGCGCCCTTCTCTCTAAACATTGAGAAAAATCAGCTCTCATTAGCTATGATATCTGTCAGATTTACCAACTTTTATGACTGCAAAAATTGATTCAAACAGAACCCTTCAATGGATTCTAACAGTAAAGGATGAAAGCTTTTCCAGTAATGAGATATTTACATAATTTCTAACTACGTTGCCCCCAAATACTTGTTAATTGCAAGGGAAGGAAAGAGTAAATTGACAATGTGCTTTGTCTACATTGGGAACTCTTCATGAGATTAATAAATTGTATTCTATTTTAACTTATTGTGATAGGATTCTTTAAAGGGAAGCCAAAATCAATTATTTTGTTTAAAAAGAATAAGTGACTTCTTCTTACTTTTGATACAGGAAGTGTGTTCATATGCATTAAGGTGTGAAGTATATGGATCTGTTACAGAAATCCGTGTGTTGTTCTTAGGGTTGTGTATTAATCCCATTTAGACAAACTCCTGGTCACACAGTCCAGAAAGGCATAGTGAAAATTGGTGGTGGGTTGGGCCCAGCGCTGTGGCCTAGCAGCTAAAGTCCTCACCTTGAACACGCCGGGATGCCATATGAGTGCCGGTTCTTTTTTTTTTTTTTTTTTAAGATTTTATTTTTATTGGAAAGGCGGATATACAGAGAGGAGAGACAGAGAGGAAGATCTTCCATCCGATGATTCACTCCCTAAGTGAGCACAACGGCCCATGCTATGCCGATCCGAAGCCAGGATCCAGGAATTTCTTCCAGGTCTCCCGCGCGGGTTCAGGATCCCAAAGCTTTGGGCTCTCCTCGACTGCTTTCCTGGGCCACAAGCAGAGAGCTGGATGGGAAGTGGAGCTGCTGGGATTAGAACCAGCACCCATATGGGATCCCGGGCGTGCAAGGCAAGGACCTTAACCACTTGCACCACTGCGCCGGGCCCGGCTGCTGGATCTAATCCCGGCAGCCCCACTTCCCACCCAGCTCCCTGCATGTGGCCTGGGAAAGCAGTGGAGGACGGCCCAAAGCCTTGGGACCCTGCACCTGCGTGGAAGACCTGGAAGAGGTTCCTGGTCCCCTGCTTCGGATCAGCGCAGCACCAGCCATTGTGGTCACTTGGGGAGTGAATCATTGGATGGAAGATCTTCCTCTCTGTCTCTCCTCCTCTCTGTATATCTGACTTTGTAATAAAAATAAATAAAGCTTTTTAAAAAATTGGTGGTGGGCATGATGTTAGTGGAAATCACTTGGATCGGGAGACGCTGGGAACGAGAAAGAGAAGAAGTCCCTGCACGATCACTCTTTGGATTAATTGGAAATTATTCTTATCTGTAAGTGCTATAACTGTTTTAAATTATATGTATTTCTGCAAAAAAATTTATCTTTGCTCACTCTTTTAAACAATTGTATTTTAAAAGCCTCAAGAATTAAATTATTTACATTCAAAAAATTGAACAATTGAGTATGGAATTAGTATCAAGTTCTGTATTTGGAATACAACCAGCCCCTATATTTTTTAAAGCTTTATTTATTTTTATTGCAAAGTCAGATATACAGAGAGAGAAAGAGAGAAGGAGAGACACAGAGAGGAAGATCATCTGTCCGATATTCACTCCCCAAGTAGCCACAATGGCCAGTGCTGCGCTAATCCGAAGCCAGGATCTCTTCCAGGTCTCCCACGCGGGTGCAGGGTCCCAAAGCCCTGGGCCATCCTCAACTGCTTTCCCAGGCCACAAGCAGGGAGCTGGATGGGAAGTGGAGCTGCTGGGATTAGAACCGGCGCCCATATAGGATCCCGGGGTGTTCAAGGCGAGGACTTTAGCTGCTAGGCTACTGCTCTGGACCCTAAGCAGCCCCTATTTTTAAAGGGGCTTTCTATAGTTGCTTTAGTATATCCATTCAAATATCACTTAAATTACTACAGTAAAAGTATTACCAAATAGAAATTCTAAAATGTTCTTTGCAGCCATCTTTAGTTTTGCTTTTATGCTGATAATGTTGCTGATCATAACAAAACAATATATTGGTGTAAGTTTTGTTCTAAGCCCTATTTCTGAAATCTCGCCAGTATGCAAAGGTTACGTTTCTGTGAAGAAGACTGCCTGTTGTCCTGCCCAGAGTGTTAGTACAAGCACACGCCGGTGTGATGTGTATGACTGTGTGTTTGTCGCTTAGTGAGGACAAACGTGCTGGTGCAGGGCTGACTTCCCCGGGTTGGGGCAGGGCTCGCAGCTCTCTGTGCTCCCCGGAACCCCTGCTCCCATGCTGATGGCACGGGCAGTGTATGGAGCAGGTGTGTTGGACACGTTTTTTTGGTTGTTCTGTGAAACGGAGCCTTTATGCACAAACACAGGTAAACACAGCCCCAGAAACTGGGTAATCGGCAAGTGAAGAGCCTGTCTCTTAACATTTCTGTTGTCAGCTCGATCATATATTTAACTGTTCGTTAATGTATGAAACCTGCCTTGAACAAGTGACAAGTTGAGGCAGTGTTTCTTGTCTTTGATGCAAAATGATTTTTTGAACAGCAACCTTTTGATATGTGGTGCTCTGCCAATGAAGTTCAAGGAGTAAATAAATTAGTCCAACAACCTGAGCGCTCCTACCACATGGCAATTCACTTTGAAGTTCCCAACACCCTTACAAGCAGGTCTCCAAACCGAAGAATGAGGTGTCTTCAAAAGCCACTTGTATTTTACTAAGCGTTGCCAGGTGCTTGGTGAGACTGCTAAGACATCAGAATGCTTTCGTTACCTCAGTTGTTTAGAAAGAACTGACATGAGTGGGGCTCTTGACATGGCCAAAATGCTGAGGAAGCAACAGCTAAGGAATCAGCGTGTGCTGGGCGACCCTGTCGCCTGTGATTTGGGGCAAATGAGTCCCCATATTTGGGCCCTACTTTGCTCACCTTGATAAAAGGGTGACTGTGCTGGCTGGCAGGTTGATGGGTCAAGTGCCTGCCGTGGGGTCATTGCAGCGCCTGTTTCACAGGGCTGTGGGGAGCATTGGCTGAGCCCAGGCGTGGCAAGCACCTAGAGCCGGCCGCACGTGATTCACGGCAAGTTGTCACCTCTGTTATAATCCTGTCATCTTCAGGCATTAGGGACAGTTTTGTATTTTTAAATGCTTAGTTATTCATTTTCATTTATTTAAAAGAGCAACGGGGAGCGTGGTCAGTCTTCAAATGGCTACAGCAGGCCGTGCACAGACAGACTAAAATCGGAGCCGAGAGCTCCAGCCAGGTCTCCCGTGTGGATGGCAGGGACCCAAGCGCCATAGCCATCACCTGCGCTTCGGACACTTCAGCAGGGAGCTGGACTGGAAGGCTTTGACAGGATCTGCTTCGGAGCAGGATTTGATCCTAGCTTCCCCAGACTTCAGTGGTCACCACAGCTGTGCCCCTCCCCCCCTTTTAGCCAAGGAAGATTAGATGGCCAATGTGCGATAGTTGCTACTACACCGGACACATCATGAGTGCTCAATTAATATTAGTGTCATTACTATTTAAAATTATCTTGACCCCAGAAAAATGCCCAGGAGGCTCTTATTTCGTTAACAAAAACATTTATCAACATGTAAGATCTGGCAAATGTTGCTTTAGGGTGATTTTGCAGGCTGTTCATTACTTCAGTGTATTCCTCTCCCTCCTATGCCTTCCTGTTCGCATGTGAGATAATCCTGTGCTCCAGAACTCCCAGTCTGGCTGCAACTCTTGTAAATTAGCTCCCGTTTCTTCTGCTTGAGCATCTGGTGCCGTTAGGCTGCAATTCCCCACATCACCAGCAGGTGCTGACGACTTACAGTGATATATTTAATCCTCAAAATTTAAGATTGGAAGGATCGAATTCAGGAGGAGGTGTAGTGCCACAGCCAGTGTATTGTAAAGTCTACAAAATAAATCAGTGTCTAAAATGTAATGACTGCAGATGTGTCACCCTGATCATTCTGATTAAAGATTAATATCTGTTATTCCTGTCTAATCATTTGCATTTTGTATATGTTGGAGTGCCTCTATAAGACACTTAGCTATGTATTGTGGGAAATGATGACAAGGAAAATGGAAGACACATATTCATATTGCCTTGTGTTTTTCTTTCTCTGTAGGCACATTCACAAGAAAGGTGTCAACACAATTTTTTCATGGTAGAATATCTGCAAAAATAGAGCTTCTATTAAAATAGTCTTTCTTTTGCAATGTAATAAAATAATAATAATAATAAAAAAAGATACATGGTAAATATTAAAAGAAAAATATATATGTTAAAATCCTGAACATAACATTCAGATACACATTCGGATTATGAGGTGCATACATATCCAGACATTACAATTCTCTACATCTTCCTTCCACGATAGCCTTAAGGTTTTGTAACATGTTGGGGGAATCGAATACTTCCCAACCTAATACAAGCATTCTTAAAATATTTATTTATTTTATTTGAAAGTCAGAGTTACAAAAAGACCGGGATGTGTGCACACACAGACACACACACACAGAGAGAGAGAGAGAGAGAGAGAGAGAATCTTCCATCTACTGGTCCACACCCTAAATGGCTTCAATAGCCAGAGCTGGGCCTGTAGGAACTCAGGATCCAGAAGCTTCTCCCGGTTTCCCAGCCAGGTGCAGGGTCCCCAGGCTTTGGGCCGTCCTCAACTGCTTTCCCAGGCCACAAGCAGGGAGTTGAAGGGAAGTGGAACAGCCAGGACACGAACTGTCAGCCATACAGGATGATGGTGTCACAGGCAGAGGCTTAGTATGCTACACCATTGTGCAGACCCCAATAATTCAGTGAAACTTAGTGACCCAGAAGAAATGAAGTCATGTTTCAGAACTGTTTATTATGAGGAACAGGTTAGAGGGTAGCTAAGGAAAATGTGACTTATTGCTACATGGAACATACTTTAAGTAAAGGGTGCTCAGAGTTTGGCAACATGAGATTTCATTTTCAGGAACATTATTGTAAGTTCCACTGGGGTAAGATGAATGTAAATATGAAACCCCTTTGTGTCTGAGTATTTCCTGTAAGTAATACATGACGTTAAGTGAGGGACATACAAGTTCTGGTCCTCAAGACCATAAGCTATTAATAAGTTTGTTGTGAAGTCCCTGGGGAACAGTGTAGGTGAAAGCCATATAGAGTATTAAGTAAAGGGTCCTGTGTAGTAGCCTAGTGGCTAAAGTCCTCGCCTTGCACGTCCTGGGATGCCATATGGTCACCAGTTCTAATACCGGAGGTCCAGCTTCCCATCTAGCTCCTTGTTTGTGGCCTGGGAAAGTTGAGGATGGCCCAAAGCCTTGGGACCCTGCACCTGTGTGGGAGACCTGGAAGAGGGTCCTGGCTCCCGGCTCACCTCTGGTCATTGTGGCTACTTGGGGAGTGAATAAATGAACAGAAGATCTTCCTCTCTGTCCTTCCTCCTCTCTGTATATCTGATTTTCCAATAAAAATAAATAAATCTTTCAAAAAGAATAGTGTTAAATGCATAGGTGAAAGATGCTTAAGGCCTAAGTGCTTTTTTTTTTCAAACATTAGTTTAATATTTGGAGATATAGTTACACAACAGCTGTCAATCTACATTGAAAGTTGTAAATATGTGTATCATTATTACCAGGGATCAAGTATTTGGCTGCTTAAAAACTACACAACTCAGCTGGATTTTTTTCAATTTTTCTTTCCATTTATTTATTAAATAATAATTGTAAACACATGTGGGAAGAATGAGGATTTATGGGATGTCATGAGTTGTTCTTTTACAAAACAAAATATTGAAGTAATGTCTGCCCATTTTATTTAGGCAAGTTTTGGTAACATTCTCTAATAGTAGTTTTTAATTGGTTTATCACCATCATCCAAAATTACATCACTGAAAGCCAGAGTTAGTAACTCAGCAAAGACAGCATATACACATTGCCGTTTGTATTTTTTATTCATATTTTGTGCAAATTTAATTTCAGATGCCAGTGACTCACAACACATATTGTTTAAACATGTTCAGATTGCTAACAGACCATACTGTTATGCCTTTTAGATTCCAATAAACCATATGAAAATGGTAATTATTGAGCCTACATTAATTTGTATAAATTATGCAAATTGAGTAGCAATTAAGCAGTACTGTGGTTGAGGTGGATTCCATGCTATTTTTTAACTTAATGTTGGACTGACATAGACGCTCTTCACTAAAATAAATTGTTTTATTGTAGAGTGTTTACAAAGCAATTGCTGATGGTAATTGGTTGTAGATGACACTATTGTGCATTTCAGTAAGATTTATTTAACCGTTAGCACCATGAGCAAAACACACATGCATAAGAATAATGGTCAAGGAATGGCTTTGGTAGTTCACAGGGAAAAAAGTAGACTTACTATCTGTGAAAATAGACATTCTTCATAAAAGTGAAAACAAAAAAGAGAGACGGAAATCACTTGGACAGACATAGTTAAAGAATAACTGGAATACGTAGAATTTAGCAAGAGAGCAAAATATCGTTCTACCTTTTCAACAGAATGGTTGTTGGGGGATGCAATTTTGAGATGTGTCCTAGATGTGTGGGTGAGGCAACTCTGTGTTTTGGTCAAATCAGTTGTGTGTATCTTTTGCACAGTACACAGTGACTTTATCCAACTGACTTAGACATAACACGAATAGCAGAAGCAGATAGCATGACTACATGGGTCTGTGTAGCAGTGGGAAGAGCACTGTTCTTTCTTCTGCGCTAGATCTTGGGTAAGCTAAGAAGTGTCAGCATTTTGGGAGCAGCTCAAATAATTTTTCAGTGGTGTTTCACACAAGGTTAACTCTGGGAATGTTTATCTTAACTCAGCTTTCTGGAAGCCATCTTGATTGTAAATATTTATTCGTTTATGGGACTGGCATGATGGTTCAACAGGAATCCTCTGCCTGAAAGCAAAGGCATCCCACATGGGTGCCAGTTGCTGTCCCAGATGCTCCATTTCCCATCCAGCTCCCTGCTTGTGGCCTGGGAAAGCAGCAGAAGATGGCCCAAAGCTTTCTTTACCAAAAATAATTGTGTTAATAGATATACAAATTATGATTTGCTAGTACAACATTTTCTTTAATATTGAACCATGACATAAAAGTGATGAGTAAATTGTGTCAGTCGTTGGGAAATCATTTCATTTTAGTTTCTCTAGTCAGCAATGAATTGGGAATGTCTAGTTTCATTGCAAATAATTTTCCTGAAAGTTTAGTTAATCTAAAGAGAATGTGTTAAGCAATTTCTTCCAGTATCATGTTTTCACTGTTATTCCAATAATAATTTTTGTTAGACAAATCTATAAATTGATTTATTTGACTGCCTTTATGAAGTTGTTTTCCATAAGCACAACAGTGTTCATTAGGTTGACTTACAATACATCAGCATTCTGAATAAAACTGAAAAGCAAATCATTAACTCTGTTACTTAATATCTTAATAATGATTAGTAAATCTCCTAAAGGAATTATTCATTTAAAGTTTTATGGTTTAAAATATGGCTCACTAAGTCCTTTGGTTTTCTTTTATGAATCATACTTAATTGTAATCCTCATTATTATCTTTGCCAGATTTTCCATTTCCCTAATCAACCCTTTGAAAAATGAGGTTTACAACAAGGATTGTGCTTTGAAATTTTAATTCACAGTAGCTTGCTAGGTCATTTATGCCAAAGGGTTCACATGGAATTCTATTGAAACTCTGGTGCCAAGAAGCTTGCATTAGAATGCAAGCACTTCCTTTGAATTGTGCAATTATTTACCTGTGACCAGTTCTTTCTTCAGGCCCGTTTCCACACTTGTACAACAGTGAAAATAACAATCTTCATATCCTAAGCTTGTTGTAAAGATTAATCAAATTAATATGTTACATAAAAGGCCCTGAATAAGGGTTAGCTGTTACTATAGGGACATATTAGGTCAATAATGACAAAATTAAGTGCTGTTCCTATTTGTCAAATGCTAGAAGGTAGCTCATAAAGTCTTTTTTTTTTCTTTTAGTATTTATTACTTACATGCCAGAAGTTGTGATCCTCCAAACTTTATTGAATTATCGACACTATCCTAGATTTGCCAATTTTGTTTGGTCTAAACTATATACACAGTCCTATTTCCTATAGAATAACTCTTAGGAATGACACCTTTAAGCTGTTGTATAAGGAAATGATACAAAAGTATGAGAGAGAATAGATTTGGATGCTAACTCTCCTCTATACTCATTTGTATGATAGAGATATTAATGGTACCTGATTCATATGGCACTTAATTGTGAGGTAATCTAGAATTGGATCCATAATACTTAATGATAGTTGCTACAGCCATCATTGTGGTTATTATTATGGTATAATGATGGTTATTAAAAATTAAGTCTAAGCTCTTGAGACTGGCTTTTGCAGGCCCTCCAGATGGCTAAATCGGGGTGTCCTACTTGGACACACACTCACCCCCTCAGCTTCTGTCAGGGAGAATAGAAAAGCCATCAGGAGGGTGTGCTTCTGGAATGTACCCACATCTTGGGTCTTTATTCAAGGATATATTTAGGTCCCTGAATGGACTGTTGTGGTCAGAAAGATTTTTATTCAATCTCTTTATTTTGATTAATATCTCATTTTTATTCTCAAATTTCAGCATAGTGACGATGAGGGCATGCGGTTGTCCCCATGACCGTGACCCTCTTGGCTGTCTGCACCATTTGCTCTGCAGTCTCATAGCTCTCCATGTCCTGCCCTGCTTTGCTGTCAGCAGCAGCTTCCAAATCTTTGCTGATGTGATCTGGTATTGATACTCTGTGAAAGCTTCCCTAAGTGATACTGCCATGTAGCCAGGGTGTGGAATAGTCGATTGACCCTACTGCAAGGTACTTCTATCTAGATCCCTCTCCCACTTTCCAGTTCTGCATTTTTTCCTTCAAACACTCTATTACCTGTTAAGATCTCAGAGCATCTCCCATTAGTCACCTGCACCAGAGTCTGCACCATTTGCCTTTCATTGGCAGCCCATCTTCTCACACTGGCTGTTCTCCCACAGTATCGACAGGCCTGGCTGAGGCTGGTGAGGTGAGATTCACTAGCTCTTACCTCAGTGCCTAGCACACTGTTATCCACGTCATTGTTATGCCCTTAATGTTTGCACAATTTAACTAACTGTGCAGCTGGCACATTGTGGCTCAGTTGGTTAAGCCACTGCCTGTGATGCTGACATTTCATATGGGTACCAGTTCAAATTGATGCTGTTCCATTTCCAATCCCACTCCTTGCTAATGCATCAGGGAAAGCAACAGAAGAAGGTGGCCCATGTACTTGATACCCTACCACCTGCTTGGGAAACCTGACTGGAATGCCAGGCTCCTTGATCCAGTCTGGCCCAGCCCTGGAATCTGTCTTCATTTGGAGAATGAAGCAGTGGATACAAAACCAATCTCATTCTCCTCCTTTCCCTCGCCTCTCTGTTAGTTAACTTATTCTCCTTAACTCTGCCTTTCAAAAGAATAATTTTTAAAAAAGGTTTTAAAGTTTTTTTAATTAAAAAAAATTTTTAAAGAATTGACTACAAATATACAGGCACTAATGTACAATTAGTCTAATAGATATAGAAATCCATTATAACTTCTCTCATCATTTTCTCTTGAAAGAACTAATGTAGATATTTAGTGTTCATGTTGTAACAAAATAAAAAAAATCAGTTAACTTGCATGGAAACTTCAAAACTAGAATAAATATCTTCATAGATAACATCAACTAGTATTAACTTTAGGTTTTAATTTTACTTTATCCATCTAAGTTCTTTAAATTTGTTCCAAAACCCATAGAGATGTTAACATGGCTTAATTATTTACTTAGCTGCATACTTTGGAAATATTAGCTTTTGTATGTGAATTCTAGATACCATTGTGATATATAAACTTTTCTATAAAGCAGATTAAACAGGTAGATTAGAATAACAAAGCTCATTGGTCATCTCAGTGAGCAGTGAAATATGAAACATTTGTTTCAAGCCTTTGAGGGATGTTACTCAGTCTGGTTAAACAACATAAGGTCCTAGAGCATTTGCATTTTAATTAAATACGAATTGAATTTAAAATTTTGTTCAGAAAAGACAAGACTGGACAGCAGCTTACTAGCATGCTAAGGTGCCTGTTTGGAGACAGTTTATATTCAAGTCATTTGATGTTCGATGTCATTTAAATAGTAATACATTCCTAAGTTACTTAAAACCACCTCTCAGTTGTTTCTGGGGCCCTTTTTAGGGACTGGTTTCTGCAAGGGCTACAAGCTGGCTACATTTTGAGATTACTTTTAGAAAGATTGAGATAAATACAATGGATCAAATTTTCTTGGCAATGTGTCATAGAGTTCAAACAGAAGCTGTTTGTTTGTTTTTGCTTAATCATTGTTCATTTGAAAAAAAGAGGTGCATCAGGGTCATACATGATCCCTAGAGACTGGGAGCACAGTCCCCAGCCCTGACATGGCTGGCTCACCCTGACTGCTCCGACCATCACCTTCTGCGTCCAAGGTCTGTGTCAGTGGGAAGCTGCAGTCAGGAGCTCTGGAATCACACCTTCGTTCTGTGATGGGGAACAGAAGCCTCTGATCTGCTGTCTTACCTGCTGGGCCACGTGACTGTATAATACTTTTCTGTCTACTCTGACCATAAGACATCATTTGAAAGCACTTGAACTATTTTTGTGCTTACAAAGGCGTCTTCGCATAGCGCCGTCAGTGTTTGCTCAGTGTGGCTCGGAGGAAGGGAAGTAGCCCTGGGACTGGAGGGAGAAGGTTGCATTCAGATCTAGGTTCAGCTACTTTTAAGGAGTTTAAGCTGAGTGGCCTTGGGCAGGCCGGATGGTAAAGATTATGCATTAGTGTCTCCAGACCCAAATCTCCCCAGAATGCAAATAATAATCTCTGCCTTTTCAACCCCATGAGTTTTTGCCCATTTCTTAATTTTCAAACTGATAATAGTAATTAAGTTCAATTCAGACCCAGGATATTATGAATGCAGAAATGTCTGAGTTTTTCTAAGTTAATCATGGAATGGAAAAGCATTCTTAATATCTTGACAGCAAGTGAAATGGAAATAGCAATAGATGTCAAATGAGGTAAGTAAAAGGTTTTGATTAGGTGGCAGCTACATGAGAAATAAGATACAGATTTACTGAGCAACTAGTATGTTCTAGAAGTTAGGTTACTTTGAATTCAGAGGTGAGATTAGCTAAGATGATTTTTATGCCCCAGCTGTAAACTGACGAGGGACACTGCACTTTGATGGCAGCTGTGGGAGTGGAGAGAAAAGGAGGAACAACTTATTTATAGGCATTTTCCCCCAGTGATGCTTCTTATTGAATGCTTATGTAATTGGGGCCTCGTGGCTCCTGCCATTACACTCTAGGGAAAATAACATGTAGCCGACGTTCTTGTTTATTTCCAGGACTAATTCACTCCCTGTCCCTTCCCTGGCAGCACATGCTGCTTTTCTTCCCTGCTGCTTAGCTTACAGCTCAGATTCCGTTTGGGAGGCCAAGGTAATCAGGGTGCCCCTCTGTTCTGTCTTCCTGAAATGGAGTGCTGATAGCAGAGAAGGAAAAGGCGGCAGTTCAGGGAGAGTCAGAACTAGCCCCACCACTAGCAGCAAGATTAAGCAGTTCTCCCATCTAATGGTAAGAAAGTAGGCATTCCATGAGCCAGTTCAGATATCCTTATGATGCCACACAGGATCTGCAGAGATGGCACTGGTTTCTAATGAAGTAAGCTAAGAAAGCAAATGTGGGCCATCCTTCCCCATCTCCAAAGTCAACAGCCAGTGCCATTAGGCCAACATCCTATCCTGCAGCAAAATCTCTTATACTAAAGAAACATCAACAGTTATTTGACTAACTCCAAAAGAATTTACCATTTCTATTCTAGTAACTATTTATCAGGAAATTAAACTAATAGATATTATGGGGACATACAGTATATCTGTGTCATATAGAAGGCATCCTTCCTAATGCAGTTCTCAGCTACCAATGTGCACCGGGTCATGGGACAACTGGAAACACAGATTTCTGGGCCTTCCCAGGGGTGATACCAGAGAAGGTGCCTTTCCAACAAGTTGCCAGCTGATGTCCCTGGGACACAATTGGAGTAGTGAGGCTGAGTTCCCTTTCCTAGGTCTGTGCTTTGCAACCGTGAATGTGTGCACAAAGCATTTGATGTTAATGTGACAATGCAGACTGTGACTCAGGCCATCTGGAGAAGCACTGGCTCAGTCGATGTGACAATCTAAGCAAGGTGCATTGATTTACTCACCTGGGGAATTTGATTTATCATGAATGCTGCTTAAAAAGAAAACAAACCAAGAGTCTGAAATACCTAGCATTTGTTGAAATGTTACTATGTGCAAATGTTTGTGTAAAGCATTTTGTGTGCTTTATCTCACTTAATCCTTATAACCCTTTTAAGTGAAGACAGTCCTCATTTTACAAATAGGAAACTAAAACTAGAGAGATTACTCGAGTCACACAGCCAGGTAAATGGCAAATTCCAGAGCTGAAGCCAGAGATGATTGGCCTTGAAGCCTATGACTTCTGTTTTATGCTAGCCTCTCAATAACTACTCAGAGCCCATTCATTCAGAAGGCATTGAGTTTCACAGATCAGTCCTGCTTTCCATCGTGTTCCTTGCTTCTCCGTCAAAGACTTTTTTCTGAGAATATTTGTGGACACACACAGATAGACAGGTTCTGCGAACCACAGTAATTTTTATCTTCCAACAAAGCTATGATGGATTATAGAGTTATAAATTTTTCATATACCGTAGGGCAATTTTTATATTTGCTGTGTCCCTATGAAAGCTATAGGAGGACACAACATACGTTATTGGGCAATTTGGGGTCTTGTGCTTTTGTATGTTTTCTTTTTTTAAGTCTCTTAACCATTCTTGAGGTTGATGTTTTCCTCGTCGTTCTAATGATACCTAGAGAAGTTGACTAACCTGCTCAGCATGATCCAACTAAACAGATACTGGAGTTGCAGTTGGCAGCTTCCTGTGTGGGATTCTTCACCTTACAGAACTGACATGCAGCTTCCTCATGTGTAAAGATGGACAGTAATATCCATTACATGGGGCAAACATAATGCTTGTTATAGTCTGGTGTTTAGTTTTTGATATTTTGATGAAAAATCCAAGATGTACAAAATAGTTCTACAAAAATTCCACTGCTTCTCTCTCTTTGTCTCTCATGCCACTCCTCTCTCTTCCTTTCTCTACCTGTGATTCTCAAAGACTGAAATATACCTAACCTAGACAAGATGACAGTTTGGACACCAATGTGTTCAGATTAGCAGCTTTCATCCACACAGTTGCATAGAGGACAGCAATTTGCTTGCATTAATTAAAGGTTAGTGTATGTCACTCGGAAAGTTTCGGTGTTAGAGTATGTCTGTACCTCTTGTTTAGAAGGACGTGATCTAAGTTGCCAAGTGTAAGAAGTTTCCTTTTTGTTAGCTCTAAATAACAGATGTTTTTAAAATTAGAAACAACAATATGACTGCTGAATACATGTACTTAAGTTAATGTGGGGTTAATATGGCAAAGATATTTGTATGCTATTTGCTAATAAAGAGAAGCATTGAATATAAGCAGCATTTCAAGATGAGAACCACAATGAAGTAGCTGAAACATTCCCAGGTACAGCTGGCTTACGTTAGTATTGCCAGAAGGAGGGGTTAGGGAAGTCCTGCAAGTGCACAACGCCGTCTTCCTTCTTAAAAGAGGACAAGCTGTCATCTGGAATGTGCTTCATGGCAGAGCGGGGGGCGGGGGGGGGGGAGACCGCAATAGCCACAGGAACAAAGACTCTTGCTGACCAGCTAAAAATTGACTGTTTTTTCCTTCCATTTTCTCTGAATCTGAAGGTGGAGTCTCATTAAACTGCGTTATAAAATAGGACTAGAATATATGACAGGAAAGCCAACACAGCACAGATGTCCAGTTTACCTTCCCATACCACAGATCATTCTTTAGCATCATTCCCATCCACACAGCCTCCCCCAGAGCAGACACTCCTTCCTGGGAAGAAATGAGGCATTTGGGGTAGCTGCTCTCTCTCTGATGGTCTCTGGCCACTAGGGTCCAATTCAGTTAGTTATTGCTTCTGGACACTTAGTGGTTCCCTAGTGATCCAAAAAGAATAAACGCTGCTCTTAAAACATCCTAATTTCCAGGAGTCACTTGTGCATAAAGAGAATCTCCAAAATGCATGCAATGAGCTGCTTCAGAGATTTCTAGAATTCTGTTTGATCCCATGTAAAGCCACAAAGCAATTAGAATTATTGACATCCTTGACAACAGCAAAACTACCTCCTTAATGCTAGTTTTTTCTCTATAGCCAAATGGGAGAAAAAACCCTGAAATGTAAGATCTTTCTGTTGCAGCAGATGCTTTTGAAAAGAGCTCAGTCATTTAAGCAGCCTGATTTTATTAAGTGACATTTTAGATTATGATATGACATTGCAAATTTGACATGATTGTGCTAATTGTGAGGAAATATGCTACTTTGATCAAACTAGAATGAAGGAAATAAAACGACATTGTGGTTCAACTTGTAATAAAGAACAGCTCATCCTCACAGCTTTTTGATCGTTGCTAGTTATCTATTCAACATGAGCTGTACAATAGAGTTAACATTTCATTAGCAGTAGCTTGTTGCTTTTTTATTGTTAAAAGGAATTTAATATGCACGCTTTCCTATGGATTGTTTGCCTAATTTTGATTCCTTGATCTGACTGGCATGAGACAGCAAGCTGGATTGTATTTAGCTAGTTTTATTGTGACATGATTATGATGGATGTGACAAGGACCTCTATTATTCGCTGGTGAGTGTGGCCGTTAATGAAGCCATTAGCTGAGCTAAGGCAAGTGAAGAAAATAGGAAAATTACCATGATTCTAAAGCCATTAAGTTGTAATCCACCACTTTCTCTCGTTAGTCAGAAAGGCCTCCCTGACTGTCCTTTAAAGATTCATTAATTCATTAACTTTCCAAGAAGATGGGGGTGGATGGCAGAGTTGAAATATTACTCAGTTCAACATATCATATTATTAATATCGTGGCAGTGGCTATACTCACTGATGGAGCGCAGCAGGTTAATTTTAAACAAACCACAGTACAGCAGATGTCCTTCTGATCTTTGGCTTAACACCAAGAACTTCCATTTGTAGTGTTCACCAAGTTCCTTTTTATTCAGAGGTACATAGGGCAGGCACTATGTAATCGTATTATACAGATGAACAAACTGAGGCTTAGTTTAAATCACATGAAGAATGAAGATCGGCCAGCAACTAGATGGAGCGAAGTGGGTTTCACACTTAAATTCTCACTGAATCTTTGTATTATGAATTGTGTTTTTCCTAAATATATCCTTTTTCTCTTAAAAATCTATTTATTTCAAGGCAGGCCACAGAAAGAGACAGAGGCAGAGAGGTCTGCTTCTTCCTTCACTCCACCCTACCCTGCAAAGTGGCCGGAGCTGGATCAGGTCAAAGCCAGGAGCCCCCCTGAGTCTTCCACACGGTACAGGCTGGGCTGTCCTCTGTCACCTTCTCAGGCACACTGGCAGGGAGCTGGAGCAGAACAGAAATGCATGTGGGAATGCCAGAGGCGGTGACGTAACCCGGAATGCCCTATCCTGTGTATATGCATTGATGGAAAAGTTAAAATAATCTTTAATTGGCACCAATCTTTAGAAAAACAATGATTTATTGAATTCTGTATTAGGCATATGCCTACAGTTTAAAAATAGCTGTTTAATTATTGCTAATTAAGGCTTTGCCTGTTTTGTTAAACAGTGTGCTGTGGCCTGACACATTCTTCTACATGTACATTGGTGTTGAGGAAAGACAAATGCTTTCAATAGAAACCTTGTGCAGTGTTTGTAACACAAGGAGGAATGCCTTCTAGGTGGTTTCAGTTGATTTAAAAAGAAGTTTGGCTCAATCAAGTTGAGTGATTTCTCTGCCTTAGCAAAATAGTCTTCTTAAAGCGACAGACCTTGTTCCTACCGTCCTTAGAAAACACATGTTTGTCAAGAGGTAGTTCAGACGTTTTTTCTACAGAAGGCATAGAGAGTTCATGGATGTGTTCATTCTTAATACACTAAGGAAATTAGTATGCTGAGAGAGAGATCTTCCGTCGATCATTTCACTTGCTAGAAAGGCTGAATTGGGCTTGGCCAAAACAACGAGGCTGGAATTCCACCCAAGTCTCTCACACGGGTGACAGGGCCCTGCCTGTGGCCTTGCGTTGTATCTTATGCTGCTTTCCCGGGTGTGCTAACAGGGAGCTGGATCTGTGGTAGATCAGCCGAATGTAAACTTGTGCCCAAATGGGATGCCTCCATTCACAGCTTAGCCTGCTGTGCCAAAAGGCACGCCCTTGTCTTAAAATAGTCTGAACTGTGCAGTGATTTGCTGTCCTAAGGGAACGAGTGGGTCTATGTCACGTTCATTCATTCATTCTCTCTCTCTCTAATATTTCTTCCATTCAGACTGAGAATCTTCATAATGGTTACTGGGTACACACATCTGTGTGAACATGAACATCTGTATGTGGCTTTGTCTCAGGGATCGGGGCTGCTGTACAACGGGGGTCTAGTGGACATTCCTTCATATTTATTGCTAATAGGCTTAATATTTTCTCTCTCATTATGCAAGGCAACTATATACTGACAAACTGTCGTGCTGCTTTCGTCTTCAAGGCTTTGTTAAATTGCCATGCTATTGGGCTTATGAGTTTTTAACAAGACATATTTCTAGAAAAAAGCTGCTAGTGATAATCTCCACTGAACTCAGACTTCATGGATATCTAGTCCTGTTACTGGTACAGTTTGTGATTGTGTCATAATCACACAATCAGAGATATTAATAAGGCTATACAGATATCCCACTGTTAAAGTGTCACCCACCATTTTAGCATCCATTTGCTGTTGCTTGCAGATATTATTTCTGTGATGTTCTAATGGTGATTTATGGTGTTCCCCACCCCATTTACCTTTATTAATTAGAAATCTGTAAAAAAAAAAAAAAAAGATGTATCCCTTCTTCCCCTCCATTTGTTTGTTCAGCTGTCTACATGTGTCAGAAGAAACATATGGGTATTTATTGTCACTGTGTGACAGGTCATATGCTGTTTCATGAGGTTAAGATCAAGTGTGGTAGGAGGAAATAGGCGGGTGGCTAAGCAGTAATAGGAGAATCCCAGAGCGCTGTACCGGTGGGTATCCGAGGTATCCTGTATAGATTTGGAATGTCTCTGCCTCGGTTCTGAAGACAAGGCTATACTGAGAATCCAAAGCATAATTAAACGGTTTGTTTCCTAATCATTTCTTCCAGAGTAACTGTAATTGAATTAATTGGACACCAAGCAGAAGTCTCAGTAAACTTTCTATTTTTGAATTTTCTTTAAATTTCTGAGTAAGGAAACAATTGCTGTCAGTTTCTGTTTTCTCCTAATATGAATACACTCATCACAATTCTAACTATAATAACTAAAGGATTGTTTATGTAGTTACTAAATTAGGTTAAATGAACAAAGGACAGGCATATTCTCTTCTACATAACTGAATCTACTGAACTAAGTACTGTTCAATGCAGGGAATATATAAAAAAAAGGATATAGCACATTCCTAAAGAAATTTTAGAAATAAGAGATGGCAAAGAAAAATTTCATGAACCCTTCATTGAATCATAAAGTGAACCTAACCACCCCTCCACTTAGTAAAATTAGAGTTCATCAAGCATTCGCTGCCTTTTGCTTTTGTTTACTTTCTGCAATAGGAGAACTATTCCATGGACCAACTGCTGTAGCTGCCTAATTGGCAAGTAAGAGTCTGACCTCCAAACTCTTTTCAACAGCATTTAAGTTGTGTTGTAATCTGTCACTGATCTTGGCTTATTCTGGCTTGAGAAATTCAAGTTGATGCTATAGGTTTTGGTTATCTAGGTGGTCACTTGAGGCTAGGGATCTTGTGTTGCCCTCTCAAGGCAAGCATCTGGCTGCCTCCATCTACTTGTGTCAGAATGAGCAATAGATTGGGCATTATGCCCTGTTTGTCTAACAACAGCAACAAAATGATGGTACTTGCCAGCTACAGGGACAGGGAAATACTACATAATTAGTATATGTTGATTAACATCAAGAAACTTTTCACTTGTGTAGTAATGCTTTTTTCAGAGAATTCAATTTTGTTATACTATAGCAGGATGTCATAAGATAGATGAATTTTTAAGAGCTCATCACTTTTCCTAACTAGCGCAGTATGTTTATGAAGTTGCAGTGAGTCATGCAAAGGTCAGATAATAGTAATAGTGCTGCTAACTATCAGTGCACATATGGTGTGAGATCCAAGCAAACAGATTCCATATTCCAGGGTGTTTATCTTGCTATAAGTTGGTAGCATCTGAAAGCACTTACAAACCATTGTATTTGAATTACAATATCCACTGAGAAGTTGCTTATTCTAGTAGTTAGGACATCTGTACTATTAAAAACCGTAAGTAGTTATAAATGGTATCAGATACAGCAATCTTTGATTAAAGTTAAATATGTAAATCTTGCTAAAACTTGGTAGCCTAAAAATTTAAATTTATAAGGACTTTAGTAGTTTCTATCTCTGTGTGTGTGTGTGTGTCTGTCTGTCTGTCTCACTCTCCCTTTTTCAACCAAAGAGAAAGAGAGAGGAAGGGAGAAAGAGAGAGAGTGAACAAGCATGTCCTGATGCTGGTTCACTTCATAAATGTTTCTAAAAGGCAGCAATGGGACAGACTCAACTTAGACGTTTGCAACTCAATGCAGTTCTCCACATGAGTGACAAGAGTCCAATTACTTGAGCCACCACTGTTTTATTCTCCAGTGTCTGCATTGCCAGACATTCGGACTTCAGAACTAGAGCTGCACATCAAATACAGGTAATCTTGATGTGGAATGCAAGTATTTTCATTCAAATGTAATAGTTTGCAAATGCTTTCCTATGCCACCAACACAGAGTAAGATAAACACTCTGGAATATGAAATCTGTTTGCTTGGAACTCATCTGTGGGATCCATTCTAGTTGAATGATTCTTGCACCCTAATTGGTAAGGATTCTCTTGTTAGAATTTCAAGTTCTCGGGCTCAGTGGCATGGTCTAATGGCTAAAGTCCTCACCTTGAACACCCCGGGATCCCATAAGGGCACTGGTTCTAATCCCTGCAGCTCCACTTCCCACCCAGCTCCCTGCTTGTGGCCTGTGAAAGCAGTCGAGGACGGCCCAAAGCCTTGGGACCCTGCACCCGTGTGGGAGATCCAAAAGAGGTTCCTGGCTCCTGGTTTCGGATCATCTCAGCTCTGGCCATTGCAGCCACTTGGGGAGTGAATGAGCAGATGGAAGCCCTTCCTCTCTGTCTCTCCTCTCTGTATATCTGACTTTGTAATAAAATAAATAAATCTTAAGAAAAAAGAATTTCAAGTTCTCTATGTGTATGTGGCCCAGAATCATATATCATATAGCATATATATAACTGTTGAGGGTGCCGCTGATGCGCGTGGTTTGGTGACGAGTGAGAAGTGCTGTGGCTGATTACCGGGATGGTGAAACTGTCCACAAATAAGGAAGGGGCCAGTGCTCCTGCTGTGGAGAGATTAAAGCTAGACATCTTTTTTAAAAGATTTATTTATTTATTTTTATTGGAAAGGCAGATTTCAGAGAGGAGAGACGGAGACAAAGATCTTTCTTGTTCTGGGTCTCCCACACGGGTGCAGGGTCCCAAGGCCTTGGGCCGTCCTCAATTGCTTTCCCAAGCCACAAGCAGGGCACTGGAAGGGAAGTGTAGCAGCCAGGATACAAACTGGTGCCCATATGGTATACCCACACATGCAAGGTGAGCACTTTAGCCACTAGGCTACCGTGCTGGGCCCAGCTAGGCATCTTTATACACATACACATATACTCTAATTTCACCCTAACACTTTCTCCAAGGAAGGAATTCTTTTATCCTTGCTTTATGGTAAAACTATGAGCAATTTTTAGGAGTAGATCTTCCAAAATGTTTCCAATAAATATGAGTATAGGATAAGCACATTTAGTTTTCCTAATCTAGGGCTACTCAATTCTTATTTCTAATTCAGAATCTCCAAAGAGAGAAGTGCCAATGTAGCAAATGTGTCAAGTTAGTCAGATTAACCTGGAAAAGTCCTTCTTTGGAGAACCCCATTAGGTGGAGGTGTTCCTTTCCCCCTTGCACCTGTCTGACTCCATGTGTGCCGAGAATCAGGTCACGTCTCTTTTTGCTCATGATCTATAACTCTTCACTGCTGTCCCTGCAAAGCTCTTTTATCAGCATACTTCTAGTCATGACTCAACAGAGGCCATGTGCTAAGCAGGACTTTGCAGTATCGTGTGGTCAATTTGATTCAGCCAATTCCCAGCTACAAGTCAATTGTGGTTGCCTAAAATACTTTCAGCAAGCTTTGTGCCGTATCCATGTCACACTTGCAGCCAGTCTGTGGCTGTATACATTACTTGGTGGTGGGGACGAGGTCAGCTTCTGTTCTGACCACCTGCAGCTGTCAAATAGTTCTCCAGCCAGTGGCTTTCATCAACAGACATTCCGTGGTGTGCATACTGGCAAAAGCGCTGGACTCTCTACTGCTGTGGAGCCTTCCTTATTTACATACTGGAGCTTTCTGTACTTGCCATTCACTTTTATGTCAAAGAAAGCAGTCAAATAAAGCACTTTTCCCCAGTAAGTTGAAAACATCTGCTCCAGTCTTCTAGTGTAGACATTATCATAAAGTGGGAATACTTTTACTAGTTAGAATGGATTCTGACCAATTGGCTCAGGAAATTAGAAAGATAAAGGATACTATGTACTAGCCAGATACATCTTTCCTCATGTTTTCAGGGTTTAAAATATGCCGTGTCAGGAAAATAACTATACCATATACAACACTTCCATTTTGTTACTGTTGCTTTATTTAAAGAATATGACTCATACAGTTAAGAGGAGATTTTTGACTCCCTCTTTTTTGTCTAGTCACATAGCTATTAGCCATCCTAGGCAAATGGAAATTCAGTTTGCTTTGAATAGTGTGGTGAGAAATAATTTTCATTAATCCTCAGACTAGGGTTTAGCAAAGGTTTTCTGTCTTCTTCCTTAACTGGAAATGGCAGAGACTCAACAAATACTCATTGAATTTATTACAAATTCATTTTATTAGCTACCAGCTACGTTCTAAGTACATGTTTATGGAGTGAACATGGATGAACAAATAGAAAAGCCACAAGGAAAGTTTCTGATACAGCTAAGCTGATTTTCTCATGCTGGAGATTAAATCACTTTCTGCAGTATGAGTTTCCTCAATGAATCAGTATCCCCTGTATACTATAAAGAAGTTATTAACTGTTCTCTCAGTCTGCTCTTCTGCCTCAATAATCACAGCCACGCTTGCCTTCCTCACGGTTCATCCTTCCATCCCTCTCTGAGTCTCTGTGGCCCTCTGTTCCCCGCGTGCATCATACTCTTCTCTCTATTGTTGAACCCACACCTACGTATGCCAAGTGAGCTGTACAGAGGGGTTAGTGAGCATTTTGTCTCTACCCCTGGGTAATGACAACCACAGATTTCATTAGTGGATGAAGAAAACCATAAGACACTAGAGGGTTGGTGGAATTTGTGGTGAGATCGTTTCCCCATGCTTTGCTCTTCTTGCCTCGGCTGTGGTGGCAGCATCAGAAAGGCAGGCTGCAACCTTTTAGTCTTGTTTACTTAAAATTATATGCCTAATAGTTTATGACAAGTTATTAAATAGAGTTTTTTCTAAGGACTGGAGAAATATTTTTCCCACACACAATTCTGTGGCTTAAAGATAAGGCCAATCTGGAAAATATTGATTTTCCTATTGTTTAGCCCCCGATGGACTTATCTTATTTTTAAGTCTGGATTTTTGTTAGAATGAAAATTGACAGTATTCAGATTTAGTTGAGTGAAGTATGTCATGATTAGTAAAATCCTAAAGAATGATAACAAATAGAAAATTAACCCAGGAAATATTGTGTAGAAGAAGTATTTCAGGAAATATAACCTTTGTAATTTACATTTTCAGCAGATAATTATTTAAAAGCCTGTTTGTGGAGTAAAGCAGTTGATTCCCTTAGATTTCTTTTTCTTATTTCATTTTTTGTTGGAATGTCAGACAGATGTACAAAGACAAGGAGATGCAGGCAGAAAGATCCTGCACCCACTGGTTCATGCCCCAAGTGGCCCCAATGGCAGGAGCTGAGTCAATCCGAAACCATGAGCCAGGAGCTTCTTCTGGGTCTCTCATGCATGTGCAGGGTCCCAAGTCCTTGGGCCATGCTCGACTGCCTTCCCAGACCACAGGCAGGGAGCTGGATGGGAGCAGGGCTGCTGGGACATGAGCCAGCACTGCTCTGGGATCCTGGCACATGCAAGGGGAGCATTTAGCCACTAGGCTACCGAGCCATAGTTTTCTTTATACTGTCTAAATCATAAATCATATCTAAAATGGAAAAGTCTTACATTTCAAAGAGGAAAATTTCATCACTTTTGGTACATCTGAAGATAATTTTTTTATAGTTTTTAAAATATTTCATTCTACATATAGTTACTTGTGTCGCTTTTTTTCAAGGATAGTTGAATAAGATATAGAAAAATGAAAGAAATAGACCAAAGATATTGCGGCCATGGTTATCAATAAATGGTGGGATTTTTGGCTGTGATTTATTTATTTCATTCTCTACATTGTTTGTTTTCTCTGAAGAACATGCAGGAGTTAATCAGGGTTTCTCCACGTTGGCACTGCTGACCTGTGCAGCTAGCTGCTGCTGTTGTAAGGGGTTGTCCTGAGCGTCGTCAAGCCAGCTCCTTACCTTTCCCAGTGGACTCGAGGAACACCCGTTCCACCATCACTGTGACAACCTCAAATGACATTAGGCATTGATGGATGTATTGTTAGAGGAAAATCATCCCCAGTGAAAAAGCACCGATAGAAATTGGGCAAATGTTTCTTTAAAAATAAAATGCCAAGATGTAAAGCCCACATAGAAATAGAACTTAGGCTTAAACAATTAAAATATGGTCACCAACAACATGATGAACCCTCACTGCCCCCATTCTGTGTTCTTTCACCAGCCCTTGTAGAATGCAAGCTTTAGGGCAACAGTTTAATGAACGTTTTAAAATTGTTAGATGATTTATTGTTGATAAACCACTGATCCCCCCCTCTTTTAGAGAAATAAAAATGCAAGCAATGCAAGCATAGACATTTCTTATATGTCAAGGTATACAATTGGGATGTAATACCTATTTATTACTAAGCAATGTATTTCTTACCAAGTTAGCAATGGATTTATGGTCATTCCCTATTCTCATTTTTTTTTTTTTTTTGGCCAGGACTTCAGAGACACAGAAAGAAAATTAAAGAGAAATTGTGCAAAAATCGAGGTGCTTTTGGCTTATAAACTTTGGAATCACAACTTCTAAGTTTGTTTGTTTGTTTGTTTTCTGCAGATGTATTGCAGGATCCCCATTCAAAAACAGGAGGATTCCTCCCTTTTGGAGAGCTCCTGTTCAGTAAATGCTTAACCAAGTATGCTGGAGATGTTCATGACTTAGGCATTTCTTTTTGTTATTATTTTTAGTTTGTAACATAAAGGGAGTATATTTTATATATCTCACATATATAGTTTTTAGTGCAGAAAATATTTTGTGTATTTCAAAGAAAAATCTAGTCCTTGACTTACTCCTGGGATCGTAACCTCTAGGATTTTTGAATATTCTGCCTGATAAGAAGTTGTATACCTGGTGCCTTGAGCCACACGAGGTGGGTTATGCTAACAGTGTGGGTATAGTAAGGGCCTTGGTGCACCTGCATACTTTGACATCTGGAGTAACTAGGTCATCTACAGAGGTGCCCATGCCTTATTGACTAATGCCCAATAAAAGCATGGGCACTAAGCTTCAGGAGAATTACCTGTCCTGCCAATATGTTTTACACATGTTGACACATTAGTTTTGGGAGAATTAATCTCTGTTTGTACTGTTCCTCTGGATACTGGGCACAAGTATCTTGTGAAATTGTGCTGTATGTGCCTTTTTCTGCTGCTGGTTTTAGTCTGTATTCTCTCGGTATAATAAAACCATTACCATAGTTAGTAAAACGTTCTGTGAGTTTCATTATTTTTAATAGTAAGGTAGTTACCATACATGAGAGTTGCCTTGGAGCCCCCAGACAACCATGTGTTTGACTCATATAGAACGGTGAGGAAGGTTGGGTCCAGTTGTGGTGTGGAGACTCCAGATCTCTGGCCTTCCTCATTGCATTTCTCCTCCCACTGGGTGGAGATCCTCAACTGACACTATGATGCTCTACTAGGCAGGATTTTTGTGGGCTAATAAATATTGGAGTCCAAGTATCTTCCGGGGGCAACTTACTTTGAAGATACAAGAATCCGCTTCGGGAGGCTTCTGGCACTATCCCTCCCTTGGAATCAGACATGTGGGTGTATTTATCAGCGTTTTATTTGCCAGGTGAGCAGAGCCGAAGTATGGCTTTGAATTGACTTTGGTTCTCAGTGTGTCCTGAGCAGTGTTCTGGAACCACCCACTATGATTGTTGGTCTGATCTCTTTGCTGTTTTTTTGAATAGAGGGTCCCAGTTTAATGTTACAAAGTAAGTCTTGCTTTCACAGCACAGATGCCTTTGCATAGCTAAAAACGTCAAATCTGGGAAATGCAAGGCCTTATGGGTCTTTATTTTTTTTTTCTCTTACACATTTCATTCAAAACCTGCTTCCCTTTCGATATGGAAATCAGGAACATTCTTTGCTTATAGCTTCTATAATGACAGCTGCTTCTGAGTCAAAGAGATTTCATTTTATGTGTTTGTTGGTTTATGGGAGATAAAGCAATACAGCAGGAAATGAAAGTTTCACTTCCCATAGTTTGTTCCTAGTGGTGAGACAGGAAATTGCACCAGACCTGACATCTAGTGGGGATTTTAAGTGTTTTTTAATTGACCTTTTCTCTTTCTTTCTTTCTTTCTTTCTTTCTTTCTTTCTTTCTTTCTTTCTTTCTTTCTTTCTTTCTTTCTTTCTTTCTTTCTTTCTTTCCTTCTTTCCTTCCTTCCTTCCTTCCTTCCTTCCTTCCTTCCTTCCTTCCTTCCTTCCTTCCTTCCTTCCTTCCTTCTTTCTCTTTCTTTCTTTCTTTCTTTCTTTCTTTCTTTCTTTCTTTCTTTCTTTCTTTCTTTCTTTCTTTCTTTCTTTCTTTCTTTCTTTCTTTCTTTCTTTCTTTCTTTCTTCCTTCCTTCCTTCCTTCCTTCCTTCCTTCCTTCCTTCCTTCCTTTCTTTCTTTCTTTCTTTCTTTCTTTCTTTCTTTCTTTCTTTCTTTCTTTCTTTCTTTCTTTCTTTCTCTTTCCTCTATAATTGTATGTGCACAGGTAACCGTCAGAGAAAACAAGATATAGAGCAGCATTATCTAGTAACCATATAATACAAAGTTATAATCTAACCTCTTATAGAAGTCACATTGAACATGTCAAAAATTGAGTGAAATTAATTTTGATACTATAATTTTAGCTCCATGTATTAGTCATAATAATTTCAACACATAATTAGTATACAAATCAGCCAGTTCCCAAAGGACAAATACCATGTTCTCCCTGATATAAGGGAGCGTTCATGCAAAATACAAAACAAATATGTATATGTAAATATGTATTTACATATATTCTCATAGATGAATTGTATAATGTAGGCCAGCATATCAGGAATTGAAATTGCATTGAAGCAGGCATCTCTACTCCTGAGGAAAAGCAGCAGTCCCAAAGAAACTGATAAACATACCTTAACAATGGGATACTAGATTTTCTACCACTGTTTATACCTACAACGCCAGCATTCACTTAAGTAGCAGAATGATAGACTTATGACTGTTGCTGAAGGACTATGCTATTGTAATAGTATGGGAGAAATTAGTGAGGAGGGGAGAAAGAGAGGAGAGGAAGGGAAGGTAGAAGGGAGAATCCCTGTACCTACAAAACTGTATCTTGGAAAACAATAACAATAAGAAACAAATAGCTATAACATTTGCATTTTCATTTAAGCACATCTTTGAAACTCTCTCTCTCTATATATATATATAGACACATATATATATATATATTACAGCACATTTGAGTTTGGATGTAAATTGTGTAAATTACACATAGAACCTACTGTGACGTTTTCTGAAAAAAAAAAAAAACAGTGCTCAAACTGAATGAGTATGGGTTTCTCAAACAGAATTTTCTTCTTAATTCCTCACTGAATTCTAGATCTCTGTGAACAGAATTCATCTTTCTCTCTGGATTTAGCCTGAGGACTGGAACTATAGCTGAACCTTATGCTGTGCCCTCAACCCATTCTTTGTTGCTTGTTCATTTACTCTCCTTTTCACTCTATGGCTTCCTTCCATTAATATTAGAGTATTCCCAAAACAAAGCCAGTAACATTGATCTATCCCTGTAGTTTCTACTTGGTTTTCAACCAAAGAGAAGAAGCTATTTCTGAACACCATTTCGGAGAACTGTGACTTAGGCCTCAGGTGGGGGGAGGCTTCTGGTGTGAAGCAAGGTTGGAAGTTGAAAGGGAAAAGAAGAACTTAGTAGAAATCATAGATGCTAAGAATGAATACAGCAGGAGTCAGTGGTCAGGCTGATGGCCCGCTGTACATTGACAGGCTGTGTCACACTCAACCAATCTATTTATTTCTCTGGACCTCTTTTCCATCATCGTTAAAACAGGGGTAATAGGAACCGGCACGGTGGCCTAATGGCCAAAGTCCTCTCCTTGAACGCGCCGGGATCCTATATGGGCACCGGTTCTAATCCCGGCAGCTCCACTTTCCATCCAGCTCCCTGCTTGTGGCCTGGGAAAGCAGTCGAGGACAGCCCAAAACCCTTGGGACCCTGCACCCGTGTGGGAGACCTGGAGGAAGTTCCTGGCTTCTGGCTTCGGATCCACGCAGACTGGTCATTGCAGTCACTTGGGGAGTGACTCACCAGATGGAAGATCTTCCTCTCTGTCTCTCCTCCTCTCTGTATATCTGACTTTGCAATAATAAATCTTTTTAAAAAGGGGGTAATACCACCTGTTTATTAGAACTGTCAAAAAAAGCACACAAAATGTCCAATATTAAAATGTATTGCAATGACAGAATCATTAATTCATCCAACAAATATTTTAATGCCATTTATAATGTGTACTAGGTGTGCGGATAGTTGATGAAGATATAGAAGTTGTGTCTGATGTCTGTCTGAGGAGTTTAGTTATCAGTGGCTGCAGTTATGGTGAGGAAACAGACATGAGAAAGGCTAGCATGTGTCAGGGGAAGATTGAGAGATTTAAATCAAGTTCCTGTGCCTGCTGGGAAATGAGATTGGACATTAGTGGAAGGAGATGAAACTGGAGATGTGGAGTGGGGACTGCCTCACACCCATCATTCCTGCTGAACACATTTGGAAAATCTTCAGTAGCTTTACCAATATTTAGGATTACTTAAGTTTCTAAATTAAACTAGAATATGCTATTCAGTTGTGGGGATAATGGGAAACACTTTGGTTTAATTCACATGTACGAGGAAGAGATTTCATAGTTGTTAAGATCGGGGAGGGTGCTATACCAGTATCTTTGATCCTGTGCCAATTAAGTGTTCTCAAAATGTTGCCTACACTTTGGTTCTTCTTGACTCTTTGCATGCAGAGTCCCTTCCACAAGGCCAGACACTGAATGGAGTTTCAGTAGATGTCTGTTGACTGGCTGGGCAAATGAATTGATGCATTGTTGCAAGTGAACAATAGCAGAGTCAATTTGACTCATCCAGCGATCTCCCCTAAGTCATCACTTACCAAAAAATGATATTTTCTCACCTAACAGAAACCCTAACCTAGAAGTTGGATATCTTGGTTGTAGCTTTGTCTTTTCCATTCTTTTGCTTTGTGGCCTTGGATAAGACACGTAACTTCTGTGGGCCAGTTGTGTAACCTTCAGAGCAGTGAATTCTCGTCCACATTTCACAACAATCTAGCTTCCAGGATTCATTTTCTGTACTGTCACACTCCCTGAAACCTACATGTTATGTAAACTACTCAGTAGCCTGCAGTTTGGGGAACTGAACTTAAACCCATTAAAAACAGAGCACGATATCTAAATCCCACTGTGCCTACAAACAGTAGTCAAATGACAAGGAAAGGATTATGGTTTCTGTGTTACAGTCTCTGTTATTTTCTCTGCCTTCATCATGTACCCACTGAGTACTTAATCACTGCTGTTCATGATGAACAATTAATCCTCACTTGACCTGTATTTAAAAGATAGATCTCAGTATTGACCCAGAGTGATCCTGCTTTGAGCGCCGGACTTGAATGTGTTATGTCTCTCATTGACATTGCTCTTTTGCTTTTTTTGCACAGTCACTGATTAATTCCATAGTGCTGGGGGGAAGAGCATGGAAGAACCAAGCAGCTAGAAAGATGACAGCATATGACTGCGTTTTCTATCCTGTTTTAGTCATCCCTGACAAAATCCCAAACATTATAAGAAATCTCTGTGTGCATTTAGAGTCTGCATTTTCAGCCCTGGGCTAGTCATTCAGTTCCTGCATTAGAGGATGCACATAACCCTTTAATATATGAATGATTGCTTGTAAGTTTTGTGTAAGTGGGATACACGCATTAGGAACCGGAATTCTGTTGTGAAGAAATGAATGAACTCTATGAGGTGACTTGCCCTACAACTGATCTCAAGTGGGAAGTTTCAGCGTGTACTGTGCACGCAGCTCTGGAGGTTTTGAGCAGAGAAAGTGTAGGTGTGTGGGCGGGAAGCTCTGTGGCTGTGCTCGCAAATCACTGGAAGCTAGAGGGCAGTGGGAGGGAGCCAGCAGAGGAGATTCAGCTCAATTTCATATCTCTACCCTAGTCATTTGATACCGCTAATTCATCAAAAGCCCAAGATTGTTTCACAGAAGAAATTCTGATTTGATTAAGATATTGCTTCCAGACCTAATGTTCATTTAGCAAATCATGCCTACATCCATGATTGGAAATAAACCGCATGTTATCTAAGCATAGAAAAAGCCACATGATTTGGAACTATTCTACAGAAGTAACATTTAGTGTAATTATGGAACATTTAGATTAATTATAGTCCGGGTTCTGAGTAGCACCATACTTAAGGTTGTATCAGCATTTTCAGTATTAACCCTGCGTGAGACACAGCACATTTTGTTTCCTCGCAAAAATATTTAGGTTCTGCATAGAGTTGAGATCAGAATTGAATGACCTTTCTATTTGGGGGTAACTTTTAAAATATGTGATTTCAATGTGATTAGTGGTTTTAAGATTCTGTTTCTGCATATAATCTCAAAATTGACACATATAACTTTTTTAAAAAATGAAAATAGCCTTGATGTTCAGTTAGGAAATTAACTTACTGTAAGCGGCTTGTGTTTCCGTCTGAAAGCATTTATTACATTGGCCATGAAGTGGAAAGTAGTTGATAATTTTTAACTGTAATGTCTAGAATGTATTCATCCAACCTGAGTTTAGCTTTGTTTCGTGCTGGAGGCCATTTACAGTTTCTGCCTTTAGAATGACCTTTGAAATCTGTGGCAAGCTCTTTTTGAATATCGTTCATTGTGAAATACAAAATTTTATCTGTGAATGGCAATGGTGATCTTTAAAGAGAAAGGGGAGAGAGAGAGATTGAGAGAGAGAAAGAGAAAGGTAATTTGAACCCAAAATTGGTTAGTAAGGATGCTGATTAGATTAAATAAACATTTTTTTGGGGGGGAGGCTGAGAATGAACCATGGATCTAAATTACTAATCTCCCATTTCATGCCTGAGCCGTAACTAGCTGAGGGCAGTGCAGAGTATCCTTTGGGGATGCGGTGAACGAGTCGGCATTCACATGCATGTCAGATGTCTGGTCTGATATAGATATATGAAGACTTGTTATTTCATAGTCCAACTCCATATAAATAGAGGGAAGTCTCTTAAAGATTCTAAGAGTGGACTGCAATGACACTGAACTTATTATAACCTTTCACACACATTATTATAACTGATAATAAGTTATCTTTATTCAAACAAATCCAAACATTCTCAGAGACCCTTTATTCATGCTAATTGATAGCTTTTGATCATGAAACTAAGAATGTGTTTTCTATGCCCTTCTCGTGTTTTCATGCTTTTAAGACCCTTAGGCACTCATCCTTTTTAATTGTGCCACTTGTGTTCACAGAGAAGTTAAGTAATTTGCTCAAGTTTAACACCTTGTAAAATATTGAGCAGGAATCAGAATGGAGCCCTTCCACCCCACAGGTGCTTCACTGCTGCTTAATCTACGTGAACGTTATGTATGGAACTGCAGGCTGCAGGTTCCTGGCATCCTGGCTATTCTGTTGCTGGGATCTGTCGGCCATTTTATACAGAGCAACTCTCTTAAATGAACAAAAAGCAGGCCCAAAGCAGTGACTGTTTCCAAGATGTTACCTGTTTATATTTTTTTCCCTTGCTGTTTTCCCATGGCAGGTTATAGTTTGCCTTTACCTGGTAGAGTCTGGGGGGCAAGTGCTCTTTTCAGGAACAAATGATGCCATAAATTCAGGCTCACATTAATGAGGGTCAGAGTTCAAAGTCTTTTCCTTGTTTAACATGCTGCACCACTGAAGCCAGAAGCCAGAGGCTCGGATGTTGTTCCCCACAGTCAGCTGTATCATTTAGAAATGCATACACAGTTGTTCTGTCACTGAATGGGGTCTCCAAAACCCCTGTTTTCCTTTTCAACAGGAAAGCAGTAATAGCATGTATGCACTCTTGTCTGTCTCCAAACATATGAAAATAAATGGAAAATGATGTGCCAAACAAAACCACTTGTTAGCACTACCACTATAAAAATATAAGCCAAGGACTCCTGCAAGTGGCTGCATGCCGCCAATCCCCTTCCTTTTCCCTTAGAGAGACTGACACCTGTGCTAAGGGAGCTGGTTTTCCAGTCCCAAATGCATTGATTTATTAAAAAGTAGAAAAATTGACTTTACATTTTAGATCTTGATGCCTGCAGTGCGCATCACCGAGTGACGGAAGAGGTGGAAGGGAAACAGGAGTGAGCACTGTGCTTTCCATTTCAAGGAGCCAGGTTTAAGCCCGAGGGAGAAACTAACTTGGCAGTTGGAGTTGGTCTGTTCTAGTTGGTTGCATGGGAAAATAAACTCATTTTCTACTTCCTCATCCCACACAGTGCGTGGCTTTGGAATGGGTCTGACTAGTGCTAATATTTTAAAAAGCAAAAGCCGAGTCAATAATACAAACAGTATTGTAACCAGGTATTTGCAAAAACTCAAATTCAATGAAAGAAAATCCACAATGAATAAACTCTCTTTTAAACAAAGATAAAATCAGTACCAGAGCCATTCCTTAAACATCTTGGAACCTGACGCAAATAGAAAAAAAAAATTGATTAAAAAAGTTTTTTTTTAATATTGCAATTAATTCTCTTTTCCTTTGATTGTTTTTGTTGTTATTGTTGGTGTGTGTGTGTGTGTGTGTGTGTGTGTGTGAGACCCCTCCACTTCTTCAAAGTTCAGCTCTAATGCCAACTTTGGCCTTGACCCTGATTTCTCCCAGATATGCTGTCTTACTTATTTTTATGCTAGTGGTTCAGAAGAATGATGCCAGTTACGCCACATGCATGATCACTTCAGACCAGAGAGACAAAAATCATCATTGAAATGATTTCTTGCATATTGAATCTCTTATGATTAAACTTCAGAATCTGATTTCTATCAGTTGTGATTCCAGATGTTGGACATTGAGAAATTATTAAATTTATTTATGGGAAACTGGTAATGACAGTAGTGTATTCCCTGCCTCCCCCACCCCTGCATCATTACTTGCTTAAGCGACAGCAGAATAACGCCTGCAAAGGACATTGACTGTAATATGAAATGACTACTTTTGAGTAATTTCTAATCAAAATAGATTAATTATCAGTTTGTTTTGGTGTCCTGTACACAGCCTATGCTTCCTGGAAGCTGTGTAGTAATCTAGTGTTAAGAAGCCCTGATTGAGTGGTGAACAAAAAGCATGCAACACAAGATTATAAACCCTTGGAAATAATAGAGCCTTGGAATCATATTGCAATACTGCAGGAAGTTTTGCCAAGTTGCTCAGAAAAAAAGAACCTCTGGTGTCTCTCCTTGTCCTTGTGTCTCCTGCAGCAACTCTCAAAACAGCCCCAAACCTGACTCACATCCGTTGATAACCTGCTGCTAACGGCCTCCAGGCTTGCCCCCTCACTATGAGATTCAAGGAAATAATCTGCCTTGCCCTAGCTGTCTGGCAACAAAGTCTGCGGTGGTATATCAAACATCCAAAAGCAAATAGCTATGTAAACAACTGCTTTCAGGTCAAAGGCAACTGCATCCTTATTTCCAAGAATACTCTAGGGCATGCTTCTTCCTCCTTTTCCTTCTTCCTTTTCTCCTTTTCTTGCCTGCCTTCCCCACTTTCTCCAAAGTGGCTATCAACTGCTACCCCTAAGCTGTTCACTAAGGACTCAGTGGGGAGCTTGGCGCCTGTTTTCATGGAGTTTCCATTCCAATCAGGGTAGGCAGAAATGAAAACCTCAACAAAGAACAGATAGTCCCGTTTCAGATTGCAATGAGTGGCTTAAAGTGCATTACACAAGATGCTGTAATGCAGACACAAGTGGAAGGGTCTGACTTTAGCCTGGGTGGTCTGAGAGAAGCCTGTTTGAGTCAAGACCTGAATGAAGTGGGTGAGGATCTCAGGGATGCATTTCAAGGAGATAACAGCACAATTACCAAAGGCCTGGAGGCAGAGATATGCCTGGCTTGTTCAAGGAACAAAAGGGACCTTGTTAAGTAGGGTAATGTTACAGAGGATGAGGTCAGGAGGTAGTCAAAGACCAAATCTGTGGGTACATCAAAGGCACAGATCTGCAATCTGAATTTTATTCTATCTGAAATGGCAATCTTTTGGAGGAGGATAAGCTAAGGTTGGGGTCCAGAAGCACCATCTGAGACACATTTTAAAAGAGCCACATTGCTGCCGAGAAGAGAAAAACTGTAGGGAGGCAAAGAAGGTGGCAGCGGAGGCCAGCTGTGATGCTATTTTTTTTTTTTTTTGCACTGACGTTGACAACAGTGATGGCTTTGAGTGCAGAGCAGGAGACTGCAAATCAGTTGAATGCAGAATCTGCAGACGTCACTAATGGATCATGTGTTTGCAGTGTGTGCAGTTTTGCATGCTGGGGTGGGGAGAAGTGGCTAAAAGGGAGGAGTCAAGTACCTCTGCTCAATTCTTGGTACCATTGTTATGTTTTATGTCCAAAGCTACAAAGTCCATTGACATGGATTTTCCCAAACAAGGACCATCATCAGCAAAGACATTTTATCTTTGGTTAGACACAGAAGTCTAATAAAGTATGTTCAATCCTCAAATGGTGGCTGTACAGTGTACATTTTACACTGACTTGTAGGATTTCCAACAACAAGGGACTGAATTTCCTTCTGGATTATATCCCTGAGGTTGTATGCCACTTGAGGGTAGATGTGGAATTCATTCTTTTTCATTTTCAGCAAACATGGATGCAACTAGAAACCATATTCAGTGTCTGGAAAACGACAGATATTTTGTTAAAGCTTGTATAAACTAATGAACAAAGAAGGGCATCTGCCCTCCTCCAGAGCTTGCCTACCTTTAATTTCCCATGTTTTTTATAGCAATGAAGGGATATGATGTCCCTAAAAGGGAAAAATATGATAGGACAAAGCAACACATGTACTATAAGTCATTTTCCCCCTCATTTCTGGAAGATTCAATAAATCTATAGTGGCACTTGTCTAGCTGGCAAAATCATAATGTTCTATATTAAATTTCAACTCTAGTTGATAGTTTGAAATAAAACTAAGATATATTTTAAATATGTATTTCCATCATTTTCTTTAAATATTTAGTTCCTTCACCCTAAAATGACACTCCATCATGAGGTGAGATTTACTAACTAATAAAGAAAATATTATAAAAGGGAAGCCCAAAATGGCTGTGTAATTATAGAGGAGCTGGCTTGATCATTTGCTGCAGTCAAGGCAGTGAACTACCTGGAGCGAAGCTATGTTTCTATCGAACGTTTGGCGGATCTGTAGAGATTACAGAAAAAAAAGGCAGGCATTCCTCAGCTTGCCATTTTGGAGGCACTTGGCTGAGCTTCACCTCTTCTCTCCTACCCATCCCTTCACTGCTATGTCATTGCCTGCAAAGTTCCCCCTTGGTGATTACTTGCTCTTTGTCCATCTTCGGTGGCTTTACTTTTCTTTTCCTGGTGGTCAGGACGACTCCCCCTGTTCAGGTGCAGTAGCCCAGTCATTCATGAGTGAGAAATTAAGATGGATCTGTCTCTAAGCAGTCTTCTTGGACTTCCTGAGGCTGAAATTATTCTTACGCTTTCTCTGCTTTATTTTATGTTCATTTTTATGACTGTCTCCTACAACTGAAATGTCACTCTCCTCCACAGTCCCACATGCTGCATTCCATACAGTCACTCTTAATGGTCATTTAGTAAAGGCCTGCCTGGAATAAAAATATTCGTAGCATATTTTTTCTTATCGTCTTCCTCTATTAGAAAGAGGGATATATAAAAAGTTGACACTCCTCTCCTCTGTGGGTCAAAGCACGTATGAGTTCTGAAACATTATATGGCATTGTAACTAAGAGGAAAGAGCGTGGTACTTGTTATCATTGGTATCAAGAGTATGGTATCGCGAAAGACAGGCCTGTAGTCTCAACCCAATTATGTGGCAATAGATTGTTTTATAGCATAAATTTAAGTAGTTGAATGCATCTCTTTGTAGTATTATGTAATTCATCTGTAATTTTTAAAATACATTTATGATAGGAACACATTTTTTTTCTTTTATTTTCTTCAATTGTGAGGTGATTTCGTTCAAACACTTGAGGAGAATGTTCAATATTCCCCCAGACAAATCAGCAGCAAAAATTTATGAATATTTTAATAGAAATTATTTGGTTGTTACTCCTAGGAAACAGAGCTGGAAAAAAATTTTAAGATTGTTAGCAATAATAGTATTAAATATATAGGTATTTGAATATATTAGTTTTAGCTTCCAAGTTCTTTGCTATCTTTAGCTTTTCCAATTTTAAGTAAATAATGACAAAATAAATCTCATTTATTAGTGTTTTATTCATCCTAAAGTATTTTAAAAACTTTGAATACAAATATAATGCAGATTCCATGTGAATACTTACACGCTTCATGACCCTAAGGGTTTCATTTTATGACAATGATTATTATCTCATTGAAATTGTTCACAATCAACAGAATTGGGTGCAAAGTCATAGGGAAGTGTAAGTAAAAACCCTTGTCCATTCAGTTAACATGCTTTGAAAGGTGTTGTGCTAACACAGAGCCTCTGTATTTTTAAAATCATACACAGATCTTTCTTCTATTCACTCTTCCTCCCAACAATTTGTTGCATATCTGCTGTGTGTTTTGTTCAGAGCTCAACACTGAGGGAAAATGAACAAGGTTTTCTTTTTAACTATTTGAAAGGAGATGTGTATGTGTGTATATCTCCATGATGTATGTATACCCTTAGAAGTATTCATGAGTGGGATGTAGTTGTCAGATGTGTGCACACAAACCCTCAGTCACTTTGATTTCATGAATATTTGCTGACTGACTGCCAAGCACGGTGCTAAACAGTTTGCATGCATGATATCTAATGCTTGTGTCAATGCAACGAGATAGCATTATCTCCTAGTTGCAGATAAGAAAACAAAATCTCAGAACTATTACCCATTTCGCCCATGTTTATAGATAAATAGACATTCTGGTCCACATTTAGCCAAGCATGTCTGATTTCCCTCACCTGTGATCCTTGCCTCTACCTGCTTCCATGTGCTTTTTGGTTAACAAGATACCAGTTTCTTCCCAAAAGACCAGATTCAAAAGAGAACGGGGAAAAAAAATGAAATGTGGATATGGGTGCTTGGGATTGAAAATTGTATGGTTATGAATATCAAGGGGCCTATTTTTAAATTATATTCATGCTGTGGCATTCATAGTTGGAGGAGAGAATTGGTCTTTTTTTAAGATTTATTTTTATTGGAAAGTCAGATATACAGAGAAGAGGAGAGATAGAGAGGAAGGTCTTCCATCCGAAGATTCACTCCCCAGGCAGCTGCAACAGCCAGAGCTGAGCCAATCCTAAGCCAGGAGCCAGGAGCCTCTTCTGGGTCTCCCACGTGGGTGCAGGATTCCAAGGCTTTGGGCCATCCTTGACTGCTTTCCCAGGCCACAAGTAGGGAGCTGGATGGGAAATGGGGCTGCTGTGATTAGCAGCAGCACCCATATGGGATTCTGGCTTATGCAAGGTGAGGACTTTAGCTGTTAAGCTACCATGCACGCCTGAGAACTGGTCTTTAGAAAGCAATAAAATACAGTATTTTAAGTGACAATTGCATGTCTCTTCTGTTCTCTAGCTGAAGGCCACCTTTAAGGGAAATTACTTTATGGCATGATCCCTTAGATACGTCAGTAGTTAGGAAAGAACTTCCAGACTTGCATTGTTAAGATCCCAGATAATCTCCCAAGGATGCCTGTGCAACTCCCAGCCTAAAGAACCCCTGGATGGAGCACAGTATTCATCCTGGAGTGCTGAGCCATTTTTCCAGATTGCTGACTCCTTCATGATTTTGCAAGACACTCACAACATTCAGGGTAATTTCGTGTTCAGGTAAGCCCTACTTTGTAATTCTATATAAGGAATGTTTCAGCCAATCACCAGGGAGTTTCTGATGCCCCTTAGATGAATTTAGACTTCCTGTTAGGCACTCATGATACATTTTACTTCATAGCATGTCTTCTATTTGTTGTTCATCCATTACTTTTGTTCTTTTTCATGTAATGCCTCTTTTCACATTATGAACTCTAGGTGGACGGGGATTGTATTCAGTATTCAGTCTTATCTGTAGTACTTAACCCTGTGACTGGAAAATAGCAAGCACTTAATAAATATTTATTGATGGAGGGATAAACGGAAGGAATCTGATAAAAAGCTGCACACGTGCGGTCATACAGCACATTTGGTCTTGATTTAAACTACAGAGATTCCCATTCTTAATTTTTAAGTACAACTCCAGTTATTAGCTCTGTCATGACCTAACAGCTCTGGGAGGTTTATGTGACAGAGGGTAAATCTGTTTGCTCGGTGATTACAAGGGGACAGATACAATATTTACTAGCCTTAGTAACTCCTAAGCAAATGTGGCCCTTGGAGAAAGGGCACACATTAATAAAGCAGGGAAACGCAGCCGTTATCTTAAAGCAAAGCCACAGACATCAAGGCCCTGACTCCATTCCTGTGGTCAGGAGGCCTGCAGTTTTCAAGGATCATTTCTGGTGACACGGATGTGACAAAATTCATTTAAATACTGTAACAGCTGAAGTATTGCAAAATGATCAAGTCATTTATGCTTGAGTAAAAACCCTCTTTTGAGTACTTTTAACTGCCTGATACACCATTGTTTCAAGGATTTGAACTAAAATACTTGAAATCAAGTCCTAAGGCAACCCAGGAGAGGCGGATCTGCTTCATGCACGGAGGCTTTGCTTTCTTAGAACGAAGCTGATGTTCATCTTTACTCAATCCATTGTTCTTTGATCGGTTAAATGACACTATAAATGGAGGACTGTGATAGCCAAAAAGAAATGTTTTATACAGCGCTAGAAAAAGCTTTAGGGGAAAAATTTTAGCAAAAGAACAGATTCTTTCTGGTTTCTATAGAAACCAGCAGCAATCAGGGGGAGTGAGGTGTTCTTTCAAGTGTACGTGTTAGGAAGGCCAATCTCGGCTTTCTCTGGTGTACTGGAGGGCTGAAGTGAAAGAGCCCCTAGCTGGGGCTGCCTTGGTTGGATCCCTTTGATCTTATTGGCGGCAGGGCTTCCTCACGGGCTGAGTAGGGCTGCAGTGCAGCTGCTCAGCATCGCAGAGACAGGAAGTCTCCTAACAGCAATCTCCTGTAGAAAGGGGAAGAAAAAGATAAACAGGAGAGCTCTAATATCAGATGTCAACAGGCCTTTAAAGTTGCTCCTTATCCTTGAGCAACTTAAGCCCCAGTTCTTGCCATATCAGATCGCTGATAAACTATCTCAAACAAACCGCTGATTCATGGGCAGTATGATAATTTGTTACCCTTCCAATTTGTCTACCTCCATACAATCTTCTTTTAAATAAATTAGAATTAAACGTATCCTTCAAATTTAACTTTTAGAGATGCTACACTCTTGTTGAACGAATCTTGGGCAAGATTTATAATCAAATTCCAAGGCAAATACTTTTCTGAAGCCTAATCAATAGTACAGCTTTAAAATGATTTCTCAAATCTTTCAATGAAGTTTAAGTCAAATGCAATGACAGGATGAAATAGGCATGTTTTGTTTCAATTTGACATGTCCCTGAGGGCAGGAGAATTATCTGGTAACTGACAAACGAGTTTTCTTTTTCCTTGATATCTATGTCAAATGTAAACAATCCGAGTATATTGGCATGTCAATATGTTATTTGGTAGTGGTCTAAAGCATGATGTGAATTTCCACAGTATTTTTTTCTGTTCAAAAATACATATTCTTGACCAACAAGAGAGCATTTCTTGTAGTCTTGACTTGCAGTTGGCACACCAGAATGAATCATTGTGAAATACAAACTCTTCGATCTGAAATATATCACAGGAAAACATAAGACATAAGGGTGAGTAAATTATGGAGTGAAAAAAACATATTTCCTAGTCTACAGATGATAACAATTATAGATAATCATTAGCAAGAGGCTAGCAAAGTGTTAAAAGCTGTGTGATGTACTGTGTGTATTACACCTGATCATCTCTGTCCTTTAGAAGTAGCATTGTGCACCATGGCAGGGTTAGGAGTGACTTCTCCTGGGTGTGTGACTTTGAGGAAGTCACTTGTCTACTGCGATTGTCATTGTCATTATTTCTTCAAAATAATAGTAATAAAACTAATGACCATAGTGATGTTGATATAGAGGAGGAGGAGATAAAAAAGAGGAAGGACAAATAAGAGCATGTCCCTAACAGAGATACTGTTAGGATTAGGACAAACAAATGTTAAAGGAAACATCATGCATAGGAGATACACAATGTGAATCTTACAGTTCTTCCCCTTCCATAAGAACAAAACCTATTAGTAATTAGCATTTTTAACCAAACTTTCACCTGTCATCCCTTGCTTTTAAATGACTACATTTTGGATAAAAATAATTTGGCAGAGAAGTAAATGAATCTTGCTAATAGTCATGTATTGAATGAGAAATATCCCACATTTTCTAGAATTGTTTTGAGCTTCCTCCACCTCTTCTGAACGGACAGTAGCATTCAGAAGATCTTTTTAAGCATGGAAGAATTTTGATTGCTAAGAACAGAGCATGACACATAATAGGAGCTCAATAAATATTTATTGAGTAAAGCCACGGAAATTTTTTTTTTTAAAGGGTAATGCTTACCAAAAAAAAATCTCTTTTAGCGATTTTTTTCTCCCCAGAAATCTTGGTTGACGTCAGCCACAGGGAGTATATGTAAAAGAATCTTTGTCTCCATTTCAGTGTGCATATTCAGAGAAGTAATATAAATTGTGTACTGTGTATTATCTCATTTTTCATTTTAGAGATTGTGCTTCTGTCTCTTTCTTGCTCTTGGTCATTGTACTTATGGTTAGCAGATTCTTCTCCTTAGGGCAGCTTTCTAAGCTGCAGATATGACTTAGAGAGCTTTTATAGGGAAAGAAAACCCTTCCGCTGAAACATAAGAAGTTCTCTCTTTGTGTATCTAAAAGCATCTGGAGCAATAGATTAACTTCCTGAAGCTGCAAAAAAAAAAAAAAAAATAAATAAATAAAAAAAAAAGATCATAAAATTGCGTGTATTAGAACAACAGAAATTTACTGTCTTCAGGTTCTGGAAGTTGTAAGTCCAGATTCAGCTTGCTGCCTGTACCATGCTGTCTTTGAAAATGTCAGTAAAAGTTATGTTCTGTGGGTCCCTCCAAGCTTTCGGTAACCTCAGATATCCTGTTGCATGTTGATGTATCATTTCAACATCCACCTTCACAGAACTTTTTACTGTTTGCTCACATGCCATTTCCTCATGTGTCTCTGCCTGTATCTCTGTTCAAACATCTCGTTATTACAAGGACAGTAATCATATTGATAAGGGCTCTCACCAGTCAACTCATCTTAACTTGTTCTGCTGTAGAATAACCTTATTTCCATGTTATGTGACATTCTGAAGTACCAGAAATTTGGATTCAAAACATATCCTTCTTTGGGATTGGGAGGAGGAACTGATTCAGGCTATCACTAGCTCATGTGCCAAACTTCGTTATTTGTAAGCATGGCTCACGAATGGTCTAATGTGGGCCTTAACTAAATCAAATTGACCCTATTCTTTGAAGCTGCTTGATGGAGACGCCCGTGGCCTACTTAAATGTCACCCGGGACGTAGCATTGGGACACTTGACTTTTAGCCATGCTTCTGAGGATCCAGCCGTTATGTCTCCATACATATAATGTTAGTCTAGTGACTTAAGTTGTGCAATAAATATACCATTTATGAGAAATTTGAAATATATATTAGGGTCATGAAATATTTGTAGAATTTATATTTAGGACAAATGTATCAATGATGAAATCTTTTGCCCCCTGCCTATGATTACATATCTAAGTTCAGCAATGCTTTCCACATACTCCAGATTTCCAATTTTTTTCTGATTCACCTTGACTACTTGCTGCTATGTCTACCACCTTCCATTGTCAAGGCAGGTTAGCAAATTTAACTGGAACAGAAGATATGAAGAAAATCTAAAATTTTAGGCAAACTTAAAGTGGGAAGCAGGTGGCAAAGCTGTGTTGGAGTGGGAAGTAAAAGATAATATTTATTAAAGCGAGGAATTCTAAGTCTTGTGACCAAATTATGTATCTATTGGAAAACCTGCTAACTCAGATCTTTAACTCAATATCATCTTAAAGATACAAGAAGCTTTCCAGAAGAAGGAAGTTCATTGTCTTAAAGACAGGTTTACCTCTGATAAATATTTTATGATTGAGTCTATTCTAATGAAGGATCAACAAAAGGACAAGAAGGCTGGAGATTGTAGAACTAATATCTCTAGGTCTATTTCTATGTAGGAAATCTACTGTACAAATTATGAAAAACATATTAGTAGCATGAGTCATTAACAATGATTTAAAGATTGCTTTTTCAAAAAACAAAGTATTATTAGAAATAGTGTCAGAGAGAGTGTGTGATTCCATCCACTTAATCCCTTCCCACATGGCCAAAGTAGACAGTGCTGGGCCAGGCTGAAACTGGGAGCCTGGAATTCCATTCAAGTATTTCATGAGGATGACAATATCCCAAATATCTGGTACATCATCAACTGTCTCTCAAGGTGTACCTTCCCAGGGAGCTAGGTGAAGCAGAGAAACAAGGAATGAACAGGCACTTCGGTATGAGGCATGATAAGCATTGGATTAACCTACAGTACTATGATGCCAGCCCTGTTATTATGAATTGTTTGGATTAAATATTAATAAGAACTTTCAGAGAACAACATCAGGAAAGTAAACATATATTCCTATTGTTTTCAAACTATGCATCTCAAATATTATTAGAATCCACAGTAAAGAAGTGTTACAATTCATTAATCAAAAATAACAAAATTGAGTTAAAGATATACATAGTCATTTTTTCAAAGAACATATGCTAATCCCAATAATTACAGAAAATGGTGCTGAACATGATAATAGCCAGAGAAATACAAATCAGAACCATAAATGAGATATCATTTCATATTTGCTGGAATGACTATGCTCAAAACAAAACCGAAAGCCAAGTGTTGGTAAGGATGAAGATAAATTGAAATCCTGTGCTTGTAAAATGGTGAGCCACTATCAAAAGCAATTTGTTAGTGCATCAAAAAGTTAAGTAGATAATAATTTTATTACCTAACAAATCCACTTCTGAATATCAAAGCAACAGTGTTAAAGATGTGTCACAAGAAGCTTGGTACTGATATGCTCATGACTCATAATAACCAAAAGGAGGAAACGAACTAACCCCCCGTCAGCTGGTGCATGGAAAAATCAAATGTGGTATATCAATGCGATGGGATGTTCCTTAGCTGTGAAGAATTGTTGATACTTGCTACAACATGGCTAAGCCTGGAAAGTACCATCTTAAATAAAAAATACAGAAATGAAAATCTATATAATAAATTACTGTGTTTATGTAAAATGGTGAAAATAGGCAAACTCGTTGAACCATTACCAAGATCTGAGGGGTATGGAAGAGAATGGAAAGTGGCTGATAGTAGACACAGGGATTCCTGCAATGAAAATGTTTTGCAATTAGATAGTAGGGTTGGTTGCACATTTCTGTATGTGTAAGGACCACTGAATTATACATTTTGCAATGGTGAGTTGTATTATATATTAATTACATCACGGTAAATCTGTTACCGAAGAAATTCCATGCACTAGCTTTAGCATTCACTGGTGATTCATTGAAACTGTAACCACTCCCATTGTTTACATATTAGACCAACCAAATTATTTTTTCAGGAAAGAGTATTTTATTTCTGACGTTCAGAAATGCCGCCTCATGGTGATCATAAGTAGCAGACAGACTTTAGAAATGGTTAGAAAAAAATCACATTGGAGCACATCAATCACTCTAGTTCATAAGAATCATCCAGTTTTTAGAAAAAACACATTCCCAGAAAGGCATTAGTGTTAAGACAGCCAGCGAGGCAGTCAACACTCCCTGGTTTTCTGGCCTTCCAGCGGGACGGTCAGCCTTGTAGTGAAGAGCCTCGGCCGCCTTGTTCCCTTTGAGCACACTGTGCGTCTCCACTTGGCTTCCAGCCTTGGAGGAGTGCTATATGGGATGGATAGAAGCTTGAAATTCTAGGCTAAAATAGGGTTACTTGAATTGTGTGTCTGTCAAATGCAGTAGTTGATACTACCCTTGTGTTCTTCAAAATGGTGCTAAAAATTTTGTCCTCAGTAATCACGTAGAAAAATATTACATTTAGAATCCTTTTTGCATTGAACATCAGGATTATTTTGAATTAAATTCTTTGAAAAATGTGTATGAGAGGGAGGTTAACTGATATCAGTAACTACTGAAAGCAGACATTTAAAGTAAATGCTCCTATTGTTTTCACAATATTGGAAATTTTTGTGTTTTTCCCCTTCTATTTTGTTTTTAATTTTATGATATAATTTATTCTATAGGCTCTGAGATTTCCTGTACCCCCTCCTAAAATTCCCTCTCCCCAAGTGATTTCCCCCATATTATTACAAGAATATATCCTTCATAAGCAGCCATAAGTCCATTATTCTGTTATTTAAGTGTATCCTGACATTGCAGACAGTCCAGCATCCTATTGTCAAGAGATGTTTAACTTTCATTGGGAGTCCATTTTTTATTTGAACGTGGAGGTGCATACTTTCTGCAGTTTTGAAAACAAATTTGAATTAAAAAAACATAGAGCTTTGAAATTTTATCCTTTATAAAGTAAAATTAAAAGGTAGAGCAAGTGGCACACTTTGTGTATTTGGGGAGAACTAAAACTAACACTATAAAGTATAATATTAGCTATCATTTCTGCTTAGTGAAAAACAATATGCATCACAAAAATGTGCATCAAAATTTTGTTTCTGATACTCCCAACCTAAATCTTAGGCTGGATTTTTTTCAACTTTACCATCATGTACTCTTCCTTCATGATGAGGAAAGGACAAGCCACCAACCCTTTAAGTGGATAAATGTAGAGCTCATTTCAAACAGATAGTAGAGATTTAGTCCAATTTCCATATCTCACAATGACATTAGGAAATATATAAATAAATAGTGTTTGGTAAAGATTTAGAAACAATGACATTTTACTATTGTTTGAGTCCAAAAAATTGACAAACCCTTGTCTGCAGTATACTGATTGCTCATGAAAATTTTTCCTCAATCATCTATGACACCTCTTTCATTGTCCACAATGCAGTCAGTACTCATCAGTCTATGAGCAGATTGTGCAAAATGTAGATTGCTTCCAATCATTCTTTCATGATGGCAAAGGAGATGGCTGGGCTTTGTGAATGGACCTTACTGAATAGGCCTATAAATGCTGATGTTGACAATTTAGCATTAGTGGATTCTTCATGATGATTCACGGCCTCTTGGAGGCCACAACACAGCAAACTGCATGATAACTACAGCTCTGGGTCTGTTTGCTTTGATCCTACTCAGTGTTCTGTAAATCTGTCTTCATAGGAGTCAAAGGATTCAGTCTGTAACACAGCAATATATTTATTCTTGCTTGGGCCAAATTGTTCAAGGAAGGGGGTGTCGCTGAGGAGATTACATCCCTGGGAAGAGGCCAGCGGACGGCTGAATCTGTAGTGCTTTCCCTCCACCCTGACACACCGTGAAACAGGACTGAGCAGTTTGGTATGAGGCAGCATTAATTTTAGTCTTTACCCATGTGGTAATAGTTAATAACAGCAATCACCTCTCTTGAGTCTGGGTCTATGTGTTTCACTTACCTTGTCATGTAGACTACAGGAAAAAGCTAAGAAGTGTTTATTAGTGTTTCCAATTTAGGAAACCAAGTGTCTGCCTCCATTGAGATATTGAGCAAATTCTTAAATTATAGATAGTGCTGCTGGAGTATTGTGTGTGTGTGTATGAGAGAGAGAGAGAGAGAGAGAGAGAGCGCGAGCAGTCACTGAGTACCTTGTCTGGAACATGACAAGCCTCAGTAAATGAGAGCAATGTTTCTTTTGTCCCATACAACACTGAGCACTTTTCCAATGTCAAGCAGGTTCAATAAACAGTATTTAAAATGAATTAAAATCTCACTAAATAGATTTTGCAAGTTGGCTTTCCTTCTGTAATTAGCTTCCTGACAATTGGGGTGGTAATTGGTTGATGGAAAGAATGATTAATAATAAAGGTTGTTTGTTCGTGGGGTTAGCATTTATCACTGTTTTCACTGCTTTCCAATGACATTTAATTCATGAACAGGCTTCTAAGTTAACTATAGAGAAATTATATTACTAAATATTGAATAGTAATTACAATAAATGTTTTCATTTTAATTAACTAGCAGTGTTCATTAGATTTTAGATAATTGTTACATATCATTTGAGTTTATTTCTTCATCATGTATGATAAATGATTACATTTCCACAGGGTGTAATTTTTAATCAAATTATTTTGAGTTTTGATTGTGACGTTATTCAGTATTGAACTCAGTGTATTCAAATCTCCCTGAGGTATCTTATAACATCTACTTTTGGAAAATTCTTCCTTCATGTTACATCACTTTGTGAATTTAACAAGTAAAATTAGTGAATCCCAGTAATGATATAAACCTAGCAATATGCTCCAAATGTAGAGGCCTCAGAATGTAAGCTGCAAAACGTCAACTTCCGCCCTATTGCAGGAGATACTTCTGAAAGTCCGTCTTTGTTGCTATAAATACAGATCTTATATAAATGCAAGTTAAAAATTATATGGTAAAACATAAAATCTTTTTAATATATCATTTTATCTATCTAATAAAGTGCAGATTTTCATCTGAAGAGCCCCGGCTCCTGAAGGTGCTCCGCAGGTACCAGGGAGTCTCCTCTTCCCTGTCCACAAGAACAGGACCGACAATGCCCCTGCTCGCTCTGTCTCAGGATCACAGCTTAGCTATGGCAAGAAATCAGTAGGAGTGTGTTTTGCTTGAAAACAAAGACATCCCTATTCCTACTTTTAGAAAATGATTTATGATAAAGACAAGATCCCAGTCTACACAAAATTATAGTTAGCATGGAATTGAGGCATTGACAAACATGGCACCCAAATGCTCAATCTTAAAGACACAGTTATCTCATTTAGTAACAGTTCTGCAATATCTGAATGACAGCCTTTGGGGCAAAAGTTTCATAGAATGAGGAACATTCCATTCATGATAGCCAACTTGGTTAAAAATAATAATGCTATCAGAGGAATGGGCAGAATCTACAATGGTATGATTTTACAAGATTGTAAAGATGTTTTATGTGGAATAAAATTCATTCTCTCACTTCATTTTCTTCTGAGCAGTTTAAATAGTACTGCATAATGCTGTCAGGATCATGTCAGTACTTCAAAGGAATAACTTTCCTGTTTAGATTTGGCCGTGCACTCTGTTGAACAGCTATTCCCTTTCGAATGTTATGTTGCTTTTCCCCTCATTCCTTAGGGCATGCAGGGAGAATGGCATGGATCTCTTGAATAATTAATATGGTTTTCAGAGCAGTAGTCATGGAAACCCAAGCAGTGGTACATATTTGGATTGTACATTTTGAATATTACATTCAACCAAAGGAGGTGGATATCCCCAAAGACACAAGCTTTTCATCGATTCTTCTGGTTTATTCAAATGAGTATGAATCTGTGTGTGTGTGTGTGTGTGTGTGTGTGTGTGTGTGTGTGTGTGTGAAATTACTCCACACTTCAGGATAAAATGATTGTGTATTCGTGTATTTGAATTGCTTAGCTGGTTGCCTTTGCTCTGTATTTGAATTATTTGCTTAATTGAGATGTTTTAACATACAACTTTCTGTTTTCATGCTATATCTAGTGTTATCCAGTTGCAGATTGTTATTCTATTGAAAAGAAAATAAAGAACTTAATTAATAAAACCATAAAGAGAACTCACTGGAATATCTCTAAGGCATCACATCCTTTGTAACGCTACCTCACACCTCTGATGATACAGGCTGTAGAATGTCCAAGTGTAAGTTAGACAACTGATACTCCTGATTGAATTTTTTTTAAAAAGCTAACATATCACCAAGATGTTTTTGACCTGCTGTGTTAGACCACTTGTATGGAGATTTTACTTGTCTCAAGAAGTCTTCTTCAGAATCAATATTATCATTACCTTAAAAGTGTGTGTGTGTGTGTGTGTGTGTGTGTGTGTGTGTGTGTGAAGTCAAACACGTGGTAGCAAAATGCTGCCATCCAGTCTTCAGCAATGTACTTGCAGAGACTAACTACAAGTTTTACAGTATATAAACTCTGTTTCATAGACTGTATTATGTTATGATTTGTTCAGGTTTATTCCACAAACAACTGCAACATGTAGGACTCCCAAGCCTCTGATTTACTGGAGTGTTGAAGGGATTAGTAATTCCACTAACAGATAACCAAAGAGTAAATTATGAGAAAACAAATGCTTATTGTTTTGTCATGATTTCCAGGTTTCTGTCTGCTATTTAAAATATTGATAGTCTCACAAAATTGTGCCATTTCATGGAAGTCCACACATTTTTGGCTACTTTGTTCAGCACTCCTGCTTGCCAAGTTGTCCTTCATTGTGGTGGTCCTCTTCAGAATCCCAAATCGTGGTGGTCCTCCTAAGAATCCCACATTTCATGTCTCTTGTTTCCCTGCTTCCTGCGTGGACACTGGTCAGCAGCAGCATCCCTTTCTTCTCAGAAGATCTGGAGAGCCAAGCTGCCGTGCCTTGCTTGTGCCAGCTTCCCCTACTTTTCTCCTTTAAGTCTGTTCTTGTGTTTTCATTAGGATTCCAGCTGCATCACTGGTCCGGCTTCCATCCATCTGGTGATAAATTGCAGGTCCCTTTGATTCGTTTTGGAATTACCAGGAAAAGGCTGGTGTGATGCTTCAGTTAAAGTCCTAAACTCATTCTCCAAGCCCTCAGTGAGAACATTGTCCTATTGCCTTTACTTATCTTAACTCATGGTCTTTTAATCTTTTCTGTAAACTGACTCAGTAAGAAAGTTTCAAATACCTTGTAATTAGAGGAGCTGTTTCTGAGATTATTTTACTTGTGCCTTTGGATTTGGGCAGGTGTCACTCCCGTGTTTCTGAAGGTTGCCTGCTTGCAAGGGCTGACTGACTCTGTCTCATACGCCTGTGCTTTGTCTCTTCGGCTCTCTCTGATTTTTCCTTTGATCATTTTTCAGGGCCAAGTTGTCATTTTTTTTGTAGCATCCCACAACCTTGCTTTTCTTCCATCATTTTTTCTAGCATCTTCCTTTGAGGAGTCAACTTAAGGGTCATCTGTTTTCATGGCAGCCATTCCTCCTAGGCTTACTCAGATGCATCCATGCATCAGCTATTCCATGGCAATTGCAGTGGTCATGTTCAAAACATGTGCTTTCTGGTTGCCCTGTTTGCTCTAAAAAGGTTGATGTTCTGGAGGACACAAACCATCTATCATTCATCTTTCTATCCTTTAGGCCTTTGTGCAGTGTCCAGCACTTAGTAGATGATAAGTAAACAATTCTGGCAGTGGAAGTTCCATGTTGATTCCTAAAGAGTGTAAATGCTCTTCATTCTCTTACCTTGGATTGTTTCTGGTAACAATAGATGTGTTCTTTTTGGGAAAAAAAATAACACATTAGAAAGTACTGCAAGATATGTTTGTCACTGAATTAGCACTCTGCTTGACAAAAATATTTTATTATAGAATGTAAAACATAAATTTAACAAATTACATTACTTTCAGATTTCTTACTGTATGAGGCATCTGTACTTAAAGAAAAACAAACAAACAAACAAACAAACAAACAAACAAACCTGTATGTAGATGACAGCAACCACGGGCATACATCCTAGAATCTGACTTCTTAGGCAAATTTTTTAAATACCCCCTCTCCACCCATAACAAAAATTTTCACTATTGCTTTAGTTAGCCGTGAAAGGTCTCCCCTGGATTGGGCCTCCACGGGCTCTGCCAGCAAGGACGGCCTTGCAGCAGCGTCGTCTGCCCACTACAGCAGCTGCTGAGTTTGTTTCTCAGCTGGAGTCAGCTACGCTTTAGCTGTGGCTTGTTAGCACAGTAGCCAAACTGTTTTGAGGCATCAGACAACAGGGCCTCTATAAACCTAGAGAAAATGTGTCTACCATCAGAAATAAAACACCCACAGAGAGATCCAGCAGCAGAAAAAGTCAAATACTTACTTGGAATAAAAGCATTTTTGTTGTGTCAATTAAGCACCATGGTTAGTTTCCATATGCTGCTGAACTGAACCCCAAAAATATCTGTAATTGACAGCTAAAGAGGCTGAATGTAATATACATGTTTACCAGGTTGTGCCCAATATGTTTTGTCTTTAAATAACACTAGACCAGCACATTCTCTATAAATCTAAATTTTACCTGAGATGCGCATGCACAGTTGTCTTTGAGTTCAAGGCCAAACACAGTTTAGTTCAGTGAATAACAGACTTCTGTCAACAGCATGGATATCATGGCTACAAATGTTTTGAAAAAGAAAAAATTGCTGTCATTTGCCATAGTAAAAAGAATGAGTCTATGGTAACATATCTAAATTAGGCTATTAGTCATTTATGCTCCAAAATATAAATGCCATTTCCTTTTGTTTTATTAGATGTAGTGGTATTGTAAGATTGATTTTTTGCAGCTAAAAGTCCTACATGAAAATTGGACTAAATAAAATTAAAAAGCAGTCACTACACCTAGCGTATGGAAACAGTTAAAACAGTTGGATGTTTTGTGAATGTGCCTGCATAGCTTGTAACGACGCCACTAGCTGGACATTATTGTGTTCAGTTTGCAAGGTAACTGAATGAACATGATAAACCATGAAGACTGATTTCTCTTACATTATTTCGGGTTCTGTGAATGGCACGAAGGAGTAGAACCTACAGTTCTTCGGTGTGCTGGGAAGGAAAGGAGAAGGCAGGACAATATCTGTTTTGCAATAATGTTAAACTAATTTCTGTTATGCCTTGCACCACTCTACTATGTTTTAGAGATAAAATACATTTTAATATCTTTCAACACAAGGAAAGGTTACTGCAACCTCCTCTGCTGAGTTCAGAGACTGCAGAGTGAGCTGAGCATGCTTTGCCGCTGATAACCAGGATGCCTTTATGAAACTCCAGCCTGAGCTCCTGCTCCAGGAAATGCTGCATTTGCCTGAATACACTTTCCCATTCATATCCAGGAGCTTTGTGCCCCGTGCCTCCTGTTTGTCACATGACTGCTGCTGGTTATGAATCAGTGAAGCTTGGAGTTATCAAATTGAACTGAGCTTCCAGTAGGCTTCTAGGGGCTTTTCTTTGGAATGAGCCTACTCATGTCTTGTAAAAGAACCCCCAAATACAAATCTACGTTATTGGAGATTTCTTTAGGTTAAAAATAAAATGAACAGGTTAAAATAAAATGAAAATGGTTATCTGTTATTTTTTTATTCTTTTCAATACTGGTGTAATTCAAATGGGATTGTGCAAAAGACCAAAAAAGAAAAAAATGAATTTAAAAGAAAACAATTTGAAGATACTCTGTTTTGAAGGCACAAATTTCTAACAAAGAAAAATATAAACAGGTTAGAATCAGATGATTGTAATTATTTTTAAAATAGTTATTTACTTATTGAAGGGCAAATGGAAAGATACAGAGACAAAAAGGCAGAGGCAAAGAAAGAGAAAGAGAGAGGTTTTCCATTTGCTGGTTACTCCTCCATGGCTGTAACAGCTTGTGCAGGGCTGAGCCAGGGGCCAGTGTCTCCATCTGTAACTCCCACATGGGGATAGGAGCATCACTGCTTGGGCCATCATGTGCTCCTTCCCAGGTGCATCAGCAGGAAGGCTGACCAGAAGTGGAGCAGCCAAGACGTACACCACAATTATCATATGGAATGCTTGTGTCATGTGGTATACCTGGTAGCCCAGTCTATTGTGCACAATGACATTCCCTAAAGAATTGCAGTATTTCATTTAAATAACAAAACAGATAAACTTTAATTAATTACATTTTGTTTTTCTTTTAAGTTTTAATTTGACATGCAGAAAACTTGGAAGAATCATGTAAAGAATCCTCACGTGTCTGTCACCATATCCCCCAAGGTTAATATTGCTTTCCCTCCATTTACATCTCCCTCCTTTCCTGTCTGTGCTCTTTCATAGTATCTATGCCTATGTGTGTCTTTGTGTGTCTTTACATAGAGACACATGTGTAGCTGAATCCACATATGCACATGCACATATGCTGCTTTTTTAATTGTTTGAAAATGTGTTGTAGATATTGTGCAGTTAAATAATTCAATATTTCCTAAAAGAAAAGACATTCTCTTTCAGAAGCACAATATATTAATCACTGTTGGGAAGCTGATGTTACTAATCTGAATGTTAGAACTTCATCTAAAGGCCTTACAGATAGGTTTTTTTTTTTTCCTGCAGGTAGTCCTAATAATATTCCTTATAGATAAGGAAAATTCAGGACTATATGGCACATTTGCTCATAGTGTAGTTTTAGTCTTCTGTAATCTGGAAGAGTTCTTCAATCTGTCTTTCTTACTTCATGATATTGATATTTTCAATTCAATAAGGCCAAATATTTTTGCAATGTCCTTCATTTTGAGTTTTATGGTTTTTTTTCTATTGAATTTGAATTATTTAATATTAGCAGAAATGCTACAGAAGTGACTGAGTTCTCACCACATCACGTTGTTGTGGGCTCATGATGGCAATCTCAACTACTGTTAAGCAACTTAACTGAAGCCCTGGAGATTTTCAGTGTTGGTTTGCTATACCCAAAATGGCACCCTCTTATTGGTTTCTACCTGAAAATTGTATCTAGATGTAACCAATTAGGTTAGGAGTGAAATACCAGCCAATTACGAAGCAGGGATGACAACTAATCAGAGGGTTAGAATAGAATCAGGGATAATATCCAGTCAGAGAAGTGGAAGTGTATGCGGATGAGGTATGCTATTCCAACCAATCAGGGCACAGAAATTATGTTAGTGCAGTATGCTGCATGAACTAATCAGAGAACTGACTTTGGAGTAAACTGTTTTGCACAGAAGTGTAAAGCATCCTCAGTCAGGTTTGTCAGACTTAACAACCTCTGAAGATTGCACTGCAGTTCCCGCCCCCTCCAGTCTCCGCCCACCTCAGGGCTCCTTCAGTCACATCATGGTTTTTTTTTTTTTTTTTTTTTTTTTTTTTTTTTTTTTTTTTTTTCCCTTCTGTGTATTTAATTCTTTAGCAGAGGCCCCTGGAATCCCTGTCAGGATTAAGTGATGCCTACCCTTGATTTGTCCCAGTCCTGGTGATGTTGACTTTAATCACGCAGTTAAAGTGTTGTCAGCCAGATGTCTCCCCTGTAGAATTAGTATATTCCCCTTTGTAATTAGTAAGTATCTTGTAGGGAGATACTTTGAGATTATGCAAATTCTCTTGCTCCACATCAAAGTTTTACCCACATACCAATTAAAAAATCATCAGAGCATATGAATAGACATTTCTTCAAAGAAGATACACAAATGGCCAATAAGGACATGAAAAGACACCCAGCATCATTAGTCAGCAGGGGAATGCAAAACAAAATTTCCCCCATAATCCACACATGGATAACTTCCCCAGGTACCAGCACAATGAAATTTCACATCCACCAGCATAACTATGTTAAAAAAAAAAAGACACACAGTCACAAGTATTGATGAAAAAGTGCAAATATCATGATCCTCATACTCTGTGATGGGAAAGTAAAATATTGCTGCTGCTGTTGAAGACAACTTGTTAGTTTTTATAAAAGTTAAACATGGAGGGCCCGGCGTGACAGCCTAGTGGCTAAATCCTTGCATTGCTTGGCTCGGGTTCCTGTGTGGGTACTGGGATTCCATATGGGAACATGTACGTGTCCTGACTGCTCTATTTCCCATCCAGCTCCCTGCTTATGGCCTGGGCGAGCAGTGGATGATGACCCAAAGTCTTAGGACCCTACGGCTGTGTGGATCACCTGAAAGAATTTTCTGGTTTCGCATTGACTTCGCTGTGCCTTTGTAGGTGAAGTAAGGAAGCGAGCCAACAGGCACAAGGTTGTCCTTTCTGTGTTTCCTTCTCTGTATATCCACCTTTCCAATAAAAATAAATACATATTTTTAAAAATAGTTAAACTTGGAGGACTTATAAGACACAACAGTACCATCTCTGTTTATATCCAAGAAAATTCAACATATTTGTTTGCATCAGAAATTGTATGCAGATGTTAATGGCATCGCTAATCACAAAAGCCAAAGTTTGATGAGAATGCAAATAGCCATCAACTGATGAATGGACAGAGGAGATGCTAGAAGAACTCTGCTCAGGCGCAAAAGGGGGTGGAGTTGATATATGTGACAGACCTGCTTAATCCGGAAAACTTTATATGAAATAAAAGCAGCGGGCCACAAACACATAAGCTGTGCGGGTCACGTTTTACAAAACACCCGAAATAGGCAAAGCAACAGTAGGAGTGACAGAAAGCAGATCAGCAATTTCTAGAGGCTGATGATGGGGGCATTAATGCATGTAATTTTCATTTGGAGTAATGGAAATACATTGGAATTCATTAATTTTTAAAGGTTTAATTAATATGAGAAAGAAAAAATTTCAGGTATACATTTAGAAGATAATTCTAGGTACAGTGTAAAATTAACCAAGCTTGGGCCCGACGTGGTAGCCTAGTAACTAAAGTCCTCACTTTGCACGAGCTGGGATCCCATATGGAAGCCAGTTCGTGTCCCGTCAGCCCCATTTTCCCATCCAGCTCCCTGCTTGTGGCCTGGGAAGGCAGTTGAGGACGGCCCAAAGCCTTGGGACCCTGCACCCACGTGGGAGACCTGGAGGAGGTTCCTGGCTCCTGGCTCCTGGCTTCAGATCAGCTCCGGTCATTGTGGCTGCTTGGGGAGTGAGCCAGCAGACTTCCTCTCTGTCTCTCCCTCTCTGTATATCTGACTTTCCAGTAAAAATAAATAAATGTTAATTAAAAAAAAAAGACTGACCAGGTTTTCCTCCCTGCCTCCTTTCTTTCGTCAATCCTTCCTTTTTGCAATAACATAATGTTAGTTCACTCTATAATCATTAGCTTAATTCACCACTAACCATAATATCGAACAAGTAAAAAAGATAAGAATACCACAGCTCCACAGGGTTCTGAATAAGGGCTAAAACCACATCTCAGAGTGCATGTTATTTCATGCCTATTGGTTTCTTATTATACATTAACTACTAAGAGACAAATATCATGTTTTCTTGGATATGTAGCAGTTAATATGGAATTAATGTTGATGGTTGTGTAGCATTATGAATATACTAAAATCCACTAAATTATACACTTTGAAACAGGGATTTATATGGTTTGCAAATTATGTCTCAGTAAAGCAGTTCCTAACATGAAATTTCACTGACTCACTTTAGCACTCGTTGGTAATCCCATTAAATCACTCATGTTACACAGTAAATCGTAATTTAATAGACTTATTTTTGGAATTTTGTTTCTTACAAAAATTGAACTGAGTAAACATTTCTCATATACCTACATTGCATGGCCTCCTCCATTATCCGCACCCTTCAGCAGAGCAGAGGGCTGTGTTTATTACAATGGATGAATCCACATCGAGGCATCATTACCACTCAAAGTCCAGAAGTTAAATTTAATGGATTTCATGTCTGAAATTGTTCATTCTTTGGCTTTAAGATTGTGTGTGTGTGTGTGTGTGTGTGTGTGTGTGTGTGTGTGTGTGTCTGTCCCAGCAGCGCCACTTCCCATCCAGCTCCCCGCTTGTGGCCTGGGAAAGCAGTCGAGGACGGCCCAAAGCGTTGGGACCCTGCACCCGTGTGGGAGACTCGGTAGAAACTCCTGGCTCCTGGCTTTGGATTTGCTCAGTTCTGGCTGTTGGGGCCACTTGGGGAGGACCAAGTAGATGGAAGATCTCTCTGTCCTTCTCTTCATAAAAATCTGATATAGGTTTCCAATAAAAACAAATCTAAAAAACAAGCAAACAAAACCCCTAAAGGACTGGTGTGGTGGCTTGACAGGCTAATCAACCAAATTCAAGCGCCAGCACCCTGTATAGAAACGGTTCATGTCCTGGCTGCTCCACTTTCCATTCAGCTCCCTGCTTGTGGCCTGGGAAAGCAGTGGAGGATGGCTCAAAACCTTGAGACCCTGCACCTGTGTGAGAGACCCAGAAGAAGCGTGTATACATATATATGTATATATATATATATACTTTATTATTTTTATATGAGAGGCAGAATTACAGAGATAGATCTAGAAAGATAGGTAAATACAGATGCCTTTCATCTGTTGATTAACTCCTTAAATGGATACAACCACGGGAGATGGGTTGCTCCAGAAACAGGAACTTCCTGTGAGTCTCCCAGTGGGTGCAGCAGCCTAAGACTTGACCCATTCTCTGCAACTTTTCCCGGCTGTTAGCAGGAGCTTGGTGTGAAGTACAGCAGCTGGGACAGGAATCAGCTCTCATATGGGAGGCTGGCGCTGCAGGCGATGTCTTACGTTGCTATGCTAGGACTAGTGCCCATAAAGTATAATTGCATGTGCCTTTCATGTAAGATAATACGGAGTAGTCTCATCATCCTTAGAAAACACAAATGATGGAATCCCATGATTCCTTTCCTCCCTCTCTCCCTCCACTTTCTCCTTCTAATCCTCCTCCTCTCCTACCTTTTTCTTCAGTACAGGCTTTCATGTCAATCAATGGATTAAAATTATTTATTGTGTTTATGTATTTTAATGCTCATTTTTTGCACAGTATGATCAGTAATTACCCTGGTAAGGTAGTCCCAACATGCCTCTAGGTCATTACTTAACCTTTCCTTACTTGAATTATTAAACAAATTCCAGGTTCATCTTGTACTTTCTCTGTTCCAGCCTCAGAAGGAGCTATTTTGAAAGAATGTTTACAGTGAAGAATGCTACTTTAAAACCAAATCTGGGTTTGATATGTGCTCATTGCTAATGGAATCACATCAGTTATCAGATAGAGCTGGCAAATGCAAGCTTATATGTAAATACGTGTTGGGTACATGTGTTCATACATATTCTATATTTCTGCATCTTTGTCATGGACTTCAATGGACAAACAAAAAACCTTGTGACTTTATACTAACATCTCATTCAACACCACAAGATTCATTTTATACTTTTTGCATATTTGCTATTATTCTCACTGAAAAATTAAGATCTCATAATTCACAAAATATTAATTTATTTGTTTTATTTGGTCAGTTCTAGGATACACAATAAATAGGTTCAGACTTTCTAACACATGACACTTTGGGAGGAAGTCTATTGATTGAAAGTTGCTTAGAGTTCTTTCTGTCTTGAGTTGTGGAACCATGTAAAAAGACCTTGTAAAAATCGCCTAGTTAGATCTCAGGCCTGCTATCCATCACTGTTATTATGCTATTCATTTGAAATAGAGTGCAGCTCATTTATTTCTAGTTAAAATGCCTTAAAAAATCTGCATTCCTACCTTTGTTTACTCCTTGCCTTTATTTTTCAAAATCACTGGAAACTAGTAATATACTTCCAAGGTCAGGATTTTTTTCATTTAAATATATACCTTGGCTCTTACTCCATGTGAGTTCTTAGAGATCTTACTAAATTTAATGCTTATTTTAATTAGGCAAATCTCTAGTAAATGAATCCTAAGTAATTTTTACAAGTAAAGGGCACTTTATTTTTACTTTGAAGTTTATTTGTAAATACCAGGAAGCTTTATAAAATGATGACAGAGAAACTAAAGGAAATATTAGTATTCAAGAGAGAAAAGTGGAAAAGTGGTTGATGTTATCACTGATAATCAAGTTGAGAGCTGAAAAACTGGATTTTATTATGTGTGCTTGCCAGCTAGTGAGGACCCAAGGTCAGCTTAACCTACTTATATGTCTCTTGGGTTAAACCAAATAATTTCCTTTTTACTGACTACCCACTTTGTGCCAAGTACCATATGTGACATAAAATAAGCATGAAATTGACCTTCTGACCTTAAAGGGCATCAGATACAATGAGAACAGCAAGGCAAACACATAGGAAAATCAAATAAAATCAGAGTTCAAGAAATAAAAGTGCTACAGGATATTCAATAATTATTCACGTAATGAATTGTCCCTGCTGACAAGACTGGGGATGTCTGGAGATGGCTTTGGAGTGAACATGGGTAGATGAGAAGAATGAAGATGTTGTTTCTTGAGGTAGAACACTCAGTGGACACAAGCATAGGTCGTGCTTCCAAGTAGTTTTCAGGAAAGAGAGCCCCAGAATTGGAATGCCTGGATGTTTGTATTGACTGTGCCATAATTAGCCTTCTCATTGTGGCGGAGTCATGTATCCCTCTAAGGCTCAGTTGATGTAATCCGTAACCTGGAAAGAGAATGATACCTGACACAGAGAGATCTTACGATACCCGAGCAAGATAATCCCTGCAAGGTTAGTATAGTGCATGGCATATAACATTGTTTTATAAGTATTTACTGTTTATTGTGGTAAAGTACCAAAGTAGGAATTAAAAAAACTAGTGAATAAATTAGCCTGATTGAACTTCAATATTTAAAGCAGGAATAGAGGGAGATTAAAGCCGGAAAGTTATATTGGACCTCCATCATAGAGAGACCAGTTCATAAACCATATGTATATATGGAACTTAGCATATGCTGTGCATTGTGTATGTGACTTACATATCCATTTACTTTTACATCGAATCCTCTGAGAGAGAGAGGGAGAAAGAAAGAGAGAGAGAGAGACTAAAAATATCCTTTTGTACAGATGTAGATAAATTGAAATACAGAGATGGCAATGAATGTGCCTAAGTTCATGTAATTTGTAAATGAAGTATCCTGAGTGCCAGATAAAGTAGTTTGAATTTTGTTCTTTAAGTAATGGACACCATTGATGGCTTGTAAAAAGGTATGCACACATGGGATGAAGGACATGCTAAGGTAATCACTCAGTGTGGTCATTATAGTGCATTGAGTGACAAAGGGAGAGTGACTGAGGGAGGAAGAGAATAGAGAAATCAGGGCCAAGCAAATTAGTGAATGATGAGAGTTCCCCCTCCTAGTCACTTCCCTTTAGCAGGTATAATGGTGTGTAATGGAAGAAATGAATCACTGGAACACTATTAAAGCTGTGTGCACAACAACAACGTAGTTTCCATGGTTATATACTCAAATCCAGTGTATTCATACAATCTTAAAAGTTTTATTAAAGCTTGGAACAATATGATTTTCTTTTAAAAAACTTTATACTATTGGACCCAGAGTGATGGCTCAGTGCCTAAGGAAAAACAAACAAACAAACGAACAACAACAAAAAAAACCAACTTGCAAGTTCCAGGATCCAATATGGGTGGCAGTTCATGTCCCAACTGCTCCTCTTCCCACCCAGCTCCCTGCTTGTGGCCTGGGAAAGCAGTCGAGGGCGGCCCAATGCCTTGGGACCCTGCACCTGCGCGGGAGACACTTAAGAAGCTCCTGGTTCCTGGTTTCGGATCAGCTCAACTCCAGCCATTGCGGCCACTTGGGCAGTGAATCAGCAGACAGAGAATCTCTCTCTCTCTCTCTCTCCTCTCTGTTAATATGTCTTTCCAATAAAAAAAAGTTAAAAACAATATTTTATAATTTTACTTTTGAAAGATTCATTAATAGCAAATGTAAAGTTCTACAAAGACTTGCATGTTGTAATATGAATCGTAGCTCGGAAAATACACAGCACCAAACCAGCCTTCAATTATACAGTTCCATGGACACTTGGAAAAGCTTTGCTACTCACCTTCAGGAGGCATTAGCAAAAATGGGTGATTGGGGGCAGCAACATTTAAATAAGCAGAAGTCATCTCAGTCACAGCATGGTAGAATTACTTCTTAGATTGTAAATTTTGAAGAGACTGATAATCCAAAAGTTTCATTTAGGAGACATTAGTGTTCTTTCTTTTCATAAGTACACATTATCTGAAAATAACATCCAAATTGTTGAACTAGAGTAGTGATAAGCGGTTTAGTAAACCTATGGAAACCTTTAGTAATCTGAGCTCTGTCACTCTGCAAATTAAGCAAATATATGCTCAGTTCCTCTTTCTACTGGAGTCAAATATTTGCAGCAAGTAATTCTAATGCAGGTCATTCTTCCAAATAAATTTGCATATTTCATTGGTGAATAAACTGCTTTTTTTTTTAAACAAATAGATCTGTTAAAAGATTTATTTTATTTTTATGGGAAAGTCAGATCCAGAGAGGAGAGACAGAGAGGAAGATCTGCTGTCTCTTGACTCACTCCCGAAGACACTTTAATGAATGGAGCTAAGCCAGGAGCCAAGAGCCAAGAGCCTCTTCCAGGTCTCCCACGCAGGTGCAGGGTCCCAAGGCTTTGGGCCGTCCTCGACTGCTTTCCCAGGCCACAGGCAGGGAGCTGGGTGGGAAGTGGAGCTGCTGGGATTAGAACTGGCGCCCATATGGGATCCTGATTCATGCAAGGCAAGGACTTTAGCTGCTAGGCTATCACGTCGGGCCCTAAACTGCTTTTTATCTATATTCTGACTGATATCAATAATCAATAAGTAACTTAAATTGCAAAACTGTAGCCTCATAGAGCAGGCAGAAAGCGTAGAAATTCTTTAGGTTGGCTTCTTTGACCTGGTGTGGCCGAAGCTTAGATCGAGGCAACAATCTGCCCAAGGTCATACACCTGTTACATCCTTGCTTCCCTCTTGCTACTCCCTCTGTTTCCCTCTCTGCCCCTCCTTCTCTGGATCTGTGTCTTCTACACAAAACCTTTTTGTGCTGGGCATCCATGTCTGATCCCATCTTCTGCACTGGGGATCCACATCCTGAGTACTGCGAATGGCTGCCTAGACTAGAGCTTCTGTTACTCTGCCAAGGGTTCTCCGCATGAGCAAATCTGGGTACAAAAGCAGTTGTAACATCATACAGCCAGCATTTTGCATATTTTACAGGATTTGTACAGGAAGAACTAATAGTTTTACCTTGTTTGTAATGTTGTTCCCAAAGCCAAAAAAATGGCCCACCCCTCCAAAATTGAATAACCAATGGGAAATTGCCTTTAAACGTATTACCGAGGATGAAAAAGGATGCATTTTAGTACCTGAATATTTTGTAAAAGTGCCTGTGACTAGATTCAGAATTTAGTATTATGCAGCATGAAATATGCAATGAATTTTATAATTGCAAAAAATGTAATTAAAAAAACATGGCTGGAGGTGATAATAATTCTTAGAGCACACAAATGGATGACCAATGGATGAACATTCAAGTATGGCAGTGTGGGGAAGGCCTATAGGACATTTGAGTTCACCTCTTAAAAGAAAACATCGGTGCAATAGTGTCATGGTTAAGGTCCTCAGCTTGAATGCTCTAGGATCCCATATGGGTGCCGGTTCTAATCCCGGCAGCTCCACTTCCCATCCAGCTCCCTACTTGTGACCTGGGAAAGCAGTCGAGGACAGCTTAAAGCCTTGGGGCCCTGCATCCATGTGGGAGACCCAGAAAGAAGTTCCTGGATCCTGGCTTTGAATCGGCATAGCACGGGCTGTTCCAGCCACTTGGGGAGTGAATCATCGCACGGAAGATCTTCCTCTGTGTCTCTCCTCCTCTCTGTATATCTGCATTTCCAATAAAACAAATAAATCTTAAAAAAAAAAAAGAAAGAAAACATCCTCTTCAGGAAACAGCAGTGGGATTTTTGCTATGGTGGCTTCATTAGTTCTGAAAATGGCTGCATTGATACTGTCAGTTGGTTTTTCAGACAAGGAAAATCCCTGTTCCATTACTGTCTGCCGTAGGAGTTCTTACTCAGTACAGAGCCTCACATGAGCATATGCAAGCCCAGCTTTACAAATGAATTAAATGTTGCTGTTAATCCAGAAGCAGCAGTATATGTCAAATACAGCCATTTCTAATAGAATTGCAGGAGTATTTAGAGCACTGTGGCTTTAAGGATCTTGTGCACAGAACTGGCAGAAGCCATTTTTGGGCAACAGCACACAGTGTAGGTTTCATAGCTGTCACCTTATCATGTTGCTACTTTGTTATCCTTTCTGACAAACCAGAGGGAAACTATTTATGGAGGGCCAAAAGGAGAGTGACCAATGAATCTTGGATGCACAAATATCATTTTGATCTGATGGAGTTGTTCAGTGATTCAACATGCAGAACTATTGTATGACTTTTTTTCTCTGAAACAATCATATTTAGTCCTATTTTTAAAATATATATTTATTTTTATTGGAAAGGCAGATTTACAGAGAGAAGGAGATACAGAGAGAAAGATCTTCCGTCCATTGGTTCACTCCCCAAGTGACCACAGTGACCAGGGCTGAGCCTGTCCAAGGCCAGGAGCCAGGGGCTTCTTCCAGGACTCTGACGTGGGCACAGGGACCCAAGGCTTTGCTTCATTCTCCACTGCTTTCCCAGGCCACAATCAGGGAGCTGGATGGGAAGTGGAACAGCTGGGACACAAACTGTGGCCCATAGGGGATGTTGGAATTCGCAAGGTGAGGATTTAGCCAGTAGGCCATTACACCAGGGCCCACTTACCCTCTTTTAAAGAAATCTACATCTTGGTGTCAACTGATAAGTATGCTTTCTTTCACTGTAAGAAGTAATTCTTTAAGACAAGGCAGAAATACAAACATTATTTTTTACCATTTGTACTCACTTACCAGTGCAAAATAATGTTTGATCAACTGCATGGCACTGCCTTCTGCTTTCCTAATCATCTGCAGAGGACTGTTCAAGAGAACTTAAATTGTGTTACAGGGCCCCCAGTCTGTCCTTCAGTTACGAGTCAGCATTAGAACTTGTAGGACTGTGGCGACAGGCTTGGCTTTAAGTCCTCCATGCTCACCATGGATATCAGATGCTCCACCGTCTCTCCCTGAGTCACAGACACCGAACCCAGGGCCTGGATCCACCTGGCTCATGACCAGTTAAGAGCTGAACTAGCTGGCATTCTCAGCAGGAGAGCTGGGAAGTGCCCTGGTCGTACCCAGCCCAGGAAGTCTCGCAGTGCAGATGCAAGATCATCTACCTGCCAGACTTCCTGAGCTTGCCTTCAGCACGGCAAGGCAGGGGGACACGGATGCAGTGAGACACATCTAACCGTACTGATGTGACTTTTTGATTTGCTGTCATTGATTCTATGGATGTTAATTCTGACAGGGTTAATTATGAGAAATTAACAACCCACTCTAAACAGACTGTACCCTTCACAGTCTGATAAGGTAAGCCCTGGCATGAGAGCATCTCTTCATTAATATCCATCCCCAAAGGGCTACTACATGTGGCTCTCTGAATAGGAATCCCTCATTTCCAGGAATAATCCAGGAAACTAGGGCTGTAAGATTCAGGGAGGGTTCCTGTGCTTGTTTCTCACATTTAAGTAAATATTGCAGCATCTGCATAGAAATTACGTGGCTGCTGACATTCTGAAAGGAGAATTGATTTATTTTTGCGTGTTGGTATGTTGTGAGTTTTAAAATTTGCTTTTAATGGCATTCCTTTTAGACCCTACTGTATCAGGATTGGTTTTACTGTGTAAATCTAGCAGCCACCAATAAATAGCTTTACAGAAGAACTGTAATTGTTTGCCATTTAGGCTGTCACCCAAGAGGCACAAAGACATGCATGTCTTTCTCAGGCTAACTTCACCTGCTCTTTACAAACTAGGCAGTCTTCTGCTGGCCCAATAAACTAAATAGCAATCTGATTACCTCACAAAACTGTACTATGGAAAAAAACCAATATAAGCAGCACAGCTATGGTAGATGCTAGGAAAAGTGCGCCTGTACAGTAGTACTTACGTTGTAAGTACTAAAAATTTATAAGTAACCTAAAAGCGGCCACCTTACAGAATAAACATTCCTAGAAATAGAAGTAGTTAAAAAACAATGAAATGGCTCAGCAGTGTTCCATTTTAGGAAAGCTAAAGCTCTATGGATCGATAGATTAGGCACCAAGGCGTCATAAAGAGGAGCTATCCGTGTTGAGATCCGACTCCAGAACATGTGAGTGTGGGGTCCCTCCCACCCCACTGCTTAGCAAGGGCATTTGCTCATCATTACCATCAAGCGTGCTGTTGGAATGACATTAAAACCGACTGGCATCCACAGAAAGCAGAATTGGCAGTGTGAGCAGAGTTCTTGGATTTGCTGGCTGAGACGCGAAGATGGCCATTGGCTATTAGTAAAAGCAAAAGAAAAAATACATCATTGTGTAATTCCTCCTTTTTTGTCTCTTGCTGTGCCATATTTTGCCAAGAAGCACTCTTCTTTAGTCTTATGCTCTTAGCACCTTTCTCCCTCCATGAGTGGACACCTACCCAGGTCTTGTTACTGGTTGTCCACCAAGGTTTCTACGGATCCGGGTTTTAGCCTTGCTCTCTTCCTCCATCTCTTCCTTGCTGTTAGTTTCTAGAACCCCTGAGAGATGGTGCTGATCCATGAGAGTTATCTGTTCTGTTCTCCTCATATTCTGCACTAAGCAAAGGGTGCAAGTCCTGACATTCCCTAGTTTAAGAACCAGTGGTTCCTATGGTATGCCCACAGTGTTAATTTGGTGGCACCACAAAGTCACTGTGTACTCTTCTAGAAGAATCAAAGAATCCTGAGCACATGGTAGAAATCAGCTTCTAATTTTTATAGCAAAGAATCTCAACCTAGAACATATTCATCTTCTTTAGGAAATGCATCCTGTTTCCAAGACCGGCTCAGATGGGTCCCTTAAATCGCAGTTTCTCAGAGGGGATGATTGTAGGCAGAGGAAAGCGTTGTGTGTGCAGAATGACTGGAGCACAAACTCACAAGTCATGTGACCACTCTTTGGATTTTTTCATTCAGAAAATATTCACATATAACAATGAAGTGTAAATGGGGTGGTGTAGCTTAAATCCCTGTGTCACCTCAGTATTGCTTGGCATTTTTGTTTCTTTTCAAAGTATTCATGTGGCAACAAGAAATTATATTCACATCAGTATAAATGATGAGCTTGTGTGTTTGTTGAAAAATTGACACTTTGGCCGAGTGAAGTGGCCTAGCAGCTACAGTCCTCATCTTGCACATGCTGGGATCCCAATGGGCGCTGGTTCTAATCCCGGCAGCCCTGCATCCCATCCAGCTCCCTGCCTGTGGCCTGGGAAAGCAGTCGAGGATGGCCCAAAGCCTTGGGACCTGCACCTGCGTGGGAGTCCTGGAAGAGGTTCCTGATTCCTGGCTTCGGATCAGCACAGCTTCAGCCATTGTGGTCACGTGGGGAGTGAATCAGTGGATGGAAGATCTTCCTCTCTGTCTCATACTGTTTGCTATGGTTTTCCTTTTCCTTAGCCTCTTTCTCTTGCTGGACTGCTATCGTTAGTAGTGCCATCCAAAGATAGTGTAGCATATGTGGTCTATGTACCGGCATGACGCACTGTGTGTAGTTGGGAAAAATGAGTCATCACCTTTAGAGGATGTCAAACTTCTTGAGAAGTGTTTGTATGGCAAGAATGCTTCACTCTTACCTGTACTTATAGACTTGCCTACAAGTCAGTGCCCCTGGCTTCATTTTTAGGACCAAATTTCCACAGCACTCTGGAGGTAGAAGGCCTGGGTTTAAGTTTCAGGTGCCTTATTGATCAGTTTGGGTTCTATAAGTTGAGCTGTGAGAACTTCACCTTCTCTTTTTCCCTTCTTTATGGATTTGGTGCTAATGATGATTTCTGCCTTGCTTTTTCCACCAAAGATCTAATGAAATCTAGTCCAACTGCTTTCAGTGCTAAAAAAAAATGTACCATACTCTGCTGATGAGTCTTGTGACTTGTACATTATCTAAATCCCTTATTTAACAACTTCTAGTCATGACCAGACTCAGACTGAACCAGATTTATTGTGTCATTAGCCAAGAAATTTCTTTGTCTAAGAGGACCAAGACTGCGTAGTGTATGTTGCCTTCCATAGAAGTGACCATTTTAAACTACTAATTTCGTGTGCTCTTGAGTATCCGGCAAATGAAGTGGAACAGACTTTTCAAAAACATCTTTCCTTTTTGATGATAGTTCGACAATGTAGATTCATATTTCTCATCAGGACAAGAATATGTATCATTTTCAACTGGGTTTCTTGTTTTCACAAAAATGCAGCTCATTCACAACTTGTTCCTGTCGGAGGCAGTGCTCCCACTGCCACATTTCCTCATTAACTTCGCCTGAGACAGACTCCTGTGTCACAGCTGATGGAGCCTTATGAGCTTCTTAGCCAAATGACTGATGTTTGCTTCATTATGTCAGGGTGGGGGGGCACTCCTGGCATCCCTCCTTATTCCCCAGTAGTCAAGCAGCTGCTGTGCACCCATGATCTGTTTGATTGTGAAAATGTGCTCGGGAGTCTGACAACAGCCAGTTGTCTTATCCAAAGAGGCCGATAAATGCTGGCGACAGCATGTAGTTCTGTGAAGAGAAGGTTTTGTTTCAGATGGCCAGGTAAGCATCACTGACGTTTCCTTCCTCCATAAGGCCTATGTGTGAGACGTATAAACTGACTGGGTTGTTAGGAAAGAAGTTCCTAGAGTGATTAGCATTGGTCACTGAAGGCGTTTTCCCATTCACCCCTGAAGATTCCTTTGGTCCTATCATTTTGATTTATACAAACTCATGTTCAAGGCCATGAGCAGAAACCTTGTTAAGCCCAAACCCTGTTTGTGCATGTGTTCTCCGAATGTATTCGTTTAAATAAGAATGGAGCATATCAAAATCCAAAACACTTTGACCAAGTGTCTCTGAATATGTGATGATACTCTCCTTTGCCACTGAAGATGAAAGTAATTTGCAAGTTTCTGTGTGTGGGGTCTTATTCTGCTGGCCTGACGGAGTTGTTTCCAGGGGGATGGGCTTCTTTAGGCATTGGCCTGCTCCTTGAGCCAGCTCTGTAGGATGAGAGACTGTGGCGTGTGCCCTACTTGATAGAGCCACAACTCTAACCTTGATGGCCTGAGTTCCATGTGTCCATAACTCAGCTTTGGCAAGCCCACTTCCTCCTGACAGCTTTGACATGGAAGCAGTCTATTTCCTTTCCTCCTCTAGGGTTTTATCCACCCAAAAGTAGTCACGTGGATTTTCTCTCTTTGGAGCCTTGTACAGCCTCCCTCTGGATCATTTTTGCTATAAAATGAAAATCCTATTTTAAATAAAGATCAGCCCCTTAGGGTGCCCTGTAATGTTTTCAGTAGATCTGCTGATTCTACAGGGGAGCGCAGGGTGAGCATGCGGAGTAGCTTCATGTAGCCAGGAAAACTTAGCAAGAGTGTAGCTGAAAGATCACATGCTTGTTTCTAGTCATTTCTGACAAGCTATTAATTGTATTAATTAAGCCAATATTTTCTGTGGTGTGTGTATGGGGGAACAATTTTTATATGTATCGAACACTTTTTGTAACTATTTTATGATTGTTTTTTCACCACTGCCATTGAGACTAGAATATGGAAAAGAGACAAAACTCACAGTTCAAGGCTATCTGGAAGCTAAACAGGAGCTTGGTGAAGGGCCCTAAGGTTGAAACTCTGACCTAGCAGTAGAATGACTCAAAGAACTTAGATAGTGCGCCCATGTCTTAGCATTCACACCTGAGCTGGGAAGTCAGAAGCATTTGGGTATGGTTCCAAAGCTCCCCATTGTGATTTAAATGTACAAATACACAGAGATGAAAGTAACTGTTAGAGGAAAAAGCAGAGTTATGAGTCAAAATGGGAGTTTGAGCGTTGTCCTGTCTCTGTTCCTTACTGGCACTGTGAACTTGGTTAACTCATTTAATGCCTCTGAATCTCACGATCTTTGGAAATTGGGTGTCAGAGTAGTGGCAGCTTTCTATTCTTTCCTGTTCACTAGCCACTGTGCTGAGTGCATTTCATGTGGCCTTGTATAATTCTTTAAAAGTCTTAAAAGGCTAGTACATTGCAATTGTTTCCATTTTACAGATGAAAACACGGAGTCTCAGTTGGAATAGTTTGCCCAAGTTACATAGATAATAGGCATAGAATCAATGCATTTAACCAGAAGATGTTGTTTCTAGAGTCCAAGCTCTTAATTGTGATCCTAAAACTTCAGGTGGATTCCTCACCACGATAATTTCTTCACAGTGATATGAATGGAGTTAGCCAACGTATTTTTATATAATCTGTAAACTGTATGAGCAAAGGCATGTGGAAGGTGGTTATTAGCCATGGTTGTAGTAAGAAAAACAGACTGGGATTTTCAGTTTATGAAACGTCAGTCTCAGCCAAGGAGCTGCAGACATGCACAGCTCAGTGTTCCTGGACTCTGCTTTGGCTGGAATTACAAGACAGCTCTTTAGACCTGCTTGGTTTGAGCCAGTCAGGATTTACTCAGGTCTGGAATATATTCAGAAACACATCTGGGACACCCTCCTCAGGTCCTCTTTCCCTTACGTTTATGTCTGCTAAATTTCAGGTTCTTTCTCAGTTTACAGAGCTTTTTAACAACCGGCACATAATGGATGCTTTTAAAATAGAGAGGGAGATGTAATTGTCATATGAGAATTAGCTGTTTTGACTTTTTTCAATAGTTAATTGATTATGCACATCTAATTTCACTCCCTCTCACAAACATGCCAAAAGGATAATAAAGGGATTTTTAAAAAGGGTATAAAGCCAAAAGAGCTTGGAAAATGGAAGAGGAAATGATAAAAGTTGGAAAATGGAAAACATGTGGATAAATAGTTACTGATTTAGTAGATCTGGAACTCAAGATCCTAAGGCAGCAGTGGGGAAGTTGACAATCCATTTAGTACACAGAGTAGGACTTCCCAAAGTGTAGTAATTGGTAGTACTGGACAGACTTTGAAGTGCAAATAAAATATAGATGACTGATGGGAAGACATATAAGAATTCCTATCTCTAATTTCTCTCTCTTCCCTGGGCCCTTCAAAAAGAGGAAGGTGGGGAAGGGATTTGAAACAGAAATCTACTTGGGTATTAAAAAATCAAAATGAACGAACAAACAACAACAACAGGAACACTAAGTGATGGCATGCTAAGAGCAGGAATAACCAGTCTACTTTTCTCAGAATTCTGACGGTGAGGACTCATTGTGACATTTCTGAAAAGAAAGGAGACAAGCAGAAATCTGTACACATTACCGCAGAGAAGGATGGAGAGATGATACACAGCCAAAGGGATAGAATAGCTTTGGCTTCACAACACTGGAACCTGTTAAGAAAATTATAAAAGAAAATAACTGATTTCATGATTTCTATCTAGCTAAAATATCAGTCCAAGTGCAGGAGAGAATGAAGACATTTTCAGACACACAAATTCTCAACAAAAACATAACCTGTAAACAAACCTTCCTCAGGAAGCTACAAGAGGATGTTTGCTGAAGTGAAGGAATAGATCAAGGAGAACGACGTATGTAGGAGGCAATGGTGAGGCCACAGGAGTGTGGAGAGCAATGGAGAAGAGAATCCCAGATGGAGAGGGCAACCGGTCCAAGTGCAGTCAGGTAGATATCTCCAAGTAAGATTTATGAAAACGGTGGAAATTACAGCTGCTATGAGTGGATGCAGCATTTATACAACTGGAAGGGAGGTTGAGGATACAGTTCAGGTAAGTGCATAGAAAAGATAGATGATATAAAAAGTCAGTTATTGTTGTCATTAACTCCAAAGAACTGTGTGAGAAAAGAAAATCATACTTGTGTACATAGCATAGTATGAATATCACCTATAATAAAAAATAATGTAAAATTAGTATTAGCCCAAATGAACTTCTGATTTAGACATGTTCTGGAGGGAAGGGGAGTATCCCATTAAATAGGGGAGATGGGAAAAGCAAGGAGAAGTAGTCTTCTAAGTAGGGGGAGTGTCAATAAGTAATACCTAAAAGTGATAATTCAGGAAATAGTGATCACAGTGTGTGATTTGGAGAAATAGAGGAAAATACCTAAAGAATCAGCTACACAAAGGTTGTAAGCTAAAATGAATGGTGGTGGGAAGTGTTGTTTATCTTCATAAAATTTTGGATCTAGTTGACTTATGGAATCTTCATTTATAAACATGAAATTGATACAAATCCAAGTGTCGGCTACTCCAAATTTTTTCAAATACAAGTGTGAGAACTACCTAGAATTAGAAGATGGAAATGAACAAAGCAGTGAGAGTCACAACTAATAAACAGATGTTTGAAGATAAAGACAAAATTTTTTTTCAGTAGAAATGCAAAGCTTTTGTCAGTCTTGAGTTTTGAAGAACAAACCATCTAATGCAGGTGAAATGCATGACACTGCATCTCCAGGAACAGGAACCTTCCTGCTCACTGCATAACAACTTGTGCATTGAGGTGACTGCCTGACTGAGGGGCCAAGTAAACTGCCACAAAATGCCTTCCTTTAACTAGGTCTCTTCCTTTACTTTCTTGCAAGTGTAGTGGTGCTAATGTACATACAATGGCCACTTGGAATGTAGCCCAGGAACGTGTTCCCATTGTCTCTGTGTATCCGAAGCAACATTTTCCTTAAATTTTGCATTAGCCTTAGTCTTTTAATGTCTCAGCTCTCTCCATTTGGTTGTATAGCAATATGAGCAACATGGGGCAGATTCTGAACCAGTTAGCAGGGTTTAATGCCATCCAAGCATTTAGCATACAGGAAAATCATATTGACAAATATTTGTTGTCCTTAACAGAATGGATATGGCTAAAGAGATAGCCAGGAGAATAGTGGAAGTATCTATTGCTGTTTTCATCTCTCTTTGTGTTGCTGTATGATTAAAAACTGTGGCAACTACATTACAGGCATCTTACAGAAGTTAATGGAGAATCCGTATTATTAAAAAGAATTACACATGGATTTTCAAGAAATTCTGCATCCCATTTATCCTTTCATGTTATCTACTATGAAGTTTTTGAGGTCCCTTCATACATGTCAGTTAACTCTTCAGTGATTGTACTGTAACATGTGACACTAAAAACTCCCCAATAAACCCTGCCAATGAATAACTCAGTGAACTATATTAGCTTCTTGGTTCTGAGTCACCGGAAGCCACTGAGGAGTTCCTCTAGATCGACACTCTAGAGAAGTGGCTGTAACGTCAGAAGGGTGTAGAGGAGGGCAACTCAATTACCCCATTTTCATGGTGAAGATACATTTGGTTAATATGAAATGTATTTCACCTTAGTGGAATTTACCAGGAACCTCTGCCTAAAGGGTGTTTTAACAAAAAAGAGAACTCCAAGCTGAGAAATGTGGCATAGCACCTTAAATTTCAAGCCTTACCCTTTTTGTATGTTGCACCAGTAAAGACCCCAAGAAAGTGGAAAAAGAGAGATAATCAAGGAAGAGAATTTAATAATCTCAGAAAGCTGAAAAGCTGGACAGGGATTTCTTGTTCCATGTGAAGTCAGCAGAGGAGCCCTTAATCACATGTTGTTCTATGGTATTAAATGAATACATTTTTCATGGCTCACCTGCTAGTGTAACTAATTAACAGCCATTCTCATTAATTACAATGATCGGGATCATAAAATAATTTTAAACTGCTGAACATGATCAGCAGGAGTAAAATGGCTTCACTTTAATCCTTTAATGATTTTCATGATTAATCAAATATATGTAGTTTATTTGATCCACTTTTTCATCTCGGAATTGCAAGTTAGGGCAATTATAGCAGACATAAAGTTGATGCAAACAGAACTGTATTTCATGCAGTAGCTAATTAGGCAATAAGGAACAATGGAGTGGGGGTATATGATTATCATGAGATAATCACCCCCCTGAGGAGTCACAAAGCCAAAGGTACAGTTGAGTACCTCTGCTCCCACAGGGCTGTGATTACCTGTGGATAACCATGTATCCTGCCAGTAACTTATTGCTAATCGGAAACGCCATTTCAGAGAGAAATAAATAGAAGATGACTTTGATCCTAGAAAATGGCTTATAAGAGTTTAGGCTTCATCTATTAATGGGGACATTAGTGAATACTTTAGAAGGTTAAATAGTCGATCATGCTCTTCTTCCATTTATTGGTGTTGGATGAGATGTTAAGTGGTTTGTTTACACTTTACAGAATACATATATCTCACAGTTCAGATGTGTGAATTGTAGTCTTCCAATGTTCATGCTTCTAATAATTGCTTTTTAATTGGAATGTTCTTGCCTGTAGCACACAAGATTATTTTGGATGAAATCATAGAAGAATATAATAGAGGTAGCTCATTTCCAAAATCTAAGAAAGAGAAATACATGTAAGTTTCAACCATGGTTTCCCAGATCACTACCAGCTTAGAAATCACCACTCCATTTCCATTTAGGTAGACGTGATGAGGACATATAACCGTGTAGGCAGGGGAGACTGTTCTAGATATACCAAGAACATGTTTTTTTTTCTCCTTTATTTCTCCAAAGGAAAAAAGAAATGAGTGGAAGCAATCCCACACAATAATAAAGCAAAGTCACCAATATCCTCTTTGTGCCAGGGCTACCCGGTAAAATGAGAAAGTTCTGCTCCCAAGGGTGTCACTGTCCCATGGGAGCAGAGTTCTCCCATCCTAATCTGCACTCCCTGTTCTGTGAGAAGCCCGAGTGCATGCCAACCACGGAACCGAGTTCTTTCTTCATCTAAGAGCAATCACAAGGTTAGAGGAAGCTGTCACAAAGAAGAAAGGCAGTGTGAACAACCAAAAGCCACCACTCACACCACCAAGGAATGCAGCAATGCCAAATAGTTAATAAATTTATCTTTTGCTACCTTTTATGAGATAAGTGTTTACATGTACTGGGCAGAATTTCATTCTTATTAACTATAAAGGAATATCTTGTATATTGTAGTGATTTTTACTAACTGAACTGTTTTTATTAGTAAATATAACTGTATTTATACATTATACTGAAGATTTATTATATTTCATATGCCCCCTTGATTAAAACAACTACAACCTTCTTAAAATTTTTTGTCTGTTTTAACTCCGGAAGAGTAATATGGTAGCTCAATAGCTGTTGATTATTAAAGATATTCAAATTTTCCCAAGTTTGTTTCAAAGCACAGTAGTTTTGTTCAGGGTTTGTGGACTTCCTGAAGCAAATGTAATCATGCTTTTTGTGACCTGGGAAATGAAGACAAATTGTATCATATACAGGATGCATTACTGGCTTTATAACATGCATATGTTAATAGCTGAGTGTGTCCTTTCCTTAAAAGCATCCTTCAATTTCTTATATTGTGCTATTAATGGAACTTTGCTAAAAATGTGATGCATTGAAAAATATGTAGGTAAAACAATGGGACATCAGACTCAAAGGTTTTCTTCCAAGCATTGGCAAATGATGTTTCTGAAAGAGCAGTCTCACCTTAACTTTGCTGGACATTCCGTTTAAGTCAAGCCAGTTGGCCTCACAGGGCTTTGCCAGGTATGAGGTTATTTGTCATTTAAAAAGCTGTTTTTGATTAGAGTTAACAACGAACAGTACGTTTATTGAAAAACAAAACGGGCACAAGATATGGGGATCAGCCTGGTTTTGAAATCTTACAGAGTCTTCTGGTCTCCCAGCTTATCTCAGGTTCACAGCAACACTCAGGCTAACGCCATGTATTATGAAGAGGAAATGTCAGTTATCAACTGAAGTCCAATAGGTACAAATTGTGAAAGAGTTGTTAAGCGCCAAGCGCTGAAAATGGAAATTAAATAGTTATTATGATAGAGCTTTAGAAATACTTAGATTTTTTTCTTAGGGGACCTGGCATTTCAATTTTAAATTATGTTCAGTCTTCAAACTTGGATAACTCTTATAAAAATAATCTTCCCCCATAATCATTTAGGTGCATATGTATGTGGGATCATCTGCCCCAAACCAATCAACTGCTGATACTTTAATCTTTAATAAATATGGCAATTCATTGTATTTGGTTAGTGGAGGTAATAATAAGTGAGACTTCATTCATGAATGCAGGGCTTTTTAAAAAGATGTAACAGTTAAGAAGAATCAAGTTTTGGTTTTAACTCCTGTGATTTTTCAGTATTTTGTACCTGCAAATATTACAGGTGTCTGCATCTTTCCAGGTTAATTGGACTTAACAGTCTTGGAGAACTGAGCAACACAATATGTCTTTAGATGGTCGCCCCATGGGATCGGTGAAGTGCCATTAAATAATTGCTCATTGTCCCAAACAAGCAGAGGGACGATTTAGCTAGACAGATGGAAAGGACTGCTTTAAGTAGAGATCAGAAAAGGCATTGCTTGCCCAATGGCCTAAATCTGCTAATCTGATGTTATAATTAGCAATAAGGAGATGTGGCCGAAAGAAAATCTCATTCTCTGCAAATGTCATTTAAATAGGACTTTGAAAGTTTCTGGTCAAATCAACAGTGTTAATCAAATAGTGAGTACTTTATTTGTAAATGCGGAAGGGCAGGAAAAGCTTCTCTCCAGCACTGATGACATCAGTTCACCAGTATCGATTGCTCGTTCAGTCGTGGCAGCTACTTCTTTTATTCAATGTGCAGCTCGCCATACAGAGGACATCAGGTGGAGGAAGCATTTGCTGAGTATTCCACTTTTTCTCACTATGAGATGGAAACAGTTTTTACATTTTCCTCAATCATTTTCCTAGCAATTCATTTCTTTCCATTTCTAGATGACTTCCACCTCTAAATTCTCTGCCAAGCCAGTAAAAGTCAGTTACTAAGGTTCTCCTCCGTCAAAACAGATTGTAACTGCAACATAGCAGGAAATCTCTGGGGATATTCTCTCTCTCTCTCTCTCGGAAGGTATTGCTTGTTAAATACTAATTATAATCCTAGATGTAGCACATTCGTTGCTAATGAGTCATTTTCAGAATTTTAAACTTTTTTGTGTAGGGAATGAAGCATCTTAAGAAACTGAAAAGACACTTTGAGACCACTAGGGGCGCTGTTTAGCAAGCTGTCTACTTTACATTTTGAAATTGTACTCCAGAGTGGGCAAAGATTTTTTTTTCATGTTCCTAAAATATCTCACGTTAGAGTTGAATGTACACTTTATCAGAGTCTGGTATATATGGAAATCTTCAATGGGTTTACACCAAATGTACCTTTAGAAACAAAAATCGAATCCAAAAGCTTTCTATCCTTCTGTCCTATAAGATCAGTTTAAGTTCCTTCCCCTTCAATGCTCTCCAGATCTTTACATTTCCTTTGGCATATAACTTCTGTGACTCTCACTTGGCATTCAGTATAACTTATATGTGCATGTATTACAGACAGTCCTTTTCCCTTCCACTTGGAAAGTAGGAACAGTTTAAATTCCTACTTTTTTATGTTTGAACTACATTGTGAATTTTCAAGAATGATTTTTTTTAAGATTTCATCTAATTCCCATAAAGTATTAAGATTTCTTATAACTGTTAATATCTCTGCATCTCAGTGACAATCTCTAGATGCTTATTAGTTCAGCTGCATAAAAACTTCGTTCTACTATATTGCCATCATTACAACAGAATAAAGGGTCAATATAAGGATTATTCATTCCTTATTCAGTTTATTTACTGGAGTGGTTACTATGTGCTACTTGTCCTAGGTACTAGACAAAGCAAAAAGTGATACTGCCAGGCATTTAATAGCAACAACAGCTATGGTAGGAAGATATCGGATGTAAGGATGAAGTGGGAACATGCCTTTATGCTAAGGTGCTCAGAGAAAGGCCTTCCAGAAAAAGGAATATTTAAATGGGGACCTATATTAAAGAATTTAGTGGAAAGAATTACATGCAAATTTCAAGAAAGTAAAAGCAGGGGAGTAATGACATGAAGACTAGCACTGATCAGATCCAATAGGGGTATAAGATGGAAGAAAAGGAGTAAATAGGGACAGATACAGGGCAAATCAGACCTGAGAGGAAGTGAGATTTCATTCTGAGTGCAGTGGGAAGGCATTGGAGAATGCAAGGCAGGTGGTGACAAGATTTGGTGTATTTCACGTTTCATTGCTGCAAATTTGTTCTTGATTTCATGCAGAGATTTGTAGAGGGTAGCAGTGGAAGCAAGAAGGCCAGTTGGATTACTTCTGGCTCATAGAAAGAGAAAATGAGACAGAATAATTTGTGGAGGTAGAAAACGTTTGGTCAGGTTTGGATGATCTAAGAGAAAATGAATGACTAAATAATCTCAAAATATCTCCCAAATTTAGATTAGCTAAAAAGAGAAAGAAGAGGGTGTGGCATAGTAGCTTAGTGGCTGAAGTCCTTGCCTTGCACGAGTTGGAATCCCATGTAGGATCCAGTTCATGTCCCAGCTGCTCTGTTTTCATCCAGCTCCCTGCCTGTGGCCTGGGAAAGCAGTGGAGGATGGCCCAAAGCCTTGGGACCCTGCATGCACATGGGAGACCTGGAGGAAGCTCCTGGCTCCTGGCTTTGGATTGGCTCAGCTCTGGCAATTGTGTTCACATGGGGAATGAATCAGCAGACGAACAATCTTACTCTCTGTCTCTCCTCTGTATATATTTGATTTTCCAATAAAAATAATTCTTGAGAGATTGAAAAAGAGAGAGAGAGAGAGAGGAGAAGCTTCAGCTACCCATCAGAAACCCACTTGCCAATGTTTTGAGGTTCACATCAGAAGTAATAAGATATAGTCACATCGTATACTTCCTGACATGTTGTACTAAGACCAGTATGATGACTGCAATATCACTTCTATGGCACTTACTCAATTGCATAACCACCATAAAATCATGATAAAACATCTGGCAAGCAAAAATTAAAGTGTGTTTTCTAACATAATTGGCTAGGATTCATTGAGTGCGTATCATAGTCAGCTTGAAGAATTGTCCGATTGGAAAAAGCTAGCGTGACACGACCTAATGCCTTGCAGAATCCTCCATGGGATTCCATAAAAGAATGATGTTCTAGAGGAAACTGGTGAAATTTGACCAGTAATTATTCAATAACACAGTTTTGTTAACTATTTTTGAAGATTTAGTTTTTATTGGAAAGACAGATTTACAGAGAGAAGAAAAGACAGAGGAGAAAGATCTTATATCCACTGGTTGACTCTCCTATCCATTGGTTCACTCCCCAAGAGTCCACAATGGCTGGGGCTGAGCCAAACTGGAGCCAGGAGCCAGAAGCTTCTTCCAGGTCTCCTGTGCAGCTGCTGAGTTTGAAGGCTTTGAGCCCTCCTTCAGTGCTTTCCCAGGCCATAAGCAGTGAGCTAGGCAGGAAGTGGAGCAGCCAGGAGATGAGCCAGTGCCCATATGGGATCCAGTGCTTGAAGGGGAAAAGTAGCCAATTGAGCCACTGCACTGGGTCCTGGGTAACTATTTTCATAGTGCCAATTGCCTGCTTTTATTTTTCAATAAGTAAATTGAAGTTCTGTAAGTTGCTAACATTATAGAAAGTTGGATGAAAGGTATATATATAATTTCTTTCATTATGTTAGTAACATTTTTGTAAAATATAACATCATCCTAAAATTCTTTGGGTGTCCCATTGGGCTTATAGGTAGATTCATAAAACTTTCTGAGTCCAGCCTGATTCTTAGTAGCCTGCATATTTTCCACTGTGTTTCCCAGCCTTGTAGATGCCATAGCATCTGCAGGCTCTATTCAAAGTTTGCAAGTATCTATGTCATACAGGGATTCCCAGTTATAGTCATTTTAATGCTAAAATCAGATGGAATGTAACTGAATCTTTGACAATCCAGGAAGAGCTTTAGGATTCTGCAATGCCTCTGGCTCATGATTGTGAACACCAGACTATCATTGTGCTGCATAGGAGGCACAGAAAGTACCAATTTATAAATATGCTTGGCAGATACAGTGATATGCAAATTTTAGTCCATGTTTGGAATCTTACATATCAAGTTATAAGCATACATTAGGATCTTAATTGGGGCTGAGTATTTCCAAATGGGAAAGTCAATTATCATAGAGGTAACAGCTCCCATTTACTCTGTAATTGACTGGTAAGTGGATCTTTCATCCAAATCTTCTATATTCCAAAACTCAAAACCCTAGCTTGTCACAAGATCATGGCTACAATGTCATTTGACTACTTGACCTGTCTACATCAGAGGGCAACATCAAAGCACAACCTCTCTCTGTAAATTCTGTGAGAATCCCCTGTATATCCCAGATACATGACCTACTAAAAACTGTTTCGTTCATCACGTGAAGATTATAACAGTTAGTTTCTGGCATGGAATCATGGTTTTGTATTGCATCACAAAGGAACAAATCTCTGTTTATGATGGTTCTAAAATTATCTGCTTTCTTTCTTCTTAGATAAGGTATATATGATAGAGTGTTTATCAGACACTTGCTAGCTTATCACAACTAAAATAGGGTTTGTAAAACAAAATGTTTTCAATTTACTATGTTCAGTTTATCTATAGGAATAATAAAATGCATCTTCTAATATTTCTCCATTTCCAGGAGTTTTGCTAACGGGAGATAATATACCCATGTGAAAAAACAACTGTGTTATGGGCAGTGCAATTTAACACACATAGCTATCCTCTTAGCTGTGTTTCCTTTACTTAGATTCAGAATGGAATATGACCCATTAAATAAGTATGCTTTGTCAGCACATATTTCTTCTGCTTTCTGATATTTCATTAGAAAATTTTTCAGCAAAACCATATTCAGTCATTGTGGGTTAGAATCCAGTAAGACTTGTTTCAGGATTCGTATGCCTCAATGTGTCGGTTTTCATGTAATGTTATGAAGTCACCAAAGATCTTCAAAGCAAGGTTACCACACGCAACTGCACAGTATCTCTATAAAGAAATGGGAAGGATGTCGTGAAACCCAAGAAGCACAAACACAGGAAATTACAGCTTCTCAGTGACATCTGTGTGGTGGCCTGGCTCTGCAAGGGGCTAAGGCACCTTGTGTTCTGAAGAAAGTTGTTGGAATAACGTAATTGTTCTGCATATATCTATAAAGTGTGCATTTTACATTTGTGTACTGAAACTTAGTCCTAGTTAGCAATGGCATAATATATAAAGGTGCTTTCTAATGGCAGGAGTGTTTAATGTAGTGTATAAAGTATTTGAGTCAAGTCCTACCTTTAGCATGCATTCAAGTTCCCGCTAAAGCAGAGTGGCAACTGTGCTTGTAGTGCATTTGTTTTCTACTGTAGGAAATCAGGGTATTTGGAGCTGGGATATTGAATTTCACGTTTCCCTTGCGGACATTGTCTTTTCTCTGGGGGCATCATCAACTAGTGATATCTAGTTCAGTTACATGATATTTTTTTCTCCACTAAGCAAAATGCAGAGATATAAATCCAGGGCTTAGGGGGGCTCTCCTATGGATTTATCATATTCCTGAGGGTCTATGGGAGTTTAATCACTTTCATATTTTATTTATAAAGCAAATGTTCCATGACTTTGTGACATTAAATGGATTATATTCAACCATGTGCAATGTATAATTTTCTAAAATCTCTGATTAATTTAATGTGGGCAACTTTCATTCTTTGATATGTGGCCTTGGCGTAATTTATAACAAGCTATAAATATGTGAAGTGCTGTGGAAATGTGGTTTGGGGAATAGTATTAACACCTGCTTTCTATGCTGGTTGGTTATATTAAGCTCCAAATGTACATGTGGGTGTTTCTGGAACATTATTTGATCTGTGTTCTGTCTGATTCTGTGTATGTAGTGACTGACTGGATTTTAAGGGGTTCTCACTATATTCTTAGATTTTGATCCAAAATCAAGTCTAATTTTGGAGTTTTACAGAAACATTCCTTCTTTTCCATGTGTCTTAATTTTCTGTGGAAGCAGAACTGCCAAAATAATTCCAATGCTGATTCCAACATGTTTCTGACAGTAATCTTCCCAAGTTTGTGCTTGCATTATAACCAGCAAAATACTAACATAGGTCTTGTGAAAGTCTGTACCCTGAGACACAGACGTCAAATATGACCCCAGATATGACATTGCTTGGCTGATCTGCACTGGAAACTCAGAATGAAAATTGTCACCTGTTTTTTTTTTTGTTTTTTTTTTTTTTTTTTTTTTTTTTTTGAGAAAAGGCAGTCTCTTGCCCTGGTGCTGAAACATTTTCTTAATGTCATACTTAGGAAGGGATAGAGAGAGTATAACACAGAATATATGAAATACAAGAAAGATTTTGGTCTTTCCCTAAGTATTTCCCACGTTGCACTACTGAACAATCTGAATGTCAGCGAGCCCCATTTCCTTTTCTGTAAAAGAGGGATGAGAATACCACCTAACTCATAGACTGCTTTGAGACTTAGATAATACACAAGGGGAGGGGGTTGCAAACATTCCTAGGACATAGCTTGGGTACATTAGTATACATGCACTACAATTTTTTTCTACCTAAATAGACACACATTGTAGTTCGATTTTCCTGACTGTTGAAGTATTCTATTATTGTGATCAATTATTGTCCCTTGTATTTTCTACTATTGATAATCTTAATTATAAATGACTTGGTGTTGAGTCACAGGTGCTCAAAAGACCAGTTTGGCAGCTTAAGATAATAGTCACCTGGTAACAGAATATGGGGTTCCTCTCTCCTACTCCAGGGATTCTTATATCCAGTCATCATGCTGTCTGCCCTCTCCATGTTTCATTTTTTACTATAGCTATCTTTTTATGTATTTCCTTTTTGAGCAATAAAACAAAACATAAACCAAACAAAAAGCGAACGTTCTTGCAAATAATTAACATTTAGTGAGTAGAGAAAGTTGTTCTTCTGTTTTCACCTTTCTTCTTTCATTTTGAGTAAACCATTGCATTACATGTAACAGATTTGTAACTACTTCTTTTTAGTTACCATGTCAGTGATTTATGGAATCAGCTCTGGCTTTATTCATGCAAGTGAGCTGCTGCCATTCTACTTATATTTCTGTTGGTGAATGTGCCTGGAAAGAAATAGGCCTTGATGACTAGGACACTGTTACAACCTGGCATTTGGAAAATGGTGTCAAATTATCTCCACACAGTGAAAGTAGGTTCCATTAGTTGTGTCAGCCATTCACAATTCTGCTATGTATTACTTACAAGTTAAAATAAAATATGTTTTGCATATATTTTATTTTTTCATTGAAGCAAAACTTCCCATTAAAAATAATTCCATGCATTAAATGGGATATAGAGCTAAGGGGACAACAATTGAGATGGATTATAATAGCAAATGTTGAACAGAATAATTTATTAAAATAATGTTTATTATAATTCTTTTTTTTAAAAAAATATTGATTTATTTACTTTTATTGGAAAGTCAGATTTGTGGAAAGAAGGAGAGACAGAGAGAAAGTTCCTTCATCTGTTGACTCACTCCCCAAGGGGCTGCAATGCCTGGAGCTGAGTTGATCTGAAGCCAGGAGCCAGGAGTTTCTTCTGGGTCTCCCACAGGGGTTCAGGGTCCCAAGGCCTTGGGTCATCCTCAACTGCTTTCCCAGATGACAAGCAGGGAGCTGGATGGGGCTGGGGCAGACAAGATGCAAACTGTCACCCATTTGGGGTTCCAGTGCATGCCAGGTGAGGACTTCAGCCACTAGCCTACTGTAGTGGGCCCTGCTTATTATACTTCTTGTGATACATTCCGATGCTGTCTATGCTTTTAGTTTTCCCAATGGGGAATAGGCTTGCGTTTGAATCATACAGTGTGACTCTGGTCACAGAGAAAGCTGGACTAGGTTTTTACTTCTATAAATTTGTACCCTGGAACTTGGACATTCATGGCCAAGTCTTCTGGCGGGTAGGAGAAGCCCTGCTTGAGTAGCTGTATTAGGCAGTAGGATGGTTTCCACAGTGAATGCTGATAGAGCATTCTGAGTCATTAAAATTGGCAGCAATAAATGGTACAGGGATGTTGTGAGTTTTGAAGGTGGCACTTCGCATAAGGTGTTTGAATTTGGGAAGTGCTCTCTTGGGTGGAGTTGGCTTGTTGCCTGTTGCTTATGGGTTGTTCAGTGTCTTGTTGTCTGGTCTGAATTTGTCACAATTCAATATTAATTTCAGGTAGTAATTCTGCCTGTTAGAATAATAAATATGTTATGATGAAGAGTGCAGTTGTATACAAATTCTGTGTATTCATGTCTTATGTTTGCTCTAAGCGAAACATCACACATTCAGTGACCTACCCCAACACAGTATTTCTTCTGGTTCTGGAGGTCAAAAGTAAGGAAAGCAAGTTGGTGACATTGTCTTTGGGGAATTTCAGGGACATCCTCCCTTGCATTTCGAGCCTCTAGAGGCTGTCCGCATTTCTTGGCTCTTGGTTCCACATCATTATGATTTCATCTGAAAAAGGAGCCTATGGCACATTAGATCCACAATAATCCACGATGATCTCCCAGTATTAGGATCCATCATTTAATCACATCCACAAAGTCCATTATGCCTTATAAGATAATGCAGTCATAATAGGTTTTCAGTATTCATGGACACCTGGATGACTATTTTTCAGCCTACCATATATACGATTTACTTTCTTGTGACTCAGTTGTTTCATTTTTAAAGGACAAGTAAAATGGCTTTCCATTATGACATCAGCACTGTGTTCCTTTAAGATTCAAATATTTTTCCACAGAGTTCACTAACAACTATAAAATAGTTTCTATATAAATGCAAAGTGGTTGCCACTGGCATTAGTTGAAATCTGAAACATTGGAAACTCTGGAGTTTCTTACCTACCCTTACTTTATCCTAAATTTTAGTCATTGTTTAGTATATTTCACCACTCTCACCCACTGAACAACTGCAGCTGTATTTACTCTATGTTTTGGTCAGTTCGCCCTTAGTTCTTTTTAGATCCTACTACCGATCAATTCACAACATTTTACACACACACACACACACACACACACACACACACACACACACACACACATCTTTCCCCAAATCATTTTTCTTTGCTTTCCTAAGTTTGCTCTTTCAGACACGCTTGGGACACTCAGTCTTCCAAGGATGCTGGGGATCCCTATCACTGATCCTGACAAATTTTGCTACCTGTCTAGAATGAATACAGGTTCTTTTTTTAAAAAACAAATGTATTTATACTTGAAAGAGAGAGATAATCTTCCATCCACTTCCTTCACTTTTCAAATGGCCAGAATGGCAAAGCCTGATTCAAGGCAAAGCCAGGACCAAGAAGCTCCATCTGGGTCTCCAACATCGTGACCAGCCATCGATAGAGAGCTGGATTAAAAGTGTAGCCCGGACAAAAACTGGTTCCCACATGGGATTGTAGGAGGCGGCTTTGCTTAACAGTGGACCATTTGCAAGCTCCAGTTTCGTCTCCTCAATGAAGGTTGTTTGTGTTTTGTTTCCATCCCAGTCCTTGAAGAATACCCCCTTTTCCAAGACCTCTAGTAACTAGAATCTATACCATTCATCTGACAGTTGTTAGAGGTGTCTAATTCGGTTACTTATCTTTACATGTCAGTAGCTCTTACTTATCTATGTAATTATAATCTTGAAATCAGGAAGCATACCTTTATTACTGGCATGTTCTCCATTCAGTGTTTAGCACCCAGTAAGCCTTAACTACATATTTCTCGATAATAATATGTGTGAATGGGGATTAGCTTTACAACCCTTTTTGTTCTAGAATTTATTTTCTTGTGCTATTAATCACACACTTTATGCCATTTTAATGTACTGACATTTAAATTCTTAGTCTGCATATAGAAACCCCTTCTGTCTATCATAGAAAATTATGTACTGGCTCATTTTTATGACCATGAAGCTGCAAACAACAACAACAACAACAACAACCTAAGTCTGTGATAATTTAGGCATCATGTAAATTTCTGATAAGAGATATTTGTCCTAAGTTTTGATCCATGTATCCTATTCAAAGGAGTTCTTAGCTATATTTTTCCAGCTATGAATATGAACATATTAAAAAAATCATACAAAATGGGCAAAGTTTATTTTGATGTAAAACAATTTTATAATCCAAACATGCGAGGGATCTTCAAAAACTTCATGAAAAATGTATACTGTAACTATGTATTATTTTCATTTTTTCTGCACCAAGATTAAGCTATGTTTTAATTCCATGTTTCTATATATTTTTTGAAATACCCTTATGTATCTGCAACCCTTATGAATAAACGATTTCTCTTTGGCATTATATTTGTAAGGCTTAATCTTTGTAAATTCCTATAAGAATTACCTCATCTGAAGAAACGACTATTCTAAACAAAAGTATTGAATACATCCTGCCTACCCAAGAGTGTGTTTTCTACCAGAAACTGCTGTAGCTGTTGCCAAACTGAAAAGCACATGCGGATATATTAACAGGTAGCATGCTTCTAGAAACAGGTGATGCATGTGTGTGGGTAAAAAATGAGAGGCTTTAACAGTTCAAATGGAGATATCGGCAGTGGACCCGTCCTAGGTCTGTGGCTTACCAAAGATCTGAATTCTTGGCTTGGTTATCGCTTTTTTATCAGTCCAGGATCTGGAAGAGACAGGAAGAGGTAGTTAGTTGGGGTAGAACAGTTTGTACAATGAAATTTTCTGATTTGTAAGAGAAGATAATGTGCAAATATTTATGAATTAACTGGTGAAAATTACCAGGTTGCTTTGAGATCCTGAAAAATATGGGCTTTGCAAAATCACCCTTTGATTCCTTTGTTGTTTTAATTGGTTCTTAAAAGGAAGGAGAAAGGAAAAGGGAGGTGGTCCATCTTTCAGATCAGTTGCAAGCTAATCATTGTATCTGTGCTAGAGCTACCTTCTAAGAACAGAATGATGAGCACATCACAGGTTTTATAGTCTTTCATTTCAGTTTTGAAATAGGAGAGGCTCTTTGTAAAAATTCGATGATTATAAGGACCACTTTTAGGCTTCTTTATACCCAACTTCCGTTTTACATCTACTGATATATTAGACCATGGAATTGGAAAGCTCAGGGGGCCTATTGTGCTGGCAGTTAGCCAATTGCAGGTGCAAAATCTTGAAGACATCCAATGGTAGATCTTGGTGGGAATGGTCTTAAGAAATGGTTCCCTTGTTATGCTCTGGGATATAAAATTTATGAGGAAATAGATATAAAGAATATTAAGTGGGCACATATTTAAAATTTCTTCAGGAAATAATTACTGAAATAGACTAAAATGAATATTAAATTACTGCCTCTAGGTTGACCTCCTATGATTAGTGAAAAATAAACTCTTCACCCTAAGCCAGGTACTAAAGAAATAACTAGGGCACAGTTGGAATGTAGGTGATGCCAAGTGTTTTCTAGCTTTGCCATGTACATACAAGAATGCAGTAGTGTGGCTTTTCATGCTTCTCCAACCCATGGAAAATCAAGGCCAAGTGTGTGGGCTTTGAATGCAAGTTCCTCCCTCCCCACCACCACACAATTTTGTCCCCACCTTGGTCCCCACCACCTACTCTTATAAATCCTGTGCTCTACTATGCTCTACTCTTGTTGCTTGTTGTCCCTCAAGTAAACTCTCTTTCTGATATGCCGTTTCCTACTTTATAAACTTAAATTGGCTGTCAAAACACAAAGTTGTCATCTCCTTTAAGAAACTTTTCCCTCCTTCTAACCAAAGGTGCGTGTTTTACCTCTTTTTTTTTTTTTTACTGATCCTTGAGTTTGAGTGACTTATTTTCATTCAAGTTGCACTCTTACAAAATCTAGTCATTTTTTAAAGCATCAACTCATTGAATTAATAGCAGTTCAGGTCAGCAAAAATTTAGCATGAGAAAGTCTGAGCACATTTCTTTAAACAAGCTATCTAAAAGAGGCAAGCTCACTAATGACTTAATGGAGAGTCTGTGGGCACTTTGGAGACCAAGCAGAATTTTCAGGAAAAAATTATCAATTAATGATCAATCATAAGTGAAAACATATCATTTTTAAAATTGCAGTTAATGAGAGAAGTAGGAATTGACTGATTATAGCGTAATTTACTCAGACCTTTGCAAGAACACAGGGTCACATATAGTAGAATGTATTTACAAGCTATGCTTTTTCTGGCCTGCTATGCCTTTTGGAAATTCCTCACATTCCTTTCTAAGGAGATGGGAAGCTCACCTGGCCTTCTGAATGAGAGCCCGGTCCTTTAATGTCATCTCTGAATCTAATGCTAGTGTCCAGATTAAAGAAATAAGATATATTATTACATATTTCCTCTATTCCCAGCAACAATCCCTTCTTGACAAGGTGAACACAGATGATGTACACTTTTGCCTAATCCTGGCTTGGGTGTTGGGAAAGACAAATTTTCAAAGTAAGCAAAATTAACATGAGAGTTAACAGGCTAATGTTTGCACATATTTTTCTCTCTCTCCTGTGTTTTTAAAAGTTCAACTTTATCTCAACTTTTTTCTAGCTAAGTAAAGGACTAATAATTAGCTGTGAATGAATGATCATATGCAAGAGAGACTGTACACTCATTTCTATACACCATTTTCTTTCACTTACCTTGTTAGTTTATTCCCGTAACAAAAGCCCGTTTCTATTGGCTGGTCTCATTTTTATGTTCACCTCTGATTCTTGAATTCTGCAAGAAGTTTATAAGTCCTTTGTTACCCAGCATTATTTGTGCTCTCTTTTTGCTCCTGTCATTTCTTGCTGAGCGTTCCACCTAATTTTAACTCAAGCAAACCAAGTTTATACAGCAAATACATAGTCGACGATTCTGAAATTTAAAAATGCACTGAGAAGCCAAGGGGCGACTCCCAGGAACTAGTGTACGAATTTGAGTTGCTTTGCCGTTGATCTCCTCGCACATTGGAGAGTTGTTATACACTGGAAGAGTTGCAATGGTATTCTACACTCACGATGTACTTTGAGGTGTTTACAATTTAGACAAAGTTGTCAAATAATTATTTTGACTATGCATCGTATTCCTAAGTGAAAATCGCTGTGTGTGACAATAAAATGAATCACTTCTGTGTTTTTTTTTTCCTGTCGTTAAAATAAAGAAATGTGACCAGAAAAAAAGGATTAACAGGTAGATTATTTAAAAGGAGATGTATTAATTCTACTCATGAAAAATTCCAACACTCTTGGCTTTGTTGCCTGTGAGTCAGCATGTCTTTCTTTTCTTAAAGCATAAATATGGCATTCATTCCAATGCATTTTGCCCATTATTCTTTTGTATACAAAATAGCCCCAATTAAGACATTCTTGTGTTAATTTTTGCATTCTATGTATGGCTAGGAAGAGATTAAAAATATCCACCATAGCAAATATCTCAAAATGCTCATGTACACGGAGCCTACTCCCCTTTCCCCTGCTTAACCCGAAGCCACCAATTCCTCTACTTACGAAAACTTGTGATTTTATGTTTTCCATTTATCTATACTAAGGTTCCACCCCTGCACAATCCAATATTTAGATAAAAATGTACCTGCAGTTTGTACTAGAAATTTCATTTTTCATCCACATATCTGCCATTGTATCTAACTTGTGCATGAGCCTACTCTGTATTTGTTAACTCATTTGTGATTATCCAAGTGTTGAAGAAATAAGGGACATGTTAAATCCACTCTTATATCCTTCAGTCTGCCTCTGTTTACCCTGATCCTACACTACCAACGAGAGGATGGAATGATTGTATTCTTTTATTTGTCTTTTTAAAATATTTTAGTGATGATAATTGTATATACTCATGGGCTACAGTGAGAGTTGTCAATAGGCACATACAGTGTGTACTGATCAGAACAGGATAACATTACTTTTTAATTTTTAGTATTACTCTTTTTAAGATTTGTTTTATTTTTATTCAAAGGGAAAATTTACAGAGAGAAGAAACAAAGAGCTAGATCTTCCATCTGCTTTTTCACTCCCCAAGTGGTTGACAGGTGCAGGGTCCCAAGATCTTGTCCTCCACTGCTTTTCTAGGCCACAAGTAGAGAACTGGATGGGAAGTAGAACAACCGGGACATGAACTGTCACACATATGGGATCCCAGTGCATGCAGGGCAAGTATTTAGCCACAGCAATGGGCCCAGCATTATTTTTTATTGGAGGCATGGGGCATTTTTGAAGAAGTTCTACAACATATACTAAGTCTTACAGATTCTGAGGTCTAGCTGGAATTCTATTCTGTGTTTTCCTTTGCTCGTGATAATTCATAAAGAGATCACTTTGTGCCAGGTCAGGAGGGCTGAGCTATTATGCTGTTTCTCTTATTTACTTCTCTATTAGTTTGTGTTCGTGAGAATTCATTTTTCTGCTCTTGATTTCCGAGTTCTTCAATGATTCCAAATGAAAGGATCCCAGGGAAGTGTTGGCAGACATTAGACAGCGGCAGTTGCTACCTGGTGGTCACTCAGACTCCCTTGCAATGCAAAGTTCTGCTATGTATGGAAATTAATCACCAATATCACCGTGTGAGTGTGTCTTTCAGTATTACTAAGAGGTATTAGAGGTGTCTTTCAGTATTATTATGAGGTGTACTTGGTATCTTTTGTTTGTTTGTTTGTTTCCAAATTCCCTATTTCTTCTTGTCTCTGGAGAAAGGGAAAAGATAAAATGGGGAAGCCACACCTAGCCTTCCAAATGTCCCACGGATGGGGAACCGCCACCCAGTATCCCCTGGGTCCAGATCTAGTGCGTGTTCTGAGGGTCCTGAGCAAGTGGTTTGGATAGTTCTGAAATGCTGTAGATTTTGCCCATCCGAGGGTGAGGCAACCTTCCAATGTCCATTGGCTGACATAGTCGACCTCAAGTCTCCATTCACACAGATTTTTGCTGTCCTTGTTTGCAGAGGTAGTTGTCCAATTTGCCCTGTTCTCCTTCCTCTGCTGCAGTACCAAATGAACTACCATATTCTCCAAGTGCATGAGGCTCTGTGTCCATTGCTCCACCTTTTTCGCTCGCAGGCAGGTCCAAAGACCTGAGTCCTGCCAAATCCCCGGTCCCCAGGATTCATTAACCCATCAGCTACCGCTCAGGAGAGCCAAGGGAGCAGGGCCAGGTGATCCGAGCCATGCTGAATCCCCCACCCCCAGGGCTCAAGAACCTGGCACCCAACTCCCAGGTGGGTTCCAGCATCTGGGCCAGGTAACCCAAGTTCTGCCAGATCTCCCACCCCCGGGGCTCACAAACCCAGCACCCACCACTCATGTGGGCCAAGGGAGCAGGGCCAGGGGACTAGAACACCACTGAATCCTGCACCCCCAGGGCTCAGGAACCCGGCACCCACCTTGCAGGTGGGTATCAGCACCCTGACCACGTGACCCGAGCCCCACCTTGGAGCTCACAAACCCGGCACCTACTGCACAGGCTGGACCCAGGACACAGGTAAAGTGATCCCCTTCCCTGGGGCTCACGAACCGGTACCCACCCTTGCATGTGGGCCTCAGGACACGGGCCAGGGGACCCAAGTCCCGCCGGATCCCCCACCTCTGGAGCTCAGGAACTCATCACCCACACTCCCAAGTGGGCCCCAGGGCACTGGCTAGGTGACCTGAGTCCCACCAGATTCTCCACCCCCGGGGCTCACAAACCAGGTACCCACCTCACAGGCATGTCCCAGGTAGGACCTGTGCCAGGCAACCTGAGCCCTGTCGAATTTCCCACCCCCAGGGCTCACGAGCTCAGCACCCGCCATTCAGGCTGGCCAAGAGACCCACGCTAGGCAACCGGAGCCCCGCCAGATGCCCCGCCATTCTATATGTAAGTTAATAGAGGATATAATCAGAAAAACACAGTGTTTTAAAATCCCCTGCCTTCCGTTTTAAAAATGTTGATACAATTCACGTCAGCTGAAATTTGCTTCTTATAAAATCCTTCTTATGTATTCATTCAACTCAATATAATTATTATGTAAGAGATTCATAGTGATATCTATACCCATTTGATTCCTGAAAATGTTAATTGGCAGATGTGATACGAAAATTGCCTCCAATTTATGGCATGACACTAGGCATTTCTCTTTTAATCTGTACTAATATAAATATCATATTTCATGTATCTTATACCTCCAAGAAGATAACCGTACATCTTCCCATCTTCCCATCACTGTTTTCCATTGAAAATTATCTTACAATAGGGAAAAGCATCATAATCCTTCACGGATCAGATGTGACTCTGTTGAGAATATGTAAGTTATACTCAATGATCCTTTCTCATTTTCTATTTCTCTGTGTGTTTATATATGCATTTATATGTGTATATGTGTTTATATATTAATGTATGCATGCCTTTTGTGTAGTTACAACAGGAAATTCATGACTAAGTAATTTTGAAAGAACAGAGATTTATTAGATGTCTTATGGTTGTGGAATGTGAAAAGTCTAAGATTGAGGAGGCCTTCTCAATGCATCGCCAAATGGCAAAAGACACAAAGATAAGGGATCACGCGCAACACAGAACAAAAAGGACCAAAATGACTTTCATAGCAAACCTAATTTTAAGGTAATTAACCTGCTCCCATGATAATAATCTACTCATGAGGGCACGTACTTCATGGCATAATCATCCCTTGAACCTTCTATTCTCTCAACAGTTTTGCATTGCCGATTGTTTCTAACACAAGACCTTTTAGGGGTACATTCAAAACATAACTAGCTAGCTATTGTTAGAAAAAGTGAAAGTTTTTATTTATAACCTAAGTTCTTTATTATGCTCTCACTGTGTTTCATAGAAATCCCAAATATCTCTGTTATTAAATAAAACTTATTATTATTATTTTTTTTTACTGAGGAGTCAATGGAAGTTCATAACCTTTGAAATTGAATGGGTACAGTTTTAAAAATTATAGCATTTCATTCCTTTACAACTATTTACCTACATGATGAAATCAGACAAGATTGGTACAAGGCAGATCTTGACAAGAGAGGCTTGTTAGCTCTCAGAGTTTATTTAGATATGGTTATAATTTTCATGTGAGGAATGCAAACTGGTTAAACAAATCTATTCTGTTATTCAATGAAATGACCAGGGCCTTCGCTGGGAGAAATTTCTAGTCAAATAAATGTCTACTGAGCAAGAATTTTGGAACTGAATTGAATTTTTACACCATATATCTTGCTCCTGATCCCAGTTCCACTACCTGATAACCATCAGTATGAAAGCAGCATCCATGCCACAAGTGAATTATGAACCTGGTCACAGGTCAAACAATGTGAAATAGGAAAAAAACAAGGAATCGGAAGGAATTAAAATGAACATTCTTACTATTTCTTCCTTGGCTTCCTATGTCCTATTTTCCTTTAATGTGTCCTGTTAATCCTTGTCAAAGTCCGTCAAGCTGGGACTTTTGGAGGATTCAATACATAGCCCTGCATACAGTCCCTTATGATTTTTGTCAAGACCCTATAATTTGTCCCGTGGGAGTCTCACCTGACCATTCCGTTTTTATCCTGGAGCTACATGCTTTCTCACAGGGGTTCACGTGTTAATGTCAGTAAAACAGAGCAGGAATGATGGGTGCTGAGTGATATAGTGTTACAATTGAAACAAAAATAGGACAAGCCTGTTGATCAAATATATAGCTGAATTCTGACATTATATTATAAAAATTAATTCTCACAATTCCTCTCTTTCAACTGATTTCGCATTATTTTCTGGGATAGCTCTGATGTGCTCAGTGAACATGTTCCTTAGCAGAACTGTTACCAATTAGAAGGGTGGGATTCATTTTTATATATGCTGCTAATTATGTAAAACTGCTAGATTGTCCAGATGGTGAGGCGAGTGGGAGAAAAATTAATGTGTTAATCTAAGACTTCTCTGTAGTGATAGAGCAACATATTCTATATGTATCTTCTATAAACAACTATATAAGGAAGACTCATCATACCCCACATATGTAAGTTCTCAGCTGCATATACTACATACAACAAAGCTACATGCTGTAACAGCTATAACATCCATTTCGCTTTATCTTGACTAGATAGAGAACTCTCACAAGGCATTGTCTTGCTAACAATTTTTTTACACTTTGGCATATGATCTTTAGGAATTCTTTATTATCCATATGCGTATTATTTTATTTGCTTTAGTAATTTTGCCAAGAAATTAATTAACTGGGATTGTTTTCCTGACAAAGCATTTTCTTTACTGTAATTAGAAATACATCATTTGGGAGAGTGACTAATATTACCACCACGATGCAAGCATTTTTGTACTTAATGTAGAAGTGCTAAGTCTTTGGAACACCACTAACATGAGTGTGCAGAAGTAGTTAACACTGTCAAATCTTAGAATCCAGGCTGGCAGAGCTGTCACCTAGCACCGGAGTGAAATATACCAGGCGGTTTGTTTGTTTGTTTGAGGAATAGTGCCATGGACCATTGATTATACAAAGTAAGGGTTGTCTCTCATTCAAGAATCTAGCAAATGATTTTTTTTTCTAGGAAATCTATATTTTGTGGTTTGTGGTTAGCAGTATCGAGGGACTGAGTTGTTGGCAGGGAACTGGGTTCTAATGATGGTTGTCATTTTCCCAAGAATCCTTTTCTTTTATACTGCTCTTCTTCATGGGATTTAACTTAGGGCTAAAAAAATATAAGATCAGGGACCTTGAAAATTCTGTGCCAATAATTTGCTTAGGAGTAACTGAAGTTATGTTGTTGAGTTTTGTGTCTCCTGGTCAATTTCTGAAGTACTTACCATGTCCTGGGTTCAATAAATGGGGGAGCTCTCTCCTCTTTTGCTGGGGGCGTTTGGGATATAAGATGGACTGGCCTCATTCTGGAAGAGATGTCTGAATCAGAAGAATTCAATTGTGATCTCTTTAAGATCCTAAACACACTTTGTTGTTTTAAGCAAGTCAATGTATATATCTCTGCCTTGTCTTAGCTGTTCGTTCCCTATTGGGGTTATTATTATTATTTTATCTCTAGAAGGTTTCAGGACTCTGTTGCCCCAAGGGAAAAGCTGTGCCTTTTAGCCTCCAATTTGTAGCTGCCTGTCGTACCCAACTGTTTTGTGAAAACCTTTTTATCAGAGCTTCAACTTGTACTATAAAGGATAGATTGGCATTTTTCAACTCTTCTCTCTCTTCACCTGCCCTTCGTTGGAAATATCAATAAGTATTAAAGTCCTTGCACAAGCAGCAGTGTTCTCAGAAAGCACATTAATGATCGAAAGCACTCTCAAGGGACAGCTGTCCTTGGCAGTGAAAGCTTATGAACCCAGCAAGTGTATGCATTCAGAATAGGTGATTACAGGGAACTGTCCTGCTGTGGCTACTAGTGGCAGAGGTGTCAACAGGGCTACAAACCTACATCCACACCAGTTCTTATGCTTTTTGGTTTCATGAATCTGGGATCAGTACAGAAGTTTTCTTGCTGGATGCATTTGGGATAGGTTGTGTTTGCTAGTAAACAATTCCATTCAAAAATTATTTTAAAATTCTGATATACAAAACATTTTATTTATTTTAAAATCGATTTGAAATGCAGAATACAAAGTGATCTTCCACCAACTGGGTCACTTCCCGAATGGCTGCGATGGTCAGGGCTGGGCCATGCTGGAGCAGACTGGTGTTCCATGTAGGCCTTCCTTTAATGGCAGGGACCCACATATGCAGGCCACCCTTTGCTGTTTCTCCAGGTGTATTGGCAAGATGCTGAATCACAAGTGGCGTGTCTAGGACATGAACAGGTGCACATATAGCGTGGACACCATGTGGCCACTGTTGCAGATGGTGCTTTAGCCTGCGGAATGAAGATATTGGCCACTAAAACATTTTATTTTAACAACTACAAAACATACTCATTAATTGATTTTTGTTGGTCTTTTGGAGAATTGGATGACTGATTGGAGTTCCACGTTGTTAAATATTCTGCCTTGAGAAAGTGAAATGACATGTTTGCATGTCCAATTCCGCTCACTACTGCAGTGCCTGGGATAACACACAAATGTTTGCAGAAACTGACTGAAGGAAGAGCATAAGCTTTGGAAAGTTTATTTAGTACTAATATTTTATAAGTATATTATCACCTTGATTATGTAGTTCATATATATGTCACATTAAAGCATTTAAACAAAGATGTCTGGTTTTGTTGTTCTACAATGGTTCACAACTGTTTTAAAATCATTTAAAGGTCATGGAGAGTTGTATGCGCATATAAGAATGCAATGCATGTTTTATGTATATATATGTGAATATAACATAATTCTCCATTATCTATATAATATACACATAGGCTTGGTAAAGATGTAAAATATATTTCCTATTATGACTAAGCAGTAAGATGTGGAAGCCCCTGCACTGTACTAGTCAGCACCACATACCTAAATATACTGCAGCTGCCTTGCCTTGGCAACATAAAACAAATCTTTGAGAAGGCAAGGCATCCGGAGGCTGTGTCTGGGTGCTGAAAAGACCTGCCATTGTACCGTGGTCATGGGTGCGGAAACACCTGACCCGCAAACCTCTCTGCCACCACAGCCGTTCTCTCCATGCTTTGCTGCCAAAGAGATGCCCAGAGGTGACAAGTAGGGGACATGAGGACAGTGACTGAGGGGACCATCAACTCCAGAACAGATGCCACCCCACAGTGCTCATCCCAGCACCTACCTACTACCACCTGGGAGCTCTGATACCCCTGGTAACCTCTCCTTACCTCTCCTCATTACCTTGTGAGAGAATACTAAAGCAGAGACAAGTCGGAAGAGCTCAGGGATCCAGGCTTTGACAGAGACAAAGGTGAGCCCGAGTGAGGGAGTACGTGAGTGGGAAGCAGCAGAGATGCCAAGGGACAAGATCCAGGTGAGCACTGTGGGTCTGGAGAAGAGTGGCCCAGTAAGATCCCCCTTAATTATTACTATTTTTTAAAATTTGAGATCTATTGTATTTGTTTAAAAGAGTTAGAGGATGACAAACACACACAAAGACTCACACTTACCCAGTCACACACTCACAGACACACACACACTCACACACACACACACACACAGAGGGGAAAGAGAGAGGGGAATGCAGACGGGGGGGGGAGTAAGGGGGGAGGAGAGAGAGAGAGAGAGAGAGAGAGAGAGAGAGAGAGCTCTTCCATCCATTGGTTCACTCCTCAAATGACTACAGCATCCAGAGCTGTGCCAGGCTGAAAGCAGGAAGCAGGCATTTCATCTGAGTCACCCACGTGATGCAGATAGAGGCCCATGTATTTAGACTACTTTCCGTAGCTTTCTTTTAGATCCTGCTTTCAAGCCTCATAAGCTCTGAGCACTGTAGTGAAATGCGATGTACATGGACTTCCACTTGAAGAGTAGGAGAAGTTATGCCGTTTTGGCCCCTCAAGAGAAGAGGAGAGACACCAGGCCGTCTAGTAATCAAGGGCAGATGCTGAGGGGACCCAGGAAGCTCCTACCCTAGCTAGCCCCCAAATAATCCAGTTCTGTCCCTGTTTGAGCCCCATCCCTATGGTCCAGTTGTCAAGCTGAGTCCAGCTTCCCAATTCCATATCCAGGGACTCCAATAACCAACCCCAATATGATCAGTTCAGAAGAGATTGTGGAGGTTGCCTTTTCTAGCTATGAAGGTGTGGGCACAGAGATCTGAGTCTAAACTGCCACCCCAATTCCAGCCACTCTTGCACTTTCTGTCAACCATTGGAAGACTCAGGGAAGGTTCAGTGGACTGGCCAACAGAGGGAGAGCCCTTGACCTTGCCGTTCAGCATGGCAGACACTGAGCAGAATCCTTCCAGGACACCTGGACCCACTGAACTGACTGCCTCTTGTTGTCATCCTGGCTCAGTATGGCTGATGTAGGAAGCCTAAGTATTGTTTGTTCCCTCCCAGGAAGTGCATTCTTGTTCTGAGACTTTACCTCAGGATAGCAGGGGTTGGGGTAGGGAGACGGCAAGAGTGGCCAAAGCCTAGATACCTATTACTTACTAAAATGAAAGATCTTAGTGCTGGCACACTGGCATCACAAGCTGCATTTCTGCCTTTGACACTGGAATCCCATATGGGCACCTGTTGGCTCATGCCCCGATTACACCACTCCTGATCCAGCTCTCTGCTTCTGGCCTGGGAAGTAGGAGCAGGGGGAGGGCCTAAGCCTTGGGCTCCTCAGGGGCATGGATATGGAAGACCTGGAAAAAGCTCCCAGCTCCTGGCTTCAACCTTGCCCTTCCCTGACCATTGCAACCATTTGAGGAGATTCTCTCTCTCCCTCTCTCTCTCTCTTGATCTTGGTATCTCTGCCTTTCAAATAAAATAAATCTTTTTTAAAAACAGATGAAAGATGCTGCAGTGTTTTATAGTGCTTCAGTCTTGACAGGCAAAAGCAGTTGCCAGTGTGAGTTATCGCTTTCAGCTCCTTTTAATGTGAGGTTTCATCATTCTGCCACTACTCGTGCCTTTAATTCTATAGAATCAGTAGAAGGATTTTGGCAAGTTTGCAATTTTATATTTAGATAGTTATTTTCTAGGGGCAGTTTGACCAATGTCATACATTTAATTCTTAAGATGTTTCTAAATTAGTATCTCTAGATATTGCAAGCTAATGATAAGTGACAATGATAAAAAAAAAAGCACAATTTTTAAGGACCAAGTCTTTAAAATTTCTAATTTAGTGCGAATTTTTGAAACATTCAGGAATAAATCTTCTAATGATTAAGCTTTTCTGACTTAGCATATGTTTCAATTCTAAATCCCTCTACCATCACTACCTGCAAACTTGCCACCAGCCATTCTTTATTTTGAGCTTCTCTCCATTACTATTTAACCTTGTTTTGTACCCACAAAACTAGTGATTTGGGTAAAGTGCAGCCACATTATCAGCATTACTTCATTTTATGTATCGGCATCAACACCCCTCTTATGTTGCTTGTAAAGATCATATTTAACATACTCATTTTAAAAAGTGATTTTAAAAAAGTGATTTAAAAAAGTGACTGAAAGATGGAGGGAGGCCGGGAAATCTCTTTCATTAATTGGTTCACTGCTCCAAATGGCTGCAGCAACTAGAGCTGAGCCTGGCCAAAGCCCCAAGCTGGGAACTGCATCCTGGTCTCCCACGTGGGCGGTAGGCACCCACGTACTTGTACCAAGTTTTTTACCCTAACAGGTATATTAGCAGGGACGTGCATCAGAAGCACAGTAGCCAAAATTTGAACCAGCCTTCTTATGAGGAACGCCAGTGTTGTAAAGAGCAGCTTAACACTCTTTTGTAAAACTTCAGTCTCACTTAGCTGAGTTATAAATTTCCCCATTATACATACAGATATTTTTTATTGAGCAATGGTTTCTAGAGCGACAATAAGAGTAGATCATTCAAAACAAACAGTATCATTTGGTTTTATGTTTATGTTTTAATTTTTTGTAGAGGAACCTCATTTCTTCTTCTTTTTTAGTCGTTATTTTTCATGATACTGTTCCATAGGCCTAGAGATTCCCCCTTCCGCTCTTTTCCCTCCATATTGTTACAATAGCATAGTCCTTCAGCAACAGTTCCAAGTACATTATTCTGGTATTTAAGTGTATTATGACATAGTTATGTATAAACAATTTTAGCAAGTCCAGCACTGTGTGTGTGTGTGTGTGTGTGTGTGTGTGTGTGTGTGTGTACTGTGCCTAAGAATGGAGCTATAAATACTGCCTAAAGATGTCTGAATTTAGAGCGCTCAGCTTACAGAGAAACACTGGCTGGTGAATCTGAAAAAAACCACCCCTAACCCTTTGACTCTCTGGTTATGAATTTTATTTTCACCGTGATTCTTACCCTCTGCATGTTAATCGGATGAAATACTACTTGTAGTGCAGCCGTGTCTGTAGCATTATGTGTTATTCCCTTGCATTCCCTGCAGCTCCTAGGCTGTGTGTGACCATCAGGAGGTCCAAGGTGGACTCGGCCGCTGGTGGTTTAACATGCTGGTCTACCCTGAAACTAACATGACTTGTGCAACTGTTATCTTGTCAGTGACAGATGTGCTTAGTGTATTAACTTTTGACTCCCTCTTTCCCCTCAAAAGGGTCAATGGAGCAAAACCAAACTTCAAAGGACAGGAGAGTGTGCTGTTACTTGGAAAAAACAAGCCTCAATCTGCCTCATCATCAGTAGCATCTAGCCTCCCAGCGATCAGAAAACACTTCATTCAGTGATCTAATGCAGCCAGCCTCTTCCTCTTTTGGACTAGATGGACATCAGAAGTTAGGATACCAATTGCTTTTCTTTCATTTTTCGAATCTTATTAACATGCTATGAAAAAAAGTCATACTTCCTCTCTTCTGTGAGAAAAAGTTTTTGTTCCCAAAGACAGAGGATTCTGCAGCCATTCGGACTCACTTAAGAGAAGGTAAAACACATTAGTTCAATTTATGCACCAAAGACCTTCCCATCGATGACCTGTTTCAACAGGGCATATCGTGGGGATTAATGGCAGACTCAGGAGAGCTGATGACCCATCTTCAAACCAAAAGGCCATTAACCCTCATCACTCACTTAATTCCTGGGAAAAGCCCATTCAGAGATAATTATTGCTGTTATAACCTGAAAAAAAGAAAACAGAGGTGCATGAGTTATATTAATGAGCTCTGTTCACTTTACTTTATAGTATTAGTCAAAGAAAAAAGTAAACGGATTTTAAAATGTGAGTCTCCATTTTTAATTTTTGCAGAAACATCCTCTTGGGAAAAAAAATAGTGGAACTGAGACAGGCAGCTCAGTTTAATGTACTCTCTTTCTGTTGTCTATTTAATTCCTAATACAAGACACCCTGAGCTAAAGAGACACTTGTATCAGGTGGTATCATCTCTCCACCATCTACTCTTTGTTACTAATGTGGGTCTTGAGTGATAATGAGGAATACAAGACTGCAAGGCCATCTGCTTTGTAGCTCACACTCAAGTTACTGCATCCTCATGGTTCAGGTAAGTTTCTTCTTTCCACCATCCTCTCCTCTCACCTTTGTTCAACAACATTGAGTGAGCATCCACTACATGCTGTGTGCAGTGTTCGGGTGTGAGCAAATGGCCTGTATATACACTGATTCAAAGACATGGGGGACAGATCACAGGATTTCAGAGGTGGAGGAGGTACATTAGTTTGGTAGGAAGGCTATTAACAAATTGCCACGAACTCGGGTAGCTTAGGCAATAGACATTTCTTTCTCCCACATTTCTGGAAACCAGAGTCTGAAGTTAGGTGTTGGCCAGATGATTCTCCCTCTGAAACCTCTAGGGCAGAAGTCTTCCTTGGCATTGTGGGTTACTTCCTATGTTGCAGATCTTGAGTTGGCATTATAGAAAGCTTCATAGGGGTGTGAATTCATGAACTCTTAAGAGCCAAAGTAGTGACCCACATTGGGGCAGAGGAAGACAGCTACAAGACACATTCCAATACTGATAGGTAGTGATATGCTAACTGCTGTGATGATATGATGGTGGCTTCTTCAAGACTTGAACAGATTCTCTCTGTTGCCATAGTAATTACACCACATAGAAAAGTTGCATTCTGCCTTGGAGGTGGACGGTGCTAAGTTTCCTATAAGAACTTTGTGGTATGCTGAGAAAGCAGTCGTACCGCTTTTGATAACGTTGGTTGGCTTGGCTGGTAAGAATGAGCATTTGCAGCATACGTAAATGTAATTTTTGCTGCTCATCACGATCCTGTAAGATATCTTTGAATAAAATATACATTTATTGAAATATATTTTGTTGTAAAATAATTACCCAAGGGCAATAAAATTTCATAAAGAATATTAATTTGTTTTAGATGAATTATATCACAAGAGTTTGGAAAGGCACATTCTTTGAGGAGTAGGAAGAAGGCTCTGTCCTCTCTGTGTCCGTTAGTCTGTTGCTCAGCTGTAACTTCTGACAGCTCTTTTAACTGTAAGCATTATGTGCCTTAATGTTGTGAATAGGACATCAATGGATCTATTCCTCTAACTTAAGTCCTAAGATGCTTTCCAGTAGTAAAATGTTAGTTTGATGAATCAAAACTTTGAGAAGTCAAATATTTGATTAATTTCATTGTGAATCTGTTCCTGTTAGAGGACTCAAAGAAATTGTTTATTAGTTTCCAGTCATATCCAAATTTGTAATTTAGTTAAATGCCTATTGTGTATATATATTTTTTGACTAAAGGTGCAGTGAACCAGAGTTTGATGTGTGAGACCTACACAACACTTTGTGATCAGTTCATCTTTAAGAATGACAATCTAGGGCCCGGTGCTGTGGCCTAGCAGCTAAAGTCCTAGCCTTGAATGTGCCGGGATCCCATATAGGCACCGGTTCTAATCCTGGCAGCCCCACTTCCCATCCAGCTCCCTGCTTGTGGCCTGGGAAGGTAGTCGAGGATGGCCCAAAGCCTTGGGACCCTGTACCTGTGTGAGAGACCTGGAAGAGTTTCCTGGTTCCCGGCTTTGAATTGGCGCAGCACCGGCCGTTGTGGTCACTTGGGGAGTGAATCAGTGGATGTAAGATCTTCCTCTCTGTCTTTCCTCCTCTCTACATAACTGACTCTGCAATAAAAAATTAATAAATCTTTTTTTAAAAATGACGATCTACTACCACGCTCTCAGCAAAGGGAAATCTGTGCCTCAGACCAAGCAACTGTACTCTCCTAGAATATATAGATCTCACCCTCAGTAACTCTGAAATTGACACTTTTAAAGTGACAGGCTTTCCAATAATTATCAGTGTCTAATTTTGCTGCCCAGGTGGCTGAATCAACAATTGGCGAGCCTTTGACAGATGACAGGCTAAGTCGGCTTCCGTTCAGTGGAACCCAGCTCTCCTGCTCTGGGTCGTCTTTGTACCTTCTAGGAAGTCCACTGCCTGTTCCCAAGATCATCTTTCAGAGCTGAAGCACCATGCCTCTACGTGTCCTGAGTATTTTCTATTTATTTTATTTTATTTTATTTTTTATTGGAAAGGCAGATATACAGAGAGGAGAGACAGAGAGGAAGATCTTCCGTCCGATGATTCACTCCCCAAGTGAGCACAACGGCTGATGCTATGCCGGTCCGAAGCCAGGAGCCTCTTCCGGGTCTCCCACGCGGGTGCAGGGTCCCAAAGCTTTGGGCCGTCCTCAACTGCTTTCCCGGGCCACAGGCAGGGAGCTGGAAGGGAAGGGGGGCTGCCGGGATTAGAACTGGCGCCCATATGGGATCCCGGGCGTGCAAGGCGAGGACCTTTAACCACTTGCGCCACCGTGCCGGGCCCGAGTATTTTCTATTTTTAAGACAAAATAGCTCTAACTTTTTCAACTAATGTCCACAGAACAGTGTTGTGAGTCCACCCCATTTTCCTGCAAACTGGAATGGTCCTTTTAGTGTAGTTTCCCGCGAGCATACTGGCCCCCACAAAAATGCTAGTTGTGTAACTTTATGGGGGTCACCATGGTCAGGATTCCCAAGTGGACTTATTTCCTTTATGTACCTTATGCTGCTCTGTGGAGCTCTTTGCTGAGGGAGTTTTCACACTGCAGGCCCAAGAGGAAGCCATCACAAGGAGGTGTGGAAATCCATCTTCGCACTTGGAGATGAACAGAGGTCCACACCAGGATCATTTGGGTTTCATTGTTTTCTGGATAATGACTAGAACAGTGATTGGGGAACCACAATAAATACCATTTGCCTTTAAATATGATAGGGCCTTTTTGTTCTCCTCAATGACTTTCCCTATTCTTAAAGACAGGGAAAATGATTGTCACGTGAGTCTAGGCTCCAATGGTGCCACCATGCTGTAGCACAACTGGTTCCCATTTTTAAATCCCAGACATTCTGATTTCCCACCCAAATTGTTGAAACATGAAATGTTGAGAACATTTCTGCTGGATGCTTCTGTCCACTGGAGCAATAGATCTTTTAGACACATGATCTGCTACTCTTATAATCATCCCCGGACACTCCTGTTTGCTTGTGTGTGTGTGTGTGTGTGTGTGTGTGTGTGTGTGAGAGAGAGAGAGAGAGAGAGAGAGAGAGAGAGACCTAAGTTTTGGGCAGGAAAATATGGAAATCTGCCGATGGAGTCTGTAGGAGCTTCATTCTTGCTACACTTTCAGGCTTTCTTTCATCACTGTTCAGTAAATCTCTGGTTCAGGTTGACCTCTTCTTCATAGCTCCCAGTGCAGAACTTTCCATTCTCTGTGATCATAAATCCACTTTACTTGCCTAAGCCAATTAAATGAACTCACCTTTATTTCTCTAAGGGGATAAAGGCCATTGGGCCATTTGGCATGAATTTCATTATCCTTTTTCCCCTCCACCTGTGACAATGTCTGCCACTCAGACTGTCTAAGTATTGATGGATTTTGGTTCACCTCTCACTCCCTCTTCAAGTGAAGAATTATTCTTCCACCTTCCAAAATCAACCTTTAAGTCTCTGCTGTGTATGCCAGTATCCTTTAGGTGTGCAAAAACACTGAAATGTATTCTGTTTATGTTAGGGCTCAAGGTTCCAGGGGGTTATGCTTACTTAAAACTTCATTACGAAAGAAATCAAAACCTAAAAGAAACAAATCTCTTCTGAATATAATTATGGAATGAGATAACATTGATAAACTATTTCTCATTAAATCCATGAAACAGAGAAAAAAATTCCTGATTTTGCATAAAATTTCTTTAAGAATTTTTGTAAAGAGCATCAAAGACGTTTAGGTTCAGTGCTTCTTATTTGTCATGATTCAGACCAGAAATATTTCAGATGTAGAATTTTTTAAAATTTGAAATGTTTGCATATACTTTTATTAATTAAGCATCCATAACCTGAAAACATAAAATCCAAAATACTAAAAGAAACAAAAAAATTGACATTGGAACAGCTCATATCTTATATTGTTAAGATATACTCAACCTGAATATGGATATAAAACAAATACATAAAAGCAAAAGGCGAGACTAAAGTTTGATTGGAATGGAAAATAAGGTTCAGATTCAGACAGTACAATACTTGTATACAGTGCAAAGGAAAATCAGACCAAGGGGCCAACATGCCATACTTGTCCCATCCATCGAAAAGGAAAATACAGAAACAAAAGGAGCAGGAGAAGACTAGACTGAATTGTGCTGCAGTCCACTGTTGAAGAGTTCAAAATCCAGGAGTCAATGAGAAACTGTCTCATGATGTTTCCAGAGGAGACAGGGTGTATGTGAGAGATGGCCTTATCAGCTCCTCAGGTGGCATCTTCTTCTGCTTTGGGAGTTCATAAGGCATGTTCCAACACTAAGGTCAGCAATGGTACAGGCTTGTGCCTGAGTAGATATTTACAAGGTTGGCTATTGCCCCGAAAGACTGGGTGATCAGGTAAGGCACATTACAAATGAGACTGTGTTTTAATATCTGTTTAGAGGCTTACCACTATAACAAGTGGTACTCTGCTGAAATATAGTCCTCTATTTGGGTTTCACTAGCCTGTGACACAGTGATGAAAGACCCAAAACAGATTCCTATTTAACTGATGTGCTGACTTAATAATCATATAAATATTTGCATGTTTAATGCTTAAGCAGAATTTCATTAAAATTTCCTTGACAGTAAGCCAAATTTGAAGTGAATTGCAAGTGGTTTACATTTCTTAAATTGGTCTTTCTTTGGAAATAATGAAAAAGTGTTAAAGTCTTGGCAGTATTCCAATGACTGTGACTCAACTTGTTAAAGTTAAATTTTAGTATTTACACATTACATAGTATAATATTTATACTGAACAACAGATTGGGAGTATATAATTCAAAATAGGATACACTTCAACTTGAAATTACAATATGGGAGTCATTATTGGAGAACTAAGAATTATTTAATATGGAAACGAGAGTGGCGCAAGAGAAGGATTTTGAAAGATGGACACTACTAAGTATGCAGTTGTAGTTTGTCCTCGTGTGTTGTGTTTCATGGTAACATTTCCTTTGTATGCAGGCTAATCATTGATTTCACTGTTACTGCAATACACAGAGAATGTTTGGTTGTACCTGATGCCATCTACTAGCATTCACGTTCATGTAGTCAGCAAGGTAGCAGTGACATGCCCTGAGCTTGTTGGGGCTAGGATGACCGAGGAGTGGCAGATAGGAAAAGATAAATATAATGAATGTAACCATAGAATCACAACATTGGATAATTGCTTAGGATCTTGAAAACTATCCAGTACAAACTGCATGTTTTATGTAGGAAGAAACTAAGGTCACAAGAGTTAAATAATTTGCTTGAGTCACTGAGGCAGTGAGAGGTCTGAGAATGAAGCTAAGATATCTGACTCCAATCCAGAGAGTTTTTCTAACCTCAGAAATGCACATTTGCTAACCTGTGGTTGTCCTATTTGGAGGTATATAAACTAATAATGTAGAAACTCTTAGATCTAACATCTTTGGATTTCATGGCAATGGTCAGGCATTAGAGGGTGAAGCACAACTGAATATTCCAGTTTCTTTTAAAACAAAGTCAAGGTGCTAGGAATGTTGTGGGAAAAAATAGAAGCAAATACGTGTTGTAGCATCAATTACTTGCATCTAGAAAGGAAGGAAGAAACACAGACTCCTTTCTCTACAAGTCTAGCCATGTCCAAATGGATCATTGGATCAACATGTGAGATCATGCATGCACTTAAAGTGATGTTACTGTTGTTAGAAAAAAGAATTTTGCATATTGTGAGAGAGCTTGATAGTTGAATTATATGACCTTTATGTCTTCTTCCATCCTATGAAATACAAATCCCCAAGTAATGGATGCATATTTGCACACATGTATATAAGTGCCCCATTATCATTCACTTTGCCCTAGCATTCAGCCATATCATTGGTTTCATAGCCTCAGCTTGTGACCCACAAAATAATGTTGAGACAACCAGTTATAAAGAAAGATTTCTGTCAATCACTTCTTCGTTTAATAATTTTCTCTACCTTGTGCCAAACCATGGGCTTACCTTGCAGAACTTTGAGGTTACTTCTGGCCTAAACTAACCTGAAGCAATCTGAAATATTTCTCTCTTTTTTAGAAGATTTATTTACTTATTGGAAAGGCAGATATACAGAGAGGAAGATTTTCCATCTGCTAATTCACTCCCAAATGGCTGCAATGGCCAGAGCTGTGCTGATCTGAGGCCATGGACCAGGAAATTCTTCCGGGTCTCTTATATGTGTGCAGGGTCCCAAGGCTTTGGGCCATCTTCGACTGCTATCCCAGGCCACAAGCAGGGTCTAGATGGGAAGCAGGGCTGCCAGGATTAGAACCTGTGCCCATATGGGATTCTGACGCATTCAAGGTGAGAACCTTAGCCACTAGGCTATCGCGCTGAGCCCCTGAAATTTTTCAGTTTTTCACATATAGTGTATTGCCTGCAGACACTAACTCCTATTTAGATTTTAGAGATTCATGAGCATTTGAAGTAAAACTTCCCAAATTGATTCCATCATTCAACCACCTGTTTAGAAACCAAGAAGTAGAATATTCTTTTCACCTCTTTCAACTTCCCTTTCTCTCAGGACACATTGAGTTGAGATTGTTGACTAGGAGTCAGGAAACTCTAAGTGTGGGACAGAGAAATTAACAGTGCAGAGTGAAGCTGTGGTCCAAATCATGCTGCTGACCGAGTGGATGACCACTGTCACATCCCCTTCTCCTTGTACTTGACTTTCTTCAGAGAGGAAAGTGAAAGTCTTGCCCCTATAGTCCTTTAAATAAAATCTAATACAAGTTTGTTTGCATTGTCAATTTTTTTCCCATTTTCATGTTCCTGGTTTTAAGCAACAATGAAATGTTTTGCAGGTTTATGGTACATTTAAGTGATTTTTGCTTCTTTTGGAAAATATAATGTTATCTCTATTACTATAATATCACAGAAGTATATTATTAATCGTTAAAATGGGTAGGTTAATGCGAATCATTTTATAAAAGGGTAATGATAGATTTCCTACTGGTAAAATGTGAAAACATGACAAATCTGTCTGAATATTGTATTCAACCAAAACCTAAGCAAGCAAGCATGCACATACTTATCTTGAGAAATTAATCATCTAGTTATTTGAAATAATCCAAATGCTTTGTGTTAGTCTCTTAAACTACTTGCATATGAATCGAAAACATATTTAAGGTCACATTTGAATGGCTATTTTTACTTAATTTACTGACTAATAATACTTAACGTCTCTATGTAAGCGTGACCTATTGCTTCTTCTCTCCTTCTCTTAAAGCTGTAGTGCCTCACCTCTTAGTAGTAACAAGGATAAATATAAATAACATGTATGAAACCTTTGGCCTTCCATGAATGCTTTCATATTGTCATATCATTTGATGGCCACAGAAATATCTGACAGGACATAGTGTTGAAAAAAAAAGTCAGCCTTGGAGAGTTGTTTGAGAAATGTCACCCTAACCCTCACAGGCATTAAATGCAGAAATGTCTAAATGGCCAAGTTTTTAGGTACTGCCTTGGTTCACCAATTGGTCAATGTGCACGCAAGAGGTGCTTCTTTGAATAAGCATTTGGATGATCGAATACGTCATTTGCGTGCATTAATTTACCTGGATGAGAATTTTGAAGCATTGTGTCCTACAATGATTTTAGGTTATTGAGAGGTGAATGAACTATTATCCTTGTCTTAGGCCAGAAAAAAATGTCTAAATCTATGTGCTAATCCTCCAAACGTGTGAATGTCTCACCTTACAGGACTGAGAGGAAATTTCAGAAGTTGGAGTGTCCAACTGAAAGGGTTGTGCCGCTGATGGGAGTGGCCCAGCACCATCACAGGAGCCCCAGGGACTTGAGCAACTATGAATTACCTCCTGCAGGAATGGGGAACTTTTTTTTTCTGACAATGGCCATTTGAATATTTATGACATCATTTGTAGACCATAAAATTATCAAAACTTAAAAATTAGGCTGCGAGAAATTATACAATTTTTTATTCTCTCTTGGAGTTGCCTGGATATAGCCTGATGAATTGATCCCAGATGGGTTATACAACCCAGGACTTGCACGTTTCTTAGCTTTGCCCTACAGTCTTTAGGAGTAAAGTTCTACCAACATTCTTCAGCCAGATTTATTTATTTTACTTAAAAATCAGAATTACAGAGACAGGGAGAGACAGAAAGTGAGATTTTCCACCTGCTGATTCACTCCCCAAATGGCCACAATGGCCAGAGCTGAGCTGATCCTAACCTGGGAGCCAGGAGCTTCTTCCAGACTTCCCATGTAGGTACAGGAGCTGAAGGATTTGAGACATCCTCTGCTGCTTTTCCAGGCTACTGGTAGGGAATTGGATCAGAAATGGAGCAGCTGAGACTTGAGCCAGTGCCCATATGGGATGCTTGTTCTATAGAGAATTAGCCCAACTATGCCACTGTGTAGGCCCCTCTACCAACATTTTGATTTTAGATTAATGAAACCCATTTCATACCTATGACCTCTGGGATTGAAGGATAATTTTGTTGTTTTTTTGAAGCCATCATATTTGTGGTAATTTGTCATATTAGCCTAAAATACTAATAGGAGTATTTATTCAAGCAAATCATCATGAATTCCAAAGAATGGCAAGTGGAGCCTCATCAGAGTGGATAGTGTGATATGGAAAAGAAGCAGTGGAGTACTAGGGAGAGGAGTGGATGTCAATGAAAGTGTCAGGCAAGGTTTCCTCAAGGACACATTGCAGAAGACAAATCACAGATTTGGGGGCATTCCAGGCACAAAGTGTTTCTGCGTGTCACCATGCCCATTCCAGAGGCAAATTAATCACAGCCTTGGGATTTCATTTGTGCTGAGTGATGCGAGCAGAGCAGCAGAGGACTTTACCTTACTGAGAATTCTTTTTTCTGGCCCCACATTGGCAGAGTCATCCTTTCTGTTTCCATGGAGGCAAGCAAGCCCACCATTGATTAAGGGTGTGTGTGTGTGAGAGAGAGAGAGAGAGAAATCTGCATACATATGATATATATGTGAGTGTGTGTGTGTGTCTTAAGATCCATCCAGTGTAGCAGACAGCATATCCATCAGCATAGTGTTAAACAACCGTCAATGTTGGGCACACTAAGGAATTTGAAACAGCTGAAGCGTGAAGCAGATCATCTTGCTCCTTTTCAGTCTGCATTGGATCATACATTACAAGGAATGGAAGTAATTATAGGCGGATTCAATAACAGTGTTATCATTTATTGGAGTATAATTCCACTAGCCAATCAGTAGTCTAAGTCACAACAGATTATGTTAGACTCCCAGTATTACTTGAACATGTAGAGGGCTGTGGATCAATGAGTATCTAATAGCTGAAAAGCTTCACATGCATTTGTTGTTGAACCTGCAATTAACTAATCACAGGAAATTGTTCCTTTGATTATATTTTTTGTTGCTGAGCACACTGTGTACTGAGGAACAGGAGCAGGAAGCTCTGCCGAGTGTGGGCCTGTGCTCTGGCACGTTGAGGTGCCCATCAGCAAATGAATACATCTATCCGAGTGAGCCAATGGTGTGTCGCTGTGATAAAATGCTTCATCCTTGCAGCCTTCTGATTCATCTGGCTTAAACAGTATGTGTTAATCAATGATTGTCTTATAGTGAAAGACACAGTTTGTTTTGCTACAGATTGGCAATTTTCTAAGAAAATATCAATAAATTGAGGAGTTCTTAAAGTAATATGAGAAATGTATGTGAAGCAGTTAGGGAAAAACTGTCACTGCCTTATTTGAAACAGAAATTTCTCAAGTTACTACAAGGACCTTGGAAGAAAAACAGCCAAAGTGGTTTAAAATTGCAAGGAGCTTTGATTTAAAGACATAGAAGTTAGCACATTGTCCCACTTGTTTATTCTATTCAGTCTCCGTGCTTGAAAAAATGCCGTCATCTTATAAAAGGAAATTTGTATTAAGCCTGTAGTAGTGCTTAGAATCTTTGAGTGTTGCAGAGAAGGGCACGCTCTGTGCTTGTAAAGCTGATTCCAAATACTAGGGACTGTGATGCTCAATAACTAGTTAGCCTAATTTTGTTTTGCTAGTTTACTATGCACCAGTGATACTCAACTAGGTCTCGGCAGAAATGTGTTCCTAATACACAGTGCAGTGTCTCCATATGGTGTATTGTGTATAAACGTATTAAACATATCGCACAGAGCTCAACACCTCACATATTATTGATCAACAATGCACAAATTAGACAATGCAAAAGTCATGAAAATAACTGGCATGTGTACCCAAGGTCTAGTTGGAAATGGAATTGAAAGAACTAATGAGGCTAGAAAAGGGAGAATAATAAAGCAGATATTCACATAGGTTAGACTGTCCCAATGAACCCCAAGGTCAATTGTTTTTTGTTGTGCCACGACAGAGCACTCAAACCAATGTGGTCTAAGCTCTAAGTGCCTTCGAAAGCAGATCTAGAATATCTTCTGAAAACTAAACCATTGCAGGTGAGGATAAGGCCGTCATTTCTCAATCTCCAAGTCTCCACCCTATTCCTTGTTTTCTAATGCGATCCAGCCTGTCACAGACATTTCTGAGAGAGAGGACATTTGCATTAAGGCCCAGCTAGATAAGCAACAAGCAATCAGAGCACACATAGTTTTGAACCAAGGTGACCTAAGGTTAGCAGGTCACCTCCTCAGCACAGCACGTTTGTGCCAACAACATTTCTTCTGGGCTACCAGAAATAGCATGTTTGGTCATGTGTATAAGAGTGTGTCTCAACAATGGAGAGCAAATCAATGAAATCTTCACTAGATATGTAGGATACACTTGGCTCTTAGATTGACTCAGGAAGACATAAACCTGGTTTGTTCTTTTTCATGTGAATTGGCAGGAATGTTGGTATGCTAAGTACTCGGGCAGCAGTTGGTACTCCGAAGGTTCACTTTGTTTAGTGAGGACTGTAGTGGGAAAGAACGTCTCCCATCAAGCACTGCAAAGGTTCTTTAATTGGTATTAATGAAAATGATTATGATTATTTTAGAAATAGAAGCTGCTATTTGGTCAGTGATCATAAGTTACTTGGTTTAAAGTGTAAAATATGAAAATGCTAAATTGCAAAGTTTTGCCCATTTTTATTCACTGGTCTTCATAGAAAAATTTAAGGTGATAAATTTTAATAAAATGGCAAGTGTACCGGGAACATGTATTGTTAACCAAAGTCGTATCACTGATAACTTTTACATGGGTCATGTTTCCAAAGATGCATCTGTTATTTTAATTTGCTTTTTAAGTATCGCAACAGGATGCCCACGCATTCAAAGAAAACAACAGTTTTATTAGGCCAGAAGGAAACTATCTGAATATATTGCTTACAACTCGCTTGCAAGTGTTTCTGGCCGCAGCCCTCTGCTAAATGGAAAATTGCAGGAATTTCCAGTTTTTCTTATTTTTAATAAATAAGCGCTCTAGCCTCTCCCTTTCTTTCTCCCTCCCTCTGGATTCTCTGTGATTGTGTTCAACAAGCATATTTTCAGTGGGACTATTTCTATTACATAGCGATTGAGCTCTGATTTACACATCAATTACCTACATTCATGGAGTTTTGCATGCTCCCCTAGCTGACATCAATGAGGCATAACTGCGTCAACGCTTTATTTCATACCAGTTTTGGAGAACTGAGACTGACGACTAATCATATCGAGAGACAATGTGCTCTAATACAGGAAACAGTAAATGCTTCCCTTTGAAAATCTCATCTGTTCTGTATGAGCTCAGCATTCACACGCCTATCATGGTCATCCATTTTTTTTGCAAAGATCTCTCTTATCGCAAGTGAAATTAGGGCAATACCCTTAAATACAAGCATCTGTAAAGATCAGCTCCTCATTTTCTGGTCTACTCTGCCCCTCCCGCCAACTCCGCCGCCACACACACACACACACACACACACACACACTCAAAGAAGAAAATCTTAACTGTTTCCTGCCAGTGTCATAGGCAATTTCACTAAACACCCGCGGATGATCCGTTGGACTGTGTTTGGCTGACTCCATAATCTCTAGTGTACTTTTCCTCATTTGTCCCTTATGATCACCTTTAGTGTCACTTGGTTCTTGCTGACATGCAGAATGCAAACTCATTGCTGACGGCTCAGCTGGAATCCAAATGTCTGACTTTGCTGCCTACTCCAAACCACTCTGAGAGCGTAATCACTGCTCTGTGTTCACGTCTTTCACTACATGCTATGCATTTTGGAATAACTTATTCCCCTTCTGAACTGTGAATTTCTTAAAAGCTTGTATCATGTCCTGGCTTTACTGAGCATCCAACATGGCACCTGTACGGCAACATAGTACATATTTGTTGATTCAACAAAGTAATTAATACATTCATGAATCTGTCAATATTTACCACTGATCTTGGACAGAAATAATGTTTGTCTGTTATTTGCCCGTTCTTGTAGTCCAAAAGCACTTATTAAGAGGTGGCTCTTGAGCGTGGCACTCTTCTAGGTGCAGAAACGCAATTTTCCCGTTCCGTCAGTTTCATTTAACACCTAGGAATCCTCTTGAAGAAGGAAAGGAAGAAAGAAGATTGAGCTGGAGGGTCAGGGCAGGATTCTGCTAAGGCAGCAGGAGAGGAACGGAAAGCATGCGGTGTGCAGTAGAAATGATAAGTCCTCAAGTGTACATTATCTTCACCCGCCCTGCTGAGGCCTCAAGTGTAACTGACTCAAATATGTGCTCTGAAGGTGTTTTTATTTGCTGGCGTGGCTGATACACAGTGCCATTGTGAAGCTTCTAACAGAAGACCTTCATTGGCTCATGGTTCTGGAGGCTGACAGTCTGACATCAAGCTACCAGTATAGGTGGTTCCTTTAGAAGGAAAAATCCACTCCACACCAGTTTCACAGAGTGGTGCACTTTTTGACATTCCTTGACTCATAGAAGCGCTCACCTCCTTCACCTTCACATTCTGCCTGTATGTTTCTGTTCTCACATCCTTCTATAAGTATGCCCAACGTACAGGTTTAGGAGCCCATCCTTCTGTCACATGGCCTTCTCTTAAGTATGTTTGCAAAGACATGTTTTCCAAATTAGGTCATGTTCTGAATATTTGAAAGTCAGAACTTGAGCATGATGGTTTTGAGGCAACACAAATGAACTCCCAAAAAGGGGCTCTCCTCGATAGTGATCAGGCAGGGTGACAAGTGTAGCCCACCGAAGAGTGACTTCTGTAGATCCACTGCACTGATGCTAATGTGCAGAGGGCGGCAGAAGCCGACTCTCCCCGGGGATCTTTGCAGCTGTCATGATCTCATGTTAAGAACAGAGCTCTGACGGGGTGCCCCATGAAAAGTAGCAGGGGCAAAAGTTAAACATGGAGGGATTTAGAATTTGCCTGTGTAAAATTAGTGAGTGAATGTTGATCAAAGGATTTAGCAAAACATGAAAACAGAATCAGCTTAAAATTGTCAATTATAAGCTATTCCTTAAGGGCATTAATTTCCTTATTTTAAAAGTAATTAAGAATACTGTTTCTGAGGAAATATTGTTTTTAATTAAGTAGTTAATGAAATTGCTTTGCTTATAGCTAACTGAAAATAAAACACCCTTTTGTTACATTTGCCGACCACCCGTGAAAGAAAATCTGGCTGAGGTCACTGTGGTGTCCACCCACTTCCTGTAGCCGTGGTAAACATCACCTTGCAATGTATTATTTATGAGAAAGCAGAAGGTTATAGTGTACCTTTGACTTGGAAAATAATTTCTGATATTTAAGAAGTAGACAGATGAAGTACTTCAGGGAGCGTCTACTTCAAAAGGCAACGCTGTCTTGTGGAGGTTATTACAGGAGTAATGATACTGGGTTCAGGACAGGGTACACAGAGTGAAGCTCCGTCAGGAGTACAGGACAAAGTGAAGCTTTGGAGGTCGGAGTAGGACATCACGCCTACCCTGCTGGGCAGACTGACTGGGGAGAGCCGTGTCCATTCTGGCTAAAGGCGAGTAGAAGGCAAGGAGCAGGAGGAGAGGAGTCAGAGCAGGAGGTGGCCCTCCAGCTGTTCCACAGGTTCCACCAATCGAGTCTCATTCTAAGCCAGGACCCAGTCTACCACAAAGGACGTCAGAGCTGCCACAGCACTCCGAGCTCATCCCTGCTCCATTATGCCTCTTCTCAGAGACACATGTAGCCATCATGACAAGGTAGAACATTTTTGCATTTCCTTGAAATAAATCAAGATTTGATTCTAGAAAGTCTTTGCAGCTCAATCTAAGTGTTAACTGGTTAACTTAGGCAATTATGAATGGGATGAATTTTAGTTTATACTAAACAGTGCATGAAAAAAAACATTGAAAGAAACGTGAAACAACAAAAAAATAATTAAAAGCTATTACCTCTGGCAGATGCTTCTAAGGGTACAAGTAAGATTTTTGTTTTGTTTTGTTTTTTCGTATAATATAGTTAAATTTTTTGAACTTCTCAGAAGCTATTAGTATATAAAATGGATTATTGCATCGATTATCTGATTCTATGTGTTTTTGGAGTATGGCATTCATTCAGGCCTCTTCCCTCCGTAATTTTCTGGAAATAATTTTGGAAATACCTGAGGCAGCCTCTTGTTTGGAGGTCTCTTGCATTTCCCATGTTGAGTGCGTGTAATGCAGTGGTCCCTGGTAACGCACAGTGGTCCCTGGTAACGCACAGTGGTCCCTGGTAACGAGTCAGTGAGCCATAAGGACTGCTACCAAAGTCATTTTTTTAAGTGAATGACTCAAAAATAAAGTGATTTTAAAAGATTTTAAGTTCAAGTGTACTGTTTATCACAATAAAGTTTTGTAGATGTGGGGGTGCTTCCCTTCATCCTTTTTTGTTTTCCTCTCCCACCCATTTTATCTGAATTATCACAGCAATATAGTCCTAGAGTAGCAGTTACCAGGTTAACTTTCTGCTATTTAAAAGTATCATGGGCCTGGTGCAGTAGCCTAATGGCTAAATCCTCACCTTGCATAAGCCAAGGTCCCATATGGCCACCAGTTCTAATTCCAGAGGCCCCACTTTCCATCCAGCTCCCTGCTTGTGGCCTAGGAAAGCAGTTGAGGACAGCCCAAAGCCTGGGGACCCTGCACCCATGTGGGAGACCTGGAAGAGGCTCCTGGCTCCTGGCTTCAGATCATCTCAGCTCTGGCCATTGCAGCCCCTTGGGGAGTGAATGAGCAAATGGAAGATCTTCCTCTCTGTCTCTCCTCCTCTCTGTATATCTCATATCTAACTTTCCAATAAAAATAAATAAATCTTTTAAAAAAAGTATCATGACATGGTAGGTGTCGGTAAAGGTAAAAAATCTTAGTATCATACTATATTATACAGGTGTGATTGGATAAAGGAAGAGAGAGAGCTCTTTCATTCATTGGTTCATTAAACAAACGCCCACAACAGCCTGGGCTGGCGGTAGAGGCCGAAGCCAGGAGTCACGAAATCCATCTGAGCATCCCAAGACAATGGCAGGGACTCGGAATTTGAATCATCATTCCCAGGAGTGTTAGTAGGATGCTGAACTGGCAGTGGAGTAGCGGGAACTCTAACCGTTGCTCCCAGATGAGGTGTATTCATCCCTAGCCGTCGCTTAGTGTGCTGCTTCGCAATCCCCACCCTCAGAACCAGTTATTTTAATAAGTTTCTCTATCAAATGGAAATCAGGTAGACTCAGATAATGTTGCAAGTACAGAACAGACGCTCGAGGCTCCTTAGATATTTATTGTGCAGTGGAACTTTCTTATAATATGCTGTGTACATAAAGAAAAAGGGTGGAGAAAGCTTGACCTGAAGTTGAAGGAGATGAAGGCAAAGAGCCACATATTTGTAAAGAAATGTTTGACACATCCTGAATTGCCTGGGAGAGCATGGAAAAGACACTGAAGAGGCAAGCACCTTAGCCAAGCAAGGAGAGAAATTGTGCCATGTCTCTGAGCCAACAATTGCATTGTGTGAAGACAAAATGATTCAATCTCACTGGAGAGATTTCTTTTAGCGTAAAGCTTTCTAAAGAGTTGTTGATATGTTAAGTACTGTTGCAGACAGATGGGAATCTGGGTTGCTAGAGTCATGGCCATTCTATATAAAAATGACATTTTCACAAAAATGAAATCTTGTGAAACATGGCATTTTAGCGTACTCTTACACTATTGTTGATAAACAGAATCCATTTGAGTATCTAGCTGCGCTTGCTGTTCTGGCAAGAATGTATCTTATGTTCCAAGAATGATGCTAAACCAGTATGCTCCGTAGGGGCTCATGTTTTTAGACACATCCCTTGGGGCAATTATATCATATCTATTCTGTGAACACAGCGTAAGTACAAGACTATGCCTTTCTGAGAGTGTGTGTCTCTTCTGCCAGGAGCACTGGCATCTTTGTTGGCTTGGAAGTGGCCTTCAGATAATAACCTCAGTGGTTCTTCCGTTGCATTACTTAATTAACATGTTGGGCAGGTTAATCTTCCTGTGTCTCTAGTGTTATTGTTCCTTTTCTTCTGCATTAAAAGTGGATTTATTGTATTAACAACTTTCATTTTCAAAGCATTTCTCCCACAATATGTCAGCAATGTATATATCTGTATGGTAAATTATATCAGCTCCTTCAGGTTAATCCCATGAGATTTAGGCATGATAAAATGGATAAGATAAAGAATCATTAATCATTCCGTTGTAAAAATCGTGAGTATCATTTGATGCTTGGCACTCATTTTGGGACATTTAGATAAAATTAGACTGACACATGAGCTGAGCATGGGAATTTACAAAATCTTTCCTGAATGATTTCTATGGAGAGCCCAGATGGAAAGCTAGATTGGAAGAAATACTTGGAAAGTTTTGAAAAGATTTATTTTTGTTTTATTTGAAAGGAAGGGCTACACACACACACACACACACACACACACACACACACACACACACACACACACACACACAGAATCACATTCACTGGTTCACTCTCCAAATAGCCACAATGGACAGGACTAGGCCTGGGCAAAGCCAGGAGCCAAGAATTTCATCTGGCTCTCCTATGTGGGTACACAGGCCCAAGCTCTTGGGCTCTCTTCTGCTGCTTTCCCAGGTGAATTTTCAGGGAGCTGGGTCCGATGTGGGCCAAAGAGGGCTAAAACTGGCACCCCCACGTGATTCTGTGGCTAAATAGATTAAGCCACAATGCTAGCACTTTAGAATATTGTAAATTGAAAGGTTATTTATCATTAATTTAGATGTATCTACCAATCAATTTGATTCCGTTTAGTCCTTGATCATGTTTGAGTGAGTAGAGAAAAACTTTCAAGGATTTTCTAATGAAATGTTACTCACCATGTTAAGTTCCAAGAGAGAAGGTAGTCGTTGTCAGTCATAAAATTTCACTTTATTTTTTATAGGGTAAAGACAACCTGTTAAAACTATGTTTCAATAGTTTGGTCATCTGTAGGTCTTAGGCCACATCTCGGACTTTTTGAAAGAGCTGATTGACCATCAGGGGAGGGCTAACGTGGGTACAGCTGTCATAGGCGTTGTAAGCTGGAAAGATGTCTGTGTCCATTTTTTTCTTACGTAAGTTTGAGCAGTTTCCCAGGTGTTGCTAAGTATCAGATGTGTTCATGTGATGAAGCAAAATGTGACCGGAGTGCCACTGATCTCGTCCATTACTAGAGAGCCTCCAGTAGTATTTTACAGAAGCCTTTCTCTCTCACAATTAGATTTTACTTAGAAACTGCCTGCATGGAGAGAGAGGATAAAAGTCATTTCCATTTTACAAATAAAGGAACTCAGACTTCCAAACACACACACACACACACACACACACACACACACACACACACACACACACAGGCTATTAATCATCTAGCAATGTGTAAGTGAAAAAGATGGTGCCCATGTGGATCTTCTGAATCTGGAAATCATCTTTTTGGACACACTGTGGCATTTTTCCAAGTTTTCTGTGTGGCAGCCTGCTTCATTGATGTGGAATTAGGTTTTTTACTAAGTTTTCCCATTGCTAGATGTATTAAAGTATATTTGTAGCTCAAGGATTTGGTGGATTTGTTAGATAAATTATAATATCATTTCAGGAGTTTGATAAGATAGTCAAAATTATTTGAATAATTTTGTGAAAAGAGCATACCTTTTCCTCATGATATCTGCATTTGTTGCTATTTATTTATATATAGGAATTTTCTTTGTGTCCCTATGTAGTATGCAGTAAGTGACTTTTGAAAAAAGCCTTTGACCCCAAGGAGTGAAAAGTCTAATAGGAAGCTTGGAGAATCCCTAATCATCTGAAAGATTGAGCCCTCTTAATGATCACAATATGAAGGACTAAAGAATGTTATAACATGTCTGTGCCTTAAAAACGATGTCTTTAGTGGAGGAAGCCAGTTGCTAAAGGCCACATGTTTTAGGCTACCACGTATATGAAGTGTCTAGAACAGACAAATTTATTCAGAGAGAAAGTGAATTAGTAATTGGCTACAACTGGGCTGGAGGGGAGGCCTGCCGGGCAGGGTACTGTCAAGTGCAACATCATTGATGAAATTCTAAAATGATATGGCAATATCCAAAAAGCACTGGGTATACTAAAACAATTTTATGCTATTGTTGTAGGGTTTTTGACCCCGAACATGGCAGCAACCTCAATTCTTGTCTCTCAGGAAAGAAGAATTTTCGTGTGGACACAGTTTAGTTTTAAAGCAAGATTTATTGGAAAAGCTGAGAAAGGAGACTCCCGTCCTAGTGACGGAGGGGCTCTGGGATAGAAAGGACCCTTATCCCCGGCCATAGTGGCAGGAGGAAAAGTGGGAAAAAGATCCATATTAATGGTGGGGAAAGCACCTTTTAAAAGTTTACTTTGATGGGATTCCTCCAAAGACAAAAGGAAATTCCTTGTCCCCATGGTACCTGGCCTTGGGACAAAAGTCCAGAAAGGTGTCAGACATGCTACTTCCTTGGTCCTTTTTCAATGATAAGACCAGTCTGAGGTCCTCCTCAACAATGGCCGGAGACAATGGCTGAAGCTTCAGGTGGGAAATTGGTATGTTAATGTTGCCCTTGTCTCTTTGGGAAGCCTGTTCCTGATACATTAAAATATGCACTTGTGGGCCAGCACAATAGCATAGAGGTTAAGGTCCTTGCCTTTAACCCACCCTGGATCCCATATGGGCACTGGTTCTAATCCCCGTGGTCCTGCTTCCCATGCAGCTCCCTGCCTGTGGCCTGGGAAAGCGATCTAGGATGGCCCAAGACTTTGGGACCCTGCACCTGTGTGGGAGACCCGGAAGAGGCTCCTGACTTTGGATTGGCTCAGCTCCAGCCGTTGCAGCTGCTTGGGAAACGAACCATGGGACGGAAAATCTTCCTCTCTGTCTCTCCTCTCTGTATATCCGCCTTTCCAATAAAAAATAAATAAATTTAAAAATATATATATATGCACTTGTCTCGGGAGAGATGTGCTCTGGTGAATCCAAGACATGGTGGGGAAAATACCCCTCTATATTTGAGAAAAAAATGATGACTTGGGGACCCAGAATACCCTAACTGCCTACCACCCATCTAACTGCTCTCTCACTATAAATGGGTAAAATTATATGCCATGTATATGATTTATCAGTGAAGACATTGCAAAGACAGCTGGCAGGAGAGATAGCAGGAAGGACAGAGATATGGCTGTTGGAAAAGGTGTTCACCTTCACTGGAGGGAGGTTAGCTAGGCTTTCTGCTTCCCTTTTCAGAACAGAAAAAAAATTAAGCAGCTCCTAAATCACCTTAAACTGGAATATTAAGCCTGCTTCCACCAGGACTTGTATAAATATTAATATCTGTGTCAATTATAAAAGCAAAGACTTAGAAGAACCAGGAGAATCAGCACTGGCCTAGTTCTGTAAGGTCTAAAGAAATTGAAAAGATCATATAGGTAACTGTTAGTTGCCTGTAATTACAAAACAACAAGTGTATGTGTGTGTTTTGTCAGTATAATTCCCATCATGATGGTTTTGGTTTTGAGAGCCAGTGTTTGATTGAAGAAAGTCTATTTGCCGAAAAAGAGTCTTTCCATCCAGAGTTCTCAAATAGTTTTGTTAATTATTACTTCGGGAAATGCACTTACTCAGAAAATTCCTTTTCAAAGTCAGATTATCCTTTATTACATGCCTCCAGATCCAAGAACCTCATGTTGGCTCCCTATATGTGTAAATTAATTCTGGCCTATTTTTAGTACTTTTTCAGGCTGTTTTGAATTTAGCCTTTTATCCTTATGTACTCATCAGTACTATTAGAGACAATACAGAGATTGGAGTTGTTTTTGAATGTAACAGATAGCTAAGGCTCTCTTTTTTAAGTAATAGAAGCTATGTGAAGATTAGATTTATATCAAATTCAAAATAGAGCTAAGCATGAAAAAGTAGTCCTTGAGACTCGGGAACTCAGAATAAATATGTACAAATTTCACTGAAGAAAAAAAAAATTCATTCAGCAGAAGCACAAGCAATGAGTTACAGCTTATGCTTGTCCCTGGGGTGAATTAAATATGTATTTTATGTTCTTACACAAATACTAACCAAAATAAATATGTTTAATGTAGTTGGACTAGAACATAGTAAAGCTGAATTATTTACCTTCAGACACATTATTGCAACAATAGATTTTGTATTATTTAGCAGTATTTTTAAACAAATTTGTCATTAAAGATATTAGTTCTTTTAAATGTTTCCCCAAGTAGTTTTAATTGGGTAATAAATGATCATTAAACTTTATGAAATATGCAAGCTAAATGAATTTAGACTGTTTTTACTATTTACCACCCCCAGCCACTTCCCCATAGATGCTGTTAATTTTTATAATCATTTTATTGTCTTTAGATTTTCATGAGGAAACATGGCTTTTCTGTACTTGAATCCAAAGAAAATTCTTCAGTTTTTCGTTACTGACAATTTCTAGTGAAGCATAATCCTAAGGAATGGAGATCGATAAAGTGCAAGCAAGACTCACAGTTATTCCGGAGTGGGATGGCAAGACCAGGGCAGGAAGCAGAAAGAGGGTATTGAGGAAGTAACTGCTTTAGGAACGGGGAAACCTGGGTTTCTGCCTCCTGGTTCTGTCACAAACCCGCTGTGAGGACCACTAACTTTTTAAGCTCAATTTCCTTATCTGTAAAATGAGGCCACCACACTTAGGTGGTGTCAGGTGCTTCTCCATTTGCAGTCTTTATTTTGAAAGACTAGCCTGAGTGGGCTACCACTGTGAGCTAATGAAGATGGCAGAATTAAATCTTCCCTATCTCAGTCCACTTGTCCCTGAGTTTTATTGCTACACGGACATACCTGAGACTTCTAATGTGCAAAATGAGAATTACCTCCATGCGAGACTGAATCTAAGGACCTGGACTGGAGAATGTGCGATAAAAGGGGGAAAGGAGTAGAAATGTTTGAACTTAAAGATATATGAGTGAGCTTTCGTTTGCTATTAAGTTGGTGAAGATTTAGGACAGAATCTCTCGTTTTAGGAGGACTTTACTTTTCCCTGTGCAAATGAAGAAACTTGGCTATTAGAGGTCAGGAAAGCAAATGGCTGTGTGAAAACTCAGCTTAGTGAAAATCTTGTAATAGAACGACTTGCTATCGTGCCTTGCATCCAAATGATTGTAAAGCGGACTTATTCTTCTTTTGGTGCTTTTTTCCTATTGGTTAATGTGGACGACAGTGAAAGGAATTCCAGAAATATAGGTTAGAGAGAAATCAAAAGCCTGTAGTTAATTAACAGCAAATTAGTTTGAGCATTTGTTGGCTTGTATGCCATCTTTATGTGACAAATTTCATTACAGCCAGGAGCAAAAAAAAAAAACAGTTGCAAATACACCCCAAATAAGAGTGATGAATTCTTGAGTCAAGTTCTGCATAGAAACATGGGATTTCATGTTGGTAAGATCAATTCATTCTGTGCTCATCACTGTGAATAAACTTGAGTCATTTTAAACAGCAACATAATGATTAAATCAGATTTCTGGCTTCAGTATTCTTTGTGGACTGTGGAGCCCTTTTTCATTTGGAAAATAAGCTACAGAGTCAAAAGATACATCCAGTCATCTGAGGAGACACATATTCTTTCCTGCAGCCACTGCATGGCTTGCTGGTTCAGATGCAGCCTAGGTAAATTGTAAGAAGTTTAATTGAGTAGATAAAGAGGTCCTCATAATTATAAACTGCAGTAGGTGTAACAAGAGGCTAAACACATAACTGTGTGGTTTTAATTAGCTGGTGCTTCAAATTAGTAATGTCGGTTTCAGTCAGAAATCAGTGACGTTATATGCTGAAAGCCTCATCACCATGTAGTTCATTCCTCATTAGACCTCACCATGTGAAGCTTTCAATACAATTCCATGCTGAGTGAGAAAAGGAAATGTTGGAGATATTTGGTTGCCTTCCAAGAGCACTGGAACTCTATGGAGATTAAATTCATTCTCAGCAGAGATATGAGAATTAACCGTTCTTTGTTATACGTGTTAAAAATGCAGTAGGCAGTTTTGCTTGCAACAGATAACAACCATAAGCACACTCAGTCTGCTATTCAAATTTGCATCTGGAATTTGGTAGCTAATGAACTGATGCAAAATGCAGCCAAGAGCCTCCTAACAAATCAAAGCCAAGTCTAAAGCCCCGAAAGTGCCCTTACTGCTGGCGGCTTGAAGGGCTGTCACGGAAGTTGAAGCAGCTTCCCTTTCTTCCCCTCCTTCTTTTTTTTTTTTTCCCTTTAGGGTTTTAATTATATCTTTCCCTCAGAGGAGAAGGAAGATAGTTTGCAAAGCCAAGAGACCAAAACACTTCAGTTTTCTTCTTGGGAGAATTAAATATGATCTATGGGCCTGTCATTCTGAGCTGTCAGGTGCATGAAATGAACAGATAGCTAGAGAACTGACATCTTGCTTGCATTACTTAGAAGCAAGACATTTTGCTTGTTTGGTTGTGGCGAATCATCTGCTGTGGAAGGCAAAAAAATGACCTGTCCTTCGCCTTCACAACAAACCTTTCCCTCCCAATAAATACTATTCTAACTTGTTATTCCGCCCCTATCCTGACACTGTATCCTGCTTACATTTTGGCAAATTGATGGGTTTGGATTATGCATAGCCAGTATATGTGGTGTATAGGTACAATCTTGTTCTCCACACTTAATGGAATGATGATGACCTGATGATTTGCCTGACTGATTTCGCATCAGCCTCCAACTGGGACACATAGCAATTGTTTGGGTTTCTGATCTCAACATGTGAAGAAAAATGATTGAGAGCACAAGAAAACATGGTACTGTGGAGAGTTTTTGAGACTAGACATGATAAAGCTGTATTTCACTATATGGACTTGGTGTCTTTCTTGAACAGGCATGCTGCAAAGGTGTGGCATGGGTTAGGGGGGAGGGATCTGCAGTTCTCTTTTGCTTTTCCCAGCCAGTGACACCATATGCTGAACATAGGAATGGTCCAGTGAGCTCTTATGTATATGGCATTGTTTGTATTATGAAAGTACATTGTGAATTTAAGCATCCTATAAATGTTGCCATTATTTAAAAGTGAAGCAATGGTTGTTTTTTATCCACAAGATATGGCTACCAAAATCACTTTGAATTTGACAGTTCAAATCCTGTGACAAATGGTAGATTAATCACTACAGTGGTATCATGCATCACAAGTACATCAGCACTAAGTTAAGCTGCGTAGGCTGTTCATGCAATAGGCTATTACTTTGTAAATTAAAGTTACGCTACTCATGAGCAACCTAGCTTACCAATGATAGAAATTAATGTTTGAGATGTATTTAAATTCTGTCATCTATACCTTTATATCAGTAAATATCCTGTAATTTCCATAGCTATGATGTTCATTTGTATGCCAATTATCTAATTAATCTTAACATAGTAGTATTAACCCAAGGAAGAAAATCAACATCAATATAGCACCTGCTAGGCATTTTCTGTGTATTCCTGTGACTTAAATTTGCCCAGTGCACATATATACTCATATTGAGTAAGGGTGACATCAAAAGTAGGTAGAAAAACCCTATGAACAAAATAAAAATAATTACAGGAAGAATATTACTTATCTGAAGTACCTGGGATCAAGTGTTTCAGATTTTGTATTGTTTTTATATGAAAATATTTGCATAAAAATTGTAAGACACCTTTAAGTGAGGCCCAGGTTTAAACATGAAATCCGTTTGCTTTGCATATATACCTTAAACTTGCAGCTTGACCATAAATTTGAATAATGATTCTGATGTGTTTGCATTTTGAAGTCAAGAATGGAATTTTCCAATTGTGAAATGATGTAAGTGCCAAATCTTTAGGAATTTGAATTTTTGGATTGGGGTACTCAGCCTATATCCATAAGACTTAGAGGCAATGAATTAATTAGCAGTCTTCTGAAGGGAAGGGAATAGTTGTTTTTTTTAATAAATGTTCCCTCTGCAACACTCAAGAGTCCGGATTACGTAAAGATATCTGAGACAGGAAAGTGGATTTAAACATTAGTACATTTTGAGTGCAAAAAAAATGACATCTGTGTCATTTTTTTCCCCATAATATGCGTTTCAATGAACTCTTTAGAAGCCTTGTGTGGCTCCGTGAGGTAGCCTAATGACTAAAGTCCTTGCCTTGCACACGCTGGGATCCCATATGTGTGACAGTTTGTGTCCCAGCAGCTCGGCTTCCCATCCAGCTCCCTGCCTGTGGCCTGGAAAAGCAGTCGAGGATGGCCCCAAGTCTTGGGACCCTGCACCTATGTGGGAGACCCGGAAGAGGCTCCTGGCTCCTGGTTGCTGATGGAAGATTGTCCTCTCTATCTCTCCTCCTCTCTGTATATCTAACTTTCCAATAAAAACAAATAAATGTCTTTAAAAAGCTTTTTGTGTGCATAAGTTTAAATGATTATAATCTTATCTTTTAATTCACTTTTCCATCAAATCTTAGAATTACCCTGGTATCTTAAGTATTGTCCTAATGGAAAAGTCAAAAATGTGACAAGAGTCATAGTGCAATAAAATTTGTATAAGCTTTGAGCATTAAGGTCATCCAAGAGTTTGGACACCTTTTTGCTATTTAATAGCTCGTTTAAGTCTAGGTTATCTAGAATTTCCTCCAGAGCTTTCAGTCATCTTTGAAATAAATTATGCAAAGACCAAAACAACAACCACCACACAAAAACTGTTGTGGGCGTTAAAATAATCTGTGGGTGCATAATTCAAAAAAATGTCCTAAACTGTTCTGTGATTTCATTTAAACCAGCTTACTCTGGCTATGGAGTTAAAACAAAATTCCAGTTTCCCTGCAGATCCATAGTTGGATAGTGCCTTCCCCCTGAGATTTGGTGACATCTGTGGATTCTGAGCCCTACGCAGCTGGCAACACAATGTCATTCTAAATCAGTACCTTTGTGGACTGCCGGGATTATGTGATTGCTTCCACAAGCAAATGAGCACGAGGAAGAACTGTGCTATACTTTCATGGTCATGACGATAATTTGTAATAAGCAAATTCCTGTTTTTTTCTTTTTCCTTTATTCTAAACAACTGCTCAGGATCTTAAAACCAGTGGGAGTAAAGAAGAATATTCTCTGTATTCTTTTTCAAAAGGGACATCTGGACAATTTCTGTGACTTAATTAACCTGTTTTTCCCCTTTTGTCTTTCTCTTTTCATATCAGTCACTACGAACAAGACCGTAGTGCTCTTAAAAAGAAGGAATGGGAGCGGAGGACTCAGGAAGTCCAGCAAGAAGATGATCTCTTTTCTTCAGGCTTTGATCTTTTTGGGGAGCCCTACAAGGTAGTTGAATATGTGTGTAACTTATCTTTCGGGGAAATGATTGTTCCATTTTTTTAAACTTCTGAATCAACATTTACCTGTGACATAAACAAATCACTTGCAGAAGAATTTATTTGACAAGTAAAATAAGTATATCTACTATGTTTAGGCAATTGCAGGTTTCTGAGGAAGTCTTTAGAGACAAATTCCATCTTCTTTGGAAAGCAAGGTAGGATTTGCCCAACACTTCCTACAGTGAGGAATGCCCCTGGATGAATTCCAGTGCTTTGACTGTCAGAGAGACAACTCTTGGAGACTTGGTCAGAATGTCAGTGGACATATTTCAAGCAGATGTAACTCCCCTTTCCCATCATTGCTACCCATTACAATGTCATTGCTATCATTTCCATTTTATATTGTTACCAGCTGTTCAGTGGCTTGAGCACTGTTTGAAAACCACTGTTCTAAAATAAAGAAAAAAACAATCATTTTTCCTGGTGGTGAGTAAATCATATGTTAGGAAATTATTCCTACCAGAGGAAATGGCATAGCTATGTTGATTTCCTTATGTATTCTGGTTAGTGTGTTACTTCAAAACATGAAACTGCTATGTGTACAAGTATAGATTTTATACTGATTGAATTTTCTATTTTGGTTGAAGATTTGGGGCAACTAGAAAAAGTATAATAGAAGAATCTTATGCAATTGGTGGCAGTTAATTGGCTTTTATGAAATTAGTGGCAGTGTAATTTTCTACAATGAAACAAAAATAAGAAATAAAACTGAAATTTTAAGAGGTGAAAATTTACAAGAGCACTGTTTAGCCTACAGCAGCTTCTGGGAATAGGAAGTCCTGGGAAAAGGACAGCGCGTTTCAGTAGGGGGTAAATTGGATTGGTGAGTGCTGAGACCATCATCTTCTTCCCAATTCTTGATTGAGGCACTCTGATTACTCCTGCCTTCAGTAATCCTGATGGTCTTAGATCCTGCAAACTACTAATTTTCAACTGTGCATCCCATAATTTTTTTCTATCAATCTCTTTTATGTACACATTTCACTGTATGCTTTTAGATACTTGATTCATTTAACGCACATTTTTGAATGCTTATTGTACACCAGTCTCTTTACAAAGAGGAATAATGCCTAACCCCTGCACTCAAGTAATTCCTAGTTCAATGGTAGAGGTCATTATGGAAGACTCATGTTATAAGTGCATATTGACTGTTAGGGAGATATGCGAAGGGCAGAGATCAATGAAGCATGTATATTTCACTCCAAGAATTTCAGTTCAATTCTGTCCTTGGAGAAAAGGTATTACAAGCTTTTAACAAGAGGCATGACCAAGAGAAAGGTAGAAATCAGAAAGATTAATTTGGGCAGTATATACAGGGTTTAAAGGCAGGGGAAACTAGAGGAATATTATAAAGTTATTTTAGCTTCTAGGGGAGTTTATGACAGCAAGAATTTAAGATAAAATGAGGAAATTAAAATGACACTATATGGTGTCTTATTTGAATATGGAGTAGTATAGGATAAAAATGAATGATTCTGAAGTGGTTTTTGTTTTTCTACTTGAGAAGATGATGGTATCATTAAAAAGTTGTTCAAGAAGATAAAAAGATTTGTACTTGTAGAGAATAATTCAGTTTTGAGCATATTAGGTTTGAGATTATGATTGGTAATATCTATAAGGATATATATATATATATACACACACACACACACAGAGATCATATGAGCATCAGATTTATACAGGTGTCAGTGAAAGCTGGGAGAATGAAGGTCATCACCAAGTTATATCATGCAGGAAAAGACAAAAAGTGAATGCTGGGTGATAGCTACATTTAAGGAGCAAAGTAGTGTTGTAAGCAAGGTATTAGAAAACTAAAAAAAGAAGTTGTCACAGAGATAGGAAGATAAGAAGGAAAGACACATTTACTAAAAACAACAGGATCTTATGGAATGACTGCACTAGTTACATCAGAGTCTAGGAAAGACAAGAATGAAGGGGGCTGGCAGTTAAAAGATAATCAGCAACCATATGGGAATTCACATCATTTGGTGAAACTGGTGGCATTGTGGAGAGCCAACCAGGAATTGTAGAGTAGCAAGTGATTAAGTAAAGGAAAAGAAGTTGATGAAAAGTTGATTTGGGAAAGAGTTTTGCAGAAAGGAATTTTTGAAAGTGAAAGCAACGATTATGTTGAACAAGAATCTTTTTTAATTGAAAGAAATATGACCATCTTTTGAGATTGATGGGAAGGAGCCAACATCAATAGGGAAGGAGAAGTGGAAGATACCTGGAAAGAGTTGACCCTGAGTGGAGCAAGCTAACGGGAAGATTCATTACAAGATGACGAGTGGATGAAGAACCCTGAGTCAGGGGGAGGAAGAAAGGAATGAAACATTGAAATGACAGTGAAAAGAAGCAGACAAGTGTAGGTGATATTGGGATTAGAGTCAGTCTGGGAATAAAGAATAGCAAAAGGGCCATAGGCATCCTTCTCCTTCTCAAGGTGAAAGAGGAAAAACCAAATGAGTCTTAATTCTTATCTTTGGATGGGTGAGAAAAATAAAGTTTGCTCCAAGTATTTATTTTTCAAAATCAGTTTCCATCCCCATCGTCACCACTATTATGTGGTGTACAATGCTCGCTTCTTTCCTGCCTTTACATTGTAAATCATGTCGCAATAATGGTCTGTTATCTTTAAGGTAGATGCTAACTGTTAATAAGGCTGGTCATATAGACACATATTTATCTGTACATGTTAGCAGTATATTTTAAAATAGTCTATTGAAAAAAAACTGGCTCTTAGCATTGTCAGAAGTTTTCATAAGGTATCTGTCTTGATAATAGAAGGGTGCATCAGGTAGAGACACAGGTGGACACATTAAGTCTAGTTCAGGATCAGGCCTGTTGTATAATTACCTTATTACATTTTTGCCCCTTGATGGGGAAGAACTGTTGTTCTTGGGTCAAAACCATGAAAGAAATGAATGATGCTAGCAATCCGTGGCCTAGTAATTGTGTTTCTTTCAGCCTTGCTTTGTTGATCAGTTGTCATATTGTGTCATTCATCTTCAGGATTCTCGATAATATTATTAGGAGTAAGAATCAAAAACTTGTTTTATTTCTCCAAGATTCTTGTAACGAATGAAATACAGTAATTTCTTTTTTAACATTTTGATCTGAGACAATCATTTGTCTTAACTAATGAATTGGTACTTCCTTCCTTCTGTCAGACAAAGAACATTCTAGTACGTATGAGCTTTTCCTTTTTGACTGTTGAGTAAAGGAGCTAAAAGTTCAGTTTGTTCCAGTCATAGTAACCAAGTTAGCCTGACTTTTGTCTTTCCATTTATATATCCTTTACTCCAAGCTATTGCAAAGTCTTTATTTTGATATAAGCATATTATGAATTATAATTTTACCCTGTTCCATTTGACAGCAAGTTTTTCATACTTAATATGCACCAGGCATAGTACTATGTCTGGGGTATATAAAGATAAATAAAAGTGGCCTTTGGTTTTTAAGAGATTACAGTTGTATACAATGAGACAAATCATAGTAATAGTTGTTATACTATGGTGTCAAAGTTCATTTTTCTGGACTTATTCAGAGAAATTTCAATTTATCTTTTGTTTTATTCATATATATGTCTATATATATATGCATAATTTTAGACTGATACATTTAGAAATTCTCCTGATTTCAAGCATGATTTATAATGTAGTCATGGAAGAAAAATTAAGCATACATTAGAAACCTGGATTATTGTTACAGTAAACATAAATAAGAAAACTGGATATGATTTCCCCCAACCAAGGAGAAAGCATGTATTTTGCTATTAAATGCTAAAAACAAAAAGGGGTGTGACTTGCTTGTTTTCCCTCAAAAAGTTGGTTCTTCAGTTCTGATGAGATCTGAGGTAAGAACGGAATGACGCCTCAGAACATGGGGTTGTTACAATGATCTTTGTGACACCTAAAGGCAAGGTGGTTCTGATTCTGTGAAGCTTGATTTCCATGGAAACTAAGTAGGAACACTATGGGAGATGAAATGATGTTCTTTTTCACTCGTTGGGCCAGATCCCTTAAAATAACTAGGAATTACTGATCACTCATCTGACATGAGCGATTTTATTTCCGGGGTAAACACAAACCTGAGATTGGCTAAAGCTTGCTCAGAATTCAGGCTGGGCTGTCAAGACAATGAAATTTCTTGTTTCAGGGATTAAATTAGATACCAGTTTCGCCTGCTCTCCATGGTTCATTGTGCAGTCCAGTTGTAGGAAACCACTGTATGGAAAAAGTAGCTGCTTGCATTTGCTGAAACAATTTTTGCCATAAGAAATGACAAACGTTGGGACTCATATGGAATTAAAGCTTATACCTATGAATAGCTTTTAAATGTTTTGCAAATATACTTCTAAAAATAGAGTGTGTATTCAGTTGAGGATTATATGTAACGTTACTTGTTTAATTACTATAGTACCAAGGTTGCATATAATGCAATGTAAGATGTTCTTAAAGATAAAAAACTAAAAACTGACATATTTATTTGATTTCTGCAGTTCTCCATTTCCCACGTATTGACTTTAGAATATATTTGGCACATTTTTCCTTAATCTTTGAAATTCATAACTTTTTAATTCACCTTGTTATGCTTGGAAGTGCCCTGTGTGATTTACTACGAATCAAAGGAAGTGCACAGCATCTAGAGACCGTGCCAAGTCACGATCTCTACCTGCTGCCCTCTCCTCGATTGTCCTTTCGGGATGTCCTGTCTACTCTCAGCTTCTTGAAGGTTGATGCTCTCCAGGGTTTTCTTCCCCGACCCGATCTTCTTATTCTACGTGGTGTTTTCCTTAGTGATTTCATTTATTTCCAGTACTTTACTCTCTATTCATCTGCATATTCTTCCAGTTTTATGTACAGAGAAGCTTAAGCAGCTATACAACTTAGATTTAGAATGAGATGTCAGATGGAAAAAGGTGTTCTCCCCGTAGGTACCAGGAGAGCAGCCTGCATGCAGGCCATGTGAGAAACCCTGCATGTTTAACGTTTGCCTTCATTGACTGGTTCCAGTGGGATGTGGTCACTCCCTCCTGTGCATGGAGTGTGCGCATGTTGCTGCTTAGACCTGTAGGCCACATAATGTGATATCCTTCCTATTTTGTGGCCCAGTTGTCACCTGACTCCTTGGATATTGGTGGGTGTCTTTCATTGCAACATCTTAGGCCAAGATAATGAAGCCTAGGCACAAAGAATTCCTTTACTCTTCCAAATTCGACAGCTTGTTTTGTTAACTTCTATGGCATTTAAAGAAAATTTAAAAAATCATTTTGAAGCTGAATCAACTGAAATTTCATCAATGTAATATCCAAGCACACTCATGTATTTCAGTCATGAAAGCTTTCTTTGTATGTCACACAACACTTTCAAGAAGTTCATTATTTAAAAAAAAAATCTTTAGCCCATGTAATAGGATTAATATTCATACAGGAAGGAATGCTGTAGATGGCATGTTGCTTGTCCATATAATAATTTGGTTGCCTCTGTGACTCTACATATTAGATTAACATCACTTTGAAAATATGGTTTTGTTGGATTTACTGAAGTAACAGTTCCATTCATGATTTTTTTTTTAAATCACTGAAAAGGCAGGGGAGAACTTCAGTCAGTGTTGATGAACAATTGTATCCTTTTAATGAGTATAAATCATCAACATGTAAACACAGGCCCCCAGAACATGTAGGCAAACACCAGCAATTTATACAGTTCGTTGATTAAAAGGAACTAGCTTCACTTCAGTCATACATTAGCCCAATTATATGTCATTTAATCCCATGCTTTGTAAACGTAGTAAAGTCATGATAGTACAGTTTAACTTTCTTGTCTAATTGGCCAAACCTTTTTCATGGTGCATAATGTAGTACAAATGCTTATGTGTCTAGAATATGTATAAGACAAACATTCAGTTATAATTTCAATTACCAGTAAAGAGCAGTTGTTAATGGTGAAGTGGAGTGTAGCAGTCAATCTCATCTGACTTAAGCTAAGTATCTTCTAACACAAATAATAAATAACAGAATTTAAAATTCTTCAAAATGAACTTGTTTAAGGACAAGCTGAGAAGTATTCCCAAAATGAGTCACGCATGCTCATTCCAAGAGGCTCTGTAAATAATACTATTGATTTTTTTTTAACTACAGAGAGCATAAGAAGTATGAAATTTTATGGCAGTATGGCAATTTTAAAGAACCCTGTGTACTAGTCTACTTAGGGCATCTGTTTGAAACATAAGCATTAGGAAACAAAAAGCTATTCATTCTTTCTCCTCCCACCCCCATCTTTTTGTTATTTTAGACAAACAAAGGTGATGCCCTCGCCAACCGAGTCCAGAACACGCTTGGAAACTACGATGAGATGAAGGATTTGCTAACTAACCATTCTAATCAGAATCATCTAGTGGGAATCCCAAAGAACTCTGTGCCCCAGACTTCCATCAACAAAAATGAACCAAGCTTTTTCCCAGAGCAAAAGAGCCGAATGATGCCATCTCAGCAGGATAATACCCACTCCTCAGCATCAGTGCCTCCACCTTCTGTTGTGATACTGAATTCAACTCTAATACAGAGCAACAGAAAGTCAAAACCGGAGTGGCCACGAGATAATAATAATCCTAGCACCATATCAGCAAGCCAAGCAAGTAATCAACTCAACAAGATGCAGACTTTGTCACAGGACCAGCCTCAAGCCAGACTTGAAGATTTCTTTGTCTACCCAGCTGAAGCACCCCAAGTTGGAGCCATTGAGGAGTCAAACGCACCTGCAAAGGAAGACATTAATCCTGTGTTCAGTGGAGAAGATGCTTTCAAAGAAATCTTTCAGTCCGACTCAGTAGAAGAATCTGAATTTACAGTGCAAGCACCTGGGTCTCCCTTAGTTGCCTCCTCTTTGTTAGCTCCCAGCAGTGGCCTTTCAGTTCAAAGTTTCCCGCCAGGGCTTTACTGCAAAACAAGCATGGGGCAGCAAAAGCCAACTGCCTATGTAAGACCCATGGATGGCCAAGAACAGGCAGCAGACATCTCACCAACACTGAAACCTTCCATTGAATTTGAGAACAACTTTGGGAATCTGTCATTTGGATCACTCTTGGACGGAAAACCCAGTGCAGCCAGTTCAAAGACTAAACTGTCAAAGTTCACAATGCTCCAAACAAATGAAGTAAGTAATTGCAAGTTTTATTTCATCTTGTAACATTCACAACCAGCTTTTAGTTACATTATTGAATCATATGTGAGACTGCTAAAGGTCTGAGATTTCTTCTTTATCTGTCTGTTGTGGCATGACTAGTTACAGATCTGCAGATACAGTTAAATTTCTAGAAATTCACCTTGACTGAAAATGAGGTCAATCTGAATGAGTGAAAAGTTGGAGTTATAAAATGGTTTTAGAAGATGCACTTATGGAAATATATATAAACTAGTTAAGTTTGAGATTACATATAGTCATAAATAACATGAGGCTCATGGATAGAGTGAATCATCATAGACTTACGCTATCCAATGGCATATTATAAACATAAAACACAGAATTTCCTTAAGTTAAAAAAAATATACAAGTGTGATTTGGTGGAAGCTGAAGTAGAAGGGATTCTTGAAACATCTTTGTATTTCTATGTTTGCAAAGCTATTCCTTGGCAAGCTCTTAACGTAGTCTCCTTCATCCCTCAATCCTACCTTCTGCTTCATTTTGTACAGACGACCACATAGCCTGCTCATACTACCTCCATCCCTTCTTTTGTAGCAAAAGACAATATGATCAACCCAAATCCCACTGGGTTTAGAATGGCTAAATGGCCATAGCCCTACCCCATCCCAGGAACCAGTGCTTTGAAAAAAGAAGTTTAGAGGAACCAATCCTTCTCTTAGAGAAGTGAATCACAAAAGATTGCATTCCAGGCTCTGTGTCTCCCTGGAGGAGACATTCAGAGGGCTGTCCTGTTAACACCACCACCGAAGTGGCTGCCTACTGCACCTCAACCACTTGAGTGGAAGACGCTTCTGCCTGTTAATTGGATTCCTATGAATAATGACCGAAGTTTCGAAAAAAAAAAACCCAGAGGAACAAAGTCTGTTGAAATTCTTATTCAATCAGAGTGACAGGCTTTCTGGGCAAATCATTGTAGGTGCTACTTCAGAGGTGTTCAAATTAGAGAATTCTGCCTCTCTGACTCCTCTGGCTCATCTTCCGTCCCTGGTCCTCAGTAGACAAGGTTATTTTGGACAACAGTGGGAACTCAATGGAACCAGATGTTTGGGGCTGTTGCTTATATATTCTAGATGGATGATTTTTATACTTTTCCCTTCTGAGGAAATTTTGCTTTTTGTGCCTAATTCATCAAGTCTTGTCAAACTTCCTCCTAACTAGCTCTCCGTTGTGTTGCCTCTTCTTTAACCTCACCACCTTGGAACCGTGTGTAACTACTGTGTACCTGGACTGCTGTAACAGCGTCTGTTAATAGATCTCCCTCACTTTAGCTCACCTCTCTTTCAAACCATCCATCGTGCAAGCTGATTCAGTTGCAATATCTAACTTTTGCTTTTGATTCTTCAAAACCTTCTTATCACTCTCAGGAAGAGGTCCAACTTTCTAAGTCTCAGTTTCACCATGTAATCATACACAAATGAAATTTCAGGCATCGGGCCCGGCGCGGTGGCGCAAGTGGTTAAAAGTCCTCGCCTTGCACGCCCGGGATCCCATATGGGCGCCGGTTCTAATCCCAGCAGCCCCGCTTCCCTTCCAGCTCCCTGCTTGTGGCCTGGGAAAGCAGTTGAGGACGGCCCAAAGCTTTGGGAACCTGCACCCGCGTGGGAGACCCGGAAGAGGCTCCTGGCTTCGGATCGGCATAGTATCGGCCCGTTGCGCTCACTTGGGGAGTGAATCATTGGACGGAAGATCTTCCTCTCTGTCTCTCCTCCTCTCTGTATATCCGCCTTTCCAATAAAAAAAATAATAAAAATCAATCTTTAAAAAAAAAAAAAAAGAAATTTCGGCCATCTAGAAGTTCTCATGGTTCCCTGTCATATGATTTTTTTCAACATGCTGCCCTCTCAACTAGAACATCATTTTCTTCCTTCCTTTATATTCTTACTGAAATCCTATTGCTGATAAAAGTAGGCTTGGCTGTCATATTTTCTGTGAAAGCTTCCCTGATTCCCCCAGCTTGATTAGAAACCACTCGTTTGTAGGTCCTTTATTGTCTCATTTTATACATCTTGATTTGCACTTCATGGTATAATAGTCAGGTGTTTATGTGACTGTTATATTAGACTGTATGCTCCTAGAGGGCAAGGAATGTGCCGTACTTCCCTCTATCCCAAGTGCCTAAAAATATCTTGCACATAATAGATATTCAATAAATAGTGAATGAATACATTTCAAAAAATGGTCCCTGGATTACCTTTCCTAAGCTGCTAATTAATAGGAACAAAGATAAACCATTGCTATGAAAGTCATTGTCAGTTATATTTCTTTAATTGTTTTCTGCCTGCTCGTGTCGCATTTTTTTTTCTACCAGAAGACTTAATGAAGTTAACACTCAAAAGCACAAAGACACCTGATTTGCAAAAAAGGAGGAGCATAGTGGGAGTTTAGGATGCCATTCTGTTTCCTGTTCCTGGTGTCTGTTGTTTCCCCCTTCTTGTGTTGGAATGTCATCGTATAGGGCTGGGGTTGAAATAGCACTGCTTTGTAAAACAATCTACATGACGGGTCCCAGATCCAATGAGATCCCTCTATTATAATCCTCTCTTTTATATCTTACAAAATGGCTGATCTAGATTCAAAAATGACTTTCACTTAGTTCACTGACACTCTAAAGAGGAATACATTTTCAAAACGAGTCTGAACTGTCGACAGCATTGGAAACAGTTCCCCAAGGAGCAGTCTTTATGCATGAGGTGTTTGGTGTTAACACGGACAGACTTGATATCGTTTTATGTGAAAAATTATTAGTCAGGTGCAATAAAGCCATGAGAGGACATAAGAAAGTACTTGTTTCAAAATGTAGCTCTTAAGGAATGCTTTGAAAGAGGAATAAGGAGAGGTTTAGGGCCATGAAGTCAAACAATATAGATAGAACTAAATTGTAACGTAAAAACCAAGAGAGGAAGAAAGGAACTGAAAGTTCAGACAGCCCAACAGAGAGACTGAAGTGTGTAGATTAAAGAGTAGGCATAATACAGAGCAGAGCATCATGAAACTTTGAACTTAATGCAACTTATGTAGCAAAAACTCTAAATCTGAATATCACTCTTCTAAGTGTTTATGCACTTCTAAAAGCACTTAGCATTTGAATTTATGCTCTGTTCATTTTTATCTTTAATTTTTATTTATGCTTTTAAAGATTTATTTATTTTTTATTACAAAGTCAGATATGCAGCGAGGAGGAAAGATAGAAAGATCTTCCGTCCGATGATTCACTCCCCAAGTGAGCGCAACGGCTGGTGCTGTGCCAATCTGAAGCCGGAGCCAGGAACCTCCTCCAAGTCTCCCACATGGGTGCAGGGTCCCAAGGCTTTGGGCTGTCCTCAACTGCTTTCCCAGGCCACAAGCAGGGAGCTGGATGGGAAGTAGAGCTGCCAGGATTAGAACTGGCGTTTATATGGGATCCTGGCGTGTTCAAGGTGAGGACTTTAGCCACTAGGCTATGGCGTCAGGCCCTATTTTTAATTTTTTTTAAGATTTTTTTTTTTCTTCTTGGAAAGGCAGGTATACAAAGAAGAAGATATTGAGAGAAAGATCTTCCATCCATTAGCTCACTCCCCACGTGTCCACAACGGCCAGAGCTAAGCCGATCCGACACCAGGAGCCAGAAGTTCTTCTGGGTGTCCCACACTGGTGCAGGGTCCCAAGGCTTTGTACTGTCCTTGACTGCTTTCCCAGGCCACAGGCAGGGAGCTGGGTGGGAAGCGGGGCCACCGGCACACTAACCAGCCCCCTTATGGATTTCCGCCGAGTGCGAGATGAGGACTTTAGCTGCTAGGTTACCACTCCAGGCTTGATAATGGGAGTTCTAAGTGACCGGAAAACAGACAAAATCTAAGACAAACAAGTAAGCAGATAAGGTTATATTTGTGTGTTGGGAGATCATAAACTATCATGAAAATGTGATATGTATGTATATTTGTGTGTCCATGTTTGTTTATATCTCTATACTTGTATCAGTAGTAGGGTAAGTCATATTTCTTCTCCTTGAAACCTTCTCATGCTTAGAATTTATGTCATAATAATACATTTAAAGTCTAACCAACTTTATTGCAAAGGGTTAGCTTTGCAAGTGAGGTATGTAATTTATAAAGTCATTTGTTTAAAAGATTCATGATACAGAATTTATTAAAATCCCAAGCAATCAAAGAGGGCTGATCTGTGATGCAGTTGGGTCTAGATGAATGTTTTCTGCTAACTGTAGCTGAGTACTCTAAGAGGAGTATTTATATCAAGCAGAAACTGAGGGTTCTTGCAGATGGTGTTTTATTAGGAAACAAATTTGTTAATAAATTCAGCTTTATACATGATTACATAAGAGAGTTTTGTTTATTCTTCCCTTAGGAGAAAAATCTGCTAGTGTAGATAGCTTTGAATTTTGGCATAATCTGTTATTAGTATTGTTTGGCAAATCAATAATTGCATGCAAATGAAATGAGCAGTCGTGACGTATTAAGTATACTATTCCCAAGTACAGTATTAATGTGAAGTGTCATTACCATAAAAATTCATTTGCTTTACATGTTATTCTTGTCTATGCACTTAAGCTATTTGAGTCTCCAATTGCTGTGAAACTAGAAGCCTCTTAGGAAAGGTTAATGTAAATGACATGCGTTTGATCTGGCTTATTTTAGAGGCTAGCTTTGTCAGTCAGCTGAAAAGTTACCATATATTCCTGACTGTGCCTGTTTTCTATGCAGTGAACACTGTGAGTACAATTTGCTTTATTGATGATGAAGTAAATAATAAGCATAGGTGCTTTATGTGCGAACTACAGAGAACAGTGTGATCTCACTCCTGGAGTTCTTGGTCTTTATGCAGCTACACAAAAATGATGGAGAACAGAAAGCCGTCCAGCTGCTGTGTGCATTCATTTTCCCCTTAAAGTACAAGGTGTGGTTCTTTTGTCCCTTCTTATGGAAATAAAATTAGATGCAGTCCCAGGCTATGACTGGTCTTAATTGCAACACATCTAAGATGAATAGAGACACCTCAAAAGTCATTGCACTTTGCGAGGTGCCAGAAAGGATTCTCGACCTTGACGTTTTCTAAGCGGATGTGGGGAAGCCACAATCTTTTGCACCTGCTGCTTCTTGCAGCTTGCTCTCTGCAGCTTTTACTAACTCTCCCAACTCCTTCATTCCATTCATGTTCAAATTTGTGTTTTCTTACCATATCTCTTCATTTGCCCACAACATTAATGTCTCCTTAGGCTGCATGAATTGGTTCTAAATGCAATACAGGGTCTTGTATCATTTTTTAATGATTTATTTATTTTTATTGAAAATTTAGATATACAGGGAGGAGGAAAGATAGAAAAGAAGATCTTCCATCCGCAATCAGGAGCCAGGAGCCTTCTCTGGGTCTCCCACTCCGGTGCAGGGTCCCAAGGCTTTGGGCCATCCTTGACTGCTTTCCCAGGCCACAAGCAGAGAGCTGGATGGGAAACGGGGCCGCTGGGATTAGAACGGGCACCGATTTGGGATCCTGGCACATGCAAGATGAGGATTTTAACCACTAAGCTACCGTGCTGGGCCCTCTTGTATTATTTTGATGGGGAGCTCAGAGATGCTTGAAAATTCAGTGGAGATGGCTGTATTTCTGTGATTAGGAGAAGGTGGGATTGTCCACAGAGTAGTAGGACTAATTTTACCAGATACTGACACAGAGGGGTTAGGCAGGGAGGATTGCTCAGACAGTGGATGGAGATAGATTTTTAAACTTTATCTTGGAGGAATAGAATTATAGCACTTGATTAATATGGAGAACGATTCGTATTTGCGTCTATTTGCTGTGTATGAAAAGAATGACATACATAAGAAAAATATGAGGCACAATCTCAGGGTAGGCCAGTTTGTGTATTCTTTAACGTTTATAGGACAAAAGTGAAATAGATCTGGAAAGGCAAGCTGTCAATGATCTTGAATACACAGGCAGTTTGGCAGCCAGAATGTGATGCTGAGCTCGACTTCACCTGCCGCGAGTTAATGGGTAACTTACGAACTCTGTCATGACAGTTATGTGCAATCCCTCCGTTCTTCATTCAAGGTTTGTTCTTTACACCCTTAAACAAAAGCACACATCATTTCTTTCCTTGTAAACAACAAACATTTCTTCAGCTAGCTTTCCCAAGTATTTTTCTCTCCTCCTCCTCAGTTTCTTTATTATTATTAGTTTTTTCATGACACTTGTTCCATAGGCACAGTGATTCCCCATGCACCCCCAAGTCCCCACTGTTTTTCCCATATTATTGCAATGATATATTCCTTCAACAGCAGTCACAAGCCCAACATTGTGTTATTTAGTGTATATGGTGTATGACACTACAGGTGCAGACAATGGTAGATAGTCTGGTATCTTACTGTAAATCCTGTTACGTCTTAATGCAACAGGGAAAGTGTTTATTCTATCCAATACTCGTTCCCTTCACTCATTCTCTTCCTGTTCCAGGTTTTCACAAGCCAGTTTCAAATCCAGAAATCCAGTGATAGATCTTATTTCTGGCTTATCAAGGTATATGCCTTATCTGGGGGAACGGGGGGGGGGGCGGTTGCTTTCTATTCCTCAAATTTCACTTTTTTTTTCCTGTCACATATATATATATATATATATATAGTTCATTTTCTAAAGCTACACACTAGCGATTATAACGATGTTAGTAACTATGACATTTCGCTTTAAAACAGTGTTTCAGAGCATTTTGTCTTACTGTCCTTTTCTTTAAATCCATTGTCACTTTCAACATTTTTGTGAAGGGGTTGTAAAGAAATCTAATCATTGGCTTTCAAAAAACCCTCAATTCTTGTGCTATATAAACATAAGTAATCATTATTAATCATTAAATGTTATTTAATGAGTCTCCATGAGATAGCTGAAAGTAAAACTTCGCATGAGGAAATGTGTAGAATATTGCAAAATCCAGTGTAGATGAGTTATACTGAGATGTGAATTCCACTTCTGGCTTGCTCTTGGTTTTTGAACTTGAGAAAGGAATTCTTTTCTGTTTCTTGTTGTTACATGAGATGAGAATTGCTGCTAATGAGGTTTCCGCCAAGGCTATGCCTCTCTGTGTCTCAGTCAGAAGGCAGTGTGTGTCTAAGGTGAGCTGTGCCCTATGCCTGCCTCTGTGCAGATGCTTCACATTAGCACAGTGTAAAAGCATTTCGGCTCTGCATGCCTTTCCCTGCCACCATTTAGAACAGCTGGCGAATTGTCAGGACTAAACAAATAGGAGAAAACTGGAATTGGATATTTTTTAGTGTGTGACTGTTAATTCCATCTAGAGTATTACTATATTTCAACTTGGTTTCAAAAGAAGCTAACCATGATATGCTTGCATCTCACTGGAAAATACCACGCTGCAGACTCAACAAGTAACCTCCTAATCCTGTTGTCATCTCTTACTGAAATAATGTAAGTTAGAGACCTCTGGCTGTGCATTACTTCCAGGGAAGTATTTTGACAGATGCAATATGCAGTTAGCTGGAAAGCTTTTGTTATGTGTCTCCCAAATCATCCTGTATCACTTGATATATCGATTAGTTCAGTGCTTTCTGAGGCAATCATAAAAAAAGAGTACTCTCCTTCTACATTACAGAATCAAAAGAATTGACAGGTAGATAACCAACAACATTGATTTAACCAAATTGTAAATGCAAAGGCTGTAGAGTTGAGTTATATACAATTTTTATGGATATTGTAAATCTGTGTTATATTTTTAGTTGACATGAAGCAAAGAGTCTTAAATTAACCATCATTTTTGAAATGCGCTATGCTTTCATCTCCAAATACAGCTGATAATATATGTGATAATAATAACAAAATAGTTTACCAATGTCTTCACATAGATTATCTTATTTTGATTGCATAATACAAAGATCTCAGATTATTATTGTTCCCTTTTCACGCATGCAGAAACAGCTTCAGAAAGACTGCTGGTCAGTTTTCTTACAGTCACACAGCCAAGAAATGGCCATGCCATGACTAGACACACGGTTTCAGTTTCATTTCTAGGGTGGTGTTTGTGTGCTACTGCATATGTAAGGATTAATTTTCTGAAAGTAGCTTTTCTATTGGAATATAAGAGGCAAGAATATAATGAACTGAATCTAGCTTAAGTTACAATTCCCTTGCTGGTCTCATGTTTCAAAAGTCTGGGACTAAACACACCAAAAGAGCAATTTTTCTTGTGGAGGTACAGGTTAGACTCATGTGTTTTTCATTTACAAATATGGTGAGAAGCAATGCATTTTGCAATATTCCCAAATGAGTAACACATGATAAAACTTGTTAGCAGGCCTTCATGAAGTTTCTGAATTTGTGTCTCCTATGTGGAATGACTTTAGCAGTGTGCTCAGACAACACAGCTAAAATCTGGATTTCTGTGTTCAAACAACTACTTTAAAGATAAACCTTACATGTAAATGAGAGTTCCATAAAACGTGGACATGAAAACAATTGCTGTAAGGGAAATAACTCTTTTCTCCAATATCTGAGCCCCTCAAAGTAAAGGAGATCAATAAAAATGTCCTTTAGGAGCATGAAATAGCAAAATTTAATTCCAGGGGGCAGGCAGTGTCCCTGACTTTTATTCATAGATAGTGGGTAGGTCTCACTGTACTCCAGCCAAGTACTGCTGATAATCCAAAGACTACCCATTTTAGAAAATTACTGTGAGAATAAGTGAAGTAAGAAGTTGTGAAATATCTTTGAAAAGTATAGGAGACTGTACCATAATGCCAGCCCTAAATGTGATGTTTTAAATCTGAAAATACTATCATCTGCCTTTTTTAAAAATTAATTACGTTGTATTATGTGACACAGTTTCATAGGCTCTGGGATTCCCCCACCCCTCCCCAAACCCTCCCTCCATGGTGGATTCCTCTACCTTGTTGCAGTATTACAGATCAAACTCAGTTGAGATTCTTTCATTGCAAGCATATAACAAGCAAAGAGTCCAGCATCTAATTGTCCAGATACATTCAACAGTTTCTTGGGGTGACCTTCTCTGATCTGAAGGTAGAGCTGGCGGAATATCATCCTGATCAATTAAAAGCCCCAACATAACATTAATGGCAATTTACAACATTATGGAATTAATTGTCATGGTATTGAGTAACCAATATGTTACAAGATACAAATTCTTAACCACATCCTGTAACTACTTCATTGACATTTTGATTTTATATACAACCAGCTTTTATACACCTTAAAATGGCTATAGGGTACTATTCAGCTGTCTCGTGTCTTTCTTGTTAGAGAGATTTCTTTGTAGATGACACCTATAAGACTCCGTATCGTTATTTATTCATGTATTTAATTAGTTATCTAATTCAACAAACTTTGTGTGTTTTTTTCAACAAACCTCTGTTGAGTTCCTGCTGTGTTCCAAGATACCATGGTATGAGATGAAAAACTGAGATGATGACCATGTCACCTCATCTTATGTGTCTCATATCAGAATATATGGGCAATACAGATGCCAAAATAATATTGAATATAATAGATGATTTTTTGATGTTCTGGTAGAACCCAAAGAGAATATCTAACATAATGTCTGTGATGCTTAGAAAAGCATTTTCAAGGTGACAGAAACTGGTATGCTTCCTCTTGCAGGTGTGGGGAACCATTTTTCTGCCAAGGGTCATTTAGATATCTATAACATCATTTACGTGCCTTATAAAAGAATCAGCTTAAAAATAAGCCTGATATAGATTTATTGACTTCCAAGTCCCACTTGTGGTTGCCATGGTACAGCCAGACCAAATGACTTTGCAGGCCCATGAGCCAGCTGTGCTCTCTCCCTGTGTGTGGGCATTTTTCTGTAAAGTAGCTCACATGAAGTTGTGACTGAACCTGATGATTCTCAGGATTCATGGGACATAAAAGAATCTATATTGTTTGGGGAGTTAGGAGAAGAAATTGGTTGCAAAGATCAGGGATCTGGTGCTTTTTCGTGGGCATGGAAAGCCTTTAAATTGTTAAAATGTGGAAGGTATATGCATAGGAGATGGTATTTTAGAATAATCCTGTTGGCAGATGAATTTGCTATGGAGTTGGGAAAGGGAAATACTGAGTATGAGAGAGCTTGTGAGAATGGAGGTTGAGTGGGCTGTTGAAATATGCCATGCCGAAAGTGCTAAAAACTTTAACAAGGGCATTTATTTACTGTAATTTTTTTGGAACACGACACACACACACACACACACACACACACACACATCTACTGTCTTCTATCTCATTCACTCTTCAAATGCCTATGATAAGGTTGTGCTATGCTGACACTATGAGTGCAGACATCCATCTAGGTCTTCTACATGAGTGTTGGGAACCCAAGAACTTGAGCTGTCTTCTTTTTCCTCCAGGGTATGGATGGCAGGAATCTGGATAGAAGGATGTGTTGCCAGAACTTAAACTGGCTATTCCAATAAGGGATATGGATGTCCTAATGGTTGACTTAAACCATTTTAACAAGCACTTGTGACCTAGGTCAATATTTAAGATAGAGTTTTTTTAAGTTTAAATTGTTGAGATTCAGTAACCAAAGCTCACAGAGAAAAAGGAAAATGTTTTTGAGAAACTTTAGGCAAGCAGTGGATGGTGTCATCATTACCAAGATTCATTTCTTTGGTACCCATAGCTTCACAAAACAAGTAAGTTTCCCCTTTCATTTTGTTTATTTTTTTTTAATTTTTCCATTTTTTTAAGATTTCTTTTTATTGGAAAGTCAGATATACAGTGAGGAGGAGAGACAGAGAGGAAGATCTGTCCAATGATTCACATCCTCAGTAGCCACAATGGTCGGAGTTGTGCCAATGCAAAGCTCACATGAGGGCAGGTTCCCGAGGCTTTGGGCCATCTTCAACTGCTTCCCCAGGCAAAAAGCAGTTGCTGAATGAGAAGTGGAGCTGATGAGACATGAACTGGTGCCCAAATGTGATCCTGGCGCGTGAAAGCTGAGGAATTTAGTTGTTAGCCTACCACAATAGGACCAAAAGATTTATAAATTTTTACTTGAAAGGTAAATTTTACAGAGAGAGGAAAGAAATTTTCCATCTGATGTTTCACTCCCCAAATGGCTGCAGGGCTGACCCAAATCTAGGAGCCTGGAGACTCCTCTGGGTCTTTTACATGACTACAGTGGCCCAACCACTCATATCATGCTTTGCTGTTTTCCCAGACCACAAGCAGGGAGCTGGATTGGAAACAGAGCATCCAGGATGCAAACCAGGGCCATTGTGGGATTCTTGCCTTGCAGGCAGAAGCTTAAACTACTATGTCATGGTACTGGCCCCTTCATTGCTTTGCTTATCATGCTATTATGATAGCATAGGTTTTGAATGTGGTAATATGTGGTTAATATTTCACAATGCTTCTTATGTAAAGGTGTGTGCAATAAAAACATCATGATTATTTTCCTATGCTTCAATGGAAGAATTTATCGGTGCCCGGAGCGGTGGCTCAGTAGTTAAGGTCCTCACCTTGAACACGCTGGGATCCCATATGGGCGCCGGTTCTATCACGGCTGCCCCGCTTCCCTTCCAGCTCCCTGCCTGTGGCCCGGGAAAGCAGTCGAGGACGGCCCAAAGCTTTGGGACCCTGCACCCGCGTGGGAGACCCGGAAGAGGCTCCTGGCTTCGGACCGGCATTGGCTCGGCCGTTGTGCTCACTTGGGGAGTGAATCATCGGACAGAAGATCTTCCTCTCTGTCTCTCCTCTCTGTATATCCGCCTTTCCAATAAAAAAAAATAATAAAAATAAATCTTTTTTTTAAAAAAAGAATTTATGTCCTCTAAATGCCCTTTTTGGTTCACTGCTTAAAAATTAATATCTTATCTCAGAAATATTTTATAGTACTTTAGAGAACATGGGGAAATAGAATTAATACTTTCTTAGAAATCACAAGAGTGGAAGTGACAATTTCCTATTAGTCATGCAGTATATTAAGTATTAAATAGTATATATTTTATGAGATTTAGAAGTCAAATGAACACATTCCATTTGAAATCAAGCCGTAGTGATCTTCCCTGACCTTTTTCTCCCCTCTGAATTGAAGCCGTCTACACCATAAACATGCTAACAGTGTAGAATTTGAATTACTATAATTTATATTGTCCAAACTTACCCCCATCTCCCCATGGTGTAGCGTGGATGGAGAAATCACATATTTTGGTTTTAGTGACTTTTGGTCTAACACTATTCTGATTGATCATCTGTATAGGTTGTTACTTCCAAATTGTCTCTATGTGGATATGGCCATTGCCTTCAGTTAAGTCAGTGATTTCCTGGTAGTTGATGTAGTAGAAAGGAATTGAGAGTCTAACATCTTTGCCATCGGTAGTTTTTAAGATTGCAATTGTCTTTTTCAAATATAAAGAATGTATGTGTGTATGCATATAGATGTAGACATAATTTCACTTATACAGTTGTCTGTTCTCAGCAATTTGAAATTAGCCCTGAAACTTCAAACTACTTTCTTATTTTGAAATGGCATGATACCATAAATGCAAAGGCTTTGGGAGATGAGAGCCTCACTTGTTTTGCAATGGAAAACATAGAAGCCTGCTTCAAAGAGACCTCATCCACCCAAGGCCCAGCACAGGTAGTCATGGAACCGAGCCTTAGCCTCTGCACTTGTAAATCTGGACATTGAAAGAAAATAAAAGGAAAGAGGGCCTTAAGAGCATCTTCTATCATATGAGTGCATGGACCTTGACAGCGTAGTATTTCGAGAAAACTGCATCACATTTCCTGGGAATGACAGCAAAACTGTGGTATATTTTATGAAATTAGAGACTCTTGATGCTGAGGGAACTTTGTAAAGCCTATCAGTCCATTTGCCCAAAAGGAGCACATCAGGAATGAGAAAATCCTTAAGGTTTTAGCTGAAAACTTTGTCTGGGAGCACTGGCCACAAAAACAATCCAGTGCACCACGGACCTTGTCTGTTTCGTGGAACTCAAAGGAACAGATGAACATTCCTTGTTGAAATGATAGCGTTATGAAAAAATCAACCTCTAACTTTTATAATTTAACTTAGGAGGAAAGAAAGTTCCTTGTCATGAAAATGCATTTATTTCAACTTCTGGGCTCCTGAGGAGGAAGAGGGGAATTTCAATTTTGATGAGTTATTGAATCTTCCAGAGTTTAGACTTTGGGAAGATTGAATGATTTCCCCCCTCCCCCACAGCAGGTCAAAGGCGGGCTGTGTTTTGCATCAGCACTGGTTCAAGTGTGTGATAGTACGATTCTGTGCTAACTTTTTCTTGTATTATGTCACTTGCTTGGAACATTGAAAGACTCATAGAGTTGAAAGTCAGTTACTACAGAAATATCAGATGCAGTTTCGGGTTTTAATTGCAACATAACTCATTATATAATTTATATTATGTGATTTATGTCCATATCATATGATAATATAAATACAAAATTTATATAGTAAAGTAAACAGAAACCATGTTTTATTACTGATAGAAAAGGTTACTGGTATTTTCATGGCAATGTGGTAGTAAAATTGCAATGATATAAGAAATCTATTTTACTAATAGGTTTTAAAAGTGACATCATCATAAGAGGATGAAGTAGAGCTAGAAATAATGCTTTGCCTCCTGTTGTGAATCATCCAATTTCCAGTGTTGTCTTTCAGCCCTTATTTATTTTGTACAGTATTTTTACTCCGATAATAAATGTTAACTTTTTTGTTGGTGGGTAACATAATTAGCTTGAAATTGTAAGTTGGATAAAAATGTCTTGACAACATGGCTTAGGAAAACTTTTAATCTTTTTAAAAAATTTCTTCTTTAATCACATACTCATATATTTGAAAAAAGTGGAATGTCACTGACGGAATGACTTGCCAGATGATTGGGTGACATCCTGCACATCTGTCACTTCCGAGGCATCAGTGACGTCCAATGGCACTTCTAACACCCATTTTTTGCCAATATGCATTTTTAATTGGAAAAACAAGGGCCACTTTTCTTTATTCTGACTTTCCTAGAGATAAGGCACTCTCACTAATTTTGGCCTCCTTCCTTCCTGAATATATAAAAATCTCAAGATGTTTATGTCAACAAATTGCAAGCTTACACACCTCTGTTCACCAGTGGAACAAGCATTTCCTTCAGCCTATTGTGAAATCTTAGTGCTATTAATGTGTACTTCTGAGTTCAAATTTCAATGTGAAGGTAATTATTTCCTTAAATATATAGAATAATTCAAAGCTAATCTAGAACCTGAAAAAATCCTATAATTTTAAACAAGCATCCCAATCTCTTAAGAAAATCTGTGTTTCTGAAAATGAAACAAAAACACTTGGGTTTTCTGAGCCATTATGAAAACAAAAGCAAGATCACGTTCATAGTTACTCATTTATTTTATATTTAGCACATCATTGTTCATATTGTAATTTTAACTTTGATGCAAGATCCAGGAAAGTTAGAAAGGGTGGCTGATTTTCATCTCTTGCAGCCACATTCCCTGGCGCAGAGTAGTTGCTCATTAAATAAGTGCTGAGTAAATGAATGAATTCCCCAGAAAACTATAGAGTTCTATCATATGTGAAACAATTCAAAGGTAGGAACAAAAAGTGTAATAACGTGATAAAATGGCTCAAATATAAGAATGTTGTATGTTTGGGCTTTCTTTGAATATGTAGAACCTGAGATAGGCTTGAAGCAAGTCTTGGATTTGAAGAAGAAAGCCTTTTAGATGAGAGGAATCAGACCAAACAAGAGCAGCTGTAAGCAAGGTTATGCTTAGTACTCCTGGATCCTGCAGTCAACAGGCTGGCATAGCTTGATCTTTGTCACATACTCCATGTGCAGAATACTGTGCTATGGCTTTCAGAGATAAAATTAGAGAAAATTATGCCCTGCCTTCAAAAATCTTGTTTATCAGTGGGACTACGATGTGTACACAGAGAAGAAACAAGATCAAATGTCAGAGTTTAATAGAGAGCAGGATGCCATAGGAATTTGGAAACACAAGAAGTACAGGTAGATCTATAGAATGAATAAGTCCTGGTGTATGTCACCATCTGAATTAAGCTCTGCATGGTACTGACATCCAATCATGCTAATCCACAATACTCAGGAGTCTTAAGCTTTTTGAGAAGCTGTTAAAATCTTTAACTCCTTTTCCTAGAAAAATGTGTAAATGGAGGTACGCAAACAATGTTTTAAGTAATTGCTTGGACTCCTGAAGACAATCTGTGTGCCTTCTAAGGAATCCTTATTTCCAAAGATGAGATATATGTTGTAGTGAAGAAAAAAATTGACCATAGAAAGAGGCTGAGCAATTGTCTGATCCTAAATCTGATAGCTGCAGTTATTTGATTTGACCAAGTTTTTCAAGTTCTCAGACTCACAGTTTTCTCACAAAAACTGGTGATAATGCTGACGCTAGAGTATTTTGGAATAGAATGATCTCACAGATCCCATGGGATCCTATCACCAGGCATCACACCTATTTTTATTTTTCACTATACTGTGTGTTTCATTAGAAGAGATTTGTCCTCATAGATCATTATTACGTCTTTCCTCCATCATTTTTAAACTACAGATGGGTTACTTTTGTTTTTAAATCATCTCCAATTTACAAAGCATTGTATGTGGGGAAGTTAATTGAAAAATTCAGTCCTACTGTGGATTTCCATGAGAAACAAATAAAAAAATGAGATCCAACTCCAAGGAAGGATTTTTGAGCAAGTGAATCATAACTGTAATCCCCTGGGAAATCATTAGATATGGGGAGGAAGCTGCCACTGTGAGAAAAAGAAAAAGGAATAAGAAAATAAGCCTAAATGTTCAAGTAAGATGTTGTTGATCATGTGCACTAAAAGATGGGGGTGTTTGTGTGTGTGAGAGAGACAGAGAGAGAGAAAAAGAGACAGAGAGTAAATTAATGAATAATGGAATGCTAAAATGAGGTTTACTAGCTGCTTTCACTCTGTCAGAGCTTTGTGTATATTGCCACTATGTTCATGTATCTCCCCATGGCTTACATCGATTTACTAATGGATATCTCAAACATTGGTAGGAGAATACACACTCTTGTGCACACACACACATATACAAACACACACAGTTTGTATAATAACAAAAGCGTCAGGTAGTATCGGTGCTGTGGATTACCATATAAAGCCTCCAGCCGTGTTGCTGGCATCCGATATGGGTTCCAGCTTAAGTCTTGGCTGCTCCACGTCTGATCCAGCTTCCTGCTAATGTGTCTGAGAAAGCTGCATAGGCTGGCTCAAGTGCTTTGGCACCTTCACCCCGCAAGCGAGACCCCCCAAAATCTCTTGCCTCCTAGCTTCGAACCAGCTGAGCTTTGTCCATTGCGGCCATTTGGGAAGTGAATCAGCAGATGGAAGATAATTCTCTCTCTCTCTTTCTTCTTTTTGGATCTGACTTTCAAACAAAAGTCAGCAGATTGTGCTCTTCTGGTTGCACAAATTTCAAATGTAGCTCAATAAATGTATCATTCACTGAAGAAATAGAACAGTGTAGCTGTAGACAGTTGGATTGAAATTAAAAGTTAATCAGCTGGTGATCAGACAGATAACTCAGCTTAACTTCGTATGCTGTTAACATTTTGATGCAGAACTTAAAATATATAATCCTAATTTGAAAAAAAAATTATGAAGTACTCATTACATGAAAGAGAGCAGTTCCATTTGCTTTTCATGCAGTCATTTTCTGCAAAAGAAAATAATTATTTGAAAGTACTTTCAGTACACATATTGTGTGGACTAAACTTGTTCCTGACATCTACAGTCCTTTTCTGTTTAAAGATTTATTGATTTTTATTGGAAAATCAGATATACAGAGAGGAGGAGAGACAGAGAGGAACATCTTTTGTCCGATGATTCACTCCCCAAGTGGCTGCAATGGTCGAAGTTGCACCAATGCAAAGACAGGAGCCAGGTGCCTCCTCTGGGTCTTCCACACCAGTGCGGGGTCCCAAGGCTTTGGGCCGTCTTTTCAACTGCTTCCTCAGGGAACAAGCAGGGAGCTGGATGGGAAGCAGGGCTGCTGGGACATGCGGCACCCATATGGGATCCTGGCATATGCAAGGCAGGGACCTTAGCCGCTAGGCTACAATGCCGGGCCCCTATCTTGAGTCCTTTTAATGAAAGTAACAAAGGTTCCATACCACCATAAATCATAGCCATGTTTCATGTGCACACAAGTCTCAAATGTTGCATAAGAAAGAAAAGACTGCCAGAGCATCCTGTGACAGAAAAAGATGCAAAATAGAACTAGAGAACCATAAGAACATCTTGTCTGAGACTATATACTGAATAGCTGTATTATACATGAAAGGATATGTGGACAAATTCATATGTGGATGAATGGGTGGACGAATGAATGGTAGCCATTTCAAGTAAATGTAATGATACAGTAGTGTTACAATATGCGTAATAAATCATCATAAGTGTGTATTTACTGACATGAAAACAAATGTCTTTCAAAACAAAAATCTTATTACTTGGTTTGCCATATTAAAATTGTGTATTTTTTTTGACACAAGATTTTAACAATATATCTTGACCCATATTATTATATTATTTTGCCTGTTCTGGGAAATCCCAAAAAGGTATTAATTTGATACGGTAATAATTCATGAGCTTGAGGTCTTTAGGAGAATATATTGGAAAATATGGTGCAAAGGAAATGACAGTTAGCATGATTCACCCTCTAACTGTCAATGTTAGAAGGCTCAATAGGAATGAGAGGTGCAGGTGTTGATGAACCACCCGCATGCAGGAGGTGGCCTGAGTGGTGAGCAGGGGATTTTGGCCATCTTCTAGTTCATCTCAGTTGTGCTCTCGATCTCCAAACAGCGGCCACACATATTTTCAGCAAGTTGAACCTGCCTTCCCACATGACTATTTTGCAACTGTCTTGGAAGGAAAAGTGATCCTTGCTTTACATTCTTTAAAAGATGTGAAAATCCACTGCGGTTATGGAAGTACAAATAAACCCACAATTGTCTTGTGCATGTAAGACGAGGGCTTCGTACACCATCTGTATAACTCCTCTGATTTTATCTGCACAGTCAGAATTATGCATGCATTTCTTCTCAATTGTTCTGCGCATGAGCATCAGTCTAGATAGTATTCAGTCGCTGAGTGAAGTGATATTTTAGGTCTCGCTGCATTTTAGTGATGTTTTCAGCTCCAACCTTGAACATAGATGACCTTCTTCCAGACCTTCCCCTGTGTGTTTTTCCTTTGCTACTGTGCTACGGTGCTGAATTGCTATTATGCTCATTTTGCTTGAATTCATTTAACACCATTAATCCTAAGTGGGAGATTTGTCTTTCTAAGTAAAGTGTGTGTGTGTGTGTGGGGGGCGGGGGGTGTACTATTTTTTAACTTAGGCAGGAGATTTGCCTTTTTAAGTAAAAAGCATATATATCTGTCTATAATGTATTTCAACCCCTGTATTAAATTTCAACTGCAGTTTGTATTTGTAAGCTTATGAGCTTTCCAGACATGGTTGTCATTCATCTGATTCAATCTTGTTCTTGAAGAAACACCGGCACCAAATGCTTTGCACATTCCAGGTCAGACTTCACCCATGAACTTCTCCTTCGTGATCAGAGATTTTGTTGGCTTATTGCCCCCTCAAAAACTGCTTTGCTTGCATACATGAATTTTGTTGGCTTTTGAGATGTGGGAAAACATTCAGAGCTGTTCTTTGGTAAGATAATATTACTTAACAGCAACTTATTTTATGTCAATTTTTCATCAGTAAAATTAATTTGGGCCTCATATATTCATATATTCTTATACCTACCAGCCCTGTGTGAGAGCCTGTGCAAACAATTTCAGATAATCCTATATGCAGTCTATACCTAAAAATCATGTAAAAATGAGAAAGAATCATCAAGATGATGTTAGGAAGGCTATATTTAGAAGAATAGAATCATTATTGCTAAAATTAATTACTAGATATAATCTATTCATAATCATCAGATGGCTTTAGAATGAGAAAAACTCAGCCCTTGAAGGAATTCTGAAGTGTCCAGCAGCTTTAATTGTAAAGATAGTCATCAATGAACATTTAAGTTTGTGTCTTCAGCTTCAAATTTAGCACATTTATGCAGTGCTGGGAATCAATCCAAATATTTTTGTTGTGAAATGTAATACATCTCCACAAAATTTTTAAATGTAATGCTGCAAGTAATCACTGGAAAGGGAGTGAAGCCCCTACCTAGAGCCAGTTGCTGATCTGGACGCTGTATTCAGGATATAAATTCCTGCAGCCACTCAACATAGCACTTACGTACCTCAACACCCAAACACCTATGTGATGCCTTAAATAGCAGAGAAACGTTCCAAAGTTAAGAACAAGCCTCAGTAAGTATCCACTTCTAAAGTCAGCACCACAGTAGCTAAATGGAAAACTGCAGTTATTATTGGTGAAATAGAAATTATGCCATTGCAGCTGCACATTGCTGTCAAAATGTCTTCATTTTCACTAGCATTGCCATGTTTAACCTTGAATTTGTTATAGCCTGTTTCCCCACAGACATTATCTGTATTATATATGTTTAGAATCCAAAGCATTTCTTAGGCTGCAGCTGTCAAGTAGAAATAAGTGTATACTTGTTGAAAAGCTTCTGTAGCATATAAGGAGACATTTAAGTTAAATAATTTAAGCTGAATTCCAGAGTAGACATCTTTAACCACAGGAAATTCTGAAGGTGCTTAAGTACAAATTAACTGTTCTAAAATCCAAATTAGAGTTGAATCTTAACAGACCAAATTTACTCTGAATCACAGCCCTGGCCATTAAGAAGTGATCTCTTAGGTCACTGAATGGCTCACATTTTGGCACTGCCACCATTAGGGAGGAGAAGGGACGGGGTGATGTTCAAATAATGACTAGTGGCTGAAAGTCATTGAGTAATGAGGCTTGCACATCAGGCAGTACCTGAGTTATCTAAACAGCATCAGAAACATTTTTGATTATCAACACATGTTGATTGAAATCTTACTCTGTGGTAGGTGATGATACGGTGACTAAATGTGTACACCTTTCAAAGGAAAGAGGACATGGGTTGGTGAAACAAGCAATTGCCCCAGAATCCTTGAGTGGTACTCTAGCCTCCCTTAGCCTCAGTTTTCCCAACTGGGATGATCAAAACAGCTGCAACAAATGACTTGTGTGTCTTATTTAATGGGCATCTTTCACAGCAAGCTCTCCCGAAATGTTCATTCCTCCTTATTCTCTGAAAGTATTCTAATCTCTGGGAACCTGAATACTTGTGTCTCATATTTAATGGCAACTGTGAACTGTGACCTCCTGTTGAAGTACTTACTGTGTGTGTATGTTTTTACATCTGTTCAGAACATAATTTATTCAAGAAGTGGCTGTGCCACTTATTCATATTTGCATTTACCATGTTGCCATTAATCAGCCAGCTAGTGATTGAGCTCCCTCATATAGCAATAAATAAATACATAACCAACATGAGTACAGACAGCCAGGTAAAGCATACCCGTATCAAATGAGAAAAAAAAGAACCTGGGGGCTTAAAAAGTTGTCTCAATTTCAAAATATATTTTAGTCTAATGCTGTTTTGAGTGGGAGAATTTCTGTTTTCTATATCCAGATATATGATTCATTTGTTTTATGTTCAGAAAATGTATAATGACTTTTCATTATACAGGGGAAGTGTAGGATATCATAGATCTAGGCAACCATCTCAATGTAAGCATTCCCTTTTTTAAAATGTAAGATTTCATTTTGGAATCTGTACATTTCTTCATTTGGAGGATATATTTGAATTGTTTGTATGTCTAAAAATAACTCAGGAAGATTGCAAGAATCACGGTTTTCTAATGGAGGTAGCCTTGTTGCTTTATCTTTAAATATCATTACACTCATATCAATGTTTTGATTTGATAGATGCAGAAATCTTAGTAGTGCCTTTAATACTGGAGAAACTGTTGAAAGGGATATATTCAAATGTCATTTAGTTGGTGAGCTTTAGAATTTTCTACATATGTAATTGATTCCTTAAGATGGTCCAGATACTTATGTGGGAACTCATTAGCTTTTTAAGCCTTTGGTTTCCCTTCTGCTCGATCCTTCTGTGAAACCAGGCACTTGTACATTTAACTTGATCTCTTTACATTTTTTGACCTTATGATATAAGCAAGAATGTGAATGGATGTGTCATCTTGTAAAATATACATGATGTTCAAAGCATTTAAGACTAAAGAAAACCAGCTGGGAAATAAGTTGGACTTCATGGAGTGTGCTAGGCATTATTATTTTTCCCTCCATCTCCTACATCTTATTTCCCCTTCTTTCAGTATCACATTCCATATTCTGTGCTAGGCAGCAGATATTAATCTGAGACTGTCTTGTCGATGTCTCTGCTAGGATACTACTATTTTCCTAGACATCTCACACTCAGCATAAGTAACACTAAATAGTTGGTGACACTACTATCAGTCTTAGAGTGCTGTGCTCACCTAGAGTATCTCCCTTCTGCTCTCCAACCTATAACTCATGAAGTCCCACATCGCACATTCACACTGAAACTGTACCTCCAGCTATTTGGCCATGAGCTTGCAGGAGCTATCAGGTCCTGATTTCAGCACCTGGCTTTCTTACCTCTGCTTTTACCTCAAAGATTCCTGCCCCATAGCCCAGGCCTTCTTCATGGTGCAACTTGGCTGATGCTTTAGTGACTCATTTCTCATTGCCTAAAGACATAAGTCAAATGTCTGGAAACCCCTTGTGGCCAGGACCATGCCACAGTTGCCAGCTTCTTCACACACACACACACACACACACACACACACACACACGCATATATATATATATACATATTTTTATCATTTTAAATTTATTTTATTATTTTATGATACAGTTCCATATTTGCTGGGATTTCCCTGACCCCCTGCCCAAATTTCTTCTCCCACGCAGATTTCCCCTTATTATTACAATAGTAGAGGCCTTCATAAACCATCATAATCCATCATTCTGCCATTTAAGTGGGTATGCACAATGGCAGATTCCAGCATCCTGTCATCAAGATGCATTTAACAGTTTCATTGGGAGTCCATCTTAGATTTGCAAACAGAGATGCATACTACATTGTATCTTCACATCCTGATATGATAGTCTCTATTACACAGTTAATACATCCCCTTAAATGAAGTTATGAAACAAAATAAACAACAGAAAGAAAAACAAAATTAATAACAAGGTGAGATTAAATAACATGCTGCTGAGTAAAGCAAATGATACTACAGTATACTTATGAGTCAGTGAAGAAATTAATAAGAAAAAATGATTTTGAAGAAATCAAAATAAAAACAAAAATATCAAAACTCCTAAGACATATCAAAAACAGTATTGAAAGGGATATTGATCTTGTACTTTGCATGAAGATTACCTTTTATCAGTGTGAACATTCAATATTTGTCCTTGTGGGATTGACTCATTTTACTGAGCGCAAAGGTCTCTAATCAGGGCCATTGTGTTGCAAATGGTAAATTTCATTCTTTTTATTGTCTGATTAGCACTCCATGGAGTAGATGCGCCAGCTTCTTTCAATATTCCCTGTGTTCTGCTTACCAGCCATATGGATTTCATCAACCTGCTCTTAACTTCAAGTCTCAGTTCATACTTTTCATTCCTTTGGAACACTTTTTAAACCAGGTAGCCCTTTTCACTATTTCTATGGTATGTGGCCCTTTCTCAACATTAGCACTTCTCACATTATACATATACATATCTATCTGTCTGTCTGTCTCTCTATCTGAGGGGAGGCATTGTAAATAGGTTGACACACAATTAAATTCCCGGTCTCTAGCCCATGGCATACATCTTAGAGAAAGACTCAAAAAATACTTGATGCATTGTTCATTGATGTGGAAGTTTTCTATATGTGCCATAATAAAACATCTTAAGGAGCAATTGGACAAAAGAAATGCATTTCTTCACGTTTCTGGAGTCTGTAAGTTTAAGATCTATGTATCACAAGAGTGGTTCCTTCTAAGGGCTCTTTCCATGGCTTGCACAAGGGCATCTCCTCCCAGTGTCTTCACATGATTTTTTTTTCTGTGTGTATCTTTGTCACAGTTTCCTCTTCTTATAACCATCCAGTTCTATTCGATTAGGGCCAACCTTGATGTCAGTTTTACCTTAATTACCATTTTAAATTTGCAGTTGAGTGGATGACGATTTACTTTCTTGAATCCAATCTTACTATGAATAGATATAAATGTTCTGAGTGGAATTCTCATAGTGACTTAATGGTATGTCAAGGCGACTTCAGGTTTTAGGTTTGGATACTACTCAATTCAAGTGCTGGTGATGAGTTTTTCTTCTTTTGAAAGGGCTTACTTTCATTTGAAAGGCAGAATTACAAAGAGAAGGGGAAGGGTGAGAAGGAAGGCAGGGAGAGAGAGAGGCAGGGAGGGAAGGAGGGAATAAAGAAGAGAAAGAGAAATCTTTCATCCACTGGTCCACTCCCCAAAGGGCTCAAAGGCAAGCTGAACTAGCTGAAGCCAGGAGCCAGGAGCTTCTTCTAAGTCTTCCAAATGGGTGCAGGGTCCCAGGACCAAGCACTTGAGGCAGCCTTTACTGGTCTGCCAGGACGTAAGCATGGAGATGGATCACAAGTGGAGCCACCAGATCATGAGCCAGCATCTGTATGACATGCTGGTACTGAAAAGGGAAACTTAGTCTACTATACCATGGTGCTGATCCAAGCTTTCCCTTTTCTAGCTAATGGATTCAGATGATTTGTTGGTTATAGGAGCAATGTTGATTAGCTTTTCAGGAAAACAGAGGTAAATAGATGGCCTTATTTTAGTACCTACCAACTGTGCTGCCAGAATTTAAGCCTCTGCCTTTATTCTCACTACACGGATATTTTACCTGTTCAATATGTGACTTTTGTCAGAACCTCAGGTTGGTGTGTTGAAATGGAACTGTTTCTATTGTACAAGCATATTTGAAAAATGTTAGCTTTTCTCAGTTGAGTTATTACTGCAGGGCAAATGCAATCTTCAGTTTATTTGGCTGGTCCTGGTGCATTTGTCACCGTATACATGAATGAAATACTTCAAAGCAGGAGGAATCTTGCGACATGTGGCTGTTACAGCAAATAACTAGGATAGGGATTACCTCAAACTCTGAATATGTGATCATTTGTTGGTAAGTCAAGAACAACTCAAGAACCCAACAAAAAGCCTTTTGTTTTCTGTCAGGAATATTTTTACTTGTAGTCATTTCTCTGCACAAAGAATGAAGCAATAAGGAGCCGTAAGGCACTTCTCGGGGAGAAGAGCATGTGGCGCAGGGGCTGCCGAAGGCATGTACAAACATTCCGTTTGGACCTTCCAAGACAACTGGTGGCAAGACTTGATCTTAATAAATCTTACGCAGGTCAATTTTAAAAGTGTATGACATGTAAATGATGTTATAAATATCCAAATGACAAAAATATTTTGAGCATTGCCTGTTTGAGGATTGGCCGTTGTTGGATTGGCCAGAAACAAATGAGTGTTTCTGGAGTCACCTGGGAGTAAATTATTCTCTAGTAAATTTATACTAAAGCAATTCTTTCCCCTCATTTTCTTTCCTTTGGAAAGAAACTAAAAAGCAGAATACCATTGTAGAATAGAATGTTTGAAGACAGAAAGCTCTGAATTTCTCTAGCAACAGCCTACTGGTCATGCCTTATGGAGAAGCTTCTGTTGGTTGGAGATGACCCTCAACCCAGAACACATGCTTTGGACACTGTTGTTTTTAAACAGGAATGAATCATTACATAAAATCAAATACAATCAGAATTTTCGAATATGGAATTGAAGAGGGGACATGTCGTTCCACAGATCCCATGAACAAAATTCTTATTTGCAGTCCTAGAAGGAAACGCTGGCTTTGTTCATCCTAAATCACCTGTGGTTTGTTTCAATGTGTTAATGCTTTAATTCCAGAGAGCTAAGTGCACATGAGCATTTAGCATTCATTCTGCCATTGTCAGCTAATCACAATGAATGAGTTTAGAAAATTACTTGATTAGCTATTTATAGTAAGGGATTTGAGGATTCGTGTTCAGCTTTTAAATTGGAAAAGAGAACATATATTTTGAATGGAATATGAATGGAATGTAGAAAAACAAATTTCTAGCCATCGTCCAGCTTTCCTACTCAGTTTCCTCTCATGTGGATTTGATTCTATGTCTATCTTTATTTTAACTTGATCATCTATTAAGTGTCCATTAAATACAAACTGATATTTGTATGCTTACATCCCATCTGGTGACAGGTAACAGATCATGCTGTTGGAAGATGCTGACACCTGGTCATGATAGACTCTGTGCCATTGGGGACAGTGCCTCAAGTATGTCTGAGATAATGACAATCTCGTCGAACATGTGTATACCGAACCCAAAAACAGGCCTGATGAACAGCAATACCTTCCAACAGCGAATAATCAACGCAGGAAATTTAGGACATAACAGCTTGCTTGCTCTTTACACTGTCATGGTTGATTGGTTTTTCTCATCACCCTTTGTTTAAAATCATTTCAGAATTAATTGGTGTTCATTAACGAAAGTCTTTGCAGTGGAATTGCAGAAACAGTCATTAATGTAGTTAATAAACATAAAAAAGGAGAAAAAATCCTATTACTGCATCCCTACAGGCTGTTAACTAACATTCTGTGTGAGAATACATAAACATAAATTAAACATCTTTCGAAGTGCTAAGAATGTGGGAATTTCACAGGATGATCTATAATACTACTTTGAACTAATTTGCTTGTTTTTAAAATTTATATTTCTGAGAAAATAATTCTCATTAGAAGCCCTCATCTTGGGTGATCTTTCTGAGATACCAAGGCAAAATCATCCTGCTGGTAGATACAACCTAAAAGCAGAGCATGTTAAGGTAAATATGACGAGAGCTAAATTTAACATAATGCCATTATTTGATTACTTAATAGACTCCTAAACATCTGTGCTGAAAACACCAAAAAATATTTTAAAGAATAAATGCTTTTATTATCAGGTGCCTCCATTTTGGCTTTAGTGTCACAATGCCAAATTTTAACCACATCCCATACGGATGAATTCCAGGGAAGATCTACATTATTTTGGAATAATGACCGACTTTTGTTTAAGTCCAAAGTCCTGGAACTTAATAATGTGTGTGAGTGAGTATCTAGCCTGTCTCGCTGTCTGTTTTCGTGCACAGAACTAATGGTGATTTCAAAACATTTATCAAGCTAGAAAAATGCAACAAAATTTCTTTTTCTTCTTCCATTACACCATGAGGCATTTCAGTTTTCTAAAGGGAAATCAACAAACTTAAATATGGTTTTAAGGATATTTTTCTTTATCTGTTTTCACATTATTTGAAAGACAGAAGCACAGAGAGGGTAGAGAGGAAAGACAGAAAAGCAATGTTGCATTTGCTTGTTAAATGACTAAGTGCCTGCAACAGATAGGGCTTGGCCAGGCTGGAACCAGGAACCTGGAAATCAATCTGAGTCTTCCTCATGGGTTCCAGTGACTCCAATTCTTGAGCAACTCTCTACTTCTTCCAGGGGGCTGCATTACCAGGAATATGGAATGAAAGTAGAAATGGTCTGGAACTCAGGCATTCAAATACGGGATCTAGACTCCCCCAGTTCTCTCCTGCCTGCTGTGTCAAATGTGTGTTCCTAAACACAGTTTAAAAAACTCCTTTTTGGGAGGTGTTTGGACTGGAAGTTAAGCTGTTGGTTGGGATGGCTGCATTTTATATCATACTGCCTGGATTCTGGTTGCATTTCCATTCTCCATTCCAGCCTCCTGCCAGTGCATACCCTGGGAGGCGAGAGCCAACAACCCAGAGGGATTTGAGTCTGTGGCTTTGGGTTTAGTCTGCCTTAGCCCTATCTGCTTCAGGCACTGAGGGAGTGAGTGAGCTAACAGAGCTCTTGCTCTCTCCCCTCCTTTCTTCTCTTCCCCTCCTTTCCCCTCCCCTTATCTTCTCCTCCTTTTCTTCTTTCCACTACCTCTTGTCTCCTTTCTTGTCCCTTTCCCGGTTTACTTTAAAATGAATAAAATTTTTAAACATTCATATTACTATTCAAATATTGAAATTCATTATAAGAATGAAGTGTCTGAGGAAGACTAATTTTATAAAGAAAATGGGTTAATTTATCTTCCAGTTTTGGAGACTGAAATTCTAAAAAATTGAGCAACCACATGGCCTCTGGTGAGGATCTAAGTAAGGACGAATGGCATCATGGCGGGAGCACATGTGCTTGGATGAGGGCACACTGTATTTCAGGAAGCCAGAGAGCAGCTCAGGGCACCCTGTCCACTCTGCTAAGCTCCCTGTCAGGAGAACCAACCAAGTTCCCGTGAGAACTACTTGAATCCCTTCACATTACAGCTTTCCCAATGACCCAATAACCTCCTTCCAAACCTGCCACATTGGGAACAAGACACAGAATCCTCAATGCAAAATTCTTCAAAATCACAGCATGTCTATCAGTACCGTGTTTTTGAAAAGAGGCATGGAGTATGGAGGACTTTTTGCTTTAACATTATCAAGCACAGTAGAAACGCCCTTAGCTCATCCTACCAAAATGAGAACCTATAAGATTTGCTAGCACTCTGTAAGCCCTGACAGAGGTCCACTGGCTACTTACCATGACATAAACACTGATGGCCAGAGGCACTTTATGGGCCAAACTGCCAATTCTGCTCCCATCAAATGAATAGCATTCTTAGCAAGAGTTAGTTTTCTTTCCAACATTCTTAATATAAATTGTACTTATTATTGTAATTATATACTTTAAATCAGCATTACATCAACCCAAAAATGATATTAACAAGACAAAATTTCCAATGAAATGAAGTTGAATCTTTTAGGAAAATTCTATTGATTTCTCGTGGCACTGAAATCACCACCAGCATACTGGGTTGAAATGCTACATGCCAGGCTGGTGCAGTAGCCTAAAGTTCTCACCATGCATAGGCCGGGATCCCATATGGGTGCCAGTTTGTATCTCAGTTGCCCCACTTGTAATCCAACTCCCTGCTTGTGATCTGGGAAAGCAGTTGAGGACTTCTTGGACTCTGCACCCGTGGGAGACCCAGAAGAAGCTCCTGTCTCCTGGCTTCAGATCAGCTCATCTCTGGTTGTTGAAGCCACTTGGGCAGTAAATCAGTAGATGGAAGATCTTTTTATCTCTCCTCTTTGTGAATCGGACTTTCCAATAAAAATAAATAAATAAATCTTTAAAATTTTGCTACATTCTTTTTTCCTCTGTTATTGTTCTGGAGGTCTGAGATTTGTGAAGAGGTTATAACACTAAAATCAGTGTGCCAGGTATTTCCCTTATCCCAGTCCCAGTACCTGGCTCACTGATTTAGGAGCCTATGGAACTGTATCATAAAATGATCATCATCATAATAATAATAAAGTTATTAAAATGAAGGGAAAAAATCAGTGAGACAAATAACTGCTCTCCTGGAGAGCTCTAAGGAACATTTGTTTCTTGCTCTTTTTCACTTTGTAGAGGCCACCTGCATACCTGGGCTTTGTTTGTTCCTTCCTCCATTTTCAGTCAGTAGCTCCGTTCTCTGCGTTCTGCTTCTGTTACTGCACAGCACAGGCTGCCCCTGCCTCTGTGTCACCTCGCCTTCAAGATGTTCATTACATCGACAAGTCTGTTTGTCCTGGAAGCTGATTCAGTCAACCACTCTGGGTCCTGGGGTGTGGATATCGACAGGGAGAGTGTTGGTTTCTCTATCCCTTTCTACCTCTGTGCCCTGAAATTCTTGTCCATTTGACATGCTAAATGTGTTCTATCTCATACCAAAATGCTGAAAAGTCTCAACCTGTTACATCAGTAAATTTCAGTAGATTTTGAAGTGCAGTCACAACAAATGTGTGCGACACAAGTATTAAATATCAATAAAAAGTATAAGAAACTGAAGCCCTAACTTCTGTTTCTCAAGTGCCCCGCATTTCCTAGTCTATTTGCAAGCATTTCCGACCAGCACTCCTAGAGGACACAGTCATTATGTGTGCTTCTTGGTGTGTAATCAAAGCATTTTGCTTGGTTTGAAATATATGTGAATGAACTTACGCTAATACAAGTAATTTTAATGTGCTAAATGCTGTGATATCCCATTTAACTGAATTTTGTTGATTCAGTGGCCTACTGAGGGTTGCAATAAAGTATACTTGAAATTTTCTAACCAGGTAGCATTCAAGGCTGAGATTTTCTGCTTTAGGTTAATTAGCAAACTTGGGCATTATAGATTCAGCTTTGTCTCCTGCTGCTGTATCTTATATGGCAAACAGATCAGGCCATTTATTGGTCCCCCCAATTTTCTCAGACTTTCAGTTCCTGTAGGACATTGTTCATGCATTTTAACTTGTTTCAGTGCCATCTTCTCCTATCATTTGTTAAAAGACTTATTTAGTTATTTTTATTTGAAAAGTGGATTTACCGAGAGAAGGAGAAAGAGAGACAGATCTTCCATCCACTGGTTCACTCCACAAATGATCACAATGCCCAGAGCTAAGCTGACTCAAAGCCAGGAAGCAGGAAGCTCATCCTGATCTCCGCATGGATGCGGGGACCCTGGGCCGTCCTCCACTGCCTTCCCAGGCTACAAGCAGGGAGCTGGACAGAAAGTGGAGCCGCCGGGACTAGAACTGGCATCCCTATGGGGAACTGGTACCTGCACCTAGAGGATTAGCATGTTGGCTCTTACTAGTTTAAATAGTCTCCCTTCCTCTCCAAAAGGTGAGGCAATTTATCTTATTCCTAGTTTCTATTATAAAAATTGTTCAATTTAGGTGAATTTACCATCCTGAATTTTACCAATTGATGAATTATTTTCATAGCTAAGGAATTTAGTTCATTTAGTCTGTGGGAAGCTACTGGAAGTGCAGTAGATGTGATATAAGAGTCCAATCCAGGGCTTCATGCCTTTTGCGTACTGAAGACTATCGTAATCTATCTAGAAATGATGTAACTACAGCTAGTTTTTAATGCATGTCATAACATTAACCTAGAAAAATAGTTTCTTCAACATTTTTGAACATAAAATACCAGGGCAGGTAATTTAAAATGGGATTATGATACACTTCTAATAAATGCAACATCAAATCCTCTCAGAAGTGCACATGCAGAATCCCAACAAATCATACTTTTATTATGGCAAAAACAAACATGTGTATTGGGACTACACATGTCATTGCAGGTGTCATAGTACGGAAGATATGATATTGAACTCTTAGCTATAACTAAAGACAGTCTTGACCTGATAAAGAAAATTTACATTAACCTTTAGTAATAAAAACATAAAAGCAGGAAAACTAAAAATTGTTAGCCTAATTTTTTTTATTGACTAAAACATCCAAATGGCTTTAGGCATCACGAAACAATAAAAAAATTGTGACTTCCTATTGGGTTTTTGATCCGTTTTAATTTGTTTTTGATGCTCTGTGCAATTTTTGAATATCTTTCATAGCTTGTAATAAAATAGCCGCAGTGCAATTTTGCACGTATGTCAAGCGATGCGTGACCTGCTATGCAAATTTAATACCAAGGTGCCAAAGCTGAATTCATAATATTTCCCAACTACAGAGCTGTTTAAGGCAGTTTAGAAATCAATGAATATATAATATGGAGGTGATAAGACCTAAATAAAAACCCTATTTATCTACTATGAAAAAGTATTTATACACAGAATACTTAGCACAAGCAGAAAACGGACAGTTTTCAATTATATGGTTTGCATAAACAAATGTTAAACTGTGTGCTCTGAATAGATAATAATGTAACCAGTCCCTCTGCATTGTGCTTTAAATGTTGATAATGTTCATGGACGTGTCCCCTCTTAGGATATAAGTAAAATGAAATGTGCAGTTGAAAGAATGGCTCGCCTCGGAATTCTGGTATTTCCTCTACATTTTATGGTGCTTACATTCTATAATTAGTATATGAATACACCTTTTGAATACCAAGGTGAAAAAAAAAGTGTATTTTATGAAATCTTTGTGAGTTTGGGTTGGTTGGTTTGAGACAATGTTCTCCCACATTATTTCAAAACATGCAGTCAATCTATTTGGGTTTTAACTTTTAGTATGATTCAATTCAAAGTGATCTAATGCTTCTGTTTCTGGTGGACCAGCTGTGCTGGAACTGACTAAACATTTCAGGGAGTTGCTGACTGGAATTGGTGTAGTAGCTGTCTCCAAGGAAGATGGGAAAAGACAGGGTTTTATTGATGAGAATGTACTGTAGCTTTTTTGATGGGAAAAATGTATTTTGATATCTCCCCAGAGAGGATTATATTGTATGCAAGTGTGTTTGTCCATGTGCAGTGTGTGCTCACACGTACATAGGTTAATGTGCATGTATGCATGTACAATCACACATATTCCATCTGGACTGTTTCATGTCACCCCTGCTAGACGAATTCCAGACACATTTATATCCTTGGGCTTAGAGTAAGTAGGTACAATTATGATTGATAGTCTGAAGAACAGTAAAGGGAAAGGTAGGGGTGGGATTTGAAAAAGAGATCTTTAATATGATCTGAATGATTCTGATACTTGCAAGGACTTGGGTACACTTATCGTGGACCAAATGCTACCTAACGAAGTCAAGGAACTCAAATGATAAAGGAAGGTATAATTCTTGGTAGGCAAAAATGGACTTTCGCGCTGGGTCTGTGGTTTGGAATTACAAGAAGGAAATTCAGTTTCCAAAAATGCAACTGAGCTAAAGCCACATTTTGTCCTTAAACAAGTTGCCAGGAAAGACACCAGATAGAAAATTGATGTGTCCCTGACTTTGAATTTTCACTTGCCATATGTTTTCTCTTGGAAAGCAACATTGTAAGAGGACTTCAGAATCAGATGAAAATTTTTAATGAATTCTAAAATGAAAAGCAAGTATAGCTGACATAATCTCAAGATTTTACTACTAAATTGTGTTTATGGTATTTTTCTATTATATTTTCTGCTAAAAGATAAGCATGACGTGATTTACGCCTTTCATAGAAGATTACACGTTGCTTTGAAAATGGGTTGTGATGTCAAGTCCTGTTCATCCTAGTTAAGAAATGGGGAAACTGTCAGGGACAGCAGTGTGATTTTCTAAAGATATGTGACGTATTTTGATTGTGGAGCCTGGTGAAATAGAGATTTGGCGATTATCTGGGTCATTTCATCAACACAGACATCCAAACTTGATAATTCAGACAAAATATAATCTGCCTTGGCCAGTTTCATTGAACAGATGAACTGAAAAATTGCCAGATCTTTGCTTACTGATGCTCTGTTCAAATCAGCCTTCCTTGCCATAAGGCCAGAACAGGCTGACTCCCGGTGCAGACTCTCATTCCCCTTAGCTTAATTAAATGTTCCGGGCACCTGGAAGTGGTGCAATTACCTAAGGGACAGCTTTAGCTGTATATTAATCCAAGGGAAGGGAATGTTGTTGAAGCATTGCAGGGTTGCCACTCAAAAGTACACACCCATGTTCTTAAAAGAGCGTCTGTGGATGCTTCGGCATAGCCAAACGCCACAAACTTCTCCTTAGATGTTTGTCCCAATAAGCATTCCTGTTTTCAGGCTTTTACCAGTATTTCTGGGAAGAGGATGCAAATAAGGGGTATTTTGGAATATAACTGTGGAAAAGAATTTTTGAAATTTGTTGTTCAGAAATAACATCTGTAGACTCAATTATTTGTCAAGATTCTAATTTACTGCTGTGCAAACAACCAGCCAAATTATGTTATCTGTATTTACTCCAACACTTGCTGTACTCCTGAGGATTTCATTGGCAAGCAAATGTCCTGTCAAAATGTTTTCTGTGGCTGGAAATCTTTCTAGCTCTTAGGTATAATAAGACTCAAAATTAATTAGAAGTCTCCTAATAAAATTTAAGTTTGTCATTTAGGGTACTTTGCAATATGTGAGAACCTTTATTCTGCAGTGATGATAACAGGAGGAATGCGTGTCTGTCTGCATTTGTATTTGTGTGTTTTGAGCCCATGTGCGCATGTGCCCACCATCATTATGGTAAATTGCCTTGGTGAATTCCACTCAGCTGTGCAAAAATCTGTAATGCTGGCAGAAGCAATTATATCATGTCCATAATATTGACAAAGACTCCTAGATTTAGGAAAAAGTGATGTTTGAATGGGCAGACAAAATTGTGTGCTAAGTGATGTGCTTTAAAGTAAGCATTTTGATGAGCATGAGCTTACGTACCCAAGAGGTCTGTCCTCTGTCAATTATTCACCAGTGTTAACATTGGACATGCCTTTGTAAAAAATCATACAAGATCCCCTGTCTGTTCTGATATCCATTCTTTGTGAAAAAAAGGAAAATGTGTTCATTGTTCTATAATTTATTGCCATGATAAATGACACACTCCCAAAATTCATATAAATGATGAAAGCAAATTCGAGAAAACTCTTCATTTGAAATGTAACATGCTGATTATTTGCAACTGTTCCTTGTGAGTTGGGATTTTCAAACACAGTAAAAAATGTTAAATGACTTGAATATTGCACAGAAAGGAAATTTTCTGAAAAATAATTGTTTCAGACTTGTTGCTTTAGAATGTAGTTTTGGGTGCATCTCAATGGAAACACTGAGGTGTGCACACGCACATACTTTTATCTCTGAAGTGTAATTTATTAGCAGTTAAATTGTTTTTATTTGTAGCTATGTGTCTGTACATTAGTCTGTGATTTACTGTGAAATTTGTCAGCTTTGCCATGACCAACCCATGAAATTTGTCATGCTTCTGGTTTACATGAAACTCCATTTATAATATTAATTCTCTAAAATTCTCAACATTGAAAATGTTTGATACTGTATTGGCTGTGCAATGAAAGGGTAAATTACAAGTGTGAACTATCTATAGATATTTTGACATTTATATTTTTAGGTTTCATTTTATCTTAACTGTGCCATCATTACGAATTCATTTGCTATCACTGGAAAAGTACTTAGTATAAATGGATTCATTTAGTATCCATGTGGATGTTGCATGTTCTTTTATATGGGTTCTATAATTTTATTTCATTTCCACTTTAATTTAAAATTAGTTAATGGGTTCACTTATAACTGTAGTATATTTTTAAACATCCAAACCCCATAGTGAAATTTTCTTACAGTTAAAACTCTTGAACCATTTGCCTGCATAGTAGAAAAAAAATTCTACTTGGTCCTTTTCAAAAATCTTAAGTAACAACACCTCTATCTGAGTGGTGCCCACTTTTGGTAATCAGGCATAATATCATGCAAATGTAGAAATGGTGTTAACCAATGCAGATGGGTTAAAGAGAAGAAAAACCATCTCCAAGGACATTTTTATGTACCTAATATTTGTTCTGGTGAATTACACTGAATCTGTATTTTGTTTATTTTTTCTTAATGTCCCATCTGTTCTTTTAGTGTTTCAGTTGGTCTCAGGTAGTCTCTTGCACCAAGTGAATGAATATTCAGCACTATAAAGATTGTGTCCTTTGAAAATCCTTCCTGATATTTGCAAACCAGAGTAATTGTCATCCCCTAGCAGGGGGTTCCTGTGTGTGACTTTCACATGCTCACACTTTCACTCAGTGTTAAGTAACAGAGCTACTCAACACTTAACATTGTAGTTGAAAGCTATATGATTAATCTTCACTCTTCCTAGGGAATTTTTTAAACAAAAGTAGCTTCATTTTCAATTATGTGGGAAAGCACAGATCATGTGCATGAAAGGTTTAGATTGTTGAAAAGCCATAATGTACGTATATGGTTTTAGTTTGTTTGTAGAGCTGCAATAAACTGTTTGCTTGAGGTTAAACTCAGGTATTGCTTACCTGAGGGGCTGGTTGTCCCTCTAGACTCATTGGAAAATGCAAAGCAAGGTTACAAGAACTCTGCTTATAAACATGCATGCATAGGTACTTATCTGTAATGGACACTAACACACTGAGAAGTGAAGATACAGTGCAGTATGCATCTCTACTCCTGAATAAAAGATGCACACCCATGAAAATGTGAAATATACCTTGACAGTAGGATACTGGACTTTCTAGTATTATCTATACCTACAATGTCAGGATACACATAAATAGGAGAATGAGGGACTTGTGGATGTTGCTGAAGGACTAAGCCATTGTAATAATGTAGGGAAAACAGCGGGGGAAGGGGAGGGTGGAGTGAGTGGCAGGGGAAATTCCTGAGCCTGTGGTACTGTATCATGATTTTTTTAAATGAAAAATCAAAGAAAGAAAGAACTGTGCTTGGTAGTCTCAGACAGAAAGGCGAGGCTAAGCTCTGCCATTATTTGTATATATTATTTGCTTTGGATGTTTCATCTTACAGCAAAATCAGTCAGCAGCAGACAAAATTTGAGGGACCAGAATAGCAAAAGCACATACAAATGCATTTAACGAAGTTGTAGTGGAAAGGCATCTAATCTCTCCGACCTGTCAGCACTTCCTGCTTCCTTGGACAGTGTGGCATTGGATTATGTATTAATGTTCTTTTTAATATTGCAGGGCCATTAAGACAAAATGATGCAAAACTTGGATCAGGATATTTCACATTATAATTTGTTTTATGTTGTCTTTGCTCCTCCCAGTTGCCCACGTCGCAGCTGCAGCGTACTCCAGGGAGAATTGTTCTTGTGATTTGTAGGCAGCCCCCAAGGCACATTAAACTTGAAAGTTACAGTAATAGGTTTAATCTAGGTGAACCATAGGTTGAAGTTCAGTTTTTGTTTCATGTCTGTTGGAGAGAAAACACCTTTTGTGTGATGTCTGATCAGGTAGGGCAAGCAGCACAGCACTTGGTTCTCTATTCTCTGCTTTCCACCTCTGCAGATGACTCGCAAACCCCATTTCCTATCTGTACGCAAGTTTCAGCTGCATTATGTTTTGACTTGGGTGCTTTACACATACCATTACAGCCACTGTTTATACTCTTAAGTGTTTATCTTGTAAGTATGGTGGAACATTACATAAGTAAGAAATGTATAAATCAATCTTATCTCATGCAATAATTTATTTCTCATAGGCAGCCAGGATCAACCTCTATGCGTGCAGTCCTTAACGAAATACCTAATTTCCCTTAGTACCTTCTCCGTTGCTTAGCTCAGGTACACCTTACCTATAATCTGAATGCTCTTGACAGTCTATCAAACTGCTTCTCCTCCTAGCATTCTCTACGTTCTCACCTGTCTGTCTCTATTTCCGTATTCTTTAACTGGCTTTAAAAAAAATACTGTACTTCATATATCTGTGCTTAAAGACCTCGATGCCTTCATGTTTCCTATAGAATTAAGTCCAAACTCTTTTAATATTCTCAGCCACAGTCCATCCCTATTAAATCATTGCTCCATCCACACTCTGATCACTGCCCCAATCTGCAACCTCGCCTTGTACATGAAGTTGTATTGCAACTCTGGGTTTTGGTTATATTCTTGTGTTGGAATAATCTTTCTGCCAAAAATCATTTAATCATTTAAGGCCATGCACAAAAAATTCTTCTCCTTCTGGGCCTTCCTTCCTTCTTTCCTTTTACTTCCTTTCTCATTCATTCACATCTCTTAAGCAGAATTTATAATGCTTTCATCTTTGGATCTTTTTGGTATCTGAATCACAGAAAGATAATGCATTTTTAAATTACAGAACTTCTGTTTTGTCCTTCTTGGTGTATATTTCCTGAGTAGGTGCTTTGCCATATTTATTAAGATATCTGTGGCACAGTTCCATTCGCAACTATGTGCTTCATAAATGTTTATGAATCAAGTTAGCTGTAATCCAATGGATCCCAAATATAACTACACAAGGTAAAGGAACAGATGTGTGACCTCATGGGGAGGAAAACGACAAACAGGCCCTTAGCACGCACATTGTTTTATCTTGTAAAGAGCAGTTAGCATTTCTGTTGACTTTCTATGTTATGCCATGCGAGTTTCACAGAGGGCTGAGTGACACAGTTTAAAGGAGTCATACAATCAGGTACGAGGAAAGTTTCAGGACTCCAACCTTGCTTGTGTGAAGTCAAGTTGCAGAACTTAGGGAACACAGAAGCTTTCATCATATAGCTGACATTTTACCAAATGAAAGGAAGAATTAAGTTTGTTTAGTGTGTGTGGCTTTAAGGGATGAAATTCGCCTCAAAAGAGACCAAGTTTGTGTGGGTGCCCAATAAGATATGCTTCCTCCTGAGTCAGAAGAAGTTTGACTTTCCTGTCTCATAAAATGTTGGAAGACAGGCTAGAAAGCCACTTGGTAAGAGAGTCCACCAGCAGATGAGGGGCCTCATCAAGCAGATGTTCACAATCAAAAGGCCTTCTTACCATGTAGTTTTGGGGTTCTGTATACTTTGCAAGAGCCTTCATTATCACCTCATATAATATATACAGACTTCAGTTTTAGAGGAACTTTGGTCCCCTATCAAACAGCTGAATTTCTGGAACCCATTAACTGATTTATTCTAGCTTCTGATATTGCTTTTTACTCAGTTCAGTATGAGGGGTGTGTGTGTGTGTGTGTGTTCCAATTAACTGTGAAGGTTTGTGTTTCTCAGAGCCTTGCGTTGAAGTTCCAATTTCAGATGTTAGTGTTCATGGTGGCCATCATAGCGACAGTTGTTCTGAGAATACCTGTCTTTTGAATATTGTCCACCCATCAAGGAATGCTTTACTGTAGTTTATGGAACAACAGAATTTAGGCAAAGGGGAACTGTTTATACTTTCTGTCAAGAGTTGCCCCATTGTTGACCCCACCAGCATTGCTCTTAGCATCAAGCCTGCTTTCACGGGAAGTTCCGCTATGTAAATCTCTGAGAATATCCACATATAGTGTAATATTCATGATACACACAGGAAGAGTTGCCACTACTGCAGTTCCTTTGTTTTTCATGATTTATCCCATAGATATTTCAATAACTAGGCAGGGCATTTTGTAGACCAAGAATGTTAAGGATAGGATTATGGAGTATTTCAACCCCAGAACTTTATGTTCTTTCTTTAAGGTCTAGAAAGAATCAAATGGTATAGCTCATGTGCAAACAATGTGACTTCACATGTTCCAACTTCATCTTACTGATCATTTACCATGTAAAATGCAGCTGATGAATGCAGTTAACTTTTGAGTACAGAGGGGGGAAAAGCATCAGTCAGTTTAAATAGTAACTGCAAATGTATTGTCATGAATTATACAGAAACAATTCCTGTCTATGATGTGTACCATTCTTCCATCCTATATGATGTTAGAACTAAATTCTAAGTGCTCTAGTATCTCTTTAAGTGCAGAGATTTTTGTTTATGTTTCTGCATCCTCACATAGCCTGCCAGGGTTACTTTACTCACATTAATAGCTACGGATCTCTTTGTTGCATTGAATGATTTTCATTTAATTCATAAGCGATCTGTCTTATCTCTTATCTTCTAATGATAGCTCTAATTTTAAAAATGGAAAAATGTACACAATTAGAAGAATTTCAGAAGAGTGTAGATATACAGAAAGAACATATGTTTCTAGGGGAAATAATAAAGAAACCTCTAATATTTACTTAAAGACATGCCTTTGATGAGCAAAAGTGATTCAATTTACTGTATTTCTATAATGCCTATAACTAAAAAACCATATCATGGAAAATAATAATGATAAAAATACAAAACATTAAATTTTATCTATGGATTGTAAAAATCACAATCTATATTTTAATCATTAATAATCTATTTTAGTTCTTCAGAATAGAAAATGTTTTAATGTTTGGAAGCTATGTCTCATGATTAAACATTTATTAATTTATAGAAAACAGATCAAACCACTACAAGGTTAAAAATTATAGATGTCTTTTTCTTTTGTTGGAAAGAAGGTGATTTAAATTTATTGAGTATCTCTTATGTGTTAAAAATTATGGTAGGGTTTTTAAATATATCATTTTGTATAATTTTGTGATTTTTTGAAGCATGTATTTTCAGATCAACTTTTTAACACCAAGGTGAGTATGAAAAGCATTGAAATATTTGGCTAGTGGTAATAGAATAAAGGATCTTAGGCAAAATGTGTAAAAATGTTTTTAATTACTATGCTTTTTTATCTTTCCATATTTCTGTGGTACTATTTGATGTTCTGATATATGTATGCATGTATATATTTTATTATGTCCAATCAGGGAAAATAAATCTGTGAGAAATTCTACATTAATATTTATGTTGAAAATATTCAATATCTTCTTGTTTGTCTATAAAGACATGTGCAACAGATGATCTGTAATCAGTCTACTGTGTAATAGAACCCTAGAACATCTTACTGCTTTCCAGTTAGAAGCTGGTACATATCCATCAGTCTTTTCCCATCCATCCTTCTGTTTCCTTTCCAGTCTCTGGTAGCAATTATTATTGTTTTAAATTCTATGAGAGCAATTTTACTTTTTGACTCCACATGTGAGAGCTTGAGATGCTTGTTTTTCTGTGCTTAGCTTATTGCGCTGAAAATAAAAGATCTTGAGTTCCATCCATGACATTAAATATTTCATTCTTCCTTGCAACTCAGGTGTATTGCATTGTGAATATGTAGCACATCATCTTTAATCATTCATCAGTAGGGAAACTTAGGTTGTTTCCTTTTCTTGACTATTCTGTGTAGTGCAATGATGAACACTGGAGTAAAGGTATCTCTTCCACAGACCGATTTCGTTTCCCTTGGGTATATCTGCAGAAGTGGAGGTACGGAATCATATGTCAGCTCTGATTTAGTTTTTTAAGGAAGCTCCAAACAGAGATCTTTGATTTGCTGCTTTGCTCCCTGAGTGACCACACTGGCTCAGCCTGAGCCAGGCTGAAGTCCAGAGTCAGGAGCTTCATCTGCATGGCAAGGGCTCAAACACTTTGACCGCCTTTTACAGGTCATAAGCACAGAGCTGGATTGGAAATGCAGCAACTGTGGCATGACATGGGATGCCACTGTTGCAGTTGGTGGATTTATCTACTACGCCACAACACTGGTTCCTGGTATTTTTCATTATTGTGTCTATTCAGCTGAACTAGTACTATGGTATCATGCTTTGTGTCTTAAGTCTTGATTCAGTGTTGCCATTAATGCTTTGTAATCACTGTAATTTAGTCTAAAAGTGAACTAAAATAACATCCAAAACTGATGGATACACAAATTTTAATGGTGGTAATGTTAACGAGACAGGATTTCAAATTATCACAAATAAAAATGAGTAACATAAAATAAAAAGCTCAATTATGGTGTTGGAAATTTTTCTGGAGTTCCCACCATTTTTTAAACCACATTAAATTGCATCAGCAGTTGTGGGCTTATCATTGTTATCTCTTCTGTGCTGCATTTTTCTTTTTGTAATACCTGCCCTAAATCCTTTCTATCAAATATTTTGATATTTAGATTTTTAAAAATACTTTCAGATTATTGTAGCTGAGTTTATTTATAGTTTTACACAGAGTGTAGTCTGAGTCATGGACCATGAACTCCAAGGAGATATTTAAAACATCCTGTAAACTTATGTCACAAAATCAAAGAAGTTTAACTGAAGGTGTCAACTGCTCATAGCACTGCATTAGACAAGTGCGTAAATCACTGTAGTCCTTGTGAAAGTGAATTTTGCAAGTAAGAGCTTTCTTCGTGTTTTTGATCAGTTGAACTCAGATTTGCCCAAAACATGTCAAATGAGTTGACTCTGCTTTTTGAAAAAAACTAAATAAAATATTCATATTATAGCTATTTTTCTGAATAAGAAGACAGAAAATATGATATTATGATGGAAATAGGACTACTTCAGAACAGGAATTCATGTGTCAGATTTGTTTTGGTTAAGTTTTTGACTAAATGGCTAAAAAAATGGATTAACTGTTTTAACCAAATACACTGAAGTCATTTGCCTGCCCCTGAAACACTTTTTATTGGAATGGGGAAAGATAAGATTAGAATGACTATTTTTAAAGCATGTTTTGTATATTTCCTTGGCAACCAGAGCAGTGGTTAGCACTCAGTCAAGCTCTATTTATTGAATGTAAGAATGAGTGTCTTTGTCGTGTGAACACTCACGGACCGGAAAAATACAACGTGTTATGCACTAGCTCTTCAGAATTATCATTGCACCCATCTCACAGAGCTATCGTAGATGGACAAAAGTATGGCATCATGTTACAGAATGCTAGGTGACACATTGTAATAAATAAATATTAAAGTGTGTATTAAATACTAATAGCTTTTTACAGTGACTTTTCTATGCTAACCAACTGCAGCACATTCCCCCACAAACAGTATGACATAGCAGAAAGAACAATATACTAAGTGGCCAGGAGACTTGAATCGGGATGCCCACTGTACAATTTACAGTTTCTCTGGTTCAGCAAAGCATCAGTAACTATCTTTATTTCTATTTTCAGCTCCTTAAAATGGGAGTTGTGGTACGTAAACTTCTTGAATGCAGCATTGTAAGACAGACTCTAAAAGGGTTTCTAAGATACTGAATGACTATGAATCAGTGATAAACTGAATATAAATGGAGAAAACTGGTGCAAGAATAAGTTTCTATTCTCTGTGATTTATACTTATTCTAAAAATCATTGCACTTGGTGATTAACAGAGTGCTGTGATCGTTATGAACTATTTAATCTGGGGGAATCCCTTCATAGCTGTGGAAATGCAGACATTGTTAAAGTCAAAGAGCTCAAAGCGAGTCATACTCTCTGTTGGGGAGATTCCAATTAAAAATTAAACTTTCAATTGATTATGGGCTTGATCAAGTTATTCTCATTGGATCTTTGGGGTTTAAAAATGACACAAAAATACAGAAGACAAATAAGGCTCTTTACAACATATCCAGTTCGAAAATGGATCTTTCCCCCAACACATGATACTCTGTAACTGTCTTCTCTGTCTCCCCATATATCAGTTTCCATCCATCACATAAGCAATATGGACTCGAAAGCCACATTTATAACGTCTCTAGTCATCTTCTCGGTCTTTTTACTGAGACAAGTGGCAAAATTTATATTGTTACGGTTTTATAACTGAAATAGCATTATTTCTTTCATGTAAAATACATATATAATTTCAAATGTATTATCAGCTTGAACCATTTTAAAACGTGTACTTCAGTATTACTACTTACATTTGCAATGTTTTCTAGCTATCAACACTGCCATTTTCCCAGAATATTTTAGCAAATTATGTAATATGAGTAGAAATGATGTAATATGAGGGGGTCTACAAGAAATTCGTGGTAATATATATTATGAAAACACTACACATGTGTATCACAATTTTGCCTCAAAAGAAACTTTTCTTAGCCTTTCCTTTTCTTATAAGCTTTTTGAAGAGCCTTGTAGATCATATTGGAAAATGAGATGCATCTTGATTCTTAGAAAAATGGGAATGGACTAATGCATTATTTCCGTTTAGATAATTTTTAAATGGATTTTTCTCACTAAATTCAGCTAAAACAGATGTTTCATCTATTCTAGGCACATATACTGTCATTTGGAGGTAAATTTCACAAGTTTGTGTCTGTGAAATCTTAATAGGCTCATAGATGGGATGAGGTTCTGGCTTCAGTTTAATTGGCTGTATGACCTGTAATAGTTAACTAACTTGAAAATAATAAGTGGGCTGCTCTTAATACTTCTTCATACTGATTGCCATGCTTATATGTTGTTAATTTTTAGAAACCTCCTTTTCTCTGTAATGAATGACATCTGATGAATTACTAGCTTTACCATGTGTTTAAATGTGCCAACTATAGTCATATACTAACATTGAAATGCCCAGCTCACTGAATATGTACAGCATGTAAAGAATAACTATGTAAACAAGGGATGAAGATGTAGAACCATCTTTACCCTTGAGTGAATATCTCATAGACAAAATTTCTAAGAGAGCACAAAATCTTCAAAATATATCAATTCTGGAAAAGTATGTCATTGTGTAAAATGGATAACTGCCATTTTCCAGACCCAATGATTTAACATGTATTTCCTAATTCTAGCAATTGTTGCAGTCCTTCTCTATAGCATTATTTGAAAAATCCACATTATTATGTATGATGGACTATGTTAAAATAATTGTATGGGGAACTCGTCTGGGTTAAGGGGAATCATGTCTGATGTGACTAATTTCCACATTATTTCATCCATAAAAATTCTTCTAGCAGCAAAATTTTATTGAATCACATGTCAGAATCTCTAATTTATTCATGGAATAAATGTTTCATATAATGATTTTTCAAGTAAATGTATTCTGAAATTCATGCATAACCACAGCTGCTATAGAACTATAAAAGTTTGGTTAAAATGGAGGTACCTGCCATTCCTCTTGGAAAGTAGAGTGGGAAATCTAGAATATTTTATGGTAATGAAGCAATATTGTTCACATTTACTTTTTATCTAATACAAAACTTTTACTCAATTATAGCCATTTTCCAATTAGTAACTTTAAAGGGAAGCATTTCACCAACTGTACTACAACTCTTTAAAAGGTTAATGTGAGCTGTGTATACTTAGAAGTATTTAGTGCATATCTCCTGATAAAGGCATGTGTCTTATGTTCTTGTCTGAATACTTTGCATAGTGTTAGTTATTGAAAATAACTTGAAGCAGTCAAGCATGGCTGACTCCATCATAACCTGGAAGAGTAGATTTTTACTTGTTTCCTAGACATTTTTCTACTAGTGTTTGCTTGACTCACTCATGTAAGTGGTAGTTATGGGGCTGGGAAATTTGCAATCCATTTTTTTTAAAGCCAAGAATCTGTGACATGGGACTGTTACTGTATATCAAATTCATTTTAGAGCTCTGATTTTTTTAAAAAAATAACATTACATTGGAAACAGTTTTAGGTAGAATTCAGTATTTTTAAAAACCTGGACTCATTCTCCTCAAAACAGTGGTGCAGGTCATTTTCCTTAAAAACAAGGTATTGCACATCATTAATAATCATGTGATGCACGTTCCTCTTCCCTGCTAGGCTCTTTGGCTTGCACTCCTTCGCTGGGAGATTGCAATGTGCCGAATATGATGGACTTTTATCCCTTAAATTAAAATACAGTATGACATGGTGTGTGTCTGCCTACAGTGCACCATGTTGCTTTTCTAGGCCCCAAGTGTATAATATTGAATACAGTACACAAAGAGTACACAAAGAGTCTGCCCTCTTTAACTGCATGGTTCTTAGACTCAATTTTTTAAATTTTCAATTTTTATTTTATTTTTGTTCTTATTTTAATTTATGTGAAATGAGTAGATTTCACATCTTTCACAATACAGATTTGGAAGCATAGGGGTTCCATTCTCCCCTCCTTCCTCCCACTCCCCTCCTTTTTATTTTTTGCAAAATTTTTATAGTACCATATTCATTCACTTCACCATAACAAGCTTAATGTTTTGATATTTTAAAGGTATCATGTCACCAAGGGTAGAGGAAGGAGAAAAAAGAACGATAGATTTCATATAATAAAGTGAACTAAAATGAAAATGGAAATCCTGCTGTCACTCATGAGTATAGACTTGCTTAGTAAAATAAGCCAGTTCCCAAAAGACAAATACAGTATCTTCTCTCTGATCTGTGATAATCAATGCACAGATTACAATAATCATAATCTCTATGAATGATATTAGCATACTGGAAAATAAGAGCTCAATTTCTAAAAGAATGATTAGTAGAGGTCTGACCAAAATGGCACTTGCCAGAATTGTAGGCTAGAAAGTAAACCAGGAAATAGTGTGTAATGAGCTTTCCATTTAGGGGTATATGGAAGTTCAAAAGACTACACTAAGCAGGCCAGTATAGCTGAACAGAGCATGCAAAGAGGAGAATGGCAGAAGATGAGGCAGAGAAGGGAAGATGGTTGAATGTGGGGTGGGTAGAAAGCAGGGCATGGAGTATATTTCAGGCCATTATAAAGGTTCTGGATTACTCTAAGCAAAATGGGTAGCCACTGGGGCAGTGTAAGGAAGCCACAGCAGCAGGAAGGAGGGCATGCTTGCGTGGTGTTTTGGTGCATTCTGAAATGCAGGTCATGCAGTCCTTTACCTTGCTATGATAATGTAGACTCTGATAGTAAAATTTTACAAAGCTCACGTCTTGTAAGGCTAGCTAGTGCACTAGGCATGGGTGGTTTAGGAGGTGGTGTCAAGGTCTGCCTTACAGTGAAAAATAAATACTATGCCCTGATCATAAATAATTAGCAAATAGATTTTGCAGAAAATGTATCAAATATATAATTTCCATTACTTACTATTCTATCCAATTCACAAAATTTCTGAACATAAATCACATTCCCAACTACTTGCAGACAGCCCATGCTCTTAGACTTTGTCTTCCAACTAAGACCAATATTCAGTCTTTTACTTTGTGAATTTTATAGTACTTGTTTTGAAGGTAGAAAAGTTTAAACTCAAGGCTGAATTGGGATGCAGTAATCATGTTTACATTCATCGCTTCAATACAATTAAGTTTAAATTAAAGATAATGCTAGCTTAGTTCTCTCAGATTCATGAGTATCTGCTTCATGTGCTATCTTCAAAATGCACCAGTAAATAACATGGCTGAAATATCGGAAGGTTGTTGAGTACCAGCGATTAGTTCATAGTTTCTTTCTCTCTTGCAATGTGACCTCTAGGAACACTGGACACATCACTGTTTCGTTCAACTCCATGTCTGTCCAAAATGACACATCTAATTGAGTAAATATTTACTTTATGTTTGTTTTTAAATTCATTTATTTTTAGTGAAAATGCAGATTTACAGAGAGGAGAGATAACGAAAGATCTTCCATCCAAACCCTAAATGAGCACAACTGCTGGAGCTGAGCAATTCCAAAACCAGGAGCTAGGAGCTTCATCTGGGTCTCCCTTACTGGCGCAGGGACACAGAACCTGGCCCATTCTCCAGTACTTTCCCAGGCCACAGGCAGAGAGCTGGATGCGAAGCAGTGCCTCTGGAGCTTGAACCAGAGGATTAGTCAGCTGAACCACTGTGCCTGTCCCCACTGTATTTTGAAAGAATGAATGTAGTCAGAACAAACATTCACTAAATACCTACTATGTAGTATAAGCGCTGTCCTCAAGTGGTTTAATACCTTTGGATGATTTGAAAGGAGGATGGGAGCAGAGACAGAAGTTAGGATGAATACGTAAAGGGAATATTTAAGTGAGACTGCACAGGAAAAGATGAGAGACAGGGACCTTGAGCAGTAGAAAGAAGGGAGAAGGCCACTTGGACAAGGAAAATTGCATAGATGGAAGCTCTGATATGGAAAAGGTCACGTTATGATCTTGGCTTCTCATCAGAAACCTTATAAAGAAAGTTTTCCATTAGCATGTTCCTTAACACCTTCCATGTTGCTAGATTCACTTTCTGGTTCCTCGTAGAAGCAAAAAGGAACAAGTTCAGCCGGTCACTCAACATAAAACCAAAACTCGTCCTCTATATGCACACTCATTACCACTGCTGCTCGTGTGTTTAGGTGCATACATGCACAGGTGGACATAACCTGGCTAGGGTGGCAGACTACAGAGATGGATGACTGTACAGTCCTGATATGAAGAAAACAAGGGCCACATACTCATATACACTGAAAGGGAATCTGCGGGGTTTTAATTGTAGTTGCTAACATTATACAATTGTCTTTGGAATGCAGATGCATGATTTCACTGGCTCTGTTTACCTAGGATGGCATTGTTTAATCTGCTCCCTAGGAACCAAGATGAAAATGTCACTAAAGGTTTCATCTCCTAGGTAGCGCCTAGGAGATATTACCTGTACTGTCCAGGTCCGCTGAAGTCAGCTGCAGATGGTTTTGATCTTAACATTTCACATGTATTTTAAACTGTTGCCTGAAATGTGAAAGTCTTTTGCAGTGCGAATCCTTTGATTACAGGATGAAACGTTTTGTAACCTTTTAAAGCATTCCCATGTCACTAACCTCATTGCCAGCAGAGCTTTTGAGGGAAAGTTGCACCATTCCCATTTTATAGCCATGATAACTGGGTATCAGGAAGAAGGAAAAAAGAGATACAATAAAATAAGACAAAAGTGACCTCTACCATGTTGTTTATTGTATCATTATTTATTTTGGATGCTGCTGATTATGAAAATCTCAGCAAAGTGTCTCCAGAATAAATTTACATCTTTCCTTTCTAAGTCATGGAGCCAAAGCAGCTAGGACCAAAAGCAGGATCCAGGATTAGGGGGTGAGCAATTTCAGCAAGCATAAAGTCAATTTCAGATACAACTATTTTTCAGTCTAATTTTCTTGCGATCCAAAGTCTTTAATGCAATTATCTTTCCTGCTTTCCTAATAGAAACAAAGACCCTCTACATATTAAGAGTATTTTGATTATACAATAAACAGTAAAGCATTACAAAATAAGCAGTATGTATAAGCCCCCAGTGCTCTTATACTATTTTCTGAGACCTTTGTCCATTCTGCTTTTGTATGTAAAAACTATTAACTTGTTCCTTGCACACATCCTTTCTTTCTCCCTCTCCCCACCTTCCCATTCCTCCTGCCCCGTTTTCCCCGTATCTGTCTCTATCTCTATGTGTTTGTGTTCTACCACATGGTTGAAAGTAATGATGAAAGTAGTATAGGTGAAAAGGGCAGAAATAATGGTTAAATATCACATATACTGCTATAGATATAAAGCACCAAGAAATAGACAAGAGAGAAACAAGATGAAAACTTTTCATGGGCCATGTGCCAGAATGGAGAGTGACTGCATTCTGGATCTGAATCTTCTTTGGCCATGGTGAAGTTCTGGAACTAGATGATGGCAATGGTCACACAATATTGCAAATATACCCAACACCACTGAGTTATACCTTCAAAATGATAGTATTTAATTTTGTTGCTTGTGCTGTTACTTGAATTTTAAAGGAAGATTCCCAGTGAAACTGTTAAATATACCTTGACAGTATGATACTAGATTTTCTACCATTGCCTATACCTACAATACTATTTAACACTGAAATAGCAGAATGTTGGATATGTGACTGTTACTGAAGGACTATACTACTGTAATAATATGGGGGGAGTGAATGGGGAGGGAGCAAAGGGAGGTGGGGCTGGGATTTCCTATACCTACAAAAATATATCATGGAAAACTGCAATAACAATAAAAATACAAAAAAGAAACAGATCATGCAGTGGGATCTAAAGTGCATATTCAGAGTGTGATTTTGAAGAAGGTTGTCATTGAAAAAGTATCATGTGAATTGCGATCACATGGTATCTACTGGCCATTCCCAATAGATGGAGCTGCACTGAGAAAACTGTAAGGAACTTCCTTGACCACTTGGTATTTGGAGACCACTGGCTAAAATTGCCCCCTTCCTCATTAGTAGTGAGGAAAAGGAAAGAACAGAAAAATCATTCCTGATCCCCCCAAGCCCGAGAACTTGATCATATTGTATCCCTTCACTTGACTATGGAATTCCTTTAAATGATATCTCCCCTTAGTTCTTCCAACATACTATAAGATAATGCATTTTTCAGTAATGCCTTTTATTATGTAGAAGGTGGTGTGCTTACCTTCTATAGCATCAGTAGATAAAGGTTAGTGTTTCTAAGCCATTTAAAGGGGATGCAATTTCAAGGAGTATAAGAATAAATTGACACAGAAGTGCAAAAGAGGGCCTGGCATGATGACTCTGTAACTAAATTCTTGCCTTGGCATGCACCAAGATCCCATATGGGGGCCAGTTCATGTCCCAGGTGCTGCACTTCCCATTCTACTCCGTTTACGGCCTGGGAAAGCAGTGGAGAATGGCCAAAGGTTTGTGACCCAATAAATTTGACATGGGGGTCATGATTTTCTTTATGCAAATACATACTGAATTAAGTGAAGCAATAATTGACATTAGTTAGAGCAGGGGACCTAGAAACAGAAGCATAGGTTTGGGGCCCATCTCTTGGATTTATCATTTGTGCAATTTTGGAAAAGTTACTTACCTTCAAGCTACAAGTTCTTCATCTTCAATCCAGAAACCTTCCCTACCTTTCTCATCAGGTCATCACTATAATTTCTAGATGAATTAAAGATGTAAAAATGAAATCTGCATATGAGAAGGGGATTGGTAATTCCATATTTGCAGAGCTCAACCTACTAAAGCAAACACATGGAAACAACCTAGATGTCCATCAAAAGAGGAGTGGATAAAGAAACTGTGATGTAGCTACTCTATAGAATACCACTTAACCATTAAAAGAATGACATTCTACCATTTGGAACCAAATGGTCCCAACTAGAGACCATTATGCTCAGTGAAATAAGCCAGTCCCAAAAGGACAAATGTCATTTGATCTTTCTGATATAAGGCAACCTTCATGCAAAATGAAAGACTGGTAGATATATAGGTAAAGATTCATGCACATACAGTCATCCAATTGAATTGTATAATACAGACTATCATATCCAGATGCAACGGTACAATGCAGTATGCATCTCTACTTACAAATCAAAGATGGATTCCCAATGAAACTATAAATATATCTTGACAATAGCATGCTGGCCTCTCCCCCATTCTTGATACCTATAATTTCAGAATACACTTAATTAGCAGAATGATGGACTTATAGCTGTTTCCTGAAGGACTATATTATTGTAATAAAGTAGGGGAAATCGGTGGCAGAAGAAGGAAGGGGAAGTCTCAAAGTCTTTGGAACTGTATCATAAAATAAGCTAATTTTTTAAATGTACTGCTTATTACAAATAGATGGCATAAACTGAAATTATTATTTGTCATCAAATATAAAAGCTATTATTTTGAAGACTTAAAACCTTTCTCTGTAGAATTTCTGCATATTTATATGTTTGTAAACATATTTCTATTTTATAAAAGCATATATGTAGAAACTGTGTGCTTTTTGGAAAAGGGGAAACTGTTTTATTCAGTTTTGTGTCCCTGGAACTAAACAGAATGTTATGCACACAGTATGAGGAGCGCAGTTAGACTTAGCTGAGTGGATGGATCTAGCTGCATTTTAATAGCTCTGATCAAGAAGTTATTTTAAATGGTTTGGATTTATCATGGCTATTCTGAATACTCAGGGGTCTAAGAATGGATGGAGGAAGGTAACAATAAATGATTGGGTTGAGTTAAAGTCATAGCACAATTTATTGGCACCTGGAATGAAGAATATGGTGTAGCCACAGCAGTTCCAGGGATGCAATCAGCCTGGCTCATTAAGACTGGTTGCAGTTACAATCTACAAGAAAGTTGTGGTGATCCATTTATCTGTCCCAGATAGAAGATGTGGCTCACCTTGTGTTTTTAAACATTTTTATTTATTTTTATTGGAAAGTCAGATATAGGGAGGAGGAAAGACAGAGAGAAAGATCTTCTATCTGCTGATTCAATTCCCAAGCAACCGCAACAGGCAGAGCTGAGCAGGTCTGAAGCCAGAAGCTTCTTCCAGGTCTCCCGCATGGGCGCAGGGTCCCAAGGCTTTGGGCCGTCCTAGACTGCTTTGTCAGGCCACAAGCAGGGAGCTGGATGGGAAGTGGGGCTGCTGGGATTAGAACCGGCGTCCATATGGCATTATGGTGTGCGCAAAGTGAGGACTTAAGGGGCTAGGCTACCGTGCCGTACCCCGGTTCACTCTGTTGTTGCAAGAAGCCTGAAGGTATTTAACCATTTCTCAAGAGCAAAGTAGACAGGGAAAAGGCTAAAGCTCTTCAGTCAACAAGTACCATGGCAAATGAATTTCCTGCATCTAGACACTTAAAATAATATGTCATTGGTCACCATATATCTCCTGTTATTGAGGTTATCTGAAGAGCCTGTGTTATGGTCAGGAAAGTTAAACTGCCACTTGCAAGAGGAGCATCCTGTATTGGAGTGTGAATTCAAGTCCTGGGATTTGATCCAGATTCGTGTTAATGAACCTGTGAAAGCAGAGGGGGATTTCTCAAGTACTTGGACCCCTGCCCCCAACCCATATGGGATACTGGGACAGAGTTCCTGGCTCTTGATTCAGCTCAGTCATGATCTGGATATTGCAGCTATTTGGGGAGTTAACCACAAATGGAAGTGCGCTTGCTCTCTCTCTCTCTCTTTCTCCTTGTCTGACACTCCCCGTTTTAAATACACGAGAAATTTTAAATAAATAAATTTAAAAGCAACAATTTTTATGAGCTCCATAATGGTAAACTCTGCATAGATTCCCTCCTGTCAAAGCAAGGACACGTAGACAAGCAGCGATCAAAGGCCTCAGGATATTTTCAAGCCCATCACTGTCTATCACTCATGAAACTAACAAAACTCAGAATTTAATGGATTGCATCAGAGAACTTGAAGTCAGAAGACTGACAAAACCAAATAACGTTCTGCAACTTCACTGCAAGATCACATAGTATTTCTCATCTTGGCCTTACTGAATGGTTACAGTGATCAAAATCCAACCAAGAACACGGTTACCTATTTATGGCCTCTTTTCTCTTTCATTAAGATTTATTATTATTATATTTATTTGAAAGAGTTACAGAGAGAGCAATGGAGAGAGATAGAGAGAGAGAGTGTGTGAAGGATCTTCTATTTAGTGTTTCACTCCTCGAATAACTGCAGTCGCTGAGGCTGAGTCTGCCAAAGCCACGGGGCAGAATTCCTACTGGATCTGTCACATGGGTACAGAGGCCCAAACACTTGGGCCATCTTTCACTGCTTTACCAGGTACATTAGCAGGTGGGTCTACTGGAAGTGGAATAGCCAGGAAATCAGCTATTGTCCCTACAGGATGCACTACAACAGCAGCACCTTATGGGCACTTTTAAGTACTTGCGGGTCTCAGTGTTTATGGTCGATGGAGCAATCCAATAACTTGGGGTTAAAGCTTCTTTATTGTTACCTAGATTTGTTGTTTCTAAAATACAACAATAACAACAGAACATGGCATTGCCTAGGAGATTTTCTGGCACATACTTAATGCTCCTTGAATGGCAAGAAATCTGCACAAACCATCCAGCATAGAGGGTGTTTGCAATGGGCGGATACTACAACTAACTGCTAACATTGTTCAATTAAATAAATTCCAACATCATTTCTATTTGCACTCTCTGGCCCTTCTCTTCCTTTCATTCTGTTTCCCTGTCTTCTCAGTATTCTCTTCCGTTTTTCTCTAATGACTTTCTTCTGCTCCCATTCTCTTCCTTGTCTGAGTCTTCATTTCCCAATGAAATCTACAGACATGGTATAGTATGGATTACCCACAGTAATCCTGCTAACAGGTGTTACTGCAAAATTATACTTTTAACAATAGTTTTCTTTAGAAAACGTGGTGAGTTGGTTCTAACATATTGTAATGTAGTTTTTTTCTGGTTTCCTGATATTGAAAAATGTCATGCACGTGTACTTTTCCCTCCTCCCCTCATCCCTTCCCTGCTCCCTTCTTTCTTTCATCCATGTTGCTTGATTTCCTCCTTCTACTCTCCCTTGATTTCCATTCATTTATTTGACCAGTGGTTTATTATGCAAACGTACATAAATTTAAACTTTGGATTATAAATTTTGTCAATTTTTACTTGGTCTCTCCCTTTGGGCTTAGAAGTATCAATGGTTAGTACTCTATGAAAATTTCTTGTAAAAATGATTGCTGGTGTAAAAAAGCATCATGTGTTATTCTTCAATGCTTTTTCTTATGAATAAAATTAAATATTGGTGTTGTCATCAGTTACTCCTAAAATATGGTAGAAACATGTTTGTTAGTATTATTTTGATAATAGCTATATAAACAGATATTTGTCATGCTATTCTGACTCCTACATCTTAATTCACAGGAGAATATTTTATTTATGTTGTTAAGTGAAAGGGTGGCAATTTAAGTGAGACTTGCAATTTATCACTTGCTTTGCAAGCAAGTACTTGGTATTTCATGGGTTTTTTTTTGTACAGAATCTAAGATCATTCTCTTGAAATACATGTTTTCAAGTATGCTTAGAAAAAACCATACATTCTATACTTATGCAATTTATATATAATATATACATAATCTTTCTACATATATGTATATATGCATGTGTGATGTGTGTGAAGCTACTGCAAAATGTTTATGGAAATGAAATTATAGGTAAGCATATTTTTGTGCAGAAAATTTGAAATCCGTGTCTACTTGCCTTTCCCATGAAATTTGTCAGAAGTCTCTAGATCTGGATGCGTTATGTGCATTTTTCACCTTCTCTCTACACTCTGGGATGCTTTAGTTGCCTCCATCTACCAGAGTTTACAACAGCATGTCTGTCTAGACTGTCTCTTGATATCACAAGCTTAAATCCTACACAGTGAGAATTCAGCTCACCGGGCGTTTAAGTTGTTCTGGCATATATTTCATAGAGTTATATATTCCAAAGTTTAAAGGAAATGATTTTTTAACAAGCAGTAGTATAAAACAGCCAAAGTCAGATCTGGTGCTGTAGCACAGCAGCTTAAGGCAGTGCCCAAAGTGCTAACACCCCATTTGGGTCCTGGTTCAATCCCAGATGATGCACGTCTGCTCTATCTCACTGCTACTGCATCTGAGACATGCAGCTGAAGAGGCTCAAGTCCCTGCGCTCTGACACGCATGTGGGAGACCCAGAAAAACTCCTGGCTCTTGCCTGCAGCCTGATCCAGACCAAAATATTGTTGCCGCTTGAGGACTGAACCAACAGATGGATGTTCTCTCTGTCCTTGTCTCTTGGTATCTTTGCCTTTCAAATAAACAAATGAAAACAGAACCAAGTTGGAATGACTGAAAAATCAGCTCAGGACACGTGGAATCTTGAAGGTGGTAATGAAAAGAATGCGTTTTTCTTTTTTTCAATCCACTAGCATATTGTATCTCTTCATTTATTTTTGGTGTTTATTTTTTCTCAGCAGTGTTTTGTAGTTTTTCCTATACAGATGCTTTTTTCTTAAAGCGATAACATTTATATTTTCTTTGGCATCATTATTTTTCCATTACAGAGTTTATAGGTATAAGAATATGCTTTTAAATGAGGCACAACTTGTTTTACAAGCTATATGGTATGTCACCTTGTGGAGAATCCTTCTCTGAGTGACTGGGGACAGCAGGCATTACCTGCTCCCTGGTGTCACTGTGTGTTTCTTATGAAAGAAATGCATTTCCGATCACTTGTGTATCAAGGACTTAGCATACAGAGTCACATGTTCTAGGAGAATCATTGCTGTCATTACCCTATGGGATGGTCTGTTTTGTTAGTCTGTCAAAGAATACCACCATCCACCTAGTACCAGAAACGGTGGGAAGTGCATGAATATGGGCGATGACTATTGTCTGGCTTTTTAAGGACAATCATCTCAGAGTTGAGGAAACATATCAACCCCATTCTGATAACTCCATCAACAATCATTTAACATCCATGTGATAAAGTTCAAAACCTAAAGTGCCTCTTCCATCTTTGCCAGACTTCCCTCCCATAGACATCCTTTAGTGTCATCGCACTGAACTATACCACTTACAGAAACTCTACCACCCTGTATCATGTCTCACCACGTTTTGACATTCTTTCACTCAGAAAAAAATCCTTTTATTTTTTTTTCCCTTGTCACTGCCATTTTAGATCCTTTTCACTCTTCACCCACTCATGTGTCACCTCCTTCAGTCAGTCTGCCCTGATTCCTGGTGTGCTCAGTGTACTCATTTCTCCCCTGCTTTGAAAGTGTAGAGCTTTGCTTGATGCTGTACGCCAGAATACGGAACAGGAAACCACAGGCTGATTAACTTTCTCTTCTACCACACAGTATGTGTTTGAGAGGACTTGTGACTCATGCCTCTGTAGCCCTTGTACAAAGTGCTGGTCCTAGCCAAGGACAGAAATTCAAGAAAGGCCCATTGGCTGGAGAGTGTAAAAGCAGCAGGCAGGCCAGCTTCCTGGCCTGGAGTTAGCCCTGAGATGACTGACAGCATAATGTCTTCTGGCAAAAACGCATGTAGAAACATCAGTACCTAGAAACACTATGGCAAGGGAGGAGTTAATGAGACTGAGAGATAATGGAGCAATCCTTCTGGTTATACATCTCACAGGCCCAGAATTTAGCAGGGATCTGGCAAGGATCACATGAGCAATCACTTTTCTCTTTCAATTCAGGATTTCCTACAGTCTAATTATTTAGACTGTGTTAAGCATAAGACAGAGAATGGAAAAGAAAACTTTAGTGGAAAATCACCTTGTAAACATCGTGTGATGGGAATGGCTATTAAATAGAAACTCATAGGACCAACTGAAGCTCAGGCGAGTTTAGCCAAGCAAATCAATGCAAGTTAATCTTTCAGTGTCAGCTGGCTGAGTTTTGGACCAGTGATGAATGCCTTGACTGGGAAGATGAAATGTTGGAATGCCAGCCAGTGCTCTGACAGCTACAGATGGTGCCAATTACTGCCAGTGAAGCCTGTCCTGCTGTGAGCCCAAGATGTCTGATTTGTGGCCACAGGAAAATGAAAAAGAGGCCTTCCAGCTGGGCCTGTCACCTGTCCTTTATTGTGCTGTAACCAAAATTATATTCAGGTGTGAAAAAAATCTTTTTTTTTTGTTTTGTTTTGTTTTGTGATGGTGTTGGAGGCATTGAGCACGGGAAGGAGGCAGTGTTACTTGTGTTAATTATACAGCCACTCTAATTGCCAAGCATATGCCTGAGAAGGTGAAGCAAATCACCATCAAGGTTGACCACATCTTCCCAGCTCATTTCTAGAAAACAAAAGGCTAACTATAAATCTTGCTGAAATGTGGACAAAGGCAAATGAAAATATCCCCAATTCTCGTGGTTTCCCCTAGATTCTATGAGCATCATCTATTTAGTGTGTTGTTTAAACAGGATGCTTCTATTAAATGGAATAACTGTGCTTCTCTCCTGTGGCAGATTTAAAAGCTAGCTTTGGCTCATGTTTTTGCCACATTAAAAAGTGAGCACACCGTGCATACTTGGTGGCTAATACTCAAAAGCCCACTATTTCACTCATTGTGAGAGATTAGGGCACATGCACACTCAAGTATCCAAGAGTGATGCCTTGGCATATATTGTATCTTCACTGGAAGACTAACAATATAAGCAATGTAGCCACAATAATATCTACAACCACATTCACTGAGAGCTTTTAAAGGGTAAGGTATTAAGTACACTAACTATGTCATCCTTAATCTGCCCAACATATGTACCTAAAAGATATATGTTCTCTAGTTCGTAAATGAAAGGACTAAGTCACAGAGGTTGACTGACTTATCCAAGACAGAAGGATTACTGTACAATGGTATCTGGGTCTAAGCATGATTCCCCACACTCTAAGAATCAGTCTAGGCAAATAGGTGAATACCTTAGTTTCTATGGCATATATTTTAAGAACAGTGTGTTCAATATGCATTAGAATGAACAGTAAATATTCTAACATTCAGTTGGTTAGTAGTAATAGAACAGCAGTGAATCAAAGAGGCAACAGAAGTAGTAGTAATTAACACATTTTAACCTTTTTATCTCAGAGGAATAGAAGGGAGAGGGAAGGAGTGAGGAAAGACAGGAGGGAGTGAGAGTGGGCAGAGAGAGAGAGAGATGCAGCTAGATGCAGCTAGATACAGCTAGATGCAGCCAGATGTAGCCAGAACCCAGGCATCCAATGCAGTCACCTTCACAGTGACAGGGAGCCAGCTACTTTCTTGCAGGGAGCTCTACGCAAGGTGCTCCCAAGCCAAATGTGGGTATCACAAGGGATGACTCAACTGCTACACTGAATGCTTACTCGATAATCTTTTTTTGTTTTAATTGTTTCTAGCCAGGTTTTGTTTTCAAAAGATTATCCCTAAATAATACAGTTTTGGCCCTAAAGAAAAGTTAGGCACTGAGACAGTTCTTCGTGAGATGAATGAAGGGATAGGGTCAGTTGACATCTAGTATCTTGGTTATGGTGTAGACGTGAGCCTATCTCAATGCCTAAGCTTTAACGTGGCACTGGACTTAGTCTCTGAAGGAAGCCACTTTTGCCATGTGTACCAATAACTGCCTCAGTTGCTGGAGAAGTTTCCATATACAAGGTTGGAAATACAGAGCCAACCCTAAAGCCCCACCCCACATGGCATGCTCTTCTGCCACATAGCAGGTGACTGTCAATACAGATGTTGTCCCAAATCCTGTATGGTTCCCCTAGTGGTGTAGAGGTTGCTAGAATCATCTTTGCCCTTGGCAGTGCAGGCCCTTTGTCTGGAAGACTGGGTAGTTAGACAGAAGATCACCCACGGACCCCAAACAGAACATGGAGCAAAAAAGAATAGTGACTTCTAGAAATAATTCAATAGCTTCACATTAAATTTCAGCTGATGCGTCATTCAACTTTGTGGACAAGCAGAGATGAAACTTGGGTTTTAAAAAAATATAACCCATAAGAATTTGTGGTGTCTTGAAAACATTTTATTTTTTTGAGTAATAGTCATTGTTGAGAAACCTTCTCGTAGTTTCTTCCTCTCCACATTTTTCTTATCATAAATCATCATCTACTACACTTTCACAAATTTTTTTCTTTGTGATATTTAACGAATTAGCTAGAAATTTATGATGTCTAATTGACTTTTCTCCAAAAAGAATTAGGCTATAAAACTTGTGACTCAGAATTATTTTAGTCAGAATACTTGCAAATTTTGTGGACAAAATATTTGGGCCACATTAGTCTACATTCCTGGATTTAAAAAATGGTCAAGAGAGTCTTTTAGGCTGTGTTGAAGTACAACCAGCAAATCCAAATGACTTTCTATTTTTTTAGAATACAAAATTTATATAAAAATACAGTTTCTGAATGCCTACATGCATGTTGGGCATGGGGATTGCTTAAGGGGACTCTGAAAACTATCTAGCATTCATTAACTAGCTAGAAGAGCTCATATAATTAAACATATATGCAAATTGAGGCTATGATTTATTACAGATACAAGGCAAGCATTTACAGCTGAATTTGTAAAGGACAAGATATATCAGCAAAGCATGGAGAAAAACACATGCAGGTTCTTCTGTCCTTACTCTGCGCCATGAAAGGGCTACGCTGAGGGCTACATACAGCAAAGGGGATGTCCAGCAGCGCCTTTGCAATGTTTCTGCCCAGCGAATACCATTGGAGATTTAACAACAAACTCCTCTTTTCCCCTGGGGCTGTCTAGATCTGCTTTTTCTAGCAACTCCACATATTTTGGTTTTCCAAGAACTAACTCTGGTAGATTGGCTATGCCCTGTAGAAGAAAGAACCTTGCCACCCAGGAAGTCTATCAGATATGCTGTGTAAACTACACAAGCATTCCTTTGTCCTTTTATAGCAAAATCACCATGAGAAGGCCCTCAGGTAGCAGGGTGAGATCAGTTTACAGTTTTGATCCTGATCATGTATTTAGGGGTTCTGGATTTACCGCCATCAACCTTAAAGCTCTATGCCAAAAATCCATGTGGATTCCTTACTGTGAACTTGGGATAGCATAGCTCTGGTAATGTATTGGCAGCTGACATGAGAAAATTCCAGGGCTGAGGTGAAAAAATGATAGCCAGGGAATCCAAGCTAAGTACAATCCTCAAGGCCACACGCAGAACCCCTGTAAACACAGTTTACACTTGTCAGGGCAGGAGGTTAATAGAACCTTCATTGTGGCTTATGTCTGACAAAGGAATTTAGCACACAAGTACTAAAGGTAGACGTAATGGTTCACAGTCAAATACAGCTGCTCTTTTAGCTATGCATTAACATAGAAACTGGTGCAGAATAGTGATTTTGCTTAAACACAATGAGCTGGAATCTGGCTCTCTTTCTTTCGCTATAACTTAGCTGGAATTACCTGTTAATGGCTTGCAAATTTGGAGGGGCAAAAAACATTTCCCGTTGTTTTATTAAATCCACATTGTATGAAATGCACTGTATTGCCTCAAATTCAAATATAAATATCCAGCACTTTAGGATCTATTCACAATAGAAATACATCAATAGAAAGATGGCCCCAATAAAATAACCCTGTAAGCATTTGGAAAGCAGGTCAGAGGTTCCATGGGAGACTCTGATTACCAGTTATCCACAATGTATTTTTCACTGCTTCACTTTGAAGAAATGGCAGTTTCTATTACAAATGACTGTGAATGTTAAATTGTACTCTCTTAAGTGGGAGATTGGCTTTTGCATTAGAATATTTGTAAGTTAAGATAAATGGAGAGAGTGAAAATGGTTTCAATAAGGATAAGCACTTTCAGTTGCTAAAACGTTGTTCCAATGATTCTTGTAGCTTCTCCAATGTTGGCCTTCTCATTCACATTTTACAGAGCAAAATAAATAAATCAGTAAATGGAGCTTGGAACATACTAAAAATCACTCTGGGCCAACAAGTAGAAAAGTATGAACTGAAACAGATATTATAACTCCCAACTACTCTTTTCCCATTTGTACCACAAGGCCAGTTTTTGAACCCTTAGCCTCTCGCCTTGCTATAGCATGGAAAAGAACTAACATTAGGGAAAACACAGATGCCCAGAGCTATTATTCCCACTGTAGATAATCTTTGTATTTTTCAGTCAAGAAAGAACAAAGGGTCAAAAACATTGTATTTTGTATGGTCTTAGTAATTAATACTGTTGATATTTTTGGTCAGTGAGTATAGAATAGCTGCTAGAAGTTGCAGCACACAAACCTTGACTTTGCAGACACTGTGCAGAGAAAGTCACTGGTTGATCATGTGAAGCACTCAGCTACTAAAGGATGGAAGTGACAGGAGATCCTCATTGCAAACAGAGATGCCCCCACAGCATTGGCAGATAAAGCAGCAATTTCCTTTATCTGAGGCGCTTTAACCCTCTCTGGGACTGGGCTCTTGTAAAGGAATCTTTACCATCTACTGAGCCCATTTTCTTCTGAGAAGAAGACAAGGGATGAAATTATTGCAGTGCATAGTCCCCCCAGCAAACATTGTTTTTTCTGCAGAACTGGCGAGGATACTGAGAGTGTTTACGTGATGTTAAACCCAGGCAGGGTACTGCCCTAATCTGCCTCCGAACAGCACCTCTAGGACTTGGCACAAATTAGAGAGTTTATCTTTCATTCAACTTGGCCTCTGGCCAGCAGGGATTCTCTATTTGCATTTTTAAATTTTACTCGGCAGATCCTTAAAAGTCACTAAAGAACTTTTTCTGAGTAATAAAAGCACTTTTATTTTTAAAAAAAAAGCTAGTTATTTTTCCAGATGAATATACCAACTGTTTGAATGTGCTGTGGTCACATCAAAGTGTATTGTAACAGTGTGCTTACAAATGCCAATTCAGTTGTGATATACCTTTTGACAGTAGTGTATAAATACCTATTCCAAAGTGCCTCAAAGCATAGTCCCATGCAGGTTTAGAAATGTGAAAAATAGAAAATATATATCCACTAGGTGAGTAAATGAGCTGTTTGGGAATGGGAAAACATTGTGGAATCACTGTGAAACTTGCAGGTTGTCTTCCCGGAAGAGCTGACACATAATGTAGATGCCCATTTCACTCAGTGAGCTGTTTCAAGCTTTTAGAAGGACATAGCACCTATGACTTGAGAGCTTGGGTAGAGTTCATTTTTGTGTCATTGCTGGAGACACCTCTGGATTCTTGTGTCTATACGTAGGGTTGGTGTGCATTGCAGTTGGCATGGGAAAGGTTCACTCTAAAGCACCTAAGTGGGTTATTTTGATACCTACCATTACAGCATTTGAATGTACCTAAATGGGTTACTTCCATAAGAATGGGAAGATTGAGTGTAGCAGAATGTGGTGCTGACCCTAATCTAAGTGTTCACTTTTTATACCCCAGCATCTGAAAACTAACATTTTTGTTAAGTTAAACCTTTACCTTTCCTCAAAATTAACACAAGGAAAAAAGCATTTGAAGTAAAACCCTTACCTTTAAACTTGCTGTGAAACTGATGTTGGAAAGGAAGAGCTATATAGCATCGAAGACAAATTAAAAAGATCTGGAAAAGTCTGTGTCACTTCAAAAATTACTATGATTCTGGGAAAAGGCACCCGTGTATTGTGAGCTTCTGTTTCTTCTCACATAGAAGGGAAATAACAGTATGTTCTCCAGCAGTCTCTCAGCATTGCTTGGAAGGCCAGAGGAAGTGTGTCACACATTGTTTTTAAATTATTAATATAAAGAGAAGTGATTTTGTGCATTCCACAGAGTTCCAAGAAGACAACCACGTTTCCTTCCCTGTTCCCCATTCATTCAACCTCCCTTCATTTTTTCCTTCTCTTTCCTTGTGTTTGCAAACATAATTTGAATCCACTCTATAGTCACATGCTTAATTCACCACTAACCATAAAACTCAACAACAAAAAAACATAGGAAGAGCACAGTTCTACAGAGGCTAAATTTGGCAATCATATATAAATGCTCATTTCAAGTACTCTTTGAGAATTATAAAGCATTGCTTATTTGGAAGTTTCTGTTTTTAGTGAGTAATGTATTATTAGAAAAGGACCCATGATTGTCCAGGTTAATTACCTGTCACTAGAGACAAGAAGAATCCAACGACCCAGCATTGCACGCTCATCTTACAACAACACTGGGTAATAATTGGCCTGTGGCTTCCTTCTCAATGTATTTAAATGGTGATGGCTTTGAAATGATTTCATCTTCGGTCCAAAGAGTATCACTGACTCTGCTTGAGAAATGCAGTCAGCTTTCCGTCAGTGACTGTGGTCAATGTAAAACAGTTATACAATTATTATTTTTATTGTCAAGACATTGCATGGAGGTAAAGCTCATTTTGTCCTTATTAACGAACTGCTAAAAAAAAGTCATAAATTAATCTGAATGCTCACACAACCTACTTCCTATCTGCTTTATATTACCTATTGCAGACATTTTATATAAAATGTGATTATAAAATATATACACATATGAAGCTGTCATTCATTTATTTGTTAAAGTGTCTGTCATAAAAGACCAGTGTCTCTAGTGCTGGCATCTTAGGTAATAAATGCTGTATGTTTCTTGTGCTCTAAAACATTGTCTCTTTAAATCTAATATATGTTTATTTCTTTTGTGTATTCATTGACTTATTCATTCATTGCTTTTCTTGATAAATTTTGGAACAAATTCTTTTCTATCTCAAGAACTGTCCAAATGCTCTGGGAACGTGGCCCAGTAGATTTGTCTATGCTCCCTGGCATGAAGAAAACTATAAAATTATTTTTATGATGAAAGAATTAAAACACCACTGAAAAACAAACATCCTACATTTTATTAAAGCAAAAGCAATGCTTAAGAAGACCCTGTGACTTCTGTTTCTATGCTTTTGTTTTTCCTTTGGAGTGCCAATACTGGGCTAACCTATTAGTAGATGTAAAACCCATCATTGAATATAATTAATGCCTGAAAATTGTGGCTTTCAGCTAATCTCACCAAGCATAGGGAAATTTCTTAATTTGACAGTGGGCCTGATCAAACGTTAATTTATTTAGGGAGACAGAACCAGCTAGTTATGTAGTCTGTGATAGAGACTAGAAACTACCAGACCTAGCTATTTTCATGCAGTGCTCATAATTGCAGCAACAGTGCCATTCTCTGAAAAAATTATTCAATATCCTTGTGTAGTAACATTTTATATAAATATAGTGGTAGAAAGCCAAAAGCCTAGGATAGAACATGGGCCACAGCGCATAGGCCAGTTAGCGTCACTCTCTCAGGCCACATGAAACTCATACAGTGAGCATGGCGAAGTGTTTACTCTGCACTGTCACAGCCTTCGGTCATTGTATAACGATCCTGTTGTTAGCTTAGGTACATCTTTTGCTCTTGGACTTGAGCTCATGATTTCAAGGACCCAGTTTAGTGGAGGTGATTTCAGGGCTGCTGATGTAAAGTGGAGGAGGGAAAGTGCACAATGCCTAAGCATAAACTATGTGCTTGGCACTTTGTTACAAGGCCTTTATGCAAATCATCTCTCTTGACCTTACAGCAATAGTTCAATGAATTGGGCGCCATTTTATATCCCCTCTGAAAGCCACTTTCCCAAAGCCGTGAGGTAAAGCATGGATCCAGGGTTCCATGCTCAGTGTACGTGGATTCCATAGCCCTGTGATATTGTTTTTCACTGTACCATACTGACTGCTACTCTGTCTTTTCTTGTTGAAATAGGAGATATCATAAATGAAATCTACTTTAAAAGGGATGCAACTCTGGTCTGAAGGTAGAGCTGGCAGAATATCATCCCGATCAATCGAAAGCCCCAACATAACATTAACAACAATTTACAACATTATGGAATGAATTGTCATGGTATTGAGCTTTGAGATGGGAAGTGTTTTTACATCTTGTAGAAGTGTTAGGGATCGTCTTAGCTGCTGAATTCTGCTATTTCTTTGCCTAACTTCTACGAAATATAACATGTAAGCTACTACCAGTGGGTGTGTCAAATTTGTATTTGCATTTCTCTGATTATATGATTGCAGTATTTAAGATATCATAACATTTTTGTCATGTATATGTATGCATGTATGTACTAATCATTCCCAAATCATAATGCTGTGTTTTCTATAAGAACTTAGCTTTTTGTACAACTTGATCGTATTAGATAAACAGGAGAGGTCATTGTACGGTAACCATCAAGTCATAGCTATGTGTAACAACTTGTGAAACAAATATTAAAGAATCACTTTATCATAAAAAAAAAAGGGATGCTTTTTCGGTAGAGTTAGGCTTACAGCTGCCATAATTTTGAAGATATTTACTAAGTTTTAGGAATTCACAAATGTAAAAGTGCATAGCCCAATATTTTACAATAAGACAAAGCATTCTCCACCATTACCACAAAATAATAGGGGCAATAGAACCCAGTATCTGTCAGCTCTTCTACTGTAAATTTGGTTTCCCCAAATATTTGGTTGTTTGTATTTTTGCGTGCCTTCATCTGGTTTGAATATGTACAGAGAAACCGGTGTGAGAAACCGGAAGGACTTGTAAGGTCATCCAGGATGTTTGACAGATGATTAAATTTAGACCCAGAGAGGAAGACTGCCACATTTTTTTCAAAGTTGCACATCAAATAAGTGAAAGCGTTGAAATCTGACCTCACTGGAAAAGGTCACTATGTGCTTGTAAATATAAATTAGATCACTCAAGCCATTAGATAATGGTTCAGAAAGGAATAGTCTCATGTTTTGCAGAGGCTTGACAGATATGCACAAGTGGCTTGCATGGGAATTGCATAGAATAGATCATAAACATTGAGGCAAAAGGTGGCATGATGTCTTTAGTATTAGAAAAAATTGCTTAGCAAAATAAGTATTCATCAGAGAAAGTGTATGCACATGTTAGTACAAATGATCTGATGCACAAATTTATATACATATTTATATTTATGCACATATTTACATGCTGCTTTCTTATTGTCTTGTTCAATCCTGCATTTAGCTTGTTGAGATTTGGATACAGTTTCTGGGGTTTTTTGTTTCTTTTCATTTATGAAAGCATACATAGGACTAAAATAGGAGTACTTGGGCTGAAGAGTTGCTCTATTGTTCAGTTGGGACATTTTGAAAATGTCAAAGCATTGCTACATAGGACAATGGTCAAACTTTCCTTTTATAGTTTCTCCACCTTTTTGCTACTTTTCAAAAGAATGAATACAATTCACTAAATGGTATTTTATTACAAAAATATATAGGCAGTGCAGGCACAAGTTTCTATTAGTGTTCCTGACTTAATGTCAAGAATGTAACTGCATCGCTTTCCATCAAAGACAGGACTCGTACTAGCGGTTTACAGATCAAGATACTAACATTGGGAAATGTTTACTAGAGAGCTTTGTGCAACAGATCTCATATTGCTTCCTGGAAAAAATTTAAGTTTGACTGGCAAGTCTTCCCAAAAGTTAGGCTTATTTACATTTGTTAAAATGGGAATGGAGAAAATTAGATTTTTGGTTTAATTATTTTATTTTGTACATGTCTGGGGGATGCATAGAAGTTATATTTGAATTAAAACTAATTGTTTTAATACAAATTTCTGAAATTAATGTATTCACTTCACTTTCAATTTGAGGCTATAGCATGATACAGTTGAATGATTATTGTGGCAGAGTCAGAATCTCTTGGTCTTCTTTCTATCACTGTAAAGGGAATTGAGTTACCTGTTAAGTCTTTAATTATAAAATCATGCAATTGGAGAACTTAGATCTGTTTGCAGGTAGGGAAATAAAAATTTTATTTGCTGTAAAATATGTTGAGTAGGATGACCAATTGGTAAATGCAAGTGATTTGTTTGGTACTTCCAGACTTCCCATTTCCTTCCTGAACGTGTACCTATCCATCTTTCTGCTGTCGTTAGTGAGGGATGGTCATGCTGTTCAGCTTACTTCCTTTGGCTTCAGGAACTTTATTTGGATCTTCTTCTAGCCTAAGGTTTTTTTTTTTTCATTTGCCCAATGTTAAATCTGTCTAATCTTACTTTTATTTCTTTTATTTACTACTATTTTGTGTTTCTTGGCAGAGACATGCTGTTCATTCATTTACAGCTATATTTCTAGCCATCTCCTGTTGCCCAAAAACACAGATTCACTTTCTTTTTCTAGATATTTTCTAGTATTTTCCTTTCAGCTTACAGCTGAGTTTCCCCATAAAGCTTTTGTGATATTTTTGCCTTATGGATTGTGGATAAACAAATTGTGTATGCTATAATACTCTAATGCAATCAACTGTTGCATCAATAAGGTGTTTTCCAAAGAATAACAATGTTTTTATGCAGTTATTATTTCATTTCCAATAATAGAAATCATTTGTTGTTCTTTATTGTGAAAATAGGTTAAAATATTTATGGATCAACATTTTAATATTTTTAATGTGAATACTCAGAATATCAGTGGTTATAGGTATTTAAATATAGCAAAGGAACTCCAAAAACACACCATTTTATACAGTATGTAAAAACATTTTATTAAGCAATAGAAACACAAAAATTCAATAGTGAATTTTTGTACTGGGGAGTTGTTATACCTCATGACTTTCCTAGTTTTTCCTCTTTTTGCACCTTGCATTTTACTGGAAGATCTTGAATCATTGAATTTCTTAACCATGCCTACTCAACCAACAACAAAGAACCTTGACTGAAAATGTATGTGAACAGAAATGGGAAAGGGTCTAGTGAATTTCATAGAAAGCGATCTGGGGGACAGTCTTACAATACACTAGATTTGTCATGCTTAAAAGTCAAGTCTTACAAAACAATTTATGTACTTTTTTAATTTGGAATGGAGATTTACAGAGAGAAGCAGAGAAAGAGTGAGATCCTCCATTTGCTGCTGCACTAATCCAAAAGGCCCCAATGGCCTTTCCAAAGTTAGAAGCCAGGAGCTTCACGTAGGTTTCCCACTTGGGTACATGGGACCAAGGACCCTGGGCCATCCTTCTCTGCTTTCCCAGAACAAAAACAGAGAGCTGGATCAGAAACAGAGTAGCTGAAACGTGAAGCAGTGCCCACATGTGATACTGATGCTAGGCGGCAGAGGATTAGCCAGTTGAGCTACTGTGCCAGACCCTAAAAACAAGTCTTTAGAGAATTCTGTGAGAAGTGAATAGCAAACAGATTGCTTTGCATTATATGGTAGCAAAGAATGGAGAATTTTCAAAGTAGTTGGGATTTATATCAAGGTGTTTAAAAGAGTAGCATAAATGATTTTAATGAAATACAAGGGAAGATTTGTTTTAATGTGCGCATGTTATTTTTTCACTGTGCTATGATTTCTGTATACAAATAGCTTAAAAGTCCATGCCTGCAATGAAGGAATCATGACTGGTTATGAACAGTACTACTGTAACTATATGGAGGAACTCAATATGGGGGAAGGGCCTTTTGGAGGAGTTGGGGGATTCCCAGAGCCTATGAAACTATGTCATAAAATGAAATTTTAAAAAATCCTATCTGATTTTTTAGATATTGTATGTACAAGGGACAGAATAAGTGATGATACTAAGAATGAAACAATATTATCTTTTTGCTTTTCATGTTGCTACATTATACCTTGTCTTATTTAATGTTTGCAATAGCTCTATGAGGCAGAAATCCTATGAAGACTCAGGTCCTTAGTCCCAGTAAGGTTAATTAATAGTGTGCCTTGAATTTCTAATAATATATGGGGCTGGGGTTTGAACATGTCTCATCTAAATAGTGTAAAAAGGTTTGTAATGGTAAGAATCTTCCAAGTTTATAAACAGTTGGAGGAAACAAAGTTAAAGCATAATATAGTTACTTAAAAATATCAACTACTAATTTTTTGGTTTAGAAGCATATATATATATTTATATATATAAAGAGTTGACATTATCATTGTAATAAGAATTTTAATCTTACTTTTTTGTTTTACTATATGAGTATTCTCCCATGTCACTGGTTAGTCTTTATTATTATAACTTGAAACTCTCGGTGATTTTCTCCTTTTCAAAGGGACTCCTCAATCCTAAGTGACAAACCAAAATGGAAAGCTGACACATGTCAGTGGTCCACGTACCTTCTCTTACAATCATGTTGTCATGCAATAGTACATTTTTTTTTTTTAGTTTTGCTGTGTTTCCTGTGGAATCCAGAGAAGGTCAACATTGTGAAAGAAAAGCCTCCATGGCTGTGGTGTTGGAACGCTGCTGCCTGCTTCCATTTTTAGGCTTGGTTATTCATCAGCAAATGCCAACTATTTCTTTTTTAGATTTATTCATTGATCTGAAAGCTGGAGTTACAAAAAATGAGAAAGGGAGGGAGGGAGGGGGGAGAGAGAGACACGCCCATCTAGTGGTTCACTCTCTAAATGGCTGTGGCAGCTGGGCTGGAGACAAACTGATATGAACTGAGGAGCCTGGAGCTTCTTCTGCACCTCCCACATGGGTGCCAGGACTCTGGCAAACCTTTGTTGTGATCCCATGTATTACCAGGGAGCTGGATTTAAAGTGAAAGATCTGGGACTCCACTCCAGTGCCAATATGGGATGGCAGCACCAGAGCCACCATGGTGGACAGCTTTACCTAATATATGCCCAGTGCCAGTCCCTGGACTCTATCTTATATGAGATTTACATTACTTTACAAATGAAATGAAGACTTGGAAAATGTTTTTCAAAGTATCCTGAAATTTATCCAGACTTGCAGTGTCTGTGCCTTTATTGAATGTGAACAGTGTAACTTTCCATTGCTTTCAATCCTGGGTCCTGCTATGTCTACCACAATTACATGTGCACTGAAGAATCAGTAGATATAAGCTGAGAGTCTTATTGAACGGGAGAAATAACTATCGTAAGCAAGCACAGTGTAGCTTGTAAATTTATACACATAATAGTCAATGCTCAGGGAAGAATTATTAGTAGAAATTAGTATTATATTATCCATGTTTAATGACATTATATGCAGACAAGAAACAATCGTCTCATATCCCTTTCAATTAATGTTGAATTTCTGACATGCTTTTCATTGAAAATTTTCTTCCTTTGTACATCAGCCTTTGTTTGTAAGATGCTACTTAGTTTCTCCCTATATATCTAGAAGATTGGAAAGATAGCCTAACTTTTGCCTTTCAAGTCTTTTAGGAATGGATATTTCATAGCATCATTTGCCTTTTTCTATACCAACACGAATTTCAAACACTACAGTAAGAGAACATAGTGCAAAAACCAAAACAGAATCCTTTCTCTTACTTCTCCTGTAATAAAGCATTTGTTTTGCTATAAGGGATCAGTGGCGTCATTTACCTGGTGAAGAATTTTCAAGCCCTGCCTAAAGCATTTAGGCTGGTATCTTTTCTTCTAGGAAGGAAATACCAAGCACCTACAGGTGGGCATACTAAAGGTGTTTATCGTTTCTTTCATTGGTTTATTCTGCTTTAATTTCTACATGTTGAGAAGACAGGTAAGTATAGAGGGATGACCACAATGCTATGGGAAGGAGGGACTAATTGCCATCAGGCAAGATTTTTCAAAGTTGCTCCATTTTTTGAGGACAAAGGGCCAATTCACTGGTAGACACTCATTAGGATTGGTACCCCAGGAGGTAAAAACAGATTGTACCATGGAATAGAGTTGTGAAATGCTCTTCCCTACTTTGGCAAGAAAAAAATGCAACATTTATGCTTACTGATAATATTGACAGAGAGGCGGATGGAATAGGGATGCGATCCTAAACACAAGAGCAGCATTCGCTATTTGAATATATCTCTAACCAAATTATAAGTCACTTTCAAGTAAATTTTAATATTACCCTGTGATTTCATTTAATTATTTAAATGAACAAATTCTGTGTATTCTGTGTTACAGATTTAGGTGCATAGAGATGTTTTCTACCTTCCCCTCCCTCACTCATATTCCCCTCCCTCCCAAATCTGATCCCAGGATGTCAGTTTCATTCATAGAGATCACATCATTTGTTCTCTGTGCATTAGTTATCACAGATCAGGGAAAACGTATGGTATATTAGTCTTATTGGGAGTAGTTTATTTTATTAAGTATAATGGTTTCTAGTCATATCCATTTAGTTGCAAAAGACAAGATTTCATTGTTTTAATGGCTGAGTAGTATTTCCCAGGGTGTGTATACCACATCTTCATTATCGTGTCATCAATTGATGGGCATCTGGGTTGATCCCATATATTGGATATTGAGGATTGAGCTGCTATAGACACCGGAGTACACATTACTCTCTCATATGCTGATTTCATCTCTTGCATGAATTTCTTTTTTTTTTTCCAAATCATTTTTTTTATTGATTACATTGCATTATGTGTCACAGTTTTATAGGCACTGGGATTCCCCTCTCCCCTCCCCAAAACCTGCCCCCCCCCCCCATGGTGGATTTTTCCACCTTGTTGCATTACCACAGTTCAAATTCAGTTGAGATTCTTTCTTGCAAGCATCTATAAAGCATAGAGTCCAGCATCTTATTGTCCAGATAAGTTCTTGCATGAATTTCAAGGGTGTAGGATGACTGGGTCATATGGTAGATCTATTTCCAGACATCTCAGGAATCATTCATTGTGGTGGCACTAGTTTACACCCTCACAAACAGTGGATTAGGGCATCTTTTCTGCAATATTTGTGCCAAGATACATTATTTTCTGATTTATGTATCATAACCATTTTAAGTGGAGTGAGGTTAAAACTAATTATTGTTCGTATTTGCATTTCCCTGATGGCTAGTGAACCTGAGAAATTTTCTCATGTCTCTTGGCCATCTGACAAATGCCTGTTCATGTTCTTTCTCCGTTTCTTAACTGGATTGTTTATTTTGTTGTTGTTGAGTTCCTTGAGTTCTTCATAGATCCTAGATGCTCATCCTCAATGAATTGCATAATTTGCAAATATTTTTTCCCTTCCTTTTGTCTGCCTCTTCACTTTATTGACAGTTTCCTTTGCAGTGGAGAAGCATCTTAGCTTGATGTAATCCCGTAATTTCTGCTTTAATTTCCTGTGCTTCTAAGCTCTTTTCTATGAAGTTTTTGCCTATGCCTATATCTTGCAGAGTCTCCCAATGTGTTGCTCTAAATAGTTTGGTGGTATCAGATTGTAGATGTAGATGCTTAATATAATTAGAATTAATTTTTATATAAAACATAAGAGGACTTCTGCAGGAAGGTCTCCCAATTTACACACTTGAAGATACAGGTATTAGTAAAAGTTATTTTTATTGGTAAAACATATACTACTCTCAGTAAAATCTTGCTCACCCTTCAAGTCCTATCTTAAAATGCACTTTAATAAAAAAAAAAAGCAGTTTTGCAAGGAAGTCTCTCCTGATGGCTGAATACATGTGCCCTTAAAAAACAATATTCACATACTTGTATTGTCTTTTGCACTGTGCTGGTCACTCAGTTGTTTACAGTGCTGGATCTTAAGGTTCAATGTAGTGCATGACCTTAGCAAAGGGCTTGATAGAGACATAGCAGATTTGCAATGTTTAGTCAAGTGTAAGTTGTGATGCAGGAGATTTGCTACCACTTGGGTTTTGCATCTCCCAAGTTGAGGAGCCACTTTGAATTCCAGATGTTTTATTTCCCATCCAGCCTCCTGATAGTGCATCGCTGGGGGGCGGGTAGCAAATAAAGATTCAACTGCCAGGGTCCCTGTCACTCACATGGTGGATTCAGATGAGGTTTGAGGCTGCTGGTTTTGCCCTGCCCAGTCTGGCCTGGCTGTTGTAGTAGTTTGAGAAGTAAACCAGTAAATGGGAGATTCTCCTTCTCTCTTCTCTCTCTCTCTCTCTCTCTCTCTCTCTCTCTCTCCTTGATCAAAATTGAAAAATTGATCAAATAGCGTGCAAAATAATGTACAATATGGCACCTAAAACTGAAAACTGTAGGTATAACCTTTGGCATATACAGAGCAAATGTAAGTAACACAATTGGAAATTTTATCACAAGACATTAAATTATAATGTACCAATTCAATGCTTCAGGTTTCATTTGCCTTTCAAAGTCCAGGGTCACTTTTCAAATGATTCTGCCTGGGACTATATTATTGTTTACTTCTTTCTTAATTCTGTCTTGCTCTTATTTTCATCAACAAGACGTACTTTAATATGATGCTAAACTGAGCTATATTAGATCAGCTAGAAATCTTTTAGAATCCCAAAGCATGAGCATTACATATTCAAAACAGGACCTAATGTTTCAGAGCTTCATATTCTACTATAATTATATGGTTCAATGCAAGTGATTATATCTCTTCTTCACTAACGCGCTGAAAAGTTTTGGTTTGCTGGTTCCCTCATAATTTACTGCCTAGGTATAATAGGCCAGTCTTGTGGAAAAAAAGATGATAAATGATGCTGGCTAGGATTCATAGATTTATTAAATTTCTATCAAACAGTGCAACAAAAAAAATCTGCTTAAGTTAGAAATGGCCTCAAATTTTTTAATCAAAATTCATGAGTCCTGATGCTTGGTTCAGTAGGTCCAAGGAAGGCTTGAATTGAAGACTGATTAAAGAAAATAAAAGGCTTATTTGAAGTAATTTTTCAATGACGGCTTTTAATTGGATGTTAAATCAAATTCTTATCTGCCTTTCTGCAGATAGCACATTATATAAAATACAGTTAGCAGCACTGCCACTGTAACGGATACACTGAATAACAATTGACTTCTCACTTTACCCTGAGAGGGTAGAAGGACTGTGGTTGTCAGCCCATCAGAAATTAAGTATGTAAATTAATGCTTAAGTGTATGAATATGAATATGATTTACAAGTGGCTTGGAGTGTTGTTGTGGAGAAATACTGAGGTTTTTCTTTCCCCTTCAAGGTTAACAAGTGCTCGGTGACCTTTACAGGTTGTTTGTGGACATGAGTATGTTAGCAGGTGTGCCCACATGTGCATTGTGCCATTGAGCTTTGGCTGCGAGCTTAAATAGTCCCGAAGAGCAAATACTAGCCTCATTCTCTAATGTCCCTTTCTGCCATCCATGAATGTCAGTCCATAAAAGCAATTTCATTAGCATTTCCTCATTTTGCAATGTAAGCAGTAAGAGTGGTACTAACAATGGACCCTTATCCATTCTTTACAGAGCCTTGGAGAGCAGAGGGGCCACGTTGATTGGGTAGTTTGGAGAGAACCGCACTTAGCTGATGCGAGCACTTCAGGTCATACTTGGGGATACCATGAGACATTCCAAGAAAATGTGTTGGTGCAGTTTTTAGGCCATAGTGGATCCGAGGGGGTGAAACAGATCCATCGTTCACAGCTAAGTGAGATGAAGGTGGTTTGGAAGAGTTAATGGAATTGTGCAAGTGCTGAGCTCACTCCCAGCATAGTATTTACAGACTGCAGAAATAGTTTGTGTAGTCATGAATGTCACTAATAATAATATTTAATATAATATATGTGCAGTACTTAATTTTTACTAGGACAGTTCCTCTGTATTTATGGGAATAGCAGTTTCTGTTAAGTACTAGCATCCTGAAAAAATGGCCCAAGAGCACATGGCTACAAGTGGCACAAAGGGAGTTGCAGCCCTGCTTGCTCTTGGACTGACCTTAAGACTGACCCCAAGATTCTAGATGCTCTGTCACAATACAGCATAGTTCTGTCCCTCGGATCTTCACAGTGACTACAAAGTAGTTAATGGCAAGCCCTATTTACAAGTAAAGGAACTGAATCTTCAATACTACATTCTGGCATAGTGGGTGACACAGCTGCTGCTCCAGTCCAGCCTGCTCTTCCTCCTGTCCAGCTCCCTGTTAATACACCCAGGAAAGCAACAGAAGATGCCCCAAGTGGTGGGCCCCAGTCACTGTGGCATTTTGCAAGTGAACCAGCAGTTCAAACCCCTCTCTCCCTCTCACTCTTTCTCCCCCTCTCTGTAATTCTACCTTTTAATAAACATTTTAAAAAGATGAAGAAACTAAACTCCAGAGATGTTGAGTTACTAAAAAAAAAGCAACCGAGAAGCTGATGTGAAATATTAAATATGAGTCAAGATATTTCCATTTCATTCTCCAGACACTATTTGCTGCCCTCTGAACACTGTGAGAACTAAGGGCCCCTAAGCAGTGTTCCTTTCTCTGGCCTTCTGCTTCTACCTTTATTTTTGAAAAGCAGCATTTGACATGGTTCTCCATGCTTGTTTTAAAGACTGTTACTATGATATTCCATTCTGTTGGTTTTCATCTAGCATTGTGGCCTGGTGTTTTCTGCCATTCCCCAGCATGGGGGATCATTTCAGTATTATAACCTTGACTCATCTTAGCCATCAGATTGATTCATTCTAAAAGTTAAGACCATGCATTTCTTCATGCACCATATCTGCCAAAACCTGCTCTCACATTTCTAGCCATCTTTAGTTTGTACCAGACTTAAATTTACAATGTAAACTACCCAAGGTACTTGCTTACTCGACTTGCAAAGGCCAATGAATATTTCCATGCCTGTGGTCTTCCATTTTTATATGTGGAATGAGGATAGCTCATCATAGGGTTGTTGCAAGAATTGCAAAGTGAGATAGTGAAGAAGGGGTCATTTAGCCTAGCTGTGAAGATACCTGAATCCCACATAGGAATGTCCGGGTTCCCTTCCTGGCACCTGTTCATGATTCCAGCTTCCTGTCAGTGAAGACCCTGAGAATCAATAGTAATGGTTCAGGTAGTTTGGTTCCTGTCACCTGTGGAGAAGACCTGGATTGTGTCCCTGACTCCAGCTTCAGCCCCTGCCCAATTGTGGGCATTAGAGAAGAGAACTGCTAGATGAGCTCACTTCCTGTTTCTGCCTTGGCTTCTTAAATACTCATTTTCAACAATTTAAAATGATGTAACATAGGTTGATCACTTATCGCAGAGTCTGTTATGTAGTAAGTACTCATCAATGGTAACTGATTTTCTGATTGCTGTCTTCCATTTTTGGGTCTCTCAATCTATCTTGCACTGTCAGTCTTAATGTCCATTTTTTTGTCTCCTTGAGATACCATGAACAACTTGAGATAAATATATCTCAATCTGCCCCAGTAGGAATACATAACTCTGTCATCATTTTATGGCCAGCAGTTACAGTAGTTTATTTTCATCCTCTGAGCTGAGCATAGCAAGTTGTTTATTTGCAAATTCTCCAGCATTTCCTATCTGTGCCTCAAACCACATAAAAATACAATGTGTATAATACAGATATAATAATTCTGTGTTAACGGTATTATCTAATATTTTAAGGAAAGACCAGTTATTCTACAGAATTGTTAGCCTCACCATTATTTTTTTAAGATTCTTTCTTGGTCTGTCCACATGTACAGCCAGTTCACAGTGGGGTAAGCTACTGATGTGACAGGAAAGAAGGAACAAAAGCCTTATCCATTGCGCAACTAAGTCTATTAGCTTAATTCTGATGGACATTGGGACCACTGGAACCACTTCATTCTCTTAACGCCCTCTTTCTTCCAAATTGAAGGATTTGTTTCAGAGAAGAGAAGAATGTGATATTTCCAGAATATTCTGTAATTCACAGATTTGTAAAATAGTCATACACAATTTCTGATGGCCTGTTGATCATGACAAGGAACATGTACGCCCAGGCTGGCTTTCCTACAGGGAAAACATGGTAGACGGTAAGAATGTGCTGAACAAACTCTGGGAGACAGGTGTGTACTCTGGGGAAATCTCCCTTGAATATTACCATTTGTGCACCAAAGGACACGGAGAGTTTGGAATTATAGAGCCCACCTTGTCTTGGGGGTCAAAAATCAAGTGCTTAAAAAATGATATTGCACCCACCACCGTTCTTAAACAGACCTCTTGCATTCTGCCTGACTTACTTGGCTACTTTTCCAGAAATTTTCTATTTCTCAGTCTCTATGCGGTTTGCTTTAGTCTCTTCAGGCTATTATAACCACATACAGTAGACTGGTTTGTAAATGACAAAAATGGGCTACTCACGGACAATGCTGGGACTGAAAGATCCCAAGATCTTTCAAGATGCAAGATCTTTCAAGACGTCAAGATGCAAGTGGATGCAGTGTTTCCTGAAGGCCAGATTCTTGATTTAGGGCTGATACCTACTTGCTTCATTTCCATATGCTGGACAGGGCCAGGTGGCTCTCCAGGTGGCTCTCCTGTAAGGACAGTAAATTCACTGCACTGGGACTCTGCCTCCCTGACCTACCTCTCAAAGGTCTCATGTCCTGATACCATCACCGGAGGAAGGGTGAGGATTGCAGCCTATAGGAATTTAGGGAAAGGGGGACACAGGCACTCAGATATACCAGAAATACCATCTTACTTTTCTCTATCAATGAACTATTTCTACCTGGAACGACAGAGCAGGTAAATTGTTATATTAACTTTGTTAATTTTTATCTTCTGTCCGCTACCAGACCTTCCTTTGTAAGCTCCGTAGTTGTTAGAATGTCTTGGACCTGGGTGAGCTCTCGTTGCTTATTGAAGGAAAGCATCGGAAGAGAACAAAGAGGTAGTTTAGTCTAAACACAGCTGATGCAAAGCCCCTAACAATCCCAACCATGCAGTTTTTACATCTAGTTTTATTCCCGAAGGTCACCCCGATTTAGTTTTCAAAAATGTGGATTTCAATTAAAAGAATGTCATGTTCGCATTAGTATTGAATAAGCTACTACACTTCCCTGTTTCATGTGAAAACTCTAGTGATGCGAGAGCATATCCTTTTGGAGGCATTTGCTGTTTTTTCATCTCTTTTATCAGCTGAAACTAACTCCTCAATACATAATATTATCTGCTGAAGACTCAAATGAACTTGGCAGAAATTAATGTTTTGCTTTGAGCTGCATAGACAAAAATAGTGTGGTACTAACATAGATGTGTTTCTAATTATAAATTTCGCATTATAATGTCTTAATTGTCTTTTTAAATGTAGTTTTTGACATTCAGACAGGAGCTTCTCAATGATTTCTTCACTGAACAGAGCTATGTTAAATATCAACTGCATTCCTTATAACTATATAAAACATTAAAATCCACTCTTTTCTCCCAGTGTCACATTGCAGCTTATCCTCCTGACATCCCAAAACACATCATTCCCCATGCATGAGTGTGTCAGCCAAGATAGGGAGAAACTGAGCATCCATCTCCAAGACTCCAAGACCTGGGGGATGTGCTAGCTATTTGTCTGTGGGGGAGGAAATAGGATTAAATGAAATGAAACTGTACCAGAATCACTCAACTCCACATTTTTATAGTATGCATAATCTGTTTTTTTCCGGAAGCCATGTAAGATGTTCTTTTTTGCTTGTTTTACAAAAATAGCTGCCTCTGGGTGTTGATAATACTAGTTTAAATTCTTGAAATGAATTTGTGAATTGTAACTGCTCTGATAGTTCTGAAGCTTTTTTTAAAGTTTTGGTTTTGCTGAAAAAAATTACACACTGTAGGATAAATTTCTAGTGCACTTATGTATGACTGGGGAAACCTTTAGGGAAAATGGCATAAATGGACTTAGAACATTCCCCAGTCACAATACTAAGTTATCCCATATCATATGCATTTGTTATGACACCACTTGTCAAGTCGTCATTTATTTCTGTAAACTTCTTTTGACAGATTTTTTTCATGAAATAACTATTTTGATTTTTTTTTGAGCGACAAAACATTGACACTGTAGCTTTGGAGGACCTGTGATACTGTCTCTGTGTTAGCCTCCTAAAGGTCGGATGTGTATCCTGTATTTTACCAGACAGGACGTGGGCAACATGGCAGGGCTGAGTGTGATGGGTGAAATTGATGCTAAGATTCCACCCCATGTCGTGACCTGGAAAGTTTTTCATACATCAGTGACAGAGAATAGCAGAATGAGGTCAAGTTTTTTCAGTACAGCTCCACATTTCCTGAGATTCACTGCTATGTAGCCTGTTGGAAAAATCATTGTCTCTTAATATGTTACATGTATCTAGTCAAATTGTATATGACATAAATCCCATGATTTTCCTATATTTAGGCAAACTTTTTTTCCCACTTAAAATGATTGAGATTTTTCCCAGCCAGTGGGAAATAGCTATGATCAAGAGTACACCAGGAATGCAGAAGGCACAAGTGTAAGCCACCGCCCCAAATACTTCAACCTACTAAAATTGTGTTCTCAAGTCTATTAAAGTAACACTGATGTGTAATAATAGACTGTAATTATACAGTAGACCCTGTATACTATACATAATCTGAAACACACACAAGTAACAACAGCATATAACACTTTTTCCCCAGAAATGTAATAAACTGGCAAAAATAACCATTAATTCAACATTTAGTTACAGGTATTTCTTTCAGTTTCCTTGAATTTTAGGAACTGTTTGGGGTTGATTTGATTTCCATCTGTCTTAAAAGACTATTTTTGGAAAATGAGCTAATGAGGGCTTTCTCCTACCCAGAAGTTTTCTTGTGCCAGGAGCACTCAGAAGCATTAATCTCATAAATACTCAAATGTGTTAATCATTCTTCAGAAATAGCCATTGCTGCATTGAAGTAGTTGGTAGAATCATCAGAAATCTCTTAACATGTTGGAGGACTAGGACTTTATTGGTCCTTGTTTTCTGTTTTGTATCTCTCTTTACAATCAAAGAATTTCTGGGTCCGGCGTGGTAGCCTAGCAGTTAGGGTCCTTGTCTTGCATGTGGCGCGATGTCATTTGGGTGCTGCTTCCCATCCAGCTCCCTGCTTGTTCCCTGGGAAAGTAGTGCAGGATAGCCCAAAGCCTTGGGACCCTGCACCTGCATGGGAGACCCGGAAGAGGTTCCAGGCTCCTGGCTTTGGATCAGCGTAGCCCCAGCTATTGTGGCCACTTGGGGAGTGAATCAGTGGACAGAAGATCTTTCTCTCTGGTCTCTCCTCCTCTCTGTATATCTGAGTTTCAAATAAAAATAAAATAAATCTTTAAAAAATCAAACAGATCCTTAAAGAATCAGAATTGTGTATATCTTTGAAATTGCAGAGTATCAAATGATGCTGGTGGTGGAAGAAAGTAAGAAAAAGTACAATAAAATATATATTCTTTGAAGACCCAAAGTTATTTTATGGTCTACTTCTATGAACACAAGCATGTAAGTTTTCTTAATCCCAGCTAATGAGATGATTAAACTTTCAGCTCTTCTGGTAGTACCACTCTCTGTCGCCTCTTCCTATACCTGCAAAACACAGTTGCCACAGAACCCCTCAGAGTTTAGGTACTGATTTTACATCTGCTGAAGGAACAATTAACCAGTTCGGAAAGGGATGCGATTGTGTGATTTCAGAGCTTCTCTTCTCCTATTGAGACATTGCTCTATTCAGATGCACTTGTTAGAGAATAGGAGAGGCTTCTGCCCTCCCAGAGCCCATCATCTCTTAGAATGGCTAAGAAAAATAGACAAACAATTGCAATGAAATGAAATAAATTAGTACACCCTTCCTCATAGCATGTTTATGAGTGTCAAGTAAGTTGCATGAAATCAAGACATGCTTCTATAGATGGAGCTTTTCATGTCAATTGCAGTGGTGATTAACTTTTAAAAGTGTCATACTAAGTTTAGGAGTTAAAGAGATCAATGAGTTTTTGAAACTTCCTTATTGATGTCCATTTTGGCATCAGATTATCATTTTACTTGCTCTCACACCAAAAACTTCCTTATTCAATTCTTTCAGTATTATACATTTAGCTCTCACTTCATGGTTACTAAAACCGCTTTTGTAACTAATTTTCAAATCATTGTGACAGAGACAGTTCAGTGTTTTTTGCTTAACTATGATATTCAATTACAGGAAAAAATGCTTATGTTTTCCCTAGTACATCTTAGTCCGTGGCTAGGATCTGACCTCTAGCTCTATATCACGTTGTGTTTGCTCCTCCATGAAGTAGCACAGAGGTCCCTGTCCAGGTTACACCACTCATAAATCAATGAGGGGTGACAGTCTCTGTAGGAGGCTAAAATTGCATGTTGTATTTTTTGGCTGTTTGGACCAATTCCAATAGGTGAACAAAGAGGAGGTCATCACGTTTGTCTTATCTCTCTGAAATGAGATTACAGCAGTAACTGAAAGCATCATGTTCCTCAGGTAAGATGATTAGATCAAATACTCTACTAACAAAACCCCAGGATATGCAAGCATCATTAAAACTGCCAGATGGTAAAATATCTAGTCTCTATATACAGATATGCATATATATATTCTATACGTAGATCTCAATATGCCTGCTTATCTATCATGCCATCATATGGTATGTTTTTTTTGAATACCAGAATAACTTCCTTAAAACAAACAGGCCATTGTTCATCTGAATTCCTTGTTTCTTCAAGAGAAATCAACGAGGCAGAACAGTTCAGCTTGAAACACTGACTGATTAGCTTTCATGTTTACAGTGGTTGGCTGTTTACAGGTTTAATGACTAGGCCTGACCCAGTATAGTATAGGAAACTATATTTATGTGCCTTTTTCTCAAAGATGGTCTAGGGACCCTAGTAGGCTCTCAGAAACATTATTCCGGCCCTGTGAAGACAGCCACAAGTAGGACTCAAAATTCAAGAAGTCTCTAGAAGGTTAATTGTTTAAGTTGATAAATTGATGTGCTGCACAATTGATATAAATAACCAAGTGGTCCTTTCATCTTCATACTTTGCCAGTTGGGACAAAACAATATAAAAAAGCGAAAGTGTTTTTCAGAATAATTTTAATTTGCCAAAACATACACTACTCTATATGTATCCTTTCCCATCCTTTCCCCTTTTGTTAAACATTTAGGCTGTTTCTATTCTTTGTTGTCATAAATAGAATTGCAATAAACATAATTTAGCATGAAACATTTCATGCATGTTTAGCATTTTCCCTTACTAAGTAGAAGTAAAATCATTGCCACAGAGATGTGAATAAATGGTCCATACTTCCCAACTGTCCTCCAGAAAACAGTATTATGCCAAGCTCCCAGCTGCAGGAACATGCTGCTAGCCAACCCTCACCGCCCTGCTTTGCTAGCTCTGAGCATCATCACTGTTCAAGTGGGCCATCTTTCAAAGTTCAACTATGCCATTTGAAGTGTTTGTCACAAAATATTTTCTACTACCTCTGCATTGCTTGTTGTCGAAGCATTCTGAGATGTTAGGAAATAATTAAGCTGAGTCCTGGACCTTCAGAACACTTCTGTGGGGCAGTGTCTTTGAAAAGCAGAGCAACTGTTTCTGTGTTCTTGCTCTCTGACTCCCAGGTGCAAACAAGGCTATGTCTGCCCTCACTGCCACAGAAAGAGGGTGCACTCTACACCGGGCAGGCCCACAGGATCACATTTTTGACTGGGCAGGCACAGCACACAAAGATACTCGCGCCTTCTATTTTGCTGTCACCTGAAGCCTGGTCTTACATCCTGGAAATGTTAGACATTGGGTTTTGAATTTTGTGAAAAATGCCTTTCTGTGAGTCACACGATCCTTTAAAAAATCCTTAAAATGTAATGCATTCTACCTTTGAAGGCTTAAGAATATTTTTGTACAGGACTTAATTATTTGCATGAATGTATGGGTTCTGTGGAATATTTGATGTCTTTTGAACTATCAAAAATCACATTTAAGCCCAAACCAGAAATAATGCAGGACTTCCCAATCCCCAGCTAAGAAATATTGTGTAATAGTTCAAGCATTGTTACTAAAACGAGAAGGTATGAATTCAGCATGCCAGTGACAGCACAATGTATTCAGAGCAGCAAAGTGGTTCTGAAAGTGATTTTTCTTGAACAATTCTCTCAACTGAAATGTTTGTAACTGCAAAATACAGTGTGCAAAAACAATGTTGACTCCATATCATAGTAGGCAAAGATTTTGAGGATGGAAGAATCATTATGTTATCCTAACGATGCCTTTATTAATGAAAATGCCTCTATAATCCATCATAGATTCAGATAGCTTCAGGATCACTGATCCTGGGTCACGCTTTTCTTCAGCTATGTATTGTGATGATGAGAGAAATATAAGCCACATTCGGCCCACCAAGTGAACCCGGTAGTTCCATCAACTTGTTAGGCACATTGCAAAAGCAACTGTGAAGTGACTGAATAATGGCAGCTTCTGTGTTCCCAATATTTATTAAACACATTTTCTTGACTCCTTTGCCTTGAGCCACAGGTGGAAAATGGAAAATTCACCAGAAAGAGCTTATTTATTTTTCTAACAAATCTGTCTGCGCAAAGCCACACTTACTGTTTTCATAACAAAAAATAGTGATTTAGAGTTAAAACACAAAACAATGAAACTAAGCCGTTTGTTATTTTCTTTGTTTCACTGTAGCATAGTTAAAATTTTCATCAAATTGGAAACATAATTCACTCCCAATCTAAGGCCTAATATGCCAGGATGAATAAGTGAGCTGTAAATACATACAGACCAGGGATTCAGATGGAAATGGTGAATTACTTCTTCATGTCTTTGAATCATCAGTTAATTGAGCTGTTCAGTGAAATTTTCTGTGGGCCTCATCTTTCAAAGATCTGTAATTCTTGCTTATACTACCTAAGTATAGAAAGTAGTCTAAGGAGAAGCAATAGCATCTTTTCCCTCTTTTCTGACAAAATTCATGAAACTTTCTTTAAGTGGTATCTTTTAGTGACTCCTGGGGAGAGTGGCAGGAAAGATGGCCTCCGGGCATTATCATGTATCTATAGCAGTGCCAAGTGTATGCTTACAAATAGACTGATTCAGGGCCTAGTGCGATGGTGTAGTGGTTAAGGTCCTCGCCTTGCACGCCCGGGATCCCATATGGGCCAGTTCTAATCCCGGCAGCCCCACTTCCCATCCAGCTCCCTGCCTGTGGCCTGGGAAAGCAGTCCAGGATGGTCCAAAGCTTTGGGAGGCTCAGAAGAGACTCCTGGCTTTGGATGGCTCAGCTCCAGCCGTTGCAGTCGCTTGGGGAGTCAATCATTGGACGGAAGATCTTCCTGTCTCTCCTCCTCTCTGCATATGTGACTTTCCAATAAATAAATAAATCTTTAAGAAAAACAAATAGACTGACTCAATGGATTGTGGGACAATGGAAATGCTTAATATTATTGAGAAGAAATAAAATCACAGAAAGTAAAGCAGAAATTGTCCGCATGCAAAAGTATAAATTACAGAAATTGATGCCTAGAATTTTTATCTCTCATCAGTATTGTTAGAGTACTGTAAAGGAAGTATTGTTAGATAGTTGGTCCATGTAATAAATAGAATACAAACCTTCAATTAGTAAAGCATGAATTCATTTCTCTGTAATCCCTGTATTAACCCGACATTCAGTGGCGTGTTGACAATTAAGGACTGTAAGCAAGTCTTGTGCTTTGGACTCTTCCCATGTTATCTCAGCTCTCTACACGACCTTAACATATGCGTGAAGCATGCATAGTCTCACATTTAGGAATACAATTACTCTGTATGAAGTTCTCAGTGTACTTGCATGTAAAATGAACTCTATATCTCCACACTGCTTCACACATTTCTCCTCAAAGTTAGGATTAAATGATATTGTGTTGCTTGAATAAAAGTACACACAGTTGTAACCGATCACAGTTGAAATACTTAGCTCTTAAAAACGTAAAGTTTTTATTTTTTCTTTTATTTTAAAGCTATTGATCTGAGATATAGCTTAATGTGTTATAGGCAGAGTGCTTAGAAGTTATACTCACAACCCAGTCATTTGTGCATACATACATACTTAGGAAAGTTCAGAGAAAATGGAGTTAAAAGATGTTTATTTTTTGTACTAAATTAGTTATGGACTTTTTGTAAAATCTTCAAATTAATATATTTCAATTGTTTGCACCAAAATAGGTTTATCTTTTTTTTTCATTTATTTGAAAAGTAGAGAGAGTAAGAGCCAGAGAGGGAGACAAACAGAGAGAGAGAGAGTGAGAGAGAGAGACCGATTTTGTATCTACTGGTTCACACCTCAAATGTCTACAATAGCTGGGACTGAGTAAGGCTGAAGCCAAAAACCTGTTAGTGAGTCTGGGTCTGCCACATGATGGCGAGGAGTGAGGCACTTGAACATCGCTGCTGCCTCCCAGGGTGTGCATGAGCAGGAATCTGAAGCCAGGAGCAGAACTGTGACTCAGTTTGCAAAGTACCATCACAACTGCTATGTCAAATGCCCATCGCTAAAGTGAACGTATGTTTTAATTTTCTTTTCCATGAACTTCATGAAATGTTCTCATATGTGGGGAAGGAAGTGTTATATCAATACAGAATTATACAAAAGGTGATGCTACCTTCTTGAACTTGCCAGAATCTAAATTCTAAACATCCACAATCTAAATTCTTCCTCTCTGAGATACATGTAGATTATATTAAGTGTTAAGCCTCAGATTGAATTTAATACCGGTTCCTAGAACTGGTGTTTATTTTAGGATGTCCTATCACAAGCATATTTGATTTGAATGAAGAAGAAATTACAACAGGGTTAATAGGTTGTATTCTACTTCTTTTCACTGGGTTGCTGTTACAAAATGTCAAATTAGCAAGATAGTAAGAGAAGTTGAGCATGCATACACACTTTAATTCTTGATTTCCAGAAAAGACATCTTAAGATACCAAATGATTCGTTTTTTATTTTGACTATAGCATTTATACTGGTGCCAGTTGGAGGTATAGCATATAAGGTGTCACTCAATAAAGTCGTATGCTCAAGGAATAAATGATAAATGATAATGTTTTAAGGGGAGTAGAGGGAATAATTAGAGCAGTAACTTTAAGAGACTTCATTTCTTTAAAGTTTATGCTTTGATATTCAAATAATAATTACATGAATCCACAGATTATTCAGCTGAAATATTAAATCATTTGGCACAGGCTTAATGGAGATTGTCGTAATAGTGCCAAAAATAAACCTTATGACTTTCTTTTAAATACCAGAGAAATTCTCCGTTGTTGTGATAAAATACAGATGTGGCTTAGAAAGAAACCTGTGCAGTGAGCAGAAATAGAATATATAATTAAAACAAAGAGGGTTTAAATCAAATTAATCTTCATCTGACAAGAACAGTTATATTTACATCAATGAATACAAAGTCATAGCCAAAATTGAAATTAGAAACAGATAATTATGATAAGAGAGGACAGTTAGGCTGACTTTTCTCATAATTGGCAAGCATATAAAATGTAATGCTTGTTCCAATTAGAATTACCATTAAAAGATGCCACTTTTGATGAATTCTGGTTCTTGCCATAAAATAAGTCAGTTAACCAATTATACTATGCACATGCAAATGTATTTGCCTGTTCTTTTCAAGATCAGAGTAAGAAAAAAAGTTTAGGAATGCAATTTTAATGGTATCAATTGTTTAAATAATGATAGTGTTTATTAACACTGTTGATTTTGTTTTGCTTACATTTTTCTAAGATTTCGATTTTGTTCTTAAAATCTGTCATTCATATTCTCCTGCAAAATCTCTTCTTGCTATTGTCCGTATGCACATTCATACCTTATTAAAATACCGGCTAGTGTTCACTCAGCATGCACCAGGAGTTTGTGACAATTTCAGAAATGCAATCAGTTGTCAAAGACCTTGTGCTCCAGTCCCTTTATTTCACTCAATGCTCAGATACACGTATTTGTGAATTATAGTACTCCATGTACCATTTGCTTTCCCATTGGCAAAACCTTTTGAAATATTTGTGCCTGAATGCCATACTAGAATCAAGCTCCTCCACTGAGTGATATTTCCAGATATCCTGGCAAGTTAGTGGAGGACGGTAAGGTATTCTGATCCATAATTTTGGGCTTCTGCTGAGGCCAAGGAGTCACCATGTGTTCTTCACTGTTCTTGATTTAGCGCCTATTTCCTCTTAGCTTTTTCCTCCTCCTTTTTTCCTTTTTAAAAACTTAAATTTGGGGACCCAGCATGATAGCCTAGTGGCTAAATTCTTCGCCTTGACTGCGCTGGGATCCCTCATGGGCGCCAGTTCTAATCCTGGCGGTCCTGCTTGCCATCCGACATCCCTGCCTGTGGCCTGGAAAAGCAGTCGAGGACGGCCCAAAGCTCTAGGATCCTGCCCCCACGTGGAAGACCCAGAAGAAGCTCCTGGCTTCAGATTGGCTCAGCTCCAGCTGTTCAGGCCACTTGGGGAGTGAATCATCAGACCTTCCTCTCTGTATATCTGCCTCTACAATAATAAATAAATAAGTAAATAAATAAATAAATAAATAAATGTTAAATTTTGGCCCGACAGAGTAGCCTAGTGGCTGAAGTACTTGCTTTGCATTCCCAGGATACCAAATGGGTACCAGTTCCAATCCCGGCAGCCCCACTTCCCATCTAGCTCCCTGCCTGTGGTCTCGGAAAGTAGTCAAGGATGGCCCAGAGCCTTGGGACCCTGGAGCCACATAAGAGACAAGGAAGAAATTCCTGGTTCATGGCTTCAGTTCGGCACAGCTCTGGCCATTGTGGCCACTTGGGGAGTGAATCAACAGATGGAAGATCATTCTCTCTGTCTCTCCTCCTCTCTGTATATTTGACTTTCCAATAAAAATAAAGAAATTTTTTCTTGGGCCCGGCGCCGTGGCCTAGCGGCTACAGTTCTCGCCTTGAGCGCCCCCGGGGATCCCATAAGTGTGCCGGGTCTAATCCCGGCAGCTCCACTTCCCATCCAGCTCCCTGCTTGTGGCCTGGGAAAGCAGTCTAGGACGGCCCAAAGCCTTGGGACCCTGCAGCCGTGTGGGATACCCGGAAGAGGTTTCTGGAGCCTGGCTTCAGATCGGCATAGCATAAGCCGTTGCGCTCACTTGGGGAGTGAATCATTGGATGGAAGATCTTTCTCACTGTCTCTCCTCCTCTATGTATATCTGCCTTTCCAATAAAAATAAATAAATCTTTAAATAATAATAATAATAAATTAAAAATTTAAAAATTTTCTTAAAAAAGGTTAAATTTTCAGCCACAGTTAGGGGATTCTTGTAATTTAATTATTTCACGTTAAATTCATTCTGTCCAAGATGAACATTACTATAGATTGTGGAACCGCAAATTCTGCCTTTGTTGGAAATGTGTTGGTTCCAGTCAAGAACGGTGGGCCCATTTTGACCCACAGAAATTTATTTCATAGTTCCTTATTTTCTTGTTTAATTAATTAATTAATTTTATTCCATGATACAGATCCATGGGCTCTGGGATTTCCTTTCTCCCCTCTCCAAATCTCTGCCCGCCCCTCACTAATTTCTCCAATGTCATTACAATTGTACAGTCCTTCACAATGAGTCCATCAGTCTGTTATTTCACTGTATCCTGACACTGTAGTCACGTACAGAGCCCAGCGTCCTATTGTCGTTACATTTAAGTTTCATTGGGAGTCCATGTTTGATTTAGAAGCAGAAACGCACGCCGCATTGTATCTTCACATCTGTATGTGATAGTCTGTACTACGCAGTCGTTAGACATCTCCTTAAATGAAGCCATAAAACAAAAGGAACAGCAAGACAAAAAAATGGAAAATTTACAACAGCGTGAAGTTAAATAATATGCTACTGAATTAACAATGTGTTGCTGAATAAAAGAAAATGACTTTCCTGAAGTAAATGATGCTATTGTGTAACATATGAATCAGTGAGACAATTAATAAGAAAAACTCTTACACACTGACTGACACCTACCTCTGGACATATGTCTCTTGTTTAAGGTTGTATTTATTTATTTATTTTTATTGAAAAGGCAGATTTACAGAGAGACAGAAAAATCCGCCTGCCGTTCACTCCCTGAATGCCCGCACAGCCAGAGCTGAGCAGCTCTAAAGCTAGAAGCTAGATCCAGATCTTCCTTGTAGGTGCAAGGGCCCAAAACCTGTGCCGTTCCCCAGGGCTTTTCCAGGCCGTACGCAGGGAGGTGCAGCGGAAGTAGAGCAGCCGGGACACAGATTGGTACCAATATGGAACCCCTGTGCCTACACCGGAGGATTAGTCAATGGAACCATCACACAGAGCCCAGACACATTTCTGTTCCCTAGTGCTCCTTTCACTTGGAAGTTGATTCTTCCTCTTTTCCTGCGGAATTTTCATTCAGTACAGATAGCTGACTCAAACTGGTCGCTCCTTGGAAAGTTGATGCGCCCGCCTCTACCCTTTTCCCACCCCTGTGGCCATCTCCTCCTTGCTGTTCCCAACTCCCAGTGTATCTTCGGCTCTTAAGGCTTCTGTCAGTTTGTACTACAATGGCCCAAGTACTTACATTTCCCTGAGTATACTAGTGAACACTTCGCCCTATATCTGGGACTTGTAACTTTGTTCCCTGATTCTGTCTCCTCTCCTCAACAATTGGAAACCAAGATTAAGAAACCTTAATTAAATGCAGCTCACACTGCCTTAACTGCACTTCTAGATCTTCAGAGATACACACTTGTTTACCATGCCTGTGGCTCTTGCTGACAATTCTAGAAAAGATCTCCATGGGATTTCTTTCTAACTGAATAAAATATTCATGGGAGGTATGTGTGTGTGTGCCAAGGTTTACACATTCATAAGTTAATGCCATCTTTAAGATCTTTCAATTTGAGAGGACTTAGGTCTTTGACTATGTAGACTTTCTTACAGACCATATTGAGAATAAATGCAAAAGAAAAGTTTAACTCTGAAGCATAATTTAGTATTGGAAAATAAGAATATTTTAGGGTTCAAACACCAGCCAGAATCTCTCTGTTATGGCAGAAGGTTGTGAGGTCATACTTTCATTCCCCGAATTTGTTATTTATTGCAGAAACTGTCATGTGTTCCACCCAGCCAGTAGTCTTATCTGTGACCTGAATAGTGGCACATTTGTGATTGTTCGTGATCAGAATCTAAATCAATGTCATGAACCAGATCTTACCACCATATTGCTTCTTTTTCTCTGTCAACCTTTGCCATTTAATTCTCTTCTACAGTTTTGTGAAGTGGGTGCTATGTCCTCCCATTTATCGCTGGGAAAATTAAGATTATCAGAGACCAGAAAGCTGGGCATGTGTGCTGCTGCCACATGTATGTACAGAACTAAGCTCCCAGGCTGCCTTTGTTTCCCAGGCTGCAGTTTCTTGTCTCTTTCAACCACATGGAGTAGCCACCCATCGTAGGGAAACTTGATGAATAAAGCACCATGTTCCAGAGGAGATAAATTTGGGTTTTTATTGTAAAAAAAAATGTTGACCATAGAAGTCTACAATTTGGGCTTTCTTTCCATAAAGCATGATCCACCATCCATCCAAACTAGTATCAACAAATTGGATAAAAGGCAGCTGTACTGCCCTGCAGGCTCATGAAGGATGGGCAGTTGTCACAAGTGACAAGAGTACAAACTTGTAATAAAAGAAACTAGTGTGACAGGGTCAGCCAGCATCGGCAGTTATGTATTTGTGTTCCCTATTGATGAACTGCCAAATCAGATTTTTTATTTTTGTGTTTTTTTCTTAATAAGAAGACAGATTTCCTATATTTCATAGACACAATTCTATGACAACTATGCTTCCCTCCCTTCCTCCTTCCATTCCCCCTCATTCCTTTCTCTTTTTCTTTTTCATTTTTGCAATGACATTCTTTTCAGATTAACTTGTAATCACAGACTTAATGTACCCCATAAAACACAAATTAAAAGTAGAAAAAAATCACACAGGAATATAAACAATCATATCATAAGGTGTCCGCTCCATTCTTATACATTGTTTTATTGCATTACTTATCAATTACCACGTATCAGAGAACATACGCGGTATTTTTGGCGGGGGTGGGGGGAGAGCTGTCTTATTTCACTATGCGTCATTCATTCCACTTGCATTCATTTTGTCTAAAGGGTAGAATTTCAGTGTGTATGTGTGTGGCTGAGTAGTATTATATTATGAATCTACACCATGTTTTATTTATTCAGTCATCCATTGACTGACATCTGGGCCGATCCCAAATCTTAGCTATTGCGAATTGCGCTGTAATAAACATGGGTGTACAAATAACTCTTTTCTATGCTGATTTGATTTTATTTGAGTAAATTTCCAAGTGTGGGAAGGTTGAGCCACATGATAAATCTTGTTGTAGGTATCTGAAGAATCTCTAAACTGCCTTTCATAATGGCTGGACAGTCTACATTCCCACCAATGGTAGATTAGCTTATCCTTTTCCTCAAATCTTCACCAAATATGCATTACTTTTTAAATTTTTGGATGATAACCATACTAGCTTGGGTGAAGTAAAACCACACTATGGTTTTTATTTGCATTTCTCTGTTGGATGGTAGTACTGAGAAGGTTTTTTTTTTCTGTCTGTTGGTCGTTTGTATTTCATCTGTTGAAAAATGTGTTCATTTACCTTGACCATTTCTTTTGTTTGTTTGCTTGCTTTTTATTGGAATGTCAAATATACAGAGAGGAGGAGAGACAGAGAGGAAGATCTTCCATCCGATGGTTCACTCTCCAAGTGGCCGCAACGGCTGGAGCTGAGCTAATCTGGAGCCAGGAGCCAAGAGCTCTTCCAGGTCTCCCATGCAGGTGCAGGGTCCCAAGGCTTTGGGCCGTCCTAGACTGCTTTCCCAGGCCACAAGCAGGGATGCTGGATGGGAAGCGGAGCTGCTGGGATTAGAACCGGCACCCACATGGGATCCCACTGCGTTCAAGGCAAGGACTTTAACTGCTACACTATTGTGTCGGGCCCCTCGACCATTTTTCCATTTTTTACCTGGACTGTTCACATTGTTTCTGTTGAGTTTCTTCTACTCCTTACATATTGTGGCTATTAATCCTTTATCACAGATGTTTCTCTCACTCAGGCAGTAGTTTCTTCACTGTTCAAGTATTTCCTTTGATGTGCATGCAGAAGCTCCTCCTCTCATCCCCACGTGTGTCATTGGAGAGCATGTGTGAATGGTAGAACCTCTTCTTAGTGCCTGGGGGTTGAGACCTGGTCCTAGCCCCTCTGTCCTCAACTTACGTGGTTCCTGTTTCTTCTGGAAAGTGTAGCTCCACTGGGCATCATGACAGGTAGTCCTGAATGCTTTGGGAGAGAAACAAGATAGATGGATTAATGTGAATACAAAAATTTTTCTCAGACTCAGGCTATGACGGAACAGTTTCCAAACCTGTAGGTCTCTCATTGACTGCATTGACTTACAGGGAAAAAAAAAAATGAAAGAAAATGAAATGGTTTTGTGGCGCAGTGATGCTTGAGCTTGCAGGTAGAAATCTTTTTGGGAACTTTAAAAATTTTGATTTTATCAGATACAATGCGATTTGTGTATACAGTCCTGATAACATAATGATGTTCGCCTCCATCCTCCTCGAACCCTCATCTATTCTCCCTTTAAAAAAAAATTAGATGACTTCTAATAAATTTGATTTTCAACAAAATTCATGGGGGTTATTTAAAAGCTTTTATTCAGTCGTCTATCCATCAGTTACATATTTATGGAATGCCTGCTATGTGATGTAACTGTGCTATATGTGTGTCGGGTCTGTAGGGGAAAAATTGGGAGTTGACAAAAATTTGTTGTGATTGGACAAGTCACTCCTGACTTCCAGGCTCAGAGGACACATGTTACATGTGGTATCATTTCCATGTAAATGACCAAAGTTTAAAGTAGAAACCATCATGACAAGTATAAATTAACTCCATTGAGGATTATCGTGAGACTTCAGAAACATGAGGTAATATTTGAACTGAACTTTGAAATATCAGTGGGATTTGTGATTATGGATTTGAGGTGTGGATGCAAAAACATTGCGCACTAGAAATTGAGAGAATACCAATGAAAGATACAATGAAAGATGGCCAAATGAATGGAAACTCAGGCAAATTTGAATCATGTAATAAATGACACTGAGAGGTCATCCTGGATCCATTGAGAACTGGAAAGTGTCCACAGCGCCTACGATCTGGGAAGGGCTTATAGAAATGTGAACACAACATTTAACGAGCCTGAGTAGAGACCCTCTCACTTTTTCATGAGGACTGTAAAACACATGTTAACATGGAATCGCCTTGACCTGTTTAGTTTTCAGTTGCTCACTGGAAATATTTGAAGGTTGATGAAATTTGAATGTCTTTCACTGCAAGTGTATTTGTGTAGAAGAGTTAATTTTGTAGTGCTGAAACTGTGTTTTCTGTAACAGCTTTCTCAAAAGGTAGGCCTGCTGTTATTTCCAGTTTTGCCCTTAGATTGTAAAGGACATAATTTTTAGTATGAAATTAGTTCTGTGGTATGTCTTCATGCATTCAAGATAGCCAGGAGTAGTGACGGCAAGAAGACAGGACTTCAATTTGAAATGAAATGGCAGATCAAAAGTTTACCTACAAAACATGTCTGCAGACTGCTAGCCCGACAAATGCGTATTTTGACCCCTAATAGGTGACAGCATGATTTAATAGGTCACAATTCACTTCCTTTATGGGCATTCCTATATCTTCTTTTCAAGGTAATTATCTCAACACATATCTGATGTGGCAACATAATTGATACTTGTTTTGGTACAGTTATAGGTTAATGAATCAACTGACTTTTTGTATCAACCCATTCATGTTTGGGTTTTCAAATGAAATAAAAATGTATTTAGAAGGCAATGTTTGATTCTCAGATGGCTGACAACTTTGATTTCCCATTCTTTGTGCAGCACAGTGTGTAGCCATAAAGAAAGGCTTATACAGACATCTAAAAACAGCTTGGATGTTTCAAAATCAGAATCCAAGAGTAAAGAATAGTAAAATGATGTTTTGATGAGTTTAGCACTGATTGTGTAAAATACCACAGGATTGTTATACATGAGTGGCTTACATTAGAATTTTTCTTTCCTTTCTCTAAATCCCCTGTGGTTTTCAGGCACAATAAATGGTTACTTAAAATTTTCAATTAAAAGCTACTGGAAGCATTTATTTTGCATATAATCCTTTTATACTGTAAGAAATATGTAAAAAAAAAGAAATATGTATTGAGGATTTTGTTATTAGAAATTTCTAAATAGTTGGTGGCAATGAAAGCATAAAATATACTAGAGCCAGAATGTAGAGTCAAAAAACAGATGCCTTACCACTGTTTTACATTGTCAGGAAATTATAACCCGTGGAATATATAATCCAATAAAAAGTTAAAAGATGAATAACCTTTCATTTATCACTAATTAAGTAAAATTTAGTTATGTATGCTATGATCTTTTTCTTAAAAATAAATATGTGTATAAAATAACACTAAAAATACACAAACAGGTTAAATCTTATTATTGCTAGTTGGCTAAACTATACATTTTTCTTTTTCATTACCTGTATTTTTAAAATCTTATAAAATTCTAGGTAACTTTTTATAATATAAAAGAAAATTATGTATTTCCTAAAGTAGTAATTAATGCAAGAAAGTATGAAAGTGAAAGAGAATATATGATTGTAGTTATTTTTTTTAATCCTTATATGAAGAAAATAACACTCCATTGTTGAGTTTCCAGCTTTTATTAACTCTCCTCTTACAACCAGAGCAATTCACAAGCACTTATGAAGAGGGTACCCTTCTGGGTAGTAAATGAGATTCATCTTGGAAATATGCAAAATTGGGGAGAAAAATTAAACAGAATGGCAAATATAGTTGATCACTGTGGAATAGAAATGTAAATGTGGTATTTTAAAGAAGACCTTGTCAAATGTTTGGTGAAATCACTTCTCATTTCAGGAGCCCCTTTATGGTGGAAAATAGGATAGAATGTAATTTTCATCTTTGTACTGGAGAATTAGGCAGAATGTTTGCTATTTAAAGTCTCTCAGTATTAGAAATAAATGGGGAACTTGGAAGAAAAGGCCCTCGGATGCATATGAAACTGGCTGGACCTGTCATATGAAAGCAGATCTAAAAGCTGTTAATTTTGCAAAGGAATAGAGTGTGGGAGATGTGTAACCACCACATTCTAGTAAGTTACTTCGCATAGGCATTGTTGTGTTACCTCTGAATGAAGAATGAGGACTGAGTTACCACGGTGACAATTAGGAGCAAATGCTGATGAGACGCAGCTAGCTAGGATAATTGCTTAGATCCCTGTCACTTCTTAATGTCACCATTATTAGATTATGTCACAATTCCCAAAAAGGAATCAAGCCAGCCGTATAATTAAAATACTTTATTAGCAAGACATTTTATGTAATAATTATTAGGAAGTCATAAAAGCTATGGAGAAGAGGAAGGACACCTAGCAGGGACTCCGAATATAACCATCACCCACTTAGTTTGGTTCTGATAATTATCTTTTTACCATGAGGCAGGTGACACGTCTTCCTCATATGAGTCCAGAATAACACAGAAGAAACAGATTTGGGCTATTTCTGCAGGTAGCATCCGATTGTCCCAGACACTGTAAACTGTCCTCCTTGCCCCGCTTCCCTCGCCCTTTCCATCTTCCTGAATTCACATCCTGCATTCCTCCCTATGCATAAGGGTTTTTCCATGTTTCCAAGATATAAATAACTGGGTTACTGTTATTACAAGTCTGATGTTCACTGTTTTTTTTAAAATACAAAGGGAAAAGTCTAAGTTTAACCTGTACAATTCTTTCAGAATCCTGCAATGTCTCTCAAATTATTATAAGCATGTCTATTTTATGTGGCAGACATTTTGTTTCTTTTGGCACACACCACTATGTTGGTGCTGTAGTTCGTAATAGGACAGGCAGCTCTGGGTGGAGCAATTGCCACATGCTGTACTTTGTTCTTCAGTCAAACGACAAAAAGAAAAGATGATCAGTGGATATTTCATGAGCCGATGACTTGGGGGAGGGGTCAGGCTTTTGAGTGATCAGAAGGAGTCAGGTGGACTGGGAGTTGCACTGAAACTTGTACCGATTGTACACTTCAGCCATTTTGAGTGACTCATTGTAACTATGCACAATCATCCCATCCTTGTTAGGATTGGTTATTGACAAATGGATAAAGAGGGAAAGGCTCCACCACCCTATGCGCAGAGTGGCTGTCTTTGATCATTTGTTATAAAAACCGAGTAGGTGGCCTGAAAAGAATTGTCTATTTCTTTTAGCTCATAGCCTCTTCCTCGTTATACACATGAATTCTGTATGCTAGCATGCTTTGATCTGGTATCTGAAATTTGCTTGTAACTTATTAAAACCAACAAACTAAAACAATAATGATGGCTAAGCTGGTGTGCATTTTGCCTTCCTAATAATTTATTCTAAGTACTAGCATGATAGCTTTTGTCATTATTACTCATTTGGAAGTCATTTATTCATCGGATCTCTGAGAGGGGAACATATTAGTTCCATTTTCTGGATGAGTAAAGTGAAGTTCAAATTTAAACTGATTTACTATGGCTGCTCTATCAAACCACCATAAATCAGGTGGTTTTAATAACAGGAATTTATCCCTCAAGATGTCTGCAGAGCCGTCTGGAGACCTTTAGGGAGAGTCCATCTTCGCCTCTCGCAGTTTCTCTTCTATGTTCACATCCACTTCCCTCTGTGTGTCTCTGTGTCTTCCACTTTTCACTCTGTGTGTGTCCCTAAACTCATCCTGCCTCTGTTTTGTGTTGTACTGAGGGCCCACTCAGATAATGCAGGATAAACTCCTCTTCCCAAGATCTTCAACTTACTCACATACTTATCATCTACAAAGTAACATTCCCGATTATCAAATACTTTAATATCAAATTCCAGAAATTTGGGCTGGAATTTTTAGAGTTCATTTTTTGATCTGCAACCAATGTTATACAAAAAATATGTGACAGTTGAGACTGATGCCTCTATCTTGACACACCATCTTACATTCTGATACTGCGTTAAAGTAGCCACTGTATCTGCTATAGAAGAAATTTGGAGCTGACTTAATGTTAACTCTGCCTTCTAGAGTTTGTACACAGTGTTAGAAATAGTAATAGGAGCCGGCGTGGTGGCATGGCAAACTAATCCTTCATGTGTGGTGTGGGAATCCTATGTGGATCCCTATTCAAGTCCCTTTGACTCTACTTCTGATCCAGCTCCCTGCTAAAGGCCTGGGAAAGTAGCAGGGCATGGCTTGAGTCCTTGGGACCCTGTGCCTGTGTGGGACACCTGGAAGGATCCCTTAGCTCCTGCCTTCAGTACCTGCCAGCTGTGGTCATTGTTGTGGCAATTTGGGGAGTGAAGCAGCAGATGCAAGTTTCCTGTCTGTCTCTAACTCTGATTTGCAAGTAAAATAACTGAATCTAAAAAAAAAAAAAAAACTTAGTAACAAATGTAAGAACAAATAAACTTTCTGATGAAGCGAGAATGTTGTTTTCCCATTTCTCTATAAGGAAGCAAAGGTTTTGCTACGTACATATTATTTTAAGGACTTTCAAATATTATCTCAACTGAGCTAAAAAGAATCTTATTTGATTTTGTATTTTAGTGAGGTTATTATCAGTAATATGTTTAACATAAAATTTATTAATGATATGCCCTTTAATTTAGGCTGTGCAATTGGTGCTAATTTAGTTAGAGTGCACTAAATTATACCATTTAATATAACTATACGTGGGTCAAGAAATTTATCTCAACAAGTTAGATAATAGTTCATGCAGCCAAACAGTAGAAAATGACACTGAAATGGCTGAAAGCTGCAGTATTACAGAATGAATGTTACTCTGAAGTACTGCTAGAAACATGGAGCTGAAGTCCAAGTTGCTCATTTTCTCAGTCTGCAAAAATTAGCCAGAGTACAAATCACGGGAAAAGAATCAGGAACCAAAAGGGTATAAAAATCTTTACAAATGATCCATATTCCAATCTTCATGATTACTCTGTTAGGGAGAAAATATTATTGAAAACAATCAAAAGTTGCTTGCCAACTGTTACTCTTGTGTTTTTGTATCTTGATTGTGTTGGTTTGGTGATGGAAGTGTAAAATTATTGATATATTTCTGTTAGCAATATAGTGGGAAAAAAACACACACCCACAAATAAAGCCGCCTCATGAGCCCTCTCATTGGTTTGTGCTGTTTAGCACTGAGTTTAAGGAGCAGACGTAGGCTGCACACTGGCAGTAGCTCAGCCGCCCTGCCCTGTGATTTCTCTGAAGTCTGTTAGGATGTCCATGTTCATGACCTATTGTACAGAGATGACTAAACTGACTCCGTGGTCCCATAGCACCGAGTTCTTCCTCTAATGTGATTAACGGCCCAGTTACATTTTTGGACCTGTCTCTAGCAGAGAGGACCTCCTCCGCCTGGGAAGGAGCTACAATGACTCTGATATTAGAATCATAGGTGACTTTTTCAATTTCCTTTAGATAGCTAAAAACAAAATAAAACAACACAAAAACTACAGAGTTGACAGAATTAGCTCTTAAAGATTTATTTTTATTCATTTGACAAAGAGACGGAGATGGGGGAGAAAGAAATAGTAATCTTCTATTCTCTTGTTAACTCTACCAGGAGACACCAGGGCTAGGCCAAAAAAGAAAAAAAAAAAAGTCAAAGACACTGCATTACATCTGAGTGAGTATTTTAATCACCTTGTGTAGATTCTCAATCATACTAGCAAACAAGTGGATCAGAAGTGGAGCAACCAGGACTGAAGCCAGCATATGGGACACAGACATTCCAAATGACAGCTTTTAACCTACTGTGCCGCAACAACACTTTCCTCTGTGGTTTTCTTGAGCATTCTGTTGTCATGGGAGCAAATGGACCATAGCCCAATCCATTTTGCCACTGTGCACATCTGAAAGTTGAGCCTTCAGGGACTTTTTTCAGTGGAAAGGGATGTACTACCTTAGCTAGAGGGCGAAAAGAGTGGAGGAAACTGGAGAACTACTGTGAACAAGCTAATGTTTGACAACATTTCAGAGAGCAACTATCCAATCAGGAAAAATATTGCAGACTCGGGGTAGCTGGAGCGGAGTCCACATGTGCAGGCCAGCAGTGACCTGCCGAGGATCTACATCAGGGATGCTGAGCACCAAGATGAAATGATGAGCCTTTCCCCAGAACCTAGTACTAAAGTGCTTTGGGATTAGATCTTGTTGAGCCCTTGTCCTGCTAGTAATATAATTAATTTGACCATTTGGGATAAGATTTAGCAATAGGCCTCATCTAAGCCTCTAAATATGCGCATTCCACTTTGGAACTGTACATAATTGCTCAATTGCACCTGCAAATCATGTTGTTAGCTCACTAATTATTCAAATAGTGGGGGCAATTCCACAATTGTATGTGTAATTGTGTTAATCGTTAATGCAGTTAAGTACAGGTGCACCGTGACTAATTACACATGTAGAAACAGATCCCCAACAGCCCACAGTCTCCACGCACAGTGCGTTCCTCCCAGAGACAGACATGCGTAGGTGACACACACAAAGCCACAGGCCATCACTGGGGGTGCATCTGGTGAGGCTTTCACTGGCGAGATGTCTGCACATCCGGAAAACAAGCAGGTCTTTGAATGCAGCTGTTTTTCCTTTTGCAAGCCTGTGTATGTGTACACATGCAAACACACACACACACACACACACGCACGCACACACACGGAGTCACACAGGGACTAAATTCTGGTGCTATCTCTGATCAGCTTTCCACTGATAATTCCTTTACCTGGAAGAGTAGCTTCTTGTCAAGGGTTTTGTTACTGGCATTCCCTGTCACCCGTATGGTAATCTACACACAGTATCAGGATGTTCTTGCTGTTTGCAGAGTAAGACACAGACTGGGAAGTGAAATTTAGGGGATTTCTGAGGCAAGCTTGCTGCATGCTTGCTGATGGGAGTGGAGCAAAACGGTTGCCACATTCATCCTTTATCTTTTCCTTCATTTCTCAAGTTTAGCCTATTTCACCTTACAGCTTCTTGTAAGGCTCTGATAAGAGCGGTCCAGGCTGTAAGATGATGACTCGTGAAATCCTGTGTGTGTGGGCCAGGGTCTACTTGCGTCTCTTGCATTGTAAGGCGTAATAGAAACATGCTCAACATTTCAGGAGAAACCTAATTTCGACTATGCTCAGTTGTCCCCATATGTCAGAAGTTTTGATAAATCACAGTGTAGTTTTAAATCTTGACAAAAAATGATAGGACTTTTGCCAGTAAATGTACACAGCACATTTACCAAAATTTGCATATGTTTTCAGACCGCTTAAAGCTAGTTAATGGAGCTCAGATTACAAAGCTCTTCCACAAACCCCAGTGTTTCATCACCTAGTTATGTGACTGATTCATAGAAGGAGTTTGAATTAATGCAATACATCATATGGTGGAACTTTCCTTTGAAGTATGTGAAACTGAATTAAGTTGGTTTAAAAATGCAACTATACAAAAAATCACTCACATATATGCATAAAGAACTTTGAAATTTTAGATTCTGCTTTTATTTTGTTTGGGAAGATATGGCCACCACAGCTGCAGGTTTTTATTAGTGTCATTATCATGTGTTAGTTTCAAAACAGAGTCTGTAGGTTTAAAAAATGAGCATTCACAGCCAAGTGCACATTTGCTGATCTAGAGTGAGCTGTGGAGGTAGAAAAGGCGGGCAAGGAGGAGTGGGAGAGTTAGGGGAGGAGCAGGGTAGCAGGTGCAGACTCGTGTAAGCATAGTCACTGTGACACTCGGGACGTGGCACACTCCCAGGCTGATTGTGCTTATCGGACCTTGCACTCTTCAGGCCAACAAAATGTGTTTATTGTTTTGACTTTGTGTTCTGTAAGTCTAGCTATAAGGAGTAAGCTGTCTTATAATAATCTTTATATACCCCCTCTGCTATAGGAAAAGTAGGTCAGCTATAAAAAAAATTAATTAGCACTGGCTCGTAAGCACACTGCCTAAAGGAAAGTGGGCCACACACAGGACAAATCAGTTTGTGAGTAATATAGGAAAATCTTTGGAGGGAGCAATGAAGTTCGGTGTCAGGGAAGCCACGTAAGTTGACGCTGTTCTGGCAGAAGCAGTGCATTTTGCGTCACTGTTGTGTGGTGACCAGAACTGCCTTATCTCATAACCAAGACAGCAGGCTTGTAAGCTGCGCATGGGGACACAGGGCTAACACTGACTTCATGTTACAGGATTGCTATGAGGATTAACTGAAATAATCTTCAAGGAGCATTTAATGCAGTGCCTATGAAATACTTCGCAATGTGGCTACAATTTGTTTCATTTTTGCTATCATTGCTATTGTTATTTCTACTGTTCTCACTTTATTCTTGTAAATATGGGTATTAAACCCATAGTGCTATTGCCTTCCCCTCCTCCACCAGCCATAAACTCTGCCCCCTTTCTATTGAGCATTGTTTAGACCTTGTCATTTTCTGTAATGTGCCAGACAGCATAGTCATTCATGATTTGTCTTTCCCACCAACTAGACTATGTAGCTGAATCAATTGCTGGTGTTGTCATAACAAAGCAACACAATCTGAGTGTTCTAACCAACAGAACTTAATTGTGTCACACGGTGGAAGACAGAATCCTAAGAGCAAAGTGTTGGCAAGGCTTGTTTCTTCAGAGGACTGAAAGCAGTAATAATTCTCTTTTTATGCATTTATCATGTGTGGGTACTTTTTCTGCATCAGTCGTGTGCAGGTGGGTCACGGACTGTTGAGTTCCGCATGCCCACCTTGGCTCCTTCTGTGTCTTTCCGTTTTTCAGTCTCTGTGTAAATCTTTCTCCACATTTTCCTGTCAGTGGATGAGGTCTTAAATGACCTCATCTTAACATGATTATGTTAAAGATCCTGTTATTGAATAAGATCATATTGTGAGATATGAGGATAGCTTTAGGATTTGAAAATTTTTTTTAGCTTTCTGGTTGTTTTTCTTTGTATAAGTGGAATAAATTTAATTTATTTTCTATGCAGAGTTTTAAGAACATAATGATATTTTCCGCCCTCCCTTCCCTTCCTTACACATGTGTGACTGACAGTAATGAGCACTAATGACAAGGCTTATGTTTTACTTTCCCTGGAAGCCTCTAAAGCTTTATCTGGACTGCAGTGAAAAAGGTAGTAATGCTGTTGTGGAGGCCAACAGGCCTAGGCCTTCATTTCCTTTCTCTCCTCCCATGGATCACATCACCAGTACAAGTCTACTGCCCCGTTTAAATGTGAGTCTATTGATTCCTACCTTCTTGGGGCTTATGGGATTATATATATGCAAAGTACCTGCACATAATAGATGCATAAAAAGGATAGTTACTACTAAAGATAATTTATGAATAAATGAATTAATAAATCTGTCAAGGGATGGTTGGTAACCACTTGTCTAGTCAGAACTGTTGCCAGAAATAGATTTTTATACTTCTTTGCTAAAATGGCCTTTTTAAATTTTAATTCATGGTTTTATTCCTTGTTCAGGTGTAATGGGAAATCTTGCATGTGCTCAGAATAATGTTAATACTAGGGCAAATTTAGGATCCAATGTTTGAATGCCAACTGATGTTTTATGATCATGTGTATGTGTGTGGAAAGGGAGAAACATCAGAAGCCCAGTTGCCACTTTGAGGTGTGATGTTTATCACTCCAAACTGACATGTCTATGCAATTTTAGGAATGGATGTTATTTTGTGGGAAAGAATCTCCCAGTGTCAGCAGTGAATCATATACAGGTGATAGTAATCTACAGAATTTAAGAAGTAGAACATAGGCATATTTTAAGACTAGGAAAATTGGAAGTTCATATTAGCATCGTTTTCCATTGCACTTGCAATTCATTAGCATGAAATTGCCACAGATCAAAATTTCTTTTTACTTGGCGTCTCTCATTATTGTCACATGATTTAATGTGAATTCTTTGCTATTTGGTTCAAATAGATCAAAAAATAAGTAACACCAAAGAGCCAATGATAAAATCACAGATTTTTGACACTGTGTCAATTGCTGTAAGTCACAGAGATATAGATATGTGTAATTGTCATGTTGAAGGTAATTAATGAAACAGCTTGTCATCAATAGACTCTAGAGTGGTGGAATTATATTGATCTGAGCACACGAATTTGCAAACTGTCATTTCAGTTACCTTGTCCTAGCAGAACTGTGACAAATATAGTAGCATGTTTGATAAAAGAAGTTTCCTATTTGAGTTAAGGGGACTGTGTTCATTTTTAGCTTTCAGGTCCTAATGTGGGCCTTCTCAGTGAATGGCTAAATTATCATTTGTGCTATCTAAAACGTGATGTTTATCTCCCCATAAAGTACAGTTTTCAGTGTGCTTGGCAACATACCGTAATTGGGTAACATAGCATGAACAAGTCATTTGGGTGGCCATTGGTATTTTAGCGACTGTTTATCTGTCTTCACAATTACCCTCAGGCTGCATTTGGTTTCATAATCTAAGGTAATATATAATTTTGACTAAAAATAAATATTAAGTAACCTAAGGCAATAACAATTAATGAAGCATGAATACTTTACTTCCATTAAATTTCCTGCTTACTGCAATTCTACAGAGCCATGTATGAAGAACTGTCTGTGTGGATCCCTATTAATATGACGCTGGTATGACCACAGGTCAGAGGGGCCACTACTATCTAAATGTGGGGTCTAAGCCAACATTGTCATTGCAGAGCCGCCTCACCTTCCATTCGTCTAGCCCTTTTGTCACCACCCTCTCCTTTATGCTTGGGTGGTCATATTGAAATTTTCCAGGGTTAGTTTGTCATGCAGGCACATTTCTCATCACATCTGAAAGTTGTTGTGCTTTGCATGATAATGAGGCCCTCTTTGTTTCAGCTGCTGCAGTGCTCTCAGTAGCTCACAGCAATTCCTGCAGTGTGAGGGCTAAGGCTCTGGGGTAATGTATGGAGAGCAGTGCAGGGAAGGCAGTCACCCAATACTCAGCTGGCTCTTCAAAGACTGATTTGCATACCTTGTAGGTTTGAGCGATTACATTTACTCATTTCTGAATGAACTAAAACAATGTATGAGTATCAGGTTTAGGGCTTGCTTATATAACATGGGAATGTTTGCCCAGATTATTGTACCCATGTATAAAACTTAGTGCATATTTACATGAGGCTGAACTAAGTTATTGACACTCTTACAAGCCATTAATTTCTTTGTGAATTTAGCAGCTGTGATGGTGTGTTTCTGACCAGACCTTCTGGAAAGATATTCTTTTCAGTCTTGAAATGATTACTGCTCACTTTCAAATTGTTTTAAATCTATCTTAAGAAAATGTTGGCTTCCATAGAACTGCAGTTTGTCAATTGAAGAAAATGTGCTCATGCCTGATCATGACCAATTAAGAGTACAGTCCTGCAACTGTTACTTAGAACCCAGAAAAGTAATGAGAACATAGTGCAGTCAAACGGTGGTGGGATGTCATTTTCTGTGACTGAACTGTGTATTTCCCCATAGTTGATCCTAAGATCATTGTAGTCAAATTTGTATTCCTGAGTTTGGACAGAAATTCTAGCCATTACCAAAGATGATTATTTCCTCATATACGAATCACCTGGGACCTTATGAATCACCAACTCATGCAATATTGGCATCAAGATACACCAGCCTCTGACAGGAAGAATGAGAACTCTCATTTCATCGTGAGGAAGCTGATTCACCAAAACCTATCAGTAGATGAATGAAATTTGGTGGTGAATGAACCCAAGAATAATTACAGATGGCCAAAATTATGTATGTTGAGGTCAATACATGTTACCTGGGAAAAATGAAGATCTGACCACCCAATCTTTGCCAAGTATTCTGATTGAAAAAGTAGCACATCCTCTGAAAAGGAATTATTGAACATAGAGTATTACAAATTGATTTAATCAGGCTCTCAATTATAGGTATGACCAAGTTACTTGATGACTAGTCACAATCTTACCTTTTTGAGAACTCTGAAAAATTTGTGATTCAGACTCTTCATGTCATAGTGTCTTAAAAGAGACTAGAATGAAGGTCTTACTTTAGCTACAAGGCTGCTTCTGCATATATTCCTCTGCGCCCACGTTAAACCATATCTATTTTTCAAAGACTCATTTATTTTTATTTGAAAGGTAGATTTGCAGAGATGGAAAGAGAGCCCGAGAGATATCTTCCACCTGTTGGTTCACTCCCCAAATGGCTGCAATGGTACCAGGTCTCCCTCATGGATGTAGAGGCCCAAGGACCTGATCCAGCCTCTGTTTATTTCCCAACCCAGAAATAGGGAGTTGGATTAGAAGTGTAGCAGCTAGGACATCAACTGTGCCCACATGTAATGCCAGTGCCACAGTGGCAAAGTTAACCTGGTACACGACCCTAACCATATTATTTTTAAGATTTATTAATTTTTATGGAAAGTCAGATATACAGAGAGCAGGAGAGACAGAAAGATCTTCCATCCACTGGTTTACTTCCCAAGTGGCTGCAACAGCTGGAGCTGAGCCAATCCGAAACCATGAGACAGGAGCTTCTTCCACGTCTCTCACATGGGTACAGGGTCCCAAAGCTTTGGACCATTCTCGACTGCTTTCCTAGGCCACAAGCAGGGAGCTGGAAGGGAAGCGGGGCTGCCAGCACATGAACCAGTGTTCATATGGGTCCCCATGCATGCAAGATTAGGACTTTAGCCACTAGGCTACTTCACCAAGCCCCAAACTATGTATTTAAAAAAAAAAGTTCCTGTGTAAGGACAAGCACCATGGCTTAGGAATTATGCTGCTACCTGCAATGCATCCAGCATGGGCTGGGTTTTATTCCAAGCTGATCTACTTCTGATTATGCTCCTTCCTAATACACCTGGAAAAATAGAAGAGGATGGTCCAAATGTTTGAACCCCTGCACCCATAGGGGAGACCCAGGAGAGACTTCAGTCTCCTGGCTTTAGCATGGCCTGGCTGTTGCTGGCATTGGTGGAGTGAACCAGTAGATGGAAGATTCTCTCTCTCTCTCTCTCTCTCTCTCTCTCTCTCTCTCTCTCTCTCTCTCCTGTTTGTATTCCTCCTTTTTCCCTCTCCCTCCTTCCCTTCCTCTATCTTTCTATTTTTATCACTATACCTTTCAATTAAAAAAAGAAGTTCCTTGGAATTGTTGGTATATTGTAATCTCATATTTATACAGGAATATTATGCCAACCTATAATTCTGAAACCAGAATTATAGATACAAATCTGTTGATAAAGTTGGATCTCCCATAGGTTAAAGTGGTTGTTAAACAGTTCTCTTGGACATGATCAAGGTTCAAGGACCATTTCAACAGGACCAATTGACAAGGTGTATGAATTTGGCAAACTTTGTATGGTGCTAAATAATTCTGGAAGTTTTCTATCGTTAGAGCCAATAGATTAATTCAACCAGGAGAGAGAACTGTGAAATGCAGGCTTTGAGAAATTAGGCTTTGAAATCTCCATAAGAGAGACACATTTTACTATTAGGTTGTCCATCGTGGAAATATATATGCTAAAATACACATTTCACATTTTTACACAGGAACAGTGAAATTCCAAATGCAGAAATCCATAGAATGCCAATTACATTTTTTTAATTTTCAGTTCCTGTTTATTTGCCTTTGTTCAATACCATCAGTGCAATCTTACAGTTTAGTTTTGTCCAACTCATTAAATGCAAATAAGTTTGGCACCAGATCTTTTCCTTACTATTGTAATTGATTCTTCTTGAGATTTTTTTTAAATAACCTATTGAGTTTCACACTGTGCTACTTGTATAGATTGATTTGAAGTTATTATGCTAGCCTTAGTGGATATGAATGAGAGAAAATACTCCTGTTATCTTGTTTATCCTCCACAGATGAATATATATATATATATGTATATATACATCCATATGAATACTAGAAATTGGGAAAATTAAACTTATAACTGTACTTTCTACTTTAATTTTCATTTCATTATATTATGCTGATACAACGGGAATTTTTCACAGTGAAAATAATATATAACTCATTTGCAATATTGTTATTATACTGAATTTATAGTGGCCACTATACTAATATTACTAATAGTAATGCATGCATATTTATACTATTTGATACTGTACTTGCAAATCAGTCTTTTTATACAATGAAGTTTGAAATGCTTTCACTTCTCTCACTTCCTCAACTAGATAAAAAAATCTAGTAGAATATCAATTCAAATGTTTTGAGATTAAACTAAAATGAGTAGAATTGAATTAAATTGTGAAATGATGAGTCCGACACCTGTCATGAGAGTGATTCAAGAAGCAGTTGTGAAATATGACAAAAACTTGGTTTTTCAATCAGACTGTCTGGCATTACTCTCAGGCCTTCCATTCACATGTGATCTTGCACAAATCATTCCAGCTCTTTGCAGTGAAAGTGTTCTCATTGTTAAAATGGGCCAAAAGGCACAAGGGTCGTATACATAATCCTCAGAGCCCTGTCTTTGCCAAGAGCCTATCTAGGAGATGACTGTATCCGTTCAATACTGAACAAGCAACTCAAAATTATTGCATCGAGAATGAACCAGTTAACATTCTGCGGTTGAATTGGGGAATGGTGAAATTATGAAAGGAGTTGCCACCAAGCATTCACTTTGCCTTCACTTGTCATGCAAAGGATGCACATTTATTATGAAAAGTTTTTCATTTTATGATCTGACCCTTCCACTTCCTTTCCTGCAAAATTGAAACTTTACTGTACCTGTAAAGCAACGAACTGTTTTCAGAGTTCCTGTCTTGTTAAAAGTGTCTTGTCTAGAGGGGGAAGGGTTATCCTGCCAACTCCTTTTGATATTTCCCCAATTTTTGAAGAAAGCTGGGGAAAAGGCAATGCACATCAAGTTGAATTAACAAGTGCATTCCTTCAATCCGCGCGTGACATGACACCAGTAAGTTTGTTTCATAACAAAAATTTGACTACTACAATCAATATAACCTCCTCTGATATAAGGACAGTTTTCATGGCACAATTTGAACTTCCAGTGGACATGGAAGAATATTCTTGAACTGGGTGTCAAAAGCCAAGAAACAAAAGCTGGTGGAATCAAGGATTAGAGCAACAAAGTACTGAATTCAGTGCTGGACTGTAGGCATCAATGCTTACCAATGTTGGAGGAAGGATTGACCAATTTGTGCTACTAACAAATTCCCCATCCAGCTATGAAACTTCAAGTGACATTCCCTCAAGATGCTCTTCCATCCTCCAGTTTTCATTGTTCCATAATGTACACCTGTTTCACACCACCAAGTCATGCCTTTTGTGTTGATACTCAGTTTGGATTGTATGGTAGCATTATTTTCCTGGAAACAAAGGCAAGTAACCTCATACATTGTGAGTCGGTAGGACTTCTTTGTAGTTCATCAACTTGGTTCCTAAATTGCTATGGTTGTTGCTAAATTGCTATGAATTATGTAGTAACTGTCAGACACTGCTCTAAAACTTTGAGACTTCCTCAGGCTGTCATGGTGGCACAGTAAACTAAACCATTGCTTGTCATGCTAATATCCCATATCAGAATGTTAGTCCAAGTGCTGCTTGCTCTACTCCTATACTGATTTCCTACTGTTGTGCCAATCAAGGCAATGGAAGATGGCCTCATGGCTTGACCCTCTTCCACCCATATAAGACACTGGAGATGGAGTTCCTGGTTCCTGGTTCCTGGTTTCAACCTGGCCCAGATCATCTGGGATATGAACCAACAGTTGGAAGATCTCTCTCTTTCTATTTCTCTCTCTGTAATTGTGCCTTTCAAGTAAATTTCAAAAAAGATGAAATTGCAAAACAAACTGTATTATCCTGGTAAGGTCTGCTGCTTTCCTTTGGAGTACAGGTTGTAAACACAGGCAAAACATTTATTGAAACATAGTCTATAGTATAACCAGGTGCCAATGTTTTGTAAACTAAGACGTTTTGAGTATCAAAAAAGTGCATTCCTCTTCTCTATGATAATGCATATCCATGAATAAAACCTTTAAAATAGTTCTGAAGATGTTCAAGTAACATTTTATAGTGTGATATATATTGATGAGTTTATTTTGATTTGATAGCTTTTATGGATTGCTACTAAATGTGTTCACCACACATTTTGTTTTTTGTTCTTGTGGTGACAGAATAAATGAAAGTTGCAGTCTGTGAAGAACACTAGAGGGAATTTCTCAATCTCCTAGTACTTTAGTGTCTTCGTGTCTGGATATGATGGGGGCCAACAGCAGGTTCACATCCTTAGGTAAAGAACAGCTTCCTAAGAGTCAGCAGCAGCCCTTGAAAGTAAATTAATGAAATTCAGCATTTGATGATCTCTTTGACAAGAAAAGATTCATGTTTCCATCATTTAGAAACCACTGGAAGTGGTCTCCATTGGAAACCAAGGATTTGAATGTTTGCTGTGGGATTTCCAAGTATTTCAGTAGACAGTGTGAATATAAGTTGGAGTTTGAATTACAGTTTTAGTGACCACACAGTGAAATAGATTCATACACTGGTGTTGTACCCTTTGAGACTTTCAGTTTGAATTACTTAAGATAAAATTCTGTCTGGTCTGACAGTTGAAAATGTTACAGTAACACTTGATGTCTGCTAGGCTTAATGTATTCACGGTCTTGACAGAAATAGAAGATTTGGGAAAAATTGAGATTTTTTCTAAACATTTTTTTTTCGAATTGAGCCATTTTTACGTGTTTTGCTTTAAAGTTTCTATTAAAATTAGTCAAGTATAAATTATATTTATATAGCTATATCATTTAGCAATAACTTCCATATCAGTGAGAAGCTCTATCATGATTAAAACATTTTGGTTTGGGGGCTAACATTGTTATTTTTGAAAATGACACCAAACTTGTCATTATGGTTCCCTGATATTGAAAATTGTACTATCCACATTTCAGTGCTTCTACTGAAATCTTAAACACATTGTCACTTTCCATTATGAAGATACTTATAGGAATGGCTGGACATTTTTACATCTGAAGATCGCACAGGCTCTGTGTTGTGAAACATGTAGCTTTTAATTTCAGATTGAGAATTTCAACTAATTGGATATGAGCTAACATGAATTGAAGGTTCGAAATTAACCTACTTGGATTACAGATTGATGGATTTCTTTTAACAGACAAGAATAACATTAGAGATTAAAGCATTGGCCACCGCCCACAACCAGTTTACCCCTTTGTTGTAAATCTGGAAAAACTATGGTGACGTGGTCAAAAATCTTAGTGAACTAACAGATTTTCTTCAAAACAGTCAGTTCAAGAAAGTTAACTAACATATCATGATGTAGTAAAGCGTGTTATATACTGATCCCAACATCCTTAGATTAATTTATCACATTCTCTCTTCTTAGTCAATCACATTTCAGTATGACACAACTGACATAATTTCAATTAACATGAGTCCATCTTTTCAACATGCCATACTTACTGCTCACACTTCCTTTCATGACTATCCCAGATTTATGAACAGTTTTCTTTTCCTTTTTGTTGCAGTTATTATCTGGATTTTAAAAGTATATTCACTACAGCTTTGGATTTCTAAGGCAGTTCTGATTTTAATTAGTCACTTTTCTCCCCATATCTAGATATTCTGGAAATTCTCATATTTGGCTGTCTAAATCATGTCATGCAAACTAATTCTGGTACCTATTCAAAGGAAATTCCTTATGCACATGTGCTTGACTCAGAGATAAAAACATATGTGCTAACTTGCACTGTCATTACTCATTTTAGGTATGTATGCCTGTGTATTGATCTAGAAGTATCATATGCACCTTATCATAGTCCATTTTATGTTACTGAGACTAGGTAATTTGTAATGAGTAGAAATGTATTTGGCTCACAGTTTTGGAGGCTGGGAAGTCCAATGCTAATTTGGCAGAACCTGCTAAGAAAATTTACTATGCCACTAGAGAGAGAGAATGAAAGAGAGAGAGAAAAGAGAGAGAGAGAGAGATGCAGAGGAGAAAAAGGAGGTTAGAAAAAAGAGCTGAAGCTGTCCTTTCATTTTAGGGAGGGAGCCCTCACTTGTGATAACAAGCCCATTCTTGCATTAATGGTCTTGATACATTCATGAGTCTAGATTCCACATTTTAAAAGTCACACCTCTTGAAATTGTTACACTGACAAGGAAAGTTTTGATGGAAAAATAATCTAAGCATAACACTTTGTATATCTATTCTTTATCATTAACTAAATTTCTTATAATGTGTAGCTCATGCATTATGAGGATACAATGTGTATTTTTTGTTTGAGATTTTTTTCTTTTTTATTCATGAGGAAAGGAAGAAACTTCATGAAATTCATGTATGCAGTTTTCACAGCATAATGAACCTTCCCACCTCCCTTCCCTTTCTCCCTCACGTGTTCCCATCTTCCCTCTTTCTCAGTTTCTTTTTATATTAATTATTATAATTACATATTGAATTTATGTTATACTCACAAGCTTAATCCTACACTAAATAAAGAATTCAACATGTAGAAAACAGAAAAACAAGCACTCCTCAGGCCTATAGACGACAGGAGACGGAAGTAACAATTAAATCTGAAAATGTCGGTTTTACACACAGACTTCACATTATTTTGTACTCTGTGTATTAACCCAAGTCAGAGAAAGAAAATGATACTTGTCTTCTGTGAACTATCTTATCTCACTAAACACAATGGTCTAGGCTAATATTAATGGCTCAGTCTGGACACTCCCCAATTCTTCATGTTTTGCTCTTCAATATTTCCCTGGGTTTTTAGAGAGAGTTTATTCTCATTTATCAAGAGTTTTGTTTTATTTGTATCAGTTATGTATTTTGTTTGCATCTGAACCTATAAATTCTGCTACCTAGCAATCCCACAGATTTTCACATCTCAGAAACAATGAGTATCTGGTTTTTATGTGGTTGTGAGGCAAGTTAAGGTCATGGCTGTCATGAATATTGTGCGCAAGGTAATTCGCCTAAAATGCTAGGCTCTAAAACTAAAGGTTCACCATGCGTCTACTCTGGTTGTCACTACACCATGCGGTGGCCTTGAGAAACTCCAGAGTGGGCCACCTTTTCCTTACGGCGCACACTGTGCCAGGGTTCTGTTTTATGGAATGATTTTCGGAGGGGGAGCTGGGGGACAAGCAAACAAAGGCCATGCCTTTCCATGAGCCAAGAGTTTCAAAGTATCCCATAAAAACTGGGTACAGAGGGCTGTGGGGCAGGCTCTCAAGCTAACTAGAGAGAGGAAGTGAAGCACAGGGGACATTAAAGAAACAGGAACTTCCTGTTTGCTTTATTGATTTTTCTGCCAACAGAGAAGTGAGAAAAATTATGTTGTTTTCAAATAAAAGCAACAGGGATAAACTCTAATTTTAGAGACCAATTTCCAAGATCCACATGCAGTTGTATTTGAGGGGAAGCTGGGATATACTGAGAGACGTAAAACAATTTCAGTTTGTTGAAGAAAGCAAAAAGCCCAAGAACCAGACTTTTACCCCATTTTTTAGAATTGAACAGAATGTAATTTTGTCAAATTGTCAACGATGAGACCATTTTCATGGTAATCAAATTATTAATCTGACACTTTCCTTGCTGAGAGACCAATCAGATGGATGACCTGAAAACGAAAGCTGTCTTCCAGCTCATCTCAGATGAAAACAGGCATGATAAACTAGTTACTGCGCTACGTTTTTAAACAAAATCAGGCACCTACATTGACCCCCCCCCTCCATTTACATTTCTTTGAGAAGAAAAAAAAATCACATAAAAGCTATCAAGAAACACATTTCACAGCAGGCGAATTAATTGGTTTTACAATATTTGAATGGGCGGTTTGTCAAATAAAACATGCCATGACAGTTAATAGTGTCATTTGGAGCCAGAAAATTATTGGCTTATTTGTTATTGGATAAAAGGAAGGCAAACATTTTGTATTAGGAAGTTTTAATGTGTTGAAAATCCTCATTAGGGATTAATAGACATGCTTGCTTAGCATTGTGCCTCATTAATTTGAGGCTAAACAGTTATTCTGTGTTTCAATTTCAGTATTGTTTCTTAACTTTTTTTTTTCTTCTCTTTAATTAGATGTTGCATTTACATTTGATTTCTACAACACTGAGATGCAGAATTAATTAATGAAATTTAGAAACCTAATTGACCTGAGTTATTGGTAACCATCACTTTATTTTAGTGAAGAGTTAAACCACATTTAAGTGAGCGCAGATCCAAGAGATTTCACAAATATAGAAAACAATATGAATTTCCCTGAATATATTTGAAGTGCCATTACGCATTAATAGATAAAATGTCTTATTCAGATTTATAAAATAATAAGGGAGCAAATAGGGTTGAGGGGCATCCCATCAGAGAAGAGCAGTTGTAACTGTGTCCATGGAATTGCAGTCTCATGCACTGGCAATTAAAGTGAGTCAATACGGCACCAAGTTTGTTCAATGTTTGGTTTGAAATTGGAGGCACATTCTATCAAGTATATTCAGTTGTCACACTTTTGTTGAGATTATGAGTGTGTACAATTTATAGTCAAATCCCACTCACATAGGCTTAAGGGAAATTTAGCTAAAAAGAAATCAAACTGAGATCTGAGTTTCTCGTTTTCACTGTCATGTAAATCATTAGTTATGTCTTTAGAGGCAGACTAGTGATTCCTCTAGGGTGATGGATGGTGAATGCTGAAGAATGACCTTGCTTTTCCAAGAAATTTTCAAAAGCTAACAAAGATACATATTTAAAAGCTTCTTTTCTGAGTGGGAGACATAGTACCTAATTTAAGGCCACATAGTACGCCTGTGGCAATGCCTTCAGAAATTACTAGAAAAATTTGATCACTTGCTTTTATTTTTCCAGTGAGGAAGTATCGGTATATTTAAGAAATCATAAATACATTGAAGAACTCATCAATTCAAGACATGTTATAAAGGGTAATTTTATTTCTAAAAATTTCTATTAATACAAAAAGAACAGATTTGATGTGTTTCAAAGATACAATTTTAAGAACATAAGACTTCTTCTCTCCCTGCTCCTTCACTCCTCCTCCCTCATTTTAATATTTACAATAAACACGCTTTCAATTTACTTTATAATAATAGATTAATCCTCCACTAAATGCAGTGTTCAAGAGGAACCTGGACTCTGCCATCGTCTGTACCTACACTGTCATGATACGCTTACGCAGCAGAATGCTGGGCTTGTACCTGCTGCTGAAGGACTGTAGTATTGTAGTAATATAGGTAAAAACAGTGCACAGGGCTACCGGAGGGTGGAAGAGGAAATCCCTGTGCCTATGGAACCCTATCATGACGGAAAGAAAAAGGATAGAAAAGACACAAGTAAGACCACTCCTCCATAGGAATATAGCCAAGGAATATAGCACAAAATTTTAAACAGTAAAACAAGTGATGTCAGTTCCTGCCAATTCTTATTTTTAAAGGTTTATTTATTTTTATTGGAAAGACAGATTTACAATGAGAAGGAGACACAAAAAGAAAGATCTGTCTGCTGTTCACGTCCCAAATGGCCACAATGGCCGAAGCTGAGCCAATCCGAAGCTAGGAGCTAGGAACCTCTTCCTGGCTCCCACGTGGGTGCATGGTCCCAAGGCTTTGGGTGGACCTTAACTGCTTTGCCAAGCCACAAGCAGGGAACTGGATGGGAAGTGGAGCAGCCAGGACACAAACTGGCATCCATATGGGATCCCAGTGCATGCAAGGCAAGGATTTCGCCACTGGACTATCGTGCTGGGCCCGATTTCAGTCAATTATACCTGGAGAGTTTTTTTGTACTCTATTTTTACACAGACCAGAGGAACCATTTCTCTTTTGTAATACAGATTATTTGCATTTTAAATGTTTTATGGTAACAATCACATAATAAGTATGCAAAACACTTGTTCAAATAAAAAAAACTCAAGTGAATTAAATAGTTCTTTAAACAATTCAGAAACTTCTTCAAATATTATGTGGGAATCCTGTTCTAAGGAAGATACGGTCTGATGGAGTCCTGTGTGCTCCCCTACAGAGTACTGAATCCATTCAGCTCCAGAGGAGATTGGAAAGCGTTAGGTCCATTTTTTACCCTGGCATTCTGGGACAATAATACAGTAATATTAGAACAGTCACCATGATGACATCCCAGAAATTATGAGCTCTGCTCCTGAGCTCGCTGCTTATTTCATTCACAATGAAGCTTCTTATATAGATCAGAGCATTTGAAAAACTGTGAACTATGGTCAAGTATCTACTCAGTTTCAGAATGAGGAGAATACTGAGAAACAGTATCCCCTGTCTGTAAGTTGTCAGGATGCTTTGACCTCCACCTCCTCAAGATTCTCTGGGCACCCACAGTTCTCCCTCTGTGTTTCACCCTGCAGCCCTTTACATCTGTCTCCCTTCAATGATGGGCTTGTACCTGCTGCTGAAGGACTGTAGTATTGTAGTAATATAGGTAAGAACAGTGCGGAGGACTACTGGAGCAAGTGAATATAATCAATGTGTGGTACATAGAGATTTGAGTATTAAAACTACACTCTTGGATAGAATCTGATATATAAAGTAGAATAAAATGAAAAGTGAATGAAAGCATAGAATACAAAAAAAAAAAAAAAAAGATTTCAAGTGTTAACTGACAGCCAGCTCAGTATTATGGTGTTGCACTGGGTGATAAAATAGATAGTGTAAGAATGATAAAGTTTGTATGTATGTGTGTGCAGTTTGCTGTCAAAATAAGTTTCCTAAATGCCCTATATTTTGATGAAATTGTCCTTTATGTCTATATGTATATATGTCCTATATGTAATTTCTGGATGTTATAGCATTCTGCTTTCACAAAATAACAGTACCAGTAGTTGTTTTTTTTTTAATTGAGTCCTACATTGATAAAATAGTTAGCAATTTCATAAATATGCCCTAGAACCTTTGTACTGTTATGCGATATACAAAACACTGGCCCTTTGTGGTGTGTTCCCGTTACTTTGCAATATAGGCTGCTCAGTAAGACATTGAAATCTCCCAAATAGCACAGCCAATTAGTGGTAGAACTACTGTTTCGTGAGTCACCGTATGTTTTCTTGTCCTTTATTTGAGATATTTTATTTGAAATTATGGCAGATACCTCTTTGCAATTGTTTCATTTTTCTATACTCTGAAAATTTTCTGTGCAAATTAAATAGGTCAGTAGTGACAACTCGAAATCATAACATTCACTCATTAATTGGTAGAAATACCAAACAAAATTGCTTCCTGATATATTTTTCTATCTACTTATGTCATGTTTTAGTTCAGTAATATTCTTATTCCACTCTAATTTTTAACATCTCTGTTTGTGCCATCACTTCTTTTACTAGAAGAGATATTATGTACCTGAACCCAAGGTGGTCATTAGAATTAGCAGAAGTACGGTAAGCATGAATGTGATAGAAACATAGGCAGTTCTTGGTAGCACAGGAGGGACATGGGTATTCTACCAGCCCCAAGGAGCTGGATACATATTTAGAAATGCTAAAAAGAAGAAACCATAAGCAGAAGGTCTGCAAGCTACTGGGAGACATGGACAAGAGAAAGTTCATGGTGTGGCAGGAGTATGGCTGCAGCAGCAGAGTGACCTCCTTGTCCAAGTCCAATGACCAGAAAGAGAGAATGCTTAGGGGAACATGGCTCAGGCCACCAGGCACTCTCTGATATATTTCTGGATTACTGTGTTAGTATTTCTAAAAGACTATCACACACATGCACATGTATGTATACATACCTCCAGTTATGGCTCACTCTTCTATATAAGCAGTTATTGGACCAAACATTGAACAGTGAATCAATGGCTTTTTGTAACCCACTTGAAATTTTGTCTGCCATTAGATTCTTTCAGCTGTTAATGGGTCTTTCTGTATGTGTGTACACCGTTGCCCATGCCTAATACAAGTAACAGAGACGTCCTTAGAATGAAGCACAGCGTCCAACTCTCCCTGACCCAATCGCACAGTTAGCCTTCATTCTCTCTATTGTCATACCCCATCATGCCTCATCCCCAGCCTCCTTCGCTACCTTTAAGTGAGAGCCATCAGGTGGAGTGACAGACTGAGACTGCACACTGGCCTCCTACCTAAGGTATAAAAATTAGCCATGTTCATAAGATGTCATGTGAGTTAGTCAACAAGGCAACCAAACTTTCTCCTTAGTAGTTCAAGGATCCGAGCCTGGATGCCTCTCTCAGGGCTTTGAGAAGGATTAGGATAGAAAACTGCAAATGGAGAGGTAACACGTGCCCACTGCTCAGCTCAGGTACTCTCAGAAAATTCACTTCCTGCCAACCCCCCAAACCCTACAAGTACATAATTTAAATCCCTCTTACTTTCATAAGGAAATAATGGCCCAAAGAAATTCAAGTGGCTCATCCAAATGCCGCAAAAGAAATTATGCTTTAGACTTCAATTTAAATTCACATTGAGCTTTGAAGGTCATATTGCTTTCACTACCTTTTGAATCCCCCAGAAAAGATAGCAATTTATCTTATGCTTTAAAAATAAGTAACAATTAGTTGTTATCCTTTGTTTTTCAGTTTTATATTAATTTATGACTCTAAACAAATGATCATTTTCCACTCTTGGTTTAAAATGGCATGTGTTAATATGGCATGTGATAGCTTGTTTTATGTAGCATACTTTTAAGCTTATGAATTCTTTAAAAATCAGAGATAAACAGCCTTTAAGAAAAGAGACACTTTGGACACCCAGGATTTGGTTGCATTAAAATGAAATTAGAATATCAGATGGTTGGCTGTACCATATAACTGTTGCGAAAATATTTTTTGTTGTTGATTATAGCTGTATTACCTGAGAACTTCTGTCTACAGCTTACATAGTATTAACTATTGGAAACTTAATCACAAAGTCTTGAATACAAGATAGAATAGGGATGACACAAAACACAGAGAGCTCAGCTGTGAGCTGAGTTTGGAGTTTTCCACATCCTGGACAGTGAGATAAAGGCATGTCAAGGGGCAAGCAGGTAAGGAATTCAGAGGCAGTGGTCTTATGTTTTAACAAATGACCAACGGCAGAGATTAACATGCATAAATGACTGAAAGTTGATTTGTTAATTCAGTATCACAGCCTGAGTTTTCATATTATTAGTAATACCATTTTAGAAATTTTCCATGTCCCATAAATCAATCATGAGGATAAATGTGGCCGTTTGTTAATGAAAATAAAAGTGGAATTAGCTTGGAGGCTGCCATTTGGAATCAGTTTGTGGATATTGTTTAACTGGACCCAGTTATTCGATTTGAAATTAAACTTGCAATTTTTAGCTTTGAGAAGTTCTGGTCCAGAGGAAGCACACATAGGACACAGGGCTTTGATGGTCAGGTTTGATGAAACAATCTCAAGATGAGTTTAGATTTTCAGAATATCTGTTGCCCTCACAATCTCTTAGTTACATGTACTCAGAGGCAGGCATTGAATTGTTCTGGGTGAATCATATGATGATCAGTATTGCTTCAGCACTTTAATTCCCACTGGTACAAAAACTAGTGCCAGCTGCTACTTATGTCTCAATTTCTCACTCTAGGTGTTTTTGATATCATGCATTACTCTAATTGCCAAGAAGTATGCTCCAAATTGACTAACTTCAGAATGATTATAGCATTCTATGCAAGTTTTTTATTGTTGCTGCAGTTAATTTCATATTTGATGGTTTAAAGGTATCATAACATATGATAAAGGTATCATAACATGTATGACTATCAACAGGTAAATAGATGATCTGTGTGTGGTCTCTCTGTGAATACTTGGAGTGCAGTGGCAGCCTGTACCATCAGATACTGAGAAAGTTGGCACTTATGAGAGCTCACAGTCAGTTCCCTGGGTATCTGGTGTATGCCTCGTGCTTCTGGCCCATGAAGAATCACAGCCTTGCCCAGCGCAGGGGCGGAATCTGAGGCTGGAGGCAGGAGCAGGGCCCCTCCTGTACATCAGGCTGCTTGCTTTCTGCTCCAGGAGGAGCGGGTAGAGAGGGGGCATGTGAAAGGCCTCTGCAGCTCTGAGTGGCTTACTTGTGCTTTGTGGACTGTCTGAATACTCAAGAGTAGATTTAGAGAGAGGAGAGTGGCTTGTGAATTCAGCAGCTGGGCAACTTGACAGGCAGTGGTTCTAATCCCACGGCTGCCAGTACTTTGTGACCTCAGTCTTTTTCTTTTACACCTGTGCAAGTGGCTTCTCCAGAATATGAGCGCAGGGGCTTTGAGAGGCAAGGAGTGCGAAAGGTCATCCTGCAGGCTGAGCCCCAGCCAGAATTTAGCTTGCTTCCAGTGCACATTGACCCTTGGTGCCATGCCGCAGGGGTTCAGACATGAAGGGACCTCAGGTGGTCTCTCCACTTGTCAGCCATTTCAAATCCTTGGCCTCTCACTCCCTTGTGGAGAACCTCAGCTGCAGGGAGCTTCTGCATGAAATAGTTCTGACCTTGACCCTGGTAGCCCCCCCCCACCTCAACCCTGCATCGTTTGCATGGACAGTTGAAGGCAGGAATTTTGCTGCCTTCAGTGTCTTTAAATCCTCCCCCTTGGCACCATCCTGAGCACAGTGTGAGTTCAATCAGGATTTGTTGTCCAAAGAAATAAATGGAGAACTGATGAATAGGCAGACTGGGGGAATGAGTAAGATCCTATTACCCTTGTCAAGACTACCTTACAATGTGTGTCCCACTGGGTCTCTAATTGTTTGTTTTCATGTTCCAACTAGACATTTAACTCTGAGAGAAAGGAGCTAAATCTGGCAGTTATTTTTCTTACCAATCTCCCCATGCCCAACACCCATCTAGGCACATGGGAAATAATTGCTGGCTAGTTTAAAAGCATTTTCAGGGGAAGAAAAGGCACTCTCATTCCTGAGGAGTTGTGTTGTGAAGAAAACAGCTATGGGACTTGGGGAGCTGCGTTTGCTGAGCTTTTCCAACCAAATGGTGGAATTTGGTATATTTTACAAAAGAAAACTATGGGAAAACTGGATGTGGGTGCATATTGACTTGACTACTGTTATCTGTAGAATGCTTTCCAATCTGAAGTGCTAGCATCTCTGATACGCATTATTACATTTTCTGCAAAGCCCCCGGGCACATAACTCTATATTTTGACAGCATTATTCCCATCTGGAAATGGACATTTGTAATTCCAGGTGTAGATATGATATTTGCAGTTGGCAAGAGTGACTCAAATCTTAGCTTGAAAAGACAAGATTGGACTTTTAATAATAGGAAGTAATGAAAACAAAGGGACAAGGGGAAATAAAGTGACAGTGTGTGATACTCCTAGAAATCCTCTGAGATCTGAAGTGAAGAGGTGTTATTTTATTTTTATTCTGATTTTATTTTATCTTATTTGACAATTGGGAAAACTGGAACTCATCTGAAAAAAGTTCTGGTCTCAGTTTGTAGTGCCAGAACTCTCATCCAGCTGTTTTTGACTCCTAGACAAATGCTGCTGCAGCATCTGCATATGGCTGATATATTTTCCCTCTTGAATATAAAAATCAACATTTGATGAGCTTGTAGGAATAAAGGAGAAAAGACCTTTTCACAGTACTGGGCCATACATTTCATTTTAGCCAGGCAGGCCACACTGATACAACACAACAATCATGTTGAAGATTTAAGTTAGAATCCTTTTAAACTTTGTGTTTTGGGAAGATATTTATTAGAAGTTTTAAAATTGTCTTCAACAATGCAGTTGCTGGAGCATTGAACTCTAGGATGACATTATATTTGCCGTTAATAATTAGCAGCAGAGTTCTATCATCCTGGAATATGTTAGAGTAGTATCCCCTAGTATATATTATGTAGATTGTTTCTATGGAATAGCAATGTTGATCATTGGATTTTCTTAATTAGACCTTGACTTGCATCACGGATCTCCGAGAACCAGATTTGCACTGCCGCATTTCCCACATTAGTTGGACACAGAACCTTTGATTTTGCAAAACTGGTTTCCCCTAGATGATCTCATTTGTAGCACTGACAGTTACAGCTGTGCAATAATTATGTGATTGTTTTCGTCTGTGTCATTGTATCTCTGCTTAGCACTGGCATTGTGGAGCAATCAGTGGACCTCAAAAGTGAATGAATGAATGAGCTGTGTCAAGCCAAATCAGCCACGGTTCCACGTTAGAAACCCATGGTTAAGGTTCTTTACAGTGTGTTTCCAGCTTGCCGGCAGAGTGTTTTGTTTTGTTTGCTTGTTTGATTGTTTCATTGTTTCATCTACCTGGCTATGGGGAGGGTAATTATCATTGAAAATGGGAATTTTTTCTATGAAAGGATACACTATCAATAAGTATGCCTAAACATGTGTCAACTGGAACTTTGATAACTAAGCCAGAATGCATCGCTCCTGCTTATTAATCACTGTTTTATCCTGCCTCCCACGCATGGGATTTAATGTTCCTTGGAGGAGACACCCTTACATGTAGAACATATTCCATAAATACTTGTGAAAGAATGCGTGTAAAGTACTTTCATGTGAGTTGGAGTTTTGCTGATGAACTCCGCTGTGTAGTGCTCATACTGCAATGTATCAGAGAATAACCACTAGCTCTGGCAGACCCGAAACATAGGGATTCCACAACAGTACTCCCATAGAGGACTTAGCCCAAGTCCCTCAGCATGCAGTTTCTTAGCTGGTGTCTTACATTGGCACTTAGCTTCTTGCTCTCACAGACGATGGGGACCCTGGAGGAGAGGGTCATGAACCTCCAAGGACGATGGAGGCAGAATAAGGAATCATTTTCTTTCTGCTCCCTGCTCCACACTCGTACTACTTCAATAAAGTAAAGCCAAATTGGCCATTCACAGATACGCATTTTTATTTAACAGGTAAAACATGTTGACAGCTAGATGACCTTATTTACAATGTATCATGCGGTATAATCTGTGATACAGTAGGCTTCTCTGAGAAGAACTACATTATGTTTAATTTTTGCTGTTTATTTTGTTTTAGGTAAACATTCCCAGTGATCCAAGCTGTGTTGAGGAAATATTACGGGTGAGTCTCAAATTTTCATTTCTGTGCCTTCTAACACTGAAGCAATCCGTCGGCTGAAGCTGGTGACACTCCTGCTTAACGAGCATCGTGATAGGAGATACTTGGTCTTGATTTCAAGACTCTTCTATCACCTGCCTTATCTTTGGCCTGTCCTCTGTCCATCATCTAATATCACAAAGCCTCCGTCCAGTCCTTGCATTCTTCTCCAGCTTCCTTGGAATCTTGGATGAGGCTCATCACCTGCTTTAAGAAACTTTATTCAAGCACCAACCCAGAAATTTTTACTTTTTTGCTTTCTGGGGTTTTAACTTCATTGTTACCTGCCACTGTGCTGTCGATATACCATGACAGTGGAGCTCATGGTCTGCAGTAATAGGATGACATATGGAAGGGTGAGAGGAGTGGGAGAGATATTTGGAAATGATCTTATGTTGTGGAAAATAGTACTTATGGAAGTACATTGATACATGAGAATGGCCTGGAGGCAGAACAAAAATTGAAAAATAAAAAGGTGGTTATTGCCAGCACTAATAGCAATTCTAAAGGAAAAACTAAAATCAAACAAAAAACACGTACTTTTCTATTACTCAGGCTGTTGGCACCATAGGGCAATATGGTATCTCCTTAGTACGAATTATAGGACTGAGTCCCTCTTGGGTGTAAGAATATGTCACTTCTGTGTCTTTGCATAGGTGACTCCATCTTTCTGAATCTCCCTTCCCCTTCCATCTCTAAAGAGAACAGTAATTGTTGCCCTTGCTCTCATAAAATGTGCCACATATTCATGCTTATTACTATGATAAATGATGACCAGGATAGCAATATAAAAACCATGCAGATTACTTATCTGGGAAAGAAAACAACCTGTGTGCCTCTTTCCTCACGAAACAAAGTTACCCCAGCTTTGTGCTGTGCCCTCTCCCCATGTAAATACCTTTGAATTTCAAACATGTCCTGTAAACATGTAGCCCCAAAATGCTGTTTGCTGTATTGTAGGCCTGCCATTGAACTTCACCTCTTGTGGATATGTGTGTACCTATTTACACTCTGGGATATTGCTTTAAATTATTAGGCTTGAGACTATATGAATTCCAGATATGCTTGCCACTTTTGTGATATTAGATCCCTGCAACACTTCAGCCATCTGTCCCTGGGTCCCAAGGGCCAGGGTCCAAGAAGGACAACTAGTGTGAAATCCACAAATGTGATGTCCCCTGGAAACCTAACTGTGGCTCCTTGCACTGTATGGACATGGGAGCAATGTACTCAATCTCCACTCATTTCTTGGCTGCATTTCTTAAGCTAACATCAAAAGGCATGCTGTATTCTAGACAATAACATTAATGTTCCTCTCTCTTATCTGGGCCACATGCATGCATGAATCTAGTGGCCTTAAGTCCCAACGAAATACTAGAACTCTCTCAAAATCTCATTAGTCACAACCGGAATTTTCTACTTGAGAACAGCCTGACTCTGGTAGGTCGATGGTTTTCACAGTGAACAAGGGGAAGGATGGGGCAGACACCTGTCAGAGTCAGGGCTTTCCAGGCTTTCGGAGAATCACTTAGAGAAACAACAGATTTTCCCTTAAATGTGGAAAGAGAAGTAGCTTGCCTTAATAAGTTCATAAACGAGAGCACTCTTTGAGAAAATATCAGAAGTCCTTCTGTTGTTCTTGAAAGAGAATCTAGGGAGAGTTTTTTATTTTATTATTTTAAAGTGCCATATAAGCTTGTGTAAAATTCTTTTTTCCCAAGCAGCGTTGTTAATGACTGGGCTTTTCTTTATTGAAGAATTAAAGTTTTATTTCCCATGCTTGGAATAATACAAGGTTTTTGAAGTCAGCATACCAAATGTTATGACTAATTTTTTTAAAGATTTCTTTTTTTATTGGAAAGTCAGATATACCGAGATGAGAGAGAGAGGAAGGTCTTTCATCTGCTGACTTATTCCCCAAGTAGCCACAATGGTCGGAGTTGCATCAAACCAAAACCAGGAGCCAGGAACTTCCTCCAGGTCTCCCATGTGGGTGCAGGATCCTATGGGTGCTTTGGGCCATGCTCGACTGCTTTCCCAGGCCACAAGCAGAGAGCTGGATGGGAAGTGGGGCTGCCGGGACACGAACTGGCACCCAGTATGGAATTCCGGCACATTCAAGGCGAGGATTTTAGCTGCTAGGCTACCACACTGGGCTCCATGAAGAATTCTTTAATTTTTATTGACCACATTGTGTGTCACAACAGAGTATGCCTGCTGAAATTTTAACAAATCACACATTCATGTTACTGTAAGTTTGAGGGCCTTGGAAGCCTGGGTAGAATTCCACAGTAAGTCTGTTTGTTGTCCTGCTCTCATCTGCCTCCCTCCTCAGATCATAATAACTTTTCTGCTGTTTTTCCTGTAGCTGACCCTGTCAGTGCCTTTCAAACTAACTCTTCTTGCTGAACCAGAGAAAGGGACACTAATCCAGGACTGGGAAGAACTGGCTTCCGGTTGTAAGTCAGACACTTCTACCCTAGCTGTACGTAGGTCTTTCCTTTTAAAGTGTGGGCTGATTGTTCCCCACTCAACCTCACTGCCTACATCCAGTGAAGGAATCTACACTCTACATACTGTTGCCTGCGCTTCCAGCACTATCCTTCTTGCCCTCATGCCCTCGCAGATGCAATCACGTTATAGCAAGCTAATTCAATCTTGTTTTTCTATAGCAGGTGTCTGCTTTTCAAAATACTTGAAACTCATTATATTTTACTTTGATTGTAGAAAATAAGGTAGTCCGTTATTCCAAGAAACCAAGCTGCAAAAAAAATTAAATGACCTTGCAACTAGATATGTGGAAATATGTGCCAGGAGTAGCATAGAATCTGGTCTTTGTTTTTCCAAACCCAGTGATTTTTCTACTCTACATAAGTGCCTACTATCCTATTCCAAACTTAGAGTATGGATCTCATTTTTCAAAAGAAAATTGCTTCAGATACAGCTGACGTATTTCTAGCAACTTTAGCAATACTAGCAACCCAACATCCTTTGCCCCGATACTAGGACTAGCCTCCTGGTTGCCATCCTTTAGTATTTTCCGATCTCATTTTGTGTAGTAACAACCAACAGCAGCAAAGTTACTACTACGAATAAAATAAATAACAATGAATTCAGCATGGGAAAAGAAAGTATTTGGAATAAATAAAACTGAAATGAAAAACATTAAAACATATGGCATGCAGCAAAACCAACGAACAAACAAATAAACAAAAACAGTATGGATCAGGTTATTGAAATTACACTTTCCATGCTGGTTTCCTTATATAAGAGAGCACATACAGTTTTTGTTCTTTCGTGATTGACTCATTTCACTGAGCATAATGGTCTCTAGTTGGGACCACCTGGTTGTAAATAGAGTGATTTCATTCTTCTTAATAGCTGAATAATATCCCATGGAGTAGATGCACCACAGTTTCTTTAACAGCTCTTCTTTGGATGCACATCTGGATTGTTTCCATGTCTTTGCTATTGTAGATTGTGCTGCTGCAAGTATAGGATTACAGATCCCCTTCTCACATGCAGATTTTACTTCTATTGGGTATATTCCTGAGAGTGGGATAGCTGGGTCATATGGCAGGTTTATTTGCAATTCTCCAAGCACTCTCCATACTGATTTCCACAGTAGTTGTACTAGCCTACACTCCCAGCAGCAGTGAGGAAGGGTGCCTTTTGCTGCACATCCATGCCAGCAGGTGTCGTTAGTTGAGTTCTAAATGTAGGCTAGTCTCATGGATTACATGGTGGCACCATTTTTCCCAAGAGACTTTTGTGTTTCCTTTTTGTCACCCATGTGTTGGTTACTCAGTGCTGCGTTTTTATCATGGTGCTGCAATTTGTTGTTGTCATTGTTGTTGTTGTTGTTGTGGTTGTTCTAACTCATACCAATTGCTGACTTTGCTTCACAGCTTCTTAATTATGGAAATGTATATAGTGATGGAATACTGGGTTCCACCATATCTAGATGTGGGGTATAATGCAACTTTCATTCTTGCTTCTAGACGAAATGGATTCCCAATGAAACTGTTGGAAGTGTATAGACAATGGGATGCTGGACTGTTTGACATTGTCTGTACCAGCAATGACAGGTTACAGTTAAATAAGAGACTGATGGAATTGTGATTCCTTATGAAGGACTATACCATTGTAGTTAAATGGGTAAAATCTGTTGGAGGGTGGGAGTTTGGGGGTGGGGAATCCCAGTCTATATGAAATTATACCACATAATTCAAAAATTCAAAATAAAAAAAAACACGCACAAAAAAATCCAACAGTAAAGTGCTGCCTGCTTCATGGTTGGCACAGCCCTCACACAGTTGTCTTGGAGTCTTAGTCATACTGTAGAGAAGGGAGTGCAAGCCTGAGAGGGGGTGTCATCCTGGGGCACAGACCCCAGGCTGCTGAAGAGGGTCCCGCTGTCCATTTCTTATGGTTCTGTTGGATTATCTCTGCTTACACTTGTTTAACAAGTGCAGGCCCATTATCAAAATTGTTATGTGACATAAGCTAGTAATTCATTTTGGTTTCTGTTGTTTCCTCATGTTGTACAAGTTCGATTATGCTGATGTATTTGTAGTAGTTTTTCAAACCAGAATTCACGGGGCTACAGCATTTCCCCGCCAGCCTGGCTCGCTAAACACAAAACAAGATGTATGAACTCAGACGTCTTAGCTACTTGAAAGCATTTTATTGCTTAATACAGTTTCACAAATTGGAAACTTAAAGGCGGTCATGTGCAGTGCAGCCCAGATCATGTAATTGCTTTCGTCAGCATGCCATTTACTCTTCAGAATCAAACTGCTCTAGAGTACAAACAGAAATGGAAAATATTAACAATGCTGGCCCCGTGATGGCATTTTGCAGTTTTAATTCATTTATCTTGTGAGGAATTCCTAGGTTGCTCCTACGCAATAATACTGACACCCAAGCATAGCTTCCTCTCTGAGCTCCATGGGGTTTTATGGGTCCTACAGTCATCGTGTCTGCAAGTTAAGCCAAGGGTAGCAGCATGCTTTACATGAGATTAGCTGAGAATGGATTTCCAATTATTATTTGTTTTTGCAGTAGTATGATTTATTTGATCCTAGCAAGAATTTATTTGAAATGCCAACAAACTATCAATTAAATCGTATCTAGAGTCAAAAATGCAGCTAGAGTGCTTCTCATAGATTTCATTCGGAACAGATTGTGTTTCCTAGTAACATGCCTTCTGTAGCTGACAATTTCATACGCAAACATGTGTAAGGACAAGTCATAAGAGGGATGCTGAATTTACTAACTAGGATTTATACACTGCTTCTTTCCTGATTTCTTCCTGCTGCATGATTCCTGTTGGCAAGCACCTTCAGGTGTTAATTTCAGTATAATCTATGGTTAAGTATTCTAAAGAATGCTTAGAATAGAGTTAAGGCATTTCTTATTACTCCTACTTCTTAATTGCTTCTTATATGTTTGTATTTCAGTTTACACTTTTAGCATGGAAATAACTTCCCAAGTAAGTAAAGCACAACCATGTACAGTGCTTGCTTTTTAAAAATACAATACCTTTAACAGAAAAACAAATGAAAACCTACATTTTATGAATGAGAAAAATGTATCAAAGAGTAAAACTCTTCTGACAATCATGTCCAAAACTACATAATTGATTATATGATCACAACTATGGACTTTAATTAAGTACCTTTCAGAAGAGTTTCTTTTACAAAATTAACCAATAATCAGGCAATTAATTTTATACCCTGTCAAATTAATGTATAAATAAGATTAAATCAGAAACATACATATGGTTGTCTATATATTTGCCTTCTGAAATATAGGAAGGAAAAAAATCTATCTTGTTCTGGTGTTGACTTTTTATACTTAAAGAAAGTGTTCAGTATTAGAAAGATAAAAATAACTAAATATACCTGCAATTAACGTTTATATCAATGGAGTCAAACAAATGAAATCGTTGATTTACCCTCTGTTAAGCTGATGACTAACTCCTAACTAATGACACTGGGAAATATGTAAATTTTTCAGCAGGTGAAAATGCCCTTGACTGGGTAAATGATGTGGAGTATTACCTTTTCTAAAGCTAATGCACAGCACTAATGGACTTCATATGTAGCATGCGTATGTGAGGTGAGCTATTTGTGGAATCAAATTAGCCCATAAGAGATATTACCCATTACTTACTTGTCTCCCTGTAATCAACCCAGAAGAAAGCTGCTCAATCTAATTAGGACAACTATTATGTGAACAATGTAGGTAAGCCATCCAGTGTGCTTCCAAATGCACTTAGAACCTGTCAAGCAGTTTAAATAATATCATGTAGAACCTGGGGGTCTGCAGCTGGTATATGAGGTGAATTTTAAATGATTTTGCAGATGTTATTGGGAAAGTGAGTAATGTAAGTAACGAGGTGACTAGCTCAGAATCATGGGAACCTGTCAAATGTGAGGCGATGTCAGAGAGGAGCGGATGTCAAGTAACAGTGACTTAGCAAGCCAGCATGGAGCTGTCCAAGGGGTGAGCAAGAGTAGCCCCTTTCCATAGCTGAGCAGGTATATTAGTTTCTATATATTGTAGGTGTGCTGTAAAAATAAGCTCGTTTTCTGTCACTCTCTTTCTTTTTGGGAATATCATGGTTTGTTATTTTCTATTGAATAAAATTAGGTGAGAATTTAAGCCACGTGTAGAATTTACACCTGCATTCTTTATCTTGGGTGAACCTAGAGGATAATGATACAATGGAATAGGTTGTCCAAAATCACTGTAATCTAATCTAAAAGAAACACTAGTGTCCAACTGTTGTTTCTGAACCTGTTTGTCCTATAGGTGCTAATGGAACTGGGATGGGGAGGGAGAAGTGATGAAAAACAAAATAGTTAGCCATTCCTCTTGCATCTGTACATTGGGAAAACTTTTGGAAAATGTCTATTCATTTCCTTCACCCATTTCTTTACAAATTGTTTGTTTTGCTGTTTCTGAGTTTTTGAAGCTCTTTGTAAATCCTGGATATTAGTCTCCTACTGGATGTTCTCTCATTCTGTTGGTTGCTTCTTCACTTTTTTGGTCATTTCCTTTGCAGCACAGAAGCATCTTAGTTTGGTGAAGTGCCATTTGTTGTTGCTTTGTTTTGTTTTGCTTTGTTTTGTTTTGTTTTTTGTTTGGCTTCAACTATCTGTGCTTTTGGTGACTTTTCTAAGAAGCCGCTCCCAACACCCATATCTTGGAGAGTGCGCCCTATATTTTTCTGTAATAGTTGTATGGCTTCTGGGTGCAGCTTTAGCTCCTTGATCCATCGAGAGCTGATTTTTGTATAAGGTGACAGGCACATGAGGGAGTCTTCCTTTTCACTTCGGCAGGCTACTATCCAACAGCGTCTGTTGAAGAGACTGGGCTTTTTTTCTGGATAATTTCAGTTCTCTTGTTGAAGATTAGTTGGCTGTACATGTGATGCCTCCCTTCTGGGGTTTCTATTCTGTTCCATTGAGCTTCTTCTCTATTTCTGTACTAGTACCAGAATGAAATTCTGCCATCTGTAATAAAATGATCCCAACTAGAGACCATTACACTCAATGAAATAAGCTAATCTCCAAAGGTCAAACATCATATGTTCTCTCTGATTTAAGGCAAGCTTCACAAAAAAATACAAGATTAATAGGTTATATACATAAGCACATATGTACATATATTCATCTAGAGGAACTATATAATGGGGACAAGCACACCATTGAGATTCATTGCAGTAAGCATCTGTACTCTTGAGTAACAGATGTACTCCCTTGGGCCCGGTGCTGTGGCTTAGCAGCTAAAGTCCTCACCTTGAACACTCCAGAATCCTGTGTGGGCGTTGGTTCTAATTCCAAAGGCCTCGTTTCCCATCCAACTCCCTAAATGTGGCCTGGGAAAGCAGTAAAGAATGGCCCAAAGCCTTGGGACCCTGCACCCATGTGGGAGACCCAGAGAAGCTCTTGACTCCTGGCTTTGGATCGGCTCAGAACTGGCCATTGCGCTCACTTGGGGAGTGAATCCTTGGATGGAAGATCTTCCTCTGTGTCTCTCCTCTATCTATCTATCTATCTATCTATCTATCTATCTATCTATCTATTTGACTTTGCAATAAAAATATATAAATCTTTTTAAAAAGATGTTCTTCCAATGGAACTGTTTAATATCTTGACATTAGAATGCTGGGCTTTATACAATTGCATATACCAAGACTATCAGGATACACTTAAATAGCAGAATGATGGATTTAAGAGTTTGTTGCGGGACTAAACTGTTGTCACAATGTAAGGAAAACTTTTGGGGGGAGAGAGTAAGGAAGGGTGAAAGGAGAAATCCCTGAGCTGTATCATGAACAATAAAGAAGTTAAAAAACTTTAAAAAAATAATAGGAAAAGTAACATCTCTGGATGATGCTTTGAGAAAACAATCCCTAAGAATTAAAATCTATCCAGTAAGCATCCTCAAATTTTGAATTGGAAAAAACTAAAGCAAAATTTGCATCCCTTCACATAGACCACTATAAAGAGTGTTATGAATGGGACAAATAAATTGAATCTGTGTAATTGATCTAGCCCAGAGCTGGATCTGAAGGAAAACAGGGAAGAAACAAAGTCGCAATTCCCAAGGTCAAGGATCTGAGGCATAGCCAAAAAAATACTGATTTTCATGAGAAGTGGCACATTACAGATATCCTAAATAGTGTTGGAATGATAATACACTTAGCAAAGTTTATAAATGAGAGCTTTCATAGACCAACATTGGGGGAAGGGAAAAAAGCAAGATTGAATCATAATTTGACAAAATAATCCAATTTACTGAAAGGAATTTATTAGTGAGACAAGATAGAAAAGTAAAATGCTGCTTCTCAAATAGCCTGTAATACTAGTGTCTAATGGTGAGAAATAAGACATACTCAGCCACTCTGTATGCTGAAGAAAATTCCTGCTAGATTTGCATTTTAGAATAACTATGTTTGGGCCTGGCGGCGTAGCCTAGCAGCTAAAGTCCTCACCTTGAATGCCTGGGTGCTAGTTCTAATCCCGGCAGCCCCACTTCTCATCCAGTTCCCTAGCAAAGCAGTTGAGGACGACCCAGAGCTTTGGGACCCTGCACCTGCGTGGGAGACCTGGAAGAGTTTCCTGGTTCCTGGCTTTGAATTGGCGCAGCACCGGCCATTGTGCTCACTTGGGGAATGAATCACTGGACAGAAGATCTTCCTCTCTGTCTCTGCTCCTCTCTCTATATCTGAGTTTGCAATAAAAATAAATAAATCTTAAAAAAAAGAAGAACTATTTTCACCAAAATTTGGTAATAACAAACATGGCAATAACCATAAAATCTATGGAAACACAGACATGTAATTTGTGAAAAAAAGGTATCACCAAAGGTGCTGCTTTAATATATTGGCATAAATTTGTTAAAAACATGAAGCAATGTAATTTTTTTAGTTTGACATTCATTTTATTTTTTGGTGTTTGGGTGCTACCCGTGCATCCATGGTATTTCACAAAATATTTTAAAGTCTTTTTTTTTTTTTACATATATGAAAGCTTTCACTAAATCATGTAGAATCAGAGTCTGACATGATGGCTCAATTAACTAATCCTTTGCCTGCAAGCAGCAGAATCACATCTGGATGCTGGTTCACGTCCCGGCTGCTCCACTTCCTATCCAGTTCTCTGCTTGGGGCTTGGGAAAGCAGCAGAGAATGGACCAAGTCACTGGGCCGCTGCACTCACGTGGAAGACTGGGAAGAAGTTCCTAGCTTCTGGTAAACTCGGCTGCAGCCATTGTGGCTATCTGGAAGTGAACCAGTGGATGGACGATCTTTCTCACTTTCTTTCCTTCTTTGTGAATCTGCCTTGACAGTTAAGATAAATTATTTTAAATAGCAGACATCATACTATATACTGCAAGTACATGAATTTTGATACCTCAGTAAAACTAAAGAAAAAAGGCCATTCATTGGGAGGTATTTTAACAAGCATGTGCAATAAATCCAAACCTCGCCTTACAGAAGACTTGTTTTATATTTGCTTTACTTGATTTTTTTTCAAACTTGTATGAGCCATTCATGGTAATCAGTTAAGATAATGGTGTTAGCTGAGGGTAGTAATTCCAAAGCAATTATAATGTCATCTTGAAGCTCCTAAACTATCATCAGCATCCTGAAAACGGAGAAAGCCTGGTTCCCATTGCAGGGTCTACACCACTGCCTATTACAACAGCCTTATGGAGCCTAGTATTGGCCAAAGTCTGGTGTGTAAAGCCAGACATCTAAGCAGGAGTCCTTGAACTCAATGACTTTGTCTCCAAGTCTCCATTATCTATGTGATCTGTGAAATAAGACTAGGAAAAACGACTTCCATGTTCCTTCTTCTCCTTTCTTTTCCTTCCTTCTTACTTCCTAGTTTCCTCCCTCCCTCCCTTCCTCCCTCCCTTCCTTCCTTCCTTCTGTCCTTCCTCTTATCTACTTGAAATGTAAAAATAGAAATCTTCCATCTACTGGAGCTTTCAGTTAATTAAAAACAGTAACTTTGGGCCCGGCGCGGTGGCGCAAGTGGTTAAAGGTCCTCGCCTTGCACGCCCGGGATCCCATATGGGCGCTGGTTCTAATCCCGGCAGCCCCGCTTCCCTTCCAGCTCCCTGCTTGTGGCCTGGGAAAGCAGTCGAGGACGGCCCAAAGCTTTGGGACCCTGCACCCGCGTGGGAGACCCGGAAGAGGCTCCTGGCTTCGGATCGGCATAGTATCGGCCCGTTGCGCTCACTTGGGGAGTGAATCATCGGATGGAAGATCTTCCTCTCTGTCTCTCCTCTCTGTATATCCGCCTTTCCAATAAAAAAATAATAAAAATAAATCTTTAAAACAGTAACTTTGATAGAAGATTGAGAAGAAATGAGTCCAAAAATACATGCAAACCCTTATTGGGTGATTATCATGTCTCTTCTTATTGTTAAGTCATATCAGGTGTTTTCAAAGTTGCCTTTGGCTTCATATTTCAACACTTCACAGGTTTTCAATCTAGTTTAGCCAAGGGTTTGAATTGGGATTTTTTTAAATTATCAAATAAGTAAGCCTCTTTTTGCATTCTTAATACAGTGCTTGTTTCTTTTTTGTTTTTGAGCCCTGTAGACTTGCAGCTTTTCGATTCACCTTGTTTAATTAGTCCAAAGACCCTAGCATGTGGTAGCGTACAAATCCCTAACCAGGATTTTTAAAAATATTTTTGTACTCATCTTTACATCTTCCAAACAAATGCAGAAGACAGTAGATGGACAGGAGCCAGAGGTGAAGTGGTGATGTGCTGTCATGCTTTGAAGAAAGATGTGTCTATAACCCAGCATTAAACCACTGCATGACAACAGGCTTTCGGACGAAGTACAAATAGATTACCAACAACAGACCTGTATCCCACCGCTGGGAGAGGCAGCTTTGTGTGTGAGATGAGAGTTGTCTGTGTGCTATTTATTTACCTCATGCTCAGTGTTGCACTAGCCCTCCAGAACCTTCCAGAAAAGAATTTGACATTGTTCCCTTCAAATCTTCTATAAGGTGTTTTGCTAAATTTATTGCTGGGAGTAAAGTATCGATCTGGTTACCTCATGAGGTGGTATGGGCTCAAAACAAATAGAGGCTTAAAGAGGATTTAGAGACATCCATGGGCAATGGATTCTCACACAGATACAAGGAAAGCTTTACGGACAAGTTCAGTTAGAATGCACCCCTACGTTTTTCATGGTATACACATGTGGGTGCCATCAATTATATCATTTAGAAACTATTGGTGAAAGCCGATAATGGCCTTCATGAATGATCATTATTGAATATTAAAAAAATAACTGCATAGTAAAGTAAGAATTTGAATGGATTTACTTAATGAGTATTTAGCATAACTATCTTCGTGGTATAAGTTCATCTATCTTCCTGGCTTTTCTGGTATGGCAAGTGTTTTCACTAAACAGAGCAGGATTAGCCCTCTGGATTTTACCACAGAACTGAGGTTTTACAGTACGCCTGTGGCACAGGTTCTACATTCACACACTGACCCTCACGGTGTTCATGTTGAGTTTGACACGTTCTCTTTTTTTATTAAGTCAAACGTTGTTTAAGAAAAAAGCATGGCTTTCACGTGTGGTATGTCTTTGCCACCTTAATTTGACTACATGTGTTATGTATCTCCCGTTACTTGATATAGTTGCAGAGAAAAAGAATGCAGGGAGGGGGGCAACTGCCCAGGCATTCAGGCCCAACTCACCTAATAGGAAGTTGGAATACTCAGAGAGGGCTTTCAGAAAGAATTTTGCTGAGGTTTAGTCACAGCTCTGACTTTGTTAAATTCAAGTTACTGCAAAAACATTGATGCTTCTGTTCATTTATTTCATTCTTATCTGGAGTATCTGTGGGCAAGTGGAATATTCAGTTGATTGGCATCTCATGATGAATTTATTAGTTAATTTCATGTGAATGGAACAAACTGTCCTCTTCCATTCCCCCTGGCATTTTTTTTTTTATTGTTGCTTACACTGTATTATGTAGTACAGTTTTATAGGCGCTGGGGATTCCCCCCACCCCTCCCCATACCCCTCCCCCCATGGTGGATTCCTCCACCTTGCTGCATAACCATAGTTCAAGTTCAGTTGAGATTCATTGCTTGCAAACACATGCCTAGCATAAAGTTCTGGCATTTTGAGTCTGAGATCCTAAGATTGAAATAACTATTTTAGAGGAAAGACAATTCCATGCAAATCGTGTTGGATGGAGTCTTGGCTGCATTAGTGGCCTGCTGCCTTATCATTTACTGAGCTCAGGAATAATGAGAGAGCAAAGCTGTATCCAACGTGCTCACTGGAGGCGTCTGTCCATGAAAATAGATATGACTTCTGTTTTCCCAGCAAGTGAGCTTTTGTTCCCTCTAAATGCAGTTGTGATGAACTCCTCACTAGCATTTTTCTCAATGTAATAAGTGTAAAACTACAAGAAAAGCTAAAGCAACACCTAAAAACGGAATACTAATTCTTGGTATAATTCTTTCAAGAGGCTTAAACTGATGATTGGATTAAATGTTTTCTTCTTTGCCTGTAGCTTAAATTTTTCGGGCGTTTTACTTACTAGGTAAGTTGGTTTTCTGAAGGACAGCTAAGTTGCCATCTCTACACTGTGTATGCCTCCAGCAATGGGAGACCAACAAATCTCTGATAATTTCTGGAACATGCCAATGAATTATATGTTGCTCTGTTTGATGGGTTTATTTGAGTTAAACTTTGACTAGTCATTAATAACGGCCATCTGCTCATGCCAGTTAGGAATACTCCAGTTACCTAGAACACAGCTAGACCCTGGTTTTATGCCTGGTCCAGCCTCCTGGCTGATAGATGCCTGTACAGAATAGACACTCAACAGATTTATAATGAATGAAATTAATTGTGAATCATTAAAGATAATGTCAGGGAAAAGTCAAAGGAGGGGTGTTGGGCTTATCAAATTGATTTGCTTGACTTAGAGCTAAAACAGTAAACAAGGTGGTAACCATAAAGAAATGCTTCATTCAGTGAGGACATAGAGTGTTGTTTGATCCAATAAAGTGACTCTGGAACAAAAACAAAGTATGACTATTATGAGAGAAGCTTCAGAAATCTCAAATGGAGCTCTGAGCAGAACCCTTGTAAAGAAGTTTCCTTTGTGCCCATTCTTGGAAAGCAGTTTCTCAGTGGCTCTTCCATTTCTAACTAAAATTGTGCTAATTTTTTCTTTAGGAAGAAAACCAAATGTTCAATGTTGTTAAGTCTCAATCTAACAATATGTTTAGTGGGGCAGCTAGTGTTTTGCTCTGACTGGTTCAATCTGATTTAGACACATTTCCTGTGAACTACTGAAACTTACAAGATGGTCATGTGCTAGGAAAGTCAAGTCAAACCAGAATTGGATATTAGATTGTGGCTGCTGCTCCAACTTGGTACAGAACTCAACAGATTCAGTAGAATTACACCCAACATATCACTACACAGCTCTGCCCCTCATAGTGCCTTTGGAGAACATTTTTTTTCTGTGTCTATGTGTGCAGTGTTTGACAAATGTCAGGGCCAAGCAAAGGTATATGATTATGACCCGCACGTTCCCATATTTCATTCACATGGGTGAAATTGAACTGATTACATTTGGAATTGGCAGGAAGGCTTACTTGATTGATCATCTGAATGAACACACATTGAAGCTTCACAGTACTGATTGCAATTTAATATCAATTTTAGATGAGAATTAAGTTCTCTTCTATTTTTCTTGGAACTCTCCATAGTGAAGGTACCCAATACTACTTTTTGCATGTATACTTATGGTACCAGTGAAGCAAATTTCCAGATTAACCTTAAACAACTGTCAGCACAAGAGTGAATAAAGTCATCAATCATGGATTTGAATATATCCAGAATTTTATACCATGTCAATGATATCATAAATAACTTTCACAAGGATTAGACTTTAATGTAACACATCCTCTCTAAACACACTTGCATGAAAATCAGAGATACAGTGTTTGGCAGACTTTTAAGAGCATTGCCAAGAGAAGAATATTTATTCATTTAAATGGGAAAGGATTTGCACTGCCTGGAAAACTTGACTTGAGTGGTTAGTGATCATGCCTAGGTAAAGCTGCAGTTCTACTGTTGCTAGGCTTTCAAATTGCTGAGCAAACAATGGCACAGATTTGACTGTTAGTTCTGCCACTGTAGCATGGTAAACTCCCTGCCCTCACCCCCACCCCCACCAGCACGAGCACCTTCCCTCACCCCCATCCCTGTGAGCAAAATGGATTTGCCGGGCCATTTTCTCAGTCATGTTTATATGTTATATCTTCAAAAAACCACTCCAGATTCAATATAACCTCTTCTTACATGTATCATTAATTTTACAGAGATAAAAATATATAATTATCTGGGTAAATCGGTACAATTGGTCCACATACCCATAGCCTCTGCCCTTCTAGGTGCCCCTTTCCTAGGCAGGGGTCATATTATCTTCAGAGATGTTCTCATTACTTTCTATGGAGATGGATCCAATGGTTGGAAACTCACATTGTTTGGAAATTCTTACTTCGTTTGAGCTACCTTGGTCCTTTGATAACATTTTCCCACAGAACTTATCCTGATTTATTGGTCCAGAAGGCAAGTCTCAACTCACTTTCATATGAAGTTGCTTCACATATTTTCAAGTGTTTTCAACACTTTCTAGACCTCTCATCAGTCTCCCTTTTTGTAGAATGACCTTCCCCTATTGCTTTGAAGTACATTTATGTATGTGATGGCTTACTCTTTTAGTAACTGTCCATTGAAGATGTTGCAATGCTGTCATGCCTGTGCTGGGACAAGTTATTCAGGTTAGCATCCTGTGTTTTCAGTGTGACCTTTTCCACACGGTCTTCAGCAGCACTACTACCTTCTACATTCTGGCTATCACACTTAATGTGGCCATCAAAGTCTCACATTGACTTGGGAGAGTCAACTAAAATCTTGAGTTTTACCTCGTGAATTGTAATAAACCAGATTATGTTTCTCAGTGTGCAGTTTTACACTTGGTTTATGGAACAGGATTGTGGATTTAATTTACTACTGTTAAAATGCACTTTATTGCATCTGGTCAATATTACAGGATCGTTGGAATATTGGTTACTTTGTCTCTTAGTGTCACCTGCAGTTTCAGTAAGTGGACATCCTGAATGCTTTTTTAAGATGTTGAATGAATTTTTTAACCTAAGAACTGAAAAGTGAAAGAATTAAAAGTAAAGCGTTGTTTTGCTGTTAGTAAACGTAGTGAATAGAGAAGGCTAGGTAACAACAGAGTCTTGCCTATGCCTCTTTAGACTGCCTTCTAGAGTGGCCTTTCTTACTCAGCAATTTAGGTAAGTTTATTCCAACTTAGTGGGTGATTATGCACTTTTCATAGCTCCATTCTTAGCTGCAAAATTCATTAGTGAATTTTGGCAAAGGCTTTGCTGAAGCCAACATATACTGTGTCTGTGTCACCTTCTGAATTGATCAAGGAGAAATTCATTTCCAAACTGGTTTCTGTATTTTAGAATGTAGCCTGGCACATTCTAGAATGTGCTCTGAGGCCAGGATTAAAAAAGCTCCCAAGGCCTAGGTAGATGATGTGTAACCATATGCACATCTTTAGAATAGAACTTACTTGTTCTGGGACACGTTTCTGGTGTCCTTCTCGTGACGGTGCAGAGAGGAAGGAAATCCATACCTCATCCCAATACGCACTGCTTCCCTATAGGAAGAACTTCATGTGAAACAAACAAGCTATCTTGTCCTGGCCAAGGACTCAATCTTGGACACTTGTCCTCCCATGTATGCCCAAGGAAAGCGTACCAAGGGAAGCAGGAAGGTTCAAGTTCACATTTCTGTCACAGCTATGCAATAATATAACTGTTCTTGATATCACACTGGGAGAGAAGCCTGAGCTGGCAGCAGCCAGCACCTTTCCCAAATGATGGCTTGGCTGCTTTGCTCTGTGAGCCTATCCCAGCCGTGTTCCAGTTTTTATCCATTTCCTATGAACAGCCTCACTGCTGTTGCAGATAACAGTGTTAATACGCATTTCTTTCAGAGACTTACATTACACTCTGCACACACTAGCAGTTCAAACTGATGGCTGCCAAGGCACTGGAGACGAGGGGCTGGTCTGTTCCAGACCCAGCATGTCTCCCAGGCTTCAGCTTGGAACAGGAGGGGTGCGTATGGAATGAACAAATCAAGCCAAGTGGAGCTCCCTGAGGAAAGGTGCTTGTCTTTATATTTCTCTATCCCAATGACTAAAACATTGTGCCAACTAAGTAGGTCAGTAAAACTGAGACCCTGCCAATTGTTGTGTAGCCTTGAGCCTCACCTGTTCGTATTCTCCAATCCCCTGTCAAATGGGTATGATGCTAACCATCACTGCCTCTTTCTAGGTGTCGAACAAAAATCGACCATTTACTTACTGTGTGTTAGGCACTGGAGATTCAAAGTTGGGGATGACAAGGCTTCAGATTCTTAACAACTATTGCACCAGCTCTACATTAGATGAGTATGGGAAGTACTGGAAATTAGCAGGGTGTATAACACCAGTCCATGGCTACAGTTTGTGAGACACCCAGTGTTTGTGTCTCTGTTAGCCAAATCTGAGGTACCTGCATGCTGTTTTCAGTTTGTTACAGTCCTAGCCTATGAGCCATAGTATGTATAGGATGCTGAAATACAGAGCCCTTCATGATTTTCTGGGTTTGACATTGGAGCATCCAAATCACATTAACAAAACATCTTCTTATTGTCAAAATTCACTTAGGATGTCACTTGTGAAATCTATTCTTTATCAAACACTAAAAAAGAATACATCATAAAATAATAATTATTATTATATGTTGTCACTTAGTGATTCTCCATCAACTATATTATTAGTCAGCCTTACAAATGGGAGACCTGTGTGGAAGCAATGTGTGCTGCAAGCAGTCCCCAGCACTCGGCTTGAACACGGGAGGCTGATACTGAGTGACCTCATGTCTAGGAACCTCTGCTACGACAGCTTCCTGCTGATAATGGGCATCTCAGCACTGGCTTTCTCGGGCAGAGCAAATCACATGGAAGCTAGAGTTTTTGTGAAGGTTCAGATTATGCGGTGCATGTACACGTGTGTGTGTGTGTGATTTTTTAAAGGGAGGTGGTGCTTGGTATTTACTCCAGGTGTTCAGCCTTGACAACACTTTGCAGGGCGTGATCACCAATGCCTGATGACTTGGTGAAGAATTAGGACAAGTCCACTTAGATAAGAGTTTATATGGGTTCTTATCTCAAGAATAGCAAGAAGATAAAAATGGATTAATATCCTTTAAGTGTTAATGAAAAAGATAACAATGGAAAATATACTGTGCATTTGCCATATTTTACAGATCTAACTCATTTTCAGAATTGAAACAGCTTGCACCAAATTTCCTTGTTGAATATATCCTTTCGGGAAACTATATTCTTTTCAATCGCGTTCCCCCTACTGTAATCGAATGCATCAATAGTAACATGAACTCAGCATGTTGGTTCATAAAACCTCATATTTCAAATACTGAAAATCAATTGTAATTGAGTATGTAAAAGTATGTACAATTCCATGTGGGTTTACCAGCAGGGCAGTGCATTCCACTTGTAATGCAAGATCGTCAGATTCTGCCACAAAGTAAATTCAACGTTCATGGAAAATTGAATTAAAAATAAGTGTATTTAGTTACAAATACTTTTAAATCCATGCATCTTATGGGTCTTCAAAAAATTCACAAAATTTGTGGATTATGAAAAACAAATGCATATATTTCAAAAATTTTGCACCCAGTAGACTTTCATTTACATTTTCCATGAAGTTTCTGGGGTACTCTAGTATAGAAAATATTGGGGGCAAGAACATACCTTTTAGAAATGGTTTCATTCTTCTCACTGTCTGAAATACCTTTGAATAGACACAGAGGTACACCCTGAAACTGCTATGCAGAGTTAGGCATAGCCCCTGAACACTGAGGAAAAGAGACCATGTTCCTTTACAGCCTGGAGCTTACTGCACTTGGATGGGCTCTGACAAAAGAGAAACTGTATTTTATTTAATTTCAAGACTCATTTCTTTTCATATAAAAACAAAAACTGCATGTATCTGTGGCCAAAAGTGATAAGTGCTTACATTATGAAATGATGAAACCAAAGTAAATAGCATATCCAACTTCTCACATATCCCCATTTTGCTATAACATTTGTGATATACTGATAAGTAATTGCCAAGTGTACAGTATGTTCTTATGAACTCTAATTACCAGGCTATACCATAGATCTTCAGAAATTATTCTGCCAAACTGAAACTTTGTATACTCAAACCAATACCTGCCCACTTTCCCAGTCATAGATTTATTCATTTTTCTTTTTTGAGTTTTAAAGATACTATATTTTTGTGTTAATGTAACATTAATACATAGAGTGCAGATTCAGTGTAATTCATAGGTACAATATATATTTTCATTGATGACTGATTTGGGAAAGCAGCCTTGTACAGGAATAATCCTGTACATTGAGAGAGATTATTGATTCTTTTAAAGACACAAGCTAATTAAAATTTGGCTTTTAAATTGTTGCCAGGTAGAATTATTTTGGTACTAGTTTTGATGGCAGCATAAGCACAACTCAAAACACTTTGGAAATGGTCAATCTCTTAAGTTGGTTAAGCATTCCCTCCTTTTTAAATAGTTCTAGATAAAATTCAATCTATGGCAGTGCTTGTCTGAATAATACAAATTCTGATTCAGTTGTGCTACTGTGAATGAATCTGTAAAGTATCTCCTTGCATTAGAACTTTTCAGACATCAAAAGGTTCTTTGAACTGAGTAATAAAGAAAACAAAAAAACACAAATTTTAGTGCTACCTGAGAGTTCTGTTTAATATTACCTTTGAAATTACTAATTATGTTACACATAAAGATTGGAAAGTGGTATTATATAATGTATGCATTAGAAAGTATCCTCACAGACTTTGATCCCATCAGACCCTCCCAGACTCCTTCTTTATTTCCATCATTACATTGATTTTTATGTTTAATGTTTATATAAGAAAATGTTTGGTGAATCCAGCACATGCTGACTGCCTCCTGCTTCACAAAATGTGATTTAATTATCTTTGCTCTTAGGGTAAAGCGTGTTGGCCACATGCCTTAAGACTAGAGCAAGATTTGAATAACACCACTTTTCAAACAGAGTGTTGGAAAGAGCTGAGAAGGTGCCCCTGCTCACAACGGAGGGTGGGAGCTTGAAGGGCTTTTTCTGTTTGAAAGCTTGAATTTGCAATACACTGTGTATGTGGCTGCCTGAATCAAGCTACCAAGCTCATTATAACCATCTCAATGAATGAGACAGAGTTTGCTTCAGCTGTCTCATGTTTGCAAGGAGGAATCCACAGCATGTGCATCGTTCTATCGCATATTGCTAGGCTGCATCAAGGCGAAGATCAGAATGAAGGTGCTGGCCATGTTGCTCCCTCTTCCACCCCTAGAACTGGCAGATCACACCTGAAACGCAATCCCCTGAATTAGAGCAGCCCTGGGTAGTCAGGAGTGCTTCCTGGGGGCTCCAAAGTCAGTGATACAATGCAGAACATCAGCCAGAGGAGAAAAGCGCAAGAGTCCTGATAAATGAATGAAGAAGCTGAGGACTTGTCAGTCTGGAGAAGAGACAACAGCAGCAGAGGGAATTGCCTCTTTCTGCAGCCTGGCTCAGGTGCTGGAGGAGAAGGTGCATTTCCTGTGAAGTAGGATTCATCGGCAGAAGCTCCTGGAGACAGTTTTGGTTCCCAACCAGCTGTCTCGGTATAGGACAAGTTGCCTCAAGCAGTGGCAATCTCCCTGTCACCAGCAGTATGCAAGCAGACATTGGATATAGGCTTTTGCATTGCAGACGGGCATAAAGTACCAATGTGAGGCAAGAAGTTCCACCAAATTACTTTAAGGTCTCAATCTATAGATGAACTAATCAAGTATTTATAAATGGCCTAATCTGTCTAATGGCAAGAAGGGCTTTGATTTTCTAAGTGCCCAGAAGTGAAGCTGCTTTTGTTTTTCTTCATCAGGAGATGACCCATTCCTGGCCCACTCCTCTCACTGCCATGCACACTCCTGGAAACGCTGAGCAACAGGCATTTTCCATCCCAGGACAGGTCAGTTCTCTTCCTCTTTCTATTTTCCATTGCCTTGTTTAAATTAGGCCAATCAGATTAGATATTTAATGGTAAAAATGGTGTCTGTCTTCTGGTACTATATAAATTCTCTCTTGACTCTCAGGATAGTCACACAATCATGATTTTTATTGAGAGAGTCTTTAAGACAATCTACACACAAATATTGACATGCAGGTCTTAGTAGCTGAACATTGCTATTGTGCAACCAACAGTTACAATAGCTAAGGAAAGAGAGTGGTGGCTCACTCCTGAAGGAAGACCAAACAGAAAATGCAACAAAAATGCCTTGGATTTTTTTATTAAAAAAAAAAAAAGACACACTGCCCTATAATGTATCTATTTCAGTTTTGATGCATCACTCCCAGTCCTGGCCCACAGACAGATCCTTACAAACTACCTTATCACATTGATAGAACTTTCTCCTCTACAATTCTATTATCACATATTCATAATGTTCTCTTCACCTGTTCTGAGTAAGAATTTATCACCACAACTTTGTTAATATCACATGTTAAATACAGAAAATTACTACCCTGACTTCTTTTTTTTCCTTTCTACTACTAATTTAGAAACCATTTACCAAGGGTATATAAGGAGCTAAAAGTTAGGAATGAAGGAAGTCCTCTAATTATTATCAGGTAAACAGTAAAGCGATGAAGTTGGTATTTTCATAGGTGATATGAAACTGATAAAAGCATTTAAAAACTCTCCCAGGGCTGAGGGTGTGCTCACTGGGAGATAGCAGTGTTTGGGTGATTAGGAGGCCGTCAAGTACAGAAAGATTCCAGCAAAGCCCACACAGAATCCCTGCGAGACGAAAGGCATGAAGAGATGAGTGCTCACGCTGTGATCCACTCTGGGAAGAGATTGCTATGGCTATGAGATATTTTGTTTCCTGCATGGCAGTGGACAGAGGAGCTCTGGGCAAGTAGGTACACCACCACTAGGGGCTTCGGTGCTACCCCAAGGAGTTAGGCCTTGATCTGTGAGTGGAAAAACACGCATTAGATTCTATAGGTTTCAGAGTCATGATTTGGACAGCAGTAAAGACCTAAACTGTGTTTCATGACCCTCAGTCACCGTCGAAAAGAATCGGAGTTAAATGAGCCGCAGTTCTCACTGTTCTGGTCTGGGAGCATGCCACGGCTTCCTGTACGCACACACTCCTGCTTTCATCTGTCCTGGGCTCAATATCCTTTTTGCCAGCATCTCAGCCAAGGGAAAAATCCACCTGTTTCCATGACTGCCTTTCTATGTGATACATCCATATCAATTGCAGTTGTGTTGTTTTTTTTTTTAAGCTGAATTCTCCTATTTTGTATATAATTTGTTCAAGTCATAATTTTGGCATTTACACGTGTGTATGATACAAATGGTTGTTTAAATGGGATTTTATAGTACATGCACATTTTGTAATAGGCACAGTTTGCATTTTCTGCCAATTACTGTGCTGCCAGTCCCAGGATAAAGGTAGGCTAAATAGTGCAGCAGGCTGAAATAACGCAGGCACGATGGCTACGCTTCCCCCTTCAAAATGTTGCTTTAAAAAAAAAGTGCCTTTTAAATAGCAATAGCAGCATCAGCAACACATAGAAGATTGGAAACGTTTCCTTGAAAAATGGAGTTTAAAAAGAATGAAAATTTTTCATAAGCTTTTTATAGCCTACTTATATAATGGTTTGATGAACCTCACCTCATTCTACACTTGATCCTAGCCAAAAGGGCAAGAAGGAATCCCTCACCTCATTCTAAGCACTTAGTATACAACAAATAATTCTGTGCTTAGTACAACCCCAAAGGATGGATAATTGCCTTATGCTTAGTTACAGCGATAAAAACTAAGCAGATGAGCTCCGAAACACACAGTAAGCGAAAGGACTGATATTTCCATCCAGATGTTCTAGTGTTAGTGGTCAGTTTTATGGATGCCCCGGTTCAAAGCATAGCTGACTCCAGGAAGTACAGTAACTGGGTTCATTGTCTTTGCCCAGTGCTCACAGCAGCCCCAGGTGGCACGCTCTCGGATGGTTCTGGTTTCCAACACCCCTGGCCGTGTAGCAAGCAGGGGAAGAGTGCTGGCTTAAGAGCTGCAGTCCTAGCTCTTTTCCCTGCAGGCTCTGCAACTTCCTGGCTGGGTGGAAGTGCTGCAGTGACTCTAAGGCTCATTTTCCTCCTCTAGGCCTGGGTGGTACGGGTGCTGAGGTGTATATGTGGAAGAACTACATAATCTCAATGGATTTTTCAGGTTAAATATTCTATGATTCTGTAAAATCATAAAAAGACAAATATTGTTGCAGAATTCTCAGCTCAGGTTGACTAATTGATGCTAAATTGAAAGAATAGTATGTTTTATCATAGAAAAAATCTCACAAGGAAGGAAGTACATGAAAGAGAAATAATTTCTTCAAAAATTTAGCAAAGACACCCAGCACGGGAAACATCCTCTCCAAGAGTTAACAAGCTGTAGCCTCTACATCCTTGCATTTTTTTAATGCTGAAAATTAGCTAAAGTGCTATAACAAGCAAAAAATGTTACATGTAGATATGTATGTGTATGTATGTACATATGTAAAATGTGTATTAGTCTACCATAAAATGAATATTCTGGCATCTTGTATGGCATGGGTGGAATTTGAGTACATTGTAATAAGTAAAACAAGCCAGGTACAGAAAGGGAAATAATACATGCTTTCACTTAAAGTGAGGAAAGTAAAAAAAGTTGTTTTCATACAAGGATAGAATCTATTAAAGGCTCAAAAGTAGAAGGGGAAGAAAGGGCAGAGGAAGATCAGAAAACAGGGACAAAGTAACAATCAGAGGAACAAGTGTCTGCTCCAGCATGGCTGGGGGACTTTAATATATATTAAATTATATATGTCATATATATATTGAACTTCACAGTTAGGTTTTTCATAATACATAATAACCACAATCTGTCTGAAGATAATACATAAGCATAAATATAAAAATTTTGCACAAAATGAACTTATGTTTGAATTTTGTTTTCCATAAACTGTATATCACTAGACAGTAATTGTGCCTTTGAGAACTGTGGAGATGGGAACTCTTGCCTTTGCATGAATTGGACACATTTTTTTTTTAAGGAACTGACTTTGCTGTGTCCTTTGTCTCTGGAATCACATAATATGGGTTTTCATAACTCAGTATTCCAAGTGGTTTTTCTTCTGGAAGTATTTCCTTTTGCTTAGTTTCTGTGGTTTGCAAAAAACTGAAAACCAAATGATTAAGCTTTTGTAAAGCCCTTTGTCTATCAGCAAAGCCAAAGGAAGCTTCGGAGCTGTTGAGACCTCTCTTGGGCCTTATGACGGATCTCCAGCTCAGAGGCCTGGGCTGTCTCTTGTTGAGTTAGGCAGTCTTCATGAGTGGTGATCGCGCCAAAAGATCAATCTCTTGGGCAGCAGAATCATGAAATGCATAGGAGAGTTCACTTTTCATCCAAGTGCAGTTACAGGTTTTGCTTCCTTTTTCTAAAAGATAATTTAAGCTGTGAGCTTGTTTTTAATCTGCAGGGTGACAAAATTAAGTTTAATGAACAGATTACTAAAAAAGCAGCAATCAATACAACCAATTTCTGTGTTTCATTGTATTCATTGTATCTCCAGTTTTGAAATGCGTGCTTTGTAGTCCGTGCTAATTCTCTCTCCTAGCTGTGTGGTGTCTTGTATGCTCTGAACATCACTGCAGCGCTCTGCCCACAAATTATGTCAGAATCCACACAAGTGGAACACTTGTGTGGGACACTCCCAGCCAGCCTGATGTATGTTCATCAGGATTCTCGATCTGGTATTCAGTGAAGGAATTGTCAAGTTTGACTTTCAAATAGAAATTAAGTATCTTTAAATAGTGAATTACACTAACATATCTCATGTTCTAACAATTCAACAGACTTAACATAAACTTTTTTTTTTAATTCTATTTGGTTGCAAGGGAGAGAGAGGGAAAAATAGAGAGAGAAAGAGAGATTTGACATCTGCTAGTTCATTCGTCAAGTTCCAGTGACAGCCAGGCTTGGCCAGGCCAAAGCTAGGAACCAAGAGCCGGAAGTGCAGTGCAGGCGACCCATGTGGATGGCATGGATTCAACTGCTTTAGCTGTCACCCGCTGCCTCTCAGAGTGTGTGTTAGCAGAAAAGAAGAATTGAGAGCAAAGACGGCAGACATGATGGAGCTGGGACATCAAGCTGTACACACTGACATGGGACGTGGACCTCTCTAGAGTCAGACAACTGCTCCATTATGAGTTTGAAAACATTTCTTCTGTACAAAATGATGTACAGGTCTTGTATGTCACAAATCAGGAAGAAAGTTGAAATCATTTGAATAAAAGGGAAAAACTGAAAGAATCTACTAAGTTTTCTTGTACAAAAACCATGGTCATTTCTTCTAAGTTCCCTTTGCTTCCTTAAAGGGATCCTTGCCTAGATGAATGAGAAATTCTACACTTGAATTTCACAATTATGGGTCATTTGTTCTGATGATGCCCATATTTCTCAAAACTCGTTTTGTCATTATGATGAAATGAGAGTTATGATCATTTCTGTAGTAAATGTTTTCTTCAAATGCAGTTACAGGCAGAAGCCTGATTAATGGAGTTGTTAACCACTGGTTTCCTATTTGCAAACAGTAATGAAATGGTATCTTTAGAAATAACAGATATACATTTTGTTCTGATATCATTTAGCTAATGTATGTGTTTTCTATATTCTTCCTTATAGGAATCTCAACATTTGACCCCGGGATTCAACTTACAAAGTAAGTGTTTTTGAAAAACCCTGCTTAGCTTAAACATCCATGCCTCCACGCCACCCCATGCTTGCTTCTTTCCTACTTAGAATCATGCAAGAAAAACTGTAACAAAAAGTTATGATGCATCCAATTGGCTCAATGTTTTTTATCTGTTATCATGACAGGAAGCTTTAACAATGAACAATTTGGAAGGTTGCAATTTACTTTTAATTAAGATTAGTCATTTGACGTAGCAACATAAACAGTAATTATTCGTGTCTTTTCTTTTCAGAGTGGAGTGATCCAACCAGCAGAGCATCTACAAAGTCAGTATCATTCAAATCATGAATATTTTCAGAGCAACAAAATAGTGCCTCAGTGCTGTTAGTCTTATTGTGGTTCTTCCTCTGTAAGCTATGAGCCTTGGTTCATTGTAATATGAACTTTGATCAGGGGAGGAGCGTCAGGCTTTCCATGGTCATAGTCTATTTGGTCTGTTGTAACAAATGCCATCAATATGTGGCTTATAAACAGCAGAAATTTATTGCTCACAATTCTGAGAGTGGGAAGTCCAACACCTAGGGTAGATTTTGTGTCTGGTAAGGGTCTGATTTTGGTTCATAGGTGGAGCCATTTTGTGGTGTCCTCACATGATGCAAGAAGTAGAGTCCTTAGCTTGTTGAAAGCACACCAATCTCAGGATGTCTCAAAGGTCCTTCATCTTAGTACCATCACCCTGGAGGAGAGGATTTCTATATATGGACTTGAGGGGATACAGATATACATGCTATAACATTCATGGCATGTATACAAACAGTAAAACAAATGCATCATCATTAGATTCTCTAAATGCATAGAGCGACTGAATTAACTTGGAATATGAAAGCAACTATGATTTGAGTGAATAAAAAAACTGTAGGTGAGTTGCTTCCTACATTTTGACTAATTCATTTGAGCGTTGCTTAACTTCAGCTACATGTAGCATCTTGCACCATATTCAGCTGCCTCTGACTAGGATGGACAAGGGATACAGCTAAGCAGCCATAACCGGACATGAAATACAGAATAGCTTGTCGTGACCAGTCAACCTAAAACCCTCTGTTGTAAGTCCATCTGACACCTGTATATTTAAAGACAACAAGCACAACCAGGAAGGGATAGAATAAGAGATACGTGATACTAGATTGCAGTTCAGAAGTCAAGACTTTGTAAATCACTTGGCACTGTCAAGCAACTGTAACTGTGGCATTACAGGCTATTTTTATTTTTTCATTAATGTTAACCAAAGGACAAATTTGGAAGAGCCAATTTCCTGAGATTAACTATTGTAGATTTCATAACATCCATTTGTCCAAGAATATATTAAAGGAACATTTCTTTCTGAAATCCTCTCCTAATAATAGAAAATCACTATCAACTTTTCTGTGAATGATAGTTACATACTTGAAATTTTTCAAAATCAAATCATTTATCATCTGCAAGAAATTTATTGTCAATTACTCACATATTGGAACTTCATTGATAATTGCATAAAACAATTGGGAGTAACTCCCAAATAGACTGAGCTATTGAGAGAGGCAATAGCATTCTTTGAAGTTTAGTGGTAAAGTACAAAAGACTTGATGCCATAGTCAACCCTCTTTCCCCCCTTTTGCTTGATCTATGCCTTCTAATTCAAAGTTCAATTTCAATACCTTCCATTTTAAAAATAGAGAAAATGTGGTAAAAAGGGGAGGAAATGACAGCACAACCCCAAATTAAGGTACCTGCCACTTATGGAAACACAGAAATAAAAATTATCTTTGATAATGTTCATTTTAGCTGTTTCGGTCATCAGGTTTGGAATTATCATTTCCCTCCGTAAACTAGCAAACCACGGATCTCATACTCCCTGTCTCCACTCCTGCCTTTTCTTACTCCTATTAAAAGTCACTAAAAGGCCCACGACAGTGGCGTTACAGGTTCATCTTTGGCACGTTAGCACTGGCATCCCATATTGGCACTTGTTCGTGTTCCTGCTGCTTTCTTCCAATCCACCTCTCAACTTATGGTCTTGGGAAGCAGTGGAGGATGCCACCCATCCTTGACCACTGCACCCACGTGGGACACTGGGAGGAAGCTCCTGGCTCCCGGCTTCAGACCAGCTCTTTAAAATCTGCTTTTCAAATAAAAATAAGCTTTCTTGAAAAGTTATTGAGTACAGACACGCGATGCATGCATAGAAACATGCATACACACACACACACACTTCTAGGAAATCGATGCAGGTTTTGAAACTTGGAAAAGCATGAAAGTATATTTTGCATTGTAAATGTTCTTATTCCTAAACAAGAAGAGTATGCTTCCACTCTGAAATGTGCTACTCTATACGTACTATTGAATTCAGTTGTTTGTAACTAATAGAAATAAACTTATCATCAGTTGTGGCTTATAGCTAAATGCTGCATTATCCATAGAAAGTTCATCCAGCTGCAGTATCTAGTACAGCCCATCTGAAATTCTCGACAGGAAGTGCCAGTAGAACCAGTGGGCAGTCCGTTTTTTGAAACGAATCACTCTTTTTGGACACTTAATCTAAAGTTCAAACACTATCCATCAGACATCAGCTAGAAGTTCCTTCCTTGACCGTTTCTTATTCTCCTGTATTTTTCCTAGAATGTGCTTTTAAATCAACTTCTGAAACATTCCCTGTGACAGGGCGATGTCTCAGAGATTTGGCATATGGACTCTTTGAGGGTGGACAGATTGCTGGCACCTAAAGATGATGCAAAGCAGCCCTTACGTCAGGCACATGGCCAGAAAGACACCCACCCAAGGCCAACAAATGTGCTGGGCACACTTCTACAACTTAGAGATTTGGAGAGCGATTAGAGACTTGTAAAACATAATCCCTTAATTACTGGGACACTTTATTCATTTCCTTCATCTTGGCTTGCTTCCCCAAATTGGCGAAAGACAGATCTTCCATCTAAGTATGGATTCTTTGTGAAGCCTACGGACATGGGCACTTGGTCTGAAGACATTGGCTCCTGCAGACCAGAAAACAGGCTTGAAGCAGCCAGGTTCTCCCATTGTTCTTCACAGTTGCTATGTCTATGCGTGACCCTAGCAGCATGACTGGCATTCCAGAGGACTCGATATTTTGTCCTCAGTGTATGACCCATTGATAGAATTTCTTTATGTGGAATTTTCATCCTTAAGGTCGCACCCTGCTTGCTCCAGCCAGAACCCTGAATTACCATGAATTGGGGCAATTCAAATGAGGAGTCTGCAGAGCTAGGCTGCACCTTTGCTCAGTAACAGTTGTGGCTTTCAGAGTGAAAGCTGTGACCCTGGATTTGAAAAGATTTAAGATAAAGGCATGCAGGAATTTAATTTTTGAAGTGTTTTCACAGATTCTTAAGGGAAATTAAACAAATTAATGAGCATAATAAACCTATACTTCAATTGTCTTCAAACTTTTTGAAGCCTCTTCTTATGTACATAATGAACACATATATAAACACTTGTCTGAATTCATATGTAAGCAATTATGTCGTTTTGCTAAAGTCAATCATTTATTTATGAATGCAAGCAGCAAATTGTAGTAGCAATAAAAAGACCAGCAACTGAATCACCAACACAGATCACAGCAATTACAGTTTTCATTCTTTCTCAGTGAGACTGGCTCTTTAATATATTGATATTCAGTGATATCTGTATTTATATCTTAATAATGGGGTTCCAGATAATGTTCTTTGTGATCACATATACTTTATGATGCACATTAAAAGAAAAATAGACTTCAACAGACTGTCAACTGGGCCAATGACCTACCAAAAAGCAGCAAATTGGAGTTAAAGTTCAGAAAGATAATGGGAAAATATTATTGTGGCATAGGCTCAGCTGACCCATGCAACCCCAGGAGGTATACACTTTCTCTGAGTACCTACTTTTATAGACAATGACTTTCTCTGAAAAATTGTAAATGATGATATTTGCACATGGTCATGGGTTACAGTGTGACATTTCAGTACTCATATGCAATGTGTGCTGATTTATTCAGGATGGTTAACATTTCCTGTTCCTGCCCTTTCCTTCATGATTGGAGGCTTGGGACATTTTGTTCTGTTTGTACAGTGTCTGCTAGGCTGTTGTGAACTCCACACTATGCTATACTGCACACTAGGAACTTGTTCCTCCAACTCAACTCTATGTGTTACTCACGATCTGAGCTCCCTCTATCCCACCTACCCCTTCAACCCCTAAAAATCACCATATGTATTCATACTGGGTGTTTTGTTTTTTAGAACTTACATATATAAGGGAGAATAAGCACAATTTGTCTTTCTATATCTGGCTTAGTTCTTTTTTCTCATTTTAAATTATTTTTAAATGAATTATTATTTTATTATGCAGTTATACTTGGTTTATTTCACTTAATATTTTGTCCTCCACTTCCATTCATTTTGCTCAAAGTATAGGGTTTCATGATTTTTAGGAATAACTCCATTTTCTGTAGTCATTTATTTTGGCAACTGTAATTAGTGCTGCAAAATACATGGTGCAGAGGTATCTCTTTGATTCAATATCTTCTGGATATGGATCCAGTAATGGGTAATATGGTAGTTATATTTCTAGTTTTTGAGAAATTGCCATATTCTTTACTGAGCTCCTCTTTCATCATATACACACTGGTATTTATTATCTTCTTTTTGACAACAGTAATTCTAACAAGGATGTGGTAATATTCCCTTGTTGTTTTGATTTATATTTTCGTACAGCTAGTGATATTGAACATTTTCATATGTATATATTGCCTACTTGGATTTCTTTGCTCATTTCTCAACTGGGTATTTTTATTTTTTACTGTTGTTGAGATTTCTGAGTCCTTGATATATTTACCATAGTTTTCCTTTGTTAGGTTGCTTACAAATATTTCACTCTATTGTATACGTGTTTATTGCTTCCTTTGTTGTCCCAAATTTTCAGAAATTTCATATAATCCCTTTTGTCTAGTTTATTTTTTTTGCCTGCATTTTTGTGATCCTATATGATAAAATGTTACCTGTACCAATGTCTTGAAATGTTCCCTCTGTTTTCCTAAATTGAAAACCTGAAGCTATGACATTCCTAGAGGAAGACAAAGAACTTGGATTTTCTTTCTTGAGTGACTTTGTCTTACTGATTGGAAAGTCTTATGAATTGCTTCTCAGCAAATTGATCTTATAAAAATGCATGACCTTATAGGTCTTTATCATCTTTCATAAATATTATGAGATACACTATGTTGAATTGCCGGGGTGAATTTTTATACAGCTTCGATGAACTCTGTAGTATTCATCTAATTCTCTCTTGACTTCAGTTAGTTAGGTGAGTATTATCGAAAATACGACAGTTCCAAATATCTAGTTCATGTGTTAAACTTCATTGCTAACATGTGGACCCTGTCCCGTTGGAAACCATCCAGATACTCTTGTACCAAGCAGCATCTGTATATTAAGCCGTGCTATGGAGAAGGCCCACATAGTTTTCATAAAAACATGACTATGATGCTTTTCCCTTGCCACTAATCAGGTCGTGCATGTATGAGACTGGCTGTATGCCTGAAAACATCTGACTGTGGCTCCAGATAGCTGCTGAGGGCTTTATGGAGATAGACTGATTGCTGTCAGCCCCAGGCTGCCTGTGGTTAGTTGGTATGTACGTCACACACTCACAAATGCTTGATGTAGCACTAGGAATGAAAAACTGAAATTATGCTATCACATAAATGTCAGAAGTTTTACACATGATCATGGTATGAGTTTATGAACTCACATGCCAGGCCCTGCGGCAGAAATTTGTATGTATGCTACTACATAGTAAGCTTGTCAGCAATCCTAGAGGTACTCCAAATCATTTCCATTTTACACATTAGTTAATGAAGCCAGAATACAGTTCCTCTCCATGAGAAGTCTGAAATGTGGGCAATCCTACAGGAAAAATGACAACTCTTGTTGGTGGGAACATTTGAGTACACATTGAGAACCCTATGCATTGAAACTTCTCTCTCTTCCCATTGAAAGACAGTGGGTTTAAGGATTTGGTGCACTAAATTTAGCCTTTTCTACCTGAGCACAACATCTAAGTTGATCTTAGCTAGGGGGAAAAGAGTGCCACAGCAAATTGTTTTTCTCTGTATTCAATGATATAAAACTAAATTAAAATTGCTTTGTTTAAATATTATCATTTCTAATATTTTCTCTAAGGGTTGTGATTACCACTGAGAATAAGATTATGAGATTTTTTTTTTCAAATTACTATAACCAGCACAAGGATCATGCTATTTCTTAGACACATTTATTTTTTAACTTAACTGTAACACATATATTGTAAACTTGGCCATCCTTCTACCAAAATTTGCATGATTGGAAATCTTTGAGAATATGTGCTCAGATTTGAAACCTGCTGTGGGTTATTGCTCTGCTACTATGTAGCAATTTCATATATTCTTCCATGAATAGATGTTTGGTTTGCTTCTTAAATGCAATTTCTGGGGCAAAGTGACTGTAATGAGGTGGGGGTGGGAATGACTGTTATTTTCTAAATCATATTAATTCTTAATCAAAATACATGATTTGTTCTTTGGAATTTAGAAATAGTACTAGTCAGTTGCAATCAAACAAAAGCCAGATCTAATGAACCAGAAATCTGTGAATTCTACTAGTTGAAGCCATTCTGATTTTCATGCTGAGCAGTATGGCAATGCTTGATTTGAACCTGTCTTGTATGCCCTGCATCCCAGAGCTTGCCAACTTCTCCTAAGGACTTAATATATTTTTGGAAATTCTCCACCGCATCAGGGACAGCCACCTGAAAGCTGAGAAACAAAATTTGGCAGCCTGTTCAAGCTGTGAAGTAAAGATAATTCACAGTTTGAAATGAATCAGCAAGAGGTCCTTAGGAAGAATAATCAGATATCAAGAGGCTTTTATGTTAAGGATTGTACGTTGGCTAATGAGACAACAAACAGTATTGGCTTTTGCAATGTTCACAATGAGAAGCACTGAAGTTACCTGTGGCTGATAGTTGCCAAGACTGCAGCTGTGATTCCTTTAAAGGGAACTTTAGGCTTTCAATTCCATCACACCAACTGAACATACAGATCTCATTGCTTGGCTAGCCTAGTGCAACAACCAGATCTTATTTTTGTGGTAGTGTTCATGGGTTCATGTCTGAGGTAGTAGGATTTGTATATTCCAGGCAGATTTTTAAGAAACTTCTGTAATTGAAGGCCAATATCTTCCTTTTTTTCAGGATTAAGTTGACTATTTCTTCTGTTTTATTTGCATTTATATTTAATCAGATCATCATACTCTCACTCCTTTAGTAAACACGCTTTTTAAAAAAGATTTATTTTTATTGCAAAGTCAGATATTTAGAGAGAGGAGGTGAGACAGAGAGGAAGATCTTCTGTCCGATGGTTCACGCCCCAAGTGACTGCAATGACTGGTGCTGAGCCAATCCGAAGCCAGTAGACAGGAGCCTCTTCTGGGTCTCCCATGTGGGTGCAGGGCCCCACGGCTTTGGGCCATTCTTGACTGCTTTCCCAAGCCACAAGCATGGAGCTGGATGGGAAGCGGGGCTGCCCGGATTGGAACCGGCACCCCTTTGGGATCCCGGTGCATTCAAGGCGAGGATTTTAACCACTACACTATCATGCCGGGCCCAGCAAACATACTTTTAACACCTTTTGCATTTAAGGCTCTAAGCCAGATGTGGTAATTCAGGGTAAAACACTATATATCTTTCTCTCAAAGAGCTCTGGTGAATATTAGGCAATCACAGTAACTCAACTTATGTTTACTTACTGAGTGTCTATGGTATGCCACCCATTTCTCATCTACATTTTGTCTTCATAGCAGCACAAGGAATCCATTATCATCATAGTTTACAGAAGCAAAACCAGAGACACTAAGTTCCTCAAAGTTGCACAGTAGCAAAGGGTAGAGCCAGAACAAAGTTAACTGCAGAAACAAAGTTAACTGCAGAAGACATGCTCTTAGTTTACAGGAAAGTGATCCATGGGCACTGTATGGATGATTCTTCTGATTTGAAGAGCCAGGTGTGATCTTGCCTTGGCATTAGACCAAAATCTTCTGACTTCAGTGCAGGCCAAAGTGGTATGGTACCTTTTCTTGAAATCAAGAAATATATTTGACTGTTATCATTGACTTTTATGTTACACATGCAGTACTGCTGGCACAGATACACTGTAGGCAGATTCCTTCTCCACTTAGAACCCGCTACAGGACTGTATCACCAGGACTAGAGGATGGTGTCTTCAGTGAGCTGAAGGGTACAAGTTTACAAAACATTTGCATCATCATAAAAAAATCCATATAAAGTTGATTATGGTGGCATATGATGGCATTAGTACTTCTTACCAGGTATCTCCTTTTCTTGCCACATTAAAGTGAAAGTTAGAAAACAAAAAGGGTAATAATTTGATCTGCTTTTATTAAAGGTTTGTTCATTACTTTTCATAATTATTAACTTATTTGACGATTAAAATTGCCTTATATCCTCATGGTGCTATCTGCTATCAAGCTCAATGGCATGATTCTGAGTTCGCTTTATTTTGAATAATTACTGGAAGTGAAACAAATATTGCTGGTAGAATGCACTGAAGTTAATATGCCAGTAATTTAAGTTGTGCAATTGAAAGTGAGGTTGTATTAATACACACATAGACACAGTCTTTATCACAGAATATTAGATTCCTCATATTGTCTGATCTGAAGGAATTCATGCATCCACATACCCATTCTTTTTTCAGTTATTAGATCAAAGTGCTTTGATAAGGGATGCTTTTCTTCTTAATTAAAAAAAATTATTTCGAAGATCAGAGTTGCAGAAAGAGTGAGAGACAGCAACAAATCTTACATTCATTGGTTAATTATCCAGATGGCTGTGACATCTATAGCCAGGAGCCAGGAGCTTCATTCAGGTCCCCCTGTGGAGGAAGTAGGTGGCCCAACACTTGGATCATATTCTGCTACTTTTCCTAGGCCACTCTCCAGGAACTAGAGTAGAAGTGGAGCAGCCAGCACAAAACCAATGCTGTGAAGGCAACACCAGCCCTGGGGATACTTTTCATGTGCATAGTGATTATTAATGATAAAGGACTTACATAAAATATATTAGCTTCATGCAAACATCATGGAAATGCTTTCAAAGAGTTAGGTGAGAAGAAACTGGGCATAGAGAGAGGGTAAAATCTGCCCCCAATTTCCTACGTAAGGAGTGGCATATCCGAGTCTGAAAGGCAGGATTCTGAATTCCAATTAAAATTTGCTGCCTTGTCCCGAAATTACCCAGATGGCTGCAGGACCAGACCTCATCAATCAGAGCCCTGGAGTGTCTTTCAGGCTCGGATGAAGAAAATAGAGCAGCAGAGTAGGCAACTCCATGGACCACTCCTAGAAATTAAAAAGAAGCAAAACACTCAACTGAGACTGGAATGGATGATAAGAAATATCTGCTCCACTTCACTTGTAAACTATTCATTCTGGTTTTTTTTTCCATCCTATTGAGCATCTTACAAACAGCTAGATCCTTCACTACAATTACGATACCAGGAATGTTGTTTAAATGGTCTGCTCTTGACACCTCAGAGCTACTAAAAGCTCTTCCATTTCACTGATGAGGAGGGAGCAGTGTTGGTGGAGTACTGCAGATGCATGCACAATTACAGCTGTAAAATCAGCTGAAAAATCAGACAAATGCCTTTCTTTGTAGTTCATCCATCCACTTGAACAATGAGGACAAAAAAAGAAAAGTTTTAAAGCTGTTTGATTGACATCTCCAAATATGCTGCCAAGCTTGAGACAGAGTGGATAAGATGGAGTAGGGTGGGGTTAGGGTAGCCATTCTGAAAACAACATGAATAAAAGTTCTTCTTTATCCCATGGGATCTTGCAGCTGGGAACTTCCAGCACAATTTCTTGATATACTTCCTTATCCTTGTGTAAAATTCTAGTTTGCCTAAGAGAGTGATGAAGTAAAGTGTCAAGGGGGAAATGCATGGTAATATTTTACCAGGCTGCGCCTCCAGTTCAATTGCCTAATTTCTCCTTAGTTGTTTTTGCACAAGATGCCTATTTGTTTTACAGTCCCAGACCAGTGCCTCAGCACTTGGTGGCTCTAATAGTTGAATCACTAGCATCCATTTGAGAAATCTGGGCTGTGCCTTTCAATTATAGATTCACCCTGCCCAGCCCTTGGTGTTTCAAGCATTTGAGGAACAAACAAGGGGGTGGAAATAGCTTTCTTTCATCTTTTCAAACATTTTAAAATAATTTTTATTATTATTATTTTATGATACACTTCCATAGCCCCTGGGATTTCTCTTATTCCCTCTCCAAGTCCCCTCCCACCCCCACTGATTTCCTCTGTCTTATTAATGATAGTTTTGTTCCTCATTAACATTCGTAAGTCCATCATTATGGACATGGACAATGGCAGAAAATACAGCATCCTATTGTTAGGATATATTTAACAGTTTTATTGGGAGTCCATCTTTGATCTGGAGATAGAGATGCAAACTGCATTGTATCCTCACATCTGAATATGATAGTCTCCATTACACAGTCACTCTACATCACCTTAAATGAAAAGCGACAAAACAATATCAACAATAGGAAGAAAAATAGAAATTTATAATGCCATGAAGTTAAATGTCATGCTACTGAATGACTAATGTGTCGCCAAATAAATGAAAAAAAAAATCAAGAATGTTCTTGATGAAAATGATGCTACGGTATGATTTATGAGTCATTGAAGAATTTGATCAGAATAAAGTGCTTTTAAGAGATGAAACTAGGGCCCGGCACGGTGGCAGAGTGGTTAAGATCCTCGCCTTGCACGCCCCAGGATCCCATATGGGCGCCGGTTCTATCCCGGCAGCCCCACTTCCCTTCCAGCTCCCTGCCTGTGGCCCGGGAAAGCAGTTGAGAACAGCCCAAAGCTTTGGGACCCTGCACCCGCGTGGGAGACCCGGAAGAGGCTCCTGGCTTCGGATTGGCATAGTATCGACCCGTTGCGCTCATTTGGGGAGTGAATCATTGGACGGAAAATCTTCCTCTCTGTCTCTCCTCTCTGTATATCCGCCTTTCCAATAAAAAAAATAATAAAAATAAATCTTTAAAAAAAAGGAGAGATGAAACTAACCCAAAAACTCAAATCTTCATTGGTGAAATACATCTCCTGTAGGTAACAAATAAATGGGTTTTATTGTTTTAATCCAGTCTACTAAGCTATAATGTTTGATTGATGTGTTTAAGCAATTTGCATCCAAGGTTAATATGAATGGTTGGTACTTTGGTCCTGTCATTTTAGCAATGGGTTTTTTATTGATTTGGTCTTCTGCTGTTATTTTACTGGATGTTCTTCACATTTACTTTTGCTTTTGGCGTGTGCTATTTCTTTTTCCTATCAAGAGGGAATATTTAAGTATCATTTGTAGGGCAAGTTTGGAAGAGGTGAATTCTTTAGCTTTTCTTTTCTCTGTGAAAGAATTTTGTCTCATTTTCAAAGAGAAAGGAAAGCATTGCTGAGTACATTAAAAAGTTAGTGGGTAATGTAGTCAAAATATTTGTTACACAAAATTGTTCTGAAATCTATGCCCAAGTTTTTCATAGTATGAATTTTTCACAAACCTTCTGAAGCCCTCCTTAAATATGAGCAATGTTCTCAGGTAATTATAACCATCAATTAGAGGCAATTAATCTATGGCCAGGCACTACAAACATTTTACAAGCATCAGTTATTTCGTCCTCTCAACAATGCAATGAGATGGATGCCATCATTAGAATTAGTGATAGTCATCACCATCATCATCATTATCACTCTCAGAATAATCTCAACTGCTAAGAAAGAGTACCAAATGGACCTCTCTAACCACAGGGCTGGCACTGCAAGTCAAGACTATCCGGGACTCTATGCACTTGGCTCTTGCCGTGGTTCACTTATTTAATCATCTTCTAGTCTCATAAAGTTTCTGAGTGATACGTAAAAAAGTCCGTTTTGTGGAGAAAATTTCATCTCATAGCAGTTGGACTCACTTAACATCACATAGATACTTATTGTGGCAGCTGAACTTAGACTCTAGTATTCTTAGATTACAGAATTCAAAACTGTTTTTTCATAAATCAATCTACTTCATAGGATTTCAATTGTATTGCTATCAACTGTTGAGTATAGAGGAAAATTGCACTGATAGTAAAAGTTTCTGTAGCATTATGATTTTTTTTTTACAAATACTATTACGTGTATCAGTCTTGACTCAATTCTGGGAATGAGCAAGCAGGAAAGGTAAATGTAATTTTCCTCAAAAGACCCTAGCTGTCTGTCCTCTGCTTTTCTGTATGACTTGACTTCCAGCTCTGCTGCTTAATGAAGTCACTTGGTGCTTGTCTGATTCTTTGCTTCCTTGTAAAATATAGCTAAACAAGTAGATACAATGTGGTAGTTCTCCACAGGTGCATCATTCAAATTCCTCAGAGAATCATGCTGCCAGCAGATGAACTTGTGAGTGAACTTTATGGCAAGCTATTTATATTGGTTTCCCCTTCATGCTACGGATGATTCTACTCAGGTGGCTTTGACTGAGGTGCCCAAGGTGGCCGTAGTACAAGTGGGGAGGATTGGGCTTGGGTTTCCTGACTTTAGTGTCAGAGTTCTGCAAGAAGTTTGTCAGCATTATTTCTCCGATGTTTTCTGTCAGTGTGCTTTGAGTCAATTATCAGTGCTGCCCTAGATCAGTAGACTGAAACATCACTGTCCGTGCACTCCTTTGCAAGGCAAATGTCTTTGGCATCATTCTTAGGTAATTATGATGACCTTGTCCAGGCACCTACTAAATTCCCATATTCTGTGTAGGCATTCTCTTCAGCATGTAGAAAACAGTGAATGGGTTGCCCTGTTCTTTTAGATTCAAGGAATCATTACTCAGCTAAGTTATAGACATTTTGAATGCTTGTAGAATCAGAAAAGAAAAAAACATACTATTTTAATCTTACTTTCCTTGAGAGTGGAATTAGCATCAGGCCAGCCCCTTTCTTCAGACTTGTTGGCAATGCTTTTTTTTTTTATCGTGCAATTGAAGAGGACCAAAAGCTGGTGACCTGCCTTGCCCTCTACTACTGGATTAAAATTCCAGTTTGCTACTATGGTAACTGTACCTTGAAAATTTGATTCTGACAGAGTCAGTAAGAAATTTAAAAGTGCACGGCTGCCATGAGCTTTGAAGAAAAGTTGCTTACAATTATCAGCAACAGCCTGTTAATTGAAATAATCTGCCTTTCTGTCTGCGAGAAAGAGTTTGTGTGCCTTGGTGAGGGGAGACAAAAGAGTATCTATTCATGTTTTTTTTTTCCACAGGATAAGTGGCTGTGGTTGGAAGCAAAGCATGAGATTAAAATCCACTTCAGCCCAATTTATGCTATTCAGTAAGAACTGTGATATTCAGTATTCTTGGTGGAAAGAAGCCAAGATGGGCAGTAGACATGTAAAAGATTCTCACAGGAGGCAATGCTGGGGGTCCGTCTCGGGAAACCCTAGCAGCCTAGGTCCAAATGGCAAGCACTTGCAAATCTTGCATTACTATGCCCCTGTCCCTGGCCAGGTGGGGAATGCAGTACATGCCAGGTTTCCAACTCAAGAGAGCATAAATTTACTGATTTGTCTAGTGGTATAAATAGCAGAAATCATTCTGATGCCCCCAAAGCCAGCCGAACGCAGCAAGAGATCTAGACTATATCACCTGTGGGGAAGGTGAGAGATTGAGCACTCCTTCTTCAGGACAAACACATCATTGCAAGTCTGGTTTTGCAATTAGTTGTGGTTTAATCTATGTTACATAACAGGATTTGCTTGGAGAGGGTATGGTGGGACTAGAAAAAGTCCTTTTTTGGCATTTTACAACAGAACTTTCGTGCTTATTTCCTTTAAAAAAAAAAGATACATTCTTTTTGGAAAGACAGATTTACAGAGAGAAGGAGAGACAGAAATATCTTCCATCCACTGGTTCACTCCCCAAGTGACCACAGGGACTAGAGCTGAGCCAGTCTGAAGCCAGGAGTCAGAAGCCTCTTCTGGATTGCTCACATGGTTACAGGGTCCCAGTGCTTTGAACCATCATTCACTGGCTTTCCAGCCACTAGTAGGGAGCTGGATGGGAGGCAGAGCAGGCAGGATATGAACAGGTACCCATAACGGATCCTGGCACATACAAGATGAGGATTTAGCCACTAGGCTATCGTGTTGGGCCCTAGTGCCCTAGTGAGGTGTAGGTACTGGTGTTACCCACATTTTATACAGAAGTAATGTTTCTTGAACTGATGCTAAATTTTTATAGTGAATAATGATAGACCAATGATTTTAACATATGTCTGGCAACCTCAAATAAGGGACCCCTTAATCCTGCTCTTTCTGCTTTTCCATGCACTCTCCCGTTCCATAATTCAGTTGAGCTGTATTGTTTTTGGAATTGTTCAGACCTTTCTTAGAGCTTTAATTCTGGAGCACAAGACAGAGGGAACAATGAAAAGTTAAGAACTTGATCAAAAACAGTCTCTGCTTCTGACACCCAAAGCAGCTTCTCATCTTTTGCAAAATCACCACTGGACTAATTTCTTGAGGCATACTGTTCATTTGCTTAGACATACTTGTCTGTGTATCTATGACTGCTTTTGAAATATTATGGCAAGCATTTGTCGTTTGCCTAGTCAAAGTTAAAACATTTTCTGAATTCTCTGTCTCCTTTTTTCATATGTAAGGAAAGCCATCCGTGAATAAAATTTCATGAAATTAGCCCATGCCATTTTGTGAAATAATCTGTTACCCTGCCTGGGCAAATCATTTCTGCTTCTGGTTCTGTGATCTAAAAAGACACATCAGACTCTGTATTTAATTATGATCAATCTTGACTACGAATCCCCTGAGAAACCAGCTTGCTTTTTCTGGGAGTTAAGGTAAAATAACATTTAAGTAGATTTTTAAAAGTAAGAATGGAACCTCAGAAGACACACTATTGTTGAACCCACTGTGTGTCAAAATATGTGAGTACATATTTGTAACAATAATATAGGAAATACGTTGCTGAGTGAACTATGAAAAATAATCCACAGAGGTATTATTCCCTTACTCCTAGGCACTTACTTAAGAGAATATTGCCATAAAGTAGACATGTACTCTTTAAAAATCCCTATATCCTTTAAAGGGTATTTCCTTTTAGGCCTAGTAGACCATTTTTCCTTCCTTTGTTAGAAAAAAAAAATTACTGTAAGGAATTTAGTTAAAGGCAGATTAAGTGAAGTTCTGATATAGTTTTACATGGTAGCAATATTGAGCAAAATAATGTCTTGCAATTTGATTCTGAATATGATATAAATGAGCTTTATAAGCTTTATAAAACAGACTCAAAAGAAGCTCAATTAGATATTTTTTTGACTCATCGAATAACAGCATTTCATACCGATTATATTTGCTGCTGGCACCTTTTTCTATACAAGTCTAAGATATTAGCTTAAATAATAGAACTAAATGAATCCCAGTGACCTTGATGTGGATGAAAATACCACCCAGTGTAAAATGCTAGATGTATAAAGGAGCAGTTCTCACAAAGATAATTTTTTGTCTAGGGTTTTAGGTTAAATTCTTAGAAAACCTGTTCAGCAATTATTTTAAAAAGTGAAGAAATTCCTACACATGAATTCATCTGTTGCTCTTGCTGATATTGTATAGCTGAATTAAAGTAACTTGAGTTTTCAAATAATATTTCAATGCCTGTTTGTCATCTTTTAATTCTATGCTTTAAAGAAAATTTAATGATTCATACTGAAAGCAGATTGATGATATGTTAAGACTGTTCATTTTGCATGTCAGAATACTTCAAAACATTTCCATTTTAAAGCCATTAACTAACTTTTCAAATTTGAACTGATGTAAAACTGTTTTCTTAGTTTAATTCCAATAATGTAAATTCTGCACATGTGGAATGTTGTTGAAGCAACAATTCTTATACACGGAATTTCCTTGCTTGCCAGGCAAGGGATAAGAGAGATGAATCATGACAATCTCCCACGATGAAAACAAACCAAAAACCCCCAAAACAGGCACATGCATGTCCCCACCCTATTATAGTATAGTTTGGTTGCATCATGGTTATCACTGAGTGATTATAATGCACAATTTTACATGGGAGAGGCAAAGAAAAAGAAAAAAATACATATAGATGTTTTCCCACTTGAAGTATGTGTCACAAAAATTTTAGCATTTATTTCCAAACACATAAAAAGCTAATTTTTCGCCATTAAGAGAATCCTTCACTCTGAAGCTGATTCCCTGCAGGTTTCCCCTAACTAGTAAGGGCATCTCATGCATTCACAATTTGGTTTGATTTTCAAAACATCAATTTACCTGCACTTGTCAAAAAAAAATCCATTGTGAAAGTGATGCTTGCTTTTATACGATTAAAAAGGCAAGATTATTTTGTTAAAAATTAGTCTATGGTTTGAGAGTTTGCTTATCATTGATATTAATTATTTATAGTCCAGCAGCCTTTCTAAAAACAAGTGAAGATGCCACAGGCAGCCTCAGAGGTAGTTCCATCAGGCTCATTCATAATTAGCGAAATGCTGTGTTTCTGTGGCAAACCTAGCCTTGTTATTGTTCTCATAGGAACCCGATCCTCCAGTCCCGTCTTTACCCTTTAGTTTGTTAACTTTTTTTCTTTAGTTTGCTTCATTCATGGACACATTTTATGAGCTGCAAATCGAACAATAAATTAGGGAGAAAACTTGAACAGATTTCATGACAAACATTTTAAATGGAATGTAATTTAAAAAGAAGTGTAAATGTAATCCTTGATATGCATAATAGTATCTTCTATATGCAATGAACAGATCAGTAACTAGAGGAGTGCTATAATATCTCTCAAAATATGAAATATCTAAAGAGCATTAGCAGTTCATGTGGAAACTTACCTGCAATTATCATTTTGGATAAGGCAGAATGCCAGTGAAAAGAGGCAAGAGCTATGAGGACAGCATCATTTGAGAAGAAATTTATACGCACATTTCAAATGCATAAGACACACCTCCATGCTCTCACCATGATATTTTAAGTGAAGTGTGGGATGCTTTTACTTTGAAAAACAACTGTGTTTAATCTTTTGGGGATAGAGGGTCAAAGCATACAGGAACATGTATAGCAAGAGGGAGAAGGATGAAAGGTGGATTCTCTATTCTTTCAAAAAGGTTTCTTGGGGAAATTTAGTCCCCCTGCATAAATAAGCTCTAAAATAACTCCAAGCATTTGAGGGCCTCACCTGGTAACTTTACTAGACACATTTTTGAATATTAATATGAAAGAAACTCTGCTTTAAAAATTTTGCCAAGAATATTTTTGAACTGATTAAGTAGGGTTAATGCTAGGTGTCTTATTTAAAAAAAAACACTAATTTCAGGCTTCTTAAAATGTAATTGTCTCAGATAATTTTCTAGAACAAATTGGTCTTCTCAATTTAAGAAAGAAAAGGTCCTTTTTCTGTGTTCATTTGGAGCCATCAGGCCAATGGGAGAGATTTATGTGTATGTAAATTGGTGATTATTTAGAGAATTTGGATATATTGGCTGTGATCTCCTCATTGAAAATCTGATTTAAAACATTTCCCTCATTGGTATAAAACAACCTCTTTAGAAAGGTTGGTAGTCTGGTCTTATTTATGCCATGCAAATGATGTGAATATTTAAGACAATTTAGTAAAGTCAGAGGGAAAGAATATAATCTTGCTTTCCTATCAATGATGCAGAGTCACAAGCAAACTTACTTGAGATATAAATATCTACATCTACCTTTTCTAAAAACGATCACTTGAAATGGTTACTATTAAACTTAACTGATCTACAACAAATAAGTAAATACATAAGTAATTCATTATCTTAGGGAAATAATGGGTTAAAACAAAATTAAAGACTCCTGTCTGAGTAGGAATTCTTTGAGTTTGTAATATGCTAATGATTCCTGAGTTCCTATCAGGAGGGTGTGGGATGTAAAGTGTTTTCCAAACCAGCTGTGGCCACACAACGTTTTTTCCCCTAGAACACCTAGTATCATCCTGGGGAACAATTTGTGCCATTCCAATTTAGTTATACCTACCTGAAATATACTCATGATTTTTGTTTTGCCACCTCGATTCTACCTTCTCTGTACTTGCCCCTCTGGATGAGAAAACACAGTCTTAAGTTAGAAGTCCCTTTTTATGCAGCCTAGTGAAATCACCATGAGCTTTCAAAAATCAAGAGGCTATGTTTTTGTATTGGTAAATTTAAGGTGCTGTGAAATTCACAAAATTTGATGCAAAAAATTTCTTTTGTGTGAAATCTTTTGTCTGTTAGTGCACGCACGTGTGTGTGTGTGTGTGTGTGTGTGTGTGTGTGTGTGTGTTTCCCAGACCACCTTCAACTGTGAGTTGTCTCCTGGGTGACTGCCTCTGACCATCTTCCTCCACTGTGGGATGAAAGCTGGCTGAATAGAGAAAGAAAACCTGCACACTCACTGAGCACTCTTGGGAGATAATTTATGGCCATGTTTTGTAAAACCAGGGACTGGTTGCTCTTAAGAGCTTTTTTCTACATATTGCCAAGAGAGATAATAGTCCTGTTATCCTAGTGACTTTTAAGACCATTCAGAATTCTGGTATTATTGAAAATGTAGTAATGAAATCAACTTTCAAATCTAAGCATGTGGATTGTCCAGGTCAAACTGTTTCTTCCCTCTATGCTGCCCTCCTCCCTCCTCTCTATGAAGATGCTTTCAAAGGAGTTGTTGGGAGAGAATGATATACCATATACAATCTAGAGAAAGGGAACAATTTTCCATTTTTCATTGGCTTGCTATATTGCTTAACTGTACCAGCAGCAACTTAGAGCTGATATAGCCCCCTCTTAAATACCCACATCATATTATTAAGGAGACTAAGAATGTGTCCTTTGATTAAGCACTTTCTTGGTAACCAATCTCCTATTGTGAGGAGCATTTACTATGTATTTAAGCTGGCAGGAACCAAGATTCTGGTTTTCTGAGCTACACACTTACAGAAAAAATGTTTCTGTGGAAGCTGTACCTCATTTAAGTATCATTCTAAGTTAATTGACATAAACAATAGTATTGAAGATAATTTTAAAATGATGACTATAAGATACAGTTTATAATTTTCATTATGTCTTATTTTCAGTATCCTAAGCTTAATACTAGAAAATTAGTTGATTGGGTATGAAAAAACATGGGTATACAATAATAATAATGGGTAGCAGACATGAATTCTGATCTTTTTTCACAAATTATCTATTTTCTTTGTGTTTATTCCTGATGTATACTCAATATTAGCATCCCAGAAATTTGTAGAGACAGTGAGATAGTTCAGTGATGGTACTTGAACATACCATAACAGCCACCTTATAATACAGATAATTCAAATATTGACTTTTTTGGTATTGACTTTTACTTTTGATTTCTTCTATTACACTGCCTATTTCATGTGCACATGTAAGAGACATATTTTTCAAGCATTGCTTTTCTCAGCAAATTGATAGAGTTAAGTAGGAGTGTTAGACATAAAATAATGATCTACAAGAAATAATAAAACGTGAAAAAAACCAGATGCTGAGGAGCTGATAGGAAGGTGCAGTTGCTAATGCTCTGCTTTCTTGGTTGCAAGTTTCTGGGGGAAAGGTAGCTGCTAATCACACACCTATTCTAGCAAAATCCATTGTCTGTATACAAAGTGATTCTTTGTGTAAAGCATTTTACTAAAACACAAAAACAGACAAACAAACAAAAACAAACAGTTTACATACCAACAGTTTACTGCCTGTGAGTGTAAAGATGGATGGGCTTTCGGTTATCTGAGCATACTTAAGACTGACACCTAAGTTAAGAGGAAAAAAATGACTATTTGCACAAGTGTCCTCACCATACCCTCTCTTTTTTTTTTAACATGGGAAAGAACAGTTTATTGTCATTTACATGCTATGATTCAGTGATGCAACTTTTGTGACTTAATACCAAATGATATGATAGTAACACAATTTTATATTCTCTCTTTATATTTACCACATGTGATAGCTGTCTTTCTGGGTTTGGTTTATTTGACTTAGCATAATGATCTCCAGCCTTATATATGTTGCAGTAAATGTCAGGATTTCATTCTTTTAATGAATAAGTAGTATTCCATGTTGTGTATATAGCACATTTTCTTTGCCCACTCTTCAGTTGATGGCCATCTGGATTGATTTTATATCTTGCCCATTGTGAATGGAGCTGCACTAAGCATGTCAGTGCAAGTATCTCCTTCATACGCCGATTTATTTCCTTTGGATATATTCCCAGGAGTAGGATAGCTGAGTCAATAATTGATCCATTTTTAGTTTTCTTTAGAACCTCCATACTGTTTATGGTACTAGTTGTACTAATTTGTACTTGCATCAGTAGTATTTTAGGATATCGTTTTCTCCACAGTCTCCACAGCATTTGTTAATTTTTGATTTCTGGATAGCAGCCATTCTAACTGGCAGTTCATTGCTGATTTTATTGGCATTTCACTAGCAGCTAGTGGTCCTGAGTATTTTTTTTCATGTGTCTGTTGGTCATTTGTATTTCATCTTTGTAAAATTTCCTGCTCATTTCCTTTGCCCATTTTTGTCACTGGATTGTTTATTTTGTTGTTTTTCGATGTCTTTTAAGCTTCTTACATTTTCTGAATTTTGATCCTTTTCCAAATTAGTAGTTTTGAAATATTTTAACCCATTCTATCAGTTGCCTCTTCACTTTAGTTGCTTCCTTTACTGTGTAGAAGCTTCTTCGCTTGATGAAACTCCGTTTGTCTACTTTTGCTCTAATCTTGGTTACCTGGACTGGAAAGGAGTCATACAGTTGTAGTTAGTGTTTGCAAACTCTGGATGATTGATTTCCTGTTTATTAAAATTTGTAAATCTCGATTGGAAACATTAGCAATAAAAGAGTATTTAAAGGAAAACCAGTGAAATTTCAATGTACACGCCGATTCCAGATTCATATTCTTTGAGAAGCCAGCAAGAGTAAATACAGAGGCTCAGGTTAGTTTATAAACTTGAAGTCATGGTATTGTATGGATGTGTCTCACTGTGAATTGAACTTTCCCTTTTTGTTGAATTTTTCTTTGTCCACATAGAGAAAGAGGGATGGATGAGAATGATGCTGGAAGTCTTGGTGAGGGTGTGAAAGAGGGAGTATTATCTACACACATGGTTGAAGTTAATCCTTAGAATTCCGTAGACACTTTGCCTACTCTAAGATTAAGTTCACTTGTAAATCAACACCCGATGCATCTGTCCTTACTTTCCTTTTGTTTTTCACTGCAATTGAGTTCTGATGAGAGAAAGGGAAAAATAAATTGACTACTATCAAACAAGGGCTCACAGATTTGGTAATGCTGCACCATGTGTCTTGTGAAAAATACTCCATCATGATGCATGCATGACCAACAGGGGATATTTAGCTCAAAGAGAATGAAACGGAGTAATCACTAAATTTGACTCTGCCAGTTGGTGTACCTTGAAAGTGCAGAGTGAACTTGTTTCAGTTGGGTAATTGGTGTGGTTTATCAACAGAATATGCAACTCCAACTTCGGGGACTTCAATTCCAATTCACTTCCATGCATTTGTAATTTCTATTTTCATAATTAGGAATTAGGAATCTTGTGGATGGCATGGGTAACATAGATGATGAGTTCTTCCTCTGGGGAAGTGAGCATTGTCCTCTTAAATGAAGCTGAATGGCTTGACTTTCCCCAAAACTCCATGAACATAACAGTGTGTATGAACTTTTTAGTAGAAATATTCACTCCATGATTCTAAAAACACGTGTAGATTTGTGCAGATTAACATGCTGTAGTAGATCAAATTGGTTCTGCTAGATGCACTTTAGAATTACTTTCTAGGTTTAGCTAGAATCAAATAAAAAAAGAGTAGGTTTACATAGATTGTTTTGTAAATGAGATAAAGGTTTGTTACCTATAATTGGACTGGACATATTTTTGCAACTAATATAAGGATTGCTCATATAATACTTCCATTATTTCCAGCAGTAGTGAAACAAAATAGAAACAAGTCCATTGAATTTAGCCACCATTAACTACCATTAACTGTAATTTTTCCTGATAAGCTTTCATATTCTCTCTCTCTCTCATCTGATGATGAGTGAAATGTTGGTTAAAGATGACTGCAAAATTGCATAAATGCTAATGAAATATGCCCTTGTATTTTAAGTGTGCCTCATTCACAATTTAAAAGAGTACAGTTTATAATGTATTAACAGTCTGAATTGCATCACATTTTAAATGAATTTATTTTTCTACTTCTTGTAAGACTAACTCATTCTAAGAAAGCTCATGACATTTCACAGCACAAAGCAGATCACAAATTGAATAATGTGAAATAACTTTATTGGAGAACTGAAGAAAATGATACAGCAATAATGTGTTTTATAGTAAAACTTGATAGCCCTCTAAAGATCAATGAGTGTTTGTTTACTTTGATGTGAAAGGACAAAGGCTTCCTAATGGAACCCAGAGATATACTCAAATTAAAGTAACCTGTGCCAGATGAAATGACTTTGCTAGTCTCTGATGAATGCAGAAAATCTACCACGTATTTTGCAGTAAAAATAATAGTCTGAGTACTGTCTGTGATAACATGTCTTAAAAAGCTGCCCTGGAATGAATGAAAGTTCTCTCGTGGCCACACAGAATAAAACAAGCTGCAAGTCACAAGGGTCTTGTCCTGTCCCAAACGTTGATTGAAAGGGCATTTTATAAAGGGAAAAAGGAACAGCAGGGCCACTTTCATTTGCATCACCAAACGCTAATGAAGCAGACACTTTTATGGACACACTATGTACACAGAATAGGTTCAATTAAAGAGAAGCTATTCTACACTGGCCCCCACCAATATGAAAAAAGGGGCAAAACAAAGGCCATTTATCTGGGTAACAAAACATTAGCTTTAAAGAAAATAATGCAGAATGCAGGTTGCAGGGTAAGCAAGAAGCTCACGTCTCTACGGTTTTATCTTTGCCATTTCTCTTCTCAGCTACTACATGTAGATCTCACGAAAGAATATCTTTGTCAAGATAAAGTAAATAAGATACTAATTAGAGTGTGCAGGAATAGTGTAGCTGTTCTGGGCTAAGAGGAGCAACATTCAGAATTTCATGCAAGTTTAAAATCAAGCTGAATGAGCAGTGGCCAAATTGAATAGCTGCTTGATACCTTTGGCCTTGATAAAATGAGTTGGGGGGGGGGGGCGGGGAGTTGAGTTCAATGCTTAAGGACAGATGTTCCACAGACAAAAAAAAAAAAAAAAAAACCCACCAAATCCTGAGACTCTTAATTGGCACTAATTAGTACCCTTGTTGGCAGGAAAGGATGGACAAGGTTATTTCTATGGCACTGCCCCTGCTGACTCTCAGGACAAGGGGAGAGCAATGTAGGTAAACTGAAGCTCTTGGCCTTCAAGGATTATTTGCGCCCTCGAACAAAGACAGTCCTCACATTTCTAAGCTGTCAGCTTAGTAAGATTCTTTGCCTAGTATATACATTGCATTTGTTTTTAATTAAATAAAAGGTAATTAGTAGGAAGCAATCAATATGGTAAAGTGACAGGCACTTGTTTTTTTTTTTTCCTGCTTAAAGTAGCAGAAAAGGCAGTGGGGTGGGGAGGGAACTGTATTATGGATGAGAAAACAATCTCAACATATTCTAGATGTTGACATCAGTAGGGAGCAAAGAGAATGTTTTGCACTGGTGAAAACCCTGCAATCTGCTGTGCAAAACAGATTCCAGTGCTCGGGTTATTATCACCTACATCTATAAGATGAGGAATTACTCTGGCCTCATCTTTCCTGTGGGAAATACGTCTTACGATAAACAAGTTATCTGCGAAATAAGTGGAGGTGAACAGTATGAGTCTCTGACACAGAAGGAGCCTATGGCTGCGTTCTTGTTAAGGGCGAAGCAAAGCTACGTGGAAATGGACTCTAGCTTTCTGCAAATGCTCCTCAATAATTGCAAACTAGGAAAATAAGCTAAAGTAGCTATTTTTGCATGTATTCAATTAACTGTTAATAAGAACTAATAATGAATTGAAATCACTTTTAGTAAGATGAAAGATTTTACTAAGGGGTAGCAATATGGCATACATTTCTGAAGAGCAAGAACCAGTCTTAAATCTGGATTAAGCCTTTTACTTTCCTTCCGGGAAGGCCAAGGCATTGGATTTCCAAAATTGAATACATGTAGAGAAATCCGAATTGGATCCACAAGTGAAAGAAATTCTGGGTGGGGGTGAGGCAGTTGGGTTTCAAATTCTTTAGAAGACAGGACTTACTGTAGGCATTCCTGAAAATGTGCTCTAGAGGAGAAGCCTTGAGCGAAGTGCAGAAGAATAGGGTAGGCAAGATAACAGTCTCATCTGGAGTCTGGCTTTAGCCCAGTACAATGAGAAGTCTGAAGTCTAAATTGCATTATAGAGTTGACCTGTCCTGAAGCAAGAAAACCAGCCTTTTTGTTTCACAATTCCTCCTGAGTGCCTTGCACCCAAGAAAGCCACTCAACACATCATCTCTCACAGGCCCATCTTACTTAGCCACAGGTCATTGCTTAGACACAAGCTAGCTCTCCAGGAGCAAGGGCCGGTCTTTGGAAACAGGCCCTCTGTAGCACCACAGCAAAAGTATTGGTGCATTAGCCTAGTGAGAGAACTAAAGGAAGTAGAACTAAGTTGCTGTCAGTTATAGGCGAGACACTAAAGTTCCTGAGCAACTTTTGGAAGAGCAGAATGTTTCTTGAGCAAAATAAAGTGATCCTTGATTGGCACAATGTTTAAAATGTATGTGCTTTAACAATTTGCAACAATGTATATACATGGGTGAACTAAAGACTATTTTCTGCGGTGTGAACAGTCTAACTGGTCACATATATTTTGTGGGGTATGCTTTTAGCAAAAGCAGTATGTGGGTGGATGGATAAAACATAGATAAATGCATAAATGAATAAATAACAGTATAAATGCTTTAATAAAAACAAACCAGTAAGATGGGCCTGTGAGAGATGATGTGCTGAGTTGTGGCTTTCTTGGGCGCAAGGCACTCAGGAGAAATTGTGAAGCCAAATTTAGGATCCTGGAGATCAAAAGGCAGTTTTAGGGTGAATACATTGCTAGAGTTATGCAGCTAGTGGCTGATGCCACTCCAACGAGCAAGAAGATGGGCAGAAGATGAGGCAGCAGCAACATAGCTAACATGCGCCATTTGGAGCAGTCCAAGCGAGGACAGAATCTGCTTCTTTTCTTCTCTCCTGTCTGCTTGAGGCAGGTTAAACTTAGCTACTGGCCGTAGCTTTTCCCGCTTGTCCCTTCTCAGTCGCCTCAGGTCCCTCGTGCTGTGTGACTTACCACTCTAAGAACTTCTGTTCAGACTGTGCCAAAAAGATGACACATGAAGTTCTCTAAGACACAAAAATCATGACACAGAAATGCTTCCATTCTAAAATATCATACATTTATTAAAGAGGCTGAGTCTTCCCTTAGATGATATTGTCTGAAGCAACTGACAGAAAAGTTCAGCTACAGAAATAAAATGAGTGAGGCTGATCAAAGAAACAAATAGTATTTCTTACAAACATGCAATCTCAGGATAGGTATTCCGCTTACTGCTTAAGACATCTGCATTCCACATTGGAGTAGTACCTGCTTTTGTACCTGGTTCCACCTCCTGATTGCATATTCCTGCTAAGTAGGCTCAGCAAAGGAGGCAATGCTTTAAGTAATTGGGCTCTTGTCACCCATGAGGGAAGTCCTGTCTAGCAACCTTGGTGGATATTTGGGAAGTAAACCTGTGGGCAAGAATTTCCCCCCACCCTTCTCTGTTTTTCTTTGCTGCTCCGTCAAATGTGACTAAAAGTTTTTATTATTATTATTATTACTAAATAAGCAGTCTTTAATATGGGATGAGTTACATGGGATTTAGTTGAGTTTTGGTAGTGCTGTTAAAACGCATGCGTTTCAGATGACCCGAATTTCAGTTATTTTATACTTTAGAAAGTCAGTCTGACAAAGTCCCACAGCCTCCATGCCATTTAGGCTGTTCTTCCAATTCAGCAAGCATATTTCCAACGTGGTCTTAGATGTTTCCTTCTCCAAGGAATAGAAGGTGAGGCACCTTGATGAAAATACGCCTCTAATTTTTAATTAGTTTTTCACAGAATCCGTGTAGTTTATATACAATTCTAAGAGTATAATTTTATTCCCTTCCTCCCACCCTCCTGCCTTTATTTCTTTTTTTCAGTTTTTTACATAATATATTTAAAATTTCCATTACAGAAAAAGGCTTAATACTTTACTGAATAAGCAATTTAGCAGGCAAGAAGCACAAAGACCCTAGTTTAGCTCCCACAACTCCACTTGGTACATTTCCCAGCATTATTTTTATAGTAAGAATTCATTCCTTTCTCTCTCTTCCCCCCGCCCCCCCCCTACTTAATTGAATGGCAGAGGAAGAGAGGACAAAGTGCAGGAGGGGATCCATCTTCCATCTGCTGGTTCACTCCCAAAACCATTGCAACAGCCAGATGAGGGCCAAGCCAAAGCCAAGAACAAGATTCTCCATCCGGGTCTTGCACACGGGTGGCAGGGAGCCAGGTACTTAGCCCATCAGCCACATTTTTTCCCGGGATCATTAGCTGGAAGAAGGATTGACAGCCAGGCAGATAGCATTCAAACATGTACTCCAATTTGGGATAGACATGTCATGATTGTCAGCTTTGTTGATGACAGCTTAATCAATCTGTGCTACGTTAGTCCTTTAGTGTCCTTCTAAGATTAGTCAAGAGGCAGCTTGCTTCTTATTGCTCTTGTCACCACCACATGTGGAAGCCAGGTAGAAGACACTTGCCTGAATCCAACAATGCCATACTCTAATGTTGGACTTTTCCAGATGTTACAACCGCCTGAAATAGATGTCTTATGTTTAAACGATCCAGACTATGATATTCTTGTTATAACAGCCCATATTGACTGAGAAAGATAGACAACAAATAAGCAGATCAAAATTCTGAAGTGAAAAACAATGCAAACATTAATAAATCAATGAATGATTAAATATGATGTGGCCTGTCCATGCAACGATATAACAGATGTTGAGCACCAACACATGCTGCAACATGAATGAACCTCAGAAATGCTCAATAGAAAAAGCCACTCACTAGAGGCCAGACTTTGTGTAAATCCATTGATGCAAGGTGCTTAAGATAAGAAAAATATAGAGAAATCGAAATATATTGGTTGGGATGGGGGGAGATAGATTGGGGAGTAACTGTTAATGTAACAGATTCCTTTGGAATGATAAAAATGTTCTAGAATTAGCAGGGATGATTGCACAATTCTTTGACTGCACTAAAAACTGTTTGAATCGTATTTTTCAACTTACTGAATTTTATGGCATCTGCATTTCAATAGGCTATTATTTAAAAAAAAACTCACAGCTGGCCAAAATGGGGAGAGGGCAGTGGACGGCAACCCACATCTGCTTGATGGTAAAGCGGTGTCCCTTATCACTCATGCTCACTGCCCTACATGATAGAGATTGGCAAAAGGTCTCAGATGCATTCCTAACCACACTTATGGAAAAAAAAAACACAGGAAAAAATAGCTGTTTTCTTCACACAATCCCTTTGTCCTTCCATTTTTTTTTCTACATTAAAACTGCAATTGATAAGCCAAAAGAAGCCCTACAAAGGAAAAAGGGCTTTGTCTTTTATTTGGAGAGGAAATATTCCATTAAAGAGATAGCTGTCTGGATGGAGCAGGGTCCGAGCCAAGATGCTGCCTACAAAGACTCCTCTCCCTCTACCCCCTGACTTCATAGTTTCCCAACCTGAGGCTAATAAATAAAGGAATTTATCTGGGCAGTGGCCTCCTCTCCACTATCCAAAGTGCCTGCTCCATCGCCAATAGACCCCATAGGCAGGCACATGTCTAATGTACATTGATAAGGGGGATGAATTGCTTTAATTGGCCATCAAGACTAATGGAGAGAGGCTCTCATTAAAGGAGAAGCTGAAGTGCGATTGCAGATTTGGTGCTCTACTCAATGTTTCTTTACAGGGATTCATTAAGCAAAGGGAAAATGAGACTGTATTTCAAGGAAGGCAGGAGTTAGCTCTTACTGCTTTGGTGTGCAGTTGCTCAGGCTGCAGCAGTTTCTCTTCTGCTGAGTCCACATAGGGCTTGATGTTCACTTGTTCATTGATTCTGCAGACCCTGATACATGTGATTTCATAATCAGGCTGCTGTACCCAGGGCCAGCACTGGAGAGTCGCTCCTAAAGCAATGCAAGCATTAGAGCACATATCCAATTTAAATAGAAGTTTCCTTGAACTGAGAGATAATTTTCCTTGAATCATCTTCTGATTGTCATCTAACCTTCAAAATCTCAGCCATGACACTATATAAAGTAACCACAGTGCTTTCTTAGAAAGGACATTAACCCTATACACAGTCCCAACTACCAGTTATACTTTGATGCCAATCGTTATCAAAATTAAGAAGTCTAGCTACCTCAGACTTGACATAAGCCTTGCTGTTGTCTGCTCCACCACCACTTTCTAGTTCCATACTGGACCAAGATAAACATTGACCATTGCTTATAGAAAGGATGCTTTGTCTCTGGACCTCTGAAGACTAGGGCCAAATGTGTGAAATACTCAGTTGCCCCTTTCGTTTTTAGCCATTCGTTTCTCATTCTTCGTACCTGCTGTTACTTTTAATCACTTACCTATCAGAGCCAAATTGCCTTGTAATTGTCTGAAGAGCTTGAATCTGACAGAAATAGCTGCTATTCTAAATAAAAGCCATCACTTCAGCCCGTTTAACTTGCCTCAGTTTTATAGCTTCACAATAGTATACCTTCCCTGCAAAGGAAACTGTGATTCAGAGGAGAGAGAATGTGGGACAACAGCTTGCTCTGTCTCTTGATCTGCAGCATTCTCTTGACATGGTATCCCACGACAAAGCCAGAGAATGAAGTGCCCTAGCAAGGCAAAGCAATCAGGAGCCAAGTTTGGTTCATGATATGGGGAATGCGGCTGGCACTGAGATGCAGCGCATTAAGCCTCTGCTTCAGATGTCTGCATTCCTAGGCCCAGTGTTGATTCAAGTCCCAGCTGCTGCACTTCTGATCTGTAATTCCTGCTAATATGCCTAGGGAGGAGAGCAGGCAGTGGTTTAAGTGCTTGGGCCCCTTCCATCATGTTGAAGATCTGGATGGAGTTCCTGGGTCCTGGCTTCAGCCTGACCCAATGGTGATGGTTGTGGATATTTGGGGAGTAGACAAGTGGATGAAAGATTCCCTGAAAAATCTCTTTCTACCTCTCTCTCATTCTTTCTATTTTTTCTGTATTTCAAATACATGTAAAGATATTTTTTGGTTTGGTTTAATCAAGCCACTAATTCATCACATAATTACTTCTCAAAAGCTCCATACTTAGGTATTATGTTGTAGGAGTTAGAATTGCAGTATATGAATTAGTAAAGCATGCAAACATTCAACCTGTGAGGACTTCTTTTGTGGAAAAATGTCTATTCAGAGCCTTTGTATGCTCTGTAATGGAGTTACCAATCCTTCCGGTGTTGAATTCCTAGAGTTCTTCATATATTCTGGGTTCTAGACACAAATCAAATATATATCTTCTTTTCCACAATACAGTAGGCACAGGGTTCCTTCCTCTTCCTCCCCTTCCTTTCTCCCCATTTTCTCTCCCACCATCTGTCCCAGTGTTATCACAACAGTATCGTCCCTTAGTATAAGTTACAGCTTCAACTTTCTGATATTTAATTATATCATGACATGTAATAAAGACAAAGGTGGAAAACCTAGTATCATAATATAAAGGTATGTTTATAAGTTTCAGATCTTAGCTTTTTAAAGCCCTGCTTCCCTCCTTGAAAACAGAAAATGCAAGTATAATCGGTAGTGTTTCTTGGGAAAGATCAATGAGGTAAACCAATAGTGTCCTTAGAGAAGTGAAAATCTGACAGCATTATGTTTACCTCAATAAGTATTCACTATTATCAGCTAGTATTGTGTGACTCAGCTTCATTGCACAACAGAGGCAAACGTAGACCTTCAAGCCATAATATACACCTAATGGATGTGACATGAAATGTTCAGAGTACTTTGATTTTGCTAACATGATGGTGTTTAAAGAATGACTGGAGTAATTTTGCTTGAGGTGGTGACATTTTTATGATGATTAAATTTTGTAGTTAAAGATCACTACTGGCCAATATTGGAAACTTTCAGCTAGTTACTCATTTATCAATAGGAGTCATTGAATAACAGGATACAAATAGCCTAGTGTTCAGGAAAGAATTCAGAATTAACATCTTCATATGTGAAGCCAAATGAAAAAAGTCTAGCTCTTTAATTTCACAAAACGATAACCTATTATATGTAAAATCTTCTTTGATGACTCTGTTGTTGCTTAAAATGCTTTCCTCAACCACAGACCTGATGATTCATCTTCAGTATTTTTTTTTATTTGAGAGACAGAGATTCAGAGTCAGCTCACATGCACTCATTCACAACCTGAATGTCCACAGCAGCTTAGATAGAGCCAGGCCAAAGGCAGAGGCCCAGAGCTCCATCCAGCTTTCCCCATGGAGGACAACTCCCTGGGTAATGGCCTGCTGCCTGCCAGGATGCACAGGGACAGCAGTCTGGCCGAGGGAATACAGTCAGTCCTGGAAACCAGGCACTTCCATATGGATATGTTTGTCCCAAGTCATAGCTTAGCTGCTATGACAAATACCCTCTAAGTGATTCCTTTATGGTTGCATTTTGCATTAAAATCAGTATATTAGCGTCAGTCTGAAGGCTCAGTTGGGTAATCCTCCCCTTAAAAGCACCAGCATCCCTTATTTATATCAGTTCATGTCCCAGCTGTTCTACTTCCCATCTAGCTCCTGCTTGTGGCCTGAGAAGGCAATAGGGAAGGGTCCAAAGCCTTGGGACACTGCATCCGAGTGGGAGACTGGAAGAAGCTCCTGGTTCTGGCTTTGGATCAGCTCTGCTCTGGCCGTTGCAGCCACTTGTGAGTGAACCAGGGGACAGAAGATCTTTATGTCTTTAGTTATCTCTGTAAATATGCCTTTCTAACAAAAAATAAAAAAATAAAAGCAAATCTAAAATCGCAAGAGTGGAAATGATAACATTTATTAAGCAGTTGCATAGTTTTATAAGCAGTCTTGTTTTAGAGATAAATATATATAGGCTCAGAGAGGTCAATAAGATTGTCTAAATTTGCACGGTAAATGAAAGCAAGAATCCAGACTGGATCCTTAGTCCATCTAGCTCCCTTCTTTCATATTGCCTACTTAAAAAAAAAAAAGTAGATTTATCAGAATTCATGATTATTAGCCACTTGAGTTACATCTGTTTTAGAACTAGGAAACCCATCATTTTTAGCCATTAATAAATAGTTGTATATGAAAATTTAGAACTGTATATCACTTGAAAGGAGTCCCTTCCCTGTCTTGAACATATTTCTCTTTTAGAAATCATCTGCTCCAAACATTCTGTGTGTCACTGACCCTAAGTGCCTTACCAGCACTCAGCAAGGTTACTGAACTAAGAATCACTCCGCGTGTGTTGGTGATGCAACAGAAGGGATTTTTTGTAGAACCACAGAACTGGATCCACTCACTAGGCTCAGAGAGTCAGTCATTCATATTGGGGTGATGGCAAAAATAGTTTATTATTACAGTGCAAGAGCAAGGAGCTTGGCAGCTAGTGTTCAATTTCTCGACTTCCTGCGGCCAGTAAAAACAGTTACTTCTTACAGTCCTAAATTGGGGATGAGCAGTGCATGTTCATTTCCTGTGTGGCCCTCTGCTTTTCCACAATTTGTGTGACCTTCCTTTGACTGGTGAGTGGTAGGGGTTAGTATATTTTTGGAATGTTAAAACGTGAGCACCTCTTTGTCTGGATCTAGGGTAGAATGCAGCATATTTTCTTTGACCAAAGCTTTAAGTTCCTGAAAAAAATCTGTTTAAGTCTAATGGAAAGCTGTTAGCTAGATGGGTCATGAATGAATCTTAGTCTGTAATCCAGAGGACTGCTTCTGAATTGACCCAAGAGCTCTTGGAACAGAGGCTAGTTCTGAGTTGTAAACTTTGTGATATAGAAATTCTGCCACTCCCTGATTTAATGAATTTAGCTTCACATAGGAATTGCAATCTGAGGAAGAGATATTCTAACCCTATAAATCTATACCAAAGACTACTGGAGACAGGGCTGGGGTATTATGAGCCAAAGAGACTTCCTGTGTGCAAAGTTGAAATCTAAACAGAGGTGACCACAATGACTGAACATGGCTGACTTTCCACATCAGTGTGGTTCTGCAAAAGCTAAATATATCATGCAACTCATTTAACATGCACTGAAGGAGCCATTGAATTATTTCAGTCCTATTAGTTAAAATGCTCAAAAAATTCATCTGTATTAGAGCCAGTGCAGGATTGACTTTGCAGCCAAGTGCATCATCATAAATGTTGAACTCTCAGGAGAGATGCATGCCTCATACTGTTTTGTTAGGGAAAATATATGCCAAGACATTGTGAAGCCCCTTCTAAAACGATGCTCATTTTGTTAAACAATGCAATCACATTTCAGTGAAGTTACCAAGCATCTCTACATTTATAAAGCTTGCTAGCCATCAAGATTGTCAAGAAAATAGTGATATGTTTTTAAAGGATTAATGGGAGAAAAATGAAAATGGAAATTGAGTCTTTTCATTTCAGTTTCTAATTTAAGCTTTACCTATATGGAAATAATTCCTTGTGGAAGCCATATGTGATGCCTCATAACTATTTAAATTGGAGTAATTACCAGAGCAAATGGTATCATTGGATGCTATTAGTCTGTTTGTATTCCTTCTGTCTACCCAAGGAATCAACATTAATACAGATTTTTAAAAACACTTTAAATATAGTCATCTGTTATTCCATTTTTGTTTTTAAGTTTATCTTCAAAAATTGATATGACTTTCCATGCTCACTAAAACATGTTTCTTAACCAGAAAGGAAGTCTTTTATTCTGCCTGGCATTTAAAGGATTTGGATCATGAATTAGTATGCTATCTCAGAAATTATGTTTTTAGTATCCTTTGAGGTTGTCACATAGCTATCAATATTTTATTTGTTGATGACACAATATATGTATGGATTTCCCATTTCATCAAACTCTTTCTGCACTCCCATTACATGGTAGATTAATATTTTTGTACACAGTTTAGCTGAATTTTATGTAGATTTAAATTTTCCAGATGTGAGAGGTTAAGTTATATTTAAGTTAAATTTATATTAAAGTTTCATTTATCTTATTGTTTAAATACAGTAGTGGGAGCTGTGGTTCAACAGCTGAGCTTCCACTTGAGAAACCTACGTCCTATATTGGAGTGCTGGTTCTACTCCTGGTTAGTCCACTTGCAATCCAGCTTTCTACTAAAGCATCCTGGGAGGCAGCAGATGATAGCTCAAACACTGTGGCTCCTGCCACCCATGTGGGAAACCTGAATAGAGCTCCATTTCCCTGACTTTGGCCTCTCCCAGCCCTGGTTGTTGCACATATTTGATGAATGAACCAGTGGATTGAAGCACTTCTCTTTCTTTCCCTCCTATCCCCCCTCCATTTAACATAGAAAAAAATTAATGAGGCATGAAACATAATATACAGTCTCTGTATATCAAAGATAGTAATGTGCTTTTTTTGACATGTAGAAGTTATTTGTGGTAAACATAAAGCTCATTCTCTTTCTGTAATTATTACTTTCACGTGAGAACACATTTCTCCAATTTTCCCTGCTTGCCAAAAAAAAAGCTGCTTTATTCCAAATAACTTAGACTTAACTATCCTAAGCCAGTAGTCAACAAAGTTTGAATCATACGGAGTACTAAGGGATTGAAGGAGAATTTCTCATGCGAAGGTGACAATGACTCCCTACAGTGAACAATGAATAACTCCCTTCACTCCCTACAGTGAACCTTTCACCATGCTCTGTAGCCTCATACAGGTGGTTGCAAAGAACAGAGTCACTGGTGTCCAAAGACTCAAGATTAAGTAGTTTTTGCAAATATGTGTCCTTGGACTGGAAGGATGTTTCATGATGGCCTATGGCTGGCTTAGTTCACAAGTATCACCTCCAGTAGAGAAGCAAGTGCATTAGCTATTTTGCTTATGCAGTCCTTTGTTAGAACTTAAGTATTGTAGGACATTTGACATCAAATATTGTTTAATAAATATATTCTTCAGGAAACTGGGGCCTGAAATGCAGGTCCTGTAAGGTGTAGTTAGCACTTGACTAAAATATCCAGTGGTGTAGGAGATGGGCTCTATTTTGCACCATGGACACCATACAAGTATCGACATAGGTGACATAAGCAGAGACTTGGACCACAGCTAATCTGAGTCTTGGAGGAATACCTAGTGATCTTTCCTGAACACAAAAAGACAGGAAGATCCTTAGATATACTTCAATACCATTCCTCAATTATCTCTATGTGCCCTGTTGGTAGCTTTCATGAGATCCCTTCCCATCACTTCTGATGAAGTCCTGTTCTACCACCCACAGAACAGACTGCATCGTATAAAATTACAGTCTACAACGAACTCTTCAGCCACAGAATATCCTACAATGCTTTTCAGTAATCTGACCCGTTTGGCGTTGCTATCCTTTTTAGTGTGTGGAGTAAGGATTGGGAGGAATTTGCTACCTTTGATAATTCTTTCTTTGTGTAAGTATTAAACTATCTAAATCTATAAGTAGATTTACACGGTGTTACCAGTCATAACAGCCAGGTTTCATCTTGACGTTTCCCAACTTGTGTGTGTAGACAGCACGTTGTTCTCACGCTTAGATGTTGGAATACTAACAGGAATCCTGATCCACGTGTTCCAACAGTGGATTTATACAGTGGAGATAGTGTCCCTATGGGACATGAGACAATCTAACTCCTTCTACCGTGAGGTGTGGAGCATCATTTGGATGCAACAGCAAGAGCTGAGTATACAAATTACAAACAACTGGGCAACATTGCTGTCAACATTTTAGTTTGGCCAAAATTGTCAGGTTTGAATATTTTACACCAATCACCTGAAATGAAGAGTAAATGTTTGTGCATTAGAATAAAAGAAATCTTATCTTGTGTGTCAATTCAGAGAAATAGCCCTTCTTAACAATTTTTCCCTGGAAATGGGTCTGAGAAACAGTTTGAATCACTGCAAAATAAAAAGGGCCTTGTTATTTATTAGTGGCCAGGACGTTGCAGTTGTCTCCCACATGAGTGTGACTAATAATTGGTGCCTGTGCCCCTTGAGTGGCTGCAGCAGGCAGGAGTTAATAACAACTTACTCTTTCAGTTGTTTTGAAGGGTTGCCTTAGGGGTAGAATCATGGACCAGGTGAATAATGAAGCTCTGTACTTAATCGTTTAACAATTAGGAGATGATGTCGAGAGATGAGGAATGGCATGCCCTGTGCGACCATAAGGTACTCTGGACACTGTATAAGGGCTGCTTTCTAATCAGCTATTGTTCCAAGAAGCTGAAGGAAGATTGAGAGGGACAAGCCTGAAGTGAAGGCTTTGCAAGAGAAGCCTGTCTTTCCTCATCAAGAATGAAGTTAACTGGGTCTGGGTCCAAAGAGGAATTTTGAGTCTTGGAAACTCTACTTTGCCTGGTGGTGCAGATATTTAAGCCCTATGAGAATAAAGAGGCAGCTTAATGTGAAGCCGTGCTTGGGTGTTTGTCAGAATTTTGATAAAACTCCAGTGTGCTCGGAGTGGATGCAATGATTTCACATGTCAAGATCTTCAGTTTCCAAATTCAGCTGTTTCTATGTCTTAAGCACCTCTAGAATCTGCTATTTTCTATGCCCCATCTTCACTGCCCAAACCCTGACACAGGACACCACCCTTTGTTACATGAACTACTAAAGTCATTATTGAACTGTATTCTTTGAAACCCTCTTCTAGTCAATGCATAGCTTGCATTTCTAACAACCCAACAGTCAAATATCAGGCCCAATAAGTGGTCTTTAGTAAATCCTTAATAATTGCACTTTGATGCCTTTTCATATTGCCTAGTGTTACTCAGGACATTTTTTTTTCCAAGATGGTTTGTATAGTCCTACTGAAAAGTAGATTGTCCGTCACCATGATCTGTGCTTGGAATATTTTTAAGACAGAATATTCTGTTTTCTCCATCGGAATTTTCTTTTTTTTTTCTTTTTCAAATAATAAAGATTTTTTTTTATTATGTGATACAGTTTTATAGGCGCTGGGATTCCCCCCACTTCTCCCACAACCCTCCCCTCATGGTGGATTCCTCCACCTTGCTGCATAACCAAAGAATTCTCTGAAATCCCTGGAATGCCCTCTGATGTGGAGGACACTCTTGCCCTGATTGGCAAGCCCATAGCAAATTGTATGATCAAGCCTACACCCAGGCTGTAAGTGCAACGGGGTCACTGTGCGAGGGGGTTTGGCCCAACAGATCTTGGAAATTGATCCTCATAGAATATGGTTTTCCAGGCATTCCAATTGGTTGTCTCTGCCATGGGCCGCAGGTCAGGAATATCTAGGATTCCCAGTGAGGTGGTCATTAAATCAAAACAGTTTTTTTAAGTTAAAACCTTGGAGGAATTCATGGTTATAGTTCTCAGGGGAAACAAGGAAAACCAAGGGCCTTTACCTCGGGGAAACAGAAGGATTGTTCTGAAAACCATACTCACCTCTTCTTTATCACCTACCCTTCCATCAGTAACAACTCAATTAACACGAGACACTACAAAACACTAGGTAGGCAAATATACAATTTCCTGAGTTATTCAAAACCATTCATGCTTCATTCCTTCTACCTAATTTGATGACTTTATGAAGAGAAAGTGCACTGCAAGGCATCAGATGAACTAAATTGCTCTTCTGGAATAAGGTTCATGGAAGTACTCTGCCTGAAGACAAGATGCAAGTCCTCAGACATCCCTCTGATTCTCTAGATTGTGTTGCTATTACTTAGGTCAGCTGTGTTAGTCTCTTGAAACTATCAGGAAATTAATCTGATTAGCATCAGTTCTTGCTAATTAGGAAGACACTATAATTCAAACTAATCACTAGAAGAATCCAAAAGTAGGTGGTCCAGAGGAAATGGCTCATTATATTTGTTGAGAGCCTAAAACCCAGTCAAAATCGCTTTCTACCACTCCAGCACAATAGAACCAGCAGTACCAATTCCATCTCCAACACCACTGCAGCCCAGTCTCGACTGCCAGGCAGAAGGTACAGGAAAACACATCCCAACTCCTAAATGCAGAATTCTTACATAAAGGGAATAAGTATTACATATATTCATATGTGGTTTTAAGTCCTCTGTTTCTCTCTACCTTCTTTTCTTATTTTTCATTTTTCCAAAGACATATTTCAATTTACTTTGTACTTGCAAACTTAACCCTCCAGTAAATAAAAAATTCCACAAAGAGTAAGTAGAAAAACCATTGATCCTCAGGGATACAGACAAGGTCTAAAATAGTCAAATCTCAAACAATTGATTTCACTCATTTGCATTATATATGTAACTACATCCTAATTACCATGAGTTTGAGATGGCATGTGATATTTGTTGTTTTAGAACTGGCTCATTTTACTAAAGCATGGTGGTCTCCAATTGCATCCATTTTATCATGAAAGAGAATTCCATATCAAATGTGAAGAATATTACGGTATTCCCAACTACCATTACACAAAGCTGAATGGACATATGCTGGGGATACTATAGATATCGCTGTTAGACGACTGATGGCACAGCAGCACTTATAGATGCTTCTCATCAGAAGAGGGCATAACTGAGTATCCATCACCAATATTGCAGATAGGGCCATAGATCCCTGGAATCTATAATCTAGCCAATATCAAGTGATGCCGTCTGTCCAGAAAAGCACGATACTATAGTCCACAGAAGGGCACTGTTTAGGCTTGCAAGCCCAGAGAACAGCTCAGGGTCCTGATGGCTATGTCTTCAGGAATTGGAGATCAAGCCTATTAACGTACGTCTCAAATGCAAAGGTTCAAAGTTACATGTATGTGGGAACTGGCCCCCGAGAGCCAGGCTGTTCAAGGTGAATGGTGTTTCTTTGCAGCGTGGGGCATCCTTGGCTCTTAGACCTTAATCTGCAGGCAGTTCAAAGGCGTAAGCACCAGGATAACAGGCTGACTCTTTGTGTTGTTGACTTTTCATTCTCAAAACTGTCAAGGTATTTATTTTGCAGTTTGCTTTTAAATCTCTGGGAGATCTTAGCACTCTGTAAAGATAGTGCTAAGAAGTTTAAGATACTTTCAGAAAAGTAAATCTAACCCCTGAAATTTTCTAGCCCCCTCATACGTTTGAAATTCTGCTGTTTCTTCCCAGGGATTCCATTATGCTTGCTGGGTGGTACACACAGCTATCTAAGTCATCACTAGAGTTTTATTTGTTTATTTATTGCTCCAACCTCTAAAACATCATTTCTGAGATAATCATAACAATATTAATACTAATCAATAGCCTATATTGACTACAAGGAAACTTATATAAGCATTTTTATAATCCTTAAAAATATATTCAAGATGGGCCCAGCACAGTAGCCTAGCAACTAAAGTCCTCACCTTGCACTCACTGGGATCCTGTACAGGCACTAGTCATGTCCCGGTGGCTCCACTTCCCATTCATCTCCCTGCCTGTGGCCTGGGAAAGCAGTTGAGGACGGCCCAATCTCTTGGGACCCTGCACCCATGTGGGAGACCTGGAAGAGTTTCCTGGCTTCAGATTGGCTGAGCTCTTACCATTGGGACCACTTGGTGAGTGAACAGGCTGATGGAAGATCTTCCACTCTGTCTCTCCTCCTCTCTGTAGATCTGACTGGCTAATAAAAATAAATAAATCATTAAATAATTAAATATATATATAAAGATTCAGGGTAGATCTAATTGTCCACATTAACATGTAAAGAAATTGAGTTCCAAAGAGCTTTATTAACTGGTTGAAGAAAACGGACTCCTTAGAAATTCCCATATTTGCAATCAGTCCTGTTCAAGCTCTTAGTGCGTCACCCGAGAGAATCATTTCTATAGAACGTACTATTATACTGCTTCATGTTCTCTAGTATTCCTCTTCAAAAACCTTCTAAGCATTCTATCATGAAAATTGGCGAAATTGATGATAAGCAGCTTTGTAATTTAAAAATGCAACTCACATGGCACTCATCATATTATGGTGGAAAGAACTCTTGTTGTTACTGGATTCAGATTTGGGCCAGGAAATTAGCGATGGAGAATATTCTTGCACATGACTTCCACACTTTTCATCACCTTTCCAGGCCTTTTTTAGGTCATCCCATCTCCTCTCCCAAGACCAATATTGTATAGGATCATATCTTCTTCATGGCAAGGTCTTAAATTTTTTTGGACATAGAGTATGGACTAGTTACTTCTTTAAACCATAGAAATTGTAAGTGATGATAATTTTTAACATTATTTTTCACAGATATTATGAATTCCTCAACCCTAAATAAGCATCTGAAATCATTGAGGAGGTCTGCTTGGTTCTGTTTTCATCTAATTGAAGAAAATTCATATCGTTTCTTAAAGATTATATACACAGGCATACAATTATATCAGCATTTTTTTTTACAGTTTGGACTATTCAACAAATAATGAGTTTGTTCAGAGAATTATAACCTAAAGAAAAAAGATTACTGTTTTTTGCTGAGATGACCTTAACTGCAATGTCTCTGGGTGATGCTGATATAATTAAAATTAAAACCTTCATGGGGCCCGGCACAATAGCGTAGTGGTCAAAGTCCTCTCCTTGAATGAGCCAGGATCCCATATGGGCGCCGGTTCTAATCCCGGCAGCCCCACTTCCCATCCAGCTCCCTGCCTGTGGCCTGGGAAAGCAGTCAAGGACGGCCCAAAGCTTTGGGACCCTGCACCCGCGTGGGAGACCCGGAAGAGGCTCCTGGCTTTGGATCAGCACAGTACCGGCTATTGCAGTCACTTGAGGAGTGAACCATTGGGCGAAAGATCTTCCTCTCTGTCTCTCCTCCTGTCTGTATATCTGCCTTTTCAATAAAAATATAAATAAATCTTTAGAAATAGAAAAAATTTTTAAAAACCCTTCATGATACTATGCTTTGCCTAGGGTTATGTTCAGTATTAGTCAAAGATGAAAATACAAACAACTTCACGCGCGTCCCATAATAAGGTTTAATAGGTCAGAGAAGCACTGGAATGAAATGAATACCCACCAGTTCCAGAGATAACCAGTTAACTTTGCCCTTTCTGGAAAAGTCCTGTACTTGAATATATGCATCAGATTGTCCTTTATAAACAATCAAATCCATACCAATCACTATATGGCTTGCCTCTTTCCACAGTTGTACTTTGGAGGACATTTTATCATGGTATTGTAGAGTTGACTGGAGAATTAATTAACTGCTAGAGTCAAGTTTCAATGCTGTGGCTCTGTGTATACACGTTCCACTTGACTAGCCCGCTGACGGTCATCAGCCCTTTCCTGCATTGAGCTTTGCCCTGGATGTTTCTTGACCTACTTTGTCTTACCTTTGGACTGCTGAGCAAATTAAAATGAGAAGACTAAAGATGTCCATTCATAGTTACTTTTTTAAGAAAAATATTTATTTATTTTTCCTGAAAGGCAGATTTACAGAGAGAACTAGACAGAAAGAAAGATCTTTCATCCTCTGGTTCATTCCCCGAGTGGCTGCAACAGCCGGAGCTGAGCTGATCCAAAGCCAGGAACCAGGAGCTCCCTCCAGGTCTCGCATGAGATTGCAGAGTCCCAAGGCTTCAGGCCATTTTCTGCTGCTTTCCCAGGCCACAAGTAGGAAGCTGAATGGGAAGTGGAGCAGCCAGGACACAAACCGGCACCCATATAGCATCCTGGCACTTTGTAGGGGAGGATTAGTAAATTGAGCCATTGTGCCAGCCGTGACTACTTGTTAATAATATTAAATCCAATGTTCTCTGTTTCTAGGGAAGACATAAATGTTTAAACAGATATCTGACATTAACGTTTTGATGCCATGCAATGATGAAGTATAATAGTTCCTGTGATGCTCGCACCATGGCCATGTTGAAGAGATGAGGATCAGATACGAGCCTTAGAGTTGTAAATGACTTGCCCAAAATAACTCATGGTTGTCCCATAGCTGAATCCAAGTATCTTGATTCCTTTTAATTTAATTTCTAAGATTTCTTATTATTTCTGTTGATTTTATTTTATACACCATCACTTATATGTTATACCTTGTAAGAAAACAGTGTGTAGTCTCTCAAATTCTAGCTGGAGAGATGGTCTGATTTCCTGTTTGTCTGCATGAGTTCCAGCTGCTTGGTCATGAGCATGTCCCATAACCTCTCTAAGCTTCAGAGTTCCTATCTAGAGAAATAGGCCTAACACAGCACCTTCTTCGTAGGCTCATGTATGAGTACCAAATTCCATAATGCTGGCCAACTTTTTATGACACAGAAAATGAACCTTCAAAAAGGCACTCATGATTTACCAGCTCATTGGCTGGACATTTAAGTTGAAAATAGTGCATACATATTCCCTAAAAGTGAAACTTTTTGTAATGCCAAATGAAGATAGTTTTTAAATACTGGAGTTATACGTAGCGCTTGTGAGAATAATGTGTACTTCCTACAGTGTTTTTTTTAAAGAAAGTATTCATTCAGAATCATAAGCCTAAAACTGTGAAACAAATTCCAAAGTACATTTTCTTCCTTCTCTAAGATCTTGAAACTACCCATTAGTCTCTTGAAGTGCAATCATAAATCCTGCAAATTTGGTCTTCCAAAGTGAGGTCTAACAGTTGTCCTTCCCACGTGCCAGCCTCTGTATCCGTCTTCCAGCTTCAGTTTCTTCAGTGTGCACATCCTAGTCTTAAGTGGCTACACATTAAACTGAACTGCTGTGTTGTCTTTGGAGGGTTACTGGATACCCATTCTGATCTGAATCTGTTGCTAACATTTAAGTATAATCTCCACAATAATGTTTTTCCTATTTCTCAAGTGAGGATCTTCATTTTTCCTTTCTGGAAGAAGCATACAATTGGGAATACAGAAACAAAGAATTTAGTACTAGTTATAGCACTAACTAGCAAAGTGTTTCATCTCTCTGAATATTCCCTGGATATTTTCATTCTTGTCTGCAAAATGAGACCAGTGGATGCCATCATATGTGGGAAGATGCTCTGAATAGCATGGTGATGAAATACATTACACTCATTACAGTCATGGAATTAGCAACTGATTGGGGAGAGATTCAGGGGAACACAGCATTGGAATCTAACTAGAGCTTAGGTGGAATCAGAGCAAAAAGTACACTTTCTGACATAGAGATTCTTTCTAGAAAGCTTTAGTGGACAAAGTGGGATCAACTTGAGATAGGGAGGAAAAAATATAGGATTTCTATAATTGAGAAAAGTAATTCTGGCGTGGAAGCTGTTTCATACTGACTGTACAATCAAGAAAATAACAGAATGTGCTTAAATATTGGTGATGGATGGCGCTGGGATTAATATACTCATAGAAACAAAAACCTGTGTGCTCCATAAATAATTTTGAAATTCTTAGTACATCACCAAAATCCACATCACTTATATTTTTTCAGGTACATTGCCTTAGGGAGAGAAAGTTTTCTTATTCACATCTTGGGATTATGTCTCTTGAACCAAATTTTATAGGAAAAGATGGGTCGTATATCAAAGGTTAATGACAAGCCATTTCTCACAGTGCTCTTTTGTGGCCATCAAGTTGCCTGGTAGCAGGGGTTACTGAAAGGCATTGGAAGTTCACTGGGCCCTTTGCCTTTGTTACCCAGAGAGTTCCCAGCAGGTTGAAGCAACTTCCTGTAAGGCTATGGGCTGCTATCTCATCCCTATTATTTTCTGGGAGATTCAGAGCATCTTGTCCTGTAAAGAACCAATGTCATGTCCCACTCACACAGTTGATTTACCATTGTATATATTGCACTTTTAGTGTTCAAAATATATAAACTTCAGTCATCTCTGAAGATGCCGAAATAGGACGTTTTTCCCTTTATTTGGGGGGATATGTATGTGCAGTATGGCATAAATATAAGAGCATAAATAGCTAATTAACTGGAAGAACCTCGGTTCTTACTGCAGTTTTGACAGTATTGCAGCAGCCAGACTGCTCCACTATTTTATCCTTCTTGAGAGATGTATCTCAGAATGATTTGGGAAAGACATTTTCTAATGTAAATTTCATTCTGAAATTGTTTCAGGATGCTTGAGGATGACCTGAAGCTGAGCAGTGATGAAGATGAGCTTGAGCCTGTGAAGACCTTGACCACTCAGTGTACTGCTACTGAGCTGTATCAGGTACGAAGAGATTAATGTGTGATTTGGGGCCTAAACAGAGTGAGAAAAAGAAACTGGGATATTTTGCTGAAAGAAGGGTGGCAAAACAAAGTGGGAGAAGAGAGGACTGTTCCTGGGACACTCTACCCTCGGCTTTTTTTTTTTTTTTGACATGGAATTTATACATAACACAACAGAATAAATCAATACCTTTCACCAAAACACCAATATTACAATTTTGTTGTTGTGTTGTTGTTGTTGTTTTAAACTAAGCCACTTAGGGCCCTTGCAATAGCATTACCTAACATGTTTCATCACAACTCATGTATACAGGTATAAAAATGATCAATAAGAAAAGAGATAATGCACCTAAATTCACAGATTAAAAACAGACTAGAAAGAACAAAAGACACTGTCATCTTACATATCAGGAAATGTAACAAGTATATGATAATTCAGTATGTTGAAAGTTATCACCTTGATTTTCTGTGACCATAAGCTATTATGGTTCAGATGGTTTGGATGTTGAGTATCCTCCAAAGGCCCAAATAGTAAAGAGTTGGTCCTCAAAGTCCTATGTTTATGGTGCTACAGGGTGGAAACTTCACCCATTTATGGTATGTTGAGAAGAGTCCTTTGGCAGGTGGTCAGATTGGATGGGGTTGTCAGGGTGAACCCCTGTGGTTACATTCCCACGGCTTTCTAAGAAGGCTCACAGACACACATGCTCCCTCTCTCCAGGGGATGCCCTTGGCCAGTAACATCACTACCACAAGAGACTGAACCAGTGGGCTCTTCCCAATCTTGGACTGTAAACCTGCAAAACTGTGAACCCAAATAAACAAATGTCCTTCACAAATAGCTTGTATCAAATTTAGGTATAAGAACAAGAAGCTGACACACATACCACACACAGTATAGTAAAATAACCCTCAAGAAAGGATGTTGGTCTTTAAAATCTTGATTTATAGGAATGACAAATGCCTTTGAGAATAGTTTGTTCAGAATCATTGCAATTATAAAAGTACTTCATTTAAGAAATCTATCTATAATCAATCTGAAATGGCAGTGCATTTTAAAAATGGCATTGATTTATAATGTTTGCATTTCCAAAGAAAACATATAAAGAACTTAAAAAAGCAAGGTAACTGGTTTTCAAAAAAAGTATCAGTAAATCAAAAAATTTACTGCACAAAAATATGTACTTCTAAGGTGTTTCTAATAAATTAATTCCAGAACATTTTATGTATATATTTTTATATATATAATCCATGATAATCTATAACAGAGGGCCTATAATATTAAAATAAATGAAATTCAAAGGTACCCCCTTCATAAAATATATTTAACATTAGTTTTTCTGAAATGTAAGGAATGTAGCAATATGTACAACTCTTACGTATTAGTATAATGCATAATAAGGAAGGTGGGCTGTTGGTGGTGGCGGTTGTTTTTTGTTTGTTTTTCTAGATTGATTCATTTCATAGAGAGATAGAGAGGTTTTCTGTCTACTGGTTCACTCCCCAAATGGTCCCAATTGCCAGGCTGAAGTCAGAAGCCAGGAGCTTCAGCCTGCCTTCCACATGGGTGGCAGGTTCCCAAACACTTGAATTGGCTTCTACTGCTTTTCCCAGGCCATTAGCAGGAATCTGGATTTGAAATGGAGCAGCCAAGATATGAACCTGCACCCATACGGGATGCTGCATCACAGGTAGTCAACCAGCCCCTGGAATAGTTTTCACAAATACAAATCCCTTCCCTTACCTCCCCCTGCTCGTGTTCTTGCCTGGGCTTTTGAGAAAGGGCAGGTAGCAAAGATGATCGTAGTGTCCTGGGATAGGTTAAATCAGCTCATGGTTTCACTGGAGCTACGGTAAAGAGAGGCTGAGTCCTTTAAACATGTTACACACATAATTGCCTCTTTTTACTGTTCGTACACGTACTGGTCATCAGGAAGCAACGGGGATTATCTTTCCCTCTGTTGGTCTACTCATGAGACGTACTTCCCTTTGGAGACTCTAGTGTGAGGCTTAAAGACCCTACTCACCAACTGAGAGATGAGTGTAGCTGCTCCGTTCACCTTTCCCAGAGGCAGCACTACAGAACGCGGCTGAGAGGCCATTCGCCTTTCGTGCAACTCACACGAACTTTTAGGTAGCAGGCATTTGGCAAAAGTTTGCTGCTGCCCTTCTTCCATTCTATATTTGAAGTATTTGCAGTATTTCCCCATTCCATAAGATGACAAGGATGTGTGTTTTTAGTATTTCTATGAGACTGGACTTTCTGAATCAAAAACGGTCAACTAGCATTTATGACCTATGAGAAAACCTAATATGGTTTTTAGACATAAATTTGAGAACTTCATTGGGAGGGCCTGGAGCGATGGCACATTGGCTAAATCCTCACCTTGCTTTTGAAAAGATCCCATATGCACACCAATTTGTGTCCCAGCTGCTCCACTTTCCACCCAGCTAGCTGCTGTGGCCTGGGAAAGCTGTGGAGGATGGGTCAAAGCCTTGGGACCCTGTACTCACATTGGATAATCTCAGAAGCTCTTGGCTCCTGGTTTTGGATCAGCTCAGCTCTGGCCATCAGAGCCACTTGGGGAGTGAACCAGCAGATGAAAGATCCCTGTCTCTTCTCTCTGTAAATCTGCCATTCCAATAAAAATAATCAAATCTTTTTGAAAGGAAAGATAATTTTATTGGGCATCCTGCATCTATTTGGAAGTAGATGTTCATACTGCATAGTGCCTTTACTTCATGGTGTGCTAGCCTCCCTTGTACAGTTCATGTATGTATTTGTTGTTCATATATGTATTTGTTCATATATGTATTTGTTTACATGCATGTGTGTGTACTTTACATATTTTTTGTATTTTATCACAGAGAACATCTATTTGTCCTTTGGGGACTGGTTTACTTATATATATGCTAAAATCATTTACTTTTATTGTGTCAAATTCATATAATATAAAATTTATCATTTAAAAAGAAAAAGTTCAGTAACAGTGCATCCATCACCAGTTCCATAAAATTTTCATCATTCCAAATGGAAATCCCAAACCCATTAAAAAGTTCTTTTCCGTTGACCGCCACCTCCATGTTCTGCCACTCACTAATTTGCCTTCTTTTTCAATGGATTAGCTTACTTCATATAAATGAAATCCTGTAAAATGATCCTGTCTGGCTGGCTACTTTCATTTCCCACAATGTTGTCTAGGTTCTTCTCTGTTGTGTATGTGTCAGTGTTTCATTTTTTATATCTGATTAACATTCCATGGTATAGTAAGACATCATTTTGTTTATTGTTTCAAAATTAGATGAACATTTCAGCTGTTTCTTTTGACTATTGTAAATAGTGCTGCTATGAACATTTGTATTCACATTTCTGCATGAACATATGTTTTTGATTCTTTTGGGTACATACCTAAAAGTGAAATTTCTGGATAATATGGTATTAAGTTTATTGAAGAACTATCCAATTTAAATTCTTTTGGGTACCATAATGCCATTACCTCATAACGGGAACAATCATACCTCTAGGAACAGAAGGACAAGAGGTATTGAGACTTCCATTTTTTTAAGTCAGCTTAACTCTGTGCAAGGTACAATTTAGTTTTCCTGCCTCATTTTGACTTCACAGAGAGAGATCAGAGTCTCTTTCTTGAGCAATAGCACTGTAGAACCTTTCTATCTGTGGCAGTGTTTGGGGTAAAACAAGCAAATGTGTCAGTCCATTAAATGATGTGCCCAAGGAGCCAGATGACACCAACACTGTAAATAGAAACTTTCCCAGAAGCCAGTAACTGCAATCATGCATATATAGACCAGTCTAGAAAAGTCATTTGCCTTCTTGAGGCATCCCCAAGTCAGCTCATTAGTATTCATCAAATCCTGAGTCATGTGGAAAAAATCAAATTGTCAAAAAATTTTGGAGAATATCTATGACCTTATGCTGTGGTTGGAGCATGGGGAATCTCAAGAGAATGCTTTTCAAATACAAGTATCAAAATGATTAAGATGGGCCATCCTTCAGTTTGTCATTTTGGTATCAAATATTTTGCAGTCAGAGAAACCGTCTCTTTTCCTGCCCCACCATGGCTCCTTCCACAGAAGCGTAAGCATGCTAGATAGGCTGACAGATCCTGTGCATGAACACCAACAACACAACCAGGTGGTGCTTCGATGTTAAGGATTATTCCCTCATATGGGAAAATGAAGCAGAAGGCCTCATGGAAGAATGACAACACACAAATTCAAGATGCCAAGTTGTTATCCCAGGAGGGTCAGGGTCACAGAGAAACATTTTTTTAACTAAAGATTGCATCTTCTAATGATCCTTTAAAGTCAGAGGTGCAGCAAAACATACACATGATGTTTCAAGAAGCAGTGGTAATTGCACTCTGAAAGTATTTGTTAAAAATTTAGGTGTTCATTAGACATCTGCAGTTGGGACAGTTTAAGAAGTAGAAACTCACGTTATGTGTTTTAAGATATTTTGGAAAGAAAAAAAAGTGGGCCAGTGTAGGAAAGAGAAAATGTAGCTCTTTAGTGACTTAGACATAGTTTTTGAATTCTGACTATTTCAAACTGGGTCACCTTGGGCCAAAGATGAAGTGTTCATAAAAAAGCAGTAGTGATAGCACCTACTTCATTGAGTCAAAATGCAAATTCATCGAGTAAGTGAATATAGTAAAAAGTTGCTTGACATTATGCTTACTATGCTTACCACATAGAAAACGCTCACTAATTATGATAATCATAGTCATCACACTACTACTAATAACAGCCTAACAAATCTTGTATTCTTAGAGATGTTGGACCCTTATCTTCTAATGATTGGGATGGTAAAGAGCTGCTGTATTCTAAATGTGACAAAGCTAAATAAAAAATTCCATCTGGAATTTGTGTATCTGATCATGAGAATGTTTAAGTGTACTTGTCAAGAGAATGGCTTCAATTCTGACTCTCACATAGTATCTGCATTACTTTGGACAAACTACCTTTATCATCTTTGTTTCACATCTCTCACCAATAAACTAGGATGAAACAGTCTTGTCTAACTCCTAGAAGTAGTTGAAGGACTGAATGAAGATGAGAAAGCGTTTTGAAAACAATAAATACTACATGAATAAGTGGTCGTTGTTCCTTATGATTGTTTTAAGCATGGACTACAAGGTCTTTTTTCAGATCTGTAAAAAAAATGCTCTCTCTGGTTTTGGATGAGGTGTCTGTAGGGATTTGCCAAAAGTGGGACTGATTGTCCTACATAGCCCCCAAAGGCATATGTCAGACACAAATGGCCCCAAGTTCTCTAAACCTCCAAGAACTGTTTTAAAAACAGAATTCTCAGGAAGAAAGTCTGAGTAGTGAGTGATACTCCAAATCCTCCAGGAAATTATATGGTTCTAAAGGTTTTGCCTCAAAGAATCGATATAGCTGAATTGTTGAGTCATACCGTTTGATGACAACTCTTGCCTTCTCTTTCTTAGCTCCTATTATGTCCCGAGGAAAAGTCTATCAAGCTTAGTGATAACACTGTATGTTTGGGTCTGCTTTGTCACGAGCTACCCTTGGATAGAGCATAAGTAACCACTTGAATTGGACACCAAACATTGCAAAATTTCACAAGCATTATAATTGGATACAACTTGTGTTGGTGTCCATATAGTCCAACACGTTGTGATATGCTATTTTGGGAAAACTTTAGATTCAGTGACATAGTTGGGATGTGGGTGGTGAGTGATACTCATTGCCTGTTTGCATTTTTACTTCTGAACTGCCACTGTTGTCATTTAATATTGTATCCTGCATGACCTTCCCCATGTAACACCTATTGAATTGCCATTTTCAAGCCAGTCATCCAGGAGAAGCAGTGTATTGCAATGAGCCCACTGTGGCTCGGCTAAGGAGTGGCCTTATGGTAAGAATACAGCTTCTTGGTGAGGAGGGAAGGCTGTTCCCTGCATACTCCAGGATCATGGCACTCACTGTAGCTTTGCTCTTCCTTTTTGTTGAAATTTTCTTCTTATTTCTTGGAATTGAAGGAGCCACTGAAAATGAGGAGTTCAACCTGGAATCAATTTTCATTTACAGCTGAGAAGCAGTTATTGATGCTTTGCTTGCAGTTCAATAAAAGATCTAAAGATATATAGACCTTGTGATTCTCTTTCAATACAAGCAGGCTAATCAGTCTCAAATGTTTTTTAACAAAGAAATTTTATTGAGAGGTTTATTAAAATCACTGTCTCTAAGGTTTAGGCAAGCCACAATTTGACCTATTTTAAGGCTTCTCTAACATATAGTTGGTAAGCTGCAGAGCTCATATTCATACAATCGAGTAAACGTCTACTTAATGCCTCATAGAGCATTGTTGTGATGTTTGATTTACACAGCTCCAAGGACACTGTGAGTTAGTCTCCAGCGGGGTCATTCGAGTTGTTTGGATTTTGAAGATTGGTTGGATTTTTCCATGGCTCTCTCTTGCCCCAGTCATCTCAGACTGGCATTAGAATAAGCAGAATTTAGAAATAAAAGATCGCAAAATAGGTTTTGTTAGCAATTGCCTTTAAGGATGTTTTAATATGAATATCATCCTGTTGTTAATGTAAATTAGATGCCTCTGTGTAGCCCAGTGAAAATTCAGAAAATGTTTAATCTGTCATGAAATGTTCAATTATTGACCAGGTTCTGGTAGGGCATTCCAGATAAAGCTTGACGTGGCATATTGGTTTTTTTAAGCAAAACTCCACAAATCAAAATTTCTTCTAGCACAAAGACATTCTAATATGTTTGGTTCAGTTAACTTAGGATTACCCTAGTACTCTTTGAAATATGTTCTTTGAAATATGTGTGCTTTTCTGGTGTGTTTGTTTTTGTTATTGTCATATCAGCTTATTGGCCAGGTTACTATTTGGTAATCTCAAACGAAATTAATTACACAGCAGCTGAAAACCTAAACATTCTGACCTCTTTGGGATGTATTGCTATGATTCATGTTGAATTTTTAGAACACAGAAGCCAAGTTAAATCAAAAGTTCACTTTGGCTTTTAACGTTTACTAATAAAAAAGATGCGGTGAATGATGCTCCTCCTATCAGCTAGGTCTTTCAAGCCTATGGACTGCATTGACTACATGAGCTGTGACAAGAGCTACTTTCCCCTGCCTTACTCATTCAGATTTTGTTGCCACAGTTCTCATCATGCTGAACAAGTTGTTACTTCCCCGAGGTTTCTCCACATTTCCATTTACTTTGTTATTGGGAGAAAGGCTGGGAAGGCCTCTTCTGGTAATGACATCAATACAGCGCACACAGCACGAGAGGTCAGCCTGTCTGAGCCAGAGAAGCAGCACATGAATTAGAACAAACCTGGCTGCAAAATAACTTCGATAGTCATTTAATATAAACAGTTTATCTGTCATTGCTTTTCATTGAAATCCCCTTGCAAAACGGTAGAGTTTAGACCATTAAGGCTGCGAAACACAGTTGAATAAAGTGCAGACACTGTCACACTCAACATCTTTAGCAATTAGAGAATGAGAGAACATTTCAATTTATTGCTTAAAGACAAGAAAGTAAATAGGATAACATTGGCCTTTGTATTTCCAAGATCATTTCCCATTTGGCTGTGTTATCACAGACTAATAAAAAAAAAACTGCTTAGGGCTTCTATTTTCTGATTTTTAACATTCTTGAGGCAAGTCTATGATTGTTCTGAAATCTGAATGGTGAATCTTTTCAGTGTAATTAGGTTTTCTACATTTCATACTAAATATTTTGACTTGTAATTATATCTGTTGAATAGAATGCCTTGAACATACAGAGTTGCATAGAAGGGCAGTGTTTTCACATGTTGTGCTTGTCCTTCTATGCTTAATGAATTATCCATTCATGAGGATTTCAGTTGCATGGTCAATGCTGTTTACCTTAGCACTTTCCTTGTGGTGAACTTAAATCTGACACTGGCGAGGGTGTCCTGCTTGCCCTCAGATCAAATACAGTGTAATGGGGTCTGATAAGTTATTTTGGCAAGGACAGCTTTAAAATAAAACAAGACTGACTATAGATTTTCATCTATAAACATACATGCACACGCATGGGTATGTACACGATCCACATATACCACATATATTTGTGTGTATACACACATACACACTCACATACACACAGTGGCAAGGAAATAGCAGCCACCTCTGGCAAGCTATGGACCTCTAAGTACACATTTGAATTGCAGTGTCAGAAATAGGAGCCATCATAGCATTGCTGTTGTCACTGCTACTGAAGGATGTTGCTGACAGTGTTGGCTCTTTCTCCATTTGCGCCAAGAACTTCCTTTTTCTCGGGTCCTTTGAGCATTCCAGTTGGATCTCATTGTGTGGTCGAGTGTAGGAAATTGCATCTTTGAGTCGTTCATAATGAAGCTGCAGGAAATGTACCACATGTGCCTAAGTTTATTGGAAGTTTCCAAGCATTGAGTTTAATTAGGGTTCTAGAATGTATCTACAGCAACATGGACGTGTCCATAAAAGCTGCATAGTAAAACACATTGCCAAATCGAAAATGTAAAATTTTGAAATTTATATGCTGGCTTTGAAACATTTATGATGCTTTGGATTAGGGCTCAGGTGTATTATTTTCCACCCCCCGTGTTCCCCCAAATATGTACCTTCTGCTAGAAAAGCCGTCAGGCAGGCTGAAAACTATAAGGGCATGGTTCTATTTGGAAAATAGAATGTACCTTATTTTAAGATGCCATATTTATCTTCCTATTTAAAAAAGCATTAAGCATTGTAGGTGCACAGAAGAGTACCTGAGGTTTGAGACTAGATATCTATTAAGATTAATCATTCAAAATACAATTGAACTGGCAGATTAAAAAGTAGATATTTCCGAAGTGTATAGGATCACTCAGTCCCTATTTCACATAGGACATATATCATGGGACTCTTTGGAAGACTATAACAAAAGTTTATAAACTTGTCAAAGCTTGTTTACTGTTAAGGATGTGGACTCATATTTTGTATTTAGCCCCCAATCATATGTATGAGCATAAATGTATACATAAGAAATATTTCTGTGTGTGTATTAAAACATGGGATACTAGAGACCTAAAAGAACCATAGTCTTTACTTTAGCTTTTTAATTATGAAAATATAGAAACTTATAAAAAACAGTTAGTATCTATATGCAAATAAACATAAATTTAGCCTCATCATCCAAAATATAGCATTGCTCTAAAGGGACAGAAAGGCTCGACAGACTATTATGCTGATGGTTAAGATGTAGCAGCACTATTCATTCCCAAATTTATGGAAAGCTACAACATTTAGTGCCTACTATCTTTTAAGCACATTATTGTCATTTTTTCAAGATGCATGGTAGGAAGAAAGTCTCTTTCAGATATTGTCTGCCATCAAACGACACGTGTCATTTGGTGAGGTGTCCCCCCACCTCAGCATGAGGGGCAATAGGACTCAAATTGGTTGGGAAAAGGAAAATTGAATTTTCAAATCCATACACCCCAGGGGAACAGAATGTCAGCGTGCCACTTGCATTGGCCCTGCTAATGGGGAATATAAACACCTCAAGCCAATACTGAGATGCCCTACAAAGTGTCTCCATATTTACTCCACTTAGAGAATTGTTAGTGTTGACGCATGAGTTTATGCACGAAATATGCTTCTTCATGAAAAGCAGCACCTTTTTCATTAAATTGCTATAAACCCAAACTTTATAGCATATGAAGAAAATCGTCATCTGAAGAATTTATCTTTTTAAAGGTCTACCTTCCTTCCTTCCTTTTCTTACTTTCTTCCTTCCATCCTTCCTTCTTTCCTTCTTTCTCTTCTTTGGAAGGCAGATTTACAGAGAGGGAGAGACAGAGAATCTTTGATCTGTTGGATCACTCTGCAGATGGCCATAATGGCCAGGGCTGGACTGGGCTGAAATCAGGAGCCAGGAATTCATACCTGTGCTCCATTTGGGTGTCAGAGGAACATTCAAGACTAAAACCAGTACCCATATGAGATGCTGGTGTTATAGGAAGTGCCTTCAGCTGCTAAACCAAAACATTGGCCTATAAAGGGTTTTCTAACCAGCAAAATCACCAGTGTATATCGAACAAGACACAGTTCCATGTGATTCTGAACCCTGTTATACCTCATCTTTGTACTAGACACTCAGAAAAACTCTTTACTGGTTGCTATGTTAGTGAGATGCACATGTGTGCATGAGCAGGGCCTGCTATTCAGTCCCTATTTGATGGACCACGGTAGAATCTTGAGTAGAAATGTAATCCAATAAAAAAGGGGAAGCCTTAACGGATTTTGAGAAAAAGAGACATGGCCAAAGTGTGGCCTTAAGGAATTCATTTTAGAACACAGCATTGGGGTGGGTGGGAAACTGGGTGGGGCTTCTCCCCACCTATTTACCCATTATCCCCATTTACCTCAGAGACATGAAGGAAACAATATGGAAATAATAATGTTACCCACTTTCCTGTAGACCTTGAACCTTTTTACCCAAATTAACTATGTAAAGATTGTCAAAATAAAAAAATGAAAAAAAAGAACACAGCATAAAATGGGGTAGGATTTTAAAGGGAGGTGATCAAATTTGTGAGGAAGTGTACCATGGATCCAGAGGCACACATGCATGAAGCATATCTCTCCTACTGGTGTCCACTGGGTCCCTCCATTTGTGTCTTTGAGTCCTCCAGCATTCTTTAAGGTCCACAGCACAATATGAAGACCTTTGACTGCCTTATTAGCAGGATTCATTGTTCTGATCAATGCTTACTAAGTGAGTGTTGAGAGGAAAATACAGTTCCCTCCACCTGAAAAAAATTTCTCTCAATCACTGCCTATCAGAATTTGATTCTTACCCCTGTATGTCTAGCACAGGCATGTTCCATTGATATCTATATATATAGATATAGATATATAGATATATATGATATACATATATATGTATACACATATATGCATATATATATTGAATATATATATATTCAATAAAACTTTGGATATCCCACTGCTATAAAGATTTGGCAATATGATTTGATTTCCTTGAGGTTCCAGGTTCAAATGCAGGACATTTCCATTTATCCCTCCAAGTTCTTATCCAGAGGGTTAAAATAGCAGATGACATCTTAAATGTAGCCCCTGGTTGTGAAATTAGAAATTCTGGAAAACATTCAGGTATTACAAAAAATTGAGTGACATTTCTCCACTTAATCATTCTAATAGTATATCCTCAGCCTATAGAGTGCAATGCCTCTTGCTATTTTCCTCATTCCTGTGAAATCTATACAATGCTGTATTTAAGCAGTTCATTTTTTATATTTGGTCAAGTGCTCTCAGTGTATGTCTCTTTAATTGATTTGACCAGATTATTGGTATTGATTTTAGGCCATCTGAATACTGTAATGATGAGTTCATTTGTTATTATAGAAGTTTCTCTTCTGAACTTAGGCAATCAATACAATTCACCAACACATGCTCTTAGTTTAGCGTAGAGTTCTATCTCATCAAATAAGCCTGTACAACTCCAAAAAGCAAAAGTCAAAGTGATAAACTGTTCTTAATTCATCTTTTTTCTGCTTTGCTTCCCTATTATTTAAGTTATCTGAATGATTAACTTGCCCCGTTCAAATTAAGAAACGTAGATACCAGTTTGGATGCGTCTGCTACTACAATTTCAGTAAACATTATGATCAGGACATGTAAAAGCCATATACATTAATACAAATGAAATCACATCTCAAGCTTGACTGACAGCATTATTATTGATTATAAAAAAGTGCCTGAATAAATAATCTTATTAAACGAGATCACTGCTACAGTGTCTCTAGGCCATCTAAGAGCTCACTTTGATCACCTCAACATAAAGGAAACATACTGCATTTTGTTTCTTACAACTCTCGGGAGGGGGCTAATGTCATAAATCTAGGTACAAATGTTCTGATAATGCTTCTTAAAAACCCAAATGTTTTGCTACATTTTCTGTAACCATTCATGTCCATTGCGTTAAAATATTAATTGATGGCACTGGAACAGGATTAACCTATAAAAAAACTTTTGGAAATATTTAGTCATTATACAATAATGACTTATACATAATTGATGAAGCTTCTAAGTGCTTTAATATGTAACATCTTTACTCTAAAGAAACATGATACTGGCACTTCGCGATAGTGTAGTGGTGAAAGTCCTCGCCTTGCACGCACCAAGGTCCCATATGGACGCCGATTCATATCCAGGTGGCCCTGCTTCCCATCCAGCTCCCTGCTTGTGGCCTGGGAACTCAGTCAAGGATAGCCCAAAGCCTTGGGACCCTGCACCCATGTGGGAGACCCAGAAGAGCTCCTGGCTCCTGGCTTTGGATTGGCTCAGCAGCCGTTGCGGCTGCTTGAGGAGTGAATCACCGGACAGAAGATCTTCCTTTCTGTCTCTCATCTTCTCTGTATATCTGCCTTTCCAATAAAAATAAATCTTGGAAAAAAAAAAAGAAACATGATACCAGGGTGGACATTAAGTAGTTAAGATGTCTGTCTCCCATAATCAGGTACCTGTGTCCATCTCAGGACTCTGACTCCTGACTTTAGCTTCCCGATAATGCAGACCCCGGGAGACATTTTGATGCTGGAATGATTGGGTCCCTCTGCTCGTGTGAGTGATCAGGATCATTGTTGGCTTCGGACTTGGTCCTAACCCAGCGTCACTCATTGTAGGTAGTTGGGAGAGAACCCGAAAGCGGGACTATTCTCTGCCCCCTTCCATCTGTCTCCCACTTCTTCTGTATCTCTCTCAGCCTCTATCTCCTTCTCTACACCCTTCCCTTCCCCTCTCAAATAAAAATATGCTTTCTAATCAGATAAATGAAATTAAATGTAAAAAGAATGAAATGTGATCTCTCCTATATTACAGTGGATGGGTCTCAATAGATGGCTACCTCATTTTAAAATGGTTTATTTATTTGATGAGTTAATTAGTTTAAAGGGAGGGAGGGGTAGAGAGAAAGATCTTTCTCTACTGGTTTACTCCTCAAACAGCCACAATAGCCAGGTCTGGTGCCAGCCCAAAGCCAGGGGAATCTGGGACCCATGCTAATTTCCAACAACAGTGGAAATCCTGCATGCACTTGGGCCATTTCTGCTGCCTTCCTAAGTTCCTTGGCAGGAAGCTGTATTTGAAGTGGAATAGCCAGGATTCCAGCCAGCACACCCATATGAGATGTCAACATCACAAGGAGTGGCTTAATCTGCTCCCTGACAGCGACTTAATTTGCATGCTTCTTTTTCAGACATTTATTTATTTTAGTTGAATGTTAGATTTACAGACAAAAAGGAGAGACAAAGAAAAAGATCTCCCTTCCACTGGTTCACTCCCCAAATGGCCTCAACATCTAGAAGAGCCAAGCTGATCCAAAGCCAGGAGCCAGGAGCTTCTTTTAGGTGTCTCACGCAGGCACAGGGTCCCGAGACATTGGGCCATCCTCTGCTGGTTTCCCAAGCAAGGATATAGATCAGAAGTGGAGCAGCTGGGATAGGAACTGGCACCTATATGAGATGCCAGCACCACAGTCAGAGACTTCGCCTAGCACACCATAGCACTAACTTCCCATCCTTCTTTTTTTCCAGCTCTTTTAGGTACTACCTCTACATTATATGGGTCTGTTAACCCAATGTTGACTGAGAATCACTTTAGCTTCAGTGCAGCATAAAGTTTCACCACATAAAAGAAAGACAATTTCTTCCTGTTTTGAGGACTATGAATTTAATGGGTGAGCAACTGTGAGTCTGTCCATAGCCACATCATTCCTCTAGAGGAAATAAATTTGCTCACATCAGGATATCTCAAAAAGTGCCGTGCTGGTTATGAGAGAGAAATCAACTTATAAGTACTCCTTGGAATCATTGAAGTGCCTTCTCTCTGACACTCTCATGATGCCACAGATGCATGGATACTCGGGACTGCCCCACCCTTTTAGCCTTGATGGAGTGAGGTGTGAAGGGAGAGCTACGAAAGGAAGGAGCACCAGAAAACAAGAAGGATCATCCCAGGGTTAGAGAAAAAAGTCGGTTGGAGAGTGCGGAGTGGGGAACAATTTACTGTGTGCACAGGCATCTCTGCTGCGCATGCTCACCTCTCGCTCCCTGCCCTCTGACCACAAACTCCCAGGGTTAATGCGAAACGCCTGATGTTATGTTATGAGACCATATTCTGCTGAGCAATAGGCATGGGAATACCATCGAAACACATAGAAGTCTTCCACATGTTGGCCTTCACAGGTGGAAGTTTTCTGTTCATTCCAGAAGTAGTGATTTGCAGTAACCTTTGTTGAAATCACTACTTAGGTTTGATACTGCAACCAGACCGCTGTTCAGTAAACCCATTAACCGTGTGGAAAATGCTCATGACAGAGATAGAGTGTGATGGTGTGGAATACTGAGGTTTCTGGAAAACTATTGTTAGTGATAGCTACTCATAACATCCCTTGACATAGAAAGGGCTGGAATGATCATATACATTTTGCAAGTGAAAAAACAGATTCAGAAGTGCAAGTGCTTTGACAGTTCTGTAAGTGGAAGAGTTGGCAATGGAATCCAAATTTCTACTTTTTGTATAGTGACTTTCCACCATAGCCTGTTGCCTGTCATCAAATGAAATGGGAGTGCATTCTTTCACATTGTAACACCTTTTAGCACCATTATTTGTGCTAGGGCTTCCTCAGTGATGAGATCAATGTGTTAGGATCACATACAATAAGAACACAAAGTAAGTCTTTAAAAAGCAAATAGATATTATAAATTAATGCAAAATAATGTAAATGTCTAGCCTCTGATGTATATTTTGAGGTTCAAACAGAGCTGTAATTCCAACTTGTGGTTGACTTAATGCTTAGTGAATTACACTGTCATTTCCTTTTAATTTGCCTGTTTCTTTAGCATGTTTTATAGTATGGTACATGTATTTGGAAACTGAGATTGTCTTCTCACATCCTGTCACTTCAACAGAGAAATTTTATTCTTGTGTGTTTTGTAGAATAACCCTTATACCTTAAAGGCATATATTATTGTAAATAATTCACTTTGAAACTTTTCTTCAAAGCTTCTTAGTATAATAATAATTCCTTATTTACATTCCTAAAACAAAGTCCAACTACACAATTCATGAGCTTTCGTCATCTAGGAGCTTCTCCCTGAATACTTCTATCTGACTAGTGCTGTAGGGATGTCAGAATGATCACAGCTTAATTTCCAAAGAAATCCTTTCAGCATAGCTATTTTCAATCAATAGCTAAGCAACATAGAAAAATTAACTTGAATGAGTTATTTTCCTATGATGGCTAAATAAAAAGATCTATGTTTCAAAGAATCATGAATGTGCTCTTCCTGGTCAGAGAAAAAAGAACTAGATCTAATTGACAGCTACAAGGCATGGAGCAAAGAGGGTGTTTTCAAAAGGCATGTTCCAGAATAAAAACTAGGCTAAGCAATGTCACTTTCTCAGCTCCCATCTTTTGCCAGTGGCATGCTCATCGTGTCACTTCCAACATGCTTTAAAAGGATACCACTTGAAAACAGCATCTGCTTGTGATGACTCAAGTCTTCTAAGAAACAGTTGTTCAGGTTTTTTTTTAAGGGTTTATTTATTTTTATTGGAAAGTCAGATTTATATAGTGAAGGAGAGACAGAGAAGCTTTCCAAGTACCTGCAGCGGCCAGAACTGTGCCAATCTGAAGCTAAGAACCTGGATCCAGGAGCCTCTTCCGGGTCTCCCAAACGGGTGCAGGGTCCCAAGCTTTGGGCCGTCCTCAACTGCTTTCCCGGGCCACAACCAGGGAGCTGGATGGGAAGCGATGCTGCTGGGATATGAACCAGTGGCCATATGGGACCCTAAGTGTGCAAAGCAAGGGCTTTAGCCAGTAGGCTACCGCACCTTGCACATTTGTTTGGGTTTTAATGGATTGAAAAAAAAGTAAATTCATGTGATTTCCACAGTGGCATGTTTTTGTTTCACTACAGTAGCTTTTCCCAAAACAGCAAGGTATGAGGGATACAAGTGATAAAATGTGAGAGTGACAGGGGCACAGAGATGAGTGCATGTGCCGACAGACCACATACCCCTAGTGATGGCCAGCCTGCCGCTCTTTGCTAGCACCGTTCCTTGCTTCCTGAGTGATGTTAACACCACTACATTGGCTTGCACACGGATAGGATTTCATATCATAGATACATAAAAGAGGTGAGTTGAGAAAGCCACTTATTTGTTTTCTAATTTTCACTTATTACCTCAGTTTCCAGCTTTCTTAGTAACACATTCCAAAAGTCAACCTCACACACGGTGGGAAATGATTTTGACCAATCAATCCCAAGTGGCTAATCACTCACTAGTGGGTTTAATAAATGAGAAAGACTTGAGTTTCCAACACTAACATGTAAGCTTAGAAAGTGTCTCACTTATTTTTTAATTGCTTTTACTTAATTGAGTTGCTGTGCACAGAGGGGATCGGTGCGCTGAGTGATACTGGTCACGGAAAATGTGAAGTCCAGTGTTTGTGTATTCTCTCTGTTCAAAGTGCAGTGTAACTTATGACAGTGTTCTCTTCTCCTCTTAAGCCTTTACTCATCTCTACAACTCACAAATATAGACCAGGGCCCTAACGAATGGTTTTAAGAATGTCTGAACAACCCAAGGGTTGTCAAATGGCTGCTTCAATTTTCTACTCATTAAATGTTATTCCTATAGCGTTAAACAATCTAGGAGAGTACAGGTTTGGTTCTGATTACATAATTATTCCACAGAAGTATGAAAAAAAATCATCCTTAAAACCCTCCAGGTGCTTAAACAGTTTGATAGAATGTAGCCATTCTGCCATCAGCGCCCCCAGCTGTGTTGCTTAGCAACATTTTAATTCCAGAAGAATGGAAGGAGATGAAATCCCTGTGGAGAGGGAAACAGAAGTGAGAGGGCTGTTGACAGATGATCTCAGTTGTTCCTTCTCATATACTGTGACAATCACGAGCTCCTTTCATGAATGAGAAATGGACTGTACACAGATCAATGAACTCGGCAATAAACTAGAACCAGGCTCCACGTCTAAGGTGACACAGGCCGAGAGACCCAGAGAGTTCCTCATTTTGATGATTTGGTGTGTATTTTCTTAAAAGTTATATGGGAGGAAATTAATCTCAGCATTGGGTCATTTATTGCCCTTTTGTGATTTCTGTTAACAAACATGATTTGGGATATTTTGGCCTTTGTTTCACAGCACAACTATGGTCTGGTGTCACTAGTAATGCCAGAGTGGAGAGTTCCTCACTACAGATTGCAAAATCCAGGGCGTTATTGCAAACATTCTCCCTACCTCACATTACAACTGAATAGGGCCAACATGGGGTAAGGTTAGAGTCAAAGTGGGGAAAGAGGACCTAGTTCTGCTCCTAAAAGCCCACTTGCGTCACTTCGGATGAACCTGGCAAGCAGCTCAAACAATACGTGCTGTATTTGAAAGCTGCACTTAGACAGGTAAACATGTTCCCAAGGAGAGGAAAGTTGCTTGCTGAGACTCCAGTCTGCTTATCTGCAGCAGCCTGCTTCAGTTAGCTTCCTGTGTTTCCGAAGAGCATTTTATATTACTTGCTGTCTTGGTAGCTAGTTGAAAGATTATGCCTGCTAATATTGCTAATTGCATTTTTTTCCTTTTGTTTACAGGCTGTTGAAAAGGCAAAACCTAAGAGTAACCCCGTGAAGTAAGTTATTGTTTTTATTAGTAGCAAATTTTCATTTTAATGGACTCCATGAACGTGTAAAACTAAGGTCATAAAAGAGACTTTGGATTTTAAATCAATATGTATTGATGACAATTTATATATATTTAAGAAAACCACCAAGCAAGAATAATGCTCTCCTATGAGCAGGGACTAAGCTGTATTTTTTTCATGTCCCTGATGAGGAAATGCCACAAGTTGTAACAAGGATACATAAATTAATACATTCTATCAGTGATTAACTGCCAAGTTCTATTATAACCGTATTTAATACATAATATTTCAAGCTTTTAGACTGTGCACATGCTAAAAGGATTCCATTTTTAATTGCAAACTTTGGACCTATGACAGGGATGTAAATGGCTGAAACTGTGCCAAGTGATTTCTAGCCACGTGGGAAGTTTAGCACCTTGGCACCAAGGAATCAAACTTCTGTTAATGAAAAGCTCATAAAATCTATTCAGCAAAAAAAATTCTTAGCTGACATAGAGACTCTTAAATTATAAACAAGCTGAACAGCACTCTTAAATATAATACTCCTTAGAAATGCTGCCTCTTTTAGAAGGGAGTTTTAAATTAAGAATTGTCTTGTCATCTGGTGTGTGATATGTTATTGTAGTGTTCCATTGCACACTGGGCCTGCCAGCCAGGTGACCAAGGGAGAACCTGCTCTTTCTCTGGGTTTTAATAGGTCTGGAAATCTCTACACATCTCTAAATGTTCCGTTTATATTTGCCAACTTTCATTATAGTTGATATCAGGTACAGAAATGAGCAGTGCGTTGATTTTAATAGTTTCTGGGAAAACAGAACACCTAATGCCAATGACAAGAAGGCCATGTGTGTTTTGTAAAAGGATTAACTTTTCCAGGGCACTAGGATAGAACTTATCATACCAGTAAACCCATGCTGCCGTGGATCTTCCGAAATACACTGTGCACATGGTTTTTGAACATTGTTTTGCTTAGGCCACAGCATATTCCCTATCAGGCTCTGATCGCCTCTAGAGAGGGATCTGTAATCTGGAGATGTATTTTGTTGTAGCTTTTCTGAGGATATTCAGTTGCAGTGGAAACCTTCTCTGCAGCCTGATTTCTGTCTGAATGCCCTAAAGGCTCCTCGACTATAAGCCTGTGGCTGACAAGTCCCAAAAATTAGAGGGTACTGCTAATGAGGCCAGGGCTAAAGCTTTAGTCCCTGAGTGGACCATTAGTGATTTTCCCACAGTCTTCCCGCATTCTTCCCTTCAAGTTTGCCTGCATATAGATGTATGTCCTAGGCCACAAGGGATGGGGTGAGGGCTGCGAAAGTGATGGGGCGAACGTCTCTGGGTTTGTCATCGAGGACAGGCCATAGCTTCATGTCTGCATATAAAGCAGAGCTGCTTGGCTATGTATGTGCTCTGGTATCCAGAAGGTGGGCCTGTTTTCTCTTTGCTCCTTGTAAGGATTTGCCCCTACAGATGTTTTTTTAACGTGTTCTTCATTCACTGTGCAGATTCTAACATCAAGAACTTTTAGGAATGTTTCCCAGGGTCAAAAGACTATGGAGCTTTTTAATTTTTAAATATATTGGAAATTACGCCTCCTGATAAACCTAAGTCATGATGACCAGTATATGTTTAAAATTTTCTACTAATTATATAAGATGATGTTCTCAGTATCAGTTTGAATATCCTGTTTCATTTGGGCTCCTGACACCAGATTCACTTGGCCAACCTCAGCTACACCGACACTTATGTCTCTTCCATGAAATCAGCTCAGACATGGAACGTCTGAGCCTGGTTGTGAAAAGAATAGGCTTGGAGTTTGAGGTTGTTAGTTTCTTCTACTGCTTCATGATACACAGAGGCCGTGTCTGATGTCTGCCAGAGAATTTCAGTTACATGCAATATACAGGGACCCCAAATAGAGTAAAACCCCCAGCCAATGTTTCCCAAATGAATGAACACAGAACAAACTAGACATATGTAAGAAAATATCCCTTTCAGAAATTTGGCTGGGAGGCTCATCAAGGATAGTGACTGCACTCTGAGTGTCACTAGTTAGGAGTTCCCTTTTGTTGTAATGCCCTGAATCATCCAGTCCTTTTGTTCTGGACTCATATAACATGTAAAAGTCCGCATATCGTTCTGGCTTATTCCAGCTGCATTATCTCTGACAAGTTCTTTTTTGATATTTTATGTAAGAATTACCATTTGATTGCTGCCTGGTGGCGATAAAATGGGAGTGGAGGCAGTTTTTATGGAAAGCCAAAGTCCTGTAGCATCACATAGCACTTTTATGTAGTCCTTTGGTATAGAGTTTGGCAAATGATTGGATAAAAAGAAAACAAAAGAATATGATTTCATGGTGTGTGTAAATTACATGATATTCAAATTTCAGTATCTAAAATGAAGTGCATTGGAACACACTCTCATTCATTTCTCCATTGTCACCAGCTGCTTTTGTTCATGCAGTGGTAAGGTTGAGTAGTTGCTACAGAAACTGAGTGTAACATACAAAGTCTCACACACGTTTACCTGTGGCTTTTTACAGAGGACATTTTCTGACTCCGTACTAACTTATCAAGTACAAAAGGATCGTAGCTTTTCCTTGGTATTGAATTTTTAAACTATTAATGTTTTTTTTTCTCCTTTGGACCTTAAAAAAGATAAGCAGATAATTACTGAGTCTTTAATGGATGTTTAGAACATTGTGGGATTATAGTACCACCTAGTTCTCATTTAGTGCAAATTGACACAACCTGCACTCACTAACATTTTTAAATTGTATGAATATAAGTGCCATAGACAGAGCAGTGATGCCACACAACCGAATCTAGAGTGTACAACAAGCCTTTCAGGTTGTGTACAGATGAGCATGTTATAAAGTGCCTATGGATTTCTTAAAACAGAGAGAGAGTGAGAGAGGAAGGAAGGAAGGAAGGAAGAGAGGAAGGGAGGGAGGGAGGGAAGAGAGAGTAAGAAAGAAAGGAAAAGAAAGAGAAAGAAAAGAGAGAAAAAGAAAATAGAGAAAGAAAGAAAGTAGAGAAAGAAAGAAGAGGAAGAAAGGAAAGAGAAGGAAAGTTTTCAAGTACAAAATTCTTCCTTGTTTATGTACTTTAGCAACATGAAACAACGTGGAGGCTCTCTCACAAATCAGAACCAGAATCCACTCTGCTAGTAAATTATAGTTTCATAGGAACTGATCAATCTTTTAACTATGATGGTTTCATCACTTCAGATGGAAAATAGCCACAAAGATTTTCCTGACCTTCATGTTTGGACATTATTCACTTATTCCTCCAATGAGTGTTTAGTTAGGATATACAACATTCAGGAAAGTATGACAGATGCTGAGGGAACTAAAAATAAATCTGATGTAGACCTTACTCCCAAGGAGTTTAGAGTCAAGTAGGAGAGAGAAAATCGCTTCTCAAAGAAATACATGTAAGATAGATATTTGCTGAGTAAGGAATGAGGTGCCAGGGAAGGTCTTAGGCAATAAGTAAAGTGTTTCTCTTCAATACCAGCAGAGATACAGGGGTCACAGTGGTTGATAAGATTTTTGTACCAGGACTCTAGGACTGCTTTATCTGAGCTTCTGAGGCTGAAGGAGGACCTGGAGAAGTGAGAAACCCAGGCTGCCTAATGGTGTGCAGGCAGCAAAACGTCATGTTGGAAACAACGGCTGAGAAGGAATGGTGGCTTAGATCCCTCAGAGCTTATCCATATGAAGGTGGTTTGCTTGCTGGAATCAAAAAGCATTGAAGAACACAATCTTTTTGTCGAATGTGAATAATCAATTAATCTGCTAATTATTAAATGCTAAACAGTTCAAAGACCCAAATTCCAGTCTCAAGTCTAATAATAGCTAGTAGTGTGAAATTGGACATGCCCCTTCCTTGTAGCAGGCCTCAGCTACATCACTTAAAAAGTCCTTTCACATCTTTCAAAATGCTGAAGATTTAAAGCCTACTTTTCTATAATGCTGAGTTTGAACATTATTTGAACATTTGTTATAAGTTTTGCACATATGTGTGCGCATCTCTGTTTTCCTCTACACATATATACACACACTCGCACATAATGCTTTTCTCCTTCTCTTTTGTCTGTGAAATGAAGTGCCACAAGTTTTACCGTTAGAGGTTCAGGGAGAGCTGTTTGGTAGAAGAAAAGCATGTCTCCATGGACATTGCATAAAGATTTTGAAATGATCCCTTCTGACCAAATGTAACTTTGTAGTTGGATCCTCTCTCTTGTGACACTCTGGGACCCACTCACAGGACAGAAATGCAGAATATCATTAGTCACCACATTGATTCGGAATGAGAAAGCAGTTGGTTCTGAACTATTTTGCCAAGCATTAGTCTTGCAAGATTCTGCACTTTAGAGAAGGCTCTAGCACTGAAGACATTTGGCATACACTCTCACTTCCCCTTTCTGGAGTATCACTGTGTACATTCACATCATACTTGTGTAACCTCAAAAATAATTGTGGAAAAAAATCTATTTTGTTTTGTCTTACCCAAGATTACCCAAATATGTTTGACCGAAGAGCATCTTTATCCAGCAGAGTACATGTGTCATTAAACATGGAATTGGATGTTCAAGTCCACATGGAATCTTTGCTTCTCTATGTAGTTTTTTTTCTATGAAGTTTTGAAAACCTAGTTTCTCCATAACTCACATCCATGCTTTAATGAGAATATTTGAAATAAACGTATCATCTTAAAAGGCAACCATAGGGCTTCAGCCTGCCGCCACCAACTTGTGCTGGGAGGAGCCTAGGGGGAGTTCGGGCATGGGGCTTGGGTAAAGGGAGCCCTTGGCAGCATGGCGGCTGCTGAGGATACCTGAGCCAGGTTGGACTCAATGCTTGGGGCTCTGGCCATGGCCACCACTGCCATGCAGTGAGCAAGTCCTGGGCTTTGGGCAACAAGCATGCCAAGTAGCATCAGGTCCACCTGCTGGCTGCATGGCGGCAAGTTCTAGGGATTTTAGGGTATGTAATTGCTGCCTAGGGACATCCATGGATAAGGCCAGTATGTATGTAGGTAAGAGAGGAATCCTGTGTGACTCCCAGCAATGGGGTCACTGAACTTGCAGGCAAGCATGGGGACTGAGACCCAGTGGTTTGGAGGGGAGAGTCCATAAGATCTGTATGGGTAGGACCAGCCCACATGGGAGTCCTGAGATGGGCTGTTAGTGCAGAACGTCATTGAACACCACACACCACCCCACACAAAAGCTATGGCTGGGAGCCTGTCTGGCAGGGCTAGATCCCCACTACCTGACTGAGTGTCTGAACAGGGGATGGATCATATTAGGCAGGGTCACGTACTAACCAGTAGGTGAGAGAACTAGAGTCGGGGGTAGATTCTGTCGGGAATAAATGGGTCAACCCCTGTGGAAGTACAAGTCCCGCTGCTTAGCTTGAGTTGGGGTGGTGATAGGCTGAGCTAGGTGTGACCGTGGAACCCGCCGACACTCATGGGTGCTGGAACTGGAAACAGTCTGAGCAGGTTCAGGCTGCAGCACCCACACACACATCCAGGCCTGGCCACAACATCCTCCAGCTCATACAAAGGCCAAGATGGAGTGGCAGGCTATGCCGGGCAAGGGCCTAGCATCTGCTGGAGCATGTGAACTCTGGGTCAAGGAGCGGGCTGAGTGAGAGACCCTGGGAATTTGAGGAACCTATTAGGAGTAACAGTTCCTGCTAGTGAGCACATGTTCCAGGCCTGGGTGTTGGGCAGCCTGAGCAGGGTAACTCCAACTGTTGGCTAATGTGCGGGCTAGTTTTGCAGGGGGGTGGACCAGGCAGGGCTGAGCCAACCTTCCTTCACTGGCAAGAGCAGAAACCAGGCTGGAGCACAGGTCAAGTTCAGCTAGGCTGTCACACCTACCAGTTTGCATGAACCTGGAATTGGAGCAAACAGAGCAGGGCCAGGTTTGAGCACCAGCTAGAGAGGTGGGACTTGGGGTAGGCTGGGTCAGGCCAGGCTACAGCATCTAAGGCAAAGGCCAAGACAGGTGAGGGGCTAGGCCAAGCTGAGTCAGAGCAACCACTACCACATACAAGATCTATAGCTGGGAACCGACCTGGTTGGGGATCTAAGGGGGTGCCCTGCCTGGGTTGTGCTTTTCACTGGTAAGCACTGGGCTGGAATAGGAGCCACATTCTTGTCTTGACATGGCTGCAACATACCTTGGCACAAGTGTGGACCTGGGCTGAGTGCGCCAGATTTGGCTAGACCCCAACACTCACTGACACTCATGAGGACCAGGGTAGGTGTAGGACGGGCTAGGCTAGGTTTTTGCCCCTGCTGAGCTGGGTGTGAGCTGTGTCTACATGTGAACCAGGCTAGACTGGACTGTAACACCCAACAGTAATAACCAGAATGGGTTGAAGGCTGTTCAGAAAATGCCATTGTGCCTGCTAGGTCAGGAAGTGGACTGAGTAGGGCTGGTCCATGTACCCACCCGTGTGTGTGCAATATATGGCATTAGGAGAGGTTCTAATGGTGGAGCCTGGGTAACTCCTCTGTCAGAACATAGTCCATGCAGGTGAGCACAAGAACCACGACAGGGAGCTGCTCAGGCCAGGCCAAGAAACAGTACCCAGCAGCATACATTTGGCGCAGGTCAGGTATGAACCAGGCAAGACCAGTTCACATCACCAGCTGGTAAATCTGATCACCAGAATGAGGTGTGGATTGGGCTGGGTTCGGTCGCAACACACACCAGTATATATGAAGGCTTGGACTGGGTGCTGGCCTGGCTGGGCTAGGCTGTAGCTCACACCACCCTGAGCTGGAATTGGGGATGGGCCAGGCCAGGCTACAGCACCCACAGGCAAAATCTGAGGTGAGGCAGGCATGCCAGACTGGGCCGCAGCACCCAACCAGCACACACAAGACCCAGGGGTGAGGGGGCAAAGCTGGTAGGGAGAATGTGGAGGGCTCCCCTGCTGGATCATCACTCCCACTAAAGAGTGTGAGTTGGGATGGGGGCAGACCAGACACAGCAGAGCTACAACACCTGCTGGCCTCATGTGAGCTGAACCAGGGAAAAACCAGGCTGTGCTGACTGTTCATACTGGTGGTTGGTTGGACTCTCCCACTTATCAGCTAGTAGATGCTAGCACAGGGGGCTAATTCTGTCCAGCCAAACTGCAAAAACATTTGGAGAGTGCATGATCTGGGAGTGGGAGTGGGCCCAGTAGGGAAACAGTGGGTACCTCCCTCTGGGGTTGCCATTCCCACTGATGAACATGAGAACCAGGACTGGGGCAAGTGTGGCTAGACAGAGAGTGGCACCCATCAGCAGGTGTATTGACTGGATAGTGTGGCTGGTTGAGTTGAACTAGGCTTCAATGCCCATTGACATGCATGAGAGCTGAATGGGATGTGGGACAGACTGGACCAGTCTGCTGTACATACCGGCAAGCATGTGAACCAGGGCGGGAAGGGGAGGTGGAGGCTGGTGGGGGTCATTGGGAGTCTCCCCAACTAGGCTGCAGCTCCCACTGGTTTACATGGCCAAGTGTGTGGTAGGCAGGATTGGGATGGGTTCCAATACCCATTGACTTGTGTAGAAGACCAGGCTGGAGGCAGAACTGACCCAGCAATTGCCACCACCAGCATATGCAAAGGCTGATAGGGACAACAGACTGTGCCAGACCCTGTACTGGCAAGCACACCCAAAAATTTGATCTGGGATCGCTTCAGACAAAGTTTCTTTGAGGTTCCCCCCAGTCGTACTACCAGACTCAGAACCCCAACCACGAAGAGAATTGCAGGTTCCATGGTCTGACAGTGGAGTCCAAGTATCAAAACTGAGCCTCCTCAGTGCCTTAGATGGAGCAGTGGACAGCATAGCCAGGTGCACATGGAGTATATGGTAGTACATTGGAGCCTGCAGAGGAACCAGGTACCATAACAGAGAACAGAACAAATTGATCAACTAGCCCAGCCAAGTGTTGATAGTGAAAATCTGGGCAAGTGGAGAGGCTAAGGTGGACTATGTCAGCCAGTGGATTCTGAAGAGATTTCATTGTGGTTGGAATGGAGAGCAATTCAGAACAGCAGTTCAAAACAGCAATTCAGGACAACTGAACAGTGGAAACCACTTGCACAGGGCCCTCGGAGATGCCTCACATCGGGGATCTGGGATGGGTGGGAGGCTGGGTGAGGCTTTTTCCCTTCCCCAGATATAGGAAAGAAAAAGAGAATGTGGAAACAATGGTCTTACCCACATTCCTGTAGCCCTTGACCCTTTGAGCCCTTATCAACTATGTAAAGATTATCAAAAAAAAAAAATTTTTTTAAAGGCAACTGTCGAAAAGAAAAGAAAGAAATCCTCCTCCAAAATATTATGGTATAATATCTCCCTTGTCTCTTGTCACTTTTCTACATTGAGAATGTCATAAAACTCAATCCTCAACGACAGGGACATCTGAATCCTCTGAATGACTCAATGCTAAAGTTCACTTGTCCTAGTGGATTTCATAGGAGAAGCAGATTTGGTGTCAAGTCCACTCATTTCAGGAGAGTAAGGCATTCACACCTGTGTGATGGCCTTTGCCTTGCCAAGATTCTAGCCAATCCCTAATCAGCTCCAGCCACATTTAGGGCAGTTAATGAAAAGATAAGCCATAACATTTCTCTAAAGATCATAAAGTAATTTGGGCTGTTTATGTCGTACAGATAATGGTAGTACAGTGCGTGAGTTTGCAGGAATCTTCCTCACTAGTGCAACTTGCACAAATACCCAGATACCCACCTTTTCCTGGTCACTTAGGTTGTAGCAGACAGTCTCTGATGCAAAAAACTGAGAATCAAAAAGCAGACTGCTTAGAACCTTCCATTTTTCAAAAACTATTTTGCAAAAAAATGGTTTTCAGAAACATACTGTCATCTTCAAGTTTGTGGTTGCTATTTAAAAAGATATTATCAAACTTTATTAAACAGCTTATTTTCTCAAAGCAAAATATCAAGTGTATATCATGCTAGTGATTCATCAAATATGCACAAATTTTAACAATTATGTTTACTTTGATTATATTATTTTGATGTATTAATAAGAAAAAATGTTCAAAACAGACTGTATTAATTGCCTGGCTATCATAACTCACTTTTGCAAGAGCTTTGTGAGAACCTTCTCTCACTCAGTGAGAAGTTAACACCTACAAAGCATGAGAATGCAACAGAAAGCATTCATTTGTTGGTGAATCTGGGGGATCTCAAACTGGCAAATGTAGAATCAGTGGTTTTCAAAGGAAATTAACACACACTTTCTAAACAACAGTATTTATAAAATACAACCATATCCTAGTGTTAGTTGCTAACTCTATACTTCATAGTATTTTCTACTTAGACAAGAATAGACAATCATGTTTCATTTGTTCACACAAGTGAATTCAGTTTTTGGTACATAAGAATTACATTGATACTTTTAACATTGGCATTCAGTAACTTTCAGAAAACTGCCAAGAACTTAGAAGCCTGTGGCTAATCTTGTGGAAATTCAAGGAAGGCATACGTGTTTGTTCTTTTACAGTTAAATGTGTGCCTACTGTGTGAAAGACTCAGTTGATACAGAGATAGGTAAGATAATACCTATGCCTGAACACTCTTCACACATTGGTAGGGCAACTAGAGAATTATTCCACTGCAGCAAAGACAGGTTCTGTGCCTGAATGCGTGCCACATCTTGCAGGGGCACAGCTAACATTGGTATGGCTGGCCACAGGCTTGCCCCATCTCAGTAGGTATCCCCCAGTAATTAGTGGGGTTGAGTCCACTCAAGAAGGCAGAACAACAGTTTCAAAAGCCCTAAGGGACAAAGGTAGATACTGGCTTGTAAGCAAAATCTGGGGCACTTGGAGACGGCTTAGGAGAGGGAATGTGATTATGGCATTAGAGAATACCAATATTGGGAGTTTTACTCTAGAAAAGAAGTGAAGTAGGTTGCCTAAAGCATCACACTGACAAGTGCCTCGAGTGCCTATTTTTGGCACTCAAGGGAGAGCAGTATAGTGTGAGCAAAACAAAGAAAATGTTGTAAGTAATTCCTTTATTTTAAAAAGTTGTAGGTTACAGTTGGGGAAGGATTATATGATAGCCTTTTAAAAATGCTTGCAAAGAAATAGACATGTCAAATCCTTTCTGATTATATCTGGCTAATCCTTCTCTGTGGACCTTTTATGTAAATCTCAGCTTAAGTAGAGTTTCTCTGAGCATCCAGCTGTTCCCATGTGGTTTTATGGGCACTTGGTTATTTCTTACTTTTTTTTTTCTTTCACTGAGTTCCTTTCACATTACTCAAATATCAGGGCTACACTCTGATATGATATTTTAGGTATGATATACAACACTAATATTTTAGCTTCACTTTTGGAACTTATCTCACAGATGTAAAATTTCTTTTTGAACGTATTTTTATCACCCAAACACATAAACACTTTAGGACTATTTTTGTTTCTAGAGAAAATATGCATGCCCCAGTGGTAATACATACAGGACACAAATAGTATCTCAGGCCTCCATTAATTTCAGAATGGATTCAAAATCAAATATCTGAATGAATTTAGTGTATTCCTAGTTTGGGAGAGTGGAACTGGGAATTGTAAATATGACCCATTTGGGCCAGAAACTGAAATAGGAAACAAATAGTTTCTTTGTTCTTAAGCTGTTGCCTAAAGTAATGTAAATTTACTAGACAGCCAACATTTTTAAAAGTAAATCATTCTCTAAAGGAAAATGTTTCCATTTGTAGAATTTAGAATGTAGAAGATCACATGTCATTATAATCTAATTTTTGTATTCACATGTGTTTTTATATTCTATAGCAATAAATTCTGATCCACCATAGTAGCTTCAATCCAAGACAGAATTCTTGCTACTGCTGAGGCAGCTGTAACTAAAAATGGTCTCAAATTTTTTTCTCAGTTCTCATTCTGCTGCTAATGTTTTGACTGCCTTCCACCTCCTCTAAACACTGAGTCCTTATAAATATATTCCATGTATGTGGGTAACTATTTCAGGAATGTTTTGTTGATTTTTAATTATTTTTGAGCAGCCTTATGAAATATACAGTTGTATTCTTCCAAAGAAGCCTTAAAAAGGGAAAACGCCAGGCAAAGAGCTCATTCACACTGATTCGTTTTTGCATTATTGCGTATTGCTGCATGCATTGCAGGGATCTGTTAATGACGTCTCCACATAGAAATATAAATTAATCATCTTTTTCACAATCACTTCCAGCACTGCCTCAAAGAATTTAAACTCACACAGACCATGATGAAAGATGTCCCAAAAAGGATTTTGACATGATCTACCTAAGATAGTAGAGGAGAACATTTATTAAAACAAGAGAACCTTCTGTTTATAAACACAGCATGAATATCTTTACATAGGTGATGTCATTAGAAAAATGCTACGTGTTCTTAAGTCAACCCCAACATGTAGACTGCCCTGCAAAGACAGAACACAGTGCAGCTGTTCCCTTCCTGTACTGACACTGAAGTAGTGCAAAGCTTGCTGGCAGAGTCCCGTGGAGGGTACAGTCACACCATATGTGAGATTCTTTCGCTAGTCCTTAGTGATGGGTATGATACCTTGGAATATGGTTTTAACTTTTGCAAACTAATTGAAGTCAGTGATCCAGAGTCTTAGCTATTGAAAAAAAAGTGGTCAGCTAGGGCAAGTAACGTGGATATTGATTCAAAATGAAAGTGATTTTCTCTTGTGGCTAGTGATTGCCCTGAAGATGGGTTACATGAGAACCTTATACAACCTTTTCAACAAGGACTCTCCCATCTCCTTCTCTTATGTTTTCTTCTTTAGCAATTAATATCATGCTCTATCTACCCATCTATCTATAGTTCAAAGTGTCAACTCCCACAATAATGGGCCATATGAGAACTTCGTTGTAATTACTTTAGGAACCCTAGTATCTCAAATGGTAACTGCTCTGTAGCAGCATCTCAATAGCTTTAATTGCTTGAATCAATGAGTGCAGACATCTATGATTTTGAACTTCAACCATCTGATTATGTATCAAATTAAATAGATTTTATGTTCCCCTTTGGACAGCCTATTGCTAAACTAATTATGTCTTATTATGTGAGTTATTAAGTTTTCCTGGAAAAGAACCAAGCTTTCTTCTAAATTACTCTGTGTTCCATATTAGTTTTACCCTGAGATATTATAAAGTTAGTTTTATAGTCGTACTAGAGCTTCAATTTTACTTCACAGGTAATTCTTTTGATCTATTCCCATGTTCCTCTTCAGGCAATGCCAGGGAATTGCATGGAATAAACTGGCTTCTGGTTGGCAGTAGCACATTATCCATGCTGCCACCATATACTTCCCCAACCTTTCTGTTCATGTAGGTGGTAATTAGCAACTCTTCAGATAGGATAGAATGACTAGACATATTAAGGAATTGTTTTGGAGACTTGTTGATTAGCAAGTCCATAATAAAATTGTAGCACTTTATGGGCACATTGAGTATTTTATTAGTATTGGTAGAATTATCTGTTTTTTTTTTATTCCAAATGCTTAATGTAATGCAATTTTACATAATGAAATAAGATTCTCAAGAATACTGGTAGGGCAGGAACATGGAGATTATGGTGAGGGGAAGATGACAGTACTGAGTAGTGAAGTTCACATTCTGTCTCAGTAGGCATGACTCATCCATCAATCATTTCTTGCTTATTGGCTTTTTTAATTATAAAAGAATCTGGAGTTATCTTGGCAGTGCAGCGCAGCACAGCTAACCATGAGACCAGGAGACCCAAATTCAGAAACACAAACCTGCTCCCAAACTCCACCAAGTGTAAACTGAATATTATAAATGGAATACATTAAGCCTCTTAGGAGGGAGAGGGGGAGGAGAAAAGTGATAGAGAAGCCACACTTCAGGGACCTCTGGTAACCTTGAGATGACATTAACTCCTCAGGCATAACAGGTACTAAAAATCTCAGTTGATTCATAAAGATGGGAGAGTTAGGGAAAACATCAGTGTGAGAGAGGGAAGCAGCAAAACTCATTAAAATACGCTTAAAGGTACTTCAAGAATTTCAGGAGAAGTAAATTAAAGATTATTTTAGTGCACAAAAATTGTGAAACCTGTGTGTATAACAGACTATAAAAATTTCATGGAAAATTCATACCATGAAAAAATCTACATAAATTTCTAAGTTTTTGTATGAAAATTAACTTGTCTTTTAATTTCATTTTTTTACAAACCATTTGAAGTGCCCTCATAGTACTTCTGGCCTTTTAAATATTTAGTAAAACCTAAAATGAGGAGACTATAAAAAGATTCCTCTGTTGTATTAATGTCAAAATCTCTACTTGGAATACACATGCACAATTTCTCAGAAATGATGTGCCTATTGCCTGCTTCTAGATTTATAATACTTCAGAAATTTATGTGAACACAGAAATTCCAGCTTACGCTGACTGGCTGGTATACTTTTATGAATTTTGTGCCCAGATTATTGCTTTTATTTTTCTTTAATGGAGAAAGCAAAAGTAAAATAAATCCCAGGACCCAGCAGTCACACACAACTTTTTAACTGTTATTGTAAGTGGCATATGGCTTAATACTTGGGTTTCAAGCAGTGAAGAATCAACCTTATACAATACCACTGTATCTCAGATCCCAGTGGGCCTAACAAAGATGATTAGATATATTGAGTTCTTTTTGTCATTCAAAAAAGGAAAATCTCATACGCATTGGTGTTAGCTTCCTTTCATTTCATTTCAATTTTCAATAACCAGTGTCATCACATGTAACAGTGTCTTCATAATGAAATTTCATGTTGAATTGGATTTTTGTCTTTCAAGTGAAACAATAATGTGAAGCCGTCTAAAGTCTGGATCCTTGAAATAAGTTTTACCACTACAAAAAACAATATATTTATTCCCAAGAATGAGAGTAAATAAGAAACAAAAAATCTAGTTATTCTATTTGGAATATATACATTCTGCCTTTCTGGGGAAAGATCGTCTCTTGTTAATCAAAAGAATTTGATTAATAGATCTACTGTATGTAGAGGGAATGTTTTTCAAGAATTAGGAGACAATGAATACCAGGAAAAAATGCTCTGCATAATTAAATCCCCTTTTGATGATTTAAAAAGAGCATAGAAGACTATCACTACAAATAGTTTTCATGTGTCATTTGTTCAGATGTCTTTGTTCTTAAACTGTGTTTTTGTATGCAATTATGTTCCATCTCACTCCCACTAGTTTTCCAGTTCTGTTTCTGAGTTTGGTAGTTCAGTGTTAAATCACCATTTTGTCTACACACTTCCTGTTCCTCCGCTAAAACTGTGGTGAATCACACGGTGACATTAAAACCTCTATGGAAGTGTTTCTAGTGTCCATGTAAGCTAAGATTTACCTAGACAAATGCTATTGAGACGAACTTCCCTAAATCTGTTTAATGGTACAGATCATGATAATACAAATATACAGATCCTTGTAACCATTGGTGTGACAGAGCCTTGAAGCACTGAATCCTCTTGACTTGTTACTTTATACTAACATACTATTCCAGTTCTTTCCTATGTGGGTCAGTCTGTAAAAGGTTATGGAATGACATCCTAGGCTTATGATGTCATGCATTCATGTTCCTTTGTAAAACATCAGACTTCTGCAAAACAATATAAAGTACTTAGTTCTCTTTTATCAGCCTATTAGATGGGCTAAATCAGCATTTCCCAAGATATCATCCACTGAGCAGTGTTTTGAAGAGTGTCAGCATATATTTTACTGGAGACAAAAATATACATGTATGTGCACATGCAAGTGTGTTTTGGTAGAAATTGATCAACAAAATTTGTTTATTATGGATTAAAGTTCGGAGGGGAGCAGTCTTTTGATGTTACATTCTGGATTCCAGTCTCCTACCACTGAATATCCTGAGAGGCAGCTGGTAATGGCACATGCTACCCTTATGGAAGACATAGATTGAGTTACCAGATCCCTGATTCAGCAGGACACCATCCAAACCATTGCAAGTATTTGCGGAGTTGCCAGTTAATAGGAACACTATCTCTATCTCTATTTCTAACTCTATCCGCTTAGCTCTACTTCTATCTCTACCCCTATCTCTGTCTCCCTTCTTCTCAAAGAAATAAATGAATGTTTTAAAAAGTTTTCTTCTAAGTGGAATTTTGAGACTTAATATGCTACCTTATGTTGTGCATGTCTTTCAAGGAAAATATAATTTATTGCAGTGTTTGCCATGTCTATTTGACCCTACCAGTTTTTTGTGGACTATCAGAATCTCATTTTAATGCTAACTGGAATGAGTAGAACTGGGTTGTGTTAGTAATTTTAACTCATCAGTGGGTTAAGCAAAGTAAATCTCACATGAAGCTATTTTACTGAGTCAGAAATTTAGAACTATATATATCATTATGTTGCTGGTTCATGTAGTCACTGGAGCAAATCCAGGAAGGCACTCACCAGCCTACAGTGGTCTGAGTAGATAATCTTCAAACCACAGGCTCACTGTAGACAGGAAAGGTGAGCTACAAAACTTGTAGTTTTGTACAGGCTTAGTGATTCAGGTGAACGCAGATGCCCATATTGTGTATGTCAGCATCTCCTATATTATCCAACACTTTCTTAAAACATTTTTTCCATTGCAGGCATATAGAGTTCTTGGAAGGGTTCCACAATTTCTTAACAGCTTCATGGTCATATATTCACATGCCATTATATACACTATTCTGAAGTATACAGTTAATTGGCTTATATTATATTTGGATAGTATTACAAGAATCAAAACAGCTTTAGAACAATACCATCATTCTTAAAAAATACTTTCCTTTCTCCCTCCAGAAAGTACTGGTGACTAATCTTCTTTCTGTCTCCATAAATTTACTCTTCTGGCTATTTCATCATACCACACGTGGCATTTTGTGTTTGGCTTCTTTCATGTAGAACGCATTCAGGGTTCCTGCATGTCTTAGCACGGGTGAGAACAAGTAGCCCAGTGTGATTAGAGAAGGTCATTAGGGGAAATAAGGCTCTCTCTGCTTTTGTATTGCAAATTTAGAGCAAGAAGGAATTTCCTAGTGTTGGAAGTATATTAAGAGATACCAAAACAAAGAGAATTTGCAACATAGTTCAAACTGACACTTGAAATGAAATGGCTCTATTATGTGGAACCTTCTCAAAAGCATTTAACATCTTGCAGATTGTTTTTTTGTAAGCTAGTGTTAAGTATGAACAGTGCACTTTAATCCTGTAAGCTGTTCATCCTTCTTGCAAAGCAAGGGGGTGGTGTGACTGTTATATCACATGTCTAAAGCTTTCCAATCCATGTTCTTACATCTTGGCAGTTTTCTATAATTTTATGAAATATTTTAATATGGAAAAGTCACTTCAATTACATAGTCATTATAAGTTTTGCCAAGGTCGACTATGGATAGTTTTGTGCTCATTAGAGCACAAAATTAGAATTTTCATTGCTGCAACTGTAAACACTGTTGACTCAAAGGATTGGAGCATTTTCTTATAAAATCGTAGATAACTGATCATTGGTATTTTCCCTATGTCCCACATATTTTATTTTTTTGAAACTGTTTCCTGGTCCTCCTGCCCATGGCATATTTCTTTTGACCTAGAGAATAAAGGATTATCTCCCAAATGCAGCCACTGCACACAGCACCTGAAATAGTGGGCACAGAGACCACTGTCCCTGAGTCAGTATAAAGAAAATAAATTATTCCTTTAATTCTCTCAGCTTTAGTTGGCCCAAAGTCTGGCAGTTAGACCTGAGCAAGTCTGGAATAACCATCTGGCATACCTACATCTGTTCTCACATTTGCCAATCAGGATTTATCAAAAATCAATGGCTCGAAAACATGAAGCTCTTCAGAGGTGCTAATTTGTGGCTAAAAAATCATTCAAATGCAGCACCATTTGGTCCTCATGGAGGCTGGTTTGATTTTGGGGAATCTAGTGCATCTATTTTCTCTCACTCTCTTATATTCTCTGTTAAAAGAAGAGAAAGTGGCAAGTAGTTCATATCTAAAGGTCTTTATTCCCCTATCCATCTTTGTAGATGTTGGAATGGCTTTACTAAGGAATTTTAGATAAGTTGCTGTTGTCTGTTAATGGGTACTCATACATTCCTGTTCTCTTCCCATTAGTTAGTGTGTTATAGCGAAACGCCAACACCTGATTCTATTCTCATTGCCATATATTTTCTACAGCTCTGCTTCACCCTTCAAGTCAATCACTTGTGAAAAGCCCCTTCTATCCCTCCAGGAAAGGGAAGATGGCACTCTTTATTCATGACAATGCTGACGCTTTTCCAAAGTTCATTCTCTTGCTTGAAACTGAAAACAGCTCATTGGCTTGTGGAAGAGGTTCAATAGCCATTGGCGGAGGAACATGTTTATTATGGGAAGTGATGTTTCTGCCAGATTTCACTGACAGATTTTGAAACTGGTGCAAGCTACTGGCTGGCAGTCTTTGGGTATTAATGTCTTTTGGCCCAAGCCATGTTCTTTGTTACACAGGTGCGTTTCTGCAAACTACACAGCCATTTTTAAGATAAAAAAGCAAATAATGAATCACAAATGTGCGATTTACACCCCACCACCAAGAAAAGCTTAGGCCTCAAAGCCAAATTTTGGGTGTCTAGAATCTATATCATGACCGCCCATATATAATAGGGAGAATTTTACTTTAGTGCAGTTACATTTCTTTTTCATGCTTGTAGATTTAAGGATTAAGATGTTTTATCTTTGTGCCTAATGCGTCTGGCACAAGCAGATTTGGCCTTAAAATGCCTAAGTTCTCACTAAAATGTGTTTCCCTAGTAATGTTGTTCCTCAAAAGTGCTTTTTAAGATCAGCATTATGATATGTGAGATCTAAGAGAGGGATTACTAAACCCTATCAGTGTGGAAATTTAGAAAGCTGAAACTATCAAACAATTTCTAGCTCACTATAAGTAAAAGTAAAGAGTGTGCGAAAGATAAGATATGGGCATGTGTTAAGAATTGCACATTCCACAGAGACAGGACAGGAAATCAAAAAATACTTCAAGTTCAAATAAAACACATGACTATTTGCTTTTTGATATGTGCATAGTCTTTGCCTACAAGAATTTTATTCTCCATGAGGGAATCCACAGTGTACCAAATACTTCTTCCCATAGGATCTGGAACCAGTTGTTAAATCCAATGAAAGCCTGTCTGGTTGCATGTCTTTATGAGGCTGCGAGGTCGCTATGTTGTGCAATTGGACTATTAGACTTTAGGAGATAGAGGAGAACCGTGTGAATACATTTGTCACAGGTTAAAGGAAGCTAGAGAGCTTCTCTGGCTCTGTTTATCTTCTGTATAAAAGTGGAAGATGTCAAAATGGAGCCACACTTTAAATGTTGGAAATTCCTTTGGCTAAACAAGTCCTGATTACATGTAAAACTCTAGCGCTAGCAAATAGATACTAATATTGAAAGTGACCATTAGATTTTACAACATTTTTTATTATAACTGAATTAAACTTCAAGTTTATATATATATATATATCTTGAATGAGCCTCAATTCCTCCTAGAATGAAAGAGTGAGTATGGGACTTGAAATTATAAAACTGTTTTACTGTGTACACTTTGAGTAGTTTCAGGGAAATATTTAATGGCCACATGCCGTGATTAAACCTACCAGCTAATGATAGTGAATAAGGAGATAGTGAGATTGTAGAAAAATCTATCGTGTGAGTATCTGTGTTGTATACACTTTCAGCAAATATTTGTTTCCTGTCCCTAAAGGCAAATTTGCACCCCATGAGTTCCTTCTAGAAGAATAATGCTTGATGTTATGCGATTATGAAATTCAATATAACTTGGCCAATTAGTACCTCTTCCAAGGAAAGCAAACTGCGTGAGTTGACGCACTTGAATGGAAATTTTTTTAGCTCTACTCAGCTAGACAATTGAGGGGATGCCAAAATGAGGATGCCAACATCCACCCACAGCAGCATTAGAGTTTATTCAAGAAAGGAGATGGGTTCACATAGACAGATGCTTCTAATTTCAGGTAAATGTCAAAGCAAATGTGATAGAGAATCATTCATAAAATGTTAGAATCTGGCTAACGCCTCCCACAAGTCCTGCTAATTCTAAAACCTCTTTGGATCATGTGGGCTTACACCACGTCTGTGAAGTTCTCACGTGCTGTGTTCCTCACCTGTCACAGACTTTTGAGAAGGAACTTCTTTTTTTTAGAGATTACTTTTCTCTTTGAGAAATCATCAATCCACTGGTCTATTCCATGAAGGGCCTTAATAGCTGGAGCTCAGCCAGTGCAAAGCCAGGAAGCAGGAGCTTCTTCAAGGTCTCCCATGCAAGCACAGGAGCCCGAGTACTTAGGCTATCATCCAATGCTTTCACAAGTCGCTAGCAGGTAGCTGGATCAGAATTGGAATGGTCAGGACTGGAACCAGCCCCAATATGGAATGGCAGTGCCACAGGCAGAGGATTAGCATGCCCCACTGGAAAGAACTTTGTAGTCTGAAAATTCTCAAACTTCCAAACCACCTTTCCTCAGTAAGTAAATACACAAAGATATTTGCATACGCATCAAAGCTAACATTCTATTAAACACTGCTAAGAGGTACATCCACATATTAAACAAATTATTAAAGTGTTTTCTTTTAAAGAAAAGCTTCCCAATTTGCCTGCATCTCTTTCTGCTTTAAAATAAGTAGAGAGGGTGAGAGAAGCACTGCATCAGTGCTAAGGCTCATGTGACTCCGATTCTGTGCAGTGTGCGAATCTTGACCTGCTTATGTGTGGCTTCCTGTCTGTGAACAACAATAGGGAAAAATTTGAAAATATATAGTTGTTTCTCCCCAGCTCTTAAAGAACTTCTCATAAGGACATGATGTTAGTTTTTGAATAATTTTTTCAGATTGAAAAAAATAATTTGAATTTTAACAAATGTAAAGAACCCCTCGCACACAGTCGGGTTGCTTAAGTGAAGTAAATGCAAGAAACAGTTCAGTTTTCCCCCGCATTTGGGAGTGTTTGCACCGTGAGCAGAGGCATGCATGGCAGTGTCTGCACCATGAGCAGAGGCATGCGTGGCAGTGTCTGCACCGTGAGCAGAGGCATGCGTGGCAGTGTCTGCACCGTGAGCAGAGGCATGCGTGGCAGTGTCTGCACCGTGAGCAGAGGCATGCGTGGCAGTGTCTGCACCGTGAGCAGAGGCATGCGTGGTGGCAAGCACACTGAGCAGTGTCTGCGGCCAGCTCTCAGCTTGTCTTTCTCCTCGCTGAGTAACTTGAGCAAGTTGCAGCTCCACTTCTCATCATCTGTGACTTGGAATAGTGACAGAATATACTTCATAAGGTTGTCATACAGTTCATAATATTATAGAGATTAAATGCATTGCTGCATGTAAGTTATTTGGAGTTGTCAAGCTCTATGAGCATTTGTAAGCATGCATATCTGTGTCCTGAAGAGCCTGCCGTTGGGGTTCAGTGGCGAAAGTGCCAAATCTGGTTTATTAAGATCTAGATTTGGATTGGTTAGCTTTGTGTCCTTGAATCTTTAAAAATAAATAAATGATAAAAATATTTTTCCTGTCTTTGGGGTTCCTTATTTCTGAAGTGGGCTGATGCATCCTATAATTGCTGTGACGATTACTAAAGAGAATTAAATGAAATTCTGTGTATGAAAACCCCTGGCCTATGGCGAATGCTGAATCGACACCTGCTGAGTCTGCTCGATGCGGGTTCACAGAGCAACGGCCACCAAGGCACGCTTCAGATGATCTGATACTACTGCATTTCCCTTGCCACGGCTTAAAGCTCCACTGCTCACAGTACTGTTTATAATGTAGACAAAAAGTTCAGTGCTGGAGAAGCATCGAGGCCACACTACAAGGTCCATTTTAGTTCTAAGGCTGCTACATCCTAAACAAAATACCAAAGTAGATATTTATGTCTTTTACCAAAGTGCCCCAGGCACATCAAAACCTAAGAGTTCTGGTGGTCTCCTCTGAGGTGAATTCCTCACTCACCTCACACTGCTTGTACCAACTCCCTACCACCGACAATGGACAACCGGCGCAATTTAGCAAGAAGTGCTCTTCCCCTCTCCATTCGTGTCACCCTTCTTCTGCAAGCAGGAAAGATGTCACAGATCTATGAGAGAGAAATCAATTTCATTGCACAGCTAAGATGGAAGTAGCCATGGATACTATGATTTCTAAATGAAGATGTGGCATATGGAGACCACAGAGTGGAATTTATAAATCATAATTATAGAGGACAGACAGTAAAGTTGTCTTTCTGATGTGGACAGCAGTCTGCTCCCTTCCACATCAGAGCATTGCTCAGCTGTAGTGCCCTCCTTGCCATTACCCTGGTGACAGAACCTCACAAAGCACTTTAATTCAGATTCATTGGGTTTTACTGGTGGATAGTTGAGTGACCTCTCAGAATAAAAGCCTCAAAGTCACATGGAAAGAATAGCTGATACTAATTCAGTGTTCAAAATAAAACATACATGAAGCATTCCATTAGTGTCTTCCCCATAGCTGTTACCAAATATTTTAAGATCTCCCGCCCTGAGATGTAAGGCCTCACTTTTTCTAATGACTGTTCTTGAGCTATTTCCTTTTTATGTGACTTCTAATATTTGGTTTACCTTTTGGTGCCACTTTGAATAATGTTAGGATTCCTCTTAGTCATATGCCTGATACTTACATTTATCAGTTTGTCCAGAGAACTATGCCATTGTAATGACATAAAGAAAATCATGGGAGGGTAGGAGTTTGGGGAAGGGGACATGGGATTCCCAGAGCTCAAATAATAAAATAAATACATTTAATTTGAAAAATTGCCCAGAGAACTAATCAGTTCTGGAAAAGGGACAAATTGGGACCTTGACCATGAGCATTCATTAATAAATACTGGTGGTATGGTTAGTAAACTCTATTTAGAGACAATGTTACCAAGATCTGTCAGAGTTCAAGAGGGAATTTGTCTCAGTAGAAATTTTACAACAGCCAGATTGTTCCATTTCATAATTTGCCTGATTAAACAAATAACCCCTTTTAACACAATTGTTCTTTCCTTTCTTCTATTTCCTTCTCTTACTGTCTCTTTCCTTTTTTCTCTGGGCCTGTTCCTTCTCTCTTTGCTGTTTCCTCTCTGTCATCTCTTATCTCATAGTTCCTTTTTATCTTTCTTACTTTTAAACACTAGAATAAGACTCAGTTTGGCATTCATAGGATTGTGGGCTTTAGGACAAAAGCTATGGACACTAGAAGCTGTGCAAGAAATAAGTGGTCCCTGGGGGCTGCCATTATGTTATAGAGGATTAAGCCACTTCCTGAAGTGCTGGCACACTATAAGGGCACTGGTTTGAATTCTGGCAACTCCACTTCAGATCCCTACTGATGCAGCTAGGAAAGCAGTATTAGGGAACATCCATATAGGAGACCTTCAAGAAGCTCTTGGCTTTGACCTTGCCCAGCCCCAACATTATAGCAACTTGGATAGTGGATCTCTCTCTGTCTCTCTCTCCGTGTGTGTCTTGTGTCTTTCTTTGTAACTCTGCCTTACAAATAAATAAAAATAAATCATAAAAAAGAAACGAGGAGTTCCCACTATTCTCTTGGACTCGGTCATTAGTTTGAGCACTAAGTAGCAATTCAACTACCAGCAAATAAGTGACATTCTAGCTACGTGTTGACTCCCCTCATAAGGGGTCATGAAAAATGTTTGTGACAAAAACACTTCCACACTCTACTTTGGGAGACTGATAAATGTTGTTATCTTGTTTTCAAATATTCACTGCTGAATTGCAGTACATTTGAATGAACAATATTGGGAAAAAAATTACTCAGTAGATCAAACTGTCATTTTCAGATGTGCCTTATTTATATTATGAAAGCAAAGATGATTAGGGATTCTCCTTGTATTCCCGAACATAGTATTCCTAATCTCCTCAATGGAAGCTTTGGCTCTGTTTTTCATAAGCTTCCCATTCTTTCCATATCAAATACTGTATCATAAATATAAACCTATCATCAGCTTTAGCAAATCAATACCATAAGAGTGTGCAATGGTGCTCTCTGCAAGGGCATTACACAGTAAGGCAATTGAAAAAGAAGCTGCAATGGAATATCTTAGGAGACAGCCATTTAGATCACAAAAAGGCCATAAAAGTCACAAGCAGTTTGTGTGAAGCAGGATTCATAATATAACCTGCACAGAACTTGCTAGGAAGAAAGAAGAAAATTGTAAACCAATTTGTGGTTATAGCTTTTTCTGTTAATTCTTTTGGAATTTGAAACTTGTAAAAGTTAGAAACGTCTGCATGCCTACATTATATGGAGATGCTGTGATAACCATCATCATAGCGGCCAAACACCAATTATTTGAAGCGAATAAAGTATTTATTAACTTCAAAGTAATTAGTGTTTCTTGGGTTCCTTTAGCCATGGAATGGGAAGGTACCACCAAAAACCAGTTGAAACTAACGATTTTGGTAGTTATCCCAGAATGTTACATTTACATCTTTCAAAATCCTTTTGTAAACAGTGAATGGATATCTGGGAAGTCGAGTAGATAAGGATGACATTTGATTTGGGGTCGATGTGGACTCCAAGGTGGCACATGGCAGCAAAAGCTACTGGGTGTTTTATGCTGTCAGACAGCCAGGTATGTCCATGCTTTCAGGCTCTCAAGTCCCAATTTTTGTCTATACTAGGGATTTTCTGGGAACCACAAATTCTCTATGAATCATCTGTATTCAGACCAACTACTGTGCAAGCACTTATCATCATTTTGGTGACAACGAAACTGTGAACCCAAAATGTTTGTTAAAAGTAGTTGAGAATTGGGCCTGATGTGGTAGCCTAGCAGCTAAAATCCTCACCCTGAACACACCAGGATCCTATATGGATGCCAGTTCATGTCCCAGTAGCCGTGCTTCCTATCCAGCTCCCTGCTTGTAGTCTGGAAAAGCAGTGGAGGATGGCCCAAAGCCTTGGGACCCTGCACCTACAAGGGAGACCCGGAAGAGACTATTGGCCCCTGGATCTTGGCTTCAATTGGCTCAGCTTTGAGCAATTGCAGTCATTTGGGGAGTGAATCATGAAAAAGATCTTCCTCTCTGTATGTCTGACTTAGCAATAAAAATTTCAAAATCTTTTTTAAAAAGTAGCTGAAAATTGAATCTGGGATTGCTTGGTTCCCCTACATGGAATCTTGCATGGACCGTACTCCATTTGATGAGTCAGTTGTGGTCTGAGCCACATGTCACAAATATTTGTATATATGCGCCCCCCCTTTGGCATTAACGAACTATAACTTAATTTTTATGTTCTGTCAAGCTGGAGACAAGAGCTGACAGATTTCCTGGCCACATATAATTCTGCCCTTCTTGTTCTAGCTTTAAATTCTTCAAAAATAAGAAAATTGGAGAATCAAGATGGCAAAATAGGGTAAGGACATGTTTAAACAGAGAAACATTAGCCAGTGTGAAGCAGAGAGGGCACATTCCAGAAAAAAGGAGAGGACAGAACAACAGAGGGTCACCTGGAGACTGACAGACATAGCAAAGCAGTAGACACAACGGTGTGGTGTTGCAGTGACTGACGACCCAGCAGCACTCAGCAAGTGGCAATCTGAACTCCACCAGCAGCCGGAACTCCACCAGCAACCAGGTGGGAAGAAACTTTCACTGGGACAAAGAACTGTCCGTCCTGCTGGTCCGTTTGATTTAACCAGGAACAGAGACAGAGCAGCAGATCCCAAATAGGCAGTGTGAGAACAGGGTGGATTTCACAGCCCAGTCAGCCCCATAGACCTTAATCAGGAACCCTTTTTTTTTTTTTTTTAAGGAGGCAAAGACTATGGGACAGGACTTTTCGAGCACTGGGCTGGGAGTGAGCTCATTTCTGGCTCAGTGAACTGCAACAACGTGGCATCCTGCAGGTTCCACCCAAGACAGGTTCAGGTAGTCCTCAGACCTGATGGCTCGCAGATCAAGAACTTTAGTAGTGGCACATCAGGCGCCATTATGTACAGGGTGGCAAACAACTATAAGACTTGGGGGTAGGGTTGGGGAAGGGTTGGGGGAATCCCAGAGCCTATGAAATTGTGTCATAAAATGAAAAAATAATAATAATAATAAAATCCTTTAAGACTGCAGGGACAGTAGTGAGCTGCACATGTGTTGAACTAGGAGTGAACTCACTGAGCTCAGTGCTTTGCAGAAGTCCCACACGGATAATAATACTGACTTTGACATCATACAGGTCAAAATAGGTCCCTAATGGCCAACAGGTTCCAGCAAGATCAACACCACCAACCCAGCTATATATGACACCTGTTGTCTCCCTAATCCTGGGACCTGCTCCAATCAGAAGTGGGAGAAAGGTTGTACAGACAATGGTGCAGCCTCAGCACAGTATTATAGGAAGTGGAGAGTGGTGAGCCAGGAGCTAAGGTTACAACGACCATGGTAGAAATCTATCATAAGAACCCAGACCCGGAACTGCTTGAGGGAGTAGCACAACTGACTGCAAGCAAAGAGCTGTGTATGAACTACAATAAGTAAAATCGAACTGCAGAACTGTGGGTGACAGAGCTTAGAAACCTGCCCCAAGGAGGCAGAAGAAAGAATCTCAGAATTGGAAGATATTTTCTGTCACCAGGTGGAAACAAACAAAAAGCTGGAGGCAGAGCTGGGTCAAGCTAAAAAAAAAAGTATTCAAGAATTGAAAAGCACTATTAAGAAGCCAAATATAAGAGTGATGTGAGTCCCAGAAAGTTCAGAAAGAGAAACTGGAATTAAAGATGTATTCAATGAAATAATAAGGGAAAATTTCCCATAGTCTAGAGGAAGAATTGGGAAACAACATCCAGGAGGGGCACAGAACTCCCAACAAGCTTGACCAAAAGCAATATTCGTCATGACCCGTGATAATCAAGTTCTCTTCAATCAAACATAAAGCAAAGATCTTTATTTTTTTAAGATTTATTTTTTTTATTGGAAAGGCAGATATACAGAGAAGAGGAGAGACAGAAAGGAAGATCTTCCATCTGATGGTTCACTCTCCAAGTGGCCACAATAGCTGGTGCTGAGCCAATCCAAAGCCAGGAGCTCTTCCGGGCCTCCCATGCGGGTGCAGGGTCCCAAGGCTTTGAGCCGTCCTCCACTGCTTTCCCAGGCCACATGCAGGGAGTTGGATGGGAAATGGGCTGCTGGGATTAGATCCGGTGCCCATATGGGGTCCCGGGCACATGCAAGGCGAGGACTTTAGCCACTAGGCCACAGCACCGGGCCCAAGCATAGATCTTTAAATGTGCAAGTGAAAAAAAAATCAATTCACATATGAAGAAGACCCAATCAGACTCACAAGAGATCTCTCTCATAGGAAGGTCTACATGTCAGAAGAGAATAGAGTGACATACTCCAGAATCTAAAAGCAAAATGAAATAAAACTCTTCCACAGTAAAGAAAAGTTCAAAGAATATGCCTCTTCCCAAACTGCCATACAAATGATACTTAAAGATGTTCTCTTGGCAGAAAAGAGGAATAGCACACATTAAATACAAACGCAAATGTGAAGAACATCCCAGTGAAATAACTACAGAAGACTAAATCAATGAACAACCCACTGCTAAAATGAGAGAACCAAATTACCACCCAATCATATTAGCCCTGAATGTAAATGGCTTAAACTCATCAATCAAATGTCAGATTAATACACTGGGTTAAAAAACAAAACCCATCTATTTGTTGCCTACAGGAGACATATCTCACCAACAAAGATCAGCAGAAACTATATCTCATGGATTTTGATTATATTTTTAGTTTCATCTCTTCAAAACTCCTTCTCATTAAATTCCTCAATGACTCATAGATCATACAGTACCATCGTATTCATCAAGAAGTTTCTTCATTCCCTTTTTCATTTATTTAGTGACACATTAGTCATTCATTAGCATGTTATTTTACTTCAATGCATTTTAAATTTCTTCTTCTCCTCCTGTTATTGATCTTGTGGCTTTTCATTTAAGGGGATGTATAATAACCGTGTAATGGAAACTATCATATCAAGTAGTATGTTATTTAACTTCATGGCATTGTAAATTCTATTTTTCTTTCTGTTGATTTTGTATTGTGGGTTTTCATTTAAGGGGATGTATAGTAACTGTGTGATGGAGACTATCATATCCACATGTGAGGATACAATGCAGTATGCGTCTCTACTTCCAGACAAAGGTGGACTGCCAATGCAACTGTTTACTATATGACAATAGGATGCTGGACTCTCTGCCATTTTCCATTCCCACAATGATGGACATATATATGACTATTCATGAAGAAGTATACTATAGTAATAGTATAGGGGAACTCACTGATGAGGGAGGGGTTTAGAGAGATGATAAGGGAAATCCAAGGGCCTGTAGAACTGCATCATAAAATGATAATCATAATAATAAAAAGTAAAATTATAAAAATAAAAATCAATTATATTAGAATTGCAAATCATATAGCATGAATCTTCATGATGCACTGTTAATTACAAACTAATACACAGTCTACCCAGATCTTTATTTTGTTCTGAGCATAGAAAGGAGTTTCTTGTTTGTTCAGTTAACACTTCTTTTTTTTAATTTTACTTTTTTTATTATTATCATTTTATGATAATATCTCATTTCTCCTTAAAGGGCAATATGTCATTGATGAAGATATATGCAGTGACATTTCATCACTGTTTTACTGAATCTGATTTCAGAAAAACAAATGAATAGTAATACTTCCTCTTTTAATATCATTGGAAAACCTGACGTCCCTCAGTTATTTTTAGGTGTTAGTCTGGTTGAAGCAAGAATGTATTTTTGCACCACTGATACAGTGATGTACTGTCTTCAAATGTCAAAACACGTTGAACTGTGTGTTCTTGTCATCTAAGTAGCCTTTCTAAGTCCTGACAGAAAGAATCGTTTCTGTGTTTTTACAGAACCCACACTCATCCCAAGAAGTCCTTTCTGAAGTGCACTCACCAATGATGGCTCACTAATCTTAGTTTAAAGGGATGTTAGCCCAAAACCTACGGATGAGTGGTTGTTATCCCCTTCATGTCCTACAAAACCAGAGGTGAAAATAAACCTGGATTCATATGTGGTCTCCAGGATTCACAGTCACCATCTAAAACACTTTACAAAACAAGTCATGTTCCATTGTGTGAGTGTGACTAGGCTTAATGACCCAAGTTGGCACACTTTGCCTAGAGGTGTGGGGAGGGGAGGGCAAATTATGTAGCATCATAACTTTAGGCAGAAATGTGACATGAGAGGCCAGGTGTCAGACCTAAGTCATTCTGGTACTACTATATTGTAGTTTTCTGATCTTGAACTATACTAGTTTCCTCCAAGGCCATCAGTTTGTTCAGTCACAAAATGGTAATTACTAGACTTACAATCTCTGCAACTCCCTCCTCGCAAGGTTACTTCAGAGAGGATGTTCTTGATTCAAATAGTGTGTAACCTATAATGAGGTGTTAAACTAACATGAGATTATGTATGCATTTTCACCATGTGTTAGCTGTAGACGTGGATAAAATATCCAATCTCAACATGACTTGACCTGCAATATTCACTAGAGATTATTGTGCATGGCACTAGAGAATAGCCTATGCACTCTGAGCCACATCAACTTTTCTCACTTAGGGAGAAAAAAATCCCAAGTTGTGGTTTTGGTAGGTGCTGGAGTTGTATATAGCACTTGCCATTTCTGTGCAGTAATGACTCTTCTCATGGACTGGCAAGAACCTTATGTGTCCCACAGCCTGAAACACTTGCCTGCACCACTGTGAACTGTGTGGCATATCTGGCTTAACATTCCTTCACAAGCCTGAATACTAGTCCTCACTTCAAATAGCAGGGTCAATTGGCAGTATTCCCTTACCTATAAGTCATAATATCGCCAAATTTTCTGTCCTGTGTCTCTTCCCCATTTACCACTAGCATTTGAGCCTGCTAATTAGAATTGTACTGATCCCAAACTTTCTGTGTATATCACAATTAAAGCAAGGATTTGTTGAGGCCTTTGGCTATCAGACCTGGAAGCACGTCTTTCACCCTGCTCAATATTAACCTGCAGCTGATGCAGATTAAAATAACACAGGATTCTGGTCTTACGGCTACCACAGCAGTGAAATTTTGGCAGATGCTGCGGGCTGACTTCAGATTACAGATTCTTGGGACAAGTAATATTTTTGAAAGCTGCAAGTTGCCTCTACACAATGGGTTCACTCTTTTCATCAAAGACTGCATACATTTTACAAGTGGTTGTCCTAAGATGAATTTATAAAAATTCAAGTGTGAGATGTGTTTGCGATTTGTATTCTGAAAATTCAGCTATTCCACAGGATCTGTCCATTGCACTGCACTGAAATTTAAATTTCTGTGCTTCTTATGCTAAAAGAGAAAATTGTGAATGTTGTAATAGCCAGTACAACCCATTTATCAGAGTGATAGTATATAAATAGTGCTTCTTCAGTTCATTGGTAGCCTTAATCATTACCTGATCATAAATCACACCAACTAGCATCTGGTAATCTGCATGCCTTGCACCATTTATATCATCTCTATCAATTTATGTTGTTGAGAATGTTTATTAAATATGCTTAGAAAGGAAAAGGCAAGTAAATACCTTGCTTTCCATCCTGATTGGTAATGAAGGTTAACACACACTGCTTTACCCTTCTCCAAGTATTGTATTACAGAGAGGAATTGGATTTTCTTTCTGAAAATAAAATGGGAAATTGTGCCTTTTGCCTGAGTGATGGAGAACCAGCTCAGAACAAGATAGTGGGAAGGATTCACTCCAAAAAGAAAGGTGTGGTGATTACTGTTTAGCCTTAAGCATTATTATTTGTACTGCTTATTTACTAATATAAGTCCATTTTTGGTACAAAAGCCCTTTATTTTCCTTGAGGGAGCTCCCAAAAGTTCATAAACAGTGAATATAATGGAAAAGTTTACAATGTGTATTCTATACAATTCCAAACCCAATTTTCATGTTCCTACCATCCTCCTGTATTTTCACAGATAGTGCTGTTTGTATATTCTATTCTCCTGGACACTCTAAGTCCAAATCTCTACATTAAAGAACTTCACTCAGCTCTGGGAAATCCCCCTAATTTCATGGTGTTTTGTCTCGTATGAAATCGCTTCTTCCTAGAAACAAGAAGGGAGATGATAGATTTTAGTAAGCACAGCTCCAACCTCTACCACTGCATTACAATCCAAGTGTCTCACAATCATTACCATGTTTCCAACAAGAATCATAAAAACAAAGCAGATGTACAGTCTACTATTAGGATTGTTGACTGACCAAAGGATTCAGAGAGGTATGTCAAATTATCAACTTTAGCAATAGAGTATATTTTCTATCCTAAATTTTTCCTTCGTCATTGTGTTAAATCATGATTTTGCACTAAATGGCATATCAGAAGATATTTATCAAAGCAGGGAAGCTGTGGAAAGGAATATTTCACATTCACTTTAATATTTCTCCTTTTGATGTTTTCTTGCCTAGAGATCTAATTCCATTAAATATGTACATTTTTTTGTCTGGGAGTCTTCTTCATGTATCTTTCAAATAAATCTTAAAAGTACATAAGGTCTGTAGGCCAGATTTTTTAAGTGCAAATGAGACACACAGTAGAATATTGTCTATGAGGGCTTCCAAATTATTGATATTCGTGCCCAGCTTTACCTTGTACTTTCTGTGATGATGATAAGGAAAAAGGTAAGAATTCGATATGCCTTCCGTGGCGTGCTATCAGACCATATTAGTAACATTTAATGTCTGAAATACATGAACATCCTTTGACTTGTCTCCATTTTCATTGATTTATTAAGCATTGTCAAGACCATAATTTTGTCTGATGGACAAGGTAAATAAGTATAACCAAATGTCAAGTTAGCTTTGTACCAGATAATATTCCATTATGCCTTTGCAGATGGCTATGACTGATCACTGATTCACCATGAAACATTCCTAGAACATTGGGATCCAAGTGTTTGGTAAATTGAGGGAACTGTATTTCAGATACTCTAAACATTCTTTCTGTAGTTATTAGGTTTTCTGCTGCCAAGTGACAATCTAAAGATCATAAGATTAGACATTAGTAAGAAAAATGTGAGAATCCTGAAAGAGGAAAAAACAGAAAATCTCCTGGTCTTAAATGCATTAAAAAATACAACCATATCCTATTCAGCCATAGACATTTGGCTTGTCAAAGACATCTTTCCATAGGAAAAGTTTGTTCATTTTTCTCCCCTTACAATTTACAACTTCTACTTCTGCCTTGTCATTGGATAATTATGGTACCTTTACTCAACTAATTTTTCTATAATCAGAGATAAGGATGTGTCAAGGTAACCGCATGTAGGATGAAATGGCAAAATGAAGGGAAAGCACAAAATACGTTGCTTTTGCAAAACTGTCATCAAAAGGATAGCCAGAGCATAAATGATACTGTTTTGGCTTCAAAAGGGTAAGCAGGTGTCTTTGAAGTCCCAAATGAGCTGTGTACAAGCTTGTACAAACAAGCACAGAATCAGGCCTGTTTGTTATTCACACAAACAGAGTTTAAACCATCTGAATTCCACAGTTCCCAGAATTCAGATGGTGCACAATGGCCCATAATGAGCAGCACCTGTGCTTACCTCAATTAGCAGACAGTTCTGAACAACGGCAGAAAGGCTTACTAGAATTTTTTTTCAATACTAGATTTAGTTATGTCTTTCATAATTGGATTCAAAAGCTCAACATTTCATTTTTCAATGTATTCGTAAAATTTGTATGAAAAAGTCTGGCATTTATTCAAAAGAAATAGTCTATGAGAAAAAAAATTGCAAAACAGCCAAGTGCTGGTAACTAAGCAGCCAAATTACGGTCCAAGCACTTGGCAAATACACCATCTTTTTATTATTTCAGTAATTGAATTTCTGTTAAGGCATGGAACATAATTTAACATGAGGAATTTATTTATAATACAATAGTGTTTCAGTTATAAATGCATTATTATTGTCACTTTTAATGGAGTCTTATGTATTCCCTCCGAGACTGTGGCAGACGTAGACAGCCACTGCACCAGTGTTGTTTGTAGACAATTGAATTAATTGGAGACAGGGTCATTAACTCGACCTGAATACCTCTGATTGCTTCTGTAAATAAGGTTAGAGAGCAAATGGCTAATCTTTGTTGTCATTATAGATTCCTCTTACATTTTCACACTGCCTGGTATATTAAGATCATTTGACTAAGCAGCTTTTCAGACTCTCCTTATATTTACAGTATTGTCTTGCATGGCACATAATCATAATTGTATGAGAATTACATTACAATCCCCATATCTTTATAAAACACGATACTAGAAAAGAACCTATGTTGAATCACAACTCATAAAAACCATTAGACCAATAAATGAATAAACCACAATGTATAAATGATCGTATTAAAGGAAAATAAAATCACAAAGCAAAGTTTGCTTGGATCTCTTGCAGATCCATGTGCAATTTGGAAGCACATTTAACACAGGATGGGCTCCCAAGGACGCCATCTAAAGGGAGAGCACAGCAAAGAAAGCACAGATTAAAATCCTTTTGTGTTTCACTGTATTCCATGCCCTTTCTTGTCCTTTCCTAACAACCTTAATGACATACAAGTTATCTGTAGCTTAAGTTTGTCCTTACTCATTCTGGAATGGAGTTGTTCGTGAATTATTTCAGATGCAGATAATAAATGCTTTTACCTATTTGGCAAGCAATGTTCTTTTTATAACATTATTTTATTATTTTCATGCAAGATATTTAGAAGGGATTTAGAGGGAGAAGTCTTCTCCCGGTATAATGATTGAAGAGCATATCCTGAGCACATCTCTAATAATGGTTTTCCTAAATCATTTTGAATTTTATCATTGTGTAACATATAATATAATTAAGAAATTAACAATATTATGTTCAATAATGAGCCTATTGTGAGCAAGATATCACAAAAATGTGGAAGAAAAGCACCAGGGGGCAGGGAGCAGACAAGCAGAAGAGGAAGGAGGAAAGAAGAGGAATTCTGTGCTTTGTTATTTTTCTTGACAAGATAAAAGGTTAGCTGAAAAGATCAGAGAGCTCATCAACCTAGATCTGTACTAGACAGTCTGTGCTTCAAAAAGAGTAGGTCAGTTCTACATAAACATGGGTCCTATAAGGAATTTATCATTGTCATTTCAAGCCACTAAAGTCTATCAGTTTTTGTAAGTTTCAGGACTGACTGAAAGCATAGAAAGTTTCATTGCATTTTCGATGAGCCATACCCAACAAATACAAAACGGAAGTAACCATCACTTCAGGTCTTTCAGAATTCTGGCGTTTACACACACTTCAATACTAACCCTTATGAATACAAGGAAAATTGTAAGTAATATAATTAGTATCCTACATATGAATGTTCATGCATGTGCATTTAAGACATGGCTGGAACCTACTAAAGGTTAATATAAGCACTGACTGGAAAAATGATATTTATTAAATGACTAAAGGGCCATTATGTGCTGCAGAAGTCAGAATTTCTGTTCTGAGCCAAATAACAGCAATGATATTTTAAAAATTGACTATACCTCATTTAAATGTTGGTATTGATCTGAATAGTTTTGTTTTTCTCTCGCCAGATTTTTTAATTTTTATATTTTATTATTTTATGATTCAGCTCCAAAGGCTCTGGGATTTCTCCTTCCACCTCCTCCCCCCCGCCACTGTTTCCCCTATATTATTACAATGGTATAGTCCATCATAAATGATCATAAGTCCATCATAGTTCTATTTGAGTGTATCCTAATATTGTAGTTATGCACAATGGCAGAGTCCAGAATCCTATTGTCAAGATATATCTCACAGTTTCATTGGGAGTCCATCTTTGTCTGGAAGTAGAGATGCATACTGCATTGTATCTTCACATCTGTATATGATAGTCTCCATTACACAGTTACTATACATACCATTAAATGAAAAGCCATAAAACAAAATCAACAACAGAAAGAAAAATAGAAAATTCATAACAACATGACATTAAATAACATGCTGCTGAATGACTAATGTGTCGCTAATGAAATGAAAAACAAAAATCTTCTTGCAGAAAACAATGCTACTGTATGACCTATGAGCCAGTGAAGAAATTAATAAGAAAAAAAAGCTTTTTTGAAGAAATGAAAATATAAACAAAAATATCAACACCCCCTGAGATGTGTTAAAACAGTAATGAAAGGGCTATTGGTCTTGTGTTTTGCATGAAGGTTGTTTTATATCAGGGAGAACATATGATGTTTGTCCCATAAGATTGGCTTACTTTAACTGAGCATAACAGTCTCTACTTGGGACCATTTGGTTGCAAATGGTAGAATGTCATTATTTTTGATGGCTGAATAGTATTCCATGAAGTAGATATACCACAGTTTCTCCATCCATGCTTCTTTTGATGGGCATCTGTGTTGAATCAATTCTAAAATCAATGCTGAAATTATTTTATTTCTCTTGGCATCAGCCTTCCTGCTTTTTAGCTGGTAGATATATACATTTGCATATACATTCCCTTTAAAACAAAAATGCACACATGCACACGCTCAATACACTTTTACACAGGTTCACAAGCAATACATGTGCCCACATATTCTTCAGACATTTTGAAATTAGTCATAGTGAAATACGTATTAATGTACAATTATAGTCAAAGAGATCATTTTGACATTTAACCTTTCTGGTAAATATTTCTCTACCAGGGTTTTATTTGTGTTTTTGTTTTGTTCTGTTTTTACCTTAGTTTCTAAATGGCAGAGTAATATGGCCAGGTTTTATCTTCAGGTATCTGGCACCTGGAGTAGAGTTGGGCTCATGGAAACAGCACCGGGGTTTGAGATAATGATACCATCAGACCAAAAATACACTGGTATCTCACTAAGCCATGTCTTCTATGGTTAGCAAGTAGGCATCCTTTTTTTGGGGGGGGGGTGGAACTTTTTTTAAAGATTTATTTATTTTTATTGGAAAGGCAGATATATAGAGAGGAGGAGAGACAGAGAGGAAGATCTTCTGTCCGGTGAGTCACTCCCCAAGTGACACTAATGGCTGATGCTGCACAGATCCGAAGCCAGGAGCTTCTTCCAGGTCTGCTGTGAGGGTATAGGATCCCAAGGCTTTGGTTCATCCTCCACTGCTTTCCCGGGCCACAAGCAGGGAGCTGGATGGGAAGTGGAGCGGCCGGAATTAGAACTCCTGCCCATATGGGATCTCAGTGCATTCAAGGCAAGGACTTTAGCCACTAGGTCACTGCGCCGGGTCCCTTGTTGGGACATTTTAACTATACCTCCAAGTTTTTATCTACACCATAGTCCCTAGGACATGCCGCTGTACTTAACTGGTGGGGACTCTGTAGCCTTATGATTTGCTGTTAAACCTGCTAAAATTATATGACCACACACTCAACATATAAATTCCCAGGTTTTTCTGATGAAGAAATTTCTCATAAATGTAACTCAAAAGGTATTTTTAATTGCCGATTTTAAGCCCTTTTTATTGTAAATTCTTCCTTCTTTGGAACTACTAAGTTTCCCAAATTCCTCCACATAAACATTCCTGTAAATGACAAATTGAAGCACACTGACCTTGTCACTAATAGCCTGTTTGTCATTATCACAGGTCCTACCAGCAGCTGGTGAAACGCCTTGTTTCCTTTTCTTTCTGGATCAGCTTTTAATTGTCTTTGTTAAGTGAGATTGTGATTGTTCTTTTTGCCAATGTGGACTTGTGCACACTGACATTCCCCATACAGGAGTCTTGAATAAGCTGGCTTGCACTTAAGTATCTTCTTATCGGTGGCTATGGAAAGACTTTGTTGACGCAAAGGCAAGATGGAGCAAAAACAAATCAGAGTACCCTTTCCCTCATTTGCACTTTCCCTTCTTGAATTTAGCGGTGAAAGTAGAAGGTCAGATTTTCAGGCAATGTTAAGGGACTAAACAGTCAGTGTTTCCTTTATTGTCATTCAAAATAGCAGATGTGAGAAATTCTTTTGAAAATAGCCAGGTTTTTGATTTAAAGGGTTTTTCGTTGAAGTTATAATACATCAGGTATAAATATGACATTGATAGTCTTTGGCAAAGAATGAAAGTGAATTCTAGTAGAAACTGTCATTTCCCTCCCTATTTATTAATGGTCTTTGTGATTTATAGTAAATGCTGGGGAGGATTTTCAAGCACATTTATCATGGGAAGAGACACCTTCTTGATCTTAATGTGAGAATGTCATAATTAGCAATGCATGTGGGCTATGAGATTTAGTTCTGTCTTCTGTGGAAGTCCTTCAACATCACATTTAATCCCAAATTGATTGAGTATTTTTTTCTTCCATGAGGAAATTAATTATGCTACTGGAAAATCACCAACTACAGAGGGAGTTAATATCAGGCACAATGTCTACTGGGCTGGTTAATGTATCAAAATGATATGACAAGAATTGTTCATGTCCCACACAAATTGGAATAATGAATAATAATTTTAATTAAAAGCATGGAGTTATATTGGTGTGTAGCACTCATTTTCTGTTGGAGCCCATGCTGTTTATTACTCATGTTCATGCATGTATGTATACTCTGTGACTCGTCTACTGTCATTGTTTTAAATATTAATTACACAGAAAGTATCTATTCAAATAAGTTGCATTGCCAGTTAAAATGAAGCTAAACAGAGTAATATTGTGACATGACAGGTCAACAACCTTCCAGTCAGTTTAAAGTCTTAAAATTCATTATCTGGCAGCCTGTTTGCCTAGTTGTTTTTTTTTTATCAAATGATGCTTACACTTCTGTGTGCTTTTCCTTTCAGCAGTCTGGTCTTAGTATTGATTTCTGTTGAGAATAAGTAATACATAGACATTTCATTGTTAAGTGTTTTTCTCTCCCAGGTAACATGGTTCATGTTACATTTATAGACAATATAAGGCCATAAGGACAGTTATTTATTAAAAGAAAATTATATACACATTTTCGTTCTAGTAGCTTGAAGATATATACAATAACTTTACAGAATGCTAGCTACCATCATGGCATCTATAATTTGCTGTGAAGGTTAGCACAATCAAATAAAATAATTTAAGAATAGTTAAATTATAAACTGGTTTAAGCTAGTGAAAATATGTAAAATCATGGGGACATCTGTAAGAATTAAAATCATTCAGCAAAGAACTCTTGCTATTTGAATTAAAACCTGACAGATCCATAGTCAAGTAGAAGAGCATTACTTCAACAAAGGTAATAGGGGAAAAGCAGTACAGAGACAGTGTACCGGCAAGGAATACCAAATTAGGAGGTGTACAGAGAATAGTGGGATATAAGCCTGGATCGAAGGTAGATTTCAGAAAATGTAATATAGAAGAATACATCTATCTGCCACGAGGAGATAATGAATTCTGCAACCAAGACATTTTCTAATACAACATGCTGCCGCAGGCCAGGTACAAAACAGCTAAAGCTTTACATCTTTTTAGAAGAGTAAGAAAAGAGATTTCTGTTTGCAGTGGGGAGTGGGCAGGGTAAGGGTTGCTGGTGACAATTAAGGAGCAGTTTTAGTATACCAAAGTGTCCCAAACCCTAAATACTGGATCTAAATAAGCTTATAGTAGTGAATATGTGAAACTGGAAAATGCTTCCCACATCTTCTTAAAGGTTCATGGAGTAGGACAGTTGGCGACTTTTTCTAATTAGGAAAATACCATATGGTCTGGGTGTCCATCTGGTGCAGTGCCTATCCCCATGGCAATGTATTCTGTTATTGATTCTTCCTCTTCTTGGGGTTTGACACAGCAATTCACGAGCATCAGCTTTTGCCATTGACTTAAATTTTTAACTTGGGCGCTTACAATATATTTCATACATGATTGTGAAGAATATGTAAAAAGGAATTTGTGAGCTTCAATTTAGAAACTGTGTATATGACTTTGAATTGGCCAACCACAGCAAAAGGTTTCTAACATAAATGATCGGTGGCCTTTGATATTTTCAACACCAAATGTTTGCAACCTGTCTCATCAGATCACTTGAAGTAAATATCCGGGAGTGATACTGAGTTCCTATTGCGTTTGGTATGACTTAAGGGATAGATTTTGCAGTGGATTTCTGATCATCTCATTACCTCAAACCAGACTTGGTGGTTAGGCAATAGTCACAGCAGCTAAAAATCATGGAGCTTCAGTATAGTTGAGGGATAACTGTTCCTTCTACTTCCCAATGTTACCGTGGCAACAAAATCTTTTGCCACAAATGGTAAGGTCATCAGAGTGTCTGTGCTAAGAAACTATTCTGGTCTTTTTGTTGATATTCTGTTGAGACCAGAAGGCATGGTGCAATAAGGAGGTTAATGTGCCTACCTGCAGATACAGGATGAATCTGGGGAGAATTCTCCCAGAAATATGTAGAGAAGATTTTGTGGCTTTACTCAGGGGTGTGGCGGATGCACCCAGCACTTTACAGACTATGTGGCTGAGAAAGCCTCTGGCCTTAAAGGCTCATACTCTAGATTAGGTGTCTGTGTTACTAGGAAACAGATCAGACATGAAGGAGAGCTGATAATACTGATAAGGAAATTTGGCACTGAGAAACATCAAGGAAGAAGTATTGTCTAGGGAAAGATTGGAAAAGGGATGCCCACTAGTCAAATGGAACAGTTGCTTTAAGCATGAATGGGTAAAAGGAAATTAGCAAGGTTAAAGGCAGAGGATTCCTCTGAATTGATCTTCAATTTACATGAGCTTGCCACATTGTGCTCTGTATTTTCCGAGGGAATTCAGCCTAATGACCAGCTGCCATCTCTTGACAAGTAAATACCATCTTCAGACTAACTGTAAACAGAATAAGGAAATTCCTACATAGAAGCAGCAGTTTTAAGTAACCCAGATGAAATACTCCACTCCACCAAGGAATTGTAACTGACATAATTCTTTACAGAAGGCCCTGACCTTATTGTATATTCCAGGAGGCTGGCCCCTCCGGGTATCTTGTGAGTGTAATCTGCCAATCAAATTCATTGTTTAGTTTGGCAGAGGCAAAGGCTCATGGGATTAGAATTCACACCCTATCTTGCCTTCTTTCTCTCCCTCACTCTAACTTGTAAAAATGGACTTTAAAAGCAAAAGGTACATGTGTCGGGAGAGCAGAGAAATCTTCCACCTTCTTAGAATGTGTGAGGTAGACGCTAAGTATAAGCTATCAAGAACATAACAGGTAACTTATAGAAAACAGACTCGAATCGGCATTAGACATTAGCAAAACTATGAAGACATACAGGGGGAATCAAGAGTGATCCTGACAACCTCTTAACAGGAGGTCATATGCACAGAGCAGGGGGGCACACCAGAGTGGAGCAGGAGGATAGGAGGAGGCTTCTATCCCAACCCTGGAGACTCCGGGATCCCCATGTAAGACTATCAGTATGGGCACCAAGGGCTATATCCCAACTGCCAAGGAGACCATGTAGAATTGGAATGCCCTCGTAGGCCAAGAACTCCAAGGTCATCCACTCTCTTTCAGATCTCCCACATAGGATGGAAGATGCCCAGATCCTTCCTCACAGGATCTCATGTCATCGGAACAACAGCCAGGAACCCTGAGCAGTCCTCAGAAACAGAAGAACAGCAAACTTCCTTCGGGACTCGGGAGAGGGGCTTTCTCTGGTCCTTACTTAGTTCCAACTTTGGCTCCCCACCCTGTCTTGCAGTGACCATCAGGGTTGCTCTGGAGCCCCTCCCCCCAAAAAAAATAGATCAAATAGACAGAGACTTATAAGGAAAGCTTAGAATGGACAGGAAATGGTCAGCTTGGACTCACATATACCTTACTAGGTAGGACTCAAAGATTAGTTACTCCTCACGAAGATATTGAAGATTTCTCTGCACATCGCTCCTAAAACTCTTCTGCATCTCAACTGTTGACATATGCCTTGTTAGAGTTAGAAGCCAGTTTGGAATATCTGAAAATCCTCTAAGTTCAGAAAAAATTATGCTGCAACAGTATAAACTGCTAAATACAAAAATGAAAATAGACATGAGACAGCTGAATAGTACCCTATACACGATTTTAAGGTGTATAGCAGCCAGTTGTGTATAAACTAAAATTGAAATGTCAACGAAGTAGTCACAGGATGTGGTTAAGAACTTGCATTTTCTAACATATTGGTCACTCAATACCATGTCAATTAATTCCATAGTGTTGTAAATTGTTGATGTTATGCTGTGGCTTTTCATTGGACGGGATGATATTCTGCCAACTCTGCTTTCAGACCAGAGATGGTCTCCCCAAGAAATTGTTGAATTTATTTGGACAATAAGATGCTAGACTCTATGCATGGTACATGCTTACAATGAAAGAATCCTGACTGGATTTGAACTGTACTACTGCAACAAAGGGGTGGGGCACGGGGAGAGGTTGAGGGAATCCCAGAGCCTATGAAACTGTGTCACAAAATGAAATGAAATTAAACTGCTGTTTTCACAAAAAAAGTAAAAGGTACAAAAATATTTGGGTGCATATGATGATTCTTCTCACCAGTTTGACTTTTGACTGGAATAGCTCTGTCTGAATGCAGAAAAATCAATGCAGGCTGTTTATTCCAGAGATAGTAAAATACAGTTTGTTCTCCCCTCTGCAAATGTTTTGCTTAAGACACAGTGGTTCAGAGAGTTAAGATGGCCAACCACGGAGGGTTGGTGTAGGGGAGAGTGCAGAGAGCGGGACAGACCTGGGCAGAGGAGAGAGCAAGAAGTGTAGAATTGCAGGGAAAGGTGTCAGAAGCTCCCTGGACCTCATGGAACAAAGAGGATCCACACAACTTGGTGGGTAGCCCCCCAAAAAAGAGAGGGAAAAACCCCTCAAGACAGCGGCCTGTACCCAGAGCTGCCGGAAGTGGATACCACTAGAGAGCTTGAAACTTGCTGAGTCAAGAATCCAGGCAGGGGAAAAGTTCATGGAGCCTCAGCCAACCCAGAGGAGACAGAGGGAGTTGGAAGGAACTTTACAACTACCTCGACCAGCAGAGCCCCCAGCGGCAGTGGCAACAGACTGCTGGAATGGCTGAAAGTCCAGTGAACGCAGGGGTGACCGGGCAGAGGTGTTAGCCGAGCGGGGGTCCTGAGAGCCCACTCATAGAGAAGGGAACGCCTTTGGAGAAGGAGCAGAGGGGAAGTGAAACACACAGGCTAGAGCCATGCAGAGAGTGCCCCAAACGTGCGCAGTGGCCCCAGGGAATCCCCAGCAGTGGCAGTGGAAAAAGTCTGCGGGAGTGCCAGAGGCTTCAACAGGTGGTGGCAAACCTTACCCCAGGGGGGGCTCTGGAGGCCTCAGTGGCCATGGCCACCAAGACCACAAAGGCGATCCTTAGCTAGAAAGACCCTTAGATCCCCCTTACAGCCCCCTCAGAGCCCTTGGTGGCGGCAACAACTGACCAAAACCGCGGGAGTGCCAAAGGTCACAGTGGCAGTGGTGAGTGTGAGCCCTGGGGCCACGCGAAGAGCGCTCTGAAACTGCTCCCTCCCAAGGGCACTAGGGTCTGAGTCTGCTCAGGGTCTTCCAAATCCCCTCAGATCAGAGACATGGAGTCCCCAGGCTACAAAGTTTCTCTCCTGCTCTCTGCCTGTGAGGGTGCACTTGGGTCAGTGCTGTAGCCAATAGACTCACTGGAACCCAGGTGCAGAGGTACAAATCCAGGGGTAAAAAAAGCTACCCAACCCCCCACCTTCACCTGCCATCCCCCATAAATGCAGAGAATTACACTCCTGTTTCCAAACCGTGTGGCAGTAGCTGGACCATACCCGCTCTAGGCTACTGTACTGAGATCAGAGCCTGTGGACAAGCAAGTCAGAGACTAAAATCCCCAAAAGACAAGAAACCACAACGCAACAGAATGAACATGGCAGAGGAAAAATATTCAGATATGGAGGATAGCCAGATTCAGAACACACAACAAATGAAATACCTGGAAGAAAATCTAATCAAAACTAAGGAATATATACAAGAAATAAGCAACATAATCAAAAAGTCAAATTTCAAAATTATAGGAATTGTGGAGGGTGTGGAAAAAGAACCAGGATTATAGGAGGTGTTCAACAAAATTGTAAAGGAGAACTTCCCAAACTCGGGGAACATAAAAGTAAGCCAAATCCAAGAAGGAGAGAGAACACCAAGTAGATCTGACTCCAAAACACCCTGACCCAGACACATTGTAATCAAGCTCCCCTCATACAGAGAAAGGATGTTGAAACAAGCAAGAAAAGAAGGCACAATAACATCTAAAGGAAAACCAATCAGAATCACTGCTGACTTCTCAGAAGAGACCCTTCAAGTGAGACGGGAATGGGGCAACGTAACTGTCAACCAAGAATATTGTGCCCAGCAAAGCTCTCATTTCTATTTGAAAACCAAGTTAGATACTTCCATATAGAGAAGCTGGAAGAATTTGCCCACACCAAACCAGCCCTAAAAATACTCCTCAGTGATATACTGAAGTCAGAAAGAAAAGAAATGGACCAGAATCAAAGATGGCAAAGGGGAAGATCTCCACACTAAAACACATAAAAGCAATAGCTAGACAGACACCAGCACACACACTCACACACATTCAGTCATGACAGGGCTAAATCACAATCTGTCAATACTAACTGAACACAAATGGCCTAAACTCCTCAATCAAAAGACATAGATCAGCAGAATGGATCAAAAAGCAAGACCAAACAATCTGCAGCCTATAGGAGACACACCTAACCAGCGAAGATGGGAAGAAGCTGAAAGTGAGAGGATGGAAAAAGACATTTCACATGAATGGAAAGGAAAAGAGCAGGTGTAGATATTCTAACCTCAGATAACATAGACTTCAGTGTAAGAGATATCAAGAGGAGTCCCGGCACAATAGCATTGCGGTTAAAGTCCTCCCTGGAATGCACAGTGTCCCATATGGGAGCCAGTTCTAATCCCAGCAGTCCCGCTTCCCATCCAGCATCCCTGCTTGTGGCCTGGGAAAGCAGTCAAGGAAAGCCCAAAGCCTTGGGACCCTGTGCCCACATGGGAGACTCAGAAGAGGATTCTGGCTTCGGATTGGCTAAACTCCAGCAGTTACAGCTGCTTTGGGTGTGAACCATCAGACGGAAGACCTCCCTCTCTGTCTCTTCTCCTCTCTGTATATCTATCTTTCCAATAAAAAATAAACAAATCTTTAAAAAGAGAGAGAGAAAGAGATATCAAGAGGGACAAAAATGGATACTTCATAATAATAAAGGGCGCCAACAAGTAGAAATACAATAATAAATGTGCCATGCCAAACACGAGAGCACCCAGCTATGTGAAACAATTAGTAACTGACTTAAGAGGAGACATTTATGCCAAGACAATTATTGCGGGGGACTTTAACACACCACTAACACCCTTAGATCAACAAAACAGAAACTCAACAAAGAGACAACAGAACTCACACAGACAAGAGAAAAAATGGACTATATATATATAAAACCTTCCATCCCAAGGACACAAGGACACAGAATACACTTTTTTTTTTGGCTATGCATGGTACCTTCTCAAGGATAGACCACATGATAGAGCACAAAGCAAGTCTTACTGAATTCAAGAAAACAGAAATTATACCATGTATCTTTTCAGACCATCACAGAATAAAATTGGAAATCAACAAATCAAAACACCCCAGGAAATATGTAAACTCTTGGAAGTTGAACAACATGCTCCTAAACAAACAATGGGTCAGAGAAGAAATTAAAGAAGAAATAAAAAATTGCTTGAAACTAATGAAGACTCAAACACAACATAGCAAAAATTGTGGGATACTGCCAATTCAGTTTTAAGACATAAATTTATTGCAATTGGAGCCCATATCAGGAGCGACAGCACATATATTAGCTCAGTATATGCCTGAAGGATTTAAAAAATCAACAAAACTAGCCTCAAAATGCACAAAGCTTGCATTCAAAATAAGGGAAGAGATTAACCAGATAGAGACCAAAAAAATTCATATGCAAGATCAATAAATTAAAAAGTTGTTTCTATAAAAAAATAAACAAAATGAGATAGAGATCTGACAGAGAAAGAAAACTACACACTGATATCCCTGATGAACGTTGATGCTAAGATCCTCAACAAAACACTAGCCAATGGAATACAAAAACACATCAGACAGATCATTCATTCAGATCAAATGAGATTCATCAACCATGCAGTGATGGTTCAACATACGTAAAGATATAAACATGATACACCATATCGAAAAACTGAAGAACAAGAATCATATGATTTTCTCAATATTTGCTGAAAAGGCTTTTGACAAAATCCAACACCACTTCATGTTAAGAACACTAAATAAAGTAGGCATACAAGGAACAATCTGTAACATAATTAAATCAATATATGAAAAACCCAATACCAACATCATATTGAATGGGGAAAGACTGGAAACCTTCCCACTACTAATATCTGGAACCAGACTAGACTGTCCACTATCACCACTACTATTTAATACAGTACTGGAAGTACCTGGAAATGCTATTAGACAAGAAAAAGGAATCAAATGAATTCAAATGGGAAAGGAGGAAATCAAGTTATCTTTGTTTGTTGATGACATGATCCTATACATAAGAGAACCAAGAGACTCAATAGACTGCTATAACTAATATGAGAGTGCTGAACATAATGTCATACAATGATAAATTGTCCAAACGTGATGGTCAGAAATGGATCACAGCAACTGACTTCTAATGTAATGCTCCTCTCATGAAACTAAAACTGTCTCTAAAAGCAGTATGCAAATGTAGCTATCATAGCTATTTAGGTACATGAAATGGATTGAAAATGGCAGATAGGACATAGGCAGGAAAAAAGTGACTAAGGGCTTGGGTCTGGCCACCCACAAGAAGGGCAAGCAAGCCCAGACTGGATATAAGCAAAATGTAATTATTGAAAGTCATGGCAGAATCACTCATTGCTATCACTCAGAAAGGAAGTAACAGATAAGATAGACGAAATAGGTGCTAACAGCTGGTGATTGAAAAATGTAAGGAGTCATTCATTTTCTGACCCCAACCCTAACTAAACCCTAACACTGTGACGGTAAGCTACTGGATTCTTCCTCACTCCTCACTCTGCTTCCTGACACATCAATTGTTCATCAAGACTCCCTTCCCAGGGTGGGCTCGAATTTTTAGACTTATCTAAAAGAAAACTGCATTTTATAAACAAAAGAAAACTTTCTGAGGTGTAAGTTGCTGTACCTACAATTTAATTATTTGGACCTCGCATCAGCTTTTCATTTCTGCTATAACAAATTACCTCAAACTTAGTGTGGTTTCTGCCAAAACATTACCTTAAATGTAGTGATTTTAAACAATACAAATTTGTAATGTTTGAATGCTGAAAATGACAAGTCAGATTATTTCAATCTCATAAGGCTACCAAGGTGTCACCAAGGCTGCATTCTTCTGTGATAACTATAAGGATGAAACAGTTTCCTGCTGTTTGAACCTAAAGACAGAATTTAATGTTTTATAAATATAACCAAATGCTACATTTTTCTTTGTGGCTGTAAACTGAGGGCTACTCCCAATTCTAGAGCAATTTCCAGAGAAATTAAACAGTGGTGTATTTTCCCAATGTGCAAATAGCAGTGCTCTGAAAACAACATGGCCCGTTAGCCAGTATTAACCTCTTGTCAACATCTACTGAATACAACTGGTACAACCCTGTCCATGCACTGGAGAGTGGCCTGCTGCACAAAAAGCTACAGTGTTTGCCTTTCTGTTGCCCATCTTCCATCTTCAAATCTAACGTGGCAGGTTCTTTTCACATTGCATCACTTTGATCTCTTCTTGGGCCTTCCTATTTCATTTTGAAGAGCCATTGTGATTACATTGGTCTCACCTGGGTAATCCAGGATCAAATCAATATTCTAAATATTCTTATTTACTTTTATTTCCTTTGTCTGCTAAAATAGTCACTTTTCTAAGAATGAGGATGTGGGCATCTTTGGATGAGACACTATACTGTTCATCAGACATCTTTTTTGGTCATTCAGGCCTTGAGTCACTGTCATGTGTAATGACTTGCCTACAAGCATGAATATGAGTGGATAGATGTTTTATTACTCTTTGCAAGCAAATCAGAGAGATTCCATGTTAAACACCAGGACAGAAAACAACACAATTACCAATTGTATATATGTTGGCCAAAAGTTATCTCCTTGCAACTGACAGAGTGTTGCAGCACACTCTGTTGTCAATGATGGAATGTCTACTCCTCAGTAGATTACATAATTTGGAGAGATTGCACTTGATTTGGAGTTTCTTATGATAATACTGGGATATGAAATATTTTACTTTCAGGGTCCATATCACAGAAAACAGAAAGGTATTAGAACCACTGGCCCTCACTCCCTACCACTTGCATTATTTGTACCAGAGAAACTCTATTTTTGCCTGTTTATCCTGTGCTTCTCTGCACACTTTCTGTTGTCGTCTATTTATTAGTGTGCTTTGGATTTGGACAGATGGGCTAAAAATATTGTTGGAATGTAGAAGAAGTAAGAAAATGTTCCAGAAGTACTGATACAGACAAAAAATGGCTCCTTCCCCTCGTCTTCGTTGGAACAAAATCAGAAATTAGGGAATCCACCTCTAGTAGTCTGATGCTGTGGGAAAATGCACTTCTCATCAGGAACCTAAGGACAGAGAGGGCAATGAGGAAGGATGAGACAGAAAGTCACTGTAGATGTTGATTCATTTTTCTGTGTTTTCATAATAGCCCTTTTTATTTTTAAGGTGATTTGTTGATCGATTCTTAAAGTAACCAAAACTACATGGTAATTATAACACATTTCTCACCAATTCTCATTTTAAAATGATATTAATACAGAGAACAAATTAAATGTAGTTTGTAGATACAATTCTAAGACTCCTCCAGTTCCTTCTTTCCTTCCTTTCCTTTCTTTTCCTCTGTGTATCAGTATCAGTCCAAATATAGTTTTGTCAAAATTTGTTTTAAATCTTTGTCAAATCACTGGTTAAGAATGACATATACTATGGTCTCAATGGTTAGTGGTTATTTTACAAGTATGGTATATCAATGAAATAAGCATATTTTTACTTGTTCATTGCTTGTAATCTTTACCTATATTCCTACTGAACTATGGTCTTTTTACTTTTTTACTTGATATTGGTTCGTTTGCCCCAAGTTCATGCTTTTAGAACTCAATGATATTCTGCAGCATAAAATCATTCCATATTATCTGGTAGATTGACACTGAATCTCTATAAACTGGAGAACAAACATTTTGGTGAAATTCATGAAAATTTCAGCTAAAGTCAAGGTTATAATATATGATTTCCCATTAGACATCTTGTATTACACGTCTTTGGCAACTCTTGGGCCCTTTAAAAGGCAATGGGGACTTGCATGTCACATTTTCCCATGTACATTTCCCACTACGAATTAATTATCTATTCTGGAACTTGTGCTTCTTGATGGTCACACAGCTTGACAAAGTGGACAATTCACCATCCCTATTTATCTTTTAAGGAAGGAATGTATGGTTTAGTTAGGATTAGATTCAAATAGTACCAATATAGATGTTTAGTTTGCTGGAGGCTATTCATCTGAATTATTGAAAAGTCTGACTTATAAAATAGAAGTGCAGTTTTGATCCTCTGAGGTTTATTCAGTAGTGCTGTGATTTCTAAGTTACTGACTAGAGAAGATTGTTTCACACTTAAGGAATAGATTTGATTACACAAATGTTTCCGAGTGAATTTTCCCCCAAGGTCTATGAACAATCTCCCTTCAAATCCTCTGTACACTTTAAATACATAAATATTAGAATCTTCAAGTTACGACACACCTTAAAGACCACCCAACCAAAATTCAGACCCACACTAGGAGCCCTGCTGCTATTTCATTTATAGACAACTCACTGTCTAGTCACCTGCAGATGCCTGGCTCACTGACTTATCAGACACTAGATTTTTCCTTGGCCAACTCTAGATCTTCAAAAATTTTCCCTGACGTTAATGTGGAATATTCCTGACTGTATTGGATCTGTTGATTCTCTATTTACCTTGGAAGACTCTGAGAACAAGATCATTCTCTTGACCGTAAGACAGACTCTCAGGATGTTTCAAGAGTATTAAATGAACCAAACTCCTGCCTACCCCAAAAGTTGCTGTGGACAAAGTAGTCCTCATTTTGTAAAAAAATATTTTTAAAATAATCTCCCCCGGCTACGCACCTGCTTGGCATACATGTCACAGATTGATTTTATTGTTGCATAAGAAACCTGGTCAATGTAAGCACAGACAGATTATCTTATCTACAGACTAGGGTGCCTGTACTGTTTCTTAGCCCCCATCTTTTCCTCCTGGTGCTCTCAAGCCTCACATACTAGGGCCAACCTCACCTAGAGAAGGGATCTTAAATATCTCCCAAACCTGTATCCCACTGGCCTGTTCTTTGGTCTCTTTCCAGTCTTGGATCTTCCACAGCTGTCATTGAAGTACTAGGTCATCTTTTTCCCCTCAGTCTTATCTGTAATAATGCAGACAGATGAATGCAGTCAAAATTAAAGTGAGACTTCACTTTTACTCAGTGAATATAGCTTTCTCTAAAGACTATAGCAGCAAAAGCCAATATCCAAAAGAGTTGAATAGTCAAATGTGGATCATTTGATAAATTTTGTTACCATGGGGTGCAGTTATAAAATAGACTTTAATATTCATAGACTATGGAGTTAGACAGTCTAGAAATACATTTTAATTTTTCATACCATACATTATCTTGGCTGTATTCACTAGCATTGTTTTTACAGCAGTTTACTAAAATGTGAGACGAAAGGATGTGTGGGAAATAATCTTAATACAGTTTCAGTGAATGAAGACGGTGTAAATTAATCATTAGTTCTTCATTTCCTAGGCAAAAATAAATATTACATGAACTAACTTCACTCATAACCACTTTAATGTACATTTGGAAAATAAATTAGTCATATTAAAATAAATGTGGCAGAAGTTGAAATTTAATTCATCATTTAATAGATTTCTATGAAGAACTCAAAGTGAAATTTTGTGATTTTTTTTTCCAAGTTGAAATTTGCACAGTGGCACATGGACAGTAATGCAGCTCTAGGCTAATTATTCTCATACTGATATGTGTTTTGCTTGTGAAAACAATGTTTCCATCCCCTACTCACTTGTGCCCCCAAGACCAATCTCATCTGGGTACAAGATGGGCCCACAGGGAGTACAGTGCTGACTTCGATGTGTAGCTTACATTCATTAGCAACCTTGGTGCAGACAGAGTCTCCAGTACCCCCCTAAGCAGCAAGCAGCTAATAAAGCCACAGGAAGGTGTTGGAAAGAGCCACAGTGGTTCCATTTAAACAATCGTCATTCCATTCCACAGCTATCTCTCCATTTTCCAACTGTGCAACTGCCCTGAGAAAGCAATTTCTCATTAAGCACCTAAGTCCTCACTCCCACTGCGAGGTCTCATGGTGCACATCCTAAATTAAAATCCGCCTTCCTGCTCATCCCCAGGTATCTGTGTCTGCATAGGAAAAGCTGATATGTTTCTTTCTTGAGCTTCCTATTCTCATTTCCCCTAAGTGGTCATTGTCAATGTTGACTGGTCATTGTATCCTATTTAGGAGCACAACAACAGTTGTTTCTGTCAGAATTCTTAGAAGGAATCATTTCAATATGTTTACTTAGATATAATATTATAGTCATTTTTCAGATATGGTTTCTATTGTGTCCATAACCTCTTAATCACAATTTTGAAACTCAAAAGTTTTAAGAGTTGTCATTTTTTCCCCTGGGCTGAGAAAAACTACATGAAAAACCTGACTTAAAGTAGCATAAAGATATTTATATTATTCCTTTATTCCTTTTACTATGAACATTAATCTAGAAAAAATTTTAAAAGAGTTCTACAGATTCTACTGGGAGTTTTATATATAGCAAATTCATCTTAATACTTTTTAAAAAGTAAAACACTTTAGTTGCAAAATGTATCTGTCCTCAGAAGGGATTTGGATAACGTATACTGGCATATAAAGATAAACACACACACACACACACACATTTTCTGCTAGACCCATAAACCTTTTGTTTTGATTTAGCAGAGAATAAGTTGCTTTGTATGAATACAGCATCTTGCTTTATGAATAATACTTCAGACCAGTAGGTTTTGATAGAACAATTCCTGAGATTGTTTTGTTTCTTATAGGAATTGCTCAAAACCAATTCAGAAAAAGAGAATCCTGTCCAAAAAGTCCCAATGTCAATCTGGAGTCTATTTTATTTTGGTAATACCAAGATGACCAGCTTCTTAGGAAGGACTGGAAATTAATACATAAATGTGAAAGCCCATTAAAAAGCAGCCTTTTCAGGTGAAAGTCAAAAATGTGGATACAAATGAAATCTAATCCCTCAATCTGCTACCAAGTATTTTATGTATTGCAGATGCACTTTTTGGTATATTCAAAACTTCACCTGAGGGATTTGAGACTAATTTAATGTAATCTCTGGATAAATTTCACTTGGATATGCTCTCTCAATCTTTATTTAGTAACCAAAGGGCAAAAAACAATTGATTAGATTTAAGAGGGATTTTTGCATAAATATGAAGTCATTAGTTACATTAAAGGGAGATCTGCAGAGGAGTGCTGGGAAATAGGAACAGTGAATTAAGGATCTACTCCCTTCCCGCATGGTGGAGGCAGCACACTCGGGCTCCTAGGGGATACAGTTCCCCATTTCTTGTGCCTTCTAAATCTCTTGGCCTATTTAGCAGAGCAGTGTACTTGCAGATAGCATTTACTTAGCAGATAGCATTTTAAAAGGAGCTTTATTTCACTCCATGAAAGAAAATGCCTACCTGGGAGACTAAAGAGCCAGTTTTTCAGGATGGAAGGTACAATGAATTCAAAGGCTCTCAACGCTGGGGCAATGGAGTGACTGATGAGGAACTCATGATGGCTTCTTCCCACCCCCAAGCAATATGACTGTGGCTCCAGTTCAATAGGCACGAACTTTAATTTAGGAAGAAACTTCTGACAATGTGTAGTGGAGATATGAGCTCATTTGGCTTTAAGCAAGAAACAGGACTCCTGATGGACACTTTCTCTCAGATTTGAAGGTGAATCATAGGACCAAATGATCTCCCCAAGTTAGGAGTGCAAGTTCTAAGAGAAAACAGCAAAATTCAGTTCAAAAAGACAATGAGATGAGGGAAAGAAAAGTTATGACACACCCTAACATGCTAAGAGGCGGCTGAGGTTGATTTGTTACAGGGCACAAAAAGCAAACGACTCATCAGGAGGAGTATTGATTCTCAATCAAGGCAGAGTAGTAAATGGTGTTACTTCACAAATACTTTTCGTAGTCAGCTTTACAAATTTAAAATCAAGCTTTGGAGATGATTTGTACCCTAGAATCATACCGCTTGGTAAAATTTTTACAAAATATTTGTGAAGATTATAACGGAGCAGACCGAGAAGGGCAATGTTTCATTCCCTTATTCATGCATCCCAGGAGACAGCAACTGAGGACCAACTTCAGTCAGCTTGGTACTGAGTGCTGGACCTCATCAGTGAATACACAAGGCATAGCCACTGCCTGTAGAGGGAGTCTGGAGGGCAATATAAGGATAGTCTTAACTTTCTAACAAGCTTGGAGATCAAGGCCAACCCCTCCTTCTCTGTGGGCCTCAATTTCCTCCAATTAAAATGAAGACTGAGCCCATCTTTCCTTGTGATACACTGTACTGTGTCTTTAAGATCAGACTCTTCTAACAAACCTATTGAATTTTAAACAAGACAGTTACAGAGAATGAAGAATTATCCTAACTGAAGAAGTGCTGGGGCCATTGAGTAGCTATGTTTCTACAGCCTCTAAATAGCATGCACCCTTGGCATGGCTTTCCTGAAAAGGAAGAGAGTGTTCTGAGAACCCAGAGAACTCAAGAATATACAGATCTAGTTCTAATCAAACTTTGTACCTTGAGCCAGTCACTGCGCCTTCTGAACCTCACTTTTCCCTGGAAGTCATACACTCTATTTTCCAATAAATCACAGATTACAGATCTTTTAAGAGGAACTAGACTCTTTCCATCTAATTTGAGATGGAATGAGGCAATAAGTTATGTCATTTTTCTTTCAGCCCCGCCTTGGCCACCCAGCCTCCAGTGGTAGCACAAGCCGGTGGAGGGTCTGGCAGCTCCAGTGAGTCAGAGAGCAGCTCTGAGTCAGACTCAGACAGCGAAAGCAGCACCACGGACAGCGAATCCAATGACCCACCTCGTGTGGCTACTCCGGAGGTAGGTGAAGGTGGCAGGATCCCGAGGACCATGTGACTGTTCCTCAAGCAGCATTCTCAACACAATACACACACACACACACACACACACACACACACACACACACACACACACACATTCAGCACAGAAATTAGTACAATAACTACTTCAGCAGAAAAGTATGCAGGTGTTTGATAGAATTGCTTTGCTCTAAAGTAGATATTTGTGCAGTCCCAGCATACAGTATTTCCTTACTGGGTGATTGATTTGCAGTGTGACTTGCTTAGCTACTCTGAGTAATAAACTTCCTCATACGTAAAATGAAGAGGTGTAATCACTGAACCAGAGACTTCTGTTTTGATAGAACCAATGGAACCCATCAAAAACCACTTCTGCCAACATAATGAATCTTTTCCTTAATAATGATAGGGAAGTCACATATTTTTAATTATGATAATTTAGGAACACATTTAAAACAGACTAAACTACCAAAATAACGATATTGAAATAAAAGAGTTGACTTTTCCCTTTGCATTTGCTGGACTAGAGCCAAGACAGCTGCCCACTTCTCCTGAATCAATACCTGATGGAACAATTGACTCCCAGCCACCCCACAGCTCTTCAGACACTTGTTGTTTAGTAATCAGGAAAGAATAATAGGAGGAGGCAGTAGTAATATTACTATAATTAACAATAGCAAACATTTACTGAACATGGGCTATGTACCAGGCACCATGCTAACTTGGTAGTTTGAATTTTTTATCCCATCCTCATAACAAGCCTACAGCATGCTTGCTATTTTGATAGCAATTTTAATGGGTAGCGGATGAGGTTCCACAAAGCTAGGTAAAATAATAAGTTCACACAGATCGGGAGTGGTAGAACCAGGACTGATGCTGATACTGATGCTGGTGCTGACAGTAGTAGTCCATGTGGTTTTCTCAGCTCTCACCTGTCATTGTCCTGTGCAGGGTCACATTGCAGCTACTCAAGTGTTTTGATTTCTGTCGTCTATTGGCTAGTGCCATAAATCTCAATTAATTACTTCAAAAAGCAGGGCCACTCTCATACATACCGTGGTCCTCTTAGTTTTGTTGGCAGAATTCTGAGTTTGGGATAGAGGACCTGGATTATAAACATAATTTCCATGACTTTGCATTTGGCATTAATGTCTGCATCCATGTCCCCATAAACTGGTTATTGTCCATATACCAGGGTAAGCGTGGCGGATTTTGTGGCAGTCAAATCTTTTCACCCTTCTGTAATAATACAATACTTATTTTAATTGCCATGAGTTGCAGCATCATATAGGAGGTAGTAACAAGTCCTGATGAATGGAAAGTTTTTCCTTTTGAATTATACTTGAAGTGTGTTGAGATTTCTTTCAGAATCAGAGACCATGGAGAGAGTGAATGATGATTCCTAGCAAAAGATTTTATGAACAGGTTTCCCTCCTGCATACCTTCTGAAATATCTCCCTGTGAAGAACTGCTTCTTTTCTGATCAGAGCAGAGAATGCTTTCAAAGATTTTTGAATTTTAGCTTAAATATGTAGACTACAGCTTGTTTATGATACTACAGTATCTGGCTATCTTAAGCCATCTGGTTATTATGGGTATAGCATTTACACACCCGTATGCATAAATATGTGTATGAGGGTGTGTGTAAGTGGTACTAAACATCCAAAGGTTTTAGTGGCAGTCATGTGTTGAGGATTGTGCTGAATTCTACCCAAATGTGAAGTGCATTCTTGCTGGTCTTTTTCAATCTGCAGCCTGAACCACCTTCAACCAACAAGTGGCAGCTGGATAAATGGCTCAATAAAGTGACATCACAAAACAAGTCATTTATTTGTGGCCAAAATGAGACACCCATGGAGACCATTTCCTTGACGCCTCCTGTCATCCAGCCAATGGAAGTTCAGCTCAAAGTGAAGCCAAACTCCAATCAGATTCTGGCTGAACCTAAGGAACGCCCTCTCCTCAGCCTCATCAGGGAGAAAGCCCGGCCACGGCCGACCCAGAGAACTCCAGAAGCAAAGGCTTTGAAGCATAAGCTATCGGCACCTATAGAGGCAGCTTCTCAAAGGACTATGGGGAAAAAGCAGCCCAGGAAAGTGGAGAAGAACACCAGCATTGAGGAGTTTAACTGGCCCAAACCGAACATTTCCAGCAGCACTCCCAAAGACAAAGAAAGTATAGAGCTTCCGGATCCACCCAGAGGCCGGAACAAAGCTGCAACCCACAAACCAGTGCCTAGGAAAGAAGCAAGGCCTAATATCCCTTTAGCTGCTGAGAAGAAGAAGTACAGAGGGCCTGGCAAGATTGTGCCAAAGTCTCGGGAATTCATTGAAACAGATTCATCTACTTCTGACTCCAACACCGATCAGGAAGAGACCCTGCAGATCAAAGTGCTGCCTCCTTGTGTTGTACCTGGAGCTAACACTGCCAAACCCAAGGAAGCCTGTGGTGCCAGTCTAACCCTGAGCACCTTAACCAGCTGCAGCAGCAGCAGCAGCAACTTATCCATCAATAATGAAGAGCCAACATTTTCACCGGTTCCTGTCACACAAACTGAGCTGCTGTCCCCGCTACGAGATCAGGAGAATCTGAAAAACCTCTGGGTGAAGATTGATTTGGACTTGCTCTCTAGGGTACCTGGCCACAACTCACTCCAAATAGCAGTGGCCAAGGCAGAACACAAGGAGATTGCCTCAAAATCCAAGCGTCATACTTCTACCATAGCTGTGGAAAAACTGGGCCCTAAGGGCAAGCGTAAGCATAAGGTAAGATGGCCAGTGGGGCTGCCCTGTGATCTTTAGCAGTGGCTGTTATCCAACTTGATCTTCAGGCTTGTCCTCAAAGAAGTTCATTGTAAACGGTAGGCAATAATCCTTTTGACACATGTATTCTACATGTAAACAGGAAGAAAGTGCTACGAAGGATCAGGGTTTGGCATCTAATGACAAGAATATCCATTGTGGTGCTTGTGGGATTCTAATGCGTAAGAAATAAGAATGAGAAAAGAGTCCCTGTTCCTATACAGCCAGTCCCTGTTGTCAGCTCCTTAACACACTCGTGTTTTTAGGAGACCATATCATTGCTCTTTACTGGGCTGCCCCTGGCTTAGCAGGGTGCTCACACGCCCTCAGTGCTCAAAATATTTCTCAGCACCTTGTTCATTTCTCTGGATAAATGTTGTTTTTTTTTTATTTATTGTTGCTTACATTATATTATGTAGTACAGTTTTATAGGCGCTGGGGATTCCCCCCACCCCTCCCATACCCCTCCCCCCATGGTGGATTCCTCCACCTTGTTGCATAACCATAGTTCAAGTTCAGTTGAGATTCATTGCTTGCAAACACATGCCTAGCATAAAGTTCAGCGTCTTATTGTCCAGATAAGTTCAGTGGCCTCTTGGGGAGACCTTCTATGGTCTGAAGATAGGTCTAACAGAGTAAAGATCCGGTCAGTTAAAAGCCCCAACAAGGCCTCAGTATCAATATACAACATTATGGAATTAATTGACATAGTATTGGGTAAACAATATGTTAAAAATAATGCAAATGTTGCTCGTACTATCCTTGCTTCCACCAAATCCATGTCGTAGCCAACATATTGAGAATACTTGTTTAGATGATTGGCTTGGCTTATGAAAAGCTCATTTATAGCAGGTGCAGGCTGAATTCTAGAACTACAAATTATTTTTCACAAGCGTGAATCCAGAATGGCCCTTCCTATTTTTGAAAAGATTTATTTATGCATTTGAAACAGAGAGTGACAGAGCAGTAGAAACAGAAACATCTATGCAGGACTGTCTGCCATCGTCTGTACCAGCAATGCCGGGGCACACTTAAATAACAGACTGATGGACTCCTGACTGCTTATGAAGGACTATACTATTATAATAACGTGGGAAAATCATTCAGGGGGTGTGAATTATGGAGTGGGGTGAAGCCCAGACCCTATGGAATGGTACCATAAAGTTCAAAATAAAAAGAGAGAGAGAGATCCCATTTGCAGGTTCATTTCCTAAATGGCTGTAATGTTCAAGGCTGGGTTAGGCTGAATCCAGGAGCCTAGAACTCCATCTGCATCCTCCACACATGGGGCGGAAGCCCCAGGACATGCATCATCTTCCACAGCTTTCCCAGGTCCATAAGCAGGGAGCTGGACCAGAAGTGGGATAGCTGGAACTCAAAGCAGCTGTAATATGGATGCCAGCATTCCAGATGATGGCTTTACTTGCTGCACCAAATGAAGGCCTTAGCCCTTTCCATTTGAAATATATCTAGAGAGGTGGATCTGTGGCCAATAATCTCACTGTGATGAATCACTGGATCTCAAAATATTTTTAGAGTAACATTGTCTTGTGGGTAATATTCAGATCATCACATTTCTAATGAAGAGACTTCTAGTTGTTTCCCTATTTCTTCTGTTCCTTTCCAGAAACAATTTGTCCAGAAATGGCTCAGATTCCTCAATAAGGAGCAGTCCTATCCTTGACTAGGCTATGTTACAAAATAGTACATTAAAAATTACTTGCATCCTCATTCAGCCTTTCCTCGGTGGTTAGGAAGAGTTATTATCTCTCAGCTGCAATCCCAATAAGGGCCAAGCTATGGGGTCCTTCCCTTACCATGGATTTTTCATGAGAACTCTTAGTGAGCACAGTAGTACAGCCCGAGGTGGAAAAGGTGCCTTCAGCAGCAGCACATGCCAAGTTTCAAATATACACGATGGTTCATCTCTTTGCAAGTTGTTGATTGCATAAGCAATCTCTATATAGCAACCGCAATCCTCAGGCTGCTTGCACAGGGTTTAAACAAAATTAGCATTAAAATGTTAGCTGCTAAACTACTCATTGTTAGGGGTGTTGTTGATGGGATAAACGCCTAGAAATCATAAATTTATTTTGCTTTTGTTATGAGATTCTTGTGCCACTCGGTCTTTAATCAGAGGCTCACATCACAGTTCAGTGTTCTCAAATGACAGAATCTTGATAGCACTCAGCTAGGCAGGGCAGCTTGCTTTTCTCTCTGATCAAAGGTGCACATTTAACACCTATTCTAGAAGCTGGAAGATAAGCAAACTGTCCTGCTTGTTTTAAATATGTGAAATATGCTGGAAAGCATCATGTATTTTAAGCTCTGTGCATTTTATCCTGCTAAAGCCAACAGAAGTTTCAGAGAAAGTCCCTGAGAAGAAGCAACGCATGGAGGAGGCCACGACTATCTGCTTGCTCCCCCCTTGCATCTCACCAGCCCCGTCCCATAAGCCTCCCAACATCAGAGAGTGAGTGTGCGCGGTCTCTGTATGATGTCTTTGTGTAAATGTTCGGACTGTTAAGAAGTTCCAATTAAACCTTGTTTGTTGTTGTTTGTTTTTGTCTGGTGGGAGGAGAGTCCTGTCTGAGAGGACTGCCAGATAAGAAAGCAGGTTAATAAAGTCTGACAGCTTTCCAAGGTCACTGACCTCACAAGTGTAGGATAAAGGCTGCCAGTTTAGGGGTGATTGGGAGACGGCTCCCTCAGATTGATCACCAAAACTAGGGGAAAAAAAATCATTTTATACCTATGTTTCTAGGGAAAGCAAACAAATTAAAGAGAAAAAACATCAAGGTACACGGATCACTTTACCTAGACCATCTGCTTCTGGCCAGCCTTCGGTGCTGGTGATGACTGAACAATCTCCCTGCAAAATCATCCCTTTGATGGTATGATGATAATGCAGCTGCTTCTTCTTAGATAGCATTGCTTCACATGAATAGGAAGTTTGTGGACCAATAGCCACATTCTGAACTCCACCGGGGCCAAGGGAAGGACACATTTGAGAGACCAGAGAAAACTGGGAATTTCTCTCCTCAGATGGTTCCATGTCAGGAAAAGCTGTGTAGTGCTCAAGGTTCATTCCAACCAGATCCCATCTGTTACTGTGTAAGGTTCGAGTCAGACGCAAGGCCTCCTTGTTCTTCCTCACTCACACAGCATCAGCCCTCTCTGGAGGAGTTCTGCCCTCTGTTTCCACAAAGCACTGTGATTTAGTTCCTTTCTGGCTTATAAATATCACTTAACTAACAATCATGTCAGCTACTTGAACCATTCCGTTTCGGTAATTATTGCTATAAATTTATTCAACATTAGAGATTGCTTGCATCAAAGCCCAGTTCAGGAGCCTATTAGGAACCCAGAGCAGAGAGGCAATCTGGCTAACTGCTGCTAACAATTGATTTCACAGATTACTGTTTAACATCAGTGATATGGCATCAATCTGCCACACATCAGATGTTGGAAATAAGTGATCAGCTTGCATTGGTCTGAATCCTTCTTGTTTTGAGTTCAAAGCTAGAAAGAAATCAATCCCAACTAAACATACATATATCTAATAAGGATGTGCAGGGTCCTGGACTGCTCCTTTCAATGATGTTCAGTAACTGTATTCGCTGATAAAACTGTTCTGAAACCTCCCTTCACATGCTTAGAGCTTTCAGACGTGTCAGTGCAGCAAGCTGATCCAGTCCTTGGGTCCGGGGAGACCAAGGTAAAGGGGGTTTGTTTACATTCCTTCCAGGCATGTGAGGAAGCACACTGCCCAAATGGTCAAGCAGCCATTTCAGGACCTTGGACAAGAGGGAGCCATGGTGGCAGCACTCCCTCAGTTTTCAGGCTTTTACCAGCTCATAGTACCTAAAGGCGAAAGGAAGAGGCAGGGAGCAATGAGGCATTGCCATGACCATCAGTCTCCACTACTAGTACCCTAAAGGATATAGTAACTTGTCACTTTCTTGTAGAAGACAGATGACAAAGCATTAAGTACATGTCTAGTAATTGGAATTTGTTCTCCTAAAATGGTGTTTTTAAACCACAGTGCTTACCATCCGTCTGCCTTTCTAGTGGATAGGAAACCACTGTGACCACTGTAGCATTTATCTTTCCCAGAAGGGCCAGAAGCAAACTCTGACGTTCATTAAGTAAATTAAAATCTCTCGGTCTTCTAAGTCCTGGCCACAAGGGAGACTTCTCTTAAGAGCCCTGGCTTAGTCTACTTCTACCTTATTGACTTTTCAAACCAAATCCTTAGAGATGTTGATGAGACAACACTCACTTTTCTAAACGAATATCCTAAACCTAGCAAAGATGCCACATCAAACTCTGACAGCTAGTTTCCCTTGATCCAGCCCAAAGAGCCTCCTGAGCACCTTAGCACTAGAGTCATCAGCATGGCCACTGACGCGTGGAGTGAGGGTGCTGATCTGCTTCTCTTCTTCGCTGTCTTCCTCTGGCCTATTGAAAGTCAAATCAAAAAGCAGTTGTGAGTTGGAAGTCATAACTGCAGAGCATTCTCTAGAAAATATTCCTTGGGTGTCTTTTGCCAAGGAATTTGTTAAACACCCCAAGGCTCCAGATGAAGAGGGGAGCCAGTTCGCTGGACTCAAGGCACAGACAGCACTTACTCTGCACTAGTCAGGTTAGTGGCATAAGGGAAGGATTTGAATGACTATAATAAACAACAACAAAATATCTCTACGAAGCAGCTCTTTCCCTTGCATACCTACTACATTCTCAGCCAGCTCAAGTAGTCAGGAGTGCTTACAACTAACTAATAAAACATTTGTCTCCAATAGATGCTGCAACAATACTTGATATCTATATATATACATTTCCAAAGATCCGATGCCTTTGTAATTATCATACTTAATGTGGTCTGATGTTGATGGAGCTTCCGCATGGACAAGAATTTTCATGTGTTCACTATCATTTTATTCAGACATCACAAATCTGTTAAAATGGTTCTACACATCAAAACAATTTTTAAAATCCATTGATATTCTAAATTAATTTTAACCTATTAATTGCTACATATCTTTTAAATTTCACTGCATGACAGAAATAACATAGAGCTACATTTATGAAACAAAAGCTGGAGAAAATAACACATATTGTTACATTTAGTAAGTCTGTGCAACATACCAGAAGTGCAGCAAGGACACTGCATTGACTCCCAGTATTTCAGTAAACCAAACCACTTGAAAGCTTGTTCATCTTTGATTTGTTGCTCTGAGATATTATAAATCTATATTTCTAGACGCTGACTGAAGTTGACCAAGAAGAGAATATAAATTCTTGTTGACTTAATTTGCCATTGAAAATTGTAGTCAATAATCATGAAAAGTAAATGGCTGCACAGTGCAATATCAGTTGTCTAAGAAAAGATTAAATTTCAAGTAATATTCATTGATTAGTCTAAGACGGTAACCAAAATGAAAATCCATGACCCAATTACCATGGTAAGCAGCTAGCATAAGATTTCAGTTATTGTGCTTTATTTAAAGTCTCAGTTTACTAGAGGGTACCTATTTAATGGACAGATAAATCAGTTTAAAATCACAGAAATACTTTGAAATTGCTGATGCCTCATGTCACCGTAATGAAGAATTTTAAGTGCAGTTTTTGTAAAGTAGAGCATATCAGCACTTCAATAAACAGTTTAAGGTGGAGGGCCCATTGCGGTTTAGTATTGGGTAGAACAGTTTTACATATAATTTCCAAATTTTCACCATTTAGTGTCTTATTTATTTGTAAATGATGTATAAGCAAAGTATTTCTTAAGAAAAATATTCTTCCACTGATTGCTTATTTTACCATTTATTCCATTATTGGGCAATTAAATCCTAGGACAAAATAGGTAGGAACTATTTTGAAAATGATAGGAATAAAGTCTGTATTTTATTTTCCGTAAAAAGCTAATTAGCAGTAATCTTGAAAGGTTACAAATATCGCCCTCTAGCACATTCCATTGGACATTTACATTTATCACAGAGTTCTGCTTCAAAGATCTGTGTTTCTTTTGGGTACAAAGGAATGGATCTCTCTTATGAAGATACCTATGGAGGTACCTTTATCTATGTATGCATTGCTATGTATACTCTTCACCTTAAGTGAAGGATCACCAATTAAGATAACACTTCAGCTGAAAGTACCAATCTCATGAGAAAATCAGAATAAAGGGAGAAGAGAGCTCATGATAACTTACACTTTCTGTTTGCACAGACATAATTCATCCAGGAGAGCAAATAGAAGAAAGGAAGAAAAACTGTTCCCTCCTCCACTGTCCCCACTGCCAGAGGACCCTCCACGTCGCAGAAATGTCAGCGGTAATAATGGCCTTTTCAATCAAGACAAAAACATCTCCATGACTGGACAGATCATCTCTACTAAAACTAAGAGAAGTGAAAACAAATTCTGTGCTACCTTCAAAGGAATATCTGTAAATGTAAGCATCTTGCAAGCAATGTTATAACTGGCACACAGAAGCAAATTAACCCAACTCATTGGGTCTCATTTGTTTGGTTTGACCCAATGAGTATGCTGCAGGAAAAAAAGAGTAGAAGATGTAGAAAAAATATATGTAAAGGAAAGGATTGTGTATGTGTTTGTGTGTGTGCACATGTGTACAAATATAGAAAATGGGAAAAATCTCTGTTATTTCAACTCAGGGAATATATTTTTGGTTCCAAAATAGTTCTCCATTTTGCTTCCCCAAACATACTGCACACATCTATGTGTGAATGTCTATATTCAGAGCCTATGGGCAGCCTTTGGTTCAATCTCTTCATATCCTGGTGACTGAGAGAATACTACCATAAAAATAACCACATATCTGGCACATGAGAAACACCAATCAGTTAGTGAATAAAGAATCAAAGGATGGAATGGAAGTTCTCAGGGTCGCTGCACTGAAGCTGGAACTCCAAGTACAATCTTTCCAAGACTGAGCATTGCAAGTGTGAATTGTTCTTACACTGACTAAATAGGATGGAATTTAAAAGGTAAATCTGTTGTTGAAATCATGCCATAATGGTTCTAAGCCCAACTAAAGAATTACTCAGGCCTTTGGGCTTTCTGCACTGCTGGATAACTTTTTAGCATGAATAATTCAGAATGCATGTTACATTCATTTCCACACAGAGATTTTTTTTTCTTTGTCTCTAGTACAGGTACATAAACTGTGGAAAACACCAGCAACAGCATCTTGCTAATGCAAGTTCATAAGAAATGTATCTATCTTTCCATGTAAATACATGTGTTTGCAGATGCAAAATATATGTGTATATAGTCTGCTTTAGGTGCAATCTGAATACAAAGCAAATCAGTGAGAACAAGTCTTTGAATGTCTGCTGCAAATTTTGGGGCCTTAGAAGTGCATTTTTATACATTCTTAAAAGGCCATGAAACCACTGAGCTTTAAGGAACTAAATTTATAGTCTTCCACCACTTGAGATGGTATATACATATATATACATATACATATATGTATGCATCTCCTATTAAGTTTCGTCACTGATATTAAGAAATTACTCTAGTATGAAATGGAGTATGTGTGAAAAACCTATGTGTACAAGTATGTACATATATAGCACTGCCTTCCACACAGCCTTCTACTCTACACAGTAACTGCATTCCCTACTCTGTTTTTAATACTGAGTATAATTAATATTATAAACCCCAACTGCTGCTGTTTCCTGTTGCAAACTTTTAGAGCACACACAGAATATCCAGCAAGTTCTCTTTGGATAGTACCCAGTATATTACCATAAATAATTAGATGTTATTATTAATACACAAACATAATTATGATGATGGTTATAAGAACATGCAAAGTCATCTCCATACAATCTAAGAAATACTAGGGAAATGTGAAAAATAGAGTTGTATCTACTCTTAGAAATGCATCATGCTTTAGAAAATCACTAGGATTGCCTTGGATGGGAATGAGCCCGGTGTTTCTCTTGGGCTTTGCCTTCCATTGGTAGTTTGAAATCTGAGACATTTTGTGACATACTCTTCACCACAACATAGTTACTAAGAGACTTGACTCTTAATTGTTATGGTGCTATCACTGCAACAAAATTGCTCCGTTACCTTGGGCAAATCATGAAACATCTCTGAGTTCATAAAAGGAGTGAATTTGACTAGGTCTTCTGTAAGACTTATTCCAGCTCTGCAGTGTTTAAGTTTTGTTTTGTCAGTCTTCCCCATTCCATCTAAACATGTGGTATTAACTCAGTGGATGAATAATATGTACAGATGACGTTTCTACACAGCTGACATAACCATAGCTGAATTCAGCCATTTCAAATTAAATGTGCCACAGCCAACACCAGTATTGTGTGACTGTGGACATGATGTTTTATGGCTCTTGTCATGACCACAGATATATCATGGCCACAGAGGAAAGTGGCATTGCTGTAGTTGATCTCATTGCTTAATCTGGGCCACTCTGGATCTGGCAGTGGAAACATGGCGCTGTGTTAGAAGTCCTGCTTCCTTTATATACTTTGGTTGTATAAAATTCGCAATGATTTTTAACGTATCTATATCCAAAACATAACAGTGTATAGATATGTTGCCTTGAAGCACATTTACCCCAGTGAGCTCTAACTGGTAAAAATTATTTTAGAAATAGAAAGTTGATGATAAAGTAGACAGGGCTTTTAACTTTACATGCATGCAAATGTGCATATGTACATTCCATGCAAGTTGAATGCACTGGATTGTGATGTGGAAGGAGTGTGTCATAAGTCAGAATTGCTTACAGAGCCTACAAAGGTCTCAACATAGTGTGACTAGTGAGACTTTCGTTTCAAAGGATTAGAATATAAACTAGTGATTGTTGTTTTAGTCAAGGGATAGAGATGTGCCTGTGTCAAGAGAATTAGGTATTTCCAGCCATTGAGGTAAGACAATTTTCCCGTTGATGCCGATACAGGTTGAATTGAATCTGATACATGACATGAAATTGGATATGCAAAATGTGGTCTGTCCATACAATAGAATATTATTTAGCCTTAAAAAAGAAAGGCAATTCTGTCATGTGCAACAAAATGACTAACCCTCTAGGACAGTATGCGCAGTGAAATAAACTAGCTGCTAAAGGACAAAACTGTAGGATCCTAATTTCATGAGATTCTTAGAATAGTCACATTCAAAGAGACAGGAAGTAGAATGGTGAGTGTCACAGATTGCAGCAAGGACAAAATGAGAAATTATTATTTAATGGATACAAAGGTTCAGTTTTGAGGGATGAAAACAGTCCAAGATTAGTTGCGCAAAAAGTGAACTGTATATACTACACAGTGGTAAAGATGGGGAATTTTATGATATGCATAGTTTACCACAATTCAAAAATTTTTTAAATCAAGGCAAAATGGAAATTATTAGATCAGGACAAGTTTTAAGAAAGAAATGAAATTTCTTGAAATTCTTAAAATCTAACACTGCATAAATCAACTCAGAAAAGTGAAAAAAGAAACAGGAATATGTGAAGCCAAGGTGCATGGAAAAGAACAAAAAGAGATTGTGCAGAAAGATGAAGCCAGATCAGGAAAGACTTTAAACATCAGCACAGGAGCTAGACTTGAGTTTGCATTTGAATGCAAATGCACTGAACTGAAATGTTTAAGCTCTGTTTAGGAAACTTCAGACTGGTGGCAGCAGATTAAGGGTAGCTAGAGAAGCTAGCTGGGGGAGGTGGGGCGCTTGGCCTCGCTGGAGACTATGTATTATTGCCAATATCAAAGAAGAAGGGTTTGCGCTTTGAGGCTTTAAAGGATGAAGGGACAAATTTGAGATGTGCTGAAGGGATACAAAGAGTATGTGTTCATAGCTAATCCATTAAGATTAGTGATGATAAAGACTAGTGATGATAAAGATTAGTGATGATACATTTTTAAGTAAAAAATATAGCTGTCATTTTCTTTCAAAATGAAATCATTTTAGAAACTTCAATATATAAAACTAATAAGACAGCAGCTCAGAAGGGAGCCTAGCTAGATAGTTCCCAACCTGCCAGTTCTAAGGACCCAACCCCCAAGCGTTACCAAAATTTCCTCGGGAACTGTGCCACACTCAATGGGAAACTTCTTACTAACCTGGAGAAATCCAACTTGACTGACAGAATACTTCCCACCATTCACAGAAAGGTGTAACTGGATCACTTATCAATCTGATTTAAGAGAAATTTGAGTCTTCCGGAAGGGGTCCCTGCTGACACGGGGCTTTGCCTAGTAAGACAGAGGTGATCTTCTGAGAGCTGTTGATTTCAGGTTGAGCCTGTGTCAAAGCTCAGGAGACTGACAGATACGATTAAGAAAGAAGGGAGCTGAGCAGTGAACTTAGAACATCAGAAGGAGCAGGAGGGATCATGAGAAGTATGGTCAGGGTTAAAATAGTTGCAAGTGTTCATAGCTGCCAGGTGAAAGGGCATAGTCTTATGGAGGGTTTTTGGACATATTGTCACATTGTTACAAATCATAGCACCTACTTCCTTCAGTTAGACCCTAATCGCTACAACAATGACAGTTTAAGGTGAAGCACTCCTAAGTCTTTTTCCCTTTGATTTTTGACCTGGTTAAAATGAGGTTTCACCATCTCAGGACTTCAAGATGGAAAGACACACTTGACTTAGCATTAACTCAACTAGAAACTTTTGTTAAGGGTCTCATGTGAATAAAGGGGCTGCTTGGGCATGAGGTCACCCAGGGTACCCAGTGTTGCATTATAATGTCTGTTGTCCTGGTGACTTGTCAAACTGTATCTGATATTTTGCAGAGTGACCCAAAGACTTTGTTCTTCCTGCAGAAGTTTACAAGACTCTTTCCCTGATCAGAAATATCTCACTGGGCTCAAGGAATCCTCTGCCCCATTTTCTTTCTCTCTTCCACTGTATTCCCTGTTTGCCTTCTCCTTCACATTTCCCACCGGATTTAGACTTGCAGCTGTTGTTTCACGGTGTTTGTAAAATATGCCAGCATTATCTACTTATCTTCAAGCTGCGAGCATTGTTTTTTCTTTTTCTTACTTTGTTTTCCAGTGTACTTAACATTCAAGGCATTTGCAAAAAGGATACTCTGAAAAGCTGGATCTAATAGGAGTTATTTTTCCTCCTTTTTCTCAGGAGGGAGACACTCCAAAAAAGATACCCTCTGCCACCATCATTGTCAGCAACACTGCTATTGCTACTGCCACTGTCACTGCTACTTCCATTGTCACTGCCACTGTCACAGCTACCACCACTGCCACGGCCACCACAACAACCACTACCACTACCATTTCCACCATCACCTCTACCATAACTACTGGCCTCATGGATAGCAGCCACCTGGAGATGACGTCCTGGGCAGCACTGCCCCTTCTGTCCAGCAGCAGCACTAATGTCCGGAGACCCAAGCTCACTTTTGATGACTCGTATGTTATCCCAAGATTTTCACTGATGTAATGTGGGAATGGTGAATGGGGAAAGGTGGGTGCAGGCAGCATGTATCACCCCAGAGGAGACCTCAGCATTCTCTCCTGTATCCCTGGAAGTGTGCCCCTTGCCCCCTCTCTCACACAACTCTATACTTATCAAGAAATGTCATTGCATTATTTAAATAATACAACTTTGATACTGATTTCAAAGGCTTATTTGGAGTTAGTTTTGTTGTATCTATTTGGGTAACAATGACGATGGGCCCCTAATGGCCCATTATATACTTCAGCTTTCATTTGTGTTATTATTTCAAGGTTGGTTATGATATGAATGACAGTATTAGTCTACCTTTTCCAAGGCATTGTAGAAGAATGGACTTATTGCAAAAGAATAAATAACTAAATTGGACTATTGTAATGAAAAAGTGGACTAGTAGTTCCTGAGAGCTTGTTCCGTTTGTTTAGGGTTCACAACGCTGATTACTACATGCAAGAGGCGAAGAAGCTGAAGCACAAGGCTGATGCACTGGTAGGTTTCCTTCCCCTGAAGCATTGCTCCAAGGCATTATATACGGAAAGAAAACAGAGCAGGAAGTTTACAAATGAAGTAAAAAACCCCTACCTACTTTATGATGCATTGCTGCCCTGATACAGGGAAATTGGAATTTGTTGATTCTTTGGCACTTAAATTCCCAAAGTTCTTTGAGCTAGGAAGTTCTGTTACTTGTTCCTCACTATTCTTCCTCTTGTACCATGTCAGAAGCTCAATGATATTTACTACTGTCAATATTTTTTAACATGAATGTGAAATGTTTTGAAACCTCCCTAAAGATGATGAAACTCCTATTGACTCTGTAAATCAAAGCTGTTCTGAGGAAGGCAAAGATTGTTGAAACTTGGCCAAGAGACTTCAAAATTTGACTCTAGGAAACATGTCTGTAGAAATATTACATCTCCTTGCTGCATTTGATTATATGTTCTAAGAACGAGATCCATAGCAAGCCTGGGACCCTGAACAGAGCAAGCAAATGGTATCATCTGGATTTCCCAGGTGCCTGCAAGGGTGTTGGCCACCTGAAGCAGTGATGAGCTCAGTACATTGAGTTTTTTAAAGTAATTGACTCTCCTAACAGTTGATCTTAGGCACATGTTACAGTCACACCAAGAGTCTTAAAATGGTCTTGATTCCCAGGCCATATACAAGATTATTGAAATCAGAATTTCTGGGACTAAAGCCACAATAGGGTGCTCTCCAGGTGATTCCCAGATGCTGTCATTTGAGAGCAAGTGTCAAAGAGAACAAATCAGATTTCTTTCATGAAATTTCAAATCAAGATATCACTTTAATCCCACTGTTTGAAAAAAAAGGTAGTCTTACCTCATTGTATTTCATCCAGTCAGGACTTGGCTATACCAGGGTGTTTGAGAACCCTGTGATGGCATATCATGGTAGTTTCTGCACCATGCTTGGTAAATAACTAACATCAACTTCCCATGGCCCTTATACCTGCCACTTTCCTCCTTTCTGTTACCCAAACCTCCCAACCCAGAATGTCCCAGCGAATCTTTATGTAGTATTAGTTGTTTCTTAGAAGTATTTCACACACAAAATATCCCGCACTCAAAACTGACAAGGCAGATTGGCTGCCAGCTCCACTGGAGATGCTAGACAGGCAGAGTACGTGATCACTGTGTGGGTAGCGGCATACTTAAAGCCCACTGGAAGCAATGCTACTGAATCAGAGACAAGATTTCATCCATATGCCCTCAACTCCACAGAACCACAGAAATGCTCTGATTGTTGGCACTGTTCCAAAAATCAGGTCAGCAAGCACCTAGATGTCCCTTTGAGAACCCGTTTTATGAGGTAATGAAGATTCAGACACACATATGAGGGCATGTGGGCAAAATGTTTGAGGTACCTGTGGGTACATGTTTGATGCACTGAGAAAATTTAGAGCCACAGAGATGCTATCTATGAGTAAGATTTGACATCAGTCTACTTTCCACAATTGTGTTCATTTGTTAGCCCTAAGCGCTTTGGATCTATAGTAGCACTACAAGCACCCTTGTGATTCAGCCCCTCCTTTTATGAGTGGGGGAACAAGGCCCAGAGATAAGCTAGAAACTAGCTGTTAAGCGACAGTGTAGCCATGTAAATTTCTCTCTGGACTTCAGCGTCTCCTTTGGGAGAAGGGATAGGGTCTTCATAATAGTTAGTGAACATTCCCGCTCTGAAGTTAGGAATGAAAAGTCACTGTTAAAATCTAGGATGTAAAGATTAATTTCCCAATGGGAGACCCATTCAGAGCCCAATGACCTAAAGGAACTATCTCATAATGCAAAACAGAAAATTTTTCATTCATACATGCAGATTCCTGTCAAATCATTTTGGATTTTGTTGAAGTCAACATTTCTTCATAATATCTTGCAGAAAGAAAAGAAATGACAGAACTGCTTTGGTACAAAAAGCTGGAGAACATATTGTAATAAGAGTCATTAACAATAAGAGATTCTGCAAGACGTATAACTAGTAGTTTCATGATTGTACTGAATCAAGTGCTAGAATAGCTACTCTTCCATTTTGAGAGTCTTGGAATATTCATGGTTGCAAGAAAAATATTTTGATAGAAGGCATACAAGGGAATTAAGACAGATAAATCTATATTATAATGGTTCTTTTAACATAAAACAACACATTAGTGAAATTCTTACATTCAGCTATCAAAAATTGAAAATGTTAAATCTTCCTATAAAATACGCACTATAAAAGTGTCACATATGATATTCATTATACATAAAAAAGAAATTCAGTATGTCTAAGTCACTTTAATCATGACCATTATCAGGACTAAACTCTTTTGCAATTAACTTTACTCAACTAAAATATTTAGTAACGCTATATTTGTTTAGGGTTTTTGACACACTATTTCGAATCATCACTTACCATGAAAGTTATGTGATTATTGCCTACATAGTTCAGATTCACATTTTTCATGAAAATAGCATCAACTTACTGCTCTTTTCCCAGGGATGCATTGATATGCATGCAACAAATTCTAAAGCAAAGCTTATCTGGATCCCTTGCCTGTGAGGCTTACAAAAAAGCAGAACTTAGTTGCAAGCACCACCTCTATGACTAGTCCATTTAGTAAATTTAGTGAATAGAACCTAATTGAGACATTGCTTTGGGTTCTGGCCCATTGAAAAAACAATGATAATGAAATCACAAGCCACGTGAGAATTCAGCTGTCTTTGTGTTCTCAAGTAACCAGTTTATTGTTAATACAATTTAATTCATATATTGATTTCTCTGCATATTTGTTTCTGAGTCAGAGAACTGTTGGCATCTTGGGTTAGTAGTTCTTCACTGTGGGGGATCTTCTGTGCATTGCAGAATGCTTAGTAGCATCTTTGTCCCTCTCCTCAGTAGATGACCTAATTCCAATGCTTACCACCAAACTGGCCCAGACTTTTCCAGATGTCCCCTCAGAAAAAGGCAAAATTACCCCCAGGTGCAAAGCACTCGTTTATGTTAAGGGGAAATGGGGAGCATAGCATGTTGACAAGTCATCTTCCTGTTTCAGTTTGAGAAATTCGGCAAAGCTGTGAATTATGCTGACGCTGCCCTCTCCTTCACCGAATGTGGCAATGCCATGGAACGTGATCCTCTGGAGGCCAAGTCCCCATACACCATGTACTCTGAGACTGTGGAGCTCCTCAGGTGAATGACCCTTCAGAAATCATCTTCCTAAGCCCATTTCAGCCACAATTAGACATTGCTATGTTTTAAAATAATATCATTTCCACATATTAATGATTTGTCCAAGACATCTTCTTCTTAGAAGCCATCATTAGTTCTTGCCATTTTTATTAATGCTGTGGAAAATTTATAATTGATGGACATTGCTTTTCTAAATGATTCCCTTCAGAGGTTTTAATGGGAGCAGTATAATTTGCAATATTCATAAAATTAAAACGGAAATGTAGTGGGTAAAACCAAAGTATAATTTAAGCATTTGGTGTTAGCTTTCCTTTTCAAAAGTGCAAATTCATAACTCAAAAAAAAAAGTTTTTCTCTTAGGATTTCTATTAAAAGCCACGTTTTCTAAGAGTCCGTGTCTTGGTTATAAAAAAGGGAAAGGATGCTGCTCACATGCAGAGGCAGTATGGAAGACTGTATGGAAGTATGGTAGAGCAGACTGTCCATGCATCTGGAGTAAGGGAAGGACAGGTGGTAGGAATGGGGTGATGACAAACATGTGAGCATGAGAATAGTATATGGGCATGACATATAATAAGTGCATACATTGTTGGTTTGAATTTTAGATGATATTTTGTGGCCTGTTCTTTTCAGTAGAGTGGAATTAATGGGTTGCCCCAAAAAAATCCTATGGGTACAAGTATGTCTAGCTGTTACACTGCAGAGCAGAACACCTGCATTTGTATTAGAATGCATCAGTTTGAGTCTGGGTTCCTGATTCTAGTTTATTGTTGATGCACATCCGGTGAAGCAGTTGTGTACATGACATCCATGTGCAGGACCTGTAGTAAGTGCTCAACTCCTGATTTCAGCCAGATATTTAGAAAATAAAGCAACAGAAGTGAGCTAGCACTCTCTCTCTCTGCCCCCTTCCTGCCCTTCCTCTCTCCTTCCCCCATTCCCATTATTTTTCCTCTCAAGTAATTAAATAAATAAGTGATTTCTTTAATTGCAAAAACGAGCAAGAAGGGGAAAGAAGAAATGTGCACTCTGCTGTTTCCCAGTGCTCTGCAGCTATGTATGAAACAGTTCATCTTTTACTCGCGAAGAAGCAGCATCATTTGCTGGATAAAGTCAATAATCTCTTTTGAATGAATGAGCAGTTCTTTGCTTGATAGGCTTTTATGTCCCAGGCTCCTCTGGCTCAATTAATCAATAATGCCAAGGCATTTTTTTTCCAGACTTGCTCATATTGACATAAACCACTAGGGATCCAAATATATTGGTCCCTAAACTTCCAGATAAATATTGGACATATTTAGCATGCATTTTTCCCAATTTCATGTTTCACATTCCAAAATATCAAAATAAATGATTAAAAGAAAGCAAGACCTCTGATCACACAAAATCAGAAGCTTTGTCAGAATAACAAAAGCAGGGATTTTCTGAAGAAAGTTCCAGGTTTGCCTGCCCAGTGAGTCAAGGCATCTTTCTCCTAGTGCTGTTGTATGATAAAGGTATAAAAGAGTGTCAAGTGTTTCATAAATCCTCACCATTCTGGAACTGTCAAAGGGGCATTGATGTCTCAGTTTTCAGTCAAGGCTACCTTTGATTGTCAAAGATGCATAACATGAATGTTATGGCAAAAAATATGAGGATTCAAAATTGAGGGGAAATATTAATGAACAAACATGGAGATAACTCATGCTCTACATTCATTAAAAATGAAAAGATTTTATGATGACATTCTTGAATTAACAAGAAAATGTAGCTATATAATGCCTGTAGTTAGGCAAAGAAAAGTGAAAGGATACTGAACTTCCTCTAAGCTACTGAAGGAAGTGGAAATCGGTCATTGTGAACTGACAGTAACTTGGGCATCGTGTAGCAATTTATATCTTTTGATCTAGCATTTCAATTTAAGGGAATTTGAGTTTCTTCTACTAAATAAAATGATTATAAAAGAAGAACAGTTTATCTGTATGGTGTTTTTTTGCAATGTATATGATAGCACAAGCAAACCTAATCATCAGTAATGGGAGAGAAATTAATTGCATCATGGTCTACTTAATAGGATACAGCCCATGCACATGGAAATACAGCAAAGATAGAGAACATACAGTTGCACAAATATTTAGAATATGATGTTAAAGCAAAGCAAGCTGCAAAATTGTATGCACACCGCAGTTATGACCACGCATATCATGTGGATGAAACTAGTAGGGAAAGCTGTGATAAAACTGTTAGAATTTGGATGTTGTCCGTTTCTATAATCTTTATTATTCTCTTATAGGAAAACTCATTCTCTCTTAGAAACATTTCAAAAAGCAAAAATAAATTTTATTTTGTAGTGAAAATGCATAGTGTCATTAAATACTATTTGTTCCCATCAAAAGTCATTTATTTCCCCTTAATAGTTTATCATCAAAATGTTGTATTCTTCTAAGCATGACTTATCTTTCAATAAGTAATATTTTATTCCTCATGGAAGTATATTTCAGTGGTACCTAGTGAGAATCAATGCAGAAATTATTTACATTAAGTCAACATTCTAAAACTTTACTTTGAGGCTATTGGCCAGTCACGTGCAATAATAAGAGCTGTAACAGAGAAGTCCTGTTTCCCCCATAGTGACATGTGCAATGTTTCAAGAGGACATTGGCATCGACACAATATATTTAGTCCAGATTTTGTCAGTGTTTTTTTTTTTTCAGATTTTAACAGTTTCGTATACATGCATTTGTGTGGCTTCTCTATATTTTTGATGTTTTCTCTTACAATATATTTTAATGAGAGAAATTTCAGTTAGGAATAAAATGAGTTAAACCAACTAGAACTTCCAGTTCATTTAAATACAAACTCCACTTTCAAATCACTTCAAATGTGGATACAACTAGATGGTAACAGTGATATGGACATAGTTTTAGTAGTGCAGTATTGTGCTGACAAGATTTTTATTGCTTCCTCACAGTGTGTTGGCTACAGAGAGAGTCCACTTTTCTTCATTCACATCATTATAGTTGCTTTGAGCCTTGGGCAGTTGTAATAGAAATACACTTGTGAAAACAAGCGGCCATCACAAGGACTTGACGTTTCAGTCTCCAACTGCCAAAGTTAGATTTATTACAAAGTAAAAATCCCTTTGCTTAATACTGCATCAACAGAGGAACCAATATCAAGTATTCAACAGAACTGGGGTAGTGACTGAGAGGTGGGTTGACTGGAAGGCTCAGTCTTGGAGGCATGAACTTGGGCCCCTGGTGTTCCCAGTAGGTGACTGACAATGGAGCATCAAGTGTGGCAGCTCAGCAGTATACAGACCCTACATGTTCTTCTAACAAATGAGAACTCATCCGAGCTGCCTGAACACACATTTTAAGCATCCTTCTGCCACATTGAATTTTTTTTACATATACTCCCACAAGTACGTGTGAAATTGCATCAAAACTCAGGCAATGATTTTATGCAATGAATTGATTTTCACGATTCTAAATGTCCAAAATTAAATGAGCTTGGCTGAAAGTAGAAAAAAAAAAAAGAAAGAAAAAGAAAAGAACTACTCAACCTTTTATCACTGGCGTGGAAGAGTAGCAATTAAGAAAATTCCAAGACAAAATATATAAGAATCGTACATTGTCATAAATTGAGAGCATGGAAGCCTTAAAATGCTTTGAAACTGACCTTCCATTTAATTTTTAATTAAATATATTTTAATATTTTAATACTTTTTTACTGTGTGATTGAGGTTTCCCTAATTCTCAGATTAGGTATAGCTGTATAATATGTATGCCATCTGTCATAAACTGAGCTGTGGCTGATATTTTTGCCCACCTCTCATTTAATATCAATCATCATGAGCTAGAGTTTTGCTACAAACACTATTTTGCCAGCATTTGTGCTTAGACATAAACTCCCGATGATTCAATGTCATTGTCCTAGGACATGGGCTCAGGATTGAGCTGATGTGTCTGGAACTCAGGTTGGAATGTCATGTAAGTCCTACTCTGCTGTTTGATCATCATTTGGTAGATGTTTTGAGAAAAGCTTTAGTCCTCCTCCAAAGCAAATGTGGACCCAACTCATTAGTCCATTAGAACACCAATGACCAAGTAGATTTCTGGAAGGGGAATCCAGATCCCATTTGAGTTTTTACTTTCTCTTCAAAGGTATGCAATGAGGCTGAAGAACTTTGCAAGCCCTTTGGCTTCAGATGGAGATAAAAAACTGGCAGTGTTATGGTGAGTCACATGGATGCCACATCCTTAAATGTCCCAGAATGGGCCCAGCATGACAGCCTAGCAGTTAAAATCCTCACCTTGCACATGCTGGGATCCATGTAGGTGTCACTTCATGTCCTGGCTGTTCCACTTCCCAACCAGCTCCCTGCTTGTGGCCTGAGAAAGCAGCAAAAGATGGCCCAAAGCCTTGGGACCCTGCACCCAATGTGAGATATCCGAAAGAAGCTCCTGCTCCTGGCTATGGATCAGCTCAGCTTTGGCTGTTGCAGTCACTTGCAAAGTGAATCAGCGGATAAAAGATCTTTCTCTCTGTCTCTCCTTCTGTATATCTGCCTTTCCTATACACACACACACACACACACACACACATATATATATCAAAAATCAAGATCCACTTAAGCTACTTACCTCAGTTCATTATGTTTATTTTGTATTAAACCACTCAAAGATAACCAGAAACTGCCTCTGTCACTGACTCAACACTTACTCTTCTAATTTATACAATAGTCAACATGAGATTTTAATATTTTCCCCTTCCTGTTTTATTTTCTTTATTTACTTCTATGTCTCAATTTAACCATAGAAGAGTAAGTCCGAGATTGAATGAGCATCTTTAACAGTTTGTAGGTTTCATTAAGCACTGGCATTAATATAATCATTTTATTTGTCACCATAGCTATCGATGCTTATCACTTCTCTACTTGAGGATGTTTAAGCTGAAGAAGGACCATGCTATGAAGTACTCTAGATCCCTGATGGAATACTTTAAGGTAATCTTTATTTTGTATGATTTATAGTTACCTGGTGATAAAAGCACTAATGGGATATAGCAGGCATGAAAAAAGCTGTTGCTACCAAAGGCTTAACCTTTCTTATCCTACTGGGCCGGAGCTCCTCACCTAGCTTTCAGGGATCCAAACAGAGCTTAGTTCTGATTTTATTCGAAGGAGAAAAGACACATCAATACAAACCCTGATTATTTTTCTTAACTGACCAAATGATACCTGGAAACCTCCTGTTGCGGTCAGAGGGAATTTGCTTTGTACCGAACCCCCTGAGGCGGCACAGATTTTGGCTCCGGGTATGGTCAACCTCTCAATGAATGAGAGACCATCTCAGGAATCTCTCAACAGCGAGGCCAGTCACTGTGGCCACCTGGCTCTGGATGGACCTCCACAACCCTATGGCCGTGGATAGCATTGGAATGTGCAGTGCCTGCAATTTAAGGCAACCCATTTTGCTGGTTATCAAAAGAAACAAAAATAAATCCATCATCTAGGGAGCTGACATACTTAATTTCTAAAAAAAAAATTAAATGTACACCACCACATGCAATGCCAATGTATGAGACTGTGCCAAGATAAAAATGGCAAAGCAGTACCATGATCTTAGGCCTGACTGCCATACTCCACAATGCTGCTCCTATCATCCGGCAATGGCCACAAGTTAAAGTTGGGAAAGTCTCTAAAACACATTTTTTTTGGTCTGAGTATATGTGACCTATTGGCTAAATTGCATCAAAGATGTTTGAAACATCGAGGCATGACCTTATATCAAACATCCAGTGAGTTATAGTACACAATTGTGTGAGGACTTTGTGACTTAGTTGGGAAAACAAGAGCAAGCTCCCCAGTTATTCTGTGGTATGGCTATTGTGCCATGCAGCTGGTATTCATGCAGGTAAAAGGAGGCTACATTGCAACAGTGCCTCATCTATTATTTCTACTCTCTCAATCTATGTTCTGGAAAGGTGGTTCTTGAACTTTAAAGGGCATCAAAGTCTCCTGGAAACTTTGTGAGAATTTTGTTTATAGAGTGGTGAACTGCATCCAAACAACATCTAATTGTTTAAATCTGGGACAGAGTAACAAAATGTGCCATTTTAATGAGGGCCCACATGGTACTAAAGCTGCTGGTCCTGTGGACACTTCAGGATGTACTGTTACAGTATTTGTACTCTTTGGCCTGTCCTATAATGTATTTCAAAAACAACCAGGAAGATGCTCAATAACTCAACCATCTGGCAGTGTTTTCAGCTTCTTGGAGGTTAAAAACTGGAGCCTGCAGAATGCACCTTAGCTCTGCGTTTTTGCATCTTCAGAAAAGCCTTAATTTCCTACTAGAATCCTGGAAATGCTGTCTCCCGATCACCCCGCTTTACAAAAGGGGATGGGCCAGATGCCAAGAAACAAGTAAAAGCAGCATCATGACCATGACTGCTGAGACCAAGCACAGCTCCTGTGCCATAGGTGTCCTGGCCATCTGTGCTACCTGAGTTCCAGCCTGCCCAGGTCATTACATGGGCCTGATTCCTGCCCTATGCTGTGATACTTAATGTCAGGTTTCCCACTTCCCTACATTTAAAAGAGCAGAAGGTAAAGCAGGCCCATTCTTTCAGTCGGCCAGTTCCATCAAAGAAGCAAAAGAATGGGTTAGAGTCCCATGTCCCATTGCAGTGCAGCCAGCCCTGGACCAGTTGCAATGCAGGCCACAGGAAATATCAGCCAGGAGAGTTTTCAGGTAAAGGTAGCGTAGCAAGGTGGTTCCTGCAAACAGGAAAAAAGTTTGCAACTGGAGCTAAAGGTGAAAACCTTGCTTATACTCTGAAGAGCTTGTTTGGCAGAATAAATGTCAGATGAAGATAATTAAGCCACTTCTTGGAGATCTGCGTCTGATTTCACTGGGTCTTTTAGTATATAAGATCTTTCATCAAGTGACTTTCACGGTCCTGATTGGAGCCCACTAATTATCCTACACAGCTATTTTCATCGAGTGTGCGTTGTGGTGTGCTGACGTGCACATACATCCAAGCTCTGCATCCTGAAATGCTGCAATCAATATTAATGTACTCTAAATCACACTTCCATCTGCTTCCGAATTAATAAAACACAAAATAGATGTCCTTATTTCCCTCTCTCTTTCTCTCTGTTTTAGCAAAATGCTTCAAAAGTCGCTCAGATACCATCTCCGTGGGTAGGCAATGGAAAGTAAGTATCTTACGAAAGTTGCTTTTTCATGCAAGCAAGAGAACAGACCCTCAGATACATTGTATATACCAACTCTGAGACTACAGTTATTTTTGTGCACACACAAAATTCTAGCCAAGCTTCAGTTAACAGCAAAACAGAAAATTTTATCATGCTGTGGTTCCAAATCCTTTAGCTCTTTTATCTTATAGCCAAATTATGGCCATGAAAGTATCTTTAGTGAGATGGCAAGCCCTGTGTGATTTCGGGGAGTCATAGTAAAGTTAACTCCACTGTAGTGATTTTGTCAATGATTCACCTACTAATGAAAGTTCAATGAAATATTCATTGGTACAAGGTAAGTGCTATATAATAAAAGCAGTGGCAAAACAAAAACAAACCAGAGGCACACTGGTGCTGAAAGTGGGAAGACATTAGCCAGTTATGTGTGCCTTCGTGGCAATTTGTAGGTATAATACTGAAAGATCTTTACCTAAAGCATAAAAGCACTAACTGTAATGCTGTTGCAGGGCCCTGCATGTAGCTTTAGTTAGAGTTGCACCTCCCAACAGCAGTGCTAGGAGATCCAGAAATCACTGACCTTACCCTGAGGCTGTTCTCATCTCACTGGGTGAGCCAAGTGGGACCCTCCTGTCTCCAAGGCTCTCTGTCTTTACCTGTAAGTTGAAGGGGCTAACCCAAGGCCCTCTGAGGCACACTGAGGGAAGGTTCTTAGACTGACTTGGAATCCCAGTTCAATATTAACCACGAAGTGATCAAATTGGCAATGTAACTTTGATAGCTTACCTGAACATCACTGTCTTCTGATTCCAAAGTCTCCCTCACCTCCACATACTCACCTCCACCAGTAGTGGAAAGGGAATCTAGTTGAGTATGAATGAACAAGAATATTTTAAAATTCATGGAAATGATAGAATTAAACATAGGCTTATTTGGGTGTAATTTTTTTGGAAATTTATGTATAGTTTTTCATAATATATATTTGCCATAAAGTTTTTGAAGATCTATGCATATTTTTAAAAAGAGTTTATTTTATAATGTCTCTGATCAAGGCATTCTTTAAGAATAAAACAGTTCCCACTGCCGCTTTATAAATATCTATAAAGCATACTCCAAGTGTTTGAACAATGACCTCTACTTTGACATCATAAAAACATTAAGAGTAAAGGAGCAGATTCATCAAACAAAAAAAAGCACATTAACTCAATTACTGTATGGAAAGACTGAAAGGAAGCAGTGTTTAGATGGTTGAATTAGGCCTTACGCTTAGATGGCAAATAAAAAGGAAAGAATGATTTTCTCTGGAAGTCGAGAAATAAAAATAACCATTGAAAGGCCCAGAGAAAGCTGTTTTCTCTGAGCACAAAGTGAAGCAAGGGCAAGGTCAAGTAAGCAGATATTAAAGGATCACTGGGAGAAACATTAAAAAAATATGTATCTGAGGCAAAAAAACTCAAACACATCCTAGGCTTGTGAAGTCACATTAAAAGCCTCCTGAAATGATGTTTTGAGCAGCTGCTGTCTGAAGAAAGCACACTCCCTTTGGTAAGCCATCCAGCAGTTACACCCCATTCATTCAGCAAGCACCTTGGCAAACGCAACTCTGGCATTATAGGAGGGGTTGGGAGCACAGAGTTGAGTTACATGTGGACTCTGCAGTTCAAAAGCACACAGGCTTCCACCAAGAGGGGGTAATAGGTGTGAAAGAAGTGCTATGGAAACCCAGGAGAGATAATCTGGGTCTCCCTGTGTGGCCAGTGGGGGTGTCCTCCCTGCAAGCAGGACCAAGGCCTGCTTTCTGAGTAAAGGAAGCTGCAGCCCCAGCAAAGGGCCTCTTAATGGCACCTTTCTGGAGAGGCCACCTCTGAATTCAAAACCCAGCTAATCTGGCCAGTGATTGGGAAATCAGATGCTAAGAAGGCATCATGAGGGCTCTTGGGAAAAGTATTTAGGGAAGGGTGAGAATAGACCTTTAGGAACTTCCCACCGTGGGGGTGCCTGAAGAAAGTGGAAAGAAACAGTGTGGAGAAGGACAAAAAATGTCTTCACTATAGAGGAAACATTTGAGAAACGACCAGATTCTATGTATCTTGGACTTGACAGGTCAAGAACAAAATCAAGGCTGATGTATAGGAGAACAAGAAAGCAAACAGATTTTGACATTGTTAATGAGGAAATTCAATATATAATAACTAGCATAATAATTAGTAAAACTTTTAATAAAAGGTGAAAGATTTATACGATCTGAAGAGAAACCAGAGTATAATTAGTAAAACTTTTCAAATGCAAGTTTACTAATAAGGATGGAATTATCTTTTGAATAACATTTTGCTTCATTAGGGTTCAAAATAAATATATCCATTGGTTTGGTCTTCTGTTGTCATTTTACTGGGATGTTCTTCCCATTTGCCTTTGGTTTTGGTGGGTGCTATTCCTTTTCCCTGTCAAGATTACATCTTGAAGTATCATTTGTAGGGCAGGTTTGGAAGAGGCAAATTCTTTGAACTTTTCTTTACTGTGGAAGAATTTTATTTCATTTTCAAAGACAAAGGAAAGCTTTGCTGGATATGTTATCCTAGGCCGACAATTTTTTTCTTTGAGAATCTAGAATATGTTACTCCATTCTCTTCTTGCCTGTAGAGTTTCCTGTGAGAGATCTCCTGCGAGTTTAATTGGCATTCCTTTATATGTCAATTGATTTTTTTCATGTGCACATTTAAGGATCTCTTCCTTATGCTCAATTGAAGAGAGCTTGACAATCATGTGTCTTGGTGAAGATCGCTTTTAATCAAGCCTTTTGGGAGTTTTGTACCCTTCCTGGATCTTGTTTCCCAATTCTTTCTCCAGATTAGGGAAATTTTCCTTTATTATTTCATTAAATACATTTGCAAACTCAGCTTCTCTTTCTGCACCTTCTGGGACTCCCCAGTAAAATGACAACAGAAGACTAAACCAATGAACAACCCACTCCTAAAATGACAGGACCAAAGTACCACCCATGTATATTTAACTCTAAATGTAAATGGCTTAAGCTCAATCAAATGTCATAGATTAGTAGACTGGATTAAAAAACAAAACTCATCTGTTTATTGTCTGGAGGAGACACACTTCATCAAAAATCAGCGGAAACTATATCACATGGGTTTTGTTGTTTTCTGTTGCTTTCATCTCTTCAAAACACTTTCTTCTGAATAAATCATTCAGTGACTCGTAGATCATACAGTAGCATCATTTTCTTCAAGAAGGTTCTTGATTTTCATTTCTTCAGCTACACGTTACACATTTAATAGCATGTTATTTAACTGGGCGTTGTTAATTTCTTTTTTCTCCCTGATGTTGATTTTGTTTTGTGGCTGTTCATTTAAGGGGATGTATAGTAGCTGTATAATGGAGACTGTCATATCTAGTAAGATGTCATTTAACTTCATGGGATTGTAAATTTCTATTTTTCTTTCTACTGTTGACTTTGTACCATGACTTTTCATTTGAGTGGATATCCTGTAGCTGTGAAATGGAGACTAACATCCAGATGCGAGGATGCAGTGTGGTATGCATTTCTACTTCCAGATCAAAGATGGACTTACAATGAAACTGTTTACTATATCTTAACAGTAGGATTCTGGACTCTCTGCCATTGTCCATGCCCGCAATGATGGACATATGACTGAGTATGAAGAACTATATGTTAGTAATGATATAGAGGAAGTAGGTGGGGGGGGAGGGAACTCAGGAGGGGATAAGGGAATATGGAACTGTATTATAAAATGATGATAATAATAAAATGCAAAAAATAAATAAATAAAAAAGGAAAAATAAATAAATATATCCAAAGCTTAACCTCTGCATAATGATTCAACAAGTAGCAAGTAGGAAAAATCTCTATTCCTTGGGACTATAGAAAAGGACAACAACCAATAATCAAGTCCCAAAATGTAAACTTGGCTCATATACCAGCCCTATGATGATACCTAAAATTGAACATAAGCCACTGTAAAAATTAAATGGAAAATAAGATAGAGAAAGGGAAGGTAGGGTGGGAAGTATCATTATGTTCTTAAAATGGTATTTATTAAATATGTGATATTTGCTCCCTTTTTATAAATAAGAATTTTTAAAGAATAATAAGTCAATATTAGATCATCATAAAAATTGCTGTTCTTTCTCATGAAAATGGTGCAACTGTTCTTCTTTGTAAATTGCTTCTGATTTACAGGCTGTGGAAAACAGAATGGTGAGTCATCATTTCCAACCCCTGATGTAAACTTAATGGAAACCACGTTGTGGAGAGTTTAAAAGAGCTGTGCAAAAAATCTATGATGTTGTATAGAGGTGATCAAGCATGCTAGGAAGAGTACTGAATTTTTATACAAGGCTTTTTTGAGGCTTCCAGAGGAGCAGTTTCAATAATTAGGTGATTGCGGATGCCGTGTTGAAGGAGCCAGAATAAGGGATATCCCCACTTACTTGATACATTGACCAGTATAAGCAATTCAAGCAGTCTGCTCATTTTGGAAGGAATCAGCAGATCAATCAGAAAACTTCCCTCTAAGCTTACAGAGGATTGTGCCTGTGTGGACTTCTTTGTCTGAGTCTTGTGGGGGAAGGGGAAGCAAACCAGTGTGGATAGGAAAGTAAAAGTAGAGATTGATACCCTTGTCAGGTGAAATATTTTGACAACTGTACAGTAAACACTTCGAGGTAGAATGGAAGAAGAACCAATTTGGGCAAAAACTGACCTCAGTAAAACCCTAGCCCATCCAGTGAGTTTGTGTCTGCACCTGAGAAATGAGTTCAACTTCTGTGAGATCTTTTTGCCATCTGTTAAACAGTGGCAGAGGAATGGGAAGACTTCTTGCAGAGTCATGGGAAGACTTGTGAAAGATATTGGTGAATCCCTGAGCACTCTCTTCGCCACAGTGAATTGTTCAACAAAGGGTGACTCCTGATACTGCACTGATTATTGACACTGTCACCTTTTTAAATTTCAAATTATAAAACATCCTGCTTCTAAGCACCTGCAACTTTGGGTTGTGCTTCCCTTTGGGCACTTAACAGAAACTGTCGGGTTTGCCTGCTCTAGTAGACTGCTTTTCCCTTTTCAGTAAGGGCCTGTTCATCCTTTTGTCCATCAAATATTTATTAATTCTCATTATGTGTGAGTAATCCTATCAAGCCCTTTAAAAACATTCCCCAATTTTGCTTTTTGTTGTTGTTTGTTTTTTTGTTTTGTTTTGTTTTGCTTCATGCATTCTTCTCCTTCAATTCTTCGTAGCTTATGTGATAGATATGACATAAGGAATAGATGAAATTCTTTTGTTTATTCATTGATATTCATTGAGTAGCTGTCATATGCCAGATAATGTTCTAGCTGCAATAGTTAAGGGCAAAACAGACAGAAATCTGTGCCCCAGTGAGAATAGATTCTGTAGGAAGAGAAAGGCAAAGACATTGCAATATGCTAGATGGTGGTAAATGTCACGCAGAAAGCCAGGAAGGGCTGCTGGATATGCAGGGGAGCTGTACTACAGTCTTGGGATGTTGGAGAGAAAAGCTGGGCAAGCATTCTATGCAAGCACCCGGGGCAACTCCCGCATGGGGCAGGGGGCATGCTGGATGGCTCCAAAGAACAGAAATAAGGTGAAAACAGCTGAGACATGAGAAAGAATGGGGCTAAGGCCAGGGTGATAGTGGCAGAAGCCGTGGAAAGTATGACCATGCTCACTGGCCTGAGTGAGAGCTATGTGAAGAAACACCCAAAGAATACAAAGCATGGCGTGAGCTGAGTTGAAGTTGGAGAGGAGTCTGAACTAAAGTTTGTACCAGTCCCCTTGTCACCGGAGTCACAATTTTTAATTTTTACATTTTATTAGTACAAAGGAACTTCAAAGAGTTCATGGAAAAATGAAATAAAGAGAAGAGTTTATTACACTACAGAAGTTGTTGAAAACTATGCAGGTTTTTTTTTCACATTATACATTTTCCATGAACTTTTTGAAGACCCCTCATGGATCTTCTGTGCAGACATGCTCATTAAAAGCTCCAGTCATGGAGAATCAAGATGGTGGAATAGGGTAAGGACATGTTTAAACCGACAGAGAAACATTTAATTAGGATGAAGCAGAGAGGACGCATTCCAGGAAATAAGAGAGGACAGAACAACAGCAGAGGGGTACCTGGAGACTGACAGACACAGGAAAGCAGCAGACACAACAGTGTGGTATTGTGGTGACTGATACTCCAGCAGCACTCAGCTAATGGCAATCTGAATTCCACTAGCAGCCAGAGCTCCACCAGGAACCAGGTGGGAAGGGACTTTCACTAGTAACTTGGGAGGTGAACCCAGACAAAGAACTGTCCATCCTGCTGGTCTGTTTGATTTGGCCAGGAACAGACACAGGAGGGCAGATCCCAGATGGGCAATACAAGAGCAGGGTGGATTTCACAGCCCATTGAGACCCCTAGTACCAAACTGGGCGCCATTTGGGTAAGGAGGCAATGGCAAGGGAAAGGACTGAGCAAACACTGAGCTGGGAGTGAACTCATTTCTGACTCAGTGAACTGCATCAACGTGGCATTGTTCAGGTTCCACCCAAGACAGGTCTGGGTCGCCGACAGGTCTGGGTCGCCTTCAGACCTGACAGCCCGCAGATCAAGAACTCTAGTAGTAGCATATCAGGTGCCATTATGTACACTGTGGCAAAAGTTTTACGAGTGCAGGGGATCACAGTGCACTGCGTATGTGCTGAGCTCACAAGAACTCACTGAGTTCAATGGATTATACTGGTCCCACAGGAAAACAGTACCGACTATGCCATCATATGGGTCAAAAGAGGTCCATGTGGCACCCAGACCTAACGGCAAACGGGTTCTTCCAAGATCAGCACCACAAACAACCTAGCTATATAGGACACCTGGTGTCTCTCTAATCCTGGGACCTGCTCCAACTGGAAGTGGGAGAAAGGTTGCAGAGAGAACAGTGCAACCTCAGCATGGTCTCACAGGAGGTGGAGAGTGGTGAGCCAGGAGCTAGGGATATGGATACCATGGTGGAAATCTAACATAAGAACCCAGACCTGAAACTTGCTGGAGGGAGTGACACAATCGGCTACAAAGAGCTGTGTACCAAGTGCAATAAGTAAAATCAAACTGTAGAACTGTGGGTGACACAGCTTAGAATCCACTCCAAGTAGAAGAATCTGCTTACTAGAAGTGCAATGACCAACAGCAAAAGAAGACATAAAGGCAAAATGAATATTACTGAAGACTCACCTGCAAAGAAGCAAAATCCTATACCCACCTCAGAATTAACTGAGAAAGACATCGAGAAAATGAGACACACAATTCAGAAAACTTATTACAAGCATCTGATGCACAATGAGAAGCACAAAAAAGAGTTCAAAGAATTTAAGGAGTATGTTATGCAAGAAATAGCAGCAATAAAGCAAATCAAGGCTGATATATTAGAAATGAAAAACACAGTGGAGCAAATTAAAAGTACAGTACAGAGTTTCCAAAATAGAATGAAACAAGCAAAAGAAAGAATCTCAGAATTGGAAGATATTGCCTGTCATCAGGGGGAAGCAAACAAAAAGCTGGAAGAAGAGCTTGATCAACTAAAAAATGTATTCAGGAACTGAAAGACACCATTAAGAGGCCTATTATAAGAGTTATGGGACCCCCAGAAGGTGCAGAAAGAGAAAAAAAACATCCAGGAGGGTCACAGAACTCCCAACAGGCTTGATCAAAAGCAATCTTCACCAAGACACATGATTATCAAGCTCTCTTCAATCAAATATAAGGAAAAAGATCCTTAAATGTGCACATGAAAAAATCAATTGACATATAAAGGAATGCCAATTAAACTCACAGGAGACTTCTCACAGGAAACCAAAACCAAAGGCAAATGTGAAGAACATCCCAGTAAAATGACAACAATGAACAACCCATTCCTAAAATGCTAGGACCAAAGTACCACCCATACAAGTAAACCCTGAATGTAAATGGCTTAAGCTCAATCAAACATCATAGATTAGTAGACTGGATTAAAAAACAAAACTCATCTGTTTATTGACTGGAGGAGACACTTCAACAAAGATCAGCAGAAACTATATCACAAATTTTAATGTTTTTGTTTTTTGTTAGTTTGATCTAAAGAGAGTTTCATCTGGTTATTCAGTCACTCATAGATCACACAGTAGCATCATATTCTTCAAAAGGGTTCTTGATTTTTCTTTTTCATTTCTTCAGAGACTCATTAGTCATTCAGTAGCATGTTACTTAACTTCATGGTGTTATTAATTTATTTTTTCTTCCTTTTGCCTTTGGTTTAGGCGGGTGCTAATCCTCTTCTCTGTCAGGGGACATTTTTAGATATCATTTGTAGAGCAGGTCTGCAAGAGGCAAATTATTTGAGCTTTTCTTCACTGTGGAAGAATTTTATTTCATTTTCAAAGACAAAGGAAAGCTTTGCTGGATATGTTATCCTGGGCCGACAATTTTTTCTTTGAGAATCTGGAATATGTCACTCCATTCTCTTTTTACCTGTAGAGTTTCCTGTGAGAGATCTCTTGTGAGTCTGATTGGGGTGTCTCCATATGTCAATTGATGTTTTTTTTTTCACATGCACATTTAAGCATCTTTGCCTTATGTTTGAGTGAAGAGAGCTTGATTATCATGGGTTGTGATGAAGACTGCTTTTGGTCAAGCCTGTTGGGAGTTCTGTGCCCCTCCTGGATTTAGTTTCCCCATTCTTTCTTCAGTTTAGGGAAATTTTCCTTTATTGTTTCACTAAAATAATAATTTTTAAATAATTTTAATAATTTTAAACTTTAAATAATTTTTAAACCCAGCTTCTCTTTCTGTGTCTTCCAAAACTCCCATAACTCTTTTATTTGGCCTTTTAATAGTGTCCCTTAATTATTGAATACTTATCTTAGTTTGACTCAGTTCCTATTCCAACTTTTTAATTTTTTTCTCATTGTAGCAAGAAATATCTTCTAATTCTGAGATTCTTTCTTCTGCCTCCTTCATGCTAGTATAGATACTTTCCGCTGGATTTTTAATCTGCTCCATTTTTGCTTCATTTCTAATAATTCTGCCTAATTTGTTTCAGTGTTGCTGTTTGCTGTGTGACATGTTCCTTAAATTCCTTGAACTCCTTTGTTACGTGCTTCTCATTGTTGATAAGTTTTACAACAAGTATTTTGAATTCTGTATCTCCCATTTTCTTGATGTCTTCCTCAGTTAAGTCTGAGGTTCCAAAGGCTTTTTTCTCCTTTACAGGGGAGTCTTCAGTAACATTCATTGTGCCTCTGTCTCTTACTTTGCTCTTGATCATTGTACCTCTGGTTATCAGATTCTTCTCCTTGGAGCAGGTTTCTAAGCTGTGTCACCCACAGGTCTACAGTTTGATCTTTCTTATTGCATTTGGTACCTGGTTCTTTGTTTGCAGTCACTTGTACCACTCCATCCAGTGAGTTTCAGGTCTAGACTCTTGTATTAGGCTTCCACCACAGTTTCCATAGCCCATGCTCCTGGCTAACCACTCTACTTCCTGTGATACCGTGCTGAGACTACATTGTTGTCTATACAACCTTTCTTCCACTTCAGGTTCGAGTAGATCCCACGATGAAGGAGACACCAGGTGTCCTAAAAAATTAGGTTGTTTATGGTGCTCATCTTGCCAAAACCTGCTGCCCGTTAGGTCTGAGGGCCCTGTAATCCTATTTTGACCTGTCTGATGCTGAAGGTATTATTTTCCCTGTGGGACCAGTGCAATGCACTTAGAGAGAAGTGAATTCACAGGCAGCTCACTCTTGTCTCTCCAGTCTCACAGCATTTCCCACACTGTACAAAACGACACCTGATGTGCCACTGGTGGAGTTCTGGATCTGCTGGCTGTCTAGTCTGGTGCCTGATTGCTGCTCTAGTGGGAGATAGGGCTTGAGATTCACCCTGTTCCTGCACCACCATTTTGGGATTTGCTGCTCTCCCTTGGCTCATGGTTGAATCAAACCAATCAGCAGCACGTGCAAATATCTGCTGAGCTCCTGGTGCACTCTCCTCACCTGGCTGCTGGTGGAGCTCTGGTTGCAGGCGGAGCTCAGATAGTTGCTCACTGACTGACACCGAGGTGTCTGGCCACTGCTACACCACACCGTTGTCTCCTTTGCTTTCCTGTGTCTGTCAGTCTCCAGCTGCCCCTTTGCCATTGGACTGTCAACTCCTGTTTCCTGGAATGTGCCCTCTTTGCTTCACCCTGGCTAATGATTCTCTGACTGTGTAAACTTCTCCTTACCCTATTCAGCCATCTTGATTCAATAAATAAAACTTTAAAATACATATTTTCAATATTGCAAGAAATTCATTACATTCTGTTATACCAGACAACTACAGGCTAAGTGCAAGGATCCAGATATGCTTACTTTGTGGAAGTGCTGCATGTATTTCTTATTGCTGTAGGTATTGCATGTATGATAACAAGAGCACTGCTTCCAGATCTAGTCACCATCACTTCAGCATTTTGGAGCCTTATATTTGCATGCTCCAAATCATGTGTGTGTGTGTTCCAGCTGGTCAGCACATCTGTTCTGTGAACAAGTGTTGACACTAAAGAACAGTACAGCCATCTCAAAAGTCTAGATTTGCCAACAACGCCAGCTAATAAGGGGTTGAAGGTGATGAAGGTGGGAAATGAGACAGGGTTTCTTTGCTGATATACTGTGTAGTTTTCAGGGGAATCAGGGGAGATGAGATCATTCAGCATTACAGACTCATGAAAATTCAAGCACATCATCTTCACATTTCTTATACTACCTCAAAATGCTTTGTTCTGATAAAATAATACACTTGCTTCAGCATTTGCTCAAAATATGGGCAAAGGGAGCCTAAACGACACAGAGATATTATACAGGAAGCTGCCCATCTTTACATAACTCTTCCTGGTAAGCATGCAACAGGCCTGAACCATGAAGGAAAAATTATCCCACACTGCATGCAGCCAGCAGGTGATTTCTTGTTGAATAATGCAGTTAAAATCTGTGTCCAAACATTGGGATAGCCCAGTGCAGAAACTGAAAGTTCCTCTACAAACAGCATGCAGGTGAGAAGTCAGCAATTAACCGCCCTTCTGTGTAGCACACTTCAAAGAATCCTAAGGAGATATGCGCAATTCTACTTCTCCGGCTTCCCTAATATTGCTCCCTGGGAGTCTTTTATGAATTGTGCTTGGTTTATTGTGGTAACTGTATTTGGAACAAACTGTCATTGTGGTTTCCACAAAACACTTTGATGATAGACCAGTATTATACATCAAGTGTTTTCTAACTGTCAGTAGCTGTTCTGGCAGCAGGTAGAGAAATCATCATAGCTCTCTGAGTTGTTTCTTCCTCAGAAGCATGGCAATACTCGTCATATGTATTCAAAGTAAGATGTACATCTGTGGGTTGAATCATGGCAGAGAAAACTTCACCTGACTCTCACTGGTATTTTCAAACAAAAGTAGCAGTGTGCACAGAGGCCTCAGTGGTTATTAAAGGTGGTGAGGACGTGGGTGGCTCCTGCCAGAAAAGAAGGGGCTTCATCTACAGCCTGGCCCTGTAGCCCTGTTTGAATGTAATATGCTCTCTCTACTGGCACCAGAACCTCCAGTCAAAGCTGTCAGAGTACCCCCAAAAATCCCAGAAATGGAATCAAATGATAAGTTTATTTTGATATAAAAATTGAAGTGCATGTACAGGTTTTTTGTTTGTTTTCTGTAAAATACATCTCCAAAAACTTTTAGAAGACACTGTGTATTGTGCTCAAACAGCTGTGGGATGTTGTCTAAGCTATGCTGCACTGAAGGTTTCATCTGTGTACAACATGCTAACTTTCACTCTGGCAAATGGCACTCTGAGGAGACTCCAGCGTGATCAGGCTCAGCCAGAACCTGCCCATCATCCTTTCCATTAGCCTAACAAGGCTTGTCTTTCCATTCCTCAGGAACACTCCTTCCCCAGTGTCTCTCAACAATGTCTCTCCCATCAACACCATGGGGAGCTGTAACAACGGCCCTGTCACCATCCCCCAACGCATTCACCACATGGCTGCCAGCCACGTCAACATCACTAGCAATGTTTTACGGGGCTACGAACACTGGGACATGGCTGACAAACTGACAAGAGAGAACAAAGGTATGCCCATCTGCTACACCCATTTCTCATGCAGACTGATGGAACCAGTTGTGCTTGGAAGGACTTGAGTTTGGTGGCTTTACATGTTCCTGCCTTTTGGTTTCCAGGCCTCGGATGAGGGAAGGGGAGTTTGCCCATAACTGACACAGTGACCCATTTTTCTAAGAGAATGAAAAGGCCTGGGATTTTGTTCTCTTTTAAAATAGTCTGAACTGCGGTGTTGGCAAATAAGCATTTCGGATTTTTACTCAGTAACAAGGATCAATACAGGAAAACAAATACAAAGGCAATAAGAATGATTTGCAAATCAAATAACATCCTGCTGGCTGAAGCAAAAGCTGCTTGCTACCTTCATCACAGTTACTAGCTCCTGTTGAGTACATGATCCTGTGGCTTGCATTTGGAAACAAAGGCCAAACCTGAGCTGATATTTTTCACACACTAACAGCTGGGATGAAGAAGCAGAACCCTTCCTGTTCATGATGAGGTTTGCTATAAAACAAATGCAAAGAGAACTCTGCTTAACCAGAGAAGGAGTCAGCCATCTTTGATGGCTCACTCTGCCATCTGTGACCCTGTCATTTAGGAGCAAACCTAGTGTCACTATCCTAATGAAAATGGGAGGTAAAAATGAAGCATGTTTTTCCTCTGGCCATTCACTTGACTTGACTGAATCAGGCCCAGTAGTCACAGGTTACCCCACTGCAGTCATGGTTGTGGCAAATATGGGCCTTTCAAAACCAGACTGCGAAGAAGTATCTACCAGATTCTGGAGATTTCTGCCATTTGGGGGGCATCAGCATTATTTACCATAGTTTCAGTCTGCTTATATTCTCTTAAAAACTGCCATTGTCATCTCTGGAGTGGTTCTATCTAATGTCTAATCATGGAAAGAGGCACAATCTGCACAGCTTCCTCTTGCTAATCATTGCTATCATATTGCTGAGCATTTTGGGGAAAAACCCCACTGGAGCACTGGAGTAGGAATGATACAATTTGTTCAGCTTGCTAATTGAAGCTTAATTCCTGCCTACTTCATGAAGTAAATGAGCAACATCAGCAAGTTACCTAAATCTGTGAACTGCTTCCATATAGTAGGCTGTACTGTCCATATAAAAAGTAAAATTAATGATTGACCCTCAAACACCTTCAGTGAGATCCTAAGCTCAGTTATCTGAGCAAAGGGCTATTCATAGCTTCTCTACTGTTCAAGGTTTCTGGAAATAAAGAGTTGACTGGCTCAGAAAACCAGACTGATCCAAAGGGTTTAGAAATGCAAGCAAAGACATATCTTAAAATTGCCTAGCTTGCCTGCCTCCACCCTTTCTATCTTATTTTGTTTTGGTATCTGAAGGACTGTTCAATATTTATGGATTTCCTCTAGAAATACATTCACTTTCAAATCTTTTAGAGTAACTCCTTTAAATTGACTGCAGAAATTTCCAGGGGCAACATGGTGAGTGTGCTGTTCGAGTGAAATGATGCTAATATTGTCATTAGCTCAGTTTGTCAAACAGTTGCCAAATCCTCTGCCTAATATTGAGTCAGCACAGCTCTGTCTCCCTACCAGCAGAGAGAAAACGTGCCCTGCTAATGCTGCCAGTTGGGCCCGTCTGTGCACTGCGGAGAAGAGCTAGTTTTGAATCCTCTGCTCAGAGCTTGAGTCTCACATACTTGTCATTTTTTGTTCACTTGGATTTGGGGATTCTTCTCACATCTGGCTTGTCTGTATGGAAATAGAGGAAATGAGGATCTTCCATTTGATTGGAATTCTGCATCCCTATGAAGACAGCCATGCACACCTCTTCCCAGTCAATGATGCAATGCAGACCTCTGTAAGGTCGGCTGTCCTAATAGAAACCCTTCACTCCTTCCTGAGCGGCACACCCGTGGAGCAGCAGCTGACTTATTGAAGGTGGTCTCGGTGCTGAAATGAATCAATAGAACTTATGTTGTCCTCTGCCCTTTAGAATTCCTGTTGCCCACCAGCCAAGCTGTTTGCACTGCTCACTTGAAGTAGTTATTATAATAATGACCTGAGTGTCTAGCTAAGAATACCATAGAAAGGTTTTCAGAGTGGACAATTCATTGCACACTCACTTTCTTCTTTAATATTTTCCTTCATATTGTATTACATATGAAAATATTTTATATGTGAAAAATAATTCATCCCTTTATCAGCAGAAATCAAATGAAGTTGATGCCTAGAGAGGAACCCACCAGGCCCAACTGCACTTTTTGAAATATATTGGTGTGTGTGTGTATGTACAGCAAATTTTCATGGAGTTGTAATTACTTTTAAAGTCTTGTCTGAGAAATATGTACTGGTTTTTAAAAGCTTGCTACGAACTAAGATACAGATATAAATTAATTTTTATTATTTTATTGATCACAATAACACAAGAATTATTTGTACTACAGAGATTTTGGAGTTCATTAAAGATTAAAATAGCTGTACTTTATGACACTCTGATCCCCTAGTGGGAACTTTGTCAAGCATTATTGAATGTCTGAATGAGTGAATGGACAAATGAATAATCGCTGTGTATGTGAAGGCCATTTTTCAATCTGGTGCATGTTTCCCATGATATCATCTAACGTCCTGACCAAGAACTGCTCTGATTTCCAGAATTCTTTGGTGACCTGGACACGTTGATGGGGCCTCTGACCCAGCACAGCAGCATGACCAATCTTGTCCGCTACGTTCGCCAAGGACTATGTTGGCTGCGCATCGATGCCCATTTGTTGTAGTTGATGCCCTCCCATCTCTGACATCACCACCCATTACTCTACCTCTGCCAGCACACTGATGGTCACTGGTGGAAGTCCACTCATTTGGGAAAGTTATCTTTGATTCTCTTTGTTCTTATGCTTCTTTGGATATCTGTGAAAAACTGAAATCATTGTAAGTGGACACTACAACTTAAGAGCAGTATATGTTTTATTGGTCATTTTTCAGCATTTCATATGCATTTCTCATATGCCACCATTTATTTTGTACTTTGTAGAATGCCCACATTGTTGTAAGTCCACACTACCCGAAACAAATAATGGAAAGTATTTGTGTTGATGAAAGATTCCTGAGAAATCAAATAAGCAGTTTTACACATGCATGAGAGCTTACACACGGGGACCTGAAAAGATTTTCAGCAAACTATGCGCTTAGGTCCAGAAAAGAGCATATTTCAGAATCCACTGATAAACTCTGGTGATTCCACAGACTAAATCTTCATATCAGAATCTTCATTGTCAAACTAAGCAGTTAGATGTACCAATACCACAAAATCAAGAGTCTTGACAAAATAAATGAGTGTAGCAATGCCACTTGTAAAGTAGTGTCATGCCATGTCTGAGCAGAGGACATTTTTGTTAACATCCTTTCCAGAACCCCGATTTTTTTTTAAATAGTGATGAAACGAAAGGGCAGCGTTCCTTTTGACAGCTTTAACATGTCAGCTGGCATAAATATTTTTTTAACTCCATGATCTGAATGAAGCATAAATAATCACTTGGGTTCTCTTTGTACAAAGTTATCTTCTTGAAGAGAAGTTTGCTATCCAAAACGCTACACTCCACTGTTAGAATCAGGAGATAAGATAGTTCGCAAAAATGTTTGACAAGAAATTCACACCTCTTCCTCTTTTGGCAGACAGGCCCACAGCTAGAAGGTTTGTTAACATATATTTTTCTCAAATCTTTTGAAACAAAAGTCAAGTTATGCTTCCTAGAATTAATAATACACAGTTTGCTTCCTAATGGCTTTGAAATCTGGACTTCTACAATCATTAGCTGCATTTTCCATTCCTCAGGATTTCCTTAAGTCTGTTTTCTTTTTTTCTTTTATTTTTCTTTCTTCTCATTTTATTTTTTTGTCACATTAGCTTTTGACAAACATACAATCACTGATTTTATTCCAGGTGGTATCAACATGAATGATTTACACAAAAATTCCAAAGAAAACTGCAAACCCTCTAGTAGCTAGCTTTTTATAGAGAAAGATGGGTCTTGGGTAATACATCACGTTGGGACTCTCTGAATGATCCCTAAGGAATGGAAAGAGTTCATCTAATTTGGCGACACCCCCTCTTCTTTGTGACGCCCTGCATTCATTTTTTTACCCCTACGCATCACAATGTAAATATCTTTGGTGTTGCAGCTCACCAGATGAATCTCCATTGAAGTATACACTACTCACTCATTAATTACTTGTAATTACCTGCTGGTATATAATTTCATGAAACCTTTAATCTGCTGAGCAATTGAACTTTGTTCACTAAGTTAGGACCAGATAAATAATAGATACACACATCAAAGATGCAAGCTTGCGTATATTTTTAAAGGCCACGCAGGTCTGTGACAGAAACAGTAGGTGATCATTCCGCACTCTCATTGTTAAAGTTAGGTATATCTCAAGTTGAAAAAAAAGCCAGACTTAAATTCCATTCTGGTGACCTTTGAGTTTAAAGCTTTTTGTTGTGTAATAAAGTGGAAGTTATACTCCAATGGCGAAAAAGCCGTGTTTTTAGTAAGACTGATGGGAACATCCAAGCAGCTGGACACAGCAGTTTTTATGCTCCCACTGTGGTTGAGCTTTACATTTAAGACTTCAGCTACAACACTCACATATATATGTGCAGGCACACACAGAAATGAAACCTGTAATAATATTTCTGACCCTCATCAATGAGGAAAATGATAACATAAAAAACACTGAACACTCAAGATTGATATCACATATAAAAATTAAAAATTGACCTGATGACTCGCAATGACTCAAGTCCTGTTTTCCATGGCTTACCAGGTAGTGTTCCTGGCTACTACTATGTAATGAAGCCTGCTGGCTTGATTTTTAAGTACAGTGTGCACTATGATCCTAGACCATCATGAATTTAGGAGTAGGTTCTTCTTGGAATTCAATCTCCAGAAACTAGATTTTAGAATGTTAGGGGCAATTCCCCAGGTACACAAACGTATTGCTTCAGGTATGAAAACCTTACAGTTCTACTTTCAATGACCTGCTTATTGTAAAATGAGATTATCTACAAACATACAAGGGGCAAAGAAGACTCTCTGTCACCTGTGGTAGCAGTGTGTAAAATGTGTGCCAAAGCAGCAGCACGGTTATCAGTCTGACAATTGACTTGTGGTGAACCTCCTGAATATTTAGTAGATACACTTTTTAAAACAGCTCAGAAACCAATTAAACATGCAGGCCGCACTAGCTTCCTATCACTAAGAGATATAATGTCTTTTGGTGCCATAATTAAGGACAGTTGCTGCTTTCTAAGCACAGCCTTATCACACTGTGATGGGGAGTGTGTTGTTTATGTGCAGCTATTTGAAGCATCAAGGGATTGAGATATTTTGTCAAGTGAATCTCTTCAACATACCCATTTGTGGGATGGTTACAAGATATCTGGATGGCAGCGAGCAAGTCTGCCTCTAGATATTGACAAAGAGTTGGTGAGACACATCTAAATAATCCCATGGGAGTAGAGTAACAGGCAGTGTAAGGAGAAGCTCCATCTGAGCAGACACTTGGACCACCCTCAGCTCTGCAGGGTGATCCAAATAAGGCCACCACTATGCCTTCATTTGTCACTCAAGCTCCAACCACAGAGTTTGACAAGCTTATGTTAGAACTTTGGCTTGGCTTCGTATGTTTAATTAGCTTTGGACTTCTTAGTGGTTTCGTCATATTACTGTCTGAGTTTGGTAGGTAGGATTAATTTGAAAAGAGTTTACTAGTGTGGTCCTTGGGGTAGAATTTAGCTGTAAGCATGTTGTTAGCCAGCCTGTAGACTGTTAATTACTTCATTATCTCATTGGGAAAATACTAATAGTTTTATATTTGGATGACATAATTGCAAAAGAAGATTAGCTGTTGCTACTTTGAAAAAACTTGAGACTGGGATGCTCTTTTCTTATATATTGAAATAAAATGATCCAGATCTTTAGTCAATGACCAAGTTGCCAAATTGGATACCATTGGCTAAAATGTGTTTTGTTGAGTTTCCGAATGGATTGGTATTTATTCATTTGGATGTGTCAGCCAAGAAAGACACTGTGTTTGATCCGCAACAGAAAGATATTTTTCTACCCTGTCTTTTCTGAACCTGTCTAATCTGAAGCTTTGGGGCATTCAGCTTTGCATCCCAGACATTGAAGCTGGACTTTTGAGTTGCAAAACATTTTAAAGGTGGAATCAACTGCAGTGTGAGGTTAATACCCTCATAAACTTCTTGATAGACATGATGAAATTCACCTGCAGGCACTGGCAGGTATGAAAGCCAAAACCAAACTGGGTAACTGGGTAGGAATACTCAGTAAATCAGTGAATTGTTTGCTTACAGAAACTTCGCTGTCCCCATTGAGAAAAAATGTGTGGCAAGATGACACAGCTACACAGCATCAAACAAATGGGTTGATTCGTCACCCCCAAATTCAATTCTGCGGGGAAAAAATGCTGAGCCAGTTGATAGTGTTCTGTTGTGCAACTGGCAGACTAAATTCTTTGTCGTTGTTGTTATCGTTGTTATCGTTGTTGTTGTTTCTCATTTCTGCTCGCACAGCCTTATTCTTACAGTTAAACTCTGATTCATTTTCTCTTTGATGTTAGCAAACTCCAACAACAGAAATGGCATCCGTGTATTGATAATCAGCATTTACCCTGATGGGAGACAAATCACATAGGCTGATTTCAGACATTTATCCTACCCTCTGATATTTTTGGTGAAAGAAAAAGTATTCATTCTCTTTCCATTCTCCTCCTCACAAACCTAGAAGCCCTCTTAAGAAGAGCATTACATTTTTCTCTGCAATGTATGTGCTAAAGGAAAAAAAAAAAAGATTGCATAGTGGGGAGGGCAGGAGAGAGGGTGGGTGTGGGAGTGAGGGTGGGGAAACCCCTCGAGGCCAGACTGCAGTTCTTGCCCTTTCTGCTTCTGACATGAGATGTTACAGAATCATTCATAGTGCTGACATTGGGTTAAGGGACTCTGAACTGCTCTTCAGATCCATGATCAACCATCATTATTCTAAGAGATTGGAGCTTTGCTGTTTCATTAACTGTGCAGTGTAGACTAATGGTGTTTAATAAAAATCATTCAAAATTTCAAACTCTTGCCAGTGACCTCCATTTTGTTGGCTGTTTGATTTCTATCCAACTTCAAGGAGGGAAGGGGACAGCAAAGGAAGGTTGCTGCCAAGTCCCAACAGGACACTGCAGTGGCAAGCCCAAGCCCACCTGCCTAGCAGCAGTTGCTGGTGAGCAACTGTGTAGAGCAGCTGGGAGACTTCCCGATGGATGCCCGGTGGACATTTTCAGCTGTGGCTAGCTTGTTTCCCCTGGGGACTCTCTGTTCTCTGCTGTTTGCACCAGGAAGCTTGCTGCCATATCCAGCGAGAATTTCAGCTGTTTGCCCTTTTTGCATCACTCGTGAGGCTGTAAAATAGGGAAAGGGTCTCTGATCATAGAGCCCAGAATGGGGACAATGGGTCACCAATTGCATTCCAGGTGTTCTTGGCCTTCTGTGGCTCTACAGTGCTTGTGAAACCAGAGCACAAAGAGCTCCCTGGATAGGAAAGCTGAAACCTCAGAAAGGCTGAGTTGATGTTGCCCATCCCAAGGGTGAACTACTCTTTCAGCCAGTGGTGTGCTGTTTAAAATAATTATCAGTTGGCTCTCTAAGAAGGCACCAATCTCTCGCAATGGCCGGTTTCCTCAGTATGCATACTGTCACCATGGCAGATTTCAAGACACCGACTATGACATCACTGCACACGGAGTTGGGAAGAGATGAACATAAGTGGCTCCTATGAGCCTGAGTGAGCCAACTCCATCACACTACTGGATGCAACCAGGCCAGGAGGATTCCAGTTTCCCACATCTGTGACTGGGGACCTGCCTGTATATACATCCTCCCACACACATACACACACATTTCAGTGACTTAAACTGCTACTTTGTTTTAAGATATGAATCAGTCTTCTAGGATGTGCAGCCCATGAAAGCTGAAAAGACCGAAAAGACTGAAGCCTTTTTCAACTCAAATGGCAAATGCATCAGTGACAATATTGTGCTGAGCTCTATATTTCATAGATAAACTAAATGAGAGTTAGGCACTCCAAAAACCCTCATGATTGGTTTTAAAAAGGGTGAGAAGATTACTGTTATTATTATTATTATCAAATAGTAGATTCCCACATGGGTTTTCAAACTGTGACATGCAACTTGACTAAAGTCACAGAGCATCTGTGGTTAGGAGCAGAATCCAGTTTACTGAGATGTTGCCTCGTAACATGGAAACACACATCCCACATCCTCATCCCACATTGCTACTCGACAGTTTTACTTTACTACTAGGAATCTAAGCTTTTTCCCTAATATCTGTTTTTAATTAAAACAATTTACTTAGTGTCTTAGCTTTGAATTCAAATCAGACCATTTCCTGTATCAATTACTTGACTAATATTCAAAAACAATTATCCAAACCAAAGATAATTCTTTTTTTCACAATGTGTCAGGAGAACTAAGGTGACGAACCAGAAGGCCTAGAGTGCAGTCTAGTTTTCTAAGAGAATGAGGTTTCATTAAGTACATATGCACACAGCCACATGCACTTTTGCTTGTTAGAGCTGCTCGTCAATCATCTTGAAGAATAGAACAGAAAAATCTCCAGCACCCCATTATCCTGGTCCTGTGTATCTTCCAGAATTAATGAGAGGTTTGTATCTGCTAAGGTTGAAGAACTTGGAATCATGCCCATGTTCGTATGATAGGCCTGAAGGACTTTTCTTGCTATTTTTTTTTTTTGGCTGTTCTATCTTTTGCATTTGCAGTTCTTCCTGCAGCCAATACAATAACAAGGTTTGTGTTCTGTGTCCTCTGTGATTCCTGAAACATTTTTCCTAACTCAAGACTAGGAACAGCTGTGTAGGTACAATGGCAGGGACTCTTTAATGCCCCCAGGCAGTAGGCGTGAGTAGAAAGAGCTAGAAATGTGTTGAACATCATCCCTATTGCAAAACCATCTTCACCAATCATCCTTTTCACCCACAAATAATACTAATGAGATTGATTATGACTTCAAAGAGTTTTCTTCCCGGATGCTACTCTGAATATTTTATAAAGAGAAGCATCTTAGAGCAAATCCCTCGCATTTATTCCTTTCTACCAATTGCTATTTTCATTTTTATGTTCATGAGACTAGTGCTTCTGAAGATTGGTTTGATGTAGTGTTGTCTCCAATAAAATTTACATGTCAAAAATGAAGCAATGCTTCATGGTATGAGAAGATGCCTAATACCCCCCTTTTATACTTGGTTAGATGAGCGACATATTATCCTCCAAAGAAATGCTCAGTTTCTTTTCTGTTGTGGTGGTGGCTGTGCCTGTGGCTCTGCTGCTTGTACTTCTCTATAGCTCCCCGGTGCTCTCGCTCTCACTGTTGCTCTCACTTTGCCGTTTGTTCCCATGTTGGTGTTCTTCCTCTCTCTAAACAATGATTAGGTCAGTTAATGTGAATTTCTGGAACTGTACCTATTCATGCTTTTAATACATAACAGATTAATAAAAGTAAATGTGTCCTGAATTACAACATGCCACCTGCAAAAGCATGCTATATGATGAAATCCTGTTAACTGCATTATTGCGTGGCAGTATAAATATTAGTCTGTTGAATCTGTTTGTCCAATTATATAACTTTGTGAAACAGTGTTTTTGCCTTTGCTGCATAATTTTGGCACGAATAAAATGGGTACAGGCAGTTGAGACAGTGTTTATACTCTGATTTTTCGATAAACTTTTATTGGAAGTCTGGCAAAGGTGAACATCTTCAGATGTTGCCGTAACCATTATAAACGTGAACAACACATCTTTAACATTCGTAAGTCTTTAGGTTCATTTTTTTTCCTATCCTCTTTTCATTTTCTGTTCTTTTGTATTTTTTCATTTGTTTGTTTGTTTTGGAGAAGGCATGTATTTTTTGGAGAATTGTTTTGATTGCTTCTCTGTGTGTATGTCTCTATCTACCCTTCAGCCTGCCTTTCTTCTCTCCCTCTTTCATTCACTAAAATGCTGTGAACTCTGAAGTTTGGTAATTCTACATTAGACCGGTCTAAAGACTAAGAATGAAATTTGGGCAAATTTCATTTTAAAGAATAACACTCTATCTTTATTGGGTCACTTCACTTCCTATGGTAACAAATGGCCAGAAGGGTGAATGTGGTTTCTATAGAACAGCATTTTTATAATATCCTGAGACTTAATGCAGTTCAACAAATGACTTTACCTCTGTCTCTCTAGTAAGTTAATTGACTGGAACTTGCAAAATAATCTCTGAAAGTTACCAGAGATCTCTTCTGTCTGCTCCATAGTGTATGTGTTTGCTTTGTCTGTAAGAGGCACATTCACGTCTTTAGTGTTCATCTGAAGTGTTTCCTAACATTCCAATTAGCCTGTATACAGGGCCCAGAAAGATAATGCCAACATGTTGTAAATGAAGATGTGATTCTGTAACTTTAATCTTTGGAAAAAGAAATTTTCATGCATAATTTAAACAGAAACTTTATATATTTGAGTGTCATGGAAAATATTTATTGGATGCAACTGGGAATTTTTCATATGCTTTGTGTGTTTGTGTGTTGTACGGAGAGGGGTGCTTGCCAACACCACATCACAGGACTGCTGTAGGAAGCTGTAACTCCACAACTAGAACATAGCATGTCGTGTGTGTGTGTGTGTGTGTGAGAGAGAGAGAGAGAGAAAGAGAGAGAGATCTAGACTCATGGGATTTTCGCTTTCCATTCCTGAAAAACATTGTTTTCCAATGCCAGGAGGCCATAGCCACATTACTATATGAGGGCAGAAATTTGAAATGGAAACTTTTTTTCTCTTGGAAGCTTTCATTATAATCTGATTTTCAGTCGAACAAATTCCACTGACTTTGTTCAGAAAAAAGTCCCTGTCCAACTCCCAATGAGGTTCCAAGAGAAAATTGTGGGTCAAGATTCATGGGAGGGTAGAGTCCTGTAAACTGTAGCAACCTAAGCTGAGTTGAGTCTTCTGGTTTGGAGAAAGCTTCCTCCAAGATGCTGTTCAAACACTTGGGGCTGATGGCTGACCCGGGTGCCCTCCATATGAGTAGAGAAAGAATCATCAGGCATAATCTGGCCTGGCTCCTAAACAATGAAACCTCCTGGTCATGCTTCCAGGAAAAGACCCTTTTCCACACTAGTGGCACCTCAAGTGGTCCTTAAAACGTGATGTGTATTCAGAAAGTGCCCTATTGGTTTCACACAACCCAATTAGTCTTTTGAACCACTTTTTCTTGGGTGCAGCTTTCCAATATCCACATTCATTGCAAATTCACCAGCTGTCACTTCCTTAATAAGCATGCTCATTTTGTCAGCAAGTTCCAGTGTTCTGTATAGATCCAGGTAACTGTCCTAACATCAATTAATTGAATGTCATCTGGTTGCTAAAAATTGGTTTCCTGTGCTTTATATGTCAAAAACTGTATCTGCCCACATGACTGTGCGATTCAAATGTGTGGGATCCAAGTGTACTGTTGGTAGTCTGTTCGCAGTACAGTAACTCTGTGTACAAACATTTTAAAGTGGTTTTGTTGTTTCTCAACAAGATATCTCTGTAAAAATATTTGCCTAGCTGGTGAGTTGGTTTCTCTCATAGAGGCGTTAATTATACTGCCAATGCATTGAATTATTTAAAGATGCAAAATAAAATTTTTATGGAAATCTCATTTTTTTCTTTTTTTATCACATTTCATTTTATGACACCATTTCATAGGCTCTGAGGTTCCCCCAACCCCTCCCCGTACCCTCCTCCCCATGGTGGATTACTCTACCTTATTGCAGTATTACAGTTCAAATCTGGCCATGCTTCTTTCATTGCAAGCATGTACCATGTATAGAGACCAGCATCTTATTGTCCAAATAAATTCAACAGTTTCTTGGGGAGACCATCTCTGGTCTGAAAGCAGAGCTGGCAGAATATCGTCCCCTCCAATGAAAAGCTATGACATAACATCAAGGGTTTACAACATTAAGGAGTTAATTGACCTAGTATTGAGTGACCAATAGGTTAGAAAATACAAATTCTTAACCACATCCTGTGACTACCTCATTGACATTTCTATTTTGGTTTATATGCAACGGCTGCTACACACCTTAAAATGGCTATAGGGTACTATTCAACTGTCTCGTGTCTATTTTCATTTTTTTATTGAGCAGTATATTACTGTTGAGGCATAGTTTTTACTGAACTCGGCAGATTTTAGGGTGGTCCAAACTGGCTTATAAGAGCCACCCCCTCCCCCCCCCCAAAAAAGAATAGATAGACAGAGAACAACAAGGAAAGCTTAGAACCAGACAGCGGGAACTCACATATACGTTACTAGGTAGGACACAAGGATTAGTTACTCCTCATGAAGATATTGAAGATTTCTCTGCACACCCCTCCTAAAACTCTTCTGCATCTCAACTGTTGACATATGCCTTGTTAGCATTATAAGCCAGTTTGGAAATCTCATTTTAGACATGTAGATTATTCTACTCACAGATTTTCCTGGGCACAAGTACCTTGTTCTCACTTCTTTCAAATTATAATTCACAGCCAATGCTTTCACTTACCTCAACAGCTATACAGCCGAGAGCCATAAAGAAAATAACTCACACAAAACAATGTATTTTATAAGAGAGAACCTTGTATTATCATTCAAAGCCCATTTAAGAGGAAATCGTAAAGTGTTTAGTGATTACATTGCTAGTACACAGCAGAAAAGGCTCACCATGTTTAAGATCTTAGACTCTGGTGGTTGCTGAGAGAACAGGAGCTTTGCCACAGAGGCAGCATCATGAGCCTCAAGGTGGGACTTTCAGGGTTTGCGTGCTGATACTAATAGACGAAGGATCAGCTTACTACATCAGCATGCCAATTACCCCACTTCTTAAAAAAAAGCAAAAATAGTGACTAATTCAACTGTAGTACAACAGAGACCTTTGTAATTTGATAAGGACCTTGCTAACACATTTTTATATAGTCATTTGAAATTAACATGTGTCAGTCTGAGTCCTTTGCAACTGTGCAGTCTGTTAATAACTGGTAGTCCACTGGCAATGGCAGTCTCACAAACTAGTGTGTGTTAAGGAGACCAGTGATGGGCAGGAAATGACTTTAATTTGCATCTCTCTAGGTCTGTGATGCTCCATCCTCTGGGAAGATACCAGGTGAGAGTAAAGGGTATTTAAAAATGTAGGTGCAGGCCCCACCCCTGAGAATAGCATTGCACAAGTCTGTCTGGGATCCCTGGCACCAGCTCCCTTGTTAATTCTCAGGTGAAATTAGCCTGAAAAACCACAGATTCAGGCTGATTAGAGAAAGAGCTCAGTCGCTCATGCATGCGCACTCCACTTTCCTGCGGAAACACAAGCTAATGATGCTCTCGTACTCTAGAGAAAACATCTAAGATTACAGGCTGGGCTGTTCTTCACCAGAGGAGCTGTCTTTTGTGCTTCTTTTTAAAGGTTTATTTATTTTTATTGCAAAATCAGATATATAGAGCAGGAGAGACAGAAAGGAAGATTTTCTGTCCATTGATTCACTCCCTAAGTGGCCGCAGCAGACAAAGCTGAGCCAATCCAAAGCCAGGAGCCTCTTCCGGGTCTCCCATGCGGGTGCAGGGTCCCAAGGCTTTGGGCCGTCCTCAACTGCTTTCCCAGGTCACAAGCAGGGAGCTGGATGGGAAGCAGGACTGCCAGGATAAGAACCAGTGCCCAAATGGGATCCTGGTACGTTCAAAGTGAGGACTTACTTTAGCTGCTAGGCCACTGTGTCGGGCCCTCTTTTGTGCGTTTTGCACTCTAGGAATTTACCACTCAGCTCAAGTCACAATTCAGTTGAACACACACATTCCCAACTCCCAAATGAAGTAGTTCCTATAAGAGGCCAGAGTTTGAAGGGAGTTCCATGAGAAGGGATCTACCACCCTGGAAGGCCTTTCTTTGATGTGACCGGGCTTGGGAGGAGGGACATGAGGGAAATTAGAATTTCCCAGAATTCCTCACTCTCAGGACGGACCCACAGGTGGGCCTAAGAAGAGGAAGGAAGCATCTTCCACATGAGTTCACTTGGAAAGCCTCTCCCTACATCTTTATTGGACCAAAACATCCACAGGATGGAAAGCTAAAAAGTTAGTGCAGCGGACGGAGGAAGCTTCCTGGAAGTCTCCTGTCGGAGATGCGGAACACACAGCCCGTGCATGTTGGCCCCTACCCATGTGGTTTACTTTTCTCCTGCAAACTAGGACAGAAGCCTTCTGGCACCAACTCAAAACTGTGCACACCTGAGCTAAATATAATTGCAGTGAGCATCAGTTTAAACATTTAGAGTCTTCCTGCTTTGCATACTTCATGAAACTGTGTCCAACATCTACTAGGGTACAGATAACACAAATAACATGGTAGGGCTGTTAAGATCCCAGGCTGGGACCAGCATTTGGGGCAGTGAGTTAAGCTTCTGCCTGTCCCGGATGCTCTATTTCTGAACCAGTTCCCTGCTAATACGTCTGAATAAGCAGTGTAGTGAGAGATCAGGCTCCTATCTTTGGGCTGGCACAGCTACAGCTTTTGTAGCCATTAAGGGAGTGAGCCAAAACATGACGGTTCTCTCTCTCTCTTTCTTCCTTTCTTTTAAATAAATAAAATAAACCTTCAAACTCTTAACAAAAACCATGGTGAAAGTTCTTGAAAAAAATGAGGCTACACCCTAATCCACACTAAGCTTCAATGTGCTGTGCATTTTGTGTGGGACAAATGTCTGTGTCTGTTACTTTACAGCTTGGGAGCTCATGTCCAGACCCCACAGGCTATTTACTGCTTCTATCCAGAAATAGTCTTAACTTTGCAAGAAATTTCTATCAGCAGAAAATCATCTACAAAATAATTATGGCCTTTATTAGCTTAACTATAAAGTGTAAATTGCACCTCATTATAAATCAAGATATGTTAGTGCCTTCTTAGAATAAGATGTTTAGGGCCTGGTGCGATAACCTAGTCGTCAAAGTCCTTGTCTTGAATGCTCCGGGATCCCATATGGGTCCCGGTTCTAATCCCGGCAGCTCCACTTCCCATCCAGCTCCCTGCTTGTGGCCTGGGAAAGCATAGCCCAAAGCTTTGGGGCCCTGCACCCACATGTGGGAGACCTAGAAAAAGCTCCTGGCTTCGGATTGGCTCAGCTCCAGCTGTTGCAGCCGCTTGAGGAGTGAATCATCAGACGGAAGATCTTTCTCTCTGTCTCTCCTCTTTTCTGTATATTTGCCTTTCCAATAAAAATAAATAAATCTTTTTTTTTAAAAAAAAGAAAGTAATGTTTAATTTGGGGCAAATAAGTGGGTTAGGTTTGCATCTGACTGTGCATGAATTTCCTGCTGTCCTTTCTCCGATTCTCAGTGTCCCTTTGATATAATGAGAATGACAGCAGCTTTCCTTGATGCCCAGTTGGAACAAGGATCAGGGTACGACATATAGTACCTAACACATGGGCTAACATGGGCCAAGGCTGACTGTTTTCATTAGGGATGGAGAAGAACTAAATGCCCCCTGATCTGCCCAGTCCCCCTGCATTCAGAAGAATCATTCCAAACAGCTTCTCAAAGTAAACAGCTGCTTTCTTTTTCCCCTTGTGTTTCTGTGTAGTTTGCATTTGTATTATACTCCATAAGACTGCCTTTTTGATATAAATTTTAGCCTCTTCAGCCCCAAATCCTCCAAATTTCCAAATTCATGGTCCAGAACAATGCTTTTTGTTTATTCTATGGTTCAGTATACTTTCAACCTGCCGCAATAGCTCAGTTATGTTCTAAGGGCCTTTCCAGCTTAAATGCATTATGAATTGATATCTGTAGGTCAAACTTGGACCTTACAGTTTATCATCCTCATTCAGTTCAAGTGTTCATCATTATCATGTGGATCACCTAAAAAGTATTTCAATTGTTTCCTCTGCTTCGAATCTCACCAGATTCTAATTTATTCCTCATTCTTGAGCTGCTGTTTAGCAAGCGTGGGGATTTTCTTTACCTCGCATGGGCATTAGCATGTCATACTCTCATTTCCAATCTTCCTGCAGGTACCTGCCATATGTTTGCTAAATTTCTGAGTTCCCATCCAGGAAATTCTCCCAGGCTTACTTTTACCTCTTTTCAGAATACATATCCTGTATTTCTGCCTCAGAAGGCAATTCACTCACAACGCCCACTACTGCTTTCATTGTTTGTGCTTGCTCCTCTTCCCTCTCATGGCCATTGTGCCCTCCAATGCCTCTATTCTTTCACGGTCTGGCTCAAAAATGGCCCCATTCAGTGTGAATGTCTTACTAGAAGGTTTCCGCTGTGGCACCTGACAATGATCTTCCATAATGCTTTGGATTAAATGCTAGTAGAAGTCTGCACAATAAGCACAGAGGATGAAGGGACTGATATGCTGAGGTCTAGGAGGTCTTCTTGAAAAAGCTGGTGCTTTCAGCAGTTCTAACAATGCTAAAGAAAGGGTTGTCACCTCATAAAGTAGGCCAAGAAGGGGTGCAAAAGCAAGGTGTCAGAGACCAGAAAGCACCAGACCCTTGGTGAGGCTAAGTCATGGGGTGGAGCTGTATGCCATCTTTTTTGACCAAGTGAGAACATTCTAATCAGGCACTGGGAATTCTCGGGGGCCATTCAGCAGGTGCATGGGATTCTGCTCCACTGTGATGACCAAGCAACAAGTTAACTTTAATGTGTCTGTCCCGAGACCAGGGCTACTAACCAGGAAACGGGAATTTCCAAAAGCATGTCTCAAATGAATGATGAGACGTGAACTCACATCTCACCAATCCCAGCCAGTCTTTGAGTGAAAAGATGGCTTTTTTTTTTTCAAGAGAGGCACCACTATTTTGGCATGTTTCTGGAGACAACAGAAGTGGTTTCTGGAGACAACAGAACTGGGACAGATGTCAACTCCATTTAGGTTTTTATACATGAATTTTCAATCAAATCCTGAGTCTTAATCAGGTCAGAACATAAAATGTGAAGGTATAGGTAAGGCCTCATATTAGTTTTCTCTTACTGAGTAATGAAATACACACTTATCAATTCATGGTTGCTATGAGTCAGGTGTCTGTTCTTGGGAGCTGGATCCTGTGCTCGGGATCTTACAAACTTGTGATCAAGTTGCTAGTCAGAGCAGTAGCCTCATCTTTTTCCATGTCCTCATGCTGTTGGAAAAACTCATTAGCTTGCAGTTGTAGATGGTAGACTATTGTGCTTGTTAAAAGGCAGCAGAGGATAGAGTCTGTATGATGGACTTGCTTTTAAACGACTCACCTAGTGAGATCTGGCCCACCTATGGTATTCTCCATTGTGATGACCTCTTCAGAATAATTATGAGCCTTAATTAGTTCTGCCAAATGAAAGTTATAGTCATGGAATTTGTTTCACTCGTGGGCCCTGACCACAGCTGGGGAGGGTGGCTTATGTGAGTGTGTACAATGGGAACAGGAGTTTCAGGGACCATCTTCCATTTCTACCTATCCTATTCCTCTCAAACATAAGAAAACACATCTTATATAGATGGTTCAACTCTTCCCCTGCCTTGTGATTCTAGAAGTGGTGGGTCTTCAACCATGGCCCTCCCACTTATATAATCCTTATCTATTTGCCTTAATTTCACCAAGCAAAAAATTATTCAAGCATCACTTCTGTGGTGTTTAAGGGAACATAATAAATTAATGAATTAATTCTATTAGGATCATTAGTCAGATGGAGCGAGCTGTATAATTGCAAATGATTTTAATTTTGAATGTGTGGCTGTCATTTCAGTGCCTGCACTTGGTTTTTAGATACTGTGCCTTTGCCATCTATAGTCCCCAGTTCAATAGCAATGCTACTATTTGATTTCAAACCATTAATTTGAAAGTAACCACCTAGGTGCTCGTGATGTGCTGATGGGGAATTATCTACTGTAAGAACTTGCCCAAAAGAATTATTTTAAAAAAGATTCTCACTAGCTGAAAATTCAAGAAAACCAATGAGGAGGCAAGAAGAACAACTTTTCGTCATTTCTCCTGTCTTACCAGAACGGCCATGGTACTGGCTCCCAGCAGCTCAATCCCTAAGAAAGCCTACTGTTTCTGATGGGAAGGGTGTAAACCAATGGCTCTTTTCCTGTGACTATAGTACACAACTTCTCCAAGATGACTTTGGTTTCCCTGATACAAAGGCCTGCCAGAAGCAAGGTCTTCTTTGTCTCTACTTATCAGGATGCCACCCTCCCCAACCAGAAGATTTCACCTGTGCCCTCCAGAGAGCATCACAGTGTCCAAGAGACCCAGTCTTATTCCTGTTTCTCTAACCCTTACTATATGAACTGCTTCTCCCTGGGTTGTACATGCTCTTCCGTGCTATTTTCTTGCTATTGCCTCCACTCTTAGTTCAGGGAGATATCAGTTCCACACACATACACTTTGCCCTCAGGAATATCAGATCTTCAGAGAGACTTTGTAAGTCCAATCTCAAGTCCAATGCAGCTTGAGCTTCGCTGGGCCTGCTGTAGGAACTCTGGAGCAAGAACAAACTCAACAACAGGAGAAACGTTTAGCAGGGTGAAAAGAAAAAGGAGATGGGTCTTGACCTAAACACCCAAAACTGTGACCTCCTCCTGTCTGCCCTATCACTGGTAAGTGGCACGCCTCTCACTTAATGTACTACCCAAGGGATGGCTGCAGCTGTTTTTTAGTTTCAGTTTTTTTGGTTTTAGGCTGTTTTTAGTGTAGCCTATGTCAATAGCTGCAACAAACCCAGAACAGAGTGACTAACTTGCATATTGTTGAATGGTGGGAGCAAGCAGAGGAGAGATCAGCTTTGTTCCTTAGTTTGGAACTGGAAAGCTTTCTGAACGCTTGCTATAGAGAATAAGGAATTTCTGTTCCTGGGTCATTCACCTCTAGTGATGGCAGAAGTTACATCCCACTCACAGAGGATTTTTACAGAAATTATCAAAATAACATGGGGGATTTTTAGGGGAGGGCCTTAATCCAACATGACTGGTACCCTCATAAGAATGGGGCAGCTGGAGACAGACTCATGTATAGATGGAATGCCAAGTGAACATGAAGATGACATCTGCAAGCCAAAAACAAAGGCCTGGAACAGCTACTTCTGTCATAACCCTCAGAAGAAATCAGCAGTACTGAACACTTGGCTTCTAACCTCCAATCTCTATAACTGTGACACAAAATGTTTCTATCGTTTACTTTATTATAGCAGTCCTAGTCAGTTAGTACACCTGTACTGAAAACTGGTATTGCGTGTACAATACAAGGTTATGCTCTCCCCGCAGGAGAGCCAAACCAGATGTTCTGTGCCCTCATGGACCTTATAGTCCAATGACAGACAGAGTCAATCAGCAGATAATCACACAAATATGTGAAATTGCAACTATGGTGAATACTGGAATGAAAAATTGCCTAGTGCTATAAGAACCTGCAATAGGAGGTATGACAAGTCAAGGAAGGTTTTCTAGGAGAGGTTCTGAGTTGAAATCTGGAAAGTGAAAAAAGCCTCTACTAGATGAAGAGGAGAGAGATCAACTGATGCATTGGTGGGTCTTGCCATGAACCCTGTTGCAGACACTTAAACAACCTGAAAACATGCCCATGGCCCCGACTCTTAATACACTAGTACCAATATCATCAACTGATGATAATAATGGTCAGTACCCTCACTGAAAGGTACTGACCACCAAAAGAAGGGAGACTCAGAAGAGAAATAATCTAGGTGTTGAAACAAAAACAGACATACTGAAACACTGGCTTGAGTTCTGTAGTCCTTGACTTGATGGGGCACAAACTAAAAGACATCACCATCGTCATATGGTGGAGCAGCAAGGAGGCTGTCCTTTGTTAGTCATTTCAAGCATATCACTTAACCTTTTTGAGTCTCAGATTTGTCATCCAGTAAATTAAGATAATAACACCCCCTAGTGTTGAACCCTTCTAAAATCCACAGAATGGCAGAAAAATCACACCAATATAAGACTAGGCTTCCCTAGCCCATGAGCATATGACATATGGTGTAACACCACAAGGCCAGTCCAGTTGGGCCCCTTAGGGAGGCATCAGGGTAAAATTCAGGGGGCAAAGATGTATGACTTAAGGGGATGAGGCATAGCCAGGCTCTCTCCCCCAGGGTACCAGGGACTTAATCCCTAGACCTGTCTGCAACCCAAAATAGTACTGGCAGTCACCTCTGGTCATGTGGCAATATTTCTTTCCTCATTTCCAGGGACTGTAATTTATAGCTTGGCCAACTCTGACTTTTTTGTAGTGGAGCCCTGTTTGTTAGCATAATCATTTCTCAGAAAGGATGTCAATAAAGACTGGAGAGTGAAACACAAACCCCCACACACCCCCAACTGCTAAATAATTTCAGGAATGAGTCGTCAGGAACCTTTTATTTACTGATTTTGCGCATTTCATTTATTTCTGGCACGGGGCCAACCTTCCTGACAGTTAAGATTTATTGATTTAATTGCCTAGGGTAACCATGCAATAAAATCATCTCAAAGATAAATTTTCATGGCACTGTGCAGCATGGAGGTAATTTTTCAAAAGCTACGGCTATATTTCTGCAGGTTACAGGTGCAAAATTCGCTTAAAGTAGGGATGTCTCATTATGGAAACTTGGGAACACTGGGGACCAGCTCTTTGGTGGGAATTTTTTTAGAGGGAGGAATATGACAGAGAGAGACAGACACAGAGAGAGAGAGAGACAGAGAGAGAGAGAGAGAGAGAGAGAGAGAGAGAGAGAGGTGTATGAGCTCCTTTCAGGAAAGAAATTATATTCCTTTAATTGGTTCATATATTCAATGCCCATGAGAAAGTGGAATTTCTCTTTAATTAGGAGTGCGCTTGGAGGTTATTTACAGTGTTCTGTGGAATCATTTGTTTCCAGCTGTGCGTCGCTTTGTACCGTGTGAGCCTCACAAGGTAGAGGAGTGCCACTTGTGACATTCACATTTATTGCTTCTTTAGATCTTTTTATTTACCCTGTTAAAGTTTTCATTGTGGCTCCAGACAATGGGTAAATGAAAAAGTCTGATTAACTCCCAGGTTAATGGTGACATTTTGGGAAGTCAGAAATAGCATAAAGTTTTAACAATGTGAAATCTTTTATCTCTGTTGATTTATTTTACAGTGTTTTTGCTTTGATTGCAGATTTCAGACAGTGTTGTTTAATGGTTTATTAAACTTACAGGCTAGCAGGTTTGCTGATTGGAGAAAATTTTATTTTTGCTCAGATGTAAACTTTTGGAGCTGGCGGGTTTTTTTCCTGTATTGAATTCCACAGACCAGGGACAGATTGGTCATCTCAGATGCTCTTTGTGTAGTATACTGCGATGCAGGAGCCAGTTTGAAAATCTTGTCCTAAAACCACATACTTGTCCATGGTGGAGATGGGTGACAACTTGGAAGGAACTTGAAGATTTTCAGGCATACTGGAATGAAGATGCTAGAAGGTTGCGCAATGTTTGAACTTCAGTCCCCAGCCCCCTCATTTCTCAGATGGAGAAACAGGTTCAAGAAGTTAGAAGCAGAGCTCTGTCTCAAAGCAGGTCTACAGATAGCAAGGTAAGATATTCCCTAGTTTCATTTTATCTGTGCTGCCTTCTTGATACTATCACTGCCAAAGCCCAAGTGCACATTGGCAAGATAATTCATTTCCCTCTGTATACCTCAGCTTCTCTGTTGACAGATGGGTACAAATCATGATGCCACTCACAAGCTTTTCCATCTCTGACTCTGTCTCTAGGACATGTGCATATCCAGCAAGCTTCATCCCCAACCCATAGGCATTAACATGACTGAGCCATTCTCCTCTGCTCGGCTAGATCTCACAGACCTACAGCCCACATGCTCCAATAGACCAGATCCATGCAGCCACTGCTCTGTGGATGCATGTTTTTGCTGTATGGGATGGGCTTAGCAAAATGCTGTGCAGAACTAAACTGAGTAAAATTAGAATTTGACTAAAGAGGCAACAAAGAAAATTTAACACAAGAAGAAATATGAGTCCAGCTGACTCTGCAGGCTGTTTGTAGTAGAGTAGAAAGTAATGAGATTTGAGGCTGGCACGGGGACATAACAGGCTAATTTCCACCTATGCTGCTGGCCAGACCGTGATCCAGCTCTTTAACTTCCCATCTAGCTCCCTGCTTAGGGAAAACAGCAAAAGATGTCTCAAGCCCTTGGACCTCCACTCCCACATGGGAGACCTGGAAGAAGCTCCTGGCTTTTGGTTTGGATAGGCTTGGCTCTGGCCACTGTGGCCATTTGGGGAGTTAGCCAGCTGATGGAATCTCCCTCTCTCTCTCTCTCTCTCTCTCTCTCTTCCTCCCTCTCTGCAAATTTGCTTTTCCAATAAAAATGAATAAATTATTAAGAGAGAAAAGAATGTGGCAATGTTTCTGAAGTTCAACACAAAGGCCAAGTGATAGGCTCAGGGTTTGTGTGCATGTGTGTGCATTTACTCACCACGTACAAATTCAGAGTCCATTCCAAGCAGAGGCACATCCAGGAGGGATTGATAAAAATGAGCAGGCAATGTGGGTATCAAGGGGATCTAATCTGTACCTGGTATTTTGACCGTCACTTGCCTGGCAAACCTTAAGATTCATAGCACCCAAACCTACCAGTGTAGCAAGACAGCTACCTGTTCTCCCTGCCTCTGCTCTTTTTCCCTGAAATTTTTTCTGTCTACATAGAAGTCAAGGGCATATTTATTTTATGCCTCATAGACTTTTACAAAGTCATTTATCTCTTTATTCAAAAGACAGAGTATCAGAGGGAAAAGGAAAGAAAGAGCCAGAACGAGAGTGGAAGTGCGATCTTCCTCCTTTTGGTTCACCCTCCAAATAGCCACAGCAGTTAGGTCTGGAACAGGCTTTAAGCCCGAAGTGTGGGATTTTATTCAGGTCTCCCACATGGCTGGCAGAGGCCCAAGTACTTGGGAAATCTGTTTCTGACTTCCCAGTCAAGAAGCCATGGCCCAGGACTTGCACCAGAGCTCTGATAGGGGATTCTGGCACCACAAAATATCTGCATAACCCTTTGTGGCACAACGCCCACGCCAGGGACATTGTTTTTTTAACATGAAAATGTGATTGTGTGATTCCTTCATTTGAAATCCCTAGAAAATGTCTCATGACTTCCGGGATAATGCGGAGAAGACTTCCCTGTGATTTGAAGGGCCCTGAAGGATCTGGTGCCTGCCCTTCTCTGCGTCTGGGCCCCTCCCTTCTCTTCCAACCAGTCATTCACTGAGAGCCTCAGTGAAGTGGCCAAGAGTCCAGGTAATCAAGTCAGAGGCTCATGAAGACACACACACACACACACGATTACCTAAGCTTTTCTCCCTTTTCTCTCCGTTCCACAAACATTTCTATCCAATCCATCCATCAAGAGGTTCTGTCCTGTCAACTCTGCCTGCAAGTCAAATCCAAAAGACATCTGCTTTCCTCAGTCTGCACTGCCTCCACCCCTGGCCAGGGCACAATTCTCTCACTCTCAGTTATCACAGTGAAGACTATGACAAGTTTTCTGGAAAAAAAAAAGTGCTCTGCAATTGTGGTAAATCCTCATGTTCCCAAATATGTCTCACAAGGGGTTTTATTGAACTACTATTACCACCATTCATTCAGTGCTTTGCTAACCCTAGGTATTGATAATACATCAAGGAAAGAATCTTTGCTGTTTTTGAGCTTAAGGTCCAGTGAGGAAGACTAAGTGCAAAATAAAGCCATGTGTTTCAAATATCAAGTGTTGCTAAAATAGGGCAAGAGGATGATTGTGGAAGGGATCAAATGAAAAAGAAAAGGGTAATCTTTTTTTTTAAGATTTATTTTTTTATTTGAAACGTAGATTTACAGAGAGGAGAGACCAGATAGACATCTTCCTTCCGCTGATCACTCCATGAGTGGCTGCAACAGTCAAAGCTGAACCATTCCAAAGCCAGGAGCCAGGAGCATCTTTCCTTGAAGTGGGGCATCCAGGACACAAACTGGTGCCTATATAGGATGCCAACACTACAGGTGGAAGATTAGCTTGCAAGGACCTGGCACCAACAATGCAAAAAGCAGGCTGTGTTATACAGGAGCACATAGTCCATCCATTGTGTTTTATAGGAAGGCAAGGCACATTGGCATTTTTGTCTTAGAATAATATGTCCTAGAAATCCAAGAAGCATTGTTCAAGAAACGCTACCTGGAGGACATATAGCTACCTCAAGAAACTCCTCTCTCCTGCTGAAGTTCACACTCTACCTTGACCCTTGCCCATGTTCTTCTCACCATTCCACTCCTCCAACACACAATCATGCACTTCCTCACTCCTGCAACATCCAAATATTTTCCATCTTTTTGCAAATATCATGTGGCTTCATTTACCCACAATGCTGTCTTCCTCTTTTTTGTGTGACAGATTGGTTTTTGGGATCCTCATCTCCTTCCCAGTTAACATAAAGCCTTGTCTGGAGCTCTGAAAGTGAGTGGCAACTTGAACCCCTCTATCTTTCTCTTGGCTCAGCAAACCCTTGACATCCCAAAGTTACACACACTCCATTATTTTTCCAGGCTGAAAGCTGAGCCTTCCCAGAAATCCATCCAAACCTATAGGTTGTCATGTTCCATTTGAATACCAAATGTTATCTTAAGGTCTCTGGACTCATGACACTCCAAGTCAACCTTTGAGAAAGCCCTGTTTGAGATATGGAAAGCTCAGAGTTGTTGTGCTCCCCACCCTGTATGAATGCTAAGAGTGAAGTGCTGGCCAAAACCAGCACATCTGAAGTTCTGGACCTTTCCTCTGACTCACGGGTTCCTACAAAGGAGCATCTGAAAGCAATCAAGGTCTTTCCTCAGGCAAAAAAGACAAAAGCCAATAAAGGCCTGGTTCATGCCAGAAGAATGGTTGGGAGACTACAGAAGGGCAAGACAGAAAGTTGATCCCCTGTGAAGATTTCTGGGAGCTTGTTAGGACCCAGTTTACCCAAAGTTGGGGAGGTAGTTGAGAAATGAAGGGCTCTTCATATGGAAAACATTAAGATTATAAAGCAGGAAGTTCATAGTGGGGAGGATATTAAAACACATACATTTGTGCTAATTTGGAAAGTCAGTTGGGGAAATGTGCAGGAATGGGGCTGATTTTTCGTATGGAGAGCTAAGGGCATATTTTTCAATTGATAGTTCCTAAGGGTATCAAGCAGACTGCCCATCTAACAGCAGCCTAAATCCCAAATGCACCAATACCTTTGTGGCTAGGCATTGATATTTTAAAGTCCACTGGCACTTCTACATTTCTGTCACTAGAACATTCCCAATGTTCGGGGCTTCAAGCTTCTGGTCTGACTGAACCAGTAAGAACCTTTCTAGTGTAGTGGTCTGCCTCTACCTGCATGGAAGGAGTGACCATATTCCTTGGCTTGTTGAAATAAGTTTGCTTTGTACGCACTATGACGATCACTGCAGAAGCATGCTTCATAGAAATTCAAGCCAAAGAAGATGAAGTAGGCTATGTGAAACCCCCATTGTAGCTAAGTGGGTTCTTCTCCCTGGCATGTGTCCGTGTCAACTTTGTTGGCTTGCCATGATTTTCACCAATCTATTTTCTATAGCAACATCAGCAGGATGGTGAATATTTCCAACTCAGTGAGGTAATAACTACAGAGCCAAGCAACATGTATCACATAAGATTTCTTCTTTCCGGGAGCAGTCCTCCCCAGGGGATCCATGTCTTAGACTAGTCAACTGTGTAAGCCTGAAAGAAGCCAGGGGCATAAATCTTGACAACTGATGATCAACCAACTAAAGGCATAACAGATGAAGAAATTGAACTGGATCTTCTAAAAACATAATGTATCTTCGATCTAGGTCTAGCTTCATACTGAATGAATCTTTTCTGCCTGGTTTCAAAGCTCTCATATTCTCTTCAGTTAACCAGTCTCATTTACAAATGTCCTCAAGAGGTTAACAATGATTGGACCTGGGGCCATCACTGTGGCACAGTGGTTTAGGGCACAATCTGAATGTCAGTATCCCATATGGGAGCCAGATGAAGTCCCAAACTGCTTCAATTCAGTTTCCTGAAGATGCACATAATGCACCTGGAAAAAAAGTGAAGGATGACCCATGTACATGAGATACCTCCACCCATGTGAGAGAACCAGATGCAATTCTTGTCTCCTGGCTTCAGCCTGGCCAAGTGCTTGCCATAGCACCATTTGGGGAATGAATCAGAAGATAGAGAAATGGAGGATCTCTCTCTCTCTCTCTCTCTCTCTCTCTCTCTCTCTCTCCTATAAATAGATAAATCTTAAAGAGAAATAGATTTTCAAAATTGCAATATCTGTATTAGTGAAATCTAGCTGCATTGTCATTATACTGCATTGAAAATATAATACAAGGGAACTTTATAACAACATTATAGACTAATCCTCTGCTTGTGGTGCCAGCATTACATATGAGTGCTGATTCAAGTCCTGACTGCCCCAGTTCCCATCCAGTTATCTGCTTATGAGCTGGGCATGGCTCAAGTCCTTGGACCCCTGCACCCACATGAGAGAACCAGAAAGAACTCCAGGCTCCTGGTTTCAGATTGGCTCAACTCCAACCATTGTGGTCATTTGGGGAGTGAGCCAGCAGATGGAAGATCCATCTTTCTGTCTCTCTTTCTTTCTGTAAATGTACATTTCAGATAAAAATTAATCGTTAAAAAAGAAAATGTGGGATCCAACGCAAAGGTTCAGTTGGCTAATTTTCCCCTCATAAGCATTAGTATCCCATATGGGCACTGGTTTGTGTCCTGGCTGCTCCACTTCCCATCCAGCTCCCTGCTTGTGGCCTGGGAAAGCATTCGAGGATGGCCCAAAGCCTGGGGACCCTGCACCCATGTGGGAGACCCAGAAGAAGCTCCTGGCTTTGGATCGGTTTGGCTCTGGCTGTTGAGACCGTTTGAGGAGTGAACCAGCAGATGGAAGATCTTTCTTTCTCTGTCTCCTTCTCTCTGTAAATATACCTTTTCAATAAATATAAATAAATTTAAAAAGAAAATGTAATGCAAGGAAAACATAGCAGACATATATTTGAAATACTGAAATTGCAATATATTAATCAGACAGTGGTGGATATTTGTCTTTGATGAAATATTAGCACATCAGCAAGAAAAAACTTTTGAAACCTTAGTGACAGTGAAGATCTGAAGACAGATCAAAGAGTTTTGCACTCTGATACACTAGCATGTTTAGTCTTTCTTGCAGCTTGAATGACTTTTTCAACAGTCACAAGTTTGTAACATCACACATTGGTCACTTGGAAAACATTGATGCCCTGAGTTATATCAGTTTTCTAAATGATACCTTTCACTCTCCCATACTTCAAATCCCTGTTTGTTAATATCACCACTGAGCTGATGGCAAAAGTCTGTAAGAATCGTAGAGCTGTTAGGCTCACAGCAGTAAAGCCAAGTTTTCCAAAATTCTAATTTTAGCTTAAGAGTTCAAATTTCATCACTGGAAACAAATTATTGTCAGTTGTTTTCCTTGAAGTGGCAGGCTCACTTTGTTCATTTTTGAGAAAATGTCAAATTCTCAAGTCTAAAGCACTGCAGTTTGTCTTTTATTCTTGCAAGTCAAAATGAATCTGCGTTAAAAAAAAATCAGCCAGTCAGCTCAGAACTCAATCACACAAGTGCTTTTCTTTGAGTCAAATATCATGCTACATTTTATAACAAATGCTTTATATAGACCTCCTACTTTTATTATTTAAAGGTATTTAAAAGACATTTACAAATTAAATACAAATTAAATACAAATTAAAAGAGTATTTAAAAGACATTTACTGAAGGTCTGAGATTTAACAAAAGTAATAACTGCTTTTCTAACTTTATCAAAGGTATTCTCAAGTGAAGCTGGATTTTTGTTTTGCTTTGTTTTTAAAACTGTAGCAGTAAAAAATGCAAAGACTACTAGTACAACGTCACTGGCTTGGTTTTTGCTTAGGTACGAGAAGTTTTACCCACCATGGCTTCTGCATCTTCAGTTCAGATGCCAACTCAGAGAAAGGGGCAAGTAACTAAGATCTTTTTAATTCCAAGCATTCCCCCGAAGAGTCTTGGGATGCCAGTGAGTATGTGGATTACATATCAAGCCTGTTCTACTTCATTTTCATGCCACTCCCCTTAAATGGATGAGTAGGCTAACTCTGGGACTTGTGTACTTTGTTTGCCTCTGCACATACAACAGCTCTGGTTGATAGGGTGCTGCTCATTATTCTGTTTGTCTCCTGGCACAGTATCTGTTAGATGATAGGCTCTTACTTCATGAATGAATAAACGAATTGCTTGAGGGTGGCGCTCAAAACAGAGTAATGTGAAATAGACACAAAGAGATGGCCACTCTGCTTTCCAGTCTGTATTCCACCTCTCCAGTTTCTGTATATTTAAGAGTAAATTATGCCTCTCAAGAAAGAATGGTGCTTTCATATACTGAGTAAAAGCTAAATTTACAGTCTCTTCTGCAAGGAGTGTTTGCAAAGGTCCTAAAATTGCTCACTCAATGGGATCTTGGTGGAAAAAGATAAAAATTCCATTCCTTTTCTTACAAGTTCCATTTTATTTTTCGCTCTATGATACTGATTAGGCTGGCCTAATGACGTCTATTGACAAAGGAGATGGCATCAGTAGGCCCCTCAGGGAGAGAAAGCTGTGCTGAAAGGACAGGTTGGAATGAACAACAATGAGGCACAGAAAATAGCTCTTCTGATTTCCTCTTATACATGAGAGGCACATTTAAAAACAAATGCCACATTTGAAAGGAAGCTTACAGAGATTGTGGAAGAAGCAGGATCTGTGTGCTAGAAGGATGACAGTCAATAGGGAAGTGCACTCTCTTCTGGGCTGCATGCGGCTGACGGCAGCAATTGGCATGAGGCAGACCTTTCACTTGCACCACTGGACAGTGTGTGATCAATAGCAGAAGCTCCACTGGATGGATGGAGGGCTGGATGTTGAGAACCATAAGGATGCAAAACATTTTTTTTTTCTCCTAAGATCCACTTGAATACTTAGAATATCACTTACAGGCTCACAAAATTTTCACTTAGGAGTTAGCCTGCTGTAGATATATTGAATTTCAACTACCTCCTGCAGTTGCCTTGACAGGGCCAAAGCAAATGATTTTTGTGGACCTTATACATTCAACCAACCAGACATTCCACACGCTTGAAAGAGCACATGTTCTCAGAGCATCCAGCCATTGCTCTTTATAAACATTCTCCTTGCTTTTTTGGGGTCTTGTTTCCACAGCATGAAATGTTCTTCTTTAATGTATAATCTCACTTGGCTTAGCATTGATGGCCTGTGCCTGCTACGTACCCCCATACATGAACACTACTACTGACTTGTCATGGTCCTAACACTATTTGACATAGAAAATTTGGCCTTACACAAGAACATGAAGGCAATTTATTCTCCTTATTCTATAATACCAAATTATGTTGAAAAATGGCTGTTGAGATGGTCAGAGGTGCCCCATCAGCTATGCAGGCAAGTATCTTTGTGGGATTTTTTTTCACAGAAATAATTTAATAGGTTGGGCCCAGTTTTGTGATACAGTGGGTTAAGCCATCACTTGTGATGTCAACATCAAATATCAGGGCGATGAGTTGAAACCTCACTACTTCACTTCTGATCCAAATCCTACTAATGCTCCTGTGACAACATGAATGATGATTCAAGTACTTGGACCCTTACCACCAATGTTAGAGGTTGGCATACAATTTCTGCGTGCTGACTTCTGCATAACCCACACCAGGATCTTGAGACTATTTGTGAAGTAGTAATGGAAGAATTCTAGACCTGCAATCATTCTCCATCATTGTTGTTCTGCCTTTGCAATGGATCCTTTAAAATGTTTAAGTAATGTAATGAGAACATGCTTTATAAGATCCATGAGTCTATATGAGGTAAAGTGATTTGCTGGTAAATATCTGGCACAGAATGGAGAACAAACTTAAATGTTTGCTTATTATGCCCATTAACATACATGATATTTCCTCATAGTTTGGGCTGCTCGTGTTCATGACCATGACAGCAAACCATGTCTTCAGGTTCCTTATTCTTCAATGCACCATGAATGACTGGTTAGATATCTCTACCAAGAGGAAAGGGAAGCATCTCTGTCAGTGCTCACAATGTCATGGCTCTACAGCACTGATTTGTACTGGTACACTGCAGATGTCACTGTTTTTGCCAATCACTGATGCTATCAATTTTATGCTGGCTACATCATCAATTATGATGCTGCCATTACTCACCAGGCTGCCTGCAGACACTGGTTTACAATGAACTCTCTCAGATGTTGTCACTGTGCTTTGCTGGTGATGACCACAAATGCATAACTTTCCCAGAGTTTCCAAAAAAATGTGAATAATAGGACCTTTTATGGTTACATTCAATGTAATGATTGGGGCTTATAGCATAAATGTAAACAACACATCTTCTATGCCATATTATATTGAACTCCCCGCATTACTTAAAATTGAGTATCTTTACATGTTGATGCTACCTCTGTGTTTCACAGTCATCCACAGGTGGTATGAGCAAAGAGCACATCAATGGAACAAGAAGAGTGATGTCTTGTGAGTTAGTCATGTGAGGAATGACTACCACATTACCATATTATGTAAACGAAGATAGGGACATTCAGCAAAAGGCTTGCTGTAGAAGACAGGCAACAATATCAGAAACTCTCGGAAGGAGATGCTCTCATGAACAAGTTCTTCAATCAATCTGTCCTAGATACACATTGTAAACTCCAAAAGATAGTAGCAGAAGCTAACAGATTCCCTCACAACTTGGTATGTAAAGCCACAAATGTTTATTGTAATTGAGAGCAGGTCGTATGTTAAAAAAAAAAAGAGCAGGTGTTGTGAGAGATGATGTCAGCTTTGCAAGAGAGAAAGGAAAAGAATCACTCTATTTCCATTGTCAGAAACTGGGGCATTTCAAAAGGGAATGTCCCCAATGGAGATCCTCAGCCCTGGAACTGCACCCTATATGTAAAGAGGGCAACTAGAGGAAATCATTGTTCCCAGGCCCTGAGGAACAAATGACTTACTGGTGGCAGTCCTAAACTCATACCCTGAAGACCCACCTTGCTCTGGTACGACTCAAGGAGCCCCACTTGACACCGACAGTAGCAGGCTAACTGCAAACTTCCTATTCAATATGGGAGTCAATTTTTGTGCTACTTCCTTTTTCCTGGACCCAGGTCTCATAATAAGGTAGCCATCCCTGTCGCTAGACAGAGAAAATCAGACCCTTTTTGCGTTGGAAAATCCATTGACTAGAATTGGAGAGCCCACCTGGAGTCCTGTCAATGATCTAAAGATAGCACCCTCCTATTTGGAAATGTCCTTTTTGCAGGATCTAAAAAAACAATCTCTTGATGGAGGTGAGGGGGAGATGATTTAAAATGTAGGTGGTTTGCTAGTCTGCCTACCACACAAGACTGCAAATTTGGTTTCTGTCTCACTCTTAACTTCCAAGCAGAACATGGCTACTGGGTATCCAGGAAAAAGCATAACTGATCTATTAGGAAATAAACTATCTGTGGCTCATCCTCAGCTGGGGAGCAGAAAGTGGATCACAGAGAGAATATCACCATGTAGCAGATTCCTGTTACTACAGCCTTAATATAGCTCTAATCAACAGGTTATAGATCCCTAGGTAAAGGGATCACTGTACTAAGGTTGCCAAATTCAGTTCTTCAAAGCAGACAGTTAACAAGTAGTGAGACATTTATGTCATACTCTAAAAATGTTTTGTTTTACTTTGTTTTTTGGTGGGGCAGGGGGCTGACTAGTCAATTAAACTGGACAGCTGCAAATCCGTGTTCACCATTGCTTGAATACAGCCAGACAACTACAGAATTGCGCTAAACAAGGCTAGATATATATTTTTTACCCAACATTTCCTCTTGGAAATTCTGCCTATTGTCCCTTCTTGGCCCTATAGCTTTCTATATATACTGTTGATGTCTTGATTTGCACCTTGTGGCTTTAATGCTCTTGGCCATTTGTCTCTAATGGAGTATAAGTGGTCCAGTTCTAGCTGGTCATGAGACAGGGCTTCCAGCCCACCCCTTCATATGATGCAGCCAGTCCTCTGGATCAGGCAAAACAATCTTTTTGCAGGCCACCTTCAAATATCATAGGACAGACAGCACGAGAAGAATACCCATAAGGATCCTCATGCCCATATATCAGCTTTGAAGAAAATGAAGAAGATAGACCTTCATCTGTATTACTCCCATACAGCTATGGGTTAGTTCCCTTGAGAAGGACATGTTAAGGTAGTTAGGTAGACATGAGCTTTTGTCTGACGGGCTGAATAAAACTGGGAATTTCTCTGTGATGGAAAAAGGAATCAAAACTGAAAAGCAACAGATAATTCACATATCAAAAGTCTTGCTGTTGTTCAATAACTTGGTTGGATATGTCCCAGCCCATTTCCTTGGGTGCAGTTTAGGGAAATATCTGCCCTTCACAAGGAAACTATTATGATGATTCCACACCCAGAAAGCTCTCCACCCAGGAACATTCCATAAAGGATGTAGTGGAGGAGAAAGAAGGTCCACACTCAACATACATATATACTCCAGTCCAAATGCAGACTGGCCTCTCAGGTCTTCACCAAATGTCTGCCTGGTCTCTCAGATCTAGTCTCCACATTACTTTATTTCATTAATCTATTCTAGCATACTTACCACTTAAAAGATCTGTTGGAACAAGGAGGAAGATCCGTTTCCCTATGGTTACTTGACAAGTGGCACAGAACACACAAAATGGGGGGTAACCTGTGTCAGCGCCAGAGGGACATACCAGATACAGGACTCCAGTCCCTACAGTTCCCCTTTGATTCTATGCACTTATCTCACTGATTGATTTGAATCAAATACACAAGTGAAATTGTAATGTTGGGGGTGGCCCAATTTTGCACAATGCCACTGAAAGAAGACCACTACAGCAAATTGTGGATATGAGTATGACATTTAGTTAACCCCATGGTCAGGAGTGAGAGTACCATTGGAAGTTAGCAAGAATCTACCCAAAAAGGGGACATGGACCCTGAGTGTTTCTGTCTTGGCTCTGGACATAAGGTTCAGCTGTTACTGACAACTTGGCCAATATCTAGTATTGGACAGGTATTTAGTAAGCTTTGAGGAACGTTTTTCTGGTGATTATAATCCACAAAAAGCTTAGTATAAGTTTGGATCCACAAGCCTGAGTGGCAATATCAGCCCTCTGTAACTACAGGGATTAGATAAGATCTTAGAAATCGCCAGATGACATTTCAAGATAGGAAACTCTCTGAGAAAGGCAGACTGTGTCAGAGACATTTATTTGGCTCTGAGGTTGGTTGATAATACAGCAACAGACTTTATTCCCATACATTTCCTGCATCTCGGTAGCCATGCTACAAACAAATAGTATTTCTGGACTTAAGAAGGCACTGAGAAAAGTAGTGAACAAGGGGAAATGTCCAGAGGGTTCTGCAGGGCATTGGTTTTAAGAATCATCAGAGGGCCCGGTGCAATGGCGCAGTGGTTAGGGTCCTCGCCTTGCACGCCTGGGATCCCATACGGGCCCCGGTTCTAGTCCTGGCGACCCCTGCTTCCCATCCAGCTCCCTGCCTGTGGCCCAGGAGGGCAGTAGAGGACGGCCCAAAGCTTTGGGACCCTGCGCCCAGGTGAAAGACCCGGAAGAGGCTCCTGGCTTCGGATCGGCTGTTGAGCTCACTTGGGGAGTGAATCATCGGATGGAGGATCTTCTTCTCTGTCTCTCCTCTCTGTATATCCGCCTTTCCAATAAAAATAAAATAAATCTTAAAAAAAAAAAAGAATCATCAGAAGTGCTTGGGTTCAGCAGATTGCCTAGTGAGTGGCTGAAGTCCTCACCTTGCAGTTGCCAGGATCCCATATGGGCACTGATTCGTGTCCTGGCACCTCCACTTCCCATGCAGCTCCCTGCTTGTGACCTGGGAGAGCAGTCGAGGATGGCCCAAGACCTTGGGGCCCTGCATTCATTTGGGAGACCTGAAGAAGCACCTGGCTCCTGGCTTTAGATCGAGTCAGCTCCAGTTGTTGCGGCTACTTTGGGGAATGAACCAGTGGACAGATCTTTCTCTTTGTCCATCTTTCTCTCTGTAACTCTGCCTTTCAAATAAAAATAAATACATTTTAAAAAAGCATTTAGGAATATGTGAGGGCTAATTTGAAATGGAAACATACTACTAAGTAGGGGGAAAGGTTATGACTTGTTTGGTAAAATGAAGAACTGGGTTAGGAACTCCCTTACTGTGAAAGGAAGTTGCAATCAGATGTGTTTTTTTTTTTAAGATTTTTATTTTTATTATTTTTTCATTGGAAAGGCGGATATACAGAGAGGAGAGACAGAGAGGAAGATCTTCCGTCCGATGGTTCACTCCCCAAGTGAGCGCAACGGGTCGATACTATGCCGATCCGAAGCCAGGAGCCTCTTTCGGGTCTCCCACTTGGGTGCAGGTTCCCAAAACTTTGGGCCGTCCTCGACTGCTTTCCCAGGCCACAGGCAGGGAGCTGGAAGGGAAGCAGGGCTGCCGGGATTAGAACCGGCGCCCATATGGGATCCCGGGCGTGCAAGGCGAGGACCTTTAACCACTTGCGCCACTGCGCCGGGCCCTTAGATGTGTTTTTCTGCACTCGGAACTATAGCTTACAAAAGTTGCCCTATATTTAATCATATGGCAGGAAAGAGGATAAACTGCTCCTCTAGATCTTGGACTAAATTGCTGAATGGTTGACTTTGTGGCATTCATAAAATCGTTGAAGGGAAGGAAACTGTATGTTAGATTTGGAAGTATGGGATGTGGGAGGAAGGTGAATCCAAAATTTGCTACCCAGGGACCATCAAATAAGTATGTTCATGGTTACAAACAAAATAAAGAAAGGATCAACTCATAAAATGAACCACAAATTATAAAATAAAAGTATAAATGAGTGAAACAATTCCAACTAAGAATACCATAACACAGAGAGATTGAAATTAAAAACCTATAAATGTAAAAGGAAGAATCAGAAAGAAAATAAGTACATTGGATGATAATACCAAAAGCTCCATGTAAAACTCAAGACTGAGATTAAAGGATGTCACAGTACATGAAGAGAATAAAATACAGAGGAGAAATCAGTTGGGCTAGGGGATTTGTGGAGAGGGTAAAGGAAATTCCAGATCCTATGGATCTATATCATAAAATATTTTCATTTGAGGGGATGTATAGAACTGTGTAATGGAGATGATCATATTCAGATGTGAAGATTCAATGCAGTATGCATCTCTACTTCTAGATTAAGGTTGGACTCCCGGTGAGACTGTTAACTATAACTTTGACAATAGGATGCTGGACTTTCTGCCATTGTCCATACCTGCACTGATGGACATATATGACTGTGTATGAAGAATTATACTATAGTAACAATGTAGGGGAACTCAGTGGGGTGGGTGGGGACTTGGGGAGTGGGTAAGGGAAATCCCAGGGCCTATGGAACTGTATAATAAAATAATAATAATAATCAAAAAAGAAGTGAAAAAAAGTTTATGGAGACTATGAAGGCTTCTTTTGGTTTCATTTTGTTTTGCTGTTGGCTACTAACCACTTTGCTGAATGGCAATTCTCCAGCTTCATTTTTATGTGAGCAGTAAATGCTCAAAAGATAAAGAAGTATGGAAAAGGGGAAAAGTCAATAATTTGGATATTTAATTTTAGCAGATTTAAGATAATAAACATGAGTACCAATAAATATGGTGAATGTACATAGAACTCCTCTTGGTTAAATTTTAAATAAAACATCTTCTGCACAAAATGAGTATTTAAATCACTGAGCGAGTACTAATTGTACTTATTTTAGCCAATTCAAGGATTCTATTGAGGGTTAAAATAAAATCACAAATATTAACTGTATGTTTATACTCCAGCATCATTTAAAGAGGCAGCAAATAGACAGTTGATGACAACAGAGTATACATATATTTTTAAAGATTTATTTCTTTTTATTGCAAAGTCAGATATACAAAGAGGAGGAAAGACAGAAAGGAAGATCTTTGTCCGAAGCCAGGAGCCAGGAACCTCCTCCAGGTCTCCTACACGCATGCAGGGTCTCAATGCTTTCGGCCAGCCACAAACAGGGAGCTGGATGGGAAGTAGAACTGCCAGGATTGGAACTGGTGCCCATATGGGATCCTGGTGCATTCAAGGTGAGGACATTACCACTAGGCCACCAAGCCGGACCCCAGAGTACATTTTTAATAAGCCTTCTAAGGCTCTTTAGGGAGGAAAATGAGGGAAAAAAAATGAAACCATTAAAGTAGGGGAAATGAGTTGGGGTAGAGGGCTTTGGGGAGGAAAATTGAAGAGTCTATGAAATTGTATCATAAAATCAGAAGATGAAAGAAAGAAAGAAAGAAAGAAAGAAAGAAAGAAAGAAAGAAAGAAAGAAAGAAAGAAAGAAAGAAAGAAAAAAAGAAAGAAAGAAAGGGAAAAGAAGAAAAAATGATGATAAAGATGACAACACACATGTGTTGAGTTACAGAGAGAGGATATGGAAGAAAAGAAATTTTGGAAGTACTGATGCCTATGATTTTTCCAGAACTATATAAGGACATAAAGGAATGATAAATAAACTTCACAAAGATTGTTTTACATCTTAAAGAAAATAATTAAATCTCTAGAAAACTGAAAACTAGATGTCAAAAGAGAATATACTTACATTCTTGGGGTATGTGAAGATGTTATAAAAAGAAGGAAAAACTCAGTTGCTATAAATGTAAAGATTGCAATTTGGACCACATTACAGTTACAAAATGTGAAAAATGAAGTAGAAAATATATTTGCAATAAATGTAAGTGATAAAGAACTATTATTCAGAATATTAAATTTTTTAGTATATTTGGATTCTATGGTATTTTTAATGATATGTGTGTTTCATAAAAGTATAAAGCAAAAGTAAATGAAAAAGAAAACAAAATCCATTCTTACAAAACAACCACAAAATGAAGTTGCAGATTGATTTGGTGGCAGAGCCACAATATTAATGAATTATTTTAATTTTCAACTTCTAATATGAGACATCCCAGGACAGAAAAAATACCATTCAAAAAAAAAACCAACTAAAATAAAGAAAATTCAAAGCTCCACAAAAACAAAAAGAAATAGATGATCAAAAGAATAGTGCAAAAAATAGACTTAAACAATTTTCAGTAATCACTGATGACCAAACAAACAAACAAAACCAAAACAGTTATTTCTAGTATGAGTTTTTCTCTACACCAGAGAAAATGAGAATGAAATTAAAGAAGTTAACTATGAAATATAGTGCTTGAATTGGGAGCATTAGTACAAACTGATAATATATTTGGATCCTGATTTGAATAAATTCAGTAAAAGAAATTATGACAACTTGAAAAATAAATTTGTACAATGAGTGAATATTTAATGGCATTAAGGATTTTTGTCATTTTAATGTTGTGAAATATTCTATGATAAAAGTGTTTTAACGCATATTTAAAATTCCAAGTAGGATAATAAAACTAAATCCTCATCATCCACTCCTGGACATAGAGTAATAAATCTCATGTTCTAATGTGAAAGAATCAAAGAAAATCTTAAACACTGCTGTAAAAAAAACGTGTTACTGCCTACCTATTGCTGGCTAACAAATTCCTGTAAGCTTAGAGTCTTAAAACAATAAGCACTTATTATTTCACAGTTATGAAATTTGAGTGCAGAAGTCAAGGTGTCAACTGAGACACCAGTAGCATTTGAGGGCTCAACTGGGAGATGCTATTTTTTGCTCAGTCGCAACAAAAGCAGGATACAACACAGAATACCGAGGTGAGGCTGCCTGTGCCAGATGAGACCGCAGCACCCAACCAACACTCCCAACCAATCAGGAAGGGGGAGCAGAGCCGACAGGGGACTAAGGGGTGGTTCCCGTGCTGGATAGTTACTCCCACTGGACAGCATGAGTTGGGAACAGACTAGGCAGAGCTGCAGCACCTGTGCGCCTTATGGACCAGATCAGGGAAGAGCCAGGACGGGCGGACTATTCCTACTAGTGTCAATAAAACAGGAGGGGGTGAGATATGGGCCTTAGCCGTAGCAGAAGCAGGCACTAGCGGCCATTACTGTCAAATCCAACCACAGGGCCACCTGCAGAGAGCGCAACCGAGAGTGAGAGTGACATGGGAGGGAAATAGTGGGTTCCCCCCTCTTGGGTTAACACTCCCGTGGGAGGGCACAATAACAACTAGGACAGGGGCTGGGGTGGCTAGACAGAGAGAGACTCAACAACATCCGTGAGGCTGGACAGTTGAGTGGGTTGAATGGAGCTACGCTCCAATACCCTTCGACATCTATGAGAGCCCAATGGGATATGGGGCAGACTGAACTAGGCTGCTACACATGCTGGCAAATCAGGGCAGGGGCGGGCCAGGTGGGGGTTACTGGGGGTCGCCAATTCTTCATGGAAGTGCAAAGCCACACTGGTAGGAATCCAGGGGCTTATAGATGGATGTCCCCAGTGTCAAAAAGAGCAATTCAGGAACCAGGAAGATCAGGTAGTCCATTGATCCACTGTGTAAACTGGGCAAGTCCCTTGGCTACTCTGTGTCCCCGTCTGCTAGACAATTGGACTAGGTTCTGGTTTTAACACAAAAGTTCATTCTGAGACCAAGCAGGCAACACAACTACATTATGTGTCTCAGCTGAGTCTACTACAATAAGGAAAGATAGGGCCTGAAGTCAGTACATGCCTGCTTACATAAAATCCAAGGTGGAAGCATTATAAAAGACAGGAAAGGCTTATGTGGGTCTCATTTGACTAGAATATTTCCAATCTGTGATTGACCCTTAGATTGTCTGGACAAGTAGGTCCAGGTGATATTATTACTAGTTTCTCATTGTATCCTGACAAATCGAAGAACACAATGAACCTAGAATACCACCCCAGTACCTTTGAGTGATTGGCATAAAATCAGCTAATGACTTCACCTTTGACTTTTAACACTTGATGCTTAGATTCATTCCAGCAGCCAGGGTTTCAGAAGGATCTGTTGCTATTATTTACTCATGAAATGACTCCAGTACCCATAGAGACAAAAACATCTCAGGATTGCTGTGCGTTAAAAAGCTTCCTTTCTCTCTGCACAAATGACTAATTGCTTTGTAATCCCAGAGGCAGTGAGAGGCAGAAAGGAGACAGAGAATAAAAGAAAATTGCTTTAAATGAGCTAAATATACCTATGAAGGAAAAAAGCAAATTTTCCTACAAGGCAAGTGCATCAATTAAACCTTCAATGGGAAGATCTTACTTAGGCTTTCAACATTAGTCTGGAATATATATTATGGAACTCTATTTACTCCTCTAATTAATATAAATGAGAGGTTACCATAGCAATTATTGCATTATGTGATGCACATAAAACTGGCTATGCTTAGAGCTAGGGTCAACATTTTAAATCACTCTTGACTCATCATGAATAAAATGTTCTTTCCTGGATATTGTGATGTGTGGAGGTTGAGCATTTATTAGTAATAATAGAATGTAGAATAAATGTTGTGCATTTCATCTTCAATTGCTTTAGCCAGCTTAACTCCTGAAACTCCACAGTGTTCATTTTGTGAATGGCTGTCTCTCTCGCCTTTTGCATGGGGAGCAGGGGAGAAAGAGGCCTGCTGAGGCATAGTCCCAAAGAGAGCAATAGCACTCTTAGCTATGATTTGGAAATTCAGGGTGCAGAATCAAATGATTTGTCATCATATGACTCAAGAAAGAAGAGTTTACATCAAAATAGGATTCCCAGGCATCTCTATGGCATATGCCCGGGGAAAGACTGAGGAAATGTGGGAAGCTGAGCACAAAGTGGGGACCATAGGCCTGAAATAAGAGCTTGATGCCCTTGAGCAGGCCAGGCAGCAGGTCTATCACCCAACTTTCTCTGCTGATGTGCCCACCTCTCACTATTCTTTCTTTTTTTACATTTTACAGTTATTGTCTCAATTGTACATATTTATGTATTACTTATGATGATTTGATATATATGTTCAATGTGTCATGATAAAATCATGCTAGTTAGCATTTCCATCCTCTTAAACATTGAATAATTTTTGATGGCTACATTCTACTTGTACATATCTGTGCAATACAGTGTGATACTTGAATACACACATGCAATGCTTACTGATCAGATCAGTCATTAACATTCCCTTCCCTCTGTCATTAGTCTTTCTTTGCAGCCATTGAGCTCCTCTCTTCTGTGTGTTTAACACTTTCACTGTCGCAGTTCATCTCCAGGTCATGAGTTCCCACAACTCCCAGGACAGCAAGGAGCTGTGCTGCCTCTGCAGCTGGTCTGTGTACACCTCTAGGGCAGGGGTGTGCAGGGACCTTTCACCAAGCAGCACAGAGGATGGTGTGTCAGGGCCGGTCCAGAGCAATGCATCCCAGGCTTCATGCTCAGGTCAGAAGGGTCCTTTTGCCAGGTTTAATTTCTGTGTCATACCTAACTGGAAATTCTTCATTTCATCTTAGAATTTGTTCTTATAAATTAAATCCCAGCCCCTTGGATGGTTTCATATGTACCTGCTCTCCTTCCATGCACCACCAACCCTCTCCTTCAACTTGATCTCCTAGGAATTGCAGCTGTTCTCCTTCCCTGAGCAACTGTTTGAGTATAACATCTGGGCCCTCATGCACTGTAGAGTGGCAGGGTAGTACATGTCAGCAGCGCATATTCAGCAACTGAACAGGAAGGAGCTGCTTATCTAGCTTCTTTCAGGTCTCCTGCATGTGTACAGGATCCTAAGTATCTTAAACTGCTTTCTCAGGCCATTAGTTGGAAGCTGTATCAGAAGTAGAACCATTGTGTCTCAAATAGGCACCCATATGAGATGCCAACATGGCAGTTAGCAGCTTTACCCAAAATACTACTAGGGTGGCCCCAATACCTCTCTATTAATGCTCACTGTACTTCACGGTCTTTTGCTAACAATTGTCTTTTCAGTAGAATAAGAATATCCTTTTTTTGTAAGGGAAGTAGGGCTTTGGGCAACTTGCTGGCACAGCCAGAAAATCACAGTCTGAAATGGGAATGCAGTCTGTCGGTACTCAAGCTGAGGGCTCCCATGGACTGCTTGCAGAAACCACTGACATGTTGGTGAAACCTTGACCCCTGGAAGTGTGCTTCTGTGATTGATGCAGAGCTTAATGTCATCCTTCAGAGCACATAATGGCACTTTTTCCCCCTAGCTCTAAATAAGAGGGCTTTATACACATCAAAAGTGAGAAGGCAGCTTGCCAGAAAAGTATCATTTAAAGAGGCTGAGTGTTTTCCTGTATTTAGACCCGTTTTCCAAGGACATCATGTCACAAGGTGTGCCCTCTGATTGCATCCTTCTTGGAGGACACATCAAGATTATAACTGTAATTGATTTTTTTTTTATTAGCTGAGGATGAACTACAAAAGGTTACAGGTTCGTTTCAGATAAATACTCAAAAGTTCGGAAAGCTCCCAAGACTCCCGCTGAACTTTCTGAATCCTGCCATAGCATTGCATTGTGTGTAATTATCCAGATTTGTGAAGGGTAAACTGCTCTTGCTGTCTTCATCTCTGTCACTTCCGATTGCCAGCAGGTCCCAGAAGCACCACTGCTCTTCTGTGAGAGTCTGCAGTTCTTTCTCCAGAGCCCACACAAGGTCAGCATTGCCTGGAAAGACACACAGGCAGCTCTTCCCAAGGGCTCTCAGCTTAACAAAGTGCATTCCAGTTAAATTGGAGAGCCCAGAGTCATGAGCCAGGGAAGAAAAGCTCTGAAACTAATTTAAAAATTGAAGGGCCTTTTGAAAATAGTTGTTACTAAATCTTCCTGGTGAGTGAGACCTTAATAATGACGCCTGTTTCTCTTATTCACAAAAGAGTGAATAAAGTTATTTTCCACTATCATTTCCAAGACTTGCCTTAAGAAACAATTGCAGCAGTCTTTTATTTATGTATTTATTTATTTTGCATTTTACAACAGTCCCATAGGTTCTGGGATTTCCCCTCCTTTGCATCTCCAATTCTTCCCCTACTGATTTCTACCATATTATTACAATGATAGAGTCTTTCAAAAATAGTCACAAGTCCATCATTCTATTGTTTAAGTGTACCCTGACATTGATGAGTCACATTCCACAAAGTAGATGTACCACTGTTTCTTTATCCACTCCTCCTTTGATGGGCATCTGGGTTGTTTCCTAAATATCTTTGATATTGCAGATTGTACTGCTGTAAATATAGGATTACAGAGTCCTTTCTTGTATGCAGGTTTCATTTCCTTTGGATGTATTCCCAGAAGTGGATAGTTGAGTTATATAGAAGACTAATTTTGAGTTTTCTTAGCACTCTCCATACTGCCTTCCATAGCTGTTGTACTAGCCTACCCTCCTACCAGCAGTTAAAGAGGGTAGCTTTCTTCCCATTTCCACGCCAGCAAGTGTTGTTATCAGAGCTCTGAAGGTAGATCAATCTCACTGGAGTTAAGTGGAGTCTCAATGTGATTTTCATTTGTATTTCCCTAATAGTTAGGGAGCCTGAGCGTTTGTGTGTGTGTGTGTGTGTGTGTGTGTGTGTGTGTGTGTGTGTGTGTGTGTCTATTACTCATTTGAATTTGTTCTTTTGAAAAAAAATGCATATTCATTTTCTTTGCCCATTTCTTCATACAGTTGTTTGTTTTTGCTGCCTTTGAGTTTCTGAATCTCTTTGTAAATCCTGAATATTAGTGTGTAGTATGTGAAGATTTCCTCCCATTCTGTTGGTTGCCTCTTCATTTTGTCGGTCATTTCTTTGCTATACAGAAGCTTTTTAGTTTGATGTAGTCCCATTTGTTTATTTTGGCTTTGGCTGCCTGTGTTTTTGGTGACTTTTGCAAGAAATCTTTCCCAATTCCTATATGTTGCAGAGTGCTTCCTATGTTTTCCTATAGTAAGTTGATGATTTCCTGGTGCAAAAATCTTGCTGAGTAGTATTGAGAACTGTTTTGTAACTCAGGCTCAGCCCCAAGGCAACATTGGTTTCTACAAGCAAGAGAAGAACATAGGGAAAGAGGCCTAGAAAAGCTTCTGCTCCAGGCTTATCCTGCCACACAAGGCAGTCAAGAGTTGAAGTTGCATGTGAGAAGCAAAAACTCCTTCCATGTTTTGTCTCTGTCACTCACCACCAGGGACATCTTGCCTCAGCCATTCTATTTTCTGGGTCCAAGTTTCTCCATCAGCAAGATTTGGATGAACTCTCTAAGCAGCCATTCAGGTCCAGTGGCTTAAATATTTAGGGATGGATGAAAATATGCATAACCTCTGGTAACCAGCATTCTATTTTTTTATTTTTTTAAAAAAAAGATTTATTTATTTTTATTACAAAGTCAGATATACAGAGAGGGGGAGAGACAGAGAGGAAGATCTTCCGTCCAATGATTCACTCCCCAAGTGACTGCAACAGCCGGTGCTGAACCAATCTGAAGCCTGGAACCAGGAACCTCTTCCGGGTCTCCCACATGCCAAACATTTCTAAGACTTTTGTGTGGACATAACATAATTAATTCTCACAACTTTATGAAGTATATGCTCAGAGAGGTCAAGTGTTCTATCTCCTTTCTCTAGACCTCTACTAGAGCGATGCTCCCACTGCTGCTAAGTTCCTGTTCAATTTATTCTGTGCTAGTGTAACAGAATATCCAGGGCTGGGCACTTTTTAAAGAGCAGAAATTAATTGACTTGTTATTCTAGGAACTATGAAGTTTGAAATAAGTAGGCTTATATCTGGTGAGGGCCTTCTTGCTACATAATTACATCGTGAAAGTAAGAAGCACAAGATAAAACAAGACAGTAGGAAAACAAGATCAGTGATCCATGGGTCAAAAAGCACTCTCTTGTGATGAACCCTCTCCCACAGTAACAGCACCGTTACATGAAGGTATAGCCTGCAAAGCCTGATAACCCCTCTAAGGTTCCATCTCTAAATACTTCTGCAATCGAAATTTAATTTCAACGTGAGTTTTGATGGGATCAAACATTTACATTATAGCAATCATTCAAAGGACCAAATAACCCTAATGACAGAGATGGTGGTATGAAGCCATCATTTCTGTATCAAAAACTGCTCTCTATTTGTGTGCTAAAAAAAAAAAAAGGCCTTTGCTCTTTGCAGCAGGCTTACAGGGAACCTGGGGAAAGGCGGCAGTGGGGCATGTGGGGACCTAGGGACTCACTTCCAGGCAAGCAGAGCAACCCTGGGGAGGGAACTGAGACTGAGTGATTTGGAGGGGGGAAGCTGGAGGACCTTTATGGATTAGACCGATGTGCCATCTCACAAAGGAGATCTGAGCTGGCCTTGTTAGCATGGATCACTGCCAACTGTCACTCACTGACATACACTATAACTAGAGCTGGGGGCCTACCTGGTGGGGCTAGATCATAATACCCATCAGTGAGAGTCAGAACAGGGGATAGGTAATGTTAGGCTAGACCACGAAACAAACGAGCACACAAGAGAACCAGGTCTGGGGGCAGATTCTGTGGGGGATATGTGGGGCCGCACCTATGGAACTGTAATTTTTGCTGATTTCCTTTAAAGTTGGGGGTGGTGATGGGCTGAGGTAGGCATGACCATGAACCTCAGCAACACTCATGGGTACTGGGATTGCAAACAGGTTGGGCTGGACCAGGCTTCAGCACCTGCAGGCACACCTAAGAATAAAGTGTGAGCCGGACTGGGCTGCAACATTCACCAGCTCATACAAAGGCTGGGACAGAGGAGCATACTATGCTGGGTAAAGGCCTAGCACCCTCTAGCAAATGTGAGATCTGGGTCTAGTAGTGGGGCTGGTGGGGAACTCAGAAACTCCTCTGGTGGGCCATAGCTCCTATGGGTGAGCATGTGATGCAGGCCTGGGTGTTGGTCAGGCCAAGCAAGATAGTTCCACCCATTGGCAAGTGTGTGGGTTGATTCTGCATGGGGGGTGGACCTGGCAAGGCTGGGCCAACCTTAGCCCACTGACATGTACAGGAGCCAGACTGGAGTTCGAGTCATGCCAGGTTATCATACCTCCCAGTTTGCATTAGCAGGGATGGGAGCAGATTGGTTAGGGCTAGCCTGCAGCACCTGCCAGTTAAGTTAGGACTGGGGGCAGGCTGGAACAGGTCAAGCTGGAGCATCCAATAGCAAAGACCAAGACAGGAGATGAATTATGCTGGACTGGGTCAGAGCAACCATTGTCATGTACAAAATATGTGTTGCTGGGAACAAGCCTGGATGGGGAGCTAAGGGGGTGCCCCAGCTGGGTTGTGGTTCACACTGGTGAGTACTAGAGCTAGAATGGGACAGTGGTCTGGACTGGACATGGCTGCAGTGTCACTCAGCATGAGTGTGGACTGGGACTGGGTGTGCCAAACTGGGTAGGACTCCAGCACCCACTGGTGCTCATGAGAACCAGGGTGGGTGTAGGACAGGTTGGACTAAATCTTGGCACCTCCTGAACCATGTGAGAGCGATGTCTGGGCGTGGACCAGGTGTGGCTGGGATGTAGCACCCAACAATAAGAACCAGAATGGGTGTGGGCCCAATAGGCAAGGAAATTGTTCATACAGGACAGAAGGTGGGCTAAGTCAATCTGGACCAAGGACCCACCAGTGTGCAAAATCTGCCACTGGGAGGAGACCTGGATAGAGGAGCTTGGGGGAACTCCTTTGTTGGGACGCATTCCCTGCATGTGAGTGCAAGAACCCAGATTTGGAGCAGCCAGACCAGGCCAGGTTATAGTACCCACTTGCATGTGCGTGGCTCAGGTCTGGAGGCAGACAAGGCTCAGCCAGTTCATTGCACTCACTGGCAGATCTGAGGACCAAGATGGGGTGCAGAACAGGCCAGGTCAGGCCACATCAAAAGCCACTTCACATTAAGGCTGGGACTGGGACCTGATTGGGCCTGGCTAGGCTGCACCCACCAGCATGAGCTGGAACTGGGGGCATTTAGGGCATGGCCAGGATACATCTCATACCAGCAAATGCAAAGTTGAAGAGGACCATGCCAAACTGAGTCGCAGCACATGTGAGACCTAGTGGGGGGTTGATATGAACCCAGTGTAGAGGCTGTGGGGAGCTCTCCTTCTGGGCCACTGTTCCCACTGATAAGTGTGAGTACTAGAGCTGGGGGCAAACCAGGCAGGGCAGGGCTTCAACCCCTCCTTCTCTGCATGTGACCTGGGTTAGGGAGAGAGCCAGGCTGAGCTAACCAAGGGTATTCACTGGTACATGCATAAGTCAGAGTAAGTGCAGGCTGGTTGGGCTTTGCCACAACATCAGTTGGCAAGTGCTGAGACTGGGGCCAAATCTGTCAATCTAGACTACAGAACCAACTGGAAAGTGTAAGATCTGGGACTGCGAGTGGGCCAGTAGGAAAACAGGGCACCTCTGATGGGCTGCAACTCCCACTGGTGAACACAAGAACCAGGGCTGTTAGTGGGTTTGGCTAGACAGGCAATGCACCCAGCAGTATGAGTATGGACTGAATAATGAGATTCGTTGGGTTGAGCTAGACTTCAACACACATTGATGCGTATGAGAGCTAATTGGGATGTGAGACAGACTAGAGCAGTCTGCTGCATATACTAGCAAGCACAGTAACCAAGCCTGGGAATGGTACTAGACAGAGTTATTGGTAGTTGCTCTGACTAGGCTTCACTGGTGTATGTGAGGGCTGAATGTGTGGTGGGCAGCATTGAGCTGGGCCACAGCATCCATTGGAGGGCTTGAGACAGAACTGACCCAGCAACTACCAGTGTTTGCATAGGCTCATGCAGGTAATGGAATGAGCTGGACCCTGTACTGGCTAGCACACACAAGAATCAGGTCTGGAAACACCTTTGAGGATCCCCCAACTGAACCACTGGACTCAGAACTCCAGCCATGGGGAGAATCTAAGATCTGTGGTCAGACCGTGGAGTGCATATGTCAGAACTGGGCATCCTCAGTTGCTAAGATGAAACAGTGGTCAGCATGCCTAGATGCACAAGGTGAATGTGGCAGTGCATTAGGGCTTGCAGAGGACATTTGGTACCATAACAGAGGAAGGGGGCAGAACAAATTGAACAGCTACCTCAGCCAAGTGTTGACAGCAAATATCTAGGTGAATGGAGACTATAAGTTGGATTATGTCAACCAATGGACATTGGGAGGGTTTCATCATCCTTGGATCAGCGAGATCCACAGCATTTCACAACTATCAAAATCATTTGAGCAGAACCCTCGGAGCATGCACCACATAGGAGACCCTGGGTAGACATTTGGTGCCCATCCTCCAAGCCTGGATATTGAGGCGGTTGGGAGGCTGGATGTAGCTTCTCCCCTTACCTCCCTCTTTCCCTCAAATACAGAAAGACGATAAAAGAAAGTTTGGTTTCAATCACTTTCTCCTAACCCTGAACCCTTCCCACCCTAATTAACTATGTAAACATCCTCAAAAATAAAATTTTAAAAAATGCAACAAAAGAGAGAAAGAGAGGGGAGGGGAGGGAAGGGAAAGGGGAAGGGAAAAATCCAAAGAGGCAATTACTTTTGAAGTGAGTAATGCCAACGGTCTGAGTTCCCAGCTGTGGCCTTATAGTTCTGAGATGCTAAGTGTGGAATACGTAAATAAACTGTTTTTCTCAGCAAAGATTTGTGTAATGATCCAATAAGTAACTAAGCAAATAAAACATAAAAGGTGCAAAGAGAATTTACACTTCTAGTTTGCAGGATTCAGAGGCCAGTACTTAAAGGATAAATTTCTAGGTTCCCAAACTGCCACTGTGCCCTGAAATGCAAGTAGTAGAGAAATTGAAAATTCAGGAAGAAGGGAGCCTGGTGCTTGGGGCAGCTGAATATTGTACGGTCAGGACAGTAAAAGAGGGTGTTGGTTTTTGTTCCTCATGGAAAAAAAGACCATTTGCCCACTCTTTGTGCCCTTTGAGCTATTTGAATAAGAAATTAAGAAATGACTTCATGTCTTCCAGAGTCTTGCATCTGTCTAAAAATCTCCTGAAAGCTTCATTGTAATACTATTTCCTGGAGGAATGCTTTCAAAACAGGTAAATCAGCCCAGCTCTGCACTATTAGCTTCAGATGATCTGGCCAACACGTATTTGTCATCCTTAATCAAGCGGCTTAGTGTGATCTCCAGGAAAGAGCTTTGAATCCTAGTTTCAGTAAACATCTTTTCTCTAATCTGTAAGCTATTTATCAAATATGAATGTTCTTTTTGAAACAAGTAACTCATTTCCCTTGCGTTTTTGTTCCAAAAATAATTGGAAGTGACAATACAAAGAATTACACATAGAGTTGAATCATCATAAAATAAATATAAAGTTGGAACTGCCCTCCGAGGCTTACTCTCCTGTGCAGCTTCCTCTCTGAGGAGGCATGAATACTTTCATAGGCAGATCTGTTCCATTATTGATTAGCTTTTAGACTCTTGTTGCATATTAGATTAGGATAGCTCTGTGACTAGAGCATGAGTAGTCCAATCATATATATAAACATCTTATAAAAAAGACCTCGCCACATGATGTGTTTTTTTTTTTTTTGAAAAAGGAAACCTCATTTGAGCAAAATTCGAGAAATTTACAGAGTTCATTAAACCTACATTTTCAGGGACTTTTATTAACATTCTATTGAATGAAGCCAAAGATCATATTTACCAAGTTTCGGCATGTAGACACACATGTGTATGTATACATTAACCACTCCTGGCAGCAATTTGAAATGAAAGCATTAGACGATATTCTAAGTAAGAATAAACAATGTATGCTGTGAGACTATGCTTTATAATTATGCCATTAACACCATGAATTTGATGTTTTAAAGAGGTTTCAAGCTCAAAAAATTTTTAATTTAACCAAAAACATCTGGCAGCACACTGCCATACTGTGCTCTGAATTTTCTTTTCTTTTTCATGTAAGTTCATCTTGCCAAGAAACTGGAGAACCTTGAAAAGTTGTGTTGGTTCTGATGATCCAGTGTCAGAAGAATCAGATGCAGGTCAGTTTTTCTAGAGTAGTTTTGCTGGCTACACGGAGCTCCACTATATGCTAGAATTCACTCCTCCTGGTTAGAAAGACATAGATTATATTCATTTTATACTGCCATTGTTTTCCTCTAACAGAGAAAATTACCTTTCTGACTAGCCAATTGTTAATCAAGCACCTAAACTGATATTAGCTGTTTTTAATTGCTGCTATAACAAACTTCTTTGTGGTTTAAAGCTACAGAAATTCATATATTATAGTTTCAGAGATCAGAATCTAGAACTAAGTATCACAAAGTGTTTTCAGGGCTGTGTTCCTTCCTAGAAGTTTCAGGAAAGGATCTTTGTTCTTTCTTTGTTTCTTTCTTTGTTCCTCTAGAGGCAGCCTGCATTCCTTTGCACATAACTGCTTATTCCATTTTCAAAGTCTACAGTGTCACATTTCTCTGACCCTCTTCCTTGTTTTCTTTTTCTGACTATTGTTAGGGATTTACCTTTGTGCTTGGGTGAGGGTCTACCTGGATAATCCAATGGAATCACACACACACATACACTCTTCTCTAGATACTGACCTTGAATTATATTTGCAAATGTTACCTAGCCATATAAAGCAACCTGTTCATAAGTTCTAGATTTAGAAAACTGACATGGTCTAGGACCATTACTCTTTCGTTCACAGGGTTCCATTATTTTGCTTCTTTTTGTTAATGGAGAAACTCCTCCACTCCTTGCTGGGACAATCTTTCTGCTTCTGCTGGATATTAAAACAACAGTGGAATTTTTTCTATCCAATAAGTTTGATGAAGAGACTATGTTCTTTTGACCAAAATATCATGATGGGCATTGAGATTCTCATTCTCCAGGGATCACCAGCAACATGAGAAGCTCATCTTGTTGCCGCTGATGGACTGATACACTCAGGTCCCTTAAGATGCAAAATGTGTATATGTTAAACATACAAACCACATTTTCTCTTGCCAAATTAGCATATAACATGGCTTTCCTTCACTTGGTAAATACCCATTTCAATTTAAATGTCTACAAAATAATAATGCAATTATACAGTGAAAGAAATGCAAGACTCAGTTTGCCATAATCACCTTTTAAGTTAAATTATAAGGCATTCATTAAATCATTATTCCGTGGCAGCTAAAACAAATATAGATGACCTCTGTTGAGTAGATCTGCCATATTTCTCAGCACGGAGAAGTAATGTGTTTGCTCCCTCAAAAGGTGTTCAAGTAATAAAATATTTCATAATACAAGTTGGCTGGTAGGGTAAGGAAGGCACAGATTCCCAGTTAGGTTAGGTGTGGAAGTTGATGCATGAGTTTCAACTCAAAGAGACAAATCCATCTTGAAAAGTCTGGAGAGTTGACAATGTATTGTAAATTTGGGCCGTTTGAATTGTAAAATTTAGCCTTAAAAAATAAAAAATCACTTTCTTCCCTTCATTTCCTGTATAATTAAGGGAAACAGACTTAGTTTTCTGGATAATTAGAAGCCTATAGGCCTGGCCTCAGGCTTGTCTATACAAGTGCCAATGAAATCACCTAAAAAGCAACAATTATCAGGCATTCAACTGCTGGCTTGTCAAATAACTGGTTTAGATGGTTTTCTTCCCTCTGTCCATTTTGAGTTAGAGAGGAAACTCCAGTTCTACTGCACCATCTCCTGCATACCAAACTGCACTTCATATGATGCAGACTAAGACGCTATTGAATGTCTAATGTTTCAAAGAGCTATCTCTCCCCTTCATCCAGTAACTCCCATTCTCAGATCCAGCTGGAACACCTGGTTCTCCCACGACTCCACTTTACTGAGGAAATTAATGAAACATGAATTAATACTCAATTCTCTGCCTCATGTCCATGTATTTGATATCTGCCTTAGTATTCTCTCTTTCTAAGGGTTGTATGACCCTGGCCAGATCATTCCACCTTATTGAGTTTCAATTGGCTCATTTATAAGTGGTAACAAATTAAAGGGGCACTACAGTAAATATTGCAGGGAGTATATCCAAAGTTGTTAATCATAGGAAAGTGAAAATGGAGACTCCTGCTTCTTCAGGTGAGTTTGGGGAATTCTTGTCTAAGAGATGCTCCACTTACACTTTTCTCAACTTCTTCTCCCTCCATCCAGTCTTAATTCAACCAGTTGCATGACTGGAGAAGAGAAGGTTAAGGTAATAAGAGTTCTTTAGGATAGAGATCAATGATTGGTTCTGAGAGAGGCGAAGTTGATTTCTGTTTCTTTCTCTAATCCAGCAGACAGAATTCACATTAGGGTTAAGTAGAACCAGGAAAAGAACAATTAATTTCCTGAACTATGCTTGTGCCAAAATATGGCTTACAACATGCAAACATTTCTCAATTACCTGGCTTCCTTCAATTTATATAGATCAGAAAAATCATGAGTACGGATCAGTTAAATGTGATTTGTAGTTACAGCATGCTATATACAGAAATCAACACATAATGGATAAAGAACAAATATAAGATACCAGAGGAAAAGATAGCAGGAAAACTGTACAGCATTGATATGAGCATTTATTTTTATAATAGTCCGCAATAGTATGATTTAAATATTGACTATCTTCCAACCTTATTCAAGTCACATGCTAGTTTTAATAGCTTCCCTATATATTCAATTGGATATTATATATTGATGGTCATGCCATCTGCAAACATAAACAATTCTGCTTCCCCTTTTCCAAACAATGCTTTTGCATAATTTTTCTGCCTTGTTTTCTGACCAGATCTTTAATGTAACGAGTGTAGACATTTTTCTCTTGATCCTGTCATTATAAACAAAACATTTAGTTTTCCATCATAAATTATGACATTTACTGTTGGGTTTTTATAGATGTACCTTATCAATCTGAGGAGATTTTCTCACATGTTTGAAGGGATGAGATATTTCTGCATGCCTCCTTTCTAGGAGCCCTATTCCACTTCAGGAATACCCAATGCACCTGATCTAATTAACCCCAAAGGCCTCAGCTCCCATTACATATAATCAGCTTAGGAATTAGTATTTTAACTTGCAAACTTTACAGAGCTCAGTAAGGTTAAAAATTTTTCCCATGGTTAAGGACTAGTCTTATATAACTATTATAAAGTCTGCTCATATGCGTTTCACATTTCTATTAGTTTTAGGTCTTTTGTTCAAAAAAGTATCAGGGGTATTAATCCTCTCAGCCACAATTATTTGTAGTGCTCTGGTTTATAAATATTTTCTCAAGTTTCTCAGCTATCTTTTATTTCATGACAGATAGTACTTCATCTTTTAAACTTTAGGCAAGTTGTTGTTTCTTGGGTGAGTAAGCAACCAGTAGACACCAGGAAATGTGTGCTGCCTCAGCGTCCCCACTGAATAGTCTGACTAAGCTAAATGGTGGGTATGTAAATGAAGATCACAGGCTGACTGAATCTGTTATTTGATTAGAAACCTAAGGTTTAAAGAAAGCTTCGCTTCCTTAATAGGCTTCCATGCTGCAGAGTTCTTGATATATATAATGTTTTTTATACAAGGCCAATATTTTTATTCCACACTTGCTTTGTAAATCATGTAATCCATTCTGTTGCCACTTCCAAACCTCATGATGTTTTGTGGTGAGTGCTAGACCTCTTAAGTAAGAGAGCTTTAGTCTTATTGATGCACTGATTCTCAACTGCTAATAATTCCATCACTCTATCTTATTTCATGCAGGAAATACATGAAGATACAGACAACAAACAAGTGTAGGTTTTCTATGACACTCTTCGCAGTTGATCTTCGGGTTGGCCTGCTGCGGCTTCCAAACTGACATAAGTAAAACCAAGACAGCAGCTGTTGGACGCTCCTGTCTGCTTTTGAAAAACTCATAAGATATCCATTCCTTTACATGTCAAATGAACCCAAAGCTTGAAACCACTACTAGCTAGGGCTGAAATCCCTGAACACTCTTGATTTCTAAGTTGTAAAATGAGGCCATGACCTGCTCAAGCTTGTGGTGTTTTTTGCCTCCGAGTCAGAAGAAAGGAGCTGGCAAAGGTTTTGTAAGTTGTCAGGACATCAAAAAACCCTTATGACCCTTTTATAAATATAAAGGATTGGGCACATCTGGATGAGATTTTGCCTCAAGCTCCCACAAATTTTAACATGAGGCAAAAGTGATGAGCAAAATATGCTGGTTAGATGCCAAAAGCAACAGAGGATGTGAGGACACCAGATGAAATCTCACTTTTCTGGCCCATATGTGGTTTAAGCCAAAAGAAAGAGTCTTGCTTGTTCTGGAAGCTGGTTTTTGCCATCGATTCCAGCAGCCAGGGCAATATGGAGAAACAGATTTCAAAGGTGTATCACCACATCTTCTGGAGTATAGTGCATTTAGGTTATTACAACTGTTTCTTTTACCCATGCCTTTTTTTCTTTTTCTTTTTAAGGTTTATTTATTTTTATTGGCAAGTCAAATTTACAGAGAGAAGGAGATACAGAGAGAAACATCTTCCTTCCATTGGTGAGCAAGATCTTCCTTCCACTTGTTCACTCTCCAAGTGGCCACCATGGCCAGAGCTGAGCTGATCTGAAGCCAGAAACCAAGAGTTTCTTTTGTGTCTCCCATGCAGGTACAGGGTCTCAAGGCTTTGGCCCATGCTCTACTGTTTTCCCAGGCCACAAGTAGGGAGCTAGATGAGAAGTGGAGGATGTGGGAAATGAACCAGCACCCATATAGGATCTCAGCAAGTGCAAGGCAAGGATTTAGCCACTGAGCAATTGCAACAGGTCTTAACCATTCTATTTCTGACCTGCTAGCTCAAAATAAGAGCACAAGAATCTCTGGAGTACAACATATTCTAATCAGAAATAAGTAAGAATTTCTTCTCAACAATTAAGTATGCCTCAAACTGAGAAGGCAGAAAAGCAGTCACAATTTCCTTTCAAAGATAAACAAAGCCTCCACATCATGTGAGGTCCACACTGGTGTTTTGTCGTTCTTGCCTTTAAAAATATTTCCTCATTCCCACAATGTGCAAAAATGCAACATGTACATAAATATAACATGCAAAAGAAAAAAAATAATATACCTCATAATCATTACAATGGTCATTATTTTCAAAATAACACAAAATAACAAGTATTGATAAGGATGTGGGGGATAAAAAAGGGGACCATTGTACTAATGGTGGGAGTGTAAATTAGTGTAGCAAATATGAATACCAGTATGACACTTTCTAAAAAAAACTGAATCTAGAAACAGTACATGATGCATTAAGCCGGCTTCTGACTAAATCTCCAAAGAAAATGAGAGATTATCATCTAGAAGACATACTTGTAGGCTTCTGTTCATTGAAGCATACTTCATACTAGTCCCCAGGTAGAAACTCTGTAAATGCTCATCATGAGATGAGAGGATGAAGGAACTAGATTATATGTCTATAATGGAATGCCACTCATCCTTCCGAGGCAGGAAAACCTTTCACAAAATACAACGTGGATGCACTTTGAGGGCATTACGCTAAGTGAAACAGGCCAACACAGATATTGTATGGATCCACATATATGAAGTATCTAAAGTAGTCAGAACATAGAATGTTGTTGGGGTTAGAGGGAACAGAGAATTTGAAGCTGCCTTTTGATAGGCATAATTTCAGTTACATAAAGTTAAAAAGTTCTAGAGATGAGCAAAACAACATTGTGTATGTCATTATCAACAATAGACTGTGCAGTTAAAATGATAGAGTTTGTGCTATTTTTAACACATGTATTTTAACACAATAAAAAGATAATCATTTATGCGCAGTGGCATCAATCGGAACTACTAGTGGCTGGATTTGGTTGCTTACAATGTACCTTGACTATCTTCCTAGGCACAATTCCTATTATCCTTCCAATTTAAATGATTTTGCATGATTTGTGAGAATATGCAATAGTATGACAGGAATATATATCTAGTAGTATCTTGAAATTCTGCTTGAATCACCTGTTGTTTTAAAACACAGTGCAAGTACAACATGGGCCCTGATATGCCATGAAGAGAGGAACTAGCAAGAGAAAACATGCAGAACAAAGGCTGGACCCAGAGCACCCTAGCACACCCAAGTCACCATAACAAAACGCCGAAGTTGGGGGTCTTAAAAGCAACCAAAAATCATTCCCCACAATTCCAAAGGTCAGCAGTCCAAGGTCAGGATGCCAGCTTGTGTGAGGGCCCGTTTTGGGTCACAGAATTCCCATCTTCTTATTCAGTCCTCATATAAGTAGAAACAAGTAAAGCATGCTTTCTGGCCAACTTTCAATTAATCCCACTTAAAAAAAAAAAACGAGTGCCACCCTCCTGACTTAATCACCTGCCCAAGGCCCCAACTCCAGGTACCATCACCTTGAGGGTTAGTGTTTCAACAAAAGCATTAGGAGTTGGGGGCACAAGCTTTCATTCTACTGAACTAATAGGATTCCCAGGCAATCAAATTCTGCTCTTTAGAGCTAGCATGTCGTGGGACAGCTTCTAACTGGAATGGTTGACATTGATTGAGAAGAGGCCAAGCATTAGAGAGCCAGAGCAGTGTACTTGACAGGTCTCATTCATCCACCAGTCATGATGCTGTCTCCTCTTCCATGTGCTCAGTCACTCATCTCACACATTTGGCCTGAGGTGTACAAAAGATGACCTAATGACCGACAGGGGCTCTACACTAATACTACTCAAACTGAAAAGCTGTGGAGCTTTGGGAGCTTTGGAGTTCATGCAGAAGGTTCAGCATAAAAAATGAAAGCAATCCTAAATAGTTCAGGTGCTTTATTATGGGTGCTTTGGCATAGAAGAAGACCTAGAGATGGAATACTTGGCTTTAAATCTCAGTTCTGGCATTCGTGTGCTTTCCTCATTTTGATACGCCCCTATATGCCCCTATTTGTATCACTGAAACACATAACACTATCTGCTTGAGAGTTTGTGAGCATATAAATATTTGATCATTATTACTTGTATACTACAATTTTTCAAGGGTCCCAAGATGCTATTACAATAAGTAAAATAAAAATTTATTCTAAAATGTAACCAAATCTATTTTATTGTTATTATTGGTTTTGACAGTATAACCAGTCAAGTCCATAAATTATGATTTTTGTGTGTGTGCCAAATTAAGGATGGCAGCCTTATTAGTGCCACTGCTCCATGACCTGCAAACTTTTTCAGCCATTTCCTTACAATTTGGGATTAAGGACTGACTGGGTCCTACTTTTCATGTCAGTTCCACTCACCACTGCTCTATTGAGCACTCAAGAATCATGTAGTAAAAACTAACTGTACAAAGCCCTATCAAGGTACTACCTCCTAGCAACAAATTACTTTGTTTAAAACTCACTTTCTGGGCCCGGCGCGGTGGCGCAAGTGGTTAAAGGTCCTCGCCTTGCACGCCCGGGATCCCATATGGGCGCCGGTTCTAATCCCGGCAGCCCCGCTTCCCTTCCAGCTCCCTGCTTGTGGCCTGGGAAAGCAGTCGAGGACGGCCCAAAGCTTTGGGAACCTGCACCCGCGTGGGAGACCCGGAAGAGGCTCCTGGCTTCGGATCGGCATAGTATCGGCCCGTTGTGCTCACTTGGGGAGTGAATCATCGGATGGAAGATCTTCCTCTCTGTCTCTCCTCTCTGTACATCCGCCTTTCCAATAACAAAATAATAAAAATAAATCTTTAAAACTCACTTTCTTATGCTGTAAATTGAGCCTTTCATTCCCAGTTTCCTTTGAAGATCAGATAAGCAGCTTGTGTAAAGTCATACTGGCACAGTAATGCTCATTAAGTGTCCATTTTATTTTTGTCAATAAAATGGCAACTGGGCAATGGCTATATAATCTGCCTAATCTTCTACATATACAAAATAATGGATAGTTCCCTAACAATTGTAATAGGTGAAATGTATGCTGGCTTCTACAAGCAGGAGCTAGGGATGACATCAAAATTAGGTCCCATGAAACAAATCTTCGCAAAAAGCTGCCAATGCCCTTTGTGGGAATGAGTCTAGCACACAGGCACCAATTAGAAGGATTCTAAGACCTAAGCCTAGAAGTTCTCAGTGGGTTGAAATCTAAGCAAGCTGGGTGCCAATATTTAGTTATGGATATTGCTCCTAAAGGGGCTCTAATCTGTATCAATATCTTTTAGACAAACATGTGAGCCCCCAAGCCAAAAGGAGAAGAACTGGGGCTTTGAATGGATGAAAAATAGGAGGATGAATGGAGGCTGACTAGGAACATTAATTAACCTAGGCAAGGAACACTCATTTGTAATCTCATTCCTGTGGTTTACATGACATCCAAGTGAGTGCCTGAAGAACACTGCAGTAAATGATACACTGCTGGGATGATAAATCCCTGTGCAACAGGGATCAGGGTAATGTGTTCACAATCTTCTCAGAAGATATTTGCATGTCCTCAAACCTGGCACAAAGGCTACAGGTATGCGTAAGTGGAATTCTTCCCTTATGGAGCTTACAGTCTAATACAACAGACAGTAAGCAAACACACAGCCATATGCTGTAAGGCAGTAATAAGCACTAGGAAGCAAAATAGGTGAGAGAAAGGGGTCCATGAGGCCATATTACATGACTTCCAGGATATAGATGCTCTTTTAAGAAAGATGGGTCGAAGAACATGACTATTAGTATTCACATCATCAATAACGCCAGTTAACATAAAATCAAGGCAACCTAATAAATCACTAATCAGTAAGCACTTAGATCTTTTGGGAACAAAGTTTTGGGTCATGATGCCAAGTACAAAACTTTTAGGATAACAGATTATAAGAGAACAAGCAAACAATGACTAAAGAAGGCAGATTCGGTTAGTCAATATAGAGCTGGTGATCAAGTACACAAAAAGACATTGTAGCAGCAGTGTGTTCTATATTCATCATCCATCCCCCCTTTCTCCTGCTCTTACATGAAGAGTACCAAATCATATTGATATGTCTAAGTTTTGAAAGTAGGTTCTAGATGGGAGAGTGATTGAATGGATATGAACTTGTAGTGGTCAGTAGGCCTTTGTGTTGGGAGTGGGAGTTTCTTCACATTGGAAATGATGAGAATAAATGCTGCAAAGTAGATCCATAGTACATATTTCTCATTTCCACAAACCTAGATACATTGCTCACCCATCATTTCTCTGTATCCATAAGGCTAGGTTCCTTTGCCTCTAACTTCTGCTCAAGCTTGGCCAAGTTAAGGTAACGGGAGATAGAGTGGTTGGAGTAATATTGACTCCCTTGGATACTCTGTTGCAGTGCTATGATTTGTCAGGAGCTATTTTCTTTTTTTACGGTGGCTGAAGCGGATGACTTCTGCTCCATGGCTGCAGTTCTCACTGGGTTACGTTGTTAAAGATGACCTTTACCTTCCTCTTCAGGATGTCAGGATGTTTTTCTTTAAGTCAGAGTTACAGAAAGAGAGTTCATGTGAAAGATACACACATAATGAGGAGGTATCTTCCATCCAGTGGTTCACTCTCCCCAAGACGGCCACAATGATCATCTGTACCAGGCCAAAGCCAGGAGCCAGGAGTTTCATGTAGGTTTTCCATGTGGTAACAGAAGACCCACATACTCAAGCTCTATTTTGTTACGTTGTCAGGTACATCAAAAAGGGGGGTATTTGGGGAAGTAAAGCAGACAGGACATGAACCAGCACCCTTATGGGATGTCAATGTCACAAATGGTGGCTTAAATATCTGTCCCAAAATTCCGCCCCTCTGAATAGGTTTTGGATGCTGTGCTACTTATGTACTCAGAGTGGCAGTTGCCTTAGCTGTGCTCGTAAACAGTCATTTAATGAAATTCTTTTCAGTCATCCTTCTTTTAATGTATCTTCCTCTTGTTCTGAAATTCTAGAAAATACAGCTGGTAATGAGAAGCTCTGTAATGTAAGACTTTATGAAAGACTATGTTTATGGAAAGCTCTAAGTTGAATTCTCAATAACACAAGAGACACAGATTTCTGGAAAATAAGAATGAATAATATAAATGTGAAATGGATATTGAACACATTGGTGATTAAAATAGACAAAGGCTTGAGATGCTTGTGAGAATGTCAAAGCACATTGTAGCATGATGTGGGAGACTACTTATGTATAGTTTATAAAAAATGTGATATTATATGTGATAAATGAGACACAGGAGAGATGGAAAACATCAAAATATATCAGTAATTACAAGTAAGAATAGATTGAAAACACCACTTAGAGTATCAGACTGAATTTTTTAGAAATCCAGCTGTGCATTGTTCCAATGATAAACGAAAATACAATACAAATATTTTAATAATATACATATGGCTAAAGTTACATATAAATATTAGAAAAAGTAAAATATTTCTATTTTCAGAAAAACGTGTGGTAAGCAAAAAGTATTATTAAATATGAAAAAAATAACCATATAATTCTAACACATTCAGTATACCAACAATTGTAACAATGTAAATTTTTGTGCACAAGATAATACAGCATCAAAATAGAGTAAAAAGTGAATAATGATCAGAGATAGTAAATCATTATCAAAAGCAAGATAATTTAATACATTTTAAATAATAACCATGTTCTGCATGTTGAGTAAACTCATAAAATAATTTTAAAATCCAACTTATAGTTACAGATAGTAATATCAGAATGTATAATAATGAATGTACTTGATGATATTAATAGTAAACTAGACATTACAGAATGAAAGCCTTGTGTACATGAAGGCATATAAATGTATAAGTAGACTGTGATAATGTCTGCTTTTCTTTGTCTACATTTTTGATTATTCATGAATTTTTCAGATCTTTCTTGGAATTTCCATTTCTCTGCTTGAACTGTCCATCTATTCTTTCCAGCTGTGTAGTTTTCCAATAGATTCCTCAACTTCTTGGGGCTAGCACCACCAGCAAACCATACGCAAAATCTGTATCTGAGCAAATAAAATCTTCATACCTTCTAGTTCATGCACTGGGAGCCCAGGGCACAAACTCTCAGCAATACACTTGTGTGCCTTCTGAGAATTTGGGACAGTTTATATATGTGTTTTGTAGAATCAGAGTGGTGACATTGGTATTAAAATCTTATGGTAATTTGCACTCACTCCTGGTACCTAGAATGCACTATCTGCATCACTCTGCTTCAGACAGTTTTCTATCACTATCCTCAACACCCTGGGAGCTGCACATAATTACCCCATTATACCTAGTAACACCAGGACTGTAGCAAACAGAACAATTCCCTCAAAGCATCTGGAATCTACTCTGTGAGTCCTAGTGAAGAATGTGTCTTCATTCCGCCTCTCCACAGATCCACACCTACCAGTGCAAAATCTCCACGCTTTAAGACTAGAACAGCATTCAAATCACATCTTCCAGTCCTGGGACTAGGACTATTGGTGTTGAAATTGCTAGCACGAGTCGTACTTTCCTAGCAGGAAGTGCCCACTCACATCACCTAGCCCTGGAGCCATAGCTTTTGGTGCTGCAAGAACCAACATCTCTCAGGCTGTCCAGTGGGATAAGAGGACACCTCCCTTTGCATCCCTCAGCAGAAATTACAAGGCCCTGGCTATCATAATACGTAGTGTAACTGACACCAAATTCTCTGGGTACTAATGACATATATATATATATGTCATATACATATATATATGTATATATATATACACTAGGAAGCCCACACGTATCTCAAAAGCACACTTCTACCCAAACTACAGCAGACTACACCACTGTGTAACTGATAGACGTAGCTGGCATTAACACCAAAGAGTTCATGCTGTGGTCACAGTTCTCAGTTCACCCAACACCAAAACAAAGTAACAATCCAAGTGATAGCCTGCATTTCATTTAAACCATAAACTTTTCCAGTAAAACTGCCTTCATAAAAGGGAACTATTTCACCAGATGCGCAGATGTTAACATAGGGACACAGGAACCATAAAGAAGTAAAGTGTGTTACACCTCCAAAGGGACACATTTGTTCTCCAAACATGATTAGCAGGAAATCTAAGGATGTCAGAAACAATTCACAATGATTGCAAGTAAACTCAATGCAATGCAAGAAAATATTTACAGACAGCTTGAAGAGATGATGAAACCAATGGGTGATATGAACAGAAATTTCAATAAAGAGATAGAAATCATTAGGAAGAATTAGGTAGAAATTTTAGAGATGAAAATTTCAACCAGGGAGGCCTCAGATCGTCCCAGTGGTGGCGATAGGCAGAAGCCCAGGTGCCTCAGAACTGCCCAAGAACTAGTGGGAGCCTTGGACTGCCTCTGTGGTGGCAACGGGAGGAATCTGAGGGCTTTGGATGACCCTGGCAAGTGGCTGGTGGAAGCCCGGGTGCCTCTGAACCACCTTTGCACTAGTGGCATGCAGATGATGGGCAGGGCAGCCGGGGCACCAATGGCATTGGGCGTAGTCCTTGGGCCTATTGGCGGTGCATTATGGGGACATGGGAGGTGTGGGTTTACAAGAGGTTGGGGGGATGACACAGGTGGCAGCAAATGGTGACCTGAGGGGTCATGTCCTGGTCAGGAATGACAACTGAGGTACTTCCATTGACATGGTCACTGTACCTTCAGGGTTAGATCACAGCAGCCATCACTGAGAGTCGGAACAGGGGTGTGCAATGTGCAGCCAGCCCATGACACTAACCAACAAGCAAGAGAATCAGGTATGGAGGCAGAATCTGTGGGGGGTATGTGGACCCAAACCTGTGAAACTGCAATCCCTGCCACCACACACAAGACCTGAGGCTGAGAACAGAACTGGTTGGGGAGCTAAGGGGATTGCCAGGTTAGGTTGTGGTTCCCACTGGTGAGCACAATAGCCAGAATGGGGGTCAGTGGTTTGGACTGGACATGGCTGCAGTCTCTCTCGGCATGGGTGTGCACTGTGCCAAGAGTCGGTTAGACTCCAGCAACCAGTGGTACTCATGAGAACCAGGGTACATTTAGAACAGGCTGGGCTAGGTCTTGGCTCCCACTGAAATATGTGAAAGCTATATATGGGTCTAGACCCAGTGTGGCTGAGCTGTAACAACCAACATTAAGAAGCAGAATGGATGTGGGCTGGTTGGACGAGGACACTGTTCCTCCCAGACGAGAGGTGGACAAAGTAAGTCTGAACCAAGGACACACCTGTGTGGGTACTTGATCTGCCACTAGGAGGAGATCTGATAGAGGAGCTTGGGGAACTCCTTTGTCAGGACTCAGTCCCTGAAGGTGAGTGCAAGAACTAAAGCAAGGAGCAGCCCAGACCAGGCCAGGCCAGCATACAGTACCTGCTGGCACACATGTGGGTCAGGTCAGGATCCAGGCCAGGCTGGGCCAGTTTGTAACATCTACTGGCAGATCTGAGAACCAGGATGGGGAGAAAGACAGGCCAGGTCACATTAGGGCTGGAACTGGAGGCTGGCTGTGCTGGGCTAGGCTGTAGCACCCACCAGCAGGAGCTGGAACTGGGGGCAGGCTGGATAAGCCAAACTGCAGCATGTGCTATTGGATGCAATATGCACTGTTGGATGCTGAAACGAGGCGAACCATGCCAGTCTAGGGGCAGTGGGTGCTGGGTCTGTGAGTCCTGGTGGGGATGGGGGGATCTGGGAGGGTCTGGGTCTACTGTCCCAGGGCCTTACACCTGTCTGTGCTGTGGGTGCTGGGCCTGTGAGCCCCCGGGGCAGGGATTCTGGTGGGTTTCGGGTCTTGTGGCCCAGGCCCTCTCACAGGGCATGCCTATGAGACCTGATCCTCCTCACTGGAAAACAGAGTAGTAGACAGCAAGCCATGATGAATATGAAGGATACGGCAGCCCATTGGGGCCTGCAGAGGACATCTGTACCACACCAGAGGAAGGAGAACAGAATAAATTGGACAACCACCCCAGCCAAATGATGACAGCAAAAAGGGAGATGGGGACAAATGGAGACTGTAAGGTCGACTTTGCCAGCCAATGGACATTGGAAGGGTTTCCTCATCCTTGGATCAGCAAGATTGACAGCATTTCAGAACTGCCTAATCCACCTGGGCTGTACCCTTGGAGCATGTGCCACATTGGGTCCCTGGGTTGATATCAGGTGGCCGTTTCCCATACCCAGGTACTAGGGCGTTTGGGAGGCTGGGCATGGCTTCTCCACTTATCTCTCCCTTTCACCAAGATATAGGAAGAAGAAAATGAATATTTTGAAACACTGAACACACCCATTTCCCCCTTAACCCTTGTTCCTTCCCACCCTGATCAACTATGTACAAATATCAACATCAAATATATAAATTTTTAAAAGAGACTAAGAAAAACTGTATGGTAGCAAACTGGAAAGCCTTGAAGAAATGAATAAATTTCTGGATACATGTCAATATCAAAATTAAATCAAGAAGATACATGCAATCCAAACAGATCTGTAACAGCAGTGAAATTGAAACAGTAATGATAAGTGTTCTCTAATTTAAAATTTGAAGAGGCATGTGCCATTACTACTGCAGTCTACAAAAAAGAAAAAATTAAGAGGCGTTAACTTCAATACTTTTTAAAGTTTTCAATGTACCGGAAAGAATGGAACTCTGTTTTGATGAGGCCAGCATCAACCTGATAAGAAAAGCAAAGACACAGCAGGAAACTATAGACATATATCCTTGCTGAATATAATGCAAAAATTCTCAACAAAAATACTAGCAAATGAATCCAATAACTACATTAAAAAAGATTGTACATACATTGTGTTTTCACTACTCTTGTTCAAAATGAGACTGGAGTTATTAGCAAGAGTGATAAGGGAAGAGAAACAAATGACAGATATCAAAATTGGAAGGAAGGAAGACAAAATATCCATATTTGCAGATTTCTACATAGAAAAACTTAAACACTCTACCACACAGCTGTTCGAACTGATACACTCATTCTGTTCATTGCAGGTCACAAAATAAACACAGAAAAATCAGTAGGGAAAAACAAAATCTCATTCACAATATTAAAAAATGTAAACAAAAAGTGAAAGTTCTCTGTAATGAAAAATGTAAAACACTGGTGAAAGAAATTAAGGACAAAAAAAATGGAAAGATAGTCATTGCTCATGGATAGGAAGAAATGTCAATGTTACTTAAAGGAATGTACGAATCGAAGAAAATCCTTACCAAACCACCAATGAGATGCTTTACAGAATTAGAAAAAAAAAAATCCAACAATTCTAAATTTCATTTAGAATCACAGAGGAACCAGAACAACCAAAGCAATCTTAAAGAAAAATAAATAACCAACTAAATAAAATAAGCCAGGTCATCACAATGTCACTTCAAAGAGCACTACAAATTACAACTGCTCTAAGTGATGAAGACAGTAGGAAACTGACATAAAATCAGAGATACAGATCAATGGACCAGAACAGCCAATTTTCAAAAATTAGTTCACATACATGAAACCAACTGTTTTTTGACATAAGTGTCCCTTCATTCATTGGAGAAAAGATTATCTCTTCAATAAACATCACTGGCAAAACTTGAAGTTCACATGTAGAGGAATGAAATTAGATCCCTACGTTTGGCCATATACAAAAAAAATAATCCAAGCTGGACCATCAAAGATCTAAGTTTATGACCCAAGATTGGCAGTTGCTGGAAAAAATACAAACATTTCAAGACATTGGTGTAAGTGATAACTTCTTGGACAAGATCCCTAAAGCATGAGCAACAAAAGCAAAACTAGTCAAATGGGATTATATCAAACTCAACAGCCTCTGCATAACAAAGGAAATACTAAATAGCATTAAAAGACATTCAACAGAATGGGAAAATATTCTCAAAGTACCTATCTGAAAAAGGGTTAATATCCAGAATGTATCAGAAACTCCAAAAACCTCATCAACAACACCAACAAATATAACCTATCCAATTTAAAAAATGGACAAGGAGCATCATTAGACAGTTCTCAGAAGAAAAAATATAAATTATCGATGATTATATGAAAAAAATGTTCAGTATCACTAGTCATTAAAGAAATAAAACTCAAAACCACAGTAAATTATTATACATTGAGATATCACACTAGCATCTTGGAATGACTATAATCCAAAAGGCAAAAAGCAAGAAATGACAGCAATGGTGTGGTAGAAGGGAAGGGTTCTCTCTCTCTCTTTCAAGATTTTTTTATTCTTATTGGAAAGGTATATTTACAAAGAGGAGAAAGAGAGAAAGATCTTCCATCTGCTGGTTCATTACCCAAGTGGCCAAAATGGCTGGAGCTGAACAGGTCCAAAGCCAGGAGCCAGGAGCTTCTTCCAGGTCTCCCATGTGAGTGTGTGGGTGCAGGGTCCCAAGGCTTTGAGCCGTCCTCTACTGCTTTTCCAGATCATAAACAGGGAGCTGGATGGGAAGCGAAACAGCTGGGACACAAAGCAGATCCCAATAGGAACCCAGTGCTTGAAAGGGTAGGATGAGCCAATGGAATCACTGTGCCGGGCCCTTGGGCTCTGGAAGGGAAACTCTTATACACAATTAATGCTAATATACATTAACTTAACTACTGTGGAAAGCAACAGATTCCTCTTAAAACCTAAAAACAAAAACTAAATCGACATGAGATACAGTAATTCCACTACTGATATATACTCAAAAGATATAAATGCACACTGTCAAGGAAGTACGTTCACCACCTCATTACAGCACACTGTTGACCATAGCCAAAATATGCCTTTTATCTATCACCAAATCATCAAATGAACAGTTAAAGAATATTATTAAGCTATAAAAAAGAATAAAATTCTACTGTTTGCATCAAAATGGATGCAATACACATTAAATGAAATACATCAGACAGAAAAACAAATATCACATTTTCTCCCTTTGTATATAGGAAGCAAAATTTAAATACATACCTTTATGTTTCATTATTTCTCAAATATAGTTTTGTCAAACTCCGTTTCACATCTTTGACAAACCAAAGGTGAAGAATGATTCACTACTATAGTTTTAATAATCTGTGGATTATTTTAAAATCTATTGGATATAAAAGAAAGGGACATGTTTTCATTTGATTTTTGTTTATACTTCTGTATTCGTACTGAGAGATGATCTTTTATTTCTCAGTTGTTGAAATCTTTATTTATTTGGGGCATTTAAGCCTTTGGTTATAATGTAGATTACAAATATGTAATCTCGAAGTTAAAGAAAGAAAGGAAAGCAGCAAAGGAGTGAGGGGGGGAGGGGGAAAGAGAGGCATCATTATGTCAGCTATGTCAGTACCTGACCTCCATGGAAGCTGTATTCTTTTGATTATCATCACTTAAATATGAGAATAGATGAGAAAAAACTCAAAATTCATTGGACACTGCTCACAAATGGAAAAAATATTAACAATAGCATTGATAGATCATACTGAAGGGTTTATAACAATTATTTTATACACTTATTGTAAATATCCTGTAACTTTATTTTTTTTAATTTAGTTAACATGTAGTGATTATACATATTTATGGGGCACAGAATGAAATTTTTAAAAAGTGTATGTTTTAGAAAACAGGTATACATTAAAAGAAAATAAAACACATTTGCAGAAAATGTACAGATCACATAAGAAACAACAAGGTAAATCACAAAATTCTGTATCTGAACATTTCAAGCTAAAGGGGTCAAATTTATCATAGTAAGTATTCATCTTAGAGAGCTACAGAAAATAAACCCCAAGAAAGGAGGAAATAAAAAGCTGAAATTAATTAAATAGGAACATATATTTTATTAGACAGTTATGAAAGTCCAAAATTACTCTTTGAAAAAAATGTAATTTACCAACTTCTAGCAATATTGCTAAAGAGGAAAAATGTACAAATAAGCACTATCGGCTATAAAAATATCAATGTGGAGGCTTCAGTCATTAGAATACATCAATACCACAATGATGACCCCTTGACTATGATAAGGTAGGTTTCCATATTCTTATTTCTTAGAACACTCTGATCTTTTCATTCATAACAGTTATTGCATATTTTCGTTATATAAATCAGAGAGAGAGTGTGTGTGTGTGTAATGTGTTTTGATCCTACCCTACTGCAAGAATTAAAACCTCATTCATCTAAACATTTTTCCAAGTATGCAAATGACTAGTCATGTTTTTACCAGCCTGATTCTGTCATTCCTCCAATAAATGTTTTCCAAGAGGCTATTTGGATAAATGGGTATGGGTAAATCCAGGGAACAAGCAGATATTTGAATGAGAAAAGAAACAAAAGGCATGGTGAGATTCTTAGATACACATGCACTTTAAGAATCCATAGAACCTGGCGTGGTAACCTAGCAGCTGAAGTTCTTACCTTGCATGCTCCAGGATCCTATATGCGTGCTGGTTCTGTCCCAGTAGCCCTGTTTCCAGTCCAGCTCCCTGCTTGTGGCCCGGGAAAGCAGTCGAGGATGTCCCAAAGCCTTGGAACCCTGTACCTGCATGGGAGACCCAAAGAAGCTCCTGGCTTCGGATCAGCGCAGCTCCGGCTGCTCTGGCTGCTTGGGGAGTGAATCAACGGACAGATCTTCCTTTCTGTATATATGACTTTAGAATAAAAATAAAATAAATCTAAAAAAAAGGAAGAGGATCCATAGAACAGTCTTCTGAGGGAGAAGTTTCCTGTTCAATTGTGTCTTTTTTGTGTGTGCTTGAGATATGATAACAAAATGCTTCACAATATCATCAACTTCTGACTTCTTAATTTGAAAATTAACCATGAGTTGTTTTTGTCACTCTGTCTCAAGTATCATAGAACTGACACAGTTTGAAAATGTTATTATTTATTAAACCAACTATCATTTCCTGTGGTTGTCTGAAAGTGATGTGTGAACAATTTTGACAGTATATTTCAAAATAGTCTACCTCTGTGGTAAGCACACAGTTAAGAATTAAGATGTGCAGTGATTATAAAACATGACTGCAAATCCGTTGGACACTCATCATTGACAGACTGAATCTGGGTGGGCTGAGACTTCTTTGACAGAGTATGACAGAAGTAACACTGTGAGTTCCACGACTGTGTAATAACAGGTGAGACGGATTCTGCCTAGCCTCCCTGGAACATCTGCTCTCTTTGAAAGCTTTATCTTGGGATGCCCCCTCTTAGAAAATAGCTGTCATATTGCAATAAACTTAAGCCACACTGATAAGCCACATCTGGGTCCTCTGGTCAACAGTCACAGCTGAACCCAGCCTTCAAAGACATCACAGGCCAGGTGTCAGACACATGACTGCAGGTGATTCTAGTCTCCAGTCATCGAAGTTACTTCAGCCCTATGTCTGCTCAGCTGAGGCCACAAAGTACAGAGAACAATTCCCGCTGTGTCCTGTTTACATTCTTGAACCACAAATCCTTGAGCATAATGAGTAGTTGTCATCTTAAGACACTAAATGCAGAATAATTTGTTATGTGAAAGTAATTGAAAATGATGACAAATGAGAAGTTTGCCTGAGGCAATGAAATGTGACAAAATATGCCATTTTAAAAGGTGAATCAATAAATAGATGTAGTCAATAAATAGATGTAGTCAAACCAGAGTAATAAGGATGGCTTGGAGTCAATAGCTTCATCATTCCAGTCTGGATGCAAGTTATGTCAGTCTGGATTGTAGTACTCTTTGGCAATTGCAAGATTCGGGGTTGGGAGTGGGCTTTGTAGAGAAATTGGACACTACTTTGCTTGATTACAGCTCCCACTGGTGAGCCAAGATCCAGGACTGGTGGTGGACCACACTGGGCAAGGCACCAGCACCCATTTGGTATGTATGTGGGTTGGGTCCAGAGGCAGATCAGGCTGAACTAAGTTGCAGCACTCAAGAGCCAGATGGGATGTGAGAAAGAATGACTAGACTATAAGACATGCCAGCACATTCAAAAACTGGTGCTGGTGGCCGGCCTGGTGGAGATTATCAGGAGTCTCCCTGACTAAGCTGTTGCCGCTGCTCCTGTTCCCAAAGATCAGACCTTTGGTGAGCTGAGCCACAGCACCCAACATTTGTGTAAGAGATGGGGCCAGCCAGTTGGGGACTGAGCAGGCAGCTGTATCCACCTGTATGTGGTATACATGTTGCTTGGTGCAGATAACAGACCAAACCTAACCCTGTACTGGCTGACACATACAAAAGTCAAGTCTGAGATCATCCCAGATGGGATTTCTCGGGGGACTCCCCAACTAGATCACTGAACTCAAGCCTTGGACACAGAGATCACAGTAAGTATGATCCAACTTGGGGTGCATATATTGGAACTGGACTTCATCAGTTGCTGATGCCTGTGCAGTACTCAGCATGCCCATATGCACACAAGGGACATGACAGCAGGCTCAACTTGGGTAGCAGAAGTCATTAAGTGCCTTGTCAGGGGATGGAAAGCAGAACAGGTTGAACAACGCTCCAAGCCAAGCTTTGCAGCATGCCCCTTGGTCTGACTTTGGAAGGATTTTCTCAGCTCTGTTGCAATGAAACTGACAACTTCTTAGAACTATCAAATCTATCCAAGTAACACCCTTGGAACACTCTTCCTCACATCAGGATCTCTAAGGCATACTCAAATGACTGTCTCTCCATCTCTGAGTGCTAATGTAGTTTGACAGCAAGTAGTAGACCCCTCCTTACAGAGACACAGGAAAAAAAGACACTGACATATTTGTCCCACCCACCTTCTTCCATACCTGACCCTCCCATCCTTAATCAGTGCCACATGGATCTGCATCCCCCTCAACTATGTAAACAATGTTAAAAAATAAAACAAAATAAATTTTAAAAAGAAAAAAGAAACAAATTTACCTGTTAATTCAGCCTTTCACAATATTTTTTGCAGTACTGGCATGCATTCTAATTCATGTTTTGTACTTTGTTTCAACTGGCAATCAAATGTAGGCTTCAATTAATCTAAACAAGGCATCAGTTTAGAAATATTGAAATATTTAGGCGAAAAGAAGAGTAACTGATTTTGTGTGTATGTGTGTTAATGAGACAGAGAGAGGGGGAGAAAGAGAGAGAGAGAGAGGGAAAGGTTGGGGACAGGGAATGATCTATTGCAATATCTAAAACCATGAATTCAGCTTTGGGGTAAGAAATTCCACAGAGCTCATTGCTCTGGAGAGAAGGTAAAATAGAAAATTTGAATCAAATAGCAAAACAGTAATAAACAACCCCTATGTGACACCTATTGTGAGCCTTCTGAACACATTACATATATTAATAGATACTATCTGCACACCAAAACAAGAGGACATAATATTATTATCTTCATTTACAGGTGAAGAAATTGTGGAATGGAGGGGTTAACAATTTGCATAAGGTCACTTGACATTCTTAAATCATCAGGATGAACCTCTATTCACTCATTTACAAAGGCCACTAAGCAAGGACCATTCCCTTAGAAAGATTTCCAACGGAAAAACCTCCAATGGAAAACATTTTTAAGCTGAAAGCTATGGAACCGAAGCATTCTGCTGCCTCCCCTGAAGAAATCTCTCCAGATCTAAAGATTCCATTCTTCCCTCTCCAGCCCCTGTCTTTGCACTCTAGAATTCTTGCAACCATAACAATTTATCAAGCCTATGATCCCTACCTAGGATTTTGAGCTAAAGCAAGTGATTCTGGTTCAATGCAAATTTCAGATGAACAGCAAATACTTGCTTCAGGGTTCCTATGGCCCCAAAATTTCATCAGACATACACAAAAAGCATAAACATTTACTCATTCTTTCTCACCAAGTCAACTTTAATTTGGCATCTGGCATTTTCATTTGCTAATCTGACCATCCTATTTCTATCATGCCCTTTCCAAGCCCCTGGATCTCCCACGGCCCCCACTCTTTGATCCCCCTGGACTTTCCACATTTCCAGCCTGAAGGAAACAGGGGTTTGGGAAGTCCAGGCCCCAGCTGCCAGAAGCTAGACAGCTTCTGCTGGTATCCACAATTAGCCCTGGGAGCATATTTTCCCATAGAAACAATCATCATAATGGTCACTGGCTCCCCAGTGCCATAGGCCCTATAGTCCAACCATATTCTCCCTTAAATAGGCTTTTGTGGGCCAGCCTGGGAAACTTCCCAGCATTTGCAACATTGTCTCCATGGGAAAAATACTTCTTAAGTTCTGAACAACTGACTTAAAACAAACTTTTGGAACAAACTGCATTGGTAAATTGGGAAAGGCCTATAAGACTCTCCCAGAGTCATGGAGAGGCCGGTGACTTCACTCCAAGACATTAGCAACGTTTGGGCCTGCTTAGCATACCAAAGGAAAGCCATTGGGCCTGCTAAAGCAACTTTAATAAGCAAACAGACAAGATTGACAGATCCATAATAGACAGGCTGACTCTGTCTTTGATTGGCTACACAGCATTTACATTGAATGATTTACATTGAATGATTTACATTGAATGATTTCCCTTAATCAAACACAGGTCTTAGCGGACAGGCAGGGCACTTATCCACCTAAGTGGCTGGTTATTAAGCGGATGGCAGGTACTCTGGATCTAATTGTACATAGCACTCTTTCACAGACACCAGCATGCTGGAGGAAAGACAAGCTTTTTTCCCCTCCATTGTCTGAGACATGCAATGTTGCACTGGTTCATTCACCTTGGTAAAAACAGAGCAAGTATGCAGCTTTCATCTCTCTCTTTCTTTCAATGGCATATGGAAAATTCTTCTTTCAGAAATAAAATGTTAATTCCGGAAAAGCACTTGAAGGCATTCTGAGAGGCAGTCTCCCATATTGCTGAAATTATACACAGTGCTGCTGCCGCATTTGCATAACAAATGTGACAGGATGGTTACTTAAGAGACTAAAACAGAAGGAGTAAAATGTACAGATACCTCACTTCTCATTAATTATTATTTGAAATGAAATGTAATGCCACTGGCTATAGGGTGCCTGAAGTTGAAGAAGGAAATATATCATAATGTATTTAAAATCCTTTGCAAGGGATAGGAATAATTAAGAAGTTATTACACTACTGATCTTTTAAAGCAGTGTAGCCACCTGTTCAGTGCCTTATTAATCACCAATTTTCTTCTTCTTTAACACAGCATGACAAAGGTTATTGGAAGGAGGAATACAAAAATCAAGGTACTGAAAAATAATTTATACCATGCAGCAAAAGTGTATTAAAATTTTAATTAGGACTTTAGTATTAGAGAAAGTCATAATTTTAGGTCTGGTTTATAGCAACATTTAATTTTACTTAAAAGAATAGCAATGCATATTAATAATTATTATTGTTGATATTATTAATTTATTCTAAAATTAGCTCTCAATGATTCTTTTTCCTCTTCCTCTGAGCAGTAAATGTTACTCATAAAAGGGTGTTTACTGAGGCCTGGATGCATTTAGTCAAGGCTTTAAACAGGGAGACGCTACTGAAGACTCTCAGTAAAGGGGCCAGGAAGACACTGCCTACCTGGGAAAGCTGGTCAGCAGGTGCCAAACAGCTGAGTTCCTGCCCAGGAAAACTTGTGTGTGACCTGCATAGATACTGAGGAGATAGAAGTGCTACAGGGGAAAGCAACAAGCATCTGTTTAAGGATCCTGGGAAGTGAAGTGGGAGCTTGAGTCAAACCGAAATTCAAACTCTGAATTTTCATCATGTGATCTTGAGGAAGTCACTTATTTCAGACTCAGGTAAGTTTCTCTTGAAGAATATTTCCAACCTACTTACAAACAAAATAAATTAATAAGATCAATAATTATGGTAATTCTTATATAAATATTAAATTGTCTTTACTGGTTCAATTAGGTGAATTCTAGCTATCACTGCTTGTCTACAAACTTCATTTTTATCTTTAAATTAACATAAAGTGGAATTGGCAATAGTAATGCTGGTAAAAATATATGTACCTACCACCAATTTCAGGATGCAGACCACCTTCATCACCCTTACAGCTCCGAACACTCTCTTTCTTTAGCCCCCGTCCTACCAGAACCCTACCTGACAACCACTGAGCATTTCTCCATCACTTTTTTAAAATGTCGTATAAAAGGAATGTCACAATATATAGCATTTTGAGATCAGCTTCATTCACTCCACCAGCCTCTGCTATTCACTTAGAGTGGTGACTCAATAGGTCTCCTTCCATTTTTATGGCTGAATTGTATTCCACTCTCCATCTATGCTACAGTGGGTTTAATCAATCACCCACTTAACAGTTTTTTGATTGTTTCTAGTTTTGGCTGATTTCAAATAGACCTGCTAAAAACATCAATGCTTAAGGTTTTGTGTGAACAGAAGCTTTTATTTTTCTTGAAAAAGATGATGCTGAGTCACATGGTAAGTATGTGTTTAATTATCTAACAAATTGTTATCCCATTGTACTATTTTCCAGAGAAAATTAGCATTGTACTTTTCAAAAGCAAAGTGAAGTTTCAGTCGCTCTGCATATTGCTAATATTTTTTTAACCATTCTAATGGAGTTGGAGTAGTTCAGTAAAAATATCTTATTTCCATTGTCCTAATGCCACTGATACTGAACATCTTTTGTGCCTGTTTTCCATCTCTGTCATCTTCACTGGTGATAAACCTTTGGAAGCATTTCCCTAAAATTGGGTTGTTTCCCCTACTGAGCCATGTGTGAGCCATATGTGGGTATGGACGAGCCATGGCTGGGCTGAAACATCCAACAGCAAGGACCAGTTTGGGTTGAAGGCCAGTCAGGAAAAGCCACTGTTCCTGCTGGGACAGGAGGTGAATTGAGTAGGGCTGGTTCATGGACCCACTGGCATGAGCAAAACCTGGCATTGGGAGGGGTTCAGATGGAGGAGCCTGGTCAAATCTTCTAGCAGGACACAGACCCGGCAGGTAAGCACAAGAAACATGATAGGAAACAGCCCAGAACAGGCCATGGAAAGTTACCCACTGGCATACATTTGGCATGGGTTAGGGGCAGACCAGGCTGAATCAGTTCACATCATCCACTGGCAAATCCAAGCACCAGAACAGTGTGGATTGACCCGGGTTCAGTCACAACAAAACTAGTGCACAATATGGAATGTCAAGGTGAGGTTGCCTATACCAGATGTGACCTGCAGCACTCAACCAGCACACTTGAGAACCAGGAAGGGAGGGGGCAGAGCCAACAGGGGGAATATGGGGGGGTTCCCTTGCTGGATAGCTACTCCCACTGGAGAGCGTGAGCTGGGGTGGGGGCAGAAGACCAGACTAAGCAGGGCTACAACACCTGTGCACCTCATGTGGACTAGATCAGGGAAAAGCCAGGCTGGGCTGATTATTCCTACTGGTGCAAACAAAATTAGAGTGGGTGAGGGTTGTTTGGGCTTAGCCACTGCATCAGCTGGCAGAAGCTGGCACTGGGGGCTAGTTCTGTCAAGTCAAACCACAGAACTACCTGGAGAGTGCATAATCCGGCAGTGGGAGAGGCCTAGAAGAGAAATAGTGGGCTCCTCCCTCTTGGGTTACCACTTCCAAGGGAGGGCATGAAAACTAGGACAGGGGTTGGGATGGATAGACAGACACCCAACAGCATCTGTGTGGGCTGCATAGTTGAGCTGGTTAGATGGAACAAAGCCTTTATACCCATTGACATGTACGAGAGCCGAATGGGGTGTGGGACAGACTGGACTACTGCTACACATACTGGCAAACCAGGGTAGGGGGCGGGCCTGGTGGGGGTTATTGTGGGCCGCTCCAACTAGGCTGCAGCTCCCACTGGTTTATGTGAGGGCTGAGTGTGTGTTGGGCAGAACCAGGCTGGACTCCAATACCCATTGGTTCCAGTGGAAGTCAGGGCTGAAAACAGAACCAACCCAGCAATTGCAACCACCAGCTGATCGAGTTGATGGACTGAGCCGGGCTCTGTACTTGCTATAACATACAAGAATCTGGTCTGGGAACACCTCAGACAAAGTTTCTTTGGAGATCTCCCCAATCAAAATGCTGGACTCAGAACCCTAACCAAGAAAAGACAGAAGACAGAACAGGTCAATCAACCATCCCAGCTATATCTTGGCAGCGAAATACGGGGCAAACAGAGACTCTATGATGGACTATGTCAATCAGTGGGTTCTTCAAAGACCTCATAGTGCTTGGAGTGGCAAGACTGCAGCGATTCATAACTGGTGAAATGTCAAAACCACTTGAGCAAGAACCTCAGAGCATACCCTACATCCGGGACTTGGGGAGGGTGGGTCTTCCGCCTTAATACCCCCCTTTAAACATGAAGGAAACAATATGGAAATAATAGTCTTACCCACTTTCCTGTAGCCCTTGAACCTTTTTACCATAATTAACTAAGTAAAGATTGTTAAAAATATAATTAAAAAATAATAATAATAAAAGAAATAAAATTGGGTTGTTTCTGTTGAGGTTTTGGTAGTCCATAAGTTTTTACTCATAAATCCTTTCTCCTAGTCTGTGATTAACTCTGAATTAGCTCCACAGAAATTTTGGAAATGCAAAAATGCTTAATTTTGAAAAAAATCTGATTCATCATATATCTTAATAATTTTGCAGATCATTTTGAGATGCTATGTCTAAGAATTCTTTAACTCCAGATCACAATTTTTTCTTTACATTTTTTGTTGTTTTATGTTTTACAATCAGATCTATGGTACATATCCAGTATTTGTATAAAGCATGTTTATTGCCTTATCTATGAATTTTTAGTTGCTCTAGCAATACTTGCTGAAGAGGCTGTACTTTCTCCATTGACTTGCTTATTTCACCTTTGTTAAAAATCAACAGGCACTACTCTTATCTAGAAAGAGATCAATGAACAGTAGCCCAGGGGTGAAACCTGGGCCACCTCCCTAATTTTCATAAATGTAATTTTGGGCAGTGGGGCAAATTTATACCCATTTATTTATATATTGCACTATCTGTTTTTGCGCCTCACTAGCAGTGTTAAGTAGCTGTGTCAGAGACCACATAGCCTGTACAGCTGATACTACCGTCTTGTATTTGGTCCTTTACAGAAAAAGTTAACCGCCCCAGGTCTAAACTATAGTCGTGGCCTCTGTAATTGAATGATCAGTACTGTTACCTTTGACCTTGGCAGTTCTTTCTGAATGCCTACAGAACAGATTAACAGGGGCTGAAAGTTTCTCATTCTCCTAAGAGAAGGGACTCCACCCAAGCTCAGGTTCTTATGTGACCGATGAAAGTGATGGTGCTCTCTGGGTAACTGGCATGCTCCTGACGACTCTTGGAAGGCACTAGCACTCAGAATCCAAACGTCTTTTCCCCAGCAGTGCCGTGGCTCTTGGCTCACCTGTCCTGGAGTGGATAACAGGATGACAAGTTTTTCCTGGATGTGTGAATTTTCATTTTCCTCAGTAAAGCTTGGCTCTTAGCCCACACTTCGTGACTTTGGGGAATTTCTTTCCAAAGGCTGCACCATGGCAGCTGAACATTCTAAAGACTGTATCTTACATGCCAAAGAGGACCCGCCTGACACACACGCTCCCTAAGTAGCTGCCATCCCTGCAGCCACAGTGAGTCTCTGCTTATTCTTTGTACTGTAGCTAGAGTGGGTCTTTCCAAGCAATTCTGTAGTGGCATTCACTTTATCTTTTTCTTTTTTAAGATTTTTTTTTTTTAGTTATTTATTTGAGAAGTCAGATATACAGAGAAGAGGAGAGACAGAGAGGAAGATCTTCCAACCGATGATTCACTCGCCAAGTGACTGCAACGGCTGTAGCTGAACTGATGCGAAGCCAGCAGTCTGGAGCTTCTTCCAGGTCTCCCACATGGGTGCAGGGTCCCAAAGCTCTGAGCTGTCCTTGACTGCTTTCCCAGGCCACAAGCAGGGAGCTGGCTGGGAAGCAAGACCGCAGGTATTAGAACTGGCGCCCATATGGGATACCGGTGTGTGCAAGGCAAGGACTTTAGCCACTAGGCTAATGCATTGGGACCACTCACTTTATCATTACAACCCCATTAAAGATGCCTCAAAGTCTTCCCACTAGTTTTAAAGTAAACCAAAACTTTTAACATGGCTTAGTAAGATCCAATATGATCTGACGCTTACCTTTCTCTCTGGCCTTATCCTCCACTGTTCTTGCTTCTCTGAACTCCGGCTAAACAATGTTTTCTTAGTTACATGCTTTGCGCATATCTTGTTCCATTTGTCTGGAATATTTTTCCCTTTACCTAATGAACTCCAATTTTGCAGTCTCAGTCAAATGTCACTTAGTCAGGGAAGACTGTGAACTGTTTTGACATAGTCATGTTCTCACAGCATCAGGAAACTTAGTTGATATTTTGCAGCTATTGGCATTGTGTTGTAGTAACCGTTTTCACTATTAGACCATAAAATCTACTTCTTACTTTGGTTACCAGAAGTGTGGTTTATAGTGCCTGGCATAAAGTGCAGGGTCAAGAAACTTAGTTGAATATATTATTTTTAAGAGAAATGTAGAAGGGCCTGGCATGAAAGCCTTGTTGCTAAAGTCCTCACCTTGCATGCACTGGGATCCCATATGGGTGCTGGTTCATATTTCGGCTGCTCCACTTCCCATAAAGTAGTTTTTTTGAAAAGAGCAATGTAGAAAAAGCCAAGCACATAGATCATAAATTACATGATTTTATATACAGAAAATTTCCCAAAAATGGAACCCTAAAGAAAAATAAAATAGCTATACTTAGAGATTTAGATGGGAAAGGGATAAAATGTAAACTATCATGTAGGATTCTAATGCAAATTTATTTTTAAAATTATTTTTATTATTTCATGATGCACTTTTGGAGTTTTTGGGATTCTTCCATTTCCATCCCATTTCTCATTCTCCAACTTCCCTCCTGCTAGCCCCCTCCATATTATTATAACAATTTAGTCCTCAATTTATTTTTTTAACTGTATTATCTATTTAAATAAATGGAGTACAGAAAATATAATGTATATGAGAAAACTGAAGTTTTGGGATGTGATTGTTATTTAAAGTTTGTCTAACCTGTTGAGGAATGGTGGCTTATCTACTTACTACTTGTTGAGTTCCTGATTTAGTGAAGAGTAAAGATTGTGACTATAAAACAAAGTATATCATCATAAATAAAGAAGAAATAAGAAAGTAAGGAGGATGGAGGGTGGAATTAAGGGAAGGAGAGAGGTTAGAATGTGGAGTATCATTATGTCATTTTACCTGCTTTACTGTTTTACTGAAGATTATTTCCACCAAGAACTCAGGATTCTGCCTGGAGTTCTCTTTGAACAATTTTAAAAACTTAGCATTTTAGCTACGGTGGTTTCTAATGAAAGTTAAGCATTTTCTAAGTAGCGACAAGGTAGAGGTGCTAGCTAGCCTTGGTACACTTATATAAATTGACCTAGTCCAGGGGCAGTATTGCATACACAGTTATAAAGGCAGCACACATATCGCAAGCATGGGACCAACTTTCTACATTGCTACTCCCATAGAATAACACTTAATTGGACAGATCAGGTGACCAACACTCTGACCAGCAGCTCATTCTTCCACCATAGGGCCAGTTCTGGATTTCAGCTGAGCAATTCAATAGCATGCAGCTGTCATTCAAAGGTAGCAGATAAGGTTGAAAGTCCTACAATTCACTAAGGACAACAGGGAGGTTGATATAAGCCTCTCTCATAACAGCCTCTCACAAAGGAAGGAAATGTGGAGCAACCACGTGATAGCTTGTCACGGGTTGTCTGCCTTGACAAGTTTCAAAAAGATCATAGGGTTATGGTTTTGCCTATGTGGCAAATCTAATGTTCAATAGTTCCAAGAGGGCCAGAGGACCATAGTGGAACTGTTCCACTGCTTCAGTGAATCCACAGATATTTAAATCATTGTTTCTTTGTAAGTAAAATGTTTCTCTGACTGCATTCAAGCTTGTTTTATCTTTACATTTTTGCAATTTGATTAGGATGTGTCTGGAATGGATTCCTTTGGGTTTAAACTACATGAATTTTACTGAGCTCATTAGGCCTTTATGTTTTCTGCCAAACAGAAATTTTTGAAAGATTTATTCATTTGAAAGGGAGATACAGAAATCTTTCCTTCACCACTCCAGTCCAAAAATGGCCAAAGGAGCTGGAGCTAGGCAATACCAAAATCAGGAGCCTGGAATTGCTTCTCAGCCTCCCGTGTAGGTGGCATGAGCCCCCAAGCACTTGGGCCAGAATGCACTACCTTCCCGGGCATATTGTTAGAAACTCAGAAGTGGAGTAGCAAGGACTCGGCTTCATAAAGTACTTTGATAAGGGATGCTGCTGTGCAAGCTAGCAGCTAGCTCATTGCATCTCGACACCAGCTCCTGCCATTGCTTCTTTGAATTTTACTTGGGCCACATTCTTTCTCACCAGTTACAGATTCCTATTATCCCAGACCCTCTTAGAGAAGTAGATTCCATCCTCTCTGGGTCCTAGGAATCTGGGTCTGGCCTCCATTGCTATTGTTCCCACCAAAACCTATCACCTGTGGGATTGTTGGCTAAGAAAGGAAAGCGTGATCAAAGGGGCTAAAGAGGGAATGTCCTTTGCTTCTTTAGCCGGAGCTGGGATCCTTTTGGAGATCTGTCTGGAATCTGGGCTTCCTTGGGCATGGAACTGTCTGGATTCTGGGCTTCCTTGGGCATGGAACTGGAGGAAAAATCCTGGAAACTTACCACGGTGAGTTCAATTTCTGGCTTTCCTTTTTGATCTGCTACTATTTTCAAAATCTTCAAATGCAAGAACTGGCTGACATATTCTGCCTAAGTTATGTTGGTGCGTTCAAAAGGAGAGGCAAGGCAAAATGTGGCTATTCTATATTACCTAAAGGTGCAATTTGCTCAGCTTCAGTTCTTCCACCTGAAAATTGAAAACCATCTATGTTACACAGCTTAGTTGGATTAAAGACATGATCATTTTCCCCAAGAAATTTTTGTATCGAAAAATGGAGTTGTATATAATTTTTGGTTGTTTCAAGGACTTAAAGGACTTTCTGAAGATTCTGTGATGTGCTCCCGGATCCTCACTACGAACTATCAGTACGGGCACCAAGGGCTATATCCCAACTGCCAAGGAGACCACGGGGAATTGGAGTGCCTTCACAGGCCGAGAACTCTGAGGTCATCCACTCCCTATTGGATCTCCCACACGGGATGGAAGAAGCCCAGATCCTTCCTCACAGGATCTCATGTTATCGGAACAACAGCCAGGACCCTGAGCAGTCCTCAGAAACAGAAGAACAGCAAACTTCCTTCGGGACTCAGGAGAGGAGCTTTCTCTGGTCCTTACTTAGTTCCAACTTTGGATCCCCACCCTCTCTGCAATGACCATCAGGGTTGCTCTGGAGCCACCCACCCCAAAAATAAGATTAGATAGACAGAGACCAATAAGGAAAGTGTAGAACCAGACAGGAAACGGTCAACTTGCACTCACACATACCTTACTAGGTAGGACACAAAGATTAGTTACTCCTCAATAAGGTATTGAAGATTTCTCTGCACACCCCTCCTAAAACTCTTCTGTTCCTCAACTGATGGCATATGCCTTGTTAGAGTTAGAAGCCAGTTTGGACTAACCTAAAATTCGCCGAGTTCAGTAAAAATAATACTTCAATACTATAAACTGCTAAATATAAAAACGAAAATAGACACGAGACAGCTGAATAGCACCCTATACACCACTTTAAGGTGTACAACCACTTTAAGCAGTTGGTTGTGTATAAACTAAAACTGAAATGTCAATGAAGTAGTCACAGGATGTGGATAAGAACTTGCATTTTCTAAGATATTGATCACTCAATACCATGTCAGTTAACTCCATAATGCTGTAAATTGTTGTTGATGTTATGTTGTGGCTTTTCATTGGAGGGGATGATATTCTGCCAGCTCTGCTTTCAGACCAGAGATGGTCTCCCCAAGAAGCTGTTGAATTGATCTGGACAATAAGATGCTGGACTCTCTGCAGTCTCACAGAATCCTATGCCTTTGATGGGCACTTTTCATACACTAAGTTTTCCTGAAATATATACATATGAACAAAAATATCAGATAGCCAGCCATAGGAATTGTAATGGTGCCTTTTCAAAACAAAGGTCATTCAAGTGTGGTTTCTTTGTGATTGTTATTATTTAAGGTTCAGTTCAAACCCCTGATCTCAATATGTCTACCAATTCCATACTATTGATGTATTTCAAACCATTTCAATCCTAATAACGATCCAGAATTGAATTACCTGCTCGAAATCACAGGCCCAAATCTTATACACGCCTCACTCTTTATTTACCCTGCCTTAGGCATTACTAAGGTTGCCAAATATCAATTGCTTTTTTCTACAGTAAGAAATAAATGGGTTTTTCTTGGTCAATCAACAAATTTTTATGTTGTTTATATTAGTTAAGCTTCCCAAAGAAACAAAACTCAATAGGGTGTATTAGGAAACTCAAAAGACTTGTGGGAAAATGAAATTAAATGATCAAATTATTTACCTGCAAAAATTAATTGAAATGCAGGTAGGCATTTGGTCACCATTTTGGTTAGAAGTCACCATTTGCAACACCTGCACCTTGTATTGGAGTGCCTGGGCTGAGTCCTGGCAACTCTGATTTTGATCTGGGTCTCCACTTGTTCTGGCACCCGGGGGGAAGGAGGAGATGGCTTAAGTAGTTGGTTCCCTGTCACCCATGTTGGAGACCTGGTATGAATACTCAGATTCTGGCTTTAACTTGGCCCAACACTGGCTGTTGTGTGTATGGGAGTGAACCAGTACATTGAAGAGCCTTTTTTTTCCTTTTCTTTCTTCTAAAATAAATTGAAAATAAATAAAGATTAACATCTAAAAATACAGAATTCATGCATAGTGTTTTTCATAATATTTGTATGAACTTCTTTAAGATCCCATTATGGAAAGACACACACTTTTTTTTCAGAGGGTTTATCTTACATGATTATGAAGGTTACAAAAAGTGCCATAATTTAGGGCCTGAAAGGAAGAATTATTGCTGTGTTTTCAGTCTGAACTCAATTGTCTAAGACCCTGGAATATCATGGTACAAGCTCTGCTCTGAGTTGGGACCCTGCACTCTTGTGGCAGATCCAAAAGAAACTCCTGGTTCCCGGCTTTGGATCAGCTCAGCTTCGGCCATTGTGACCGCTTGGGGAGTGAATCAGTGGATAGAGAATCTTCCTCTCTGTCTCTCCTCTCTGTATATCTGACTTTCCAATAAAAATATTTTTATGAAGTTGTCTAATTTATTTATACCCACCAAACTATATTGTCTAGAAAGTTCTCTGAATTGTTCCCTCCAACATTGCCAATGAAATGTTTCTAAATTTGTTCTATTTTGTTACATATAATTTGGAAAAGAGTACAGTTTTGTTTTTTCTACCTCTTTGTTCAAAACTTTCCTATACTATATTCATGTGATAAACATTCATTTCCTGCTGTATTACAAAATCCCAGACAGCCACCTCAAACACCTGTTAACTTCTATTCCTTTCTGCATCAAGTCAATGTTCCTTGGTTTGTACATATAAATCTATCCTGTTTTATTGAGAAACTGCTGATTGGATGCTAAACTGTGCATGTCACACCCTAGTACATTAATGTAGATATACACATCCAATCACATCACCCATATCAACATTTCAGTCCACAAACCAACTACATCTGTGGTAGCACTCTCATAAGATTGCATTGTCTAGTAGCATTGAGCCATCTTAGTTTGTGTTAACTACACTATATGATATTTGTACAATAACACAATCAACTAAATGAATTTCTCAGAAAGTATCTCAATTGTTAAATATTGGGTGTGGGCTATCACCCTTGGATATCTGCCTGCTACCTGGCGGGCATGGTCCATGACCTACCTGCCCATGACATGAGGCACAGCTTGAAGCTGTGCGTGCTATACAATGTGACCTATGACATGACTGGAGGGGCTAAAGCCATAGACGTGCCTTCTAGCCCATCACAATGTCATTGTTGGGTGGTAGGACTGCCAAGATCACCCTTCTGGCCTTCCCGTTTTTCTAGTCTATATAAGTTATGGTTGCTTTACAATAAATAGGCATGTTCCATCAGATTGTCTGTCCCTGGTGGGGTCTGTGGTCAAAGAACACTGTCACCCCAACCCCTTGGTGGTCTCAGGGCCTACTGACAGCAATCCCCCTGACAATCGGGTGAATATAAGTAGATAAATATGCTGCAGCTAAAGGAAGAAAAATAATTGTTCACATTTGTTTCAATTACAAGCAGTCTCACTTCTCTGTTTTAATGCTCAATTTTTCAAAGGCTCTTTTAATTTGTCTTTTATTTTAAATAATACTGACTTAAAATTTTTTGTGTAACTGTTGTGCATTGCATGAATAAAAATGTGAGTCAGGGTGATGTTTAAATCTGTCTTTAAAATTTTGCATTGCATTTTAGAAAAGTTTGCCTTCACTTTCATTGCCATGTTGCAGTTCCCTTTGACGCTTCAGCTTCTTTTACTTCTTCAAAGTCCACCCTTGCTTAATCACCCCTCAACTCTTCTGCCACCTCCCTCAGCTTCCTCTGTCTCTAATTACGCCTGTCAGAACTGACTCCCGGCTAGTCACACAGATATTTGTTACTAGTGGAGTATTCTGATATAAAGCTGTGTGAACTGGAATGTCGCTTCAGGGGAACTCACAGTGGGGAAAGGATTTGTATAATTCCCTTTTTTCTTTGGGGACTTTATCTTTGTTCTCTAGGCTTCTTAAGAAACTTAGTCACAAGGCTCTTCTCTATAATATTTGCATTCCCCTGTTTATAAATTGTTGATATACATGTTTAAAGGTTTATTATTTTTATTGGAAAGTCAGATACACAGAGGAGAGACAGAGAGGAAGATTGTCTGTCTGATGATTCACTTCCCAAGTGGCCACAGTGGTTGGAGCTGTGTCGATCCAAAGCTAGGAGCCAGGAGACTCTTCAAGGTCTCCCACGCGGGTGCAGGGTCCCAAGGCTTTGGGCCGTCCTCAACTGCTTTCCCAGGCCACAAGCAGGGAGCTGGATAGGAAGCAGGGCCACAGGGATTAGAACTGGTGCGTGCAAGACTAGGACTTTAGCCGCTAGGCTACCACACCGGGCAAATTGTTGATATGCATTTAATCTTCTCAAGGACTAGTTAAAACAGGGAGCACCCACATCCTTCCTGAACAAATTAGGAAACTGAGGCCCACCCAAGAAAAGAGGTCATGTGTTAAACTTGAAAAATTTTAATAGAATTTTTTAAGTGTACCACTTCTTTTATTTACTTGACAAACAGCTTTGGTACTCCTCAGTGTGCCAGCTTCTGGGTTATACGCTGGCTTTCAGGTTCCTGAAGTAGACAGGTGAGGCATCGTTCTTTAAAATTTGGGTAACAAAATTCCTTTGATTTGGCTTTTTTTAATCAAGCGCAGGTATATTCAACTCAGTCTAAAATGCATTAGAAGTTAGTGAAGAAGGCAGACAGCATGAATTTGGAGTTCTAGAGATGTGTGGCACCAAAACCGACTTAGTTTTTATCTCCAAGTACAACCATATACAACTCCCTCTCAACAAGCCTCAGTTTCTCCTTCTTCAAACAGAGGCATTGGAACAGAGATATCCATGCTGTAAGAATCTGCCAATAATGATGAAAACTAATTGGCTTTTACTGTCCAAAGATATTCTAGATACGTAGCTCTCAATGGGATGTGGGGGCTGCATTCTTCATTGGGATGATCACTATAATCTTGGAGTGTACGGAATTTCAAAGAGCATTTTTTAAAAAAAGTTTTGTCTATTTATTTGAAAGACTGACATGGAGACACAAGCACAGAGGGGGAGACAGAGAGATACCCTCTATCAGTTAGTTCATTCTCCCAAACACCCACAATAGGCGAGGCTGATTTAGCCTGAAGCCAAGGTGCTTGGAACTCTAATCCAATAATCCACCTGGGTGGCAGGGACCCAAGTACTTGAATAACCATTTGCTGCCTCCCAGGGTACACATTAGCAAGAAGCTGAATTAGAAGAAGATCCAATCAAAAGGCACTACTAGTATAATTGCATATTCCAAAAATCAGCAGGGAGATAGGGGACTTAATATTTTTGTACTGAAAACTACAGAATAAGAAAAGGTAGCTTCCTACGATGGTGGGAACATACATGCAAGTTTTCAGTTGTTACGGGGGTGCGAGGGTATAGGGTAGCACCATGGCTGTTGACCAGGGCTCCATGGTTTTGAAGAAGTACAGAATGCGGAGTGTAATACGCTGCAGTGCAGGTAAATCTGGGACAGCCATCACAGCTCCTTTGCCCTTACAACCCCATTTCTTCCAGAAGCCCCTGCTGTGCTGTGCTGTGCTGTGTGTGTGCAGGTGTCACTCCTCTGCTTCTCCCCCAGATCCCTGCCTATCTGGTTGGGAGAGGAACTTCAGCTGCAGTGCTCTCTCCTTTACCTGCCAGCAGCTCCCTCCTTGATTGAATTTCTGATTGAATTACCTTCTGCTACATGTCAAGTGGCTGATTACTTAACAACCATTTACCTTGTTTGGCTGTGTTCCTTTATAGACAACTTAATTTTGGTTTTGATGTACATATTGTGGCTTTACCTTTTTGGTCTCCGTTTAACTTGTTGATTTCAGCAAGCACGCCCTTGATGCCCGACCCTGTCTTTGTTCCCTCTCTCATTGCATTTACCCATTTTTTACATCTGCACTCTCTCTGCTTTTCATCTGTATTTCATCATTTTTTTCTCTGCTTTACTCCTGCCTCACAGGCTCATCTGTAGCGTTTATCTATCTAGCTTTTATCCATCCACATCTTTCTGTCATATTCTTGCAGACCACTGGACCTAAAGCATTGATTTTCCCCCTTTTTCTTTGCGTGACAAAAAAATTGCTAGCTGAATGATTGTGCTTTGCAAGCCTTCTCTACTCAGGCCACAAATTATCATTGATCAAGGACTTTCATTAAGTGCATCATTAAGCAAACACTATTCTTTAACACACCCGAATCTGTCTTTCCCAGAAGAAGAAGAAGGGAGTGAGAGAGAAGATGAGGGCAATTCTGTTGCTAAGTTCTTTATACGAATACAGCATGAAGAGCAGCCCTTCATCTGCATGGGCCCTGCTCTTGTCTCCACAGGAGCACGTAACTGGCAGTGACATAAATCAATTTTTTACGGATTAACACAGACCTCTGTGTGAAGACAGGCAGGGCTCCTAGTGATCCACATCTGAAAAATGCTCCTGATTTATTTCCTTGCCCCCTTTAAAATAAAATAAATACAGTAGCTTAGTGTCCTGCGCGCTAGCAAAGGTCTGCTGCACGAAGCAACTTGCCACAGCACCCCTGACCTCTTCTTGTTCCCAGAAATGCCACTAGAGCCACCTTCTGACCCTGCTACCTTTGTGACACCCACTTTGAAAAGCCATTGTTTCTATTTCCACTGCTAAATGTGACCACTGACTCCTCGTTTACCACTTTGAAGCCCAGCAAAAAGGGAAATACAGAGGGAGGAAGGAACCTGAGTAAAGCTGCCCAAGAGCAAACATCAAAATTCCTGTACCCTGCATGTGTTAGGGAAAAAATCAGTGAAGCCCAGTGGGAGCCAATAGCATGTGTTTCTTATTCCTAAAACCCAGCAGGCTTCACTCTACCCAGAGCAACTTTTTAAATGTAAAAGAGAAAAGAGAAAGAGGGGATGATTAACAAAGGATAAAAGCCATGCTCAGATGATGATTTTATTTCCCAGATATGCCTTTCCTGCCTCATTAATACATTTCTGTAGCAGATGAAAGCACTTGGTATCCAAAGCAGGTAGTAATGGCCCATCAAGAGATACTATATCAGCTTCCTAATGTCTTATCAAAGGTTTATTGAATGATACAGTCATCTTGCTACTCTCACTGGTTTTAAAGAGTTACATGAAGACAAATGAAATGCCCCTTTCCTTCACACATTGTTCCTCAACCACTTCTGACAATATCTTTCATGTATAAATCATACTTCTCTGATAGCATTTGGCTGGGTCTATCATATTAATAATGGGACCAAGACAAGGCCAGAGGCCTGAATAAATGCTTTATGTTCATTTAAAGATGCAGAAATATGGTTGCAACATATAAAGTCCCAGAAAGCAGTGGGCTGCTGTGCATGCCACATACAATATTGCTAGTGCTAGAACAACATAGAGTTTGTGGAGTGTCAAATACGTTATTGGAACTCCATACAGATACCTTTTTATTAGCAATGATAAAATGGAAAAGTAGCCCTCACCAGCAGCTTTATTTAACCCACACTTGAGTGAACTTTCTCCCATTTGGCTTTCAGCAGTAGTAGAAGTGGATTTACCCAGGAACCTGGACTGAGGAAACACACTGTTCCAGACACAAGCATTGGATCCAGTCTTGTGAATATTAAAGGCCAGCCCACTTTCAGACCCTCTCTCGTGTGCCCTTTCCTGACTCTACAGTTTGAATCATATTTCGCTCCGTCTTCGCTCTTGTTCTCTGCTTCGCATCAATTACTATGTCCTGTTATTTCTCTGTAACAACCTTTTTTCTCTCTCCCATTTTCTCCGCGGTCCCTCCCATTCAACACTTCAGTGCCTCATATTGGGATCCTCTAATAAGCTCTCAGGTCTTCACATTTGTGCCATTCCACCCAGTAAGTACACCTGTATCTTTGCACCATGCTGTGACAGAGCTCAGTCCTAAAGCTCGGCTCTGGCCACATGCTCCTCTTCCCATCATCCTCATTATAAGAGTTTGAAAGACTTCATTTTGCTTGCATGTGCAATTTGATTGCTTACAAAAATCCTAAAGCCTTGTTATGACCTCAAGATTACCTGCCATAAGAGAAAGATGTTCCACCAGTACATTGCAACATCAGTATTTTGCTGTTTTTATTTTTTAATGTATTCTCTCACTCAGCCTCCTAAAATACTTGCTGTTTCCCATATAGCTCACATACACTCCAAGCCTTGGTCCCTTATTGAAACTATCCCTTCCATCTTGTGCAATATTTTTTCTGCTGCACACCTGTCTCTCCAAGTCTTCTTGATCCTTCAAGGCTCAATTCAAAGGTCAATTCATCAGTGAGTTTTCTTTGTCTTCTACAGCCAGAAGTGGTTATTCACTTATATGACCACTCTATCTCTCTCCCCCGTACTTACTTGCATTTTGCTTCTTCTGTGCTTTGTCACTGTTCAGCCTGTGCTTAAGCAGGTTCTTCATTTGCATATAACAGTATTTTTATTTTTAAAATTGCCATATTGTTTGAAAAAATGTTCAACCTCACCAGCAATCAGGGAAATGCAAATCAAAGTCGCAATAAGATACAATCTCATCTTTGTCAGAATGACTAAAATTCAAAAGCCAGAGAATAACAAAAGCTGACAAGGATATGGAAGAAGAAGAACCCTTATACAGTGCTGATGGGATCACTTTTCCATTGTGAAAAAGTATGGGGATTTCTTTAAAAGCTAGAAACAGATTTGTCAAATGATCCAGCAATGCCATGACTGGGGATATACCCAAAGACTCCAGGAAAGCACTGTGTCAAAGAGACGCCCACATCACCATGTATATAGCGACACTGTTCACAATAGACAAAATTCAGAATTAAACAAACTATCCATCATCAGATGAATGGATGAAAGCATGCGGCAGATCTACATAACTGAATATATTTCAAATATAAAAGATTTAAATTCTACCATTTGAATGAATATGGATGCAACTGAAAAGCATCATCTTGAGTGAAATAAGCTAGACACAGAAACAGAAATAGAGCATGTTCTCCCTAATATGTGGAAGATAAAATTTTTAAAAAAATCTAAAAGAGGGAGAGAGATAAAGACAGAAATACCTGTGTGTGTTACAATTGCTACAAACATAATTTTATAAAACTTTGCTTATATGTTTGTCAAACCAATGATTAAGAATTCTGAGGCCAGCAAAGTGGTGTAGCATACTAAATGCTTTGTCTGTGGCTCAGACATCCCATATGGGCTTAGGTTCATGTCCTGGCTGCTCTGCTTCTCATTGAGCTCCCTGTTTATAACCTGGGAAAAATAGAAGATGGCCCAAAGCCACAGGATCTGTGCCCACATGGGAGACCCAGAAGAATCTCCTGGCTCCAGGGTTCGAATCAACTCAGCTCTGGTCATTGCTGCCATTTGGGGAGTGAACCAGCAGAAGATCTTTCTCTCTATGTCTCTGTCTCTCATCTCTGAATCTGTCTCTCTGTCTCTCTTTGCAACTCTGACTTTCAAATAAAATAAATCTTCCTTTTTAAAAATAGCTATAGTACTGTAGTTTTAATAATCTGTGATTACTTTAAATTTAAGGTATGTGGGTGAAATGGTCATTTTTTCCATTAAATTATTGTTTATAACCATTGCCTATATTTCCACCAAATTAGGGCCTTTTTGGTTTTTTTTAAATTTATTTGGTGGTGCATGAATTATTTTTACTGTGATGTAAATTTAAAATACATTATCTCTAAAACTAAAATAGAGGAGGGGATAGTAAAGAAAAGAAGAGAGAAGAAAGTCAATGGGGGGGCATAAAAAGGAGCAGAAGGAAGGGAATACCATTATATTAATATTGTATACGTTATACACACATACACACACAAAACATACTTTAGTGTTAAGCTGGGAATGTTGTTGGCTTTCCAAAATTCACATGTTGAAATTTAATTCCCAGTGTGATTTTGTGAGAAGATGGGATTTGGGGAGATAATTAACTCATGAGGAACCCTTGCAAATAGGAATAGTGGCTTTTCTAAGGGAAGCTTACTAAAGGGAAAGCATTACACATGACACAGGAAATGGACCTTCGCAATACATGGCATTTACCAGGAAGCAGACCTTGGACTTTGCAGCCTGCAGTTACAGTGAGGAAATATATGAACTTCCATTGGTTATACACCCTAAGTCTGTGCTATTCAGTCACGTCAGTCAAACTTGACTAAGACATTTAATCCTTTTGATGACCTTAATTCTATCTTTTTTTTAAAAAAAAGATTTATTTATTTATTGGAAAGTCAGATATACAGAGAGGAGGAGAAACAGAGAGGAAGATCTTCTGTCCGATGATTCACTCCCCAAGTGAGCGCAGCGGCCGATGCTATGCCTATTCAAAGCCAGGATCCAGGAACCTCTTCCAGGTCTCCCACATGGGTGCAGGGTCCCAAGGCTTTGGGCTGTCCTCGACTGCTTTCCAGGCCACAAGCAGCGAGCTGGATGGGAAGTGGCGCTGCTGGGATTAGAACCAGCGCCCCTATGGGATCCTGGTGCGTTCAAGGTGAGGACTTCAGCCGCTAGGCCACGCCACCGGGCCCCTTAATTCTATCTTATAGGAACGCTTTATTATCTTCATTTTTCAACTGAAGAAGCTGAGGTACAACATGATGAAATGAATTATCCAAGGACTCACAGTTTGTAACAGTCAGGAATCAAATCCAAGTTTGCTCTTCCCATTCTGATGTGATTGGTAATATAATTAGCTATTTCATTCCATTAATCTACTGATCTCCTCATTCTAGGTGATTTGGTTGTGTAGACAGCACAGAATAGTTGAGGGGGCTGTTCTAATGCCTCAGTTGACTAATCCTCTGCCTACAAGCACCAGCATCCCATATGGGCACCGAATCCTGTCCCAGCTGTTCCCCTTCCAATCAAGCTCCTTGCTTATGGCCTGGGAATGTGGTGGAGGATTGCCCAAAGCCTTAGAAACCTGTACCTACCTGGGAGACCGAGAAGAAGCTCCTGGCTTCAGATCAGCACAGTTCCAGCTGTAGTGATCATTTGGGGAGTAAACCAGTGGATGGAAGATATTTCTGTTTCTCCTTCTCTCTGTAAACAGCGTATCCAATAAAAATGAATTTTAAAAATAGAGAAAAACAAAATAGTGGAAAGAATACATTTTAACCTATGCTTTTTGCATGTTCAAAGTTCGAGTTCTTGATAATCTACTTTCTGAGTTTCATGATCTGCCAAATGGACAAAATTATGCTATCAAATGGCAAAATCAATGGAGATTCAGTTTAAGAAGCTAATTTGTTTTTATTTTTGATGCTATAATTGGGCAAAACTTCATTCCTTGACTGGATACCAATGGATGATTGAGTAATGGGACCAAGGAAGTAGAATGACAAAAAGGGAAAATTGGTTAACAGAAAGTTAATATATTGGTTCCTCTTCATGTAAAAATTAAAGCAGAGGGGGTTCTTTATTACCTTGACTTAGATGCACTGAGTCCACATGACTGAATACTGTGAATCTCTTGTTTTCAGAACACCTGGTCTGTTTGGGATCTACCTGTGTCATATGTGGCGTTTAGCATGAATGGCTCCAGTCTGGATTTGTCTGATCTGTTAGGTCCTGCTGCAGAGGACTGGTCCAAATAAGTAGCCTCGTTAATAATATTAACATTACTAAGCCAAGATTAAAGAGGGGATACATTTACCGAGAACAAATTAGAACATCAGTCATATCCATGGATTTCCCACAAGTTCAAGTAATAGTGTATCCCCAGAATCCCAAAAGACTGCATCATGATCCCTTCCAACCTCCTCCTTGGACTTCTTCCAATTTCTTCCTCCAGGGAGGATTAATTTTGCCAAAAGTGCAGAAAGGAAATAAATTTCATATAAGGAAGCAAATACGGGAGGCAAGACACAGAGCAGTGAGTAAGAAGTGAATATGCTTGTTTTAACTGTTAAGCTGGTCTGTTTTGCCAGCCACACAGTAATAGGAACACAACAAAATGACAATCCAGGATAGTAGAATAAAACTCGTCATATGGGTAGTGTGATTGCAGGCAAGTTGTTTATTTTTGGGTTTGCAAACTTGGAAAGATAATACCAATTGTGCAATGCTTCTGCGATGATTATCTGAAGTCATGCTTGACCGTATAAACATGGTAGGTCCTCCGTAAATAGGAGTTCTTATGAGGGACTTCAAAAAGTTTGTGAGAAAACAAAATTAAAACAAAGTAGCTATTTTCTTAGTGCTTATTTTCTAGGGAATTACTGAAGACCCTTTGTTTTTCATCACCAGATGATGCAGCATCGACCAAAGCTTTAGGCATGTTGTTGTCTGTGTTGTCTACCACAAAGGGTAGGTTGTTTAATAACTTATTTCTTTACTGCTTATTTAAACCATATAAACTTTTTTGATCAAATGGTCACTGTCTAGTTCAATCAGGAAGTTGCGACTATACTTTAACACTGCAACAACTAATTTTTACTCTTTATTTAGCAAGCAATTACTGTGGATTGGCAAGAAAAAATTTTAATTCCAGTTCACAAACATTGCTATTTGACAGCTGTATGTTCAGGATGATATCTCCCAAAACAACACAATGACCCCTTGCACACACGGAGGCTCATTTCGTATCCAGAGATTACCTTTCTTTCTATCCACGGACCTCAAACTCTCCTTCACTAAGACTGAAGCAGCTTTAATTGCTACCCAGGATTTAATCCACATCAGCAGCTGCTGTAAGAGAGGTGCTCTCCCCAGTGGACAGGAGGCCCATTCCTATGGACGCTTCTAAGGACCAGGGTGCAGATACACAACAGTCCATTCTATCTGCTTCATCAAGTAGCTGATACATTTCTGGGCAATCAAGGCCCAATCTCAGCTCTGCCACTTGTTATTAGAATTGCAGCAAAACTTGAGGCTAATGAGCTTGGAATTCTCAGCTGTGGCAGCTTGATGATGTCTCACTACATACTCTGGTAGCCCTGACAAGCTGCTTCTTTTTTATTGAGACAAAACCCAACTCTCACTTCTCTTCCCTTGGTAAACTTACTTGGGTCCATTCAAGCAGACTGGATTCATCTGGTACTTAATGCCACTTTTACGCTAACCTGGAGCCCAGCAGAGATCTCTGAGTGGGAATGAATTATTTACTTCTTAGTCTTAAATTCTGTGTTCTCCCTGAAGGCTCAGGGTATGGTTTTCTGATTCTTCTGCCTGGTACATAAGGACACACATTAACCACCAAATAGATGGGTGACTATATGTGTTGATACTACACTATGAAAAAATTCAGTTATGAGTTCTTTTTGTCTGCTTTTCTCATAGAGTAGTAGTAAAATAGTAGTAAGTACAATCTTAACCAACATTCAACCTAAAGTATAAACTTGCTTTAGTAACATGTGAAACCCCAAATCACGTCACTCTGATAAACCGTCTCCTGTTTCTAATATCTCTTCCTCCTTTGTTTGTAGTTTCCCTGATGGACAGTTAGGACTCATTCTCCCAGGTCTATCATATTCCCTGATTTTAGACTGCAGTATTTTTACTATAAGTTATGGGGATGAAAGAATTAAATCAATGGTTATGCTTATTGGTGTTTAAGTTTGTTCTTTAACTAGTTCCAAAACTATTTTCTATCTCTACATCAAAACACCTGCTTCAAAGTTTGGATTACAAAGGACTATTTCTTTTTGTTACATACACAACTAGCTTTTCACACTTTCACACTTTTGTTCAAACTAGCTACAGTTGTAAACCCCTTCTCATCCATACTCAAGCTCACATCAAACTCTAATGTCTCAGTCACCATGAAATGAGTTGCCTCCTTCTCCACACTTAGTGCACAGTTCCCTGTTCACATTTATCTTTTGTGCCTTCCAACTTTGCTATTTGTGAACCTCCCTGTTACTTGTATTAGTTTCCATAATCCTATGTTTCCTCCTTGTTGATATCTCTGGCTCTTGTGCCAAACAAGTTCCCAAGAGACCTATAAATCTGTCCTCCAAATGTAATTTTACATCAAATGCATTTTAATAACCTTAAAATGCACTTAGATAAAATCAAACAGATTGGAATTCGGAGACAGACTTTCCCTATTAACTTTCTATGAAAGCAGTTTTACGTACCAAGAGAAAGCAGGTCCATCATAATTAACTGAAAATCACTTCGTAAGAATTTTCAATTTCATAAAGATATCGTTAGTTGGAGCACATGACCTTCTATACTGCATCAATGTTTAAACTATCATTAAAAATGAGTTAAACCATTTTCCTGAAATTTATTTTAGAATGCATTTTAATATGTATCATTGTCATTCTCATGAGAACTATAGGCAGCAGAGCCGCCACAGATTAGAAATTGTTTTTCCCAAATGCCAATTATTGAAGATCAATGGACACTTTCATCTTGAGATGTGATTTTCAGGCACAACTAGTTCAGGCGTGAGCTGATTGAGAAATCCTTGATTCTGAAAGACAAGTCTGTGTAAACATGTCATTTTTGGAGATTAAAATAGTCTGTTGGTTTTGGGGGGGTGACCCACAAAAACAAATAGCCACATGTGGATTACTTTGATTTGGGAAATTATTTTCCTATTTAGTAGCTGAAAAAGTTTTATTTTAACAAAAAAAAATGCTTGAATGATTTCTAAGGATTGTACTATGAGTGATACTTGCATGTTTGCCCATCAGTTTGCCTTTTCACATTACATCAGTGCTCAGTCAAACCTTCCCAGAAACCAAGCAGCTAAGAGCGGCACAATGGTAAAGAGAGACGGAGAATGTACAGATCGTTCCCTGTCCCGCCCCCTCCCCCCTCCTCCAAGTTGGAAGAAAAGCCTGTTTGAGGTCCCTGGGCTGTTTTCTATCCATTTAGGTCACTTAACACCTTATCAAACCAAGTAATTTACTGAGCATTAAAATTAATGTCCAAGAACATTAAATGTAAGTGAACATATCCGGGAGATTTAATAACTGTCTAATCAGCCTAAAGGCTCTAAAAGCTAAGCAAGCAATCTACGTGAGGAGTTACACCAGAAAGGTCAAAGAGTGCCAACTACCTTAACACCAGATCACAAGCTTCAAAACAAAGGCCAGTCAAAAGTGACAGATTCCAGCTGTGATGCTGTACACAGACCTTCTCCGGTGACCTGAGGTGGTAACCCATAATGTAATGACTCATCAGCAAGAAAGAACACTGAAGCAGGACCAGGAAAGCAGTAATCTGGTTATGACATGTTATGGATGCTAAGAAACCAGTGTCAATTTCACCCAGATGCACATTTTCCCCTTGAAAAATTGAATCAACTCAAATAAATGGAGTTCTGAAAGTTCAAAAGGTTTCCTTTGAGGGGAAAAAGAAAAAAAGATTGCTTCCTTAAAATCAAGAGTATACAATGCTATTACTTCCAAATGTCTCTCAGAATATTTTCATTTCAAATATATGGCCGTTTGAGTTTGTTTTCCTGCAAACCTTTCTTTATCCAAAGAACCCCTTTTAATTTGTAACTTGAGGAAAAAAAAATAAATTCCCCACGGACACTCACAGGCAGCTGCTACCTAATATTGCAGATTCTGCTTTCAAATGGGATTCAATTTTTGCTCATTTTCAGCTCAAATCCTTTTGTTCTGTACATAGAAGCAGGCATTTCTATTTCCACGGCCTTTTGTACTTCTCCCGTAAAGACTTCAACTTCTGTTAAACAAATTTGATCTTTTGATGGTAGATTAATAAAAGAACAGGTATCTGCTCTCAACAACACACAGCATCACCCTGAACTCAGCAAGAGCAGTAATGATCAGAGACCAGCATCTGACTTGGCAAATGCATGCATTGCATCTATATCTTAGTCAGTTGGATTAAATACGGACAGCCGCTTAACCATTCGCTTCTTACACCAAAATCTCAAGGCTTGTTTCATTTTGGAAACTTTTCATGTGCCTTCCAAATGCTGACAATATGAGGCAGTAACCATGATATTATTAATGTGTATGGTGAAGGGAAAGGAAGGTGGTGATGGGTGTCCCTCAGGAAATTTCTCACTGGAGTGATTTTTCGCCTTGACAGTGAATGCTGTGTAAATGCAGTCTGTGTGTTGCTTGGAAAGGATTTGAAATGCAGTTTGCAAAGTGAAGTGATAGGATAGAGTGACCCTAGAAACCGACTGTATAATTAGCTCCTGCTGAAAGTAAAGCCTAAGTGACATGTTTTCTTCTTGTCAACTTGAGCATGATTTCAAGAGAAGTGACACACAAACACAATATCCCATTCACTCACATACTGTATGTACATTCCTGTACATACTGTTTCCTTGGACGAAAAACATACAAAATGCATAGATTCCATTTAGAATAAGTTGGACTTATTCATCCTACTGAATAAAATGTGTTACTTGTTTTAAAATAAAAATTGCTTTTCATCAGATCTATATAGAAAAAGCATGTACCCAAAAGGCCACATGCAGACTTTCCTTTGAAATGTAACTGATAGCATTCCTCATATACTTAGATCCAGTAAAGAGAGACCCAAATTAATTTTAGCTAGCTCAGTTTTTAAATAGAATCAGAAATACTCCACAGCTCTGTATTATTTATTTATTTATTTATTTATTTATTTATTTATTTATTTATTTTGGTACCTAGGATTTGTGACTTTTGAAATCATGCCTTGGCTTCAGTTGTACTTTATGGGCATACGGGGTGGGTGGAGCTGGGAGATTAGTTCAGGCTAGTGTTCCATTCAATCCTGTTTACAAATAGAGAAACCTGATCCCATCTACACAGGGCTCAACAGAAAAACAAGAGACCTTTGGTATTTGAGGTGAGGGTCTCTAATTTCTTTCATTCTCTCTCTGACTCTCTCATCTCTCTCTCCTTCCTCCTTCCTTATTCCTCCTTCCTTGTTTCATCTTTTTCTTTTCTTTCTTTCTTTCTTTCTTTCTTTCTTTCTTTCTTTCTTTCTTTCTTTCTTTCTCTCTTTCTCTCTTTCTCTCTTTCTCTCTTTCTCTCTTTCTCTCTTTCTTTCCTCTTTATTCTTCCTTCCCAGAAAACCTGGAATCAATTCATCTTAAGATAGCAGATAAAGAGCATACATTTGCAAACCTCCCTCCTCACATCATTAGAAAACAGGTTTTGTAAGAAAATAGTAAATGTGAAGCAGTGATGATAAACTAGAACTGTTACCATTGGGAGAGCACGATGTCAACGCCTCCCTGGCAGACTGCAGCTGAGACCTACGTGTACACAGAATATCTCTCTGAACAGCTGATACAAGTAGCTGGAGGCACTCCAGTATAAATGTCACGGTCGTTAACTGGAAAACTGTTTTAGTAAGAATTTTAGAAAAACATGAGAGAAATAAACATTTAAAAAAATAAAAAAAGAGCAGGCCTTTTGAACAGGAGTGAACTATACCCTTTGTGAGGCTCCAATGGACCCACTCCCATACCAGCTTCCTGAGAACGCATACTTTGTGAGGTAGCAGGCGATGTCCAACTCAAAGCTTCAACCTGGTACAGCCCTGCTAATAAACCAGTGGCTGGAACATGCATGTCCCAAATAAGTGAACTAAATAAATAACATTTAAACAAATAATAGAAGCAAATCCCCTCCAGTTTGATTGTAAGGCGACACCAAGTGCCAAAGAGATTGAATTGAAAAGATACATGTATAGCACAAGCATCATATTGTAATTTCAGCATTGTAAATATAAAGACAAGTTCCCACTCTACACAAGTTCAGAACACATATAAAGAAATCTGCATCAGATTCACAACAGAAGAGATCGAGACAGTTACAACAAGAATAAGTTTAAACTTATAATCCTCTCCCAAGCCAAACAAGCTTTGGTGCATATAGATAAAATAAAATAACTTCTGATATATCTAGAATAAGAAAATTGCAAATCATGGTTATATTTAAATTTATTTAATGTTATAATTCAGCAAAATGAGTAGTAAACATGAAAAATATGATATGGGACTTAAGAAAGAGAAGTTAACAAAGAAAGACTGTGAAGGTTAAATTCTTCAAATACTATAAAACATAATTAGCTAATATTTAAAGTGTTGGTATTTTATACACATGCAAGTTATTGTAATTATTGTAGCTTTTAGTATTAACTTTGAATTGTATTTATATAATTGCAAATGCTAATATGCAAAACTTATTTAAAAACTCTCTTTTAAGTGTTTTCATTAAAAACGAAGTCTGAAATACTTGATTTTAAGGAGATTAATAAGTAATGTATATTTATTTAAGGTTTATATAGACATTCTGAAATAAATCTCCCTATTGAACCAATTAAGCTGTCAGCACAAATTTCATTTTTATGATGAGAACACTTATTATCTACTCTTATAGAAAAACTTCAAGCATTAAATATTTTTTTGTCCTTTTGATCAAGATTCCAAATCCCTGTTTGCAACCATTCTACTCTCTCTTTCTATGAGTTTAACATTTTTGGATTATGTATATAAGTGAAATCAAACTGAATCTGTCTATTTCTGGCTTGTTTTACCTAGCATGATTTTCCCCATCTCTGTTGTCAAAATGACAAACTTTCCTTCTTTTCTTTCCTTCTTTTCTGTGCATGTGTGTCTCTGAATATGTGTTACAGATTCCTCTAATCCATTTATCTGTTGATGGATACTTAGGCTGCTTCCATATCTTGGCTGTTATGACTAATACTGTAAATAAACATGGGAACACAGATAACACTTCCTGATATTGATTTTATTTCCTTTGGGTATATATCCAGAAGTAAGATGAATGGATCATACAGTAACTCTAATTTTAGTTCTTTAAGGACCTGTCATACCTTTCCTATGGGAGCCGCGACAATTTGCAATCTCACCAAAAGTGTGTAAGGGTTCCTTTTTTTTAATTCAAACAACTTAAAGGTTATTTTATTACAATCAACTACAGTGGAAAACAGGTAAGCTATGGCAAAAACTGCCCATCATTATCTATTTTCCTCCCTTTTGTTGTAATAGAATCTTAATTTTGTTTGGTAGAGAAATGTGCCCAGCTAAAAAGACAAGAAAAAATGCAAATACTGCCTGTAATTATGTGTGATCATGTAACTAACTTTGTGCTGGTCAGTGAAATGGAAGTGGAATTGTTAGGCTGGAATTCCATGAGAACCATGAAAATGGACATCCAGCAGTCTTCTAAGCCCTTTTACCTTCCTTCTTTGCTTTTATTTATTTATTTATTTTTATTGGAAAATCAGATATACAGAAAAGAGGAGAGACAAAGAGGAAGATCTTCTATACAATGATTCACTCCTCAAGTGATGGCAATGGCTGGAGCTGAGCCGATCCGAAACCAGGAGCCAGGAGCCTCTTCCAGATCTCCCACGAGGTTGCAGAGTCTCAAGGCTTTGGGCCATCCCTGACTAGCATCCCAGGTCACAAGCAGGGAACTGGATGGGAAGCAGGGCCACTGGGATTAGAACTGTCACCCATATGGGATCCCTGCGTCTGCAAGGTGAAGACTTTAGTCACTAGGCCATTGCACCAGGCCCAACCTTCCTTCTCCTTTGTAATATTCTTACATTACCTGCTTCATACTTAACTCTTCTCTTTTTTTCTCTGTGACCCGAGAAGCTGATGAATCTCACATTGGTCAAGTTTATGCTCTGCATATTAATTAGATTTGGCCAAAGAAAAGCGCCAGCTTAAGGTGAATACCAAAAGAGCAGAGAAATCTACATATTTTTTCTGTGGGCTCCTTTCTTATAGACAACAAGTTGACAGTGGCTCCTTGCACCTACCAAAAGGCCATAGCTCTGGTCAGGCAATGCTCTGTACAGTCACAATGGCAACACTTTGTGGATTGCTGCAAGAACTTTCTTATCATCTTTCAATAATTTCCATCAATTCTACCCACATATATGTAATGAGTCTATCCATTTGTCTGCCCTATAAACTCACATTTTTCTTGCCAGGACATGGACTGAAATAATCATCCTTTATCTTTTCTGAAACACAGATGGTAAAACCGGATTTGACTTTCCTTGTTTGTCTAAACCAGCTATGACGTTTATTTCCCTGAAGCTGCAGAGGCCAAGGTCTAACTTAAACGTGAAGGGGGACATAATAAACTAATGCATAGCATAAATGTCTGAGTGATCATTATTTCATGCATTGCGAAAATCTAAATGTGTTCTCTCAACATTCTCGTGCTTACTCCCATAAATGTGATTGTATTAAGAAGTGGTGCTTTTGGGAATTCGTAGTAGTGAGTTTGCTGTCAGTATAATAAATACCTGAAAGAAGATAATTGCAAAGGGAAAAGACTCATCGTTTTGGAGCTTAACAGTCCAGGATAAGGTAGATGCATTGATTTGGCTTCTGATGAATGTATTGAATTGTAGAACGTATGCAGAGGAGGATCAAGTGATGAAGCAGGAAGCAGAAAGACCAAGCAACAAGATTATCCCATGTTTGTGTGCTCTGTCTTTGTAAACTCATCATGATTTGATCACAGAATCTCCACCCAGTAACCTAATCTATTCTAATTACTTCCCAAAGGCCTTACTGTCAGACACCATAATCTAATTATACTCTCACCCTCTCATCACCATTAATTTAATACTTCACAGCTCAAACTGTGTATATGAATTGGGGAGCAAAATCGTGTTTTAACTGTAGCAGTGGCGGTTAGGTCACTTAGGGTGGAGCTCTAATGAACAGGCTATGCGTTTTTATAAAGCAAACTCCGGGGAGCGAGCTGATTCTCTCCCCACCATGTGAGGACATAAAAGCAGCAGGCAGTCTTCAGCCTAGACAAAATTCCACCTCAGAACCCACAAATGCCAGCACCTTGATTTAAAACTGCCAGTCTCTTGAACTCTAACAGTCCATATTAATTTTAATAGCAGTTAGAGACAATTAAACATGTGTCATGCCTCCACAAGCAATAATATGCCATTAGCTGCCTTAACCTACAAGCAAATCAGCAGGTGGTGAGAGTCCAACTCTCTAAGATAAAGCTGCTTGACCCAGTTTGTCTTTAAGATACCCTGTATCTTATCTTCCACAGAAAACACTGTGCCAGCTTAACCCTGAAGGCGTAACACAAACTCTCTGGATAAAGAACCTATCACTAAATGCCCCCACTGGAGCAGATCCGCCAGGGTCAGAATGTTCTTTGCTGGCATCGTCTCAGCGTCATGAGGAAGTTACATCCTTTGTTTCAAAATCACATGTATTGTCTCACTCATTGCTGACAGCTGGTCTACTTCACTATGGAGAACAAGTCTTGGATTCACTGCTTCACTCTTCTCACCAGAGAATATCCAAGAATATGTGTTATCATACTTATGATTACTATCATTCCTTTGAAATTGAGCTGATCTCAGAAGACAAAGTATTGACCATCAAGTAAATCCTGTAAAGGAATCTGTGTAGTTTTGAGCATTCAGACCAATATCTAATCTTGTGTTTGACAATAGCCCTCAGTTCTGTGCACAATACAGATCATAATTAATCCAGTTATACTGTTACCGAAGTTTAAATCGCCACTCACAAAACAATTATTAACTAAATGAAGGGGGAAAACTCACTCTTCTGTATTTTGGGACATCAGTAACAGAATAATAATAAAAATAATGAAATGCAGCAATCATATATGTCACACATATGACAAGAAGTAATTTACTCAGTATACATCAGTGATTTCATGTAACTAGTGTGAAATACCTGCTTTCATATACACATTATACTAATTGCTCTTCCTTTTTGTCAGTGATGTTTTGTAACACCCAACAGCATCATTTAACACCTTTCTCTTTGTTTCTGAGAAAAACTTGTGTTTGTAACTCAATTTGCAGCTGCTATCACAAACTTATTGGCAACTGACTGTATAATACCTGTGTATTGAATCCGAGTGTTTATTGAACTGCCACAAACACTAACCGAAATCATTAGCTATATGAACATTGATTTCCATGTCTTAAAATAGTCCTGAATTAGAAAATTGAGGACTGCAATGGAGGTTCTGTACCAGAAAATCATTTTGAAATCAAGGTTTCTAACTGGTTGCTCTACCTTTCCCTCCGAGGTTCAGGACAGCTCACCACCTCATCCAGATCCCAAGTAGGAGATGGAGCATGGAGGGAAGTAGACACAAGATCCTTGCCTTTAAAAACACATTTCAAAAGTCATATGCATCATTAATCGTCACATTCCATTGTTTAGAATCCAGTCACATGGCCACACATAGCTGTAAAGAACCCGAGAAAATGTGTGGGGCCTGGTGCGATAGTGTAGTGGTTAAAGTCCTTGCCTTGAATGCACTGGGATCCCATATGGGCGCCAGTTTTAATCACAGCAGCTCCACTTCCCATCCACCTCCCTGCTTGTGGCCTGGGAAACCAGATGAGGACTGCCCAAAGCCTTGGGATCCGGCACCCATGTGGGAGACACGGAAGAAGTTCCTGGCTCCTGGCTTTGGATCGGCATAGCATCGGCCATTGCAGCCACTTGGGGAGTGAATCATCGGACGAAAGATCTTCCTCTCTGTCTCTCCTCTCTGTATAGATATATGACTTTCCAATAAAAAATAAATAAATCTTTTTTTAAAAAACTGTGGATATAAAAGCTGATATATTTATGCCACAGTTTCACAACTTTTATGTTTTATCAATTTGTCATTGGAAAGCTTCATAGTCACACCTAACTATCTCTCCCTTCCTTCCATTCTTCCTCTGATTAATTATTTTTCTAGCTGGTTATGCAAAATCATCCCAGCCACTTGTTAAAACATGTAGATGTGCAGTTTGTATACGGACTTGAATCCTGTTCACTATGTAAATTTACATTATGCTGAGTTGTAATGTTTTCACCATTTTCATAATTCTTTTGACACTACATTGTATAATTTTTTGTCGTTAATTTTTACTTGAGACTATACTAAAGCACAATGAACAGGAAGTACTAAAACTTAGCATTCAAACAATGCAAATAACGTAACATATGAAAGTGAAGAGCTATCTTGTAATGAATGTTAGATAAGTTCATGAATTCTGTCTTTACAATAAACATGTACATTTAAAACTATTGTCATGAATATTAAGGATTTTCTGTAACCATCAAAACTAATCTTATATGCTAAATCTTGGGGAGCACATGTGAATAAAACCATTTGCACTGCTTTTTCTGCTGAACCTAGACAACTCTTTTGGAATAATTTGATTGACTGTGCGAGACATATTAGTAGTCTCAGGCTCTCCTTTTGAGAAACATTATGTTTTTCCTTAAGTTTGTCCTGGTGCATTTTCTATATTTTTTGAAGTGCTCAATCATTTTCTACCTGGTGTTGCTGCCAGTACAAAGGTTCAAGGCAGGAAAGCATAAGCTCCAGGGCTTTTAGAGCGGAGTCAGTATTAGGAGATTGGGAGCCAGGAATGCACATAATCAATAATTTTTAACAAAAAATCCTACTAATGGATGTTTTAATATTAGTGAAAATTAGTTTAAACCAGTCAGTGGTATGTTGGATTACAGTCTGCTTTCCTACAGAGTTGTTACTTATTGCAACTTCAGTTTAGGAGGGTTGCTTAGATAAACAAGAAACCTTAATTCTAGTGATCCTTGGATTTTAAAATCTCTGGCAGCACTAATGCTAACATTGCAAGACAAAATCCATTATAAGCATAGAGATTAAAATGATAATCAACTCACTATTAGCCATTTCTCTAGTTTGCAGCATAGGAAAAATACTTGACTAGAATGTAATCTTCTGGGGCCAGCATTGTGACGTGGTGTGTAAGTGTACCACTGGGTCATAATGTAGATCTATTTTCAGATATCTAACAAATCACCATACTGTTTCCATAATAACTGTTCAGTCTGGATTTCCACCAACAGTGTTTTAGGGTATGTGTTTCGCCACATTCTCACTAGTATTTATTGGTTTTTATTTACTTACTATATTCATTCTAATCAATGTGAATTGAAACCTCATTGTGGTTTTTATTTGTATTTCCATTATGGTTAGAGATCCTAAGCCTTTTTTCATGTGACTGTTGGCCATTTGAATTTCATTATATCTACATTTCCATAATATAAACCATGTCATCAAAAACTTTACAAAATAATAAATTAAAAAGCCTTTTCGTGTCTTTTGTCCATTTCTTAATTGGGTTGTCTGTAATAGTGTTGTTGAGTTTCCTGTGTACTTTATAGAATTTGGATATTGGTCATTTATGAGTTGTATAGCTTACAAATGTTTTCTCACATTCTGTGGACTCGCTCTTCACTTTGCTGCGTGCTTCCTTATCAGTACAGGAGCTTTCAGCTTGGTGGAATCCCATTTGTCTATTTCTCTTTGCCAGTGTTGGTGTCCTTCAGATTTTCCCCAAAGTTCTCCACATGTAATTTGATATCAGGTCATAGATTTTTTTCATCCATTTCAAGTTGATTTTTGCATAAGGTTAAGGGTAGCAATCTTTTTCTTCAGGATTTATTATTATTAATATTATTATTGTTATTTTTGGAAAGTCAGATTTACAGAGGCGAGGCAAGACAGAGAGAATGATCTTCCATCTGTTGGTCCACTCCCCAAGTGGTCACAATGGCTGAGCTGATGCAAAGCCAGGAGCCAGGAGCCTCCTCCTGGTCTCCCACGTGGAGGCATCCTCTATTGCTTTCCCAGTCCAGAAGCAGGGAGCTGGAAGGGAAGTTGAGCATTCGGGACATAAACTGGTGCCTATATGGGATCCCAGTTCATGCAAGAAAGGGATTTTATCCACTAGGCTACTGTGCTAGGATCGAAGGGTAGCAAACTTGTTTCACAATATGCTTGTCGAGATTTTCCCAGCACCATTTATTGAGGAGACTGTCCTCTCTCCAGGTAGGTACTGATTTTAGCTCATTTGTCAGAGATTAGCTGCGTTTAGGTATGTGGATTATTTTATGAGTCTGTTATTCTGCTCCATTGATCTACATGTCTATTTTTGTGCTAGAATCTGGGTGTTTTGGTTTAATGTCCTGTAGTATGTCTTAAAAATTGATCCTGTAATACCTCTAGCTTTGGTTTTGATTTTTAAGATTATATTACTAATTTAGGTTATCTTAATGAACTTTGGTATTATCTTTTTCTGGATCTGAAAGGAATGGCAATTTGATTGGGATAACATTAAATTTATAACTTGCTTTAAATAGTATGGAAACTTTGATGATATTAACTATTCCAATCTACATGGAAGATTCTTCAATTTTTAGTGTATTTATTCCTTTAATGTTTTTATATTTTCATTGTAGACATCTTTCATTTATTTATTATAAGTAATTTAAATTTTGTAGCTATTGGGAATGGTGCAGAATTTACAAGTTCTTTCTCAGTCATGATATTATTTGTGTATACAAAGATGATTCATTTTTGCGTGTTGATTTTATATCCTGCAACTTTATCAAACTCTAATGAGTTTCAATTGCCTCTTATTGGAATCTTTTGGTTTCCCCACATATGGGATCATGCTATCTTTCAACAGGGATAATTTGACTTCTCACTCTCCAAATTGTTTCCATTTTGTTTCATTTTATTGCCTAATGACTATGGCTAAAATTTCCATAGCTATAGTAAATAGCAATGATGAAAGTGAATATCCTTATACTTTGTTACAATGAAATTAAGCTGGGAAATAACAACTAATTGTAGAAAACACAGAAAGACTGAACAGCATGATTCAGTGGGTCAGTAAAGAAATCAAAATACAGTCAAAATATTCCTGGAAATGAATGAAGATGGCAGCAGAACACATCGAAACTAATGGGATGTGGCCAAAATTTTGTTAGGAAGAGCACTTATAGCAGTCAGTATCTATGCCAAGAAATTTGAAAAGCATCAAACAAATAATGCAACAATATTTCTCAAGGACCTAGAAAAACAGGAACAAATTAAATCCAACATTAGTAGAAGCAAAGACATAATTAAAATTACAGATGACATATTGTTACAGCTTATAAAGAAAAATAAAAACTTAGTTTAGCAGTGCCATTATGTAGTATTAAGCCCATATGCCTTTTTCTTAGAGTTCTGAGGGAGGAGAAATGCCTTCCAAAGCCTAACCTATGAGATAACTCACAGATTAATGTAATGATTAATGAATTCAAGATGGCTTCTGGTTTATACACTCTTATAGGGCATTGTTATTCTTATACCAAAAGGTGGAGGGTTTCATCCACTTCTGAACCTGGAAAGGCTTGTTACTGCCTAAAAATGTAGAAGTAATACTGAGGTTAAATCATGAAAAGCAGTATGACTGCTACCTCCTCTTTCCCTTAGTTCCTAGTCAATAAGATGTGACAGCCCATTGGCCATATGGAAAAGCTACTTGTAAACTTTGTAGCTATAGTCCTGATTATCCACTTTGCTAAGTATCCTATACTTGAACTGCCTGATATATTTAAGCAAGTAGAGCTATTCAGTAAGCATTTCAACATAACAAGTCAGAAACTTGTAGAAGTTACCTGTCTGAAAAGAGCATAGCCCTGCAAGGCTACAGACTTGGGTTCAAGTGTGACTTATCCCTTAACTTGATAAGTAACCAAGGGCACGTTTTCTCTCCCCTTTCAGGGTCGAGTTTCCTTGAACACTGAGAGACATGGATTTTTAAGGCCAGTTTCTGATCCAAATGCATATAACTGCTTATTCTAAGCTGTTTGTGAATTTTATATTCAGTAACAAAAAGACTGTGATAGAAATCTCAGAACCCTCAATAAATTACTATTCAATGTAGGGTGCTCAAAAATCAAAACTAACATGAAATTTTTGCAGTAATGTCTATATACTTACAAATACATTAATGTATTTGAAGGATATATTTCACCCTCATAAAATTCACCTTACGATGCCCCTATTATATGCTGTGCTGATTCAATTATAAATAGGAGCAATGTGCTTTTTCAACATACTTTTTTGAGTAAACCATGCCTAGGTAGTTTGGAACATGCTGCAAAGATTAATTTCAAATGGAATATACAGAGTTCCGATGTTGGCCATCTGTCTTTACCCACAGAATTATTCCCACCATCAAGAGTGCACTATGATTCTTAACCTTTTGGTCATTTCTATTAAATCCAGTGAGATTTCCCTTCAGAAAAATGCATACATATTTCACATATTTTTATGCATTGCTGAGGAATTCTAAGTTATCTCTCCCAACAAGTAAGCCAGAGCCAAGATTAGCAAGTCAATTGTCCCCAAATTCAGCCTGCCAAATTTCCATTCCAGTAGATTGACATCTAACAACACTTACTGTGTGGTCATTAACAGATTTCTTAAATTCCCATCCATACTCTCTCATTTATTGCTTCATTTATGAGATTTAATTTTAGAACAATTTTATGGTCACAAAAAACAGTCTGGAGTTCCCCATATATGTTCACAATATCTCCCGTTATTGACATTCCACAACATAGTGGTGTATTTTGTTATAGTTGATATACCTATATCAATGCATAATAATCCCTTAAAGTCCATAATTTACTTCTGGGTTCATTTTTACTACTATACATTATGTGAGTTTGAAAAAAATGTGCAATGGAAGCATGATAAACAAGTTTTGCTGCCATAAAAAAATCTCAGTGCCCTGCCTATTAATGCATATCTCCTCCCTAATCGCTAACATCTATTTTTTTATTTCTCTATTAATTTTGCCCTTCCAAGCATGTCAAATAGCTAAAGTCACACAGTATGAAATTTTTCTATATTTGGTTATTTCACTTAACAATATGCATTAGATATTTTCCATATCTTTTCAAGGCTTGATAGTTCATGTCTTTTAGTAATGTATAAATTGTTAAAATTTTTTGGTATACCAGTTTATTTTTCCTTGGCTCATTTCCCAAATATCCAGGAGCTGGGAACTTAATCTAGATCACCCAAGCAGAAGACAGGGATCCAAATACTTGAGCCATTACCTGCTCTCTTGCAAAGTGCACTAGCAGGAATATGCTGCAATCTAATAAACGCACATATAACAAGCCAAAAGCTAACATTATTCTGAATGGGGAAAGTTGAAGACTAACTCTGTAAGATTTATAACAAGAAAAAGATGCCAAATTTTTTCTCCTTTTATAAGATTTATTTATTTTTATTGCAAAGTCAGATATATACAGAGAGGAGGAGAGACAGAGAGGAAGATCTTCCGTCCGCTAATTTCACTCCCCAAGTGGCCGCAATGGCCAGAGCTGAGCTGATCCTAAGCCAGGCCTGGAGCCTCCTCCAGGTCTCCCACACAGGTGCAAGGTTCCAAGGCCTTTGAATTGTTTTCCCAGGCCATAAGCAGGGAGCTGGATGGGAAAAGGGGCTGCTGGGATTAGAACCGGCACCCATATGGGATCAAGCACATTCAGGACAAGGATTTTAGCCCCTAGGCCACCGCACTGGGCCCACATTTTCTTCCTTTTTACCCAGCATAGCTGGGAGTCCTAGGCACAGTAATTTGGCAAGAGAAGCAAAGAGCATCCAGATTGGAAGGAGAAAATCAAATTGTTGTTGTTTGCAGATGATACAATCTTATGTATAGAAAACCTATACATAACACTACACAAACACTCTACCAAAACACTGTTAGAACTAATAAACTCAGTGAACTTGAAGGATACAAAGTCAACATACAAAAATCAGTAGCATTGTTACTCACCAACGGCACATTATGAGAAAAAGAAACAAGGGAAGCAATTCTATTTTCAATAACTACAAAAAGCAGCTGCTGTGATGGCTCAACCGGATAATCCTCTTTCTGTAAGCACCAACATCCCATATGGGCACCAGTTCACATCCTGACTTTTCTACTTCCCATCCAGCTTCCTGGTTATGGGCTGAGAAAGCAGTGAAGGATGACTCAAGGACTTGGACATGTGTACCCATGTGGGAGACCCAGAAGAGGCTCAAGGCTCCTGGTGTCAAATCATCCAGCTCTGGTTGTTGCAGCAATTTGGAGAATGAACCAGCAGATGGAAGAGCTTTCTCTCTGTCACTCCCTTTATCTGAAATCTGACTTTCCAATAATAATAAAATAAATTTTAAAAATAGCTAAAATAAAATACCTACGAGTACATTTAATCAAACATATGAAAGATATCTAAAATAAAATGTACAAAACTGTGGTGAAGGGACATAAACAAATGTCAAGACATCCTGTGTTCATGGATGGAAGAATTAATACTAGTAAAATGTGAAAGCCATTCAAAGTGATTTACAGATTCAAGGTAATCATTGTCAAAATACCAATAATAGCTATAAAAATAGCTACAAAAATTTGTACAGAATCACAAAAGATCCTGAATTGCAAAAGCAATCATAACCAGAGTGAACAAAGCAGGAAACATTACACCAGCTGATTTTGAAATATATGTCAAAGTTATGATAATTAAATTAGCATGATATTGGCATAAAAACAGCTATATGGACCAATGGAACATAATATAAATCCTCACTTCTATAGTTAAGTTACCTTTGACAAAGGTGCTCAGCTTAGGCAGTGGATAGGCACGTTTTTTACAATCAGTGATTCTGGGAAAATTGAAACATGAAGAATTAAACAAAATCCCTGGCTTCTAATGGTCTCTCACCATGTGACAAATCCATTCAAATGTATTAAAGTCCTAGTATATAAGACTTGAAGCTTTGACTCTACTACAGGAGAACATAAGGAAAATGTTGCAGAACATTGAAATGGATAAGAAAGTCTTGGATCATATGACAGAGCAGGAAATAAAAAGCAATAATAGGCAAATTGGATATCTTCAAATCAAAGAACTTTTGTACAGTAAAGGAAACATTAACACAGAATTAATAGACAATATGGTGAATGGGAGAAAATAATTCCAAGTTATACATTTGACAAAGGGATTAATATCAAAAACACGTAAGGAACTCAAACAGCTCAATAGATGAAAAAACTCCAAACAATCTGGTTTAAATTAATAATCTAAACACATCTCTCAAGGGAATAGATACAAGTGATCAACAGGCACAGAAAATGTTCAATATTATTAATCATCACGGAGATGCATATCAAAACTCTAAAAAGGTGTCATCTAAACTTAGTTACATTTGCTACTACCAAAACAAAAGAAAAAAGATAAAAAAAATTGGAAATGATATGGAGAAAAATAACCTTGCACATTAATGATGGGAATATAAATTAACATATCCATTGTGGAAAACAGTATGAAATTTTGCTAAAGAATTAAAAATAGAATAAGCATATGATCCAGAAATCTTCCTACTGTGTGTATGTCAAAGGGAAGTGAAATAACTGCAAACATCTGCACCCCCATGTTTGTCACAACACTATTACAAAAACTAAGAAATGGAAGCAACCTATGCATTTATTCACTGATGAGTGGATAAAGAAAACATGATACACATATACAATAAAATATTTAACAACTCTGTCATATAAAAACATGGAATCATGCCATACGCAACAACATGGATGGAAATAGAGATCATCATTTTAAGTGAAATAAACCAAGCAGAGGAATGCAAATACCACATGAATTTAATCATACAAAGAATACAAAAAGTTGTAAAATTTGAGTACAACAGCAATTACCAGAAGCTTGGAAAGTGGGTGTAGAAAGAGATGGTATAAGGTCAATCAATAAGGACTAAGGAGTAAGCAGCTCTGATTAATATACTATTTATCTAAAGTTTAACTACAAGATGCTTTCACCATAAAAATGTTAAATGTTTCAGAAAATAGGTATTCTTGCTCTTATTTTGCATCATAGAGTATTCATATGTATAGAAACATCAGAATACCCCATAAATATTCACAACTTTCTCAACTGAATTTGAACTGTGGTAATGCAACAAGGTGGAGGAATCCACCATGGGGGGGGGGGGTTGGGGAGGGGTGGGGGAAATCCCAGTGCCTATAAAACTGTGTCACATAATGCAATGTAATCAATAAAAAAATTTTGAAAATTTTAAAAAAATACTCACAGCTTTTATGTGTGAGCTAAAAGTAAAAAAGAACAAAAAATAGTAAATAAACATTAAAAATAAGGTAATAGATAAATCTAAAACTACCTAATAATCATGAATAAATCATCAATAACTAAAAATCTGTGCAAAAATTCTAAATTTTCATAACTACAAAGGCCATTTTGTTGGAGCAATAGTTTCATGATTACATCATCTCACACAGCTTTCTTACGCTTCACAATGCAAGCACCTGCCAAGATCATTAGACATCAGTTGATAAATGGATTTGACTCCACAATCTGTGAAATATCACCACTGGCACGGTAGAACAGAACGTCCATAGCTTGGAGACTGTCAATGTTTAATTCATCCCAGAATGTTTGGAGGGAGCCAGATGCAGGGCTGTGACTCAGTGCAGTTTTCAAACATGTTGCTCAGGAAAAAAAAAGACTGACTCTGATAGGAGTGCTGTCAACAATAAATCACATGCACACTTTGACAGTCAAACTGACTAGACAGAAACATTTTCCCTGCTGATCTAGGGGCCCTTGAAGATGAGGGTTTGTCTGCTCTATCTTCTGTACGCTAACTTTGGTGTAGAAAATAGAACTGGGAGAGGGGGTAGATTTCGGGCTGTGTGTCCCAGAGCCGGACCTGCCCACTGCGCGAGGCCTCCAATCCTGTGTGCTGCGGGCTACTGAGTCATTGAGTCTACCGTAATTGCAATACATGAGACTGCTGTTTCACAAGCAATTTCGTGAGCTTTTCTGCAGTTTCACTAGGTAAGAAGTTGATGAAGGACTATACTATTATAACAATATGGGGGAAAAGAGTAGGGCTGTGGGTAAGTTGGAGGGGGGATTGCCTGTGCCTATTGGAACCATATCACAAAAAAAAAAAAAAAAAAAAAACAATAGTTAAAAGAGGAAAATGAGTTGGACTGCTTCAGAAAAGGACACTTCTCTGGGCATAAAGCGACTCAAGAACACGCTAGTTGCTTTTTTCATTTAAGAAGCATGAAGACAATAAAACTTTGAGTTACTTCTTAGCTTAGATCATCTAAAGAATATTTGTGGCAAAAAAAAATCTACATCTTTTGCATTTGAATATATTAAACAATGCAAGAGAGTAGAAAAAAATAGTAATTCATAACTCTGGAGATTTTGCCCCCTTCCTAAATTCCCAGGTCTAAGGAAGGTGGCTTTCCTATGTTAGAGGCAACAAAAGAATTCATAAAAATTTCCCTTCTATGCAACAAGCATCCAGCGATTGGCACGTGGGGCTGGGGCCCGTGGAGAGATTAGGGATAAAGACCAAATGAGTTCTCCCTGAACAGAACTTACAGTCTCATGAAACTGACAGCCACGGAAATAATTCACTCAAAAGCCAAACTCAAAGACAGAAGAGACCTGGATTATCTGCAGAAAGTGCCTCAGATCTGCTTAAATTTTAAATCCCTAAATACAAATATCTTCAACTCCAGAAAAAAAGAAAGTTAGTGCGTTTTTTCCCCCATTAAAAAAATATATTTTCCAGGTATATATTTTCCACACTGTGGATAACTTGTGGCACTACCAACCCATGAGAGTGCTCGTTCCTGTCCAGGCTGCTCTCCTTTTGAGCCAGCTCCCTAATTGTCGCCTGGAAAAACACCAGAGGATGGCTTAAGCCCCTGGGCCCCTGCACCATGTGAGGAATGCCCTAACTCTAACCCTAACCCTGGCTCTTGGCTTTGGATTGACTCAGCTCTAGCCATTGTGGCTCTTTGAAGAGTGAAGCAGCAGATGGAAGATCACACGCTCTCTGCCTTGCCCCCTTCCTCTCTGTAACCCCACCTTTCAAATAAAAATAAAATAAATCCTTTAAAAAAACTGATGATGACCAGGCCCGGCACGGTGGCGCAGTGGTTAAGGTCCTCATCTTGCACACCCGGGATCCCATATGGGCGCTGGTTCTATCCCAGCAGCCCCGCTTCCCTTCCAGCTCCCTGCCTGTGGCCCGGGAAAGCAGTCAAGGACGGCCCAAAGCTTTGGGACCCTGCATCCGCGTGGGAGACCCGGAAGAGGCTCTTGGCTTCGGATCGGCATAGCATCGGCCGTTGTGCTCACTTGGGGAGTGAATCATCGGATGGAAGATCTTCCTCTCTGTATCTCCTCTCTGTATATCCGCCTTTCCAATGAAAAATAATAAAAATAAATCTTTTAAAAAAAGAAACTAATGTTTATCAGGCTTGGTATAATATCAAATATTTTCCAATTGTATAAAAGTCTATCAAAATCATTTTTTCACTTTTCCTAGTATTTGTCTCTGGTCCAGTGTCCTGCATGCTAGGAGGCAGAAGATGATTACTCAGATACGCAGGTGCTTGCCTCTCAGATGCGTTCCTGGATGGAGTTCTGGGTTCTGGAACTCCTGGTCACTGCTATTGTGGGCATTTGGGGAGTGAATCAGCAGGTGGAAGCTTACACACTCTCCCTCTTGCTTCCTTTCTCAATTAAATAAAAATGAAGACGCATTTAAAAGTTCCATTGGGAATGGTGTGGTGGCACAGCAAGCTAACACCCTCAACCCTTCCTGGCAGAGCTGGCATCCTATAAGGGCATTGATTCCAGAACCAGCTGCTCCACTTCCAATCCAGCTTCATGCATATGGCATGGAAAAGTAGTGGAGGATGGCCCAAGTTCCTGAAACCCTAAACCACCTGGGAGACCGGGAAGGAGTTCCTGGCTCCTAGCTTCAGATCTGCTAAGATTCAGCCACTGTGACTGGGGAGTAAACCAGTGGATGGAAGATTTTCTCTCTTTCTATCTCTATATATGCCTCTCAGATAAAAAATAAATAAATAAATATTTTAGAAAAAAAACTTAGAAATTGCAAAAACTACATTTGAAAGAGTTTTTGTTTTATTTTGGTTTGTCTCTCATCTAACTAAAATTTAATGCTTTATTTATTTTTTAGGGGCTTCTCCCTCAATATCCCCCTTTACCTCAGATACATGACGGAAACAATATGGAAGTAATAGTCTTACCCACTTTACTATAGCCCTTGACCCTTTTTACCCAAACTAACTATGTAAAGATTGTCCAAAAAAAGGAAAAAAACTAATAATTAAATAAATAAAGCATTGAAAGAGCTTTTATGATGAAATATGTATAAGCACTTTGTGGTATGCATCTCCAAGTATTCTATCCCAGAGCTCATTGGCAGGTTTCTCCTTTCTAGCTTGCTGATATATATGGTATGTAGTTTCTACAACCCAAGTGTCTTATACTTCCCCTGCCTTTCATTCCCACTGGAACTGACTTTCCTAAATCACTAATCACAGTACATCTTGAGCTTTCTGAAGGGTCTCCCTGTCCTATTCTCTGGCCACTTCTATGTGTACATTATATTATCCAATGACTACCTTCTCTAAGTAGACTGTAGGACTACCCATACCCCTCATCACTTCGTTTAAGCTCTCATGAGATCACCTGAACGACATCTGAGGAGTTAGTTCATCCAGTTTTGTTTATCATATAGCCATCTCTCTCAATTATAATATGCAATATATCATTCAAGATAACACAAATTCACTTTTGGTCTTCAGTGTTGCTTTTAGCTTCAGTACATATTAATTAGAAAATATTCTTATTGGCAATACTTTGAGGGAAATGTAAGAGGTAACAAACAGTAGGAAAAAGTAGCAAAAGAGAAAGACAATATGGGAGTTCACAACAAAGAAGCCGGGGAGGAAGGGACAAAGTTAAGGGAAGTTTACATAATGCCAATGTCAGTACTCTTGACCTTGCTATTACCCCATGTAGAATCGGAGCCAACCAAGACCTATATCATGGAGGAAGTGTGTACTCCACTGTGGACCCCAGGGAAACCCAAGGTTGTCTAAGAGATGGCAGGCTATAAACCCCAGAGATGAACCTGCAGAGGCCCTGAACATGATTCACGACCTTAACATCCTTAAGTTTTTATTTCCTATGAGGAAATACACAAAATTTCACATAAAAAATATAACAGTAGCATGCTAATGAATTTAATATTTATTGTGTGCTATGCATTGTTGTAACTAATGTGTTTATATTATCTCATTAATCCTCTTAGTACACATAAGTTTTATATTACCATTTTATTCATTTAATAGCAGAAACTAATAAGGTTTTAAAGATGCTGTGCCTTTCCTGATCACACACAGAACACAAAGAGAAGCTCTGAAATTCAAGCCAAGAATCTGCTAACTCTAATGGTGATGTTTGTCCCTATTAGGTTCGGCTGTCTTCAAGAATGTGGTCCAGAAAAAGTGTCACTAATGTGAAAATGGGATACACAACAAGTGCCATTTGAGGGCAGGAGTAGTATAGCATATTTCTGATGTGGTAAATCCTGGAAGACTTTAAAGAGAGTGTAGACTTCATTGAAATACACTGTCATTATAGAGGAGCCCTTACACTGCTACACTGTTCCAAGTGCCTCAGGACATGTGTGCAGTCCATAGTGTCAGTTTTCCCCAACGAGAGGTCATCAGGAACATACTGCATAGAGTCAAATAAATTGTAGTAATAGATTCATTGCAATGAGGGTGACCACACACCATGGGAAATTGTATGGTGTCACAGGATGATGGGCTAGATGGCACTTGTTATAGGATTTGGGTTGCAGTAGATGATTTGGGAGAGGTTCAATGAGTGGGGCACTGCTACGGATTGAATGATGTTAGGAAATGGGAGTAATTATATGATCAAGGCATCAATTTTTTCTAGAAGATAAAAAACAGAGTAAGATTAAACTTTGAACTAGCTGTTATTCATACAAACCAGGATAGAGGATGTTTCATCTGATTTGTGGTTTATACACTGTTCTTATTCTTTTCTTGCTCAGACTGCATTACAAGTAATCTTGGTATTACTTTGATCCATCAGGGTGATACAGTAGCCTAGTCTGATATAGATGTTCTGTTGTTTATGGCCTACAGGAGAACCCCAAAATCTAACTGTGTGTACAGCCCAGTTTCCAAATGTCAGGGTCTGCTTTTCTCTCATTTCTTCCGGTTTATCCAATTTGTTGGCATATAGCTTTTTCTAGTAGTCTCTTACAAGAGTTTTTTTTTTTGTTCTTTTATATATTTGTGGTTTCAATTATAATGTCTTTTCTTTCATTTGTGATTTTAGTTACTTGAGTCATTTTTCCTGATCTGGCTAACATTTTGTCAGTTTTGTTGACTTTCAAAAACTAACTTGCTGATTATCTAACTTTGATTCCACAACTTTTTCGTTCTATAATGTGTTTTTTCTGTTCTGGTCTTTAATCTCCCATTTCATCTTTTATTTTTCTGTGCAATGTAAAGTTAGATTGTTAATTTCATATTTTTCTCTTTCTTAATGTAGGCATTAATCACTATAAAGCTTTTTTCTTAACATTATTGTTGTATTTCATAAGTTTGGTGTACTGTATTGTCATTTGTCTCAAACATTTTCTAATTTTCCTTGTGATTTCTTGTTTGAGCATTCAGTTGTTCAAGAGTGTTTTAATTTCCACACATATGAGAGTTTTCCATCTTCCTTTTGATGCTCATTACGATTTTCATTCTTTTATAGTTAAAAAGCTAATCAATATTATTTCACTCACACATTTTTAGGTATTTTTAATAAAAAGATTTATTGTTTATTTGTATTGGAAAGAAATGTTTATAGAGAGAACAAGATATAGTGAGAAAGATTTTCCATCCACTGATTCACTTCCTAAACAGTGCCAATGGCTGGAGCTAAACCAATTCGAAGCCAGGAGCCAGGAGCTTCTTTCAGGTCTCTCATGTGGGTGCAGGGTCCCAAGGCTTTGGGACATCCTCAACTGCTTTCCCAGGCCACAAACAGGGAACTGTTTGGGAAGTGGAGAAGCTGGGACACTAACCAGGGCCCATATGGGAGCCCAGATACTGGACGTGGAGGGTTAGCCAGTTGGACCATTATACAAGTCCCATAAAATTTATTTTGTGGCTTAACTTAGAATTTACCCTAGAGTATGTATCCTGTGTATTTGAGAATTTGTATTCCACTGCTGTTGGTGGGAATGTTTTGTGTGAGGATGCTTAAAACATGCAGAAACAGAAATATAAGTATATTTTGGTCAAAAATAGAAGTCCATGCATTGTTTTTTGGTAATGCACAGTTTATATAAACTTGTTGAAGACCACACATATGCATGAATTTCAAATTTTTCCACCAAAACAAACATATCTTTTAATTTAATTTTCTACAAACCTTTTCGAAATATTATTATATGTCTGTTATATCAATTTGTGTATATTCTTATTCAAGTCCTTTGTTTCCTAATTGAGCTTCTGTGTGATTATTCTACTAATTAAAAAATAGGTCATTAAAATTCCCTAGTATTACTTGTCTGAGTCTACCATTTATTACTTTATGTATGTGGACTCTGAAGTAAAGAGAATGTTTATAATTATTACATCTTCCGGGTAAGCCAATCCTTTTGCCACTATACAACATCCTTTGTCTCTTACGACAGTTTCTTTCTTAAAGGATATTTTGTCTGATATAAATCAGGATGATCTGTTTGCTTTTACTTATCATTTACTTGGGATACCTCTTCCCATCTGTTTACTTTCAACCTGTTTTTGGCCTGAAATCTAAAATGGATCTCCTGTAGAAAATATCTATCTGGATCATGGTTTTATATCCATTCAGCCAATTCATCTATTTTGATTGATAAAGGTATAAGTCTATAAGTTCTTTCATCTCTCTTCTTATGGTTCTGCTTCTCTCTCTCTTTCTCTCTCTCCCCCTCTGTTCTTTTCTTCTTTCTAGTAATTACTTCAGTATTAATCATTACAGAAAAATAGAAAACACATTGAAGATGAGGTTTTACTAAAAAATATGGGGCAAAATGTCCCCAAATCTTCTTCCATTTTTTTCAAAACATAAGCATTTATTATTTTCTGTATAAATAACTTTATAATATTAATAGAAATCAAAAGAAAATACATCTGTGATTCCACCAGTTAAATGGATCAAACAAGACAATACAGCTAAGAGACAATTAGTTTTTAAGTTCCAATTCCCCCGCTCACTAGCATTGCGATCTGCAGTGCTCAGCTTCGCTGAACTTCAGTTGTACTCCTATGCAGAATGAGCATAACAGCACCGACCTCCCACAGCTGTTATAAGCATTAAATGAAATAATGTGGCTGAAAGTACCTCGTAACTGTAATTTACTGGGTACTTCGGTTGTAATTATTTTCATCTTATATTTTATCTTCCTGCTCTCATGTGAATGCATACAGACCTTTCACAGCTCTGACTGCTGTAAACACAAGTTCAGTTCATACCTTGCCTCTTCTCACAGGTTCGCTTGCCTGTTGCTCTGCCCTTACTGCCATGTTTTAATTATTATTATTTTATGATACAGTTCTATAGGCTCTGGGATTTCCCTTCACCTTTTCCTTCATTCCCTCTGTCTCTCTGATTCCCCCCCCCATATTATTATAGTAGTATAATCCACCATAAACAACCCTAAATCTGTCATTCTTTCTGTTTACCGAGATATTGTAGATATGGACAATGGTAGAGATTCCATCATCCTGCTGTCAAGATTTATTTAACAGTTTTATTGGGAGTCCATCTTTGATTTGGAAGTAGAGATGCATATGGCATTTTTCTTTACATCTGGATATGATAGCCCGTATTACACACTCTATAACCCATAAAATAAAATCAATGATAGGAAGAAAAATAGGAAATTTACCACATCATGAAGTGAAGTAACACGCTACTGAATGACTAATGTATCACTGAGGAAATGAAAAATAAAATGAAAAACCTTCTTGAAGAAAATGACAATACTATATAACCCATGAGTCAGTGAAGAAATTAGTAAGAGAGTCCAGCACAGTAGCCTAGCAGCTAAAGTCCTTCCCTTGCACATGCTGGGATCCCATATGTACACCAGTTCATATCCCAGCTGCTCCACTTCCCATCCAGCACCCTGCTTGTGGCCTGGGAAAGCAATAGAGGATGGCCCAACACCTTGGGACCTGCACCTATGTAGGCGGCCTGGAACAAGCTCCTGGCCCCTAGCTTTAGATCAACTCAACACTGGCCATTGCAGCCACTTGGGAAGTGAATCAATGGATGCAAGATCTTTCTCTCTGTCTCTCCTCCTCTCTGTATAGTTGACTTTGCAATAAAAATTAAAATAAAATCTAAAAAAATTAATAAAAAAACATTTTTGAAGAAATGAAAATAAAAGAAAAATATCAAAACCCATGAGAAGTACCAAAAACAGTATTGAAAAGCCTGGTGCTCTTATATTTTGCATTAAGTTTGCCTTGTATCAGAGAGAATGTAGGAGGCTTGTCCTTTGTGAATTGACTTATTTCACTTAGCATAATGGTCTCTAGTTTGGAACATTTGGTTGCAAATGGTAGAATTTCATCCTTTTTAATGGCTGAATAGTATTCCATTGAGTAGATGTAGCATTGCTTCTCTATCCACTCCTCTTTGGATGGGCATCTGAGTTGTTTCCATATCTTTACTCTCATCATTTTTGAGGGTTACATACTGTCTTGAGCGACTATATCAAAATACATTAAACTATTTCCCAATGGTGGATAGTGCTTACGTTTCTGCAGTTTTGCTACATAGGTGACAAAAATGAGAATCTTTTAATGGTTTGTAACTTTTTAACATCAACAGTAATCTTTAAATTCTGTGTCTAGAAGAGTCAAAGAGGCTCTGAGACTGAATAGCCAAAGTCAGGCTTGCTATCAGTTAAGCTTTCATAAGGCAGAGCAGTTTTGCCACCAACGATAGTACCTCAGGACTGATAAACAGTGCTGTGTGGACCTGTAACTACAGAAAACAAATAAGGGGCCAAAACAGTGATTTTTCAACGTAACTTTGAGAATTACTATGTATGTTAATGGATGCATATGCTCAGAGACCAGGCTAGATATAAACACAACTTTTAAACATCACATACCAAAGTTCCCATTCAAAGAAATTACAACTCAAAACTGTGTAATTGGATATAGAAACAAAGAGTAAAGTCACAAAGAGTCTAGAGATGGACTTGGCACCATCAGAGGTGTTGCCAGGAAGTCTTTTCCAGAAAGGGGCATATTTGAAGGAGCAAACAAGGGAGAACCCAGTGCCAAGAATCTCTGGGTGAAGGAAAGATTAGGAAAACAATAGCAGAGAAGTTAAGTAAAAGGAGTTTGAATGGAACCACAGGGAATGCAACTTCTTCAAAGTTGTCTCAATAGGAGAGATCATGTGGAGTGGAGCGAAATGACCTCAGTTTTTCAAAGGCAAGAAAATCTAATGGTGTCTGAGTTCAGGAATAGGAAGTAGATACAGAGGAATATCTTCTGACCACCACACAGATCTGAAGGGCAGTCATATTCTCTTCCTTGTAATTCAACGAAGAAGTAATGGGAGTATATGCAATCAGGGTGCTGCCTTCCTGGCTAAGATCTTGAAAAGTCCCCTCTTTGCTCTCAGGATGGAGTCTGACTCCATGACACAGTTTACAAAGCCGTGACAGTTCCGAGTCCTGTCAGCCGTATCAGCCATGTTTCTTCCCACCCCGGCGTTCAGGGTCAGAGCTCCTCCTTTCAGGTAGCTGAATGATGTGTACCGTCTTCTTCATCCAAACCTTTGCACAAGCTATTTTTTCTGCTTGTAAACCCCTTCCTTCCCATCTTCTTCATCATAGCTGATTTATACAGGCCTTAACTTAGATACCACTTTCTCTTGAAGTATAGATTTATGCTTTCTTAGGCATTCTGTGCATACTTTTTGGTGACACTGTCCTCCTTTTTTGAAACTATTTACTTTCCTGTTTCTTCTATAACCTGTGAGCTAAGAAAAGGCAGCAATAGGTTCAATGTAACTGTTCAATGGCTATCCTCGCTGTACATGCGTGGGGAGCCCATATGGGTGCTGGTTTGTGTTCAAGTTGCTCCACTTACAATCCAGCTCTCTGGTGATGGCCTGGGTATACAACAGAGGATGGCTCAAATCCTTGGAACCCTGCTCCTTTGTAGGAAACCTGGAGGAAGCTTCTGGTTCCTGGCTTCGGATCAGCTCAGCTCCAGCTGTTGCAGCCACTTGGAGGAGTGAACCAGTAGAGGAAATTTCTGTCTTTCTCTCTGTCAATCAGACTTTCCAATAAAAATAAATATTTTGTTCTATAAAAAGATCAAGGATCACATTTGCATTCCCCACTATTGACTCTTTAACGCTTGGCATAGACATTTGATAAATATTTTCAGTGAAATAATTTGGAAGTGCAAAGGAACCAATTCATAAAGAGTGCATGATACATGGCAAGATTTGCTTTAAACATAGTGAGCAGGACAGACACGGTCCTTGCTCAACGTTGGGTCTAACGTTTAGTTTAGTGAATCAAACGGAAAGATACATAAGGCATTTTGGAGACAGACATTTGAAATAACAAATATTAGTTAAAATATCCACAATCCCTTTGAATACCTGGATTCAATTTCTAGCTACACTGTCGTGACTCAGCTCCCTGCTAATGCAAACCCTGGGAGGCAATGGTGATCGCTCAGGATATTATGTTCCTTCCACCAGTATGGGAGACCCTGATTTAGTTCCCAACGCCTGACTACACGTTATTTGTACAAACCCAGTCCTATTTGTAGGAGGAATTTGGGGAGTGAAATGACACATAGGAGCATATTCTCATTCTGTTCCTATATCTTTCTCATAAATAAATAAAAATAAATAAATAAATAAATAATTTTCCTTTTAAAGCAAAGATGCTGGCATAAGTGTCTTATGAGAGGCTTGGGAAGTCCATCAGTGTGGACTAATGAGGCATGTCTTATAAATTAGGAGGAATATGAAGGAAAATGCCTTTTGATAGAAAGCCAAGATTTAAAGAGCCTATCATAAGATAGCAACGGCATCATGAGGGTGATCGTAGAAGTCCTGTAGCTGTCTCCTTTCCATCAGTCAAGCAAAAGTTTGTGAAGTTAATTCTAGCTAGACACAATAGTTGGATGCATGGAGAGGGTTATGTGGATGGTTTGAAAAGTCCAAATTTTATGCATGGCAGAAACCATGGAATGCTTCTTTTGTAGATGATGACAAAATTGTAAACATGTCCTTTCAAGTAATGCTTTCCCAAAGTCACTCCAAAGGGGCTTGCTTGGCATTATAGTGGCTATCTCCAACCCTGGAGACATCCAGACCTAGAGAACACAATGGACTTGGCACAAAATCAACCGAATATTTTAAAGTTCTTGTATTTATTCCTCCACAAATGAAACTTTCGTAGCACATGATGAAGACATTTATCCACAGCTAACTTACTTATTGGCAACTAAAACAAAAATTAGCTGATCCCCAAAGACAATTTTGCCCTTTTCTACATGTTTTAATAAATCATCCAAATCAGTCTGCAAACTTTGGGAGAAGGCAGCACATTTGCTTTTTAAAGTTGTATTTATTTTTATTGGAAAGTCAGCTATACAGACAGGAGGAGAGACAGAGAAGATCTACCTGTTTATTCACTCCCCAAGTGGCCTCCCTGGCCAGAGCTGCTCTGATCCAAAGCCAGGAGCCAGCAGCCTCTTCCAGGTCTCCCATGCGGGTCCAGGGTTCCAAGGCTTTGGGCCATCCTCTACTGCTTTCCCAGGCCACAAGCAGGGAGCTGGATGGGAAGTGGAGCAGCTGGGATATGAACTGGTGCCCATATGGGATCCCAGTGTGTGCAAGTCAAGGACTTTAGCTACTGAGCTAATGTACTTGGTCCCAGCACTTGCTTTTCATATCCTCACATTCTTCCTGAGCAGTCATTCTCATGTAGGGCCTGTGATGGTCCTCTTGAGACTGTCTTCATGACCCTGTGATTTCTAGCTTCTTAAGGACTGGTGCTGTGTGCGTTTTTGCCAGACCACAACAGGAAACAATCTTTACAGTTTGTTGTTATTTTTGTTTCAAAATCAAAAGTTCTGGAACGATTTCAGAAATAGGCCCTTAACCAAGGCAATGTTTCTATTGTAATACAGCCTAACAGGTATGGTTCTCATGAGCACAGTCCTGCTCCCTCCTCAGATGCACATTTTAAGCTGGAGAAAGAGATTTGATTTGATTGGTCATGTTTCTATCACTCCCTCCTCCTGCTTTGAGAGATATGAGTGTGCCTGATACACTATACTGACAACCAAGATACGCAGCATCAAGAGTTCTGATGTTCTATGGAGCCAGCATATAAATCAACAAATCAATTACAGCATCTTCTGATTGCTGTTCCATATAAATACTATGAGGTAGATATTATGATTTTCTTTCCATTTTATGAATGAGGAAGTAGGTCAAATAATTTGCCCAAGATCAGACAGAAGTAGAAAATTGCCCTTTTAACACAGGACTGAAATGAAAGATTATCAGCTTTCCTAAGAAGCATCATAACTCAAAATTTTCAGTGGTGTCATGGGCTTGCAGATACCACAATTGAAAGAAATTCCAAGACATCATCTAATTGATGCTTCTCTCCAAAAATGAGAAAACAGGTTCAAAATGGGTACTATGATTTGACATAGGTGATGCAGAATGTGATTGACAAGAACAAAAGGGATCTTTTTCAGTCCCACAGAGGTCCTTCCTAGGAAAGCACTCCCCTCCCCGAGCCATGTTGCTTAGAGGCAGACGAAAACACAGCAAGCAGCCCAGGCTCTTACCTACCAGTCGGCCCAAGGTTCATCTTTTTCTCTTTTGTCCTTTTTTTCTTCTATTTTCTTTCGTTTTCTTTTCCTTTTTAAAAAAAGATTTATTTATTTTTATTGGAAAGGTAGATTTACAGAGAGAAAAACAGACAAAGAAAGATCTTCTCTTTGGGTCACTCCACAAGTGGCCGCAACAACTGGAGCTGAGCATATCTGAAGCCAGGAGCCAGAAGCTTCTTCCAGGTATCCCACGTGGGTGTAGGGTCCCCAGGTTTTGGGTCATCCTTCACTACTTCCCCTGGCCACAAACAGCAAGCTGGATGCAGCAGCTGGGACATGAACTGGTGCTGACATAGGATCCCGGCAAGTTCAAGGTAAGGATTTTAACCAATGAGTACCACACTTGGCCCCCAGGGCTCATCTTTTTCTCACAGGCATCTATGGCCTGAAAATTGTGAATCTGGGTTGGAAAAATTCATGCCATCAACTTCTAATTGAATTTACAATTTTCCCTATGTAACGAGTGTGATTAATAAACCACAGTAATATCAACAGCATTAGTGATATGTTATTAAGACAAATTTTGAATCATACTAGAGATGTGGAATATAATTCAAAATAACATCTATTCTAATTCTTCTAAAATTATAATACTTGTTCATAACACCTTGATAAAGAAGTACATATCAGGGCCCAGCGTGGTGGCGCAAGTGGTTAAGGTCCTCGCCTTGCATACCCGGGATCCCATATGGGCACCGGTTCTATCCCAGCAGCCCCGCTTCCCTTCCAGCTCCCTGCCTGTGGCCCGGGAAAGCAGTCAAGGACGGCCCAAAGCTTTGGGACCCTGCACCCGCGTGGGAGACCCGGAAGAGGCTCCTGGCTTCGGATCGGCATAGCATCGGCCGTTGTGCTCACTTAGGGAGTGAATCATCGAAGGAAGATCTTCCTCTCTGTCTCTCCTCTCTGTATATCCGCCTTTCCAATAGAAAAAATAATAAAAATAAATCTTTAAAAATAAAGTACATATCAGTATATCAGAAGTTGGAGAAAAATATTTCAATGTTACTGAGTTGTATAATCTTCCATATTTTATTTTATGCACTTAAAGATTTCTTTTTTCTAATACAGGTCTATAGGCTGCACCACATTGTCAAGGGGGTCAATGTAGAATACATGGTTAGACCTACCCTACAGTAAACAAGGCTCTCAAGACAATGCCAACCTCTGAAATAATGCAGGTATCATCAGCACAGCTGGACAGCTCAGAGTTATTCTAAACAATTGGGCACTGCCGGCTTGGTTCAAGAAAGAAACAGCAGCAATACTGAGGGAATTGGCATCATGTCACTAGGCAACAGCAAATCTCAAGCAAAACTTCAATCCTAGAGCATGTCAGCATGCTCCAGAGGGAACCAAACAATAGGCTAGCAAGAAGACTATTTAAGAAAATAATCCTAAGCCATCATAGAATCCTCAGAAGCAAGGAAGCAAATGCTGTACCTCCCAGTCTAATCAACGGCCTGCAAGCGCCCACGAAAACACTGGTGCAAGAGTCTGAGTACAAAGGCCAAAGAATATGTAGTTCTGATGTTCAAAGGCAGAAGAAGGGTGTGTCACTCTGAACAGTGGCGAGAGCTATCTCCTGACTCCCACCTTGTCACCTCCCTATGGACCCTTAGCACATTGTAACTTGATGGTGCTCATCTACAGTGAGTGTCTTCCTCACTCAGTCCAGACTCACATGTCAATCTTCTCAGGAAATACCTTCACAAATTGTCTCCCAAATCATGTTTCATCAATCACTAGGTATCTCTCACTGTTATCACACTGACACTCAAAATTAACCACCATAATTATGCCTCTTATTAACCATATGTGTTTGTTCCACTGTCTTCCGGGTTGTGTTATCATTGGCCAGTATAGAGTGGGTTTCTCCCTCACTGGCCAAAGACAAAGCCAGTTTTTTTTATTCTAACAGCAAATGATTGGCCTTGTATTTATGCAAAATGCTAGACATCAAAATAATTTATCTAAAACATGGGGATGGGTCAGCATTGAAGCACGGAAGGCAAAGTCACCACCTGCAGCTCCAAGCATCCCTTATGGAAGTCAGCTTCAGTCCCAGCTTCTCAGCTTCAAATTCAGTTCCTTAATGTACCTGAAAATACATTAGACTATAGCTCAGATTATTGGGCCCATGTACCATGTGGGGCACCCAGAAGAAGGTCCAGGCACCTGGCTTTGGATGTATCCAGCTTCAGCTGCTAAGTCCATTTGAGGAGTGAATCAGAAGATGGAAAATCTCTCTGCCCTCCTCTTGTTTTATCACTCTGATATTTGAATAAATAAACCTTTAAAATTCTACAAAGAAAAAAGCCTATAGGGGTTGGCATTCTGACACAGTGGGTTAAACTTGCTTGCCACATCAGCTTCCCATTTCACAGTGCCAGTTCAATTCCTGGCTGCTCTGCCTCTGCTCTAGTTTCCTTATAATGCTCTTAAGAAAGCAGCAAAGCACCTGGGCCACTGCCACCCATGTGAAAAAAGAAAAGGATGGAGTTTCTGGTTCTTGACTTTGGCAAGACCCAGTCATGGCCATTGCAGCCATCTGAGGAATAAATAAGTAAGCAAAAAAAAAATTTTCTCTCTCTCTCTCTCTCTCTCTCTCTTTCTCTCTCCCTCTCTTCCTCCTTGCCGCCATCCCTCCCTTCCTCCCTTTCTCTTTTCGTCTCTCTCTCTCCCCTTTTCTTTCCCCTCTCTTCTACCCTCTTTTCTAAATAAATACAGCTTTTTACAAAAAAAAAAAAAAAACACATTGAAAGACAGCTTTTTGACCTGTGGTTAAGATACTGGTTGGAACATCTGCATTCCACAGAATAATGCCTAGGTTAGTTTACTGGCTCCATTCCCCAAGCCAGCTTCCTGCTACATCCGAAGAGGAGCAGATGACAGCTCAAGTACTTGGATCCCTTCCACACATGTTCTAAACCTGGACTGAACTTCAAGATCTAGGCTTGGGTTTAGGTCAGCACCAGCTTTTGCATGCATCTGGAGAGTGAATCAGTAGATGGTATATTTGTCTATTTCTATCCCTCTGCCTTCCAAATATTAAAAGTCAATATCAATCCATGCCCTGTGAAAATTTTCCACCAGTATTGGACAATAGGGGTGGGTGGGTTAGAGGAATGCACTGAATTCTGGATTACTGAAATGCTTTACTAACACCTTGTCTTTTACTGCTTTCTCCCTTTGACTCTGCTGAGCCTGTACACAGTGCAGCTGGTCACTGGAACAGAAACAGGGCATTGTTTTTGATGAACTTAGAACCAAAAAATAGGATCCAACTTTGCACCATTGCAGGAAAGCCACCACCTATGATGCCAACATCCAGTATGGGCACTGGCTCGTGTCCTAGCTGTTCCACCTGTGACCCAGTAAATCCTGTTAAAGGCCTGGGAAAAACAGTGGAATATGGCCTAAGTATTTGGTTCCCTGCTACTTATGTGGGTGACCTTAACAAAGCTCCTGGCTTCTGAATTCCTGAATTCTGCCTGGCCCACCCTGGTCATTGTGTTCATCTAAGGAATGACCAGAGATGGAGGATCTGTGTGTGTGTGAGTGTGCGTGTATGTGTGTGTGTGTGTGTGTGTGAAAACTCTACCCTTCAAACAAATGAATATTTAATAAAAAATGAAAAATATACATTCTGTAGCATCCTTGCTGAACTTTACTTTTTTGGTCATTTTAAACCAAAAAGTAACACTTAGTTGACTGATACGCCGATTCTATGTGTATCATTTACCAGGGACCTGCCTTTATATACACAATTTCTTCATCTGGACAGAAAACATCACAATTTTCATATGGAATGACAGGAACAACAGTCCCTATAAAATAAGAGGAATGGTAGTTTGTACAGTACTTCACAATCATCATCTCCATCTCAATGACTCTGTTTGTGGGGGACAGTTTTAGGTCTTGGGTTGATAAGGAAACAAAATCACCTGCCTTCCCCAAAGTACCATGGGCAGCCAAGAAGCAAAACTAGCACTTGGTTTGGATGTAGATCTTCTCACATTAACTCTTTTCACATCACTCAGCATGATTTGTAGGCTTATTTGTAGTCCTAAGAAATTTATAACCCTTGCCAATATTCTTGCTGAATTATGGTCTTTTTACTTGTTGGACTTTTTATTTAGGGGAACACTAAACGTTTGACAATAATTTTTAAATGTTAGTCCAAACAATTTAAAAAGATATTTCTGAGAAAGAGAACAACAAAATTTTGTTTCTCTGATAAGTATCATTATATATACCTAGTGACATACTTTAAAATGAAACTAGAAGTCAGCTATCCTCACAACTAGATTTCAGCTTTAACATCCTTTTCCACCTGAGCACAGACAGAGGATCCTAATAAGCCACTGAAGGCTGAGGCACAAAGAGATAACAGGCTCCAGATGCAAATCCTTTTGGAAAGCAGAGAGCTGGCTTTCCCTTGCTTGAACCTACTGGCCAGCAAAGGAATTCGTGCTCTGTTTCAAGATTTACAAAATGCGCAATTGTTGAGATCCCAGAAAATGCTAAATTGACTGGAAAAGATTTTAGGACTCTCTCAGGAAGGAACTCAAAAATTGAATGACAGGAGTAATTAATGGATACATTATTAAAGGGCCCTTCTAAACATTGTATGTGTAGCAAAGTTTCCCAAAGCATTACAATGGCTAAGAATACACCTGTGAGCACCACAAGTGAAATTATGGGAGCCAGCTGATCACCTGCCATTTAGAGTAAACAATTGCCCAATTGCATACTTAATTGCATATTTACATATGTCTTCAGTGCATGCAAAAGAGGAGGTCATTAGAAGCCATGACCATGAACCTCGTTATCAAATTATCAAGTCTTTCTATATAGCAACTGAAAAAAGACCTGCAAGTTAGCAGCTTTTTTGCCACTCTTACTGCAGAGACCAGTCATCACAGTAACATAGAAAGAGGTGAGGGGGAGGCAGAGCTCCTCTTTCAGTGGTATGACTCAGACTTCTGCCATGCTTAGCCTCCACGGGGCTCCTTCACTGCAAGAGAAGTGGCCTGAACACATCCTCTGGGGAAGCAGACAGAGTTGGCTATTCCCCATCTTTATGCTTGGAATAAAACATGATAATCCAACATATCCAAAGTTTGATCTGATCATCCAAAGCAGTCCTTCCATTAAATACATTGAAGGGGGGTAGTTGCTCTACATTGCTGTATCTGCCAGTGGAGCTGCCTGGCAAAGTCCTCATGTAAGGCTGGCCTTAAAAATTCCTTCTTTATTATCACCAAAGGAATTGCAAAAAGGGCTTCTCTTGCTTATGTGACTCAGAGTAATGGTCAAACATATCTGTTACTCATATAGCTCATGTCTGTTCAATCTGGCAAATCAGAATTTAGAAATGCAGTGGAGGGTGCTTGCCAAACATGAATAACCATCGCTCATTTATTTTCCAGATGACGAAACAGAGGGAAACATAGAAGTGTCTTGCTTGAGGTCACACAGGAAACTTGAGGTAGGACTGACACAAGATTCCAGGCCTTCTGGGACAGTGGGCAGGACACCACCTGTTCACCAATTGCTATGTCATACAAATTGCACACAGATAATTCCATAAGTAAACATGAAGTATATGTGATGGATCCTTCACAGAACCAAGACAAGTCATTCCTGGTCTCTCCTCTGATCAAAATCTGCCCAAGGGGGAATCCTCCAATATACTTCAATTCTGATTATTCCCTGGCAGATGAAATTTCCTAACCCTGTGTTGTACCAGAGTTCCTAAAGTTAATGGAAAATACACATGCATTAATGACAGTTGGAGAGGGCAGTATTTTGTGGCTGGCCAAGCCATAAAAATCGAGAATCTTCTCTGGGTGTAAACATAAAACTCCTCTGGGAACATGTCTGAAGGAAGAGTGTTTTTGTAATACTGAGTTTAAAAATCTAAATTTCATTTTTCTGAACCACATAATTGTGGACTAACACATAACACATAAAATAAAACAGCACTTTATGAAGACTTATCCTATAGTCCAAGCATTTCCCCACTCATTATTCATTATTTAATATGGACACTTCTAGCCACAAATTTCTAAAGTTTATTCAATACCTTTCATGTGCTTTACAAGGTCATTAGAGAATTTATTTGCTCTTCCCCTTACAGATTGGAAGGTGGGCAGTGATATATGAGGTTTCACATTTTATTTATTCACCAAACTGTTCCAGATGTGATCCCATCATTTATCCACTGACACATCAAACCTGCTGGGTGCCCTGCACACTGACCTCCTCTCCACATTTGCTTTCATGCTCTTAAAGTTATAGCTGGGCTCACCTCCATAGGAAGACAAGAGAATTGCTGTTAGGGGAAAGTTGCTGGTGGGAGGGAGACGATCGAATTTTTCAGTCATAAAAAAATTAATTGCTTGGCTACAATTTGGAAACGAAATCCAGGTGGAAAAATGGACCCAATACCATTTCCCTCAACCATTCCTTCCCACTTGTGTCCTCCAAACAGGGCTACAGACCTCGGGTCTGGAGTGTGCAGGCTCTGACTAAATGGCAGTGAGCAGGTACTAAATCATTTTCCCCCTCTCCGAGTGATTTGTCACCATAATAAGCATTCTGACGGTGATAGACCTTTTTATTACTGCACACTGTTAAGCAGGCAGGAGGCTTCAATGTACTCCTGACACAGTTAAGGGAAAATAATTACCCCATGCAGACTTTTTAAAAATCGATTTAACAGAAAGAGTTATATTTAAGCCCAAGTACTTATTTAGTACAAAACATAAAACATCGTTAGCTTTGTGCAAAAAAGGGTAATGGTGACTCATTCTATGACACTATGTTTATTCCTTGAGATACAATCCACACTTGCCCAACAGTGTCCCAGTGTAGTTTTTGGTGGAGGCAGAGATGAAATGGGGGATTCTCTTTATGATGTCAGTTCCACATACATCAACTCTCAAACCTGACACTACCATCTAATATTTGAAAAGGATTTTATAATTTACGAAAGATATCATATGAATTATCCCATATGACCACCACAACAGCGTTATGAGGCTTTTGGGAGACAGACAAAGACTGATAAGAGATCATAAAAAGCATAGTCAAACTTCGATATACACAAAGTATTGTTTACAAGACACCCCAACACACACACACACACACACACACACACACACACACACCCCCCAAAACCCATCAATGCCCAAGACTCTGAAATACTGTGGTATAGCATTTGTGAAAACAAGCCAAACTCCAAAAATCTGTTCATCTCCCTGAATGCTTTAAATCACCCAAGATTACTTATAATATCTAATACAATGTCAATATTATGTTAGATAGTTTTTATACTGTTTTATTAAGGGAATAAAAAGTTTAAAAACATTTACATGATCGGTACAGAGGTAATTTTTAAACAAAAATCTCCTATCTACAATTGGTTTGAACCAACAGAGATGGAACTTAGAAAGATGATTATATGTAGATTTAGCAATGTAGCTAGAGCAAACATATTTTAACCCATTTCATGGGGCATGCTTGTACTAAAACATTATTATTTATTTGAAACAAATTTATTTGAGTGTTCTGTATTTTACCTAGGCACCACAACAATGGAGAGACTCCAAAATGAGAAGTTCTAAATCATTCTTGGTGAATTGACTAGGAAGTTGTGCGTAAATTTTCCACAATCCCATATGACTAAATGACAGAGCTAGGAACTCAAGTCATTTCTAATGTGTCGATGGCATCTTGGCTGATATTTAAACTCTCCCTTGTCTCCCCAACTTCTACTCAGGACCATAGCAAGAAGAATTGGCACATGTTGTGGTTCAGTGACTGAAAGCAATATATTCAGGCCAATTCTGTGGAAAGCAATTCTTTCAGATCTCTCAGGTTGCTACACTTAATGAAGAGCAATGACCAAAAGGCTAACCTTATCTGTCATTGCACATACTTAGCCCTGGACTCAGGAGTGGCCAACCACAGTATCCAAAGGAATGCTTATTTTAAAGTGGGCATAAGAAAACAAACATAAATACAGAATCATGCACCAAAATACAAGATGGCTTTGTGATTCTACTGGGAGTAAACACAAAGCTGCATCATGTTTAATGTTCATGAAGTTGGGGATGAGAAAGAACATCTCATAAACTCTTAGTGAGATTGTAAATCATTTGCATCTTAATTAGTGTAAATCTGACACTAGCTATGTAAATTTAAACCTCACATAGTATTTGATTTAACAGTTTCTTAACTATGACACTAAAAGCACAAGTGACTACAAAGATTCATTGTATGTGTCAGTTTGACTGAGGTAAATGATGCCCCGGTAGTTTACTCAACATTGTTTCCAAGTGTGTCTGAGAGATTGTTTTGAGAAGAGTTTAGATCCATATGCCAAGTGAAAAAAAAATTACCCTCACCTTTGTGAGTGGTAATGATCCATCCATGAAAGATGTGGTTTGAAAAAAAATGTAGAGAAAGGACATATTCCTTCTCTCTCTCTCTCTCTCTCTCTCTCTCTCTCTCTCTCTCTCATTTGGACTAGTACATTCACTTTATCCTGACCTAAGACAAAGATGCTCCCTGTTCTTCAACCTTTGCTTTGGGTTTTCACTGCTCCTTACATCAGTATCCTTACCAGTCATCAAGTCTCTGGAATTAAATTGGGATCTGTATCATTTTTCCTGCCATCCGCCTTGCTTGGGTCTTGACTGCAATTTATAACATAATTTTCCCTGGCCCTCAACATCCAGACTTGGATTGAAACTACAACTGAATCTCTTCTAGTTCTCCAACGTGCAGATGGTGTGCTACCTCTCAGTTTCCGTAACCATGTGAGCCAATCTTCATAACAGATCTTTCTAAATATTTGCATACACACTATTATCATTGTTCTCTGGAAGATGCTAATAAAAGGGAATCCATTTCCTTAGGTTTAAATCAAAGTATGTGACATTCTTTTTGCATTTTGATTTTTGTAGTTGAGTCTTTTCATCAAAAGTAAATGATACCAGGGTGATATAAATGTAAACTTGGAGATGCTAGATTGAGGAAATAAAAAAAGACATTTGGACGGGCTTACTCCACTGTGTCATGTTGTGGTTACATGATTAATCTTAAAGATAAGATATAACTTTTGGGGGATACTGTGTTTTTTTTAAGTAAAAGATGACTTCTTTGGCTTAGCTCCTCCCCTTGTATGTGCATGCATCTCATATGAATGCCGATTCATGTCCCAGTTGCTTCACTTCCCATCCAGGTCCCTGCTTGTGGCCTCGAAAAGCAGTTGAAGACAGTCCAAACCAGTGGAACCCTGAACCCACATGGGAGATCCCGAGGAAGCTCCTGTTCCTGGCTTTGGATTGGTTCAGCTCCAGCTATTGTGGCCACTTGGGGAGTGAGCCAGCAGACAGAAGAATTTTACCTCTGTCTGTACTTCTCTCTGTAAATCTTACTTTCCAACAAAAATAAATGTATCTTTAAAAAAAATAGATGATTGGATTTAACTAGAAAATATTGAATAATTTAAACCATTCTGCAAAGAGGGGGACAAAAAATTGCTGTTGATTATCTACAGTGTGTGAGGAAATCTCTCTGGCCGACTAGACTCTATTACACTGATCATGGATGCCACACCATGCATCAATCTACCACCATTATAGTCCTACTCTATCATCAGAAACTAGGGAAAGAGGTGTTAATTTACGAAATGGGAGAATACACAGGGCTTCAGGTTAATTTTTTTTTTCACTTTATATTGTTATTACCATTTTATGATGTAATTCCATAGGCCCTGGGATTTCTCCTACCCTTTCTCCAAATCCCCTCCCCCACACTGATTTCCCCTATTTCATTACAATACTATAGTTCTTCATAAACAGCCATAAGTCCATCATTGCAAGCATGGACAATGGCAGAGAGTCCAGCAGCCTATTGTCAAGATATAGTTAACATGGGCCCAGCGCGGTGGCGCAAGTGGTTAAGATCCTCACCTTGCACACCCGGGATCCCATATGGGCACCAGTTCTATCCCGGCGGCCCCACTTCCCTTCCAGCTCCCTGCCTGTGGCCCGGGAAAGCAGTCGAGGACAGCCCAAAGCTTTGGGACCCTGCACCCTCGTGGGAGACCTGGAAGAGGCTCCTGGCTTCGGATCGGCATAGCATTGGCCATTGCGCTCACTTGGGGAGTGAGTCATCAGAGGGAAGATCTTCCTCTCTGTCTCTCCTCTCTGTATATCCGCCTTTCCAATAAAAAAATTTTAAAAAAAAAGATATAGTTAACAGTTTCATTGAGAGTCCACCTTGAAGGTCGAAGTAGAGATACATATTGCATTGTATCCTCACATCTAGACATGACGGTCACCATTACACAGTTACTATATATTACCCCAAAAGGAAAAACCACAAAACAAAATGAACAACTGGAAAATAGAAATTTCCAAAGCCAAGAAGTTAAATAACAGTCTACTGAATCACTAATATGTTGCTGAAGAAATGAAAAAGAAAATCAAAGATCTTCTTGAAGAAAATGATGCTACTGTATGATCTATGAGTCAGTGAAGAATTTAATGTGGGAAGAAAGTGTTTTGAGGAAATGAAACTAAAAAACATAAAAATCCATGAGATATGGTTTCTGCCTATCTTTGTTAGACAGATGTGTCTCCTGTAGACAACAAATAGATGGGTTTTGTATTTTTTTAATCCTGTCTACTGATCTATGACGTTTGATTGATGAGTTTAAGCCATTTACACTCAGGGTTAATGTGCATGGGTGGTAATTTGGTCCTTTCATTTTAGCAATGGGTTGTTCATTGATTTAATCTGTTGTCACTTTCCTGGGATGTTCTTCCCATTTGCCTTTGGTTTTGGTGGGTACTATTCCTCTTCTCTGTCAAGAGAACATCTTGAAGTATCATTTGTAGGGCAGATTTTGGAAGATGCATATTCTTTTAAATTTTCTTTACTGTGGAAAAATTTTATTTCATTTTCAGACAAAGGAAAGCTTGGATGGGTACATTATCTTGCACTGACAATTTTTTCTAATCTAAAAGATGTCACTCCATTCTCTTCTGCTCTGTAGAGTTCCCTGTGAGATGTCAGCTATGACTATGATTTGGGTTCCTCTATAGGTCAGCTGATTTTTTTGCACATGCATATTTAAGGATCTTTTCCTCATGTTCGACTGAGGAGAGCTTGATTATCATGTGTCATGATGAAGATCACTTTTGTTCAGCCCTGTTGGGAGCTTTGTGTCGCTCCTGGATGTTGTTTCCCAACTCTTCCTGTAGATTAGGGAAAATTTCCCTTGTAATTTTTAAACCCAGTTTCTCTTTATGCATATTCTGGGACTCCCATAACTATTATATTTGACCTTTTAATAGTGTTTCTTAATTTTTTTAAATATATTTTATGCTGAATTTTTAAGGATTTAGTTTATTTTCTTTATTTGAAAGGAGGATATACAGAGAGGAGAGACGGAGATGAAGATCTTCCTTCTGATGGTTCACTCCCCAAGTGGCCCCAACAGCTGGAGCTGAGCCAATCCAAAACAAAGAGACTCCTCCGGGTCTCCCACAGAGGCACATGGTCCCAACGTCTTTGGCCATCCTTGACTATATTCCCAGGCCACAGGCAGGGAGTTGGATGGGAAGCAGGGCCTCTAGGATTAGAATCAGTGCCCATATGGGATCCCGGTGCTTTCAAGGCTAGGACCTTAACTGCTACACTATTACACTATTTTGAATTTTGAATTATGTGATACAATTTCATATAGACTAGAATTCCCCCCCCCAAATTCCCTCTCCCGACAAATTTTCCCCATTTTATTACAATGGTGTTGTGCTTCATAACGAATCATAAGTGTATCAGTCTCTTATTTAAGTGTACCCCGACATTGTTGGTACAGACAATGTCAGACAGTCCAGTGTCCCATTGTCTACACATGTCCAACAGTTTAACTGGGAATCCATCTTTCGTCTGGAAGCAGGGATGCATGTTCCATTATACCCCTTCATGTAAATGATAGACCCCAGTGCTCCATCACTATACATTTTCATAATTGAGAAGCCATGAAAGAAGTTAAACAACTGGTATGAGTTAGAACAACCACCACCACAACAAGAAATTACAGTACCATGAAAACACATGCAACTGAATAACCAACACATGAGTGAAAAAAAGAAATACAAAAGTCTCTTGGGGAAAATGATGCCACCGTGTAATCCATGAGCCAGTGATGAATTCAACAAGAGAAAAGAACTTATTTGGAATAAACAAAACTGAAATAAAAACATCAAAACACCTGGGATGCAGCCAAAAAAAAGCAAGCAAGCAAACAAAAACAGTATGGATCAGATTATTGAAGTTGCACTTTCCATGCTGGTTTGCTTATATAAGAGAGCACATACGGTATTTGTTCTTTTGTGATTGACTCATTTCACTGAGCATAATGGTCTCTAGTTGGGACCTCCTAGTTGTAAATAGTATAATTTCATTCTTCTTAATAGCTGAATAATATTCCATGGAGTAGATGCACCACAGTTTCTTTAACCACTCTTCTTTGGATGCACATCTGGATTGTTTCCATGTCTTTGCTATTGTAGATTGTGCTGCTGCAAATAAAGGATTACAGATCCCATTCTCATATGCAGATTTCACTTCTACTGAGTATATTCCTAGGAGCAGGATATCTGGGTCATATGGCAGGTTTAATTGCAATTTTCCAAGCACTCTCCATACTGATTTCCACTGTGGTTGTACTATCCTGCACTCCCACCAGCAGTGAAGGAGGGAACCTTTCTCCCCACATCCACGCCAGCAGGTGTTGTTAGTTGAGTTCTGAATGAAGGCCAGTCTCACCGGAGCTAGGTGGTACCTCAAAGTGGTTTTCATTTATATCTCTCTGATGGCTACGGAGCCTGAGCATCTTTTCCTGTGTGTTAGCCATTTCCCCAATCAAAATAATAGACTCAGAACCTTAACCAAGAAAAGAGAGAAGACAGAACAGGTCAATCAACCATGTCAGTTATATGTTGGCAGTGAAATATGGGGCAAATAGAGACTCTATAAGGGACTATGTCAATCAGTAGATTCTTCAAAGACCTCATAGTGCTTGGAGTGGCAAGATTGGCAGTGATTCATAACTGGTAAACTATCAAAACCACTTGAGCAAGAACCTCGCAGCATACCCCACATGCGGGACCTGGGGAGAGTGGGAAATTGGGTGGGCCTTCTCCCTTAATACCCCCCTTTAAACATGAAGGAAACAATATGGAAATAATAGTCTTACCCACTTCCCTATAGCCCTTGAACCTTTTTACCCTAATTAACTATGTAAAGATTGTCAAAAATATAATAAAAAATAGGAAAAAAAGAAAGAAAAATGTCTGTTCATTTCCATTGCCAATTTTATCACAGGGTGTTGTTGCTTTGTTTTTTTGGGTTTTTTGTTTCGTTTTGTTTTGTTTTTTCCTGTCCCTGGGTTTCTGAAGCCCTTTGTAAATCCTGGATATTAGCCCTCTATCATTTGTGTAGTGTGCAAAAATTTTCTCCCATTCTGTTGGTTGCTTCTTCACTTTTTGTTTCCTTTGCTATACAAAAACTTTTTAGTTTGATATAATCCCATTTGTTCATTTTGGATTTGATTCCCTTTATTTTTGGCATCTTTTCTAAGAAGTCTTTCCCTATTCCTTTACTTGGAGTGTGCTTCCTATATTTTCCTTTAATGGTTTGATGGTTTTTGGGTGTAGATTTAGGTCCTTGATCCATTTAGAGTTGATTTTTGTATAATGTGACAGGTGTGGGTTTTGCTTCTTAATTCTGCAAGCTGCTATCCAGTTGTCCCAATAGCATTTGTTGAATAGACCAGACTTTTTGCCTGGATTATTTTCGGTTTTCTTGTCAAAGATGAGTTGACTATACATGTGTGGGCTCCCTTCTGGTGCCTCAATCTGTTCCATTGATCTTCTTCTCAGTTTCTGCACCAGTACCAGACTGTTTTGATAACCACTGCTCTGCATTATGTTTTGGGATCTGGAATTGTGATTCTTCCAGCTTGATTTCTATTTTTCGGGATAGCTTTAGCTATGTATGGTCTTTTGTGATTCCAGATGAACTTTTATAGTGTCTTTTCTATTTCTGAGAAGAATGTTGTTGGGATTTTCATTGGGAGTGCCTTGAATCTGTATATTGCTTTTGGTAATATGGTCATTTTGAGAATACTGATCCTGCCAATCCAGGAACATGGTAAGGTTCTCCATTTTTCAAGATCTTTTTCTATTTCCTTTTTTAATGTTTTATAGTTTTCACCATAGAGGTCTTTCACCTATTTAGTTAGCTTAATTCCTTAATTCCTTGGTATTTAAGATTCCTCTCCTCTATTTTAAAGGGTACTGTAGTTACAATTTCTTTCTCATTCATGGAATTATTTGTGTATACCAGTGCCATCAATTTATGTTCATTAATTTTGTATCCTGCTACTCTGCCAAAGCCTCTTATGAGTTCCAATAGTCTCTTGACTAAATCTTTTGATTCTCCTATGTAGAGAATCATGTCATCTGTAAATAGAGATAATTTCAATTCCTCATTTCCAATTTCTATTTCTTTAATTGCTTTTTTAGACTGTACTCGTCTCCTGAGCTCCCCACATGGACTCAGGTTCCCACCTGGCTGTCACAAGAGCTGAGCAGAGGCCACTGCTGGATGTCTGGCTGGCAATGGAAATGGGTTGCCACAGCCTGAGTTGCCACTCGCTGACCGCTGGTGGGTTTTTCTGTCCATTGCAAAACTGCTCTGCCACTGCCACCACTTTTCTGTGTCCAGAGGTCTCCAGATACCCCCTGCTTACTTCCTGACCCATATTTTCTCCCTGTAATCTGCTTCTTGCACTTTACCTTGTCTAAAGATTCTCCACCATATAAAACGTGTCTGTACCCTATGCCACCATCTTGCCTCTCTCATCTCTTAATTCTTGAATACTGTTTTTTAGTTTGACTCAGCTCTGCTTCCAGCTTGATTGTTTCTCCATTGTTACAAGACATATATCCCCATTTTGAGATTTTATCTTCTGCTGCCTCCTTCATTTTATTTTGAGACATTTCACTGAATTTTTAATTTGCTCTGTTGCAACCTTTATTACTAATAATTTAGCTTGATTTTACTTCAGTATAGCTATTTCCTGTGTGACATATTCCTTAAGTTCCTTGAACTCTTGTATTATATGTTTCTCATTGTTGAGAAGAAGCTTTGTAATAAGTGTTTTGAATTCTCTATCACCCATTTTCTCAATGTCTTCCTCAATTATCTCTGAGGTCCAAAATGGCTTTGGCTCCTTTGCAGGGGAGTCTTCAGTGATATTCATTGTCCTTTGTTTCTTGTTTTGCTCTTGGTCATTGTACTTCTGGTTAGCAGATTTTTCTCCTTATGGCAACTTTCTAAGTTATGTCACCCCCACAGGTCTATAATTTGATTTTACTTATTGCAGTTGGTACATGGCTCTTTGTATTCACTTATGCCACTCCCTCCAGCGAGTTTCAGCTCTGGGTTCTTATGTTAGACTTCCACCATTGTCTCTGATAGCCCCAGTACCTTGCTCACCAGTCTCTACCTCCTCCTGTGATCCCATGCTGTGTCTTGCACCATTGTCTATAGAATCTTTCTCCCACTTCTGGTTGAAGCAGTTCCCAGGATTAGGGAGTCACCAGGTAACCTATATAGATAGGTTGTTCATAGTACTGATCTTGCCACAATCTGTTGGCCATTAGATTTGAAGGCCCTACAGACCTATTTTGAGTTGTAAGATGCCAAAGTCGATATTATTTTCCCTGTGGGACCAGTGCAATGCACTGAGCTCAGTGAGTCCTCTCCCAATTCAGCACATGCATAGCTCACTGTTGTCCCTGCCTTCTCAAAGCTGTTTCCACACTGTACAAAATGGCACCTGATGTGCTGTTGGTGGAGTTCTTGATCTTTTGGCTGTCAGGTCTGGGGGCTACCTGAACCTATCTTGGGTGGTTCCACATCATTGCAATTCATTGAGCTAGAAATGAGTCCACTCCCTGATTAGTGCATGTACAGTCCTGTTGTATAGCCTTTGCCTCTCTACAAAATGGGGCTCAATTCAGTTTTAGTGTGTATCTGGTCTGTGAAATCCACCCTATTTCCACACTACCTCTTTAGGATCTGTTGCTCTTTCTCTCTGTTCCTGCTCAAATTAAACAGACCAACAGGATGGGCAGTTCTTTGTCTGGGTTTACCTCCTGAGCTCCTGGTGTCTCCCTTTCCCATCTGGTTGCTGGTGGAGCTTTGGCCACAGGTCGAGTTCAAACCACTGCTTACTGAATGTCACTGGGTATCTTGTCATTGCAAGACCACACCATTGTCCTTGCTGCTTTCCCATGTCTGTCAGTTTCCAGGTGCCCCTCTGCTGTCATTCTGTCCTCTCCTGTTTCCTGGAATTTACCCACTCTGCTTCACTCTGGCTAATGATTCTGATTCTCCGTCTGTTTAAACATGTCCTTATCCTACCTCACCCTCTTTGAGATAGATCAGATTATGATTTAACTTTTCTAGCCCTCCGTTTCCTGTTCTGTATCATGGGGATTGATGAAAATGCTTGTTTTATATTTCACAGAACTGTTATAATGCTAAAAGTAAAGATAACAGAGGACAAAAATTGTTGTCAAAGAAGAAAAAAAGCACAATGCTGACACCTCGTACTCTAGTAGTAAGGTGAAGAAAGGACTTTAAAGATATGCATTAAGTGAGGAATTTACTGCTCTCACCATCTTAGAAAATTACTCCATTGGCTTAAAAATATCTTAGTTGGGAAAGAAGAAAAGAACATAGTTTGTCTACTCATCAGTTGAAAATGAGTACAAGATACATGTCTGAGTCTATCTTATCCCAAAGATAGTATACCTAAATCTGGGAAATTATAAGTAAAAATTATTTATTTTGGTTCACAACTCTGAAGATAGAAAATCTAGTATGTGATGGTTCCATCTCGTGATAGATACACGTTGCTTCAACCCATGGTGAAAATTTGAAGGGCAAGTCATTACACAAAGTGAAAATTAGGAATTCCCACAGCAACTTACAAAATTCCCAAAGAAAACCATTAATGAATGATCTGTCTGATGATTTTTTGAATTCTATTGGCTAGGATTTTGTTGAGAATTTTAGCATCAATGTTCATCAGAGAAATAGGTCTGTAGTTTTCCTTCTCTGATGGTTCTCTATCCGGTTTTGGGATTAAGGTGATGTTGGCTTCATAGAATGAGTTTGGGAGGGTTGCTTCCTCCTCTATTGTTTTGAAGAGCTTGTAGAGGATTGGGGTTAGTTCTGTTCGGAATGTTTTGTAGAATTCTGTAGTGAAGCCGTCTGGGCCTGGGCTTTTTTTCGTTGGGAGATCCTTGATGACTGTTTCAATCTCTACCTCGGTTATGGGTTTATTTAATTCTGCAGTTGCCTCCGGACTGAGTTTTGGTAAATGGTGGGAGTCCAAGAACTTTTCTATTTCTTGGTGGTCCTCAAATTTGTGGGAGTACAGTTCTTTGTAGTAATTTCTAATTATTTTCTTAATGATTGCAGTGTCTGTTGTTATGTTGCCTTTTTCATCTTTAATGCTGTTGATTCTCACTTTCTCTTGTTTTTTTTTTGGTCAATCGGGCCAGTGGAGTGTCTATTTTGTTTATTTTCTCAAAAAACCAACTTTTTGATTTGTTGATTTTATGTATAGTTTTTTTGATTTCTATTTGGTTTATCTCCTCCCTTGTTTTGATGATTTCTTGTTTCCTATTGTGCGTGGGACTCTTCTGCTGCTGTTTTTCCAGATCCTGGAGGTGTGAGGTTAGTTCCTGTATTTGGCGTCTTTCTTGGGCCTTGACATCCGGATCAAGTAGGATTCATCCCTGGAATGCAGGGATGGTTCAACATTCGGAAATCCATAAATGTTATAAACCATATCCAAAAACTGCAAAACAAGAACCACATAATAGTTTCAATAGATGCAGAAAAAGCTTTCGACAAAATCCAACACCTCTTCATGCTAAAAACTCTAGCCAAAGTAGGCATAGATGGGAAAATCCACAACATAATTAAAGCAATTTATGAAAAACCCAACGCCAGTATCATACTGAATGGAGAAAAGCTAGAACCCTTCCCACTGAGATCTGGAACAAGACAAGGGTGCCCACTATCACCACTGCTATTCAACATAGTCCTAGAGGTACTTGCAGAGGCCATAAGACAAGAAAAAGAAATCAAAGGCATACGTATAGGAAACGAAGAAGTCAAGCTTTCACTATATGCAGATGACATAATCCTATACATAGAAAAACCAGGAGACTCAATACAGAAACTGCTAGAACTTATACGAGAGTTTGGCAGAGTGGCGGGGTACAAAATTAACGAACGAAAATCAACAGCCATAGTGTATGCAAATAACACCAAGATGGAAGAAGATCTAACCAACAGGATACCATTCAAAATAGCAGAGAGAAGTATGAAGTATTTGGGAATAAATCTAACCAAAAGTGTAGGAGACCTATTCGAAGAAAACTACAAACTATTTAAAAAGGAAATTGAACAAAACCTCAAAAGATGGAATAACATCCCGTGCTCCTGGATAGGCAAAATCAATATCATTAAAATGTCTATACTACCACAAGCAATATACATTTTCAATGCAATTCCAATCAAATTGCCCAAAACATTCTTCACGGAACTGGATACAATGATTCAACAGTTCATCTGGAAACACAAAAAACCACGAATAGCTAGAACCATCCTGAAAAATAAGAAATTAGCAGGGGGAATCACAATCCCGGACCTCTGGGCATACTATAGAGCAGTGGTAATCAAAACAGCCTGGTACTGGCACAAAGACAGAAAGGAAGATCAATGGAATAGAATAGAAGCACCAAAAGGGAATCCACACAGATACAGCCAATTAATCTTTGACAAAAAGACTAATGACAGCTTAAGCAAGTGGGAAGGACTCTTTAGTAAATGTTGTTGGGACAACTGGCTGATAGCCTGTAGAAACAAAAAGATAGACCCACATCTATCACCATACACTAAGATCCAATCTACATGGATAAAAGACCTAAACCTACATCCAGAAACCTTCAAACTCTTGCAAGAAAATGTAGGAAATACCCTGCAAGACCTAGGAGTAGGTCCCAACTTTCTAAGAAGGACACCAAAAGCAATAGCAGTTGAGAACAGAATAAACAAATGGGACCTCATCAAACTAAGAAGCTTCTGTACAGCAAGGGAAACAATCAACAAAGTAAAAAAGCAACCCACAGAGTGGGAGAAGATCTTTGCACACGATATAGGCGATAGGGGGCTAATTTCCAGGATATACAAAGAACTTCAAAACAACCAAAAAACCAAAACAAACAAGCCACTCAAGAAATGGGCACGGGAAATGGGCAAACATTTCACAAAGGAACAAGTCCAAATGGCAAACAAACATATGAAAAAATGTTCCAGCTCCCTAGCAATAAGGGAAATCCAAATTAAAACATCGATGAGGTACCACCTAACACCAGTAAGATTGGCCCACATAAACAAGAACACCAACGACGCTTGCTGGCGAGGATGCGGGGAAAAGGGAACCCTACTCCACTGCTGGTGGAGCTGCAAATTGGTACAGCCTTTATGGAAATCAGTCTGGAGAACACTCAAACAACTCAAAATCAGCATACCATATGACCCAGCAATAGCACTCCTAGGAATATATCCAAAACACCTGTTTTACGACAAACCAACATGCATCCCTATGTTCATTGCAGCACAATCAGTAATTGCGAAAACATGGAAGCAACCGAAATGCCCATCAGCAGAAGATTGGATAAGAAAGCTTTGGTTCATCTACTCCATGGAATACTACTCAGCTATTAAAAAAAACAAAATGCAGTTCTTTGTGGCTAAATGGGCACAACTGGAAACTATAATGCTAAGGGAAATGAGCGAATCCCAAAAGATTAGATACCACATGTTTGCCTTGATTTAACCTGTAATTTTTTGTATGGTGGTTTGTTATTTTTTGAACCTGTCATTGATACTGTCTCAACCCAGATGTTTCGAAGAATGGAACTTGCATTATTTTTTAACATATTGTTTACCCAATACTATGTCAATTAATTCCATAATGTTGTATAATGATACTGAGGCCTTGTTGGGGCTTTTAACTGACTGGATCTTTACTCTGTTAGACCTATCTTCAGACCATAGAAGGTCTCCCCAAGAGGCCACTGAACTTATCTGGACAATAAGACGCTGAACTTTATGCTAGGCAGGTGTTTGCAAGCAATGAATCTCAACTGAACTTGAACTATGGTTATGCAACAAGGTGGAGGAATCCACCATGGGGGGAGGGGTATGGGAGGGGTGGGGGGGATCCCCAGCGCCTATAAAACTGTACTACATAATATAATGTAAGCAACAATAAAAAAAAAATAAGGGATTAAAAACCTTAAAAAAAAAAAAAAAAGAAAACCATTAATGTACTAGTGATGGTTCCTCACCTGTGACTCAAATCCCTGCCACAAGTCACCATAGCAGCAATGCTTCGTGGAAGAATAAAATCTCAGTATGCGTTTTGGTGAGGGTAAACTAAACCATCATACAATGAGTGAACCTTTTAAAAATATGGCTACTAGCATTGAACTACTTTGTCCTCAGAAGACCAAGTTAAAATGCCTGTGAGTCGCACAGAATGTCACTGATACACAGTAGATGCCTCATGTGAAGATTTCTTGGGATGACTTGAAATGTAGTTTCGTGTGCCAGCTACTCCCACTCACTTCAGATGGTCCCATTTTTGAATGACGATCTCCTATCATTTTCTTTTCTGGTGTTATAATTGGAACATGAGTGACATCTAATAAACTGCCTTTGTTTAAACTGTATTCTTGTTTGTGACTGCACAAACTGATATTTTTTTGTACCTGCTATGCCTGTCACCCTTCATTGCACATTTCACCAGATTTAAATTTACTAATTTATAGACTGCCTTAAAACTATTTTGTTCTTTGCAATTGTGTGCTTTGTATTTAGCTTACTAGTTTTCACTGTGACTTAGGTAAAATAGAAGCATTTTTGCACTTCTTTCTTCCTCTGTTTAGAGATATTTTTAAATGAGTAACAATATTTTATCTATAATATATAGGAGGGGGATTTGTTATGGTAATTGGCTAACATTATTATGGCTTCTAAGGAATCACACAACAAACTCTTTGCAGAATAGAGGATCTGAGGGGCAACCTCAGAACACGGGAAACAAAGGGTATAATTCTTAGTTGGAAGAGAAAGCCTAAGTACCAATAGAGGGCAACTGGTGTGAGTGCCAGAGTTCAAAGGCCAGCAGCTGACATTCAAACAAGGAGTTGAGTGTGACCCAGCTATCAGAGAAAGCAATTTCTTCTTATATTTAGTGTCTCCTGACCCCCAGCCAATTTAATGCGCCCATTCATATTGAGACAATCTTTCCACCTAGTCCAGAGAGATTCAATGGTAATTTTATTTGGAAACTTCCTCATAGACATACAAAATAACAGTTTTCTATGTTTCTATGTACTTCCTCATCCCATCCAATTGACACTATAAAATTAAACTACACGTAATCCATCATTGGTAAAAATAACCAATCCTCAATTGAGTTTTGTAAATAGATCTTCTCTAGGAAATGATTTAAGAAATAAATCACTCAGTACACACTGAAGAATGTAGAAATTGAGCTATTACAGTTTATTTGTTGATTCTATGTGGAATGTAGTATTTTTGAGTATACAACAAAACTGCACTGAGGTTGCTGGGGGCATGTGTCCATCTCAAGTCCACTATGAGGATTGCATCTAGCCAAAAAGAGGCAGTGCTTGAAATCTGTTCACATGTGACCAATACTTTTATCCATGCCACTCATATTATTGTTAAGATAGATCAAACCTTCAAGTGATGGTAACATCAAGGAAAATATCCTTGTGCTGCAGAAAACTGCGGAGTCGTGTGTGCCCCTCTGTAACGGCAGGTGATAAATTCTCTAAATGTGTCATTTGAGCAGACCATAGGATCTTGATGTGCTTGATGACTCACCAAACCAGATAAATATGCTCCAGTTTCTCTTATACTACTGTCATCTTTTGGTACAGATTCACTTGGAGTAAGTAAATGATTTTACAATGGCTCAAGAGCAAAGTGAATCAAATGGTGGCCAAGTTGACAATGCTCTTTTATCCAGCAACAAATCAAACAGTGATAGACACTCAGGGCTACAGAAAAAATGAATCACTAAAGAAAAACCATATAATATAGGAAAATCTGAGTAAAAGTGACATACTCAACATATTTAAAAGCCAGCAACCCCCTTATAACACCAATCACTTACCTTCAAGAAATTCCCTATTTTTCAATTTTGCCTCTGAATATAGGCTATTACAACACCCAGAGAGGTGACAGTGGTTCTGACTCAGGCAGGAAATCATAAGGAAGAATAGGAGATGAATAATAAGAAAACTTTAATGAAAATGATAATATATAACTTCAGTTGACAACTGACATTTGTGTTTTGAGAATTCAATAGCTCTGATCATGGAACATTTTTCCTGAACTTATTTTATGGCAAAAATCTCACCTAAGCTTAGAGGAGGAAATCATATTTGTAGTTTTATTTATACTATATAATGTAAGTATACCTACATATAAATCCAGAAACATCACTTATTTGATTAGGAGGATCTGCCTTATAGTATATGATGCAAGATATGTATATCATATTTCTAAAATTTAAGATGTTTAATCTTATGAGCCACACTTGCCTCCATAAATCTCTGATAAGGAATGATATACATGTGTAGTATATGGTCTAAAAAGTACCATCTGAAACTGGGCTGGGTTTTTTTTGTCTCAGCACTACCACCAAAAAACAGATGCCTATCCTATGAGAAGTTACCTTGCCTCTCTAATCCTTGATTAAAATAATAGAACACATATCATTGTGTTGTGAAAATTGAATAATTAAATAAAGTGCTTAGAATATGCTTGGTGTTGTGAATAATGACCTTGGGAAAACTGACATAGTCCTGGAATCTCCAGGGAGGCAGACTACTACGCCCCAGGTATGACAAGATATAGGAGGGAGGCAGAGTGACTGATAAAATTACATCTCCCTGCATCACTTGCAGTTCTAAAGTCCAAGTCATGGTATGTTCCTTCGAATCTAGACTTGACTCTACTGCCAAGTAAGGCTGTGACATTGAGCAAATCATTTGCCCTGTCTGGACCTTAGAACAGTAAGGGGCAAATGAGACCATTTATAAAGCCTGTTCAGCTTGAACATATTGACTCCAACAAGAACACTCCACAGAGGAATAACTCTGGTTGGAAATTTGAAAAGCTCGTTTGCTCAGTTCTAGGGACTAAGGCAATATAATTCTTGTTTTCATAACCCAGAGCTTTGGCCAGGGTCAGTCCAGAGCAACAGATGGACAGATCCAACTCCTAGATGTTTGTAATTGATCAGGACAAACTGTAATGAAGTAATTTTCTTGTCTTCATTCTCCATGTCAGCAGGAGCCTCTCTGGGTGACAGAGTAATCTGAGCCACAGCTGAAGACCTGCTTTTTCTCCACAGTTATTTAGCCTGCCACGAACAGGCAGCGGGAAAGAGTCCAGACAGGCAGGGGACTTTGGCTTCTCTCAAAATATTATACAGGAACGTTAAAAATTGAACTGATTTATGCTTTGTAATGTTTTCAATAATGTGTAAATTAGGTTAGAGCTTGAATCTGGGTTTAAGGAGACATTTTATATATGATCAGGCTTGAAATAGCCACAGAAAAATATCATTGTATGATAAGGTTCCCTCTGCTGTACCAAGCATTATACTTTGCATAAATAATGGGTTCTAGGGGTGAACTATATAACATGCATTACTTTTCAGCATCAAAGAATGCTCAGAATCATTTGGAAGCTTGCAAACTCCTCCGGGGCCTATGATGCTCTTAGTTCAGACAGAGGCCTTCCCACTACGGAGCAGGCTTACAATCTCTGCAGGTTCAAGGTGTTGTTATGGGATGTTGGCACAAGTTCCAAAATGTTCAACTGAGTAATGAGCAGCATAGGCATAATAGTCTTCCCAAAACCAGATTTTCATTCAGGAAACAAACCACACATATTTCAGGTGGGAAATTCCATGGAACATGATGCTGAACACTATGCTAAAGGCGAACTTATGTGAATTCAAATATCTTAAACCAGAGACTATCTTCTAAACACCCATATGCTTAGACCATGTTCCTCTTTAGTTTTATTATATCAATCCCAAGAATTTGACAATTTCCAGATCTGTGACAAACAAAACTACTGCAAAATCAATTGTATGTGGCATTGAAACAAAGATGTAGGAAAAACATAGTACAGCACAGTTTGCATTTTGCAGCCCATTTGCATGTCTGTACCCCTCCTCATCTGTGACAGCTGGACAAGCTCTCCTGAAACTCAAAGACCATGAGTTCACCATTAAAACACAGGCCATCCGAGTCCAGTCTGATTTGAGGTGAGTCTAACATCTCTGGGGGGCATTGTGTTTCTGTCTTGCCAAATCTTCAATGCAGCAACTGTTGGTCCTACAGGAACTTCTTAATGAGACTTCCAAGCTTATTAAAAGGCAAAGAATTTTGGCATTGGAATTACTAGAAACCTTTTTGGATTGTACCACTCTGCCTAGTTCTAAAAAATGCTAGATGTTGGGAGGCCATGGCGGGGAAAATGGCAGACGGAAAGGTGGGAGAAGAGAAGGCTGAAAAGCTGCAGCAAGCTGGAGCCGCCAGAGGACCTGAAGAAGAAGCAGAAAACCTGTGAAAACTAAGACTGTTTCTTCCAGTAATGGAGGGGAAAGTTCCAGTTGCAGCGCTGAGAAGCGACCAGGTGAAGAAGCTGCAGACCTCCCAACAAAACCCACAAAGAACTCCAAGTTTGGATTTGCCATGCGTCAAAGAAAGCACCAGCCATAGCTGTGAAACTTGGATCAAGTAAGCCTAAGGAAGCTGTTCCAACTCTTGCTCCAAAATCCCTTTCAGTGGCAGCGGGTTTTAATGAAGGTAGTGAACCAGAGGATATGCCTCCAGAAGCAAAAATGAGAACGAAGAATATTGGAAGGGATACACCAACATCAGCTGGACCAAATTTCTTCAATAAAGGAAAACATGGATTTTCTGATAACCAGAAGCTATGAGAGAGAAATACAAAATCTTATCTTGGAAATGTCCATGACCAAGACAATCGAATGATGTGTTTTCCAATTGGGGTGTGGGTGGGTGTAAAGGTAAAAGGAGCCATTTCCTTTTTTAAAGAATGGTATAAGACTATCTTTGGAGCCGCTTTTTTTTTCATTGTTTTTTAAAGATTGTTACATGCATAAATGAGAGTTTGAAATTAGAGGGAACTTGTGTTTTATACACAGATTTCAGACATTTGCTAATTTTGTAGTTTCATGTGATTAGTTTCCAAAGGTTACAGATAATAAAGAAATCAGAAATGGTACCTTTTTAAGAATTGCATATTTCTTTAGACACAACTATTAGTACATTAAGAGGGAAGCAAAACTTTATTGTCTATTTAAAACTGCAAGCAGTTTCTTCACTCCCTCAGGCTCCCAGGAACAGCTTTATAGAGAGAGGCAGTACTGTTTTGAGAAAAAAAAAAAAAAAGTTACTCAACTATTGGCTGAAAGTAAATTTAAATAAAATTAGAGTATACCTTTTTTCTTTGTGGGCATTCGTTTGGTTTATGTCATTATAAACTAGGTATTGCATTGCTGTCAGTGGATACCGAGGCTTAGCTCTTTTTTAAAAGTTTAACTTTTTATGTAAGCTGTGGAGAAACTGAAATTGCCTACTTCGCCTGAATGGGTCTTGTCTGCCTTTATTAGTCCTCAGAGACCATTTGCTACCAAAGTAAATCAGTATTTTGAAAAAATCAGTATTTTGAAAAAAAATTGATGTTATTTCACTTTCAAAATATCATAAAGGAAAACACTGAAAAGCACTGCATAGTTTAAGATATCACATCAAAGCTTTGAAACTGTACAGGTTATTTTAGTGGGGCCACATCATGAAGCCAAGGAGGCATGTTAGGTACAGCATGGGCCAGGACATGAGGAAATCAGAACGTACTCCATATTTATGAAGCAGCCAGAGAAATGGGTCCATGACAGTAGAAGAAGGAATCTAGGGCTATGGCTCTGCACATTAAAGGCATCACTAGGATTTGACTGGCAGCAGTGGCAAGTTAATAGCAGTATATAATAGAAAGGTTTAGGATTCAGATCATCATCTAAAACACACTGGTGAGATAATTCTGGTAAGGAAAAAGCAGACTCAGATCAGCCAGTGTTCTGAGATTCCCAGCCTCAAAGCCTTGTGACAAACATTATAGTAAAACTCAGAGCCAACCCATCTGGCTAGGACAGTGATTATCAATGGTAATGCAAGCCTGGAAGAAATGTATAATTTGTGCATTTCAAAGCACTTCTTTATCACTGCATTCATTTTTGCCTTCACACACACACACACACAAATCATAGACAGATAATGTGTTATCTTCATTTGTACAAAAAAATGTTCTTACCTGTGGTTATCCAACAAGCCAAGAACAAAGGAAAGTATCCCAGTACTAGTCTCAGACTTTCCTGCTAGCCTCATGCCTCTTTGTTTTTTTTAATAAACTTCCATAGTTGATTAGGCTACAAAGGGTCAAAGGCTACAGGAAAGTGGGTAAGACCATTGTTTCCACACTAATATCATCATTTTTCCCTGTGTCTGGGATCAGGGGAGAAACAAAGGGAGAAGCCCTACCCAGCCTCCCACCCATCCCAGGTCCCTGATGTGGGGCATGCTCCGAGGGTCCTGCTCAAGCAGTTTTGATAGTTCAACAGGTCTGAATTGCTGCCAATCTCGCCATTTTAATCGCGATGAAACCTATTCAGAATACACTGACTGACATAGTCAATTCATGGTCGGGGTTCTATTTTTTTTTTTTAATACAAAGTCAGATATACAGAGAGGAGGAGAGAGAAGGGGGAAGATCTTCCATCCAGTAATTCACTCCCCAAGTGACCAAAACAGCTAGAGCTGAGCCGATCTGAAGCCAGGAGCCTGGAAATTCCTTCCAGGTCTCCCACATGGGTGCAGGGTCCCCAGGCTTTGGGCCGTCCTCGACTGCTTTCCCAGGCCACAAGCAGGGAGGTGGATGGGAAGTGGAGCTGCCAGGATTAAAACCAGTGCCCATATGGGATCCTGCCGCGTTCAAGGTGAGGACTTTAGCCGCTAGGCCACAGTGCCGGGCCCGTGGTTGGGGTTCTGATATCAGCAGTTTACTCAGAGGGCTCTCTAAAGAAACTTCATCTGAGATGATCCCAGACCTGATTCTTGTGTGTGCTTGCTAGTACAGGGTCTGGCACTGTCCGTCGCCCCAATCAGCGTATGCTCATCCTGGTCATTGCAATTACTGGGTCAGTTCTGTTTCTAGCCTTGTCTTCCACTTGAACCAATGGGTGTTGTAGTCCAGCTCGATCCTACCCACTTCATACTCAGACCTCACACAAATCAGTGGGAGCTGCAGGCCAATTAGGGCGACTCCCCATAACCCCACCAGGCCTGCTCCATGGTCCCATGCATGCCAGTATGTACCGCAGACTTGTTCAGTCTGTCCCACATCCCATTTAGCTTTCATACTTGTCAATGGGCATTGAAGCCTAGTTCAACACAACCAACCTACTATCCAGCCCACACACATACTGACAGGTGCCTTTCTGTCTAGCCACCATTGCCACTGTCCTGGTTTTCGTGTTCTGCAGTGGGAGTGGGAACCCAAGAGGGAGGTGCCCACTGTCTCCCTACTAGTCCACTCCAACTTCCTGATTATGCACTCTCCTGGTGATTCTGGCATTTAAGTTGACAGAATTAGGCCCCAGTGTCAGCCTCTGCCATCTGATGCTGCTGCATCAGCCTCATGCCCTTTTTAAGGACCCGTTGGCACAAAGCGAGCCAAGTTTCCAGTGGTGAATCATTTATTTCCCCAGGGCCCTCACATCCTGGGTTGCTTAGGACCCAGACCCTCCATGTTCCAGGAGGTCTGCAATTTAAAAATTGAATCCTTATGAGAAGTATCTGGAGTCTGATAAAGCCTAATTACCGTTAAGGAATATGAAAATTGGGAACTCAGGAGAAGATTGGCTTCTAGTATTGCCTGGGCAGAATAATCAAGAAATTAGCAGAAAATGATGGCGACCATAAAGAGGCACTAGAGAATAATTGAAGTATTAAAATTAAAGATATGCTAGCAAGTGGTCTGTCCCTTGAGGATCCAGGCCATCTTTGCTATCAGGACATAATACTACTGAAGATCTTTTCAACAAGGCAGTGTGGGTTATGTAAGCAGCGTCATCTCGTAAAGCCACAGCTGGAACTGGGGCAAGGAATCAGGGACACTGGCTACTGAGCAGGATTTTCTCTGTGACGTTGAGGGATCCTGGCTTGCCCACCCTTTTGGGGTTTCTCTAAGAGAGGAAAACCCATGTTTCAACGCCTAGCAAATTCTGTTTCATTTAACAGACTTAAGTATAAGCAGTTAGAAAACATTTCCATGTTATTGGTTGTTTGTAATTATTATAAATTAAGAAATAATCATTGTACATAGTTATGAGTTACAATATGAAAATTTGATATATGTATATAAAATTTATAATAATCAAATCAGGACAAGTAATAAATCTATCATCTCAAAAATTTATCATTTCTTAGTGCTTGGAACATTCAAAAACTTCTTCCAGTTACATTGAGATACATATATAATAAATTACTGTTACCAGTTAACTAACATATTGTTAACTATTAGCTAAAACACTGTTAACCATCACTCTACTGTGCTGAAGAACACCAGAATTTATTCTGGATGATGATTGTCTACTACTCAGAAATTATGTGTGGGTTGCACCACATGGCCTCCTCATCAACACTGAGGTGTTCGGACTTGGCCACCTCAAAAGTATAGCTGAAGTAGGTGGGACATACTGTTGTAATTAAATCCCCCATTGATCCTCAGTAATTAGAAGGAAGAGAGATCAATGACTCACAAATCATTCTAAATCCCTCTTTCAGCTCTCCTAATCCAGAGGCTATTTACTACTTACTTCACAAAGTTCTCTAATTTGACAGCAGTCTTCTGTTTCCTTACCCTTTAAGGCAAAGTAGAAAAATATCCATAGGAGAAAGGGGACACAGTCCAACCTGTATAATACCACTGAGAACAGTTTTAGAGGTACAGAAAGAAAAAAAGAAGGCCGCTGCATAGGATCTGTCAATCTATTCACCATTTTAACCATTCTCTGGAAGGAATATAATATAAATATACATCCTAACATTACATACAATAATAAATACATAATAAATAATATAAATCCTAGCATTCATTCTCAGGCTATGAAAGAGGATGCTTAGGAATAATCTTCAAGCTAAACTACTTCCATCACACCTCCCTGTCATCCTTCAGAACTTTCATCTGATATCCAACTAACATCTCTTCTTTGAGTTCTAAATATACTTGTTGGTTAAGCCTAAATGTGAATTTCAACACAATTTCATCTGGTAATGTGATTGAAGCAGACACTCTTAAATCAGTCTTGGGAATATAAATATGTATGGAGACACAATCAATGTTTATGCATTTACTCCCCATCCACTTGCATAAATATTAGTATAATAAAAACAAATTCATTTGAATGCTATTGCAATAAAATTAAAATGCTAAGATACAATAAAGTATAGGGAAGGCAAGTAATAATATGGAGTCAAAAGGAAATGATTATACAGGAACAGGTTTGAAACTCAGATGGCACAAACATGTGCATCAGGCCAGACTCAGGACAGTTGGGAAAGGTAGATTCCATGGCATGTCAAAAACTGAGTAGGAAAATAGAGTTAAATTAATTTGATTGAGTGCCACTTTTGCAATTCTGACTGTGCTTTCTTTATAATTTTCTTGAACCCCACTGTCGCTGTTCTGCAGAGATGGACTTGGTGCACAGAGCCGATAATAACACACGTGGACTACTGACTGATGGTCAATAGAAGTTTACTAACAGCACCAGACTTTTAAAGGAAGGTTGTCCGGTAGGCCTCCAAAGAGAAGGAGCTTGAGCCATTTACATCTCAACAGCAAGGTACAGTTCCCCAAAACACAGCTAGTTCCTCTAGCAGGTCTTTCTCTAAACCTGTGAACAGGATGTTTCCTGCTCATTCATCTCCTTATCAATTGCTCCTGGCTCCTTCAGGGGAGAGTCAACTGGCTATTGTCTCCCAAATAGCAAAGATTCTGAATGTCCTTCTACACCCCACTGATAACGTGGATTTCAATTTTTTAATGTATTTGTTTTATTGGAAAAGCAAATACACAGAGAGAAGAAGAGACAGAAAGAAAGATCTTCCATCCACTGGTTCACTCCTCCATGTAGCTGCTCAGACCAGGACTGAGCCAATACGAAACCAGGAGCAAGGAGCTTCTTCCAGGTCTCCCACATGGGTGTATACTTCCAAAACCTTGGGCCAAACTCTGCTGCTTTTCCAGATCACAAGCAGGGAGCTAGAATGGAAGTGGAGCAGCTGGTACATGAACCGACACCCATATAGGATCCCAGGCATGCAAGGTAAGGATTTAGCCACTAGGCTATTGTGCTGGGTGCTCAATTGTTTTGCACCAAAATAAGCTTTCCTATTAATTGAATTTCACGCAAACATTTGGAAGTATACTTTATATGTGTGAGAGTATGCATAAATCTGTGTAATTGTTTTTAAAGATTATTTATTTGAAAGGCAGAGCCACAGAAAGAGAAATAATTTATTGAGTTATTTTTTGATGGATGGATAGGGAAAGAGAAAGCAAAACACTTTTTATCTTTTCTTTTAATTATATTTTTGACAATCTTTACTTAGTTAATTGGGGTATAAAGGCTCAAGGGCTATAGGAAAGTGGGTAAGACTATTATTTCCATATTGTTTCCTTCATGTTTAAAGCGGGTATTAAGGGAGAAGGCCCACCCAATTTCCCACCCTCCCCAGGTCCCGTATGTAGGGTATGCTGCGAGGTTCTTGCTCAAGTGGTTTTGACATTTCACCAGTTATGAATCGCTGCCAATCTTGCCACTCCAAGCACTATGAGGTCTTTGAAGAATCCACTGATTGACACAGTCCCTTATAGAGTCTCTATTTGCCCCATATTTCCCTGCCAACATACAGCTGAGATGGTTGGTTGACATGTTCTGTCTTCTGTCTTTTCTTGGTTAGGGTTCTGAGTCCAGCATTTTGACTGGGGAGATCTCCAAAGAAACATTGTCTGAGGTGTTCCCAGACCAGATTCTTGTATGTACTCGCAGGGACAGGGCCCGGCACAGTCCATAGTCCTGATCGCTGGTTGTGATCGCTGGGTTGGTTCTGTTTTCACTCCCGACTTCCACTAGACCCAATGGGTGTTGCAGTCCAACCTGGTGCTGCCCAGCACATACTTGGCCCTCGCATAAACCAGTGGGAGCTGCAGCCTAGTTGGAGCAACCCACAATAACCCCCACCAGGCCCGCCCCCTACCCTGGTTTGCCAGTATGTGTAGCAGTAGTCCAGTCTGTCCCACACCCCATTCCACCCCAGCCCTGTCCTGGTTTTCGTGCCCTCCCGTGGAAGTGGTAACTCAAGGGAGGAGCCCACTATTTCCCTCCCAGGCCTCTCCCACTCCCAGATTATGCACTCTCCAGGTAGTTCTGTGGTTTGACTTGACAGAACTAGCCCCCAGGGTCAGCTTCTGCCAGCTGATGCTATGGCTAAGCCCAAACAACCCTCACCCACTCTAATTTTGTTTGCACCAGTAGGAATAATCAGCCCAGCCTGACTTTCCCTGATCTAGTCCACATGAGGCATACAGGTGTTGTAGCCCTGCTTAGTCTGGTCTTCTGCCCCTATTCCAGCTCAAGCTCTCCAGTAGAGTAGCTGTCCAGCAAAGGAACCTCCAAGTGGCTGCAATGGCAAGCGCTAGGCTAGGCCAAAGGGAGGATCCAGACATTCATCCATGTTTCCTACATGGGCATATAAGGCCAAACAGACTTTTGTTTTGTTTGCTGGTGGTTGTGATCTTTTGTTTTACTTTCTTCTGTTTTGTCTGTAGGTATATTAGCAGGAAGTTGGATTGGAAGTGGAGCAGTTAGGATACTACCTGGCTAGCGCTTGCCATTGCAGCCACTTGGAGAGTGAATCAACATATGAAAGACCTCTCTCTAGCCTCTGGCTTTTTCTCTCTCTCTCTTTTTCCCCTCTTCTTTCTCTTCCCTTTTCTGTCTTTCCCCAAAACTTGGTCTTTTAAATAAATAAGTGTTTTGGGCGCAACAAAAACTAGTGCACAATATGGAATGCCAAGGTGAGGTTGCCTGTGCCAGAAGAGACCTCAGCACCCAAACCAGCATGCCTGAGAACCAGGAAGGGAGGGGGCAGAGCTGGCAGGGGAATATGGGGAAATATAATGTATTTTATAGAGCAAAGTTTGAAAGTTTGAATCCCAGGGCCACTTTTAGCCAGTTCTGTCACTTTGGACAAGTAATTTAAAATAGGTATGACTCATTTTCTCATTTGCAAAATGACACTAATAACAAGTATTAGTTGAGTTTTAGGAAAAAATGAAATGTGACATAACAAACTTTCCAAAAAGTATCTAGCATTAATAGCACATGTTCAATAAATGTTTACTATTATTATTCCTGTTTCTCCATTATATTTTACTAGCAGTTTTATTGCTCTATAAAATACATTATACAGCCTGTATTATTTGTATGTCTGGATGACTACATAAGATAAAACACTTGAATGGCAGACCCTCAACAATAAATGGTAGCCTTTGCTTAGATAAAGAAATTCATGAAATATGTTTCAACCATCTAGTAAATATCAGGCATTGTGGTCAACACAAAAAATGGAGTGTTAGTTAAAAAAATATGTATCTAAATCCCTGTCCTCATGAGGGTGAAATTGCTCATGAGCATGTGGGCAGACAATAATTGTAATAAATAAGTCAATTACATAGTATTTTAATTGTGGAATGCTACTGAAAGAAACAATGCCAAGAAAAGAAATTAGGAGTTGAAGGGAGAAAAGGATAATAGTTTTAAATCAGGTGACCATGAAAGAGTTCCTTCTGAAAGTGGCCTTTGGGTGAAAAGAGGAAAAGAACAAGTTAATTAAGTAGATAATCTGATGGAAGAGAATTTTAGCCTGTGGGAAGATCATTTATGGAAACACTGAGGAACAATTATGAATAGTTTGTTTTCAGGAACAGCATGACCTGTTCCTGAAATGGGGGAAGTGAGGGGGGAGAGATAGCAGAAGAAGTAAAGTATGAGATAAGGGTCCAGAGGCTGGAGAGTACTGTAGGTCTTTGTAAGAACATGGACTTCAGTGTCAAGTTCGAAAAGGAGCCAGTGGTACGCTTTGATATAAAGGAAACCTGATTCATTATAAAAGATTCGCCCAACTTGGTGTGCTGGACAGTAGACTAAAGGGCACCAAGGGTAAGGATGGAAACAAGAAATCCAGTCAGGAAGTAACAGCAATAAAGGGAGTAAGACAAAAGAGCAGCCTGAAGCAGAGCAGTATCAACGGAGGTGGTGAGAAGCGTTTAGATCTTGGATATATTCTGAAGGTAGAGTTCACAGGGTTTGCTGAATGGCTATTTGTGAGTCAGTCGCTATGAGTATAATCATTGTAGCAGAGGTCCACAGAAATGTAAAACCTTAAGAAATCCAGCCGGCACATGTGTAGATTGGATAGTGGCGCAGGTTGGCTTCAATGCCCATTGATGCAGGGGAACTCAGTGGAGGGGGAGGGAGGACACTGAGGAGGCCGAAAGTAAAATCTCAGGGCCTATGCAACTATAATATCAAATGTTAATAATAATATAAAAAGAAGTTAAAAAAAGAAAAGCATAGAATAATATTTTTCATTAATGCAAACATGTAACAAAATATGAGCAAATAAAATTCAGCAATATGTACAAAGAATAATGTCACAGCCAAATAAAATTTATGCTCCAATTTCAAGCTTATTTCAATGTTGAATAATCAATGGACATAGTCCATTATACATAAGAATATAAAGAATACATAATGTGGGCCTGGCGGCATGGCTTAGTGACTAAAGTCCTCGCCTTGAACACACCAGGATCCCATATGGACGCCGGTTCTAATTCCAGACAGCTCCACTTCCCATCCAGCTCACTGCTTGTGGCCTGAGAAAGCAGTCAAGGACAGCCCAAAGCCTTGAAACCCTGCACCCATGTGGGAGACCTGGAAGAGGTTCCTGGATCCTGGCTTCGAATCAGCATAGTATCGGCCATTGCGCTCACTTGGGGAGTGAATCATCAGACGGAAGATCTTCCTCTCTGTCTCTCCTCCTCTCTGTATATCTGACTTTCCAATAAATAAATAAATCTTTAAAAAAAAGAATACATAATGTTATTAGTAGATACAGAATATTTGACAAAATATTTGACAAAATATTTATAATAAACACTTTCTCAACTTATAAAGAGCATTGATAAATAAATTGAAGTGTAGAATCATGTTTAGTGATGATAGTGACTAAATGTGTTTGCACTAAGATTATCATGTTTATTTTCACTACTATTAAATATCATACTGAAAGTGTAACAGAGAAAAAGAACTAAAAGACATATACATTGGAAAGGAAGAAATAATCTCTACTTTATTTGACATAATTTTTTTAAAGATTCATTTATTTTTATTACAAAATCATATATACAGAGAGGAGGAGAGACGGAGAGGAAGATCTTCCGTCCAGTAATTCACTCCCCAAGTGAGTGCAACAGCCGGTGCTGTGCCGATCCGAAGCCGGGAACCAGGAACCTCTCCCGGGTCTCCCACTTGGGTGCAGGGTCCCAAAGCATTGGGCCGTCCTTGACTGCTTTCCCAGGCCACAAGCGGGGAGTTGGATGGGAAGTGGAGTTGCCGGGATTAGAACCAGCACCCATATGGGATCCTGGCACATTCAAGGTGAGGACTTTAGCCGCTAGGCCATGCTGCTGGGCCCGACATAATTTTTTTAATAGAAAATTCCAAGGAATCTACAAAACAACTTCTAGAACTTATGTGCCTAGATCATCAATATGCAAACGTTTACCATATATCTATACACTAACAATGGATATTTAGAAATCAATTGTTTAAAATTTTCCATAATTAAAATCCCCAAATACTTAGGTTTAAATCCAGCAAAACATGTACATAATATATATGGTAAAAATTGTAAAAGAGTAAAACACTGAGTAAGATACTTAACAAATGCAGACATAGATTGTGTTTGTGATTTGGAAGATTCAAAATACTAACAATGTCAATTCTTTCAAAATTTCCTATAGATTTAATGAAGCACCAATCAAAATTTCACCAGAAATTTCACATATATATGTGTATGTGTGTGTGTGTGTTTATCTATGCATACTCACACATATATATTGTACACACACACACACACAAAGTGATCTTAAAATTTCTACAGAAAGGCAGAGCAACTACTATACCCAATATAACTTTGGAAAATTGAAATTGAAGCACTCACACTATCCAATTTTACAACCTCCCAGATAACTGCAGTAATACATACAGTGTGGTATTGGCAAAGAATAGACATAGATTGATGGAACAGAATTGAGTCCAGAAAATGGCCCACACACAAATATGTTCAATAGATTTTTGACAAGGAAAAGATAGTCTTTTCAACAAATGGTGTTTGAAAATTTGGACATGTAATGGTAAAACAAACAAAGTGTTGCCCTACATAATTTCATGTCTTATTTAAAAATGGATCTTAAATCAAAATGCAAAAAATACTATAAAATATTTAAAAGAAAAAATTTTCAAGTGTAAGTTAAGCAATGTACTTTTAAATATGATCCATAAAGTAAAATTGATAAATTGGAGTTTGTCAACATTGAAAAGATTTTAAATGCAGAAGATGTTGGAAAAAAATTGAAAATGAATTCTAGAAAATATTAAAAATACATTTCAAATTATATGTTTGATGAAGGACTTGTACATATAAAGACTCTCAATAGCAATTCATCAAAATCACTGAGGGGCTAGTGTGGTAGCTCAACTGGCTAATACTCTACCTACAAGCACCAGTATCCCATATTGGTGCTGGTGCATGCCATAGCTGCTCCACTTTTGAACCAACTCTCTGCTTATGGCCTGGAAAAGCAGTGGAGGATTGTCTGAAGCCTTAGGATCCTGCATTCACCCGGGATACCCAGAGGAAGCTCCCAGAGGAAGCTCCTGGCTCCTGGCTTCAGATTGGCTTAGCTCCACGCATTGCAGCCATTTGAGGAGTGAAGCTGTGGATAGATGAAAGATTCTCTCTCTCTCTCTCAAACACTGCCTTTTTTCTTCTTTTGAAAGATTTATTTTTATTGAAAAGTGCAGATAGGATTTACAGAGCGAAGAAAGATAAAGATTTTCCGTTCCATCCATCAGGGCAGAACCCTCATAGCATGCCCAGCATTGTGACCATGGGTTGATATTCAGTGACTGTTCCCTGTCCTTGGATACTGGGATGGTTGGGAGGGTGGGTATGACTTCTCCCTTTACCTCTTCCCTCCCCGAGAAATGAGAAGAAGAAATAGAAAGTGTGGAAACAATGGTCACACCTACTTCTCCCTAACCCTAGAACAACAACAAATACTGATTAAAAGCAATGTTGTTGAACTTGCTAAGCAAGAGAAATTCTTACCCGTTATTGGTGGAAATTCAAAATGGAACAGCTGCTGCAGAAAGCAAAAAGGTTTCTTATAAATGCATTTTAACCGTGTAACTCACCAATAGAACACTTGGGGTTTTCTTCCTATGTCTGTATTCACAGCAGTTTTATTTACATAACCTTATATTGGAAACAAATCCAAATGTCTCTCAAAAGAAGAGTCATAAAGTGTGATATGATACAGCCATATAGTGAAATATTACTGAACAGTAAAAAGCAATTAGTTTCAAAACCATCAAGTCAAAGAAACTAGTCTCAAGTTATGTACCATACTATATTTTTCAGACATATTTATTTAAAGCTGGAGGAGAGAGAGAGAGAATTCCCCCATCTACAATTCATTCCTTAAATGCCTGCAGCACTCAGGGCTAAACAAGGCTAAAGCCAGTAGCAAGGAACTTTCCACATGAGTAGCAAGAATCCAAGCACTTGAGCCATCATCTGCTTCCTACAAGGCATATTAGCAGAAAACAGGGTCAGAAATGTGGAGCAGCTGGGACTCAGACCAGGCATACTGATACGGAGTGCAAATGTCCCAAGCAGCAGCTTCACTTGTTGAGCAAAAACACTTGCTCCTCTATCATCTACTTGTATGGCATCTCCAAAAGTCAAGTCCTAATGGTGGAGGACAAATGGAGTTGTGTCAAATTCTAAAGTGTTGTTCCATTAAATTGTTCTATATGTCATGCAAAGTTTTAGACTATGAGCTTGTCAAGTGAAACAGTCATGTCATATTTACCTTTGTACTTCCAAAACTTTTCACATAGTAAGTATCCTTGAAAGGTTGCTGCATGAAAGATTAATTACTTGCAAAACCATATCTGGAAATAGAATCCATATCACGGCCTTTCACATCTACATGTCTCCAACTATCAATACCCAAAAATAGCTATTATTCTAGCACATCTTCCCTAAGAAGATTAAACACTGTCTCAGCTACTTTACATTATAATTGCTGTGCACAACATCCAAACTAAAGGATTAGGTCACCAGAGAAGAGGCCTTGTGCTGAGAAATTCCAAATCTTGATGAGCTGAGCTCTTGCTGAGATCATCAAGGGGACTTTCATCTGTTCATCAGCCTCCTTGATTGGGAAATGAGTGGTAAATTGGTAAGGCCCCCTCAACAATATTGCACATATTTCAAAAGAGTTCCCAGTGGCACTTCTCAGATGAGTCCTCCATCATCTCAAATTCTGACAATTACAAGCCATACTCTTCAAATAATTTTCTAAAAGTCACAGAGTGCCAATCTTGGAAAGTCTTGAGTTACTTTCTCTTAGAAAGTTGGCTATGTTTATTTCATTTTTAGTTTCAAGGCCAAAATGTAGCAGTTTTCCACTTGCTTGTATTTATCAGCTGAGCAGCTGATATAGACTCCTCCAACTAGCATTTGTGGAATCTGTGACATTCAGATATAGTCATAATATCCAACATTGGACACTCAAACTTCACTTGATCAACCAAACAAACTATATGCCTGATAAAGCAGACTCAACTTCCAGTTTTGTATGCCACTAACATTCAATATTCTTAAGACAAATCACACAAAACAAGTCCTTCTGAAAATTAACATTACAAATTCATTATTTCTCCACTCAGATTGTTAATTCTGCAAACCACTGTCGCCATGGAAGCACCTCACATACTCTGCTGCTGATATTGTCCATGGCAATTATGCACTGCTATCTTCAGTCTATAGTCAGAGGCCCAGAAGTGTCTGCAGATGGGTAGGCACCTTCTGCCCATGAACCCAAGCTGGCTGGGTCAGTAAATACCTCAAACTAAAAAAAGTGATTTCAAAATATCAAGAACACAGAATTTTCCAGACTATTTGCTTTTATTTTGCCATTATCTATATCTCTGTAGTTCCCAAAGTTGGTTGCACAATAGCCTCACCTGGAGAACATTTTAATTGTACCCATAGCCAGAATACTCATCAAAATATCTAATTAGGAGTATTTTGATGTGAGATTAGGCATTCAATTAGTAAATCACTCCAGATGTTTCCAATGTTCAAACACAATTTTAAAGATTCCTCTGCGTCAACCAGTCACAATCACTGTGGGCTTGATTTAACTGTGTTTGATATCCTTATAATCCAGAAAGATTGATTGACAATGGATTTGCATTCTGAGAAGAAATTGTTCTTCTAAAGTAAACTCTGTTGGTAAAATTGTTGTGGAAGGAGGAAAGAGATTTGCACTAAAGCTCTCCTTGATGTCAGTCCCTCCCTCAATCCATATGATCCTTTTAGGAACAGCCCTCTTTTCCTTCGCTTCAGCTATTTAGAAAACTCTGAGATGTTCCATAAGTTTATTGTGCGTAGTGGTAAGAGGGGCAGGGTAATGGAAGTTTTCCTCTAAGCCTCAACATGTTATCCATGGAGAAATATATAGAACAAATTCTCATGCTGTTCCTGTACTGAAAGCCACCTGATATTTTGTTTATATTTCTTAAGTTACATCATCTTACTAACATAAACATATCACAGCAGTATGTAAAACAATAGAAATAACAAAATACAAGGATATTTCATGTTTGTGAACTGTAAGAACTTTTTGGGGGAGTCAGTCTTCAAAGTTTATTTTGAAATGTTAAAGCATAGCATAAAGCAGTTATTTGTGTGGTAAAATAAAAACATAGTTATTTCTATGGAAATAATCCATTCTAAGTTAAAGAACTCACAACAAAATACCCAAGCTTACCTAGTGCTCTACTAATCAATTCACAAACTATTATCATGTCCAAGAATTCCCAGTCTTATTGCTGGCCAGAAATTTTCTGAATTTAAGAATTTCCAAGAAAATTAATAGCCCTATGGTATCTATTCCACATATTCTGTTTCAAAATTAATGTTTACATTCATCTTCAGGGAAAACTAGGAGGACTATGGTAAACAGAAAAAAAGCATTTTCTCCTCATCATTTCATGTATTAGACCATAACTATTTTTATTTTTGCGCTTTCCCTTAACTGGCACATAATGAAAATGAAATATCTATGGCGACAGCATCCACTCACAAATCCGTGTTTAGCAGAGAACCTTTCTTTGTTGTTGTTTCCTGGGCTTACCACTTAAACAGCAAAAGAAGAATACAAAAACTAAAGCACTCCTCAATCTGCATGCTTTGATGGGAGTCTGTCTTTACTTCGCAGTTTTCAGACTTTCAGAGCCTCCACCTTGCTATGCAGGGCTGAATATGGTCATGTCTGTTTCCTCATTCTTGCATTGCTAATTGCTAAAAACTACAATAATCCTTAATTCCTCCACACTCTCACATAAGCTTCCCAATTTTCCTCTTTTTCTGACTATGAATAGCAAGGGGAACCTTGCTAGGGAAACCTTTTGGTAGGCCAATCCCATTGAACAGGCATTCAACACCAATTCTCCAGGCCCATATGACCATTACCTACTCACATTCCCACCCATTGAAAGCTAAAATTACTGGCAATTAGTTTCAACTGATGCTGCTTAACTCCATTCTCTTCCTTTAAATAGGGTCAAGAGAGAAGAAAATCCCTGAACCTCTCCCACCCAATCAGATTCTCTGTCCTATCTCATATCCCATCACCTTCCTCCCAATAATCTAATTCCCAAACCTTTCTCCCTGTCTCTTTCTCCATTACCTCCTCACACGTTCTCTCCATTTCTCAAACTTCCCTCTTCTATTCTACATAAATTCTCTGTAGGCTTTTCCATCTTCTACCTCCAATGCATCACTTTAAAAATTTGCCACCACAAAATGTCTCAAGTCCAAAGTCTCTCATTCCCTTGCTAGCCACAGCAGCCCTCACAAGAATACAATCCTGTCTCAAAACACAAGACACAGTAACCCTTTCCCCCTGCAACCCCAACTCTCTACCTCCTTATCTTACTTTGTCAATTCTGCTGGAGAGTATCCCCACTCCTCAGCTTGACCTCCATAAGGCCATGAACCTGGAGTCTCTGCAATTTTTATGACCCTCCTCATGGCCCTATTCCTCTGCTGTAACTTCCCTCTCCCACAGCTGCCATCTCCTGGGCAACATTCCAGCTACTGCTTCTACTCTCCCACCTCACAACATTCCAGCACTTCCCTCTCTGGAGATTCTTGGGTTACACCTAGCCACCTAGTCATTTTCAACTTTCCTTCCCCAAATCCTTTGTGGCCACCTGTCTTACTCAAAGATAATCAATATTCTTAAAATATTCATACTATCCCCGAATACTCTCAGGCTCAGTGCAATGTCTATTTAAAAATATGGTTATAATTTTAAAAGAAATAGAAACAAGGATGCCCTAAAATTTGTACAATTCTGGGAAGAATGCCATAGATGATTCTGATTGAGTTCATACTGAATCTATAAATTGCTCTTAGCAGCCTGGACACTTTGAGGTTATTAATTTAGCTATCCATGAGCATGAAAGATTTTTCCATGCTTTGGTTTAATTCTATTTCCACTAACTTTTTGAGGTGTTTTCATACAGTAAAAAAGGAAATGAAGGAAGAAATTCAAGTTTCAAGGTTCAAATTTTATACATAATCCTAATTCTAATTTGAAAGAATCTCTTTAAGAGAAATAATTGTACCTGAATATAGAATTATTTCAAACCCTTTCAAACACACACACAGACCCAAGCCATCAAGGATTTTCATTTAGGCAAACAAAGCTCTAAAATTCTGGAAGGAAAAAAGAAAACTAAGAGGAGCTCTCAGATGAACCACACTTGATTCCAGGATCCCTGGCTGTGGGCTTGCCTAACCAAAAGAAAACATGATCTCTAGCATCCAAGAAAAAGCATGCTGTGATCCGCAGAGACTCCCAGGCAGCTAGAAGTACAACATTCCCATCAACTGCTCTGAGTTACAAGTTCTCTAGCAGGCCTACTGTCATTTATACGTATTGTAAAGTAATGAAGAGTGTACTGATTTTTAGCTTGCTAGAATCACAGAGAGGAAACAGATCCTCTTTTGGAGAAAGAGCAAGAGATATGGGATGAAAAAGCACATTGTAAAGACTGCAGGACTCAGTCCTGAGCAATCTCTCCCAGAGGAGGGAACACCTTTTGGGAAAGTGTAGTTGGGAAGTGAAGTGCACGGATTAGAGGCATGAGACGGGACCTGAACCCACTCATATCAAAGGGCATTCAGACCTGAGACATTCAGAGGGATGATAGAATTCCCCAAAACAGAGATGCAGGGGCCCCCAGGGTCAGTGACCCAGCAAAATCAAAGCAGACTCCAAAGGCACATGTAGGTCAGCGCCACACCAACACCTGGCAGAACACAGGTGAACCCAGCAGCAGAGGTACAAATTCCGGGGCAAACAAAGCCACATAACCCCCCACCATCGCTTGCCTGTTGGAGGCTAGAGAAGGTACTCCCACAGAGTACAGAGAACCACACTATAGACTGCACACCGTGTAGCAGTGGTCGGGACACTCCCACTCTAGGCAACTGCACAGCAAGCAGAAGCTGTGAAGGCACCGGGCAACAAGGGGATGGCACAGGGAACCGGAACTTATGACTTCACTTTGCAAAGCCCCTCACCTGCCTGAGGCTGGGAAACGCATCTGCTGAGGAGAGAGAAAGAATCATTCACCCACAAGGTGGCAGCAGCTGACAAACACCCTGGTTGCCAGGCTGAGTGACAGGTCTCAACAACCCACAGAGCAACAGACACACACAGTGGTCCCAGAAATCCGCAAAAGCACATCAGAGGCTAAAATTTCAAAACGACAAGAAAGCACAACACAATGGTGAGAGGTATCAGAAAAACTAATTATTCAGAGTAAAGAACCAGCACACACCCAAAAAATGACGAAAATATAACCTCAGTCTGAGTTGTGAGACAGACATTGAGGAGCTACCGGAGAAGGAATATAAAAACAAATCATCATGAAACTCTAAGGACAGTGAGAAGCATTGGGAAGAGCTTAAGGAATTCAAAAACATTATCACAGAAATTAAATTGGTCCAACACGAAACTTTGAAAACTGAAAAACATGGTAGCAAGCTTGACCAATAGAATGAACACTGCAGAGGAAAGCATTTCCAACTTAGAAGAGGACCAAATTGAGAGAACACAACAAATAAAATATCTGAAAGAAAATCTAATCCAAATCAAGAAATATATACAAGGAATGAATGACACCATCAAAAAGTCAACTATCAGAATTACAGGAATTCTGGAAGTTGTGAAAAGAGAATAAGAATTATGGTAGGTGTTCAATGAAATGATGAAGAACTTCCCAAACTCAGGGAACATGAGAGCAAGCCAAATTCAGGAATGACAGACAACCCCAAACAGATTTGACACCAAAAGACCCTCACCCAGACACTGTAATCAAACTACCCTCAAATGAATATAAGGAGAGGATATTGAAACAAGCACAAAGAAAAGACAATAATATTTAAAGGAAAACCAATCAAAATTACCACTGACTTCTCAGAAGAGACCCTTGAAGCAAGAAAAAGGGAGTAACATCTTTCAGACCCTAAAGCAACACAACTGTCAACCAAGAATGTTTTATCCAGCAAAGCTTTTATTTCTGTTTGAAAATGAAGTTAGATACTTCCACAGCAAAGAGGCACTAAAAGAATAAGTCAACACCAAGCCAGCCCTAGAAATACTCCTCAGCAATACACTGAAGTCAGAAAGGAAAGAAATAAACCTTAATCAAAGATGGCAAATGGGAAGATCTTCACACTAAAACACATTAAAGGAAATGCTAGACAGACAGCAACATACACACACACACACACACATACACACACACACACACACACACACAAAATAATGGCAGGGCTAAATCACAGCCTATCAATACTGACTCTAGACACAAATGACCTAAACTCCTCAATCAAAAGACATAGATTAGCAGAATGGATCAAAAAGCAAGACCCAACTGTCTACTGCCTACAGGAGACACATCTAACCAGCAAAGACGCAAAGTAGCTGAAAGTGAAAGGATGGAAAAAAACATTCCTTTAACATAAAGGAAAAAGAAGCCAGTGTAGCTGCTCTAATTTCAGATGATATAGACTTACCATGAGAGATATTCAGAGAGATAAAATGGGCACTACATAACGATAAAGGGAACCATCCACTAAGAAGAAATAACAATAATAAGTGTTTACATGCCAACCACAAGAGCACCGAGCTATATGAAACAAGTATTGACCAATTTAAGAGGAGACATTGATGCCGACACAATCATTGTGGGAGACTTTAATACCCCATTAACACCACTAGATAGATCAACAAAACAGAAACTCAACAGAACTCACACAGACAATATAACAAATGGACTTGGTAGACATTTACAAAATCTTCCATCCCACAGGCACAGAATATACATTTTTTTCAGCTGTACATGGCACCTTCTCCAGAAGAGACCACATGATAGGGCACAAAACAACTCTTACTGACGTCAAATAAAAAAAATAGAAATCATACCATGGAGCTTTTCAGACATCATGGAGTGAAACTGGAAATCAATAAATCAAAACACCGCAGGAAATATGTAAACTCTTAGAAGATAGAGTACATGCTACTAAATGAACAATGAGTCAGAGAAGAAATTAAAGAAGAAATCAAAAAAATGTTTTGAAACCAACAAAGACTCAAGCACGACATACCAAAAGTTGTGGGATAGCGCCAACACAGTATTAAGAGGTAAATTTATTGCAATTGAAGCCCATGTCAAAAAGTAAGAGAGACACCAGGTATGTGAGCTCAGTATATGCTTAAACAATCTAGAAAACCAACAACAAAACAACCCCCAAAACAGCACAAGACATGAAATTATCAAAATTAGAGAAGAAATGAACAAAATAGAGATTTTAAAAATCCATGAACAAAAGCAATGAATCAAAAAGTTGGTTCTTTGAAAAAATAAATGAAACAGACACCCACTGGCCCAACTGACCAAAAAAAGGTAGAAAGAAAACAAGAATTAATAGCATCAAATGAAAAAGGGAGCAAAACAACTGATACTGCAGACATACAGAGAATAATTAGGAACTAATACACACAATTGTATTTCAACAAATCAGGAGATTTTCATGGACTCCCACCAACTGGCAAAACTTAGCCAAGAAGCAATGGAAAACCTAAACAAACGTAACAGAGGTAGAGATTGAATCAATAATTAATGTTCTCCCAACAAAAGAAAAGTCTGGGCCCAGATGGTTTTACTGCTGAATTCTACAAAGCATCCCAAGCATAACTGACCCCAATCCTCCATAAACTCTTCAAAGCAATAGAAGGGGAGGCAATTCTTCCAAATTTGTTCTATGAAGCCAACATTACCTTAATACCAAAACAAGATAGAGATCCAACAGAGAAAGAAAATTGCATACTGATATCCTTGAAAATTGGTGCTAAGTTTCTCAACAAAATACTAGCCAACAGAATATAAAAACACATCAGACAGATCATTCATCCAGACCAAGTGAGATTCATCCAGGGCACGCAGAGATGTTTCAACATTTGTAAATCTATAAATGTGATACATGACATCAAAAAACTGAAGAATAAGAATCATATGATAGGTTCAGCAGGTCCAACACTAAAAAGGTAGGCATAGAAGGAACAATCCACAACATAATCAAAACAATATATGAAAAACCCAATGCCAGCATCATATTGAATGGGAAAAAATCAGAAGCTTCCTGCTAAGATCTGGAACCAGACAAGGATGTCCACTATCACCACTGCTATTTAATGTTGCTGGAAGTACTCACAAATGCTATGAGACAAGAAAAGAAATCAAAGGAATTCACTTGTGTAAGGAGGAAGTCAAGTTGTCCATGTTTGCTAATGACATGATCCTATACATAGGAGAAGCAAGAGACTCAATAAAGAGACTGCTACAACTTATACGAGAGTTCAGCAAAGTGGCAGGCTATATGATACATGAAAAGAAATCAACAGCCATAGTGTATGCAAACAACCCCAAGGCTGAAGAAGAACTAACCAGCACGGTGCCCTACAGAATAATAGAGCAGAAAATGAAATACCTAGGAATGAACCTAACAAAGGATGTGGAAGACCTATATGAGGAAAACTACAAAACATTAAGACAAGAAAAGGAAAACTTCAAAAAGTAGAGAAAAATGTCATGTTCCTGGATGGACAGAGCAAACATCATCAAAATGTCCATACTACCAGAAGCAATATATACATTCAACACAATTCCAATCAAAATACCAAGAACATTCTTCATAGAGCTGAAAAAAATATGCAAAGGTTCATCTGGAAACACACACACACACAAAACACAAATAGCCAGAACTAGAAGAATAAGAAGCTAGCAGGAGGGATCACACTCTCAGAGCAGTAGTTATCGAAATAACCTGGTATTGGTACAGACACAGAGCGGTAGATCAATTGAATAGAATAGAAAATACACAAAGGAACCCACACATGCACAACTATCTAATCTTCGACAAGAAAACAGAAAACAATCTGGGAAAAAAGGAAGGTCTCTTCAATAGTTGCTGTTGGGATAACTGGCTAATAGCATGTAGAACCAAGAAGCAAGACCCACACCTTTCACCATACAAAAAGATCAAATCTAAATTAATAAAAGATCTAAACCTACACCCAGAAACCATCAAACTTTAGGAAATAAAAAGTTAAAAATAATCTGCAAGATATAGGTGTGGGCATAAACTTCATTTAAAAAAAAACATCAAAAGCAAAGGAAGTAAAAACCAAAATAAACAAATGGGACTACATTAAGCGAAGAAGTTTCTGCACGGCAAAGGAATCAACAAAGTAGAAAAGCAACCAACAGAATGGGAGATCTTTGCACGCTACACAGGAGATAAAGGGCTAATATACAGAATACACAAAGAACTCCAGAACAATAACATCAAAACAAACAAAACTAGTCAAGAGATGGGCAAAGGAAAGGGGCAGACACTTTACAAAGGAAAAAATTCAAATGTCTAACAGACACATGAAAAATGTTCAAGCTATCTGGCAATAAGGGAAATTCAAATGAAAACAACACTGAGATTCCACTTAATGCCACAATGAATTGCCCATATACAGAAAACTACCAATAATACCTGCTGGCAAGGTTACAGAGAAACAGGAACCCTATTCCACTGCTGATGGGAATGTAGGCTAGTGCAGCCACTATGGAAGTCAGTATGAAGAACACTTAGTCAATTAAAAATTTTCCTACGATATGACCCCACTTCTAGGAATATATCCAAAAGAGTTGTTACACAACAAAGCAACATGCACCCCAATGTTCACTGCAGCACAATCAACAATTGCAAGAACATGGAATGCCCATCAACAGAGGACTGGATAAAGAAACTGTGGTTCATCCACACTATGGAATACTACTCGGCTATTAAAAAAACAATGAAATACATTAATTTGTGGCCAAATGGGCCAAATTAGAAACCATTATGCTAAGGGAAATGAGCCAATCCCAAAAGATCAGATATCACATATGTTTGCTCTAATATCAGATAATACGATGTCAAATCTAGGGATATTATATGTAAATCTTACTCTATTGCACTTCATACTTACCTGTACCTTCTGTAACAAGATCTTGTGATATAATTCATTAATCAAACATCCATAAGAGGCTGATTAGTTTATGATCACCGGCGATAGTCAATGTCCCTTTTAACGCTGTTATTGGTACTATTCATAAATAACGAAAATCTAGTCTTCACTGTATCTATATTAGGGCCCGGGTATACAAGAATAAACCCACAATGAAATGACAGTCTCCTGCACAATTGGGAGGCACTCCAGCGGCAGCATGATGGACTTGGGAAAATTCATGAAGGTACACGTTGTGAACCTGGAGGGGAAAACAGAGGAAAAAGGAGGGAACATGGCGAAGGGGGAAGGGAGAGCCCCATGCCAACTAAATTGTGTCAAAAAACAATTAATAAAAAAAGTGACCCTACAAACATCACATCTGCCATGCTGGCAAATGATAGGTATGCAGATACCTATAATATCAAGGCGAATAAAGCCCAAGATAAGGAGCACCCTGTCCCAACTGTAACCTTCTAAGCTAGCAGGAGGTTCCAGAATTGCTTAGTATCTGTTTAGTAGCCACCAATGCTTCCTTTCTTCCTTCTCAGGAAAAAGTTGCATCTCTCTGATTTAACTGAGTTACAGAATGCACAGTCCTTCTGATATTTGTAGAAAATAGTGTCATTTGCAGCAATTGTGCCATCAATCCAACAGCTGTAACTCCCTCTGAGAACACAAGGCCAGAAACAAATAAATGACCAGTGAACATCATGAATTCTGCCTGTGACAGGACAGCCCAGAGAAAGGGACAGACTTCAGTACATTTGTATAAAATAAAAAATGGATGGTATATGTTTTGTGGCAATGTGAACTTCACTAGCTCTGGCATCCAAAATGCCCTGGTTATCTTCTTCAATGTCAGCTATCTCGGAGTTCAGGCTGCTTGTTAGGGCTTAAATATAAAGGATATACTTCCAACAGAAGTTCTGCTGTTCTGCCCCTTTCACCAATAGCAAGGTAGCTAACTCCTCTAATTTATACAGAATATAGTCTGCTTGCGGACAACTTTATCATCCAGAAGAAAGGAAACAAGCAACAAGACTACCCATGGACAGGAATGAGTACCCAATTGGATAGTTGCCAAGCCTTGAACTTATCCTCATTTGTCATTCTCCATGTATAGAATATTTAACTCAAATGAGTGGTGACCTCCTTATAAGGAAAGAGTCTGGGTATATGTCTTAATTTTTGCAATAAAATATCAAATACAACATGGAATAAGGTATCACCTTGGTCCTCAATGATATGCATGGGACGTCATGGAGACAAACTTAATTCAATTAAAATTAATGATGACTAGTGTGATAATAGAGATAGGTGCAGGTGTTATGGCAGATAAAGTACCCAATCTCATGTCATGTTGGGAGGCTTATTGGGTGAAGTTACATCTACTAAAAGAAGAACACAAGAGTGCTAAGCCTGATGAAGGACTAAACCCAGGATTGCAATCAGACAGAAATAATAGCAAAGCTACTGCAAAGATGTTTCTGCAAGGAATTGACTCAAACTACCATGGAATGCATCAGTTAGGATTCTAAAAAAGAAGGAGGGGGAGGAAGAAGAAGAATAAGGAGGAGGAAGGAGGAGGAGAAGAAGAAGAAGAAGGGAAGGAGGAAGGAGGGGAGGAGGAGGAAGAGAGAAAGAAACACTAAGTGCTATGGTGGCCAGCCCAAAGCACTGATCAGAGCATCTGATACAGAGTGCTTCAGCAGTCATGGTAATGGTCTGCAAGAAAGATGTTCTACTTGTCTGTAGCACGGGAGTCAGAGAATGGAGTTTATGAGAGCTTGAGGAATTTGGCTCAGGGTGGGTCTAGTGTCTATGTGTGTAGCAATATGTTTGATCCTTTAGTGTTTTAGGCAACATAAACAAATTTATCAGTATCTAGGAATATTCAAAGCCTCAGCTTGTGCTTAAACCTGCAGAAAATAATTGCAAAAACCTGGGTCACACAGTTTTCAAACGTTCTGTTTCTCAGTGAAGACAAGAAAAAAATATACTGTTGTAGAGAAACCAAAGAAAAAGGAAGTACATGATGAGCAACTTGGACTGAAGTAAGGCCAACATGCTATGAGAATTTAAAGCAATCAGTGTGTTTGCAGAGCCAACTTTAGTCTAGCTTATTTGGGAGAAGCAAATGAGGCTAGAAAGATAGACAGGAGCCTGATCAAGAAATCATCTAAGGAGCCTGGAATATTTTTTCAGGACTAGGAAGCCCTTGAAAGGTTTCAATCTAGAGAGTAGCTGTCTGGATTATCATGCTGAAATATGAAGGGTGTGAGACTGGCTTTATGAAAGACAGCAAAAATCCAAGTGAGAAATTTGAGAGCGCTGAACTTAAACGTAGACAGTGCGAATGAAAAAAAAAAAGTTGATTCAAGAGGTATTTTAGGAGCTATGTTAAAAAGCACATGTAGGAAAAGCAACATTCATGGGTTGGGAAGCAAAGGCGAGCAATATTTCATCATTGCATGATCAGCATTTCTGGCAGGGCTTACTTGGGAGATTCTGCTGTACATGGCATCACATGTACTCTCTGCTGTCATTTGATAGATTGGCCAGTCTGCAAGATTTAGGATGATTTCAGCTATATTTGTGGTGCCTTGGTGAGAATGATTGGGAACTTCCCGCTCAGGTGGGATTATTAACCAGAATACTTACACATGGCTGCAGAGCAGTCAGATTATTTACCTGGCAGCCCATTGCTCCAAGACAGGTGTCTCAAGATTTAGGAAATTGGGGCTGGTGCAATGGTTCAGTTAGCTAATCCTCTGCCTATAAGCATCAGCAGCCCATATTGAAGCTGGTGCAATAGCTCAATGGCTAAGTTCTCGCCTTGCAAGCACCAAGATCCCATAGGGACATTGGTTTATATCTCAGCTGCTCCACTTCCCTTCCAGCTCCCTATTTGTGGCCATGGAAAGCAGTAGAAGATGGCCCAAACAAAGCCTTGGGATCCCACACTCACGTGGGAGACCTGCTAAAAGCTCCTAGCTCCTGGCTTCAGATCAGCTCAATTCCAGTCATTGTGGCCTCTTGAAAAGTGAACCAGTAGGCAGAAGATCTTTCTCTCTGTCTCTCCTTCTCTGTCTTTACAATAAAAATAAATGTCCTTTAAAAAGATTTATGAAATTGGCACAACATCACTGCCATCATATTCCACTAATCAAAGTAGTCAAAGATTCTATTCAGATTTATGGAGAGAAGACATATGTTCCTCTTGATGAAAGAAGTGGCAGTAACTTTCCATCCTTCTTGAACTCATCATGAGACCTGATCTGAGGTAAACTATATAAAATGTATACCATTGTACCTGGAACATAATAAGCACTCATACAGGTATAGTTGTCATTTTGCATAGCTATTGGAAAACTCAAATGAAGAAAATCACAAAATGGGAGGTGTCCTCATAGTTTAAAACTTCTGTGCCTGTTCACTAGTTAAATACCTTGTACTCCAAGTACTACATTCTACTTTTAGTACCTTGGACAGTCTTATCATTTCCTTTTATGCCCACAGTTTTTACTTAGATCTTCGACAAAAAAAAATTAAGTTTGTCGTAGAGGACAGGATTCACATAGAGAAATGAAGACCTTTGTGTCAGCGTGTCCTGAAATCAGTAGTCAGGTGTGAAGAGAAGCAAAAGCGAGCCAGGGCATGCCATGGGAAGAGCTCTGGTCTCATCAGAGCCCCTGATTCACTTATCTTCAATAGCGTCTGGTCCCAGAATTTAATGCCAGATCCACAGAAATGTCCTGAGATTTTACTGTCTCCTGGTGCCAGAAAGAGCCAAGTGCCATACATGGTGGGTGCCCTCCTGAAACAATCTTCCCATTTAAATGTTTCCTTGAAAATTCCAACTTAATTGTAAAAGAAAAAGCTGTCAACCATTGATGTATTAGGAAGACAATTCAAAACAGCTGCTACTTGTATTTTATTTTTAGACATCCTTAATTTTTTCCTCAGATTGATCACATTTCGATGATATTGTACCTTCTTTTAGGTCAAACAACATCTGTTGTATAAAAAAACAAATTCACAATCCCAAGTTTACAACTTCCATTTTTATTGTGCCACAGCAATACCGTGCAGTTATTTTATTTCCCCTTGGAAGAAGTCTTTATGGTTGATAGTGTCAATATCTCATGGAAGAAGGGACCCCAAGCACATTGTGGTATATTCTTGAGTCTTTTAGTGTCAATAATGCCTGAGTACATTCTGATATGATAAACTGTAATAACTCCAAATGAGAAGTTGCTGTTTAACACTAAAATGGGACCTTGATTTTGCTGAGGGATGCCTTTGCAAAGTTTCCTATCAACACAGTTGTGTTTTTCTACTGCTAGAATCCCCATTAAATAAGAAATGTGGGTAAAGTCACTTCTGCATCTTAGTTCTAATGATGAGTAAGGGATGCCGTTTGAAAAAATAAATGAACAAGTTTTCAAGTTTTGAGCAGGTTACTATAGCTAAAATGTACTGAAGAACCACCCACTTAGGCCTTTTTTCAGTTTGGTGCACAGGATGCTTGTTCCTTCTCCCTACTCCTTCCCTAGCTAATGCTACACATCCCTTAGAAGTCAGTTCAGTTGTCATTTCCGTCCCTTATGTCCTCTTGCAGCAAAACAGGTCAAATCCATTTATTATACATCCTGATCATACCATACACTATTCCATTTATGCACTTAAAACACATGGAGTTGTGCTTATCTAATTGCTTGTTTTGTATATTTTGTAAACCACTAATCTGGAAGTTTTGGGTGTGAGGAACGTATCTTATTTTCTCCTTCCTATATCCCTAGCACATTAATATTCAATATCTAAATAAGTTAGCTGTGTTCGTGAATTGCTCAAGACAGATAGTACTGGTTGCTGGGACACACAACCCCAACATCTCAGTGACTTATCATTATAACTGTTTCACACAAAAATCTCATGTGGATTGGGCAATTTTCTTTGGTGGCTAATTTCTATATGATGATCTTGGAATCCAAGATTGCTTCCATCTAGTGAGGTTGTAGTCTTCAACATAGAGCCCCCAAAGGGGAAGCAGGAATATGGACAAAACAGAAATGTTATAGTCAGGCTCACAAATGGCATACTGTCACTTATGCAGAACTCAGTCATATGCCCAAACATGATCAAAAGGTTGGTGGAAGATGTGTCCTTCCTGTGGCCTCAGCACAACAAAACATTATTCGTGATAACCTAGCTCATCTTTGCGACAACTTACCATCTACCAAGATTAGGTTAAATAGTAAAAAATCAAGTCACATCAATTCAAATAAATTAACTTCCCCAAAATCTCTGTAGTCTCTCTTCCCACTCTCATATCCCACCTTAACTATTCCATATATCAATTACAGATGAGTGTTATTAACCATACCTTGGCCAAATCTTGTCTAAGAATCAAATAGATCTCTAGGGAACTGAAGAGCATTAGTCTCCGCTATCTTCCAAGAAGCAAACAGGATACTTGTTAAGGTAACTTGCTTCATCTCTAATTCACATAAACTTTCGCATTTTCCTTGAAATACAGTACTAAAGAGTGAAGTTAATCAGTTTCCTTAGAATTTTCTGAATACAGTTCTTGTTTCCGGACAACACTATGCCTGTACCAGGATTTTAAATGTTGCTTGGTATGAGTGCAAAGTATCAAGTATTAGAACCCTCTAAGCCCTACTAAATGGTTACTTAAGCTGACTCTGCAAAAAAGAGCCCAGCAGATATGATACTTAGGACACGTGGTCTGCTTAGGCTGCCATAACAAAGAACCAGAGACTCGGGGCTTAAACAACAGGCAGGTGTTTCCTCACTCTTCTGGAGACCAGAGGTTCTGAGATCAAGGTGTCAGTAAGGTTGTTTTCTTCAGACTTTCTGTCCTTAGTTTTCAAATAACATGTTCTTCCTTGTGTCATTTTTGTGTATCTGTGTCACCAGCTCTTTATGTATGGACACCAATCTTATTGGATCACGGCCCACCAATATGACTTTGTTCTACCTCTTTTTAGGTCCTGTTTCCAAATATTGCCGTATTTCAAGGCATTGAGGGTTAAGTGTTCAGCATATGAATTTAAATGGGGCACAATCTAGCCCACAACAGACCCTGGAAGTAATCTAAGGAGCAGGAACAGCCACACTGCTGCCAAAAATAGAAAACCAATTTTTAAAAGCCCCCTAAACTTATTGCAAGAAACAAATGGGCCTTCCCTCAATCCACACACATGTCGCCCATGTTTTGGCAGGTTTCGACGGAGAGCATTTTGCTTCAGGGCATTGCCTACTGACTTTCGAGAAGTTCTGTGCTTTGTAGCATTATTTTGTCATTGGTTTCCCCATGGCTGCTGCACATATCAAGCAATAGAAAGGATTTGAATTGCAATAATTTGCTTTCTCTCTATCATTCACATTGCCCTGACTTGGTTGTCAAGCTTTTGAGGAAAATCACAATTATATACACTTTCTGTGCAGATACCTGCCACCACTCTAGTTGTTTTCTGATAAATATGCCCTTTTCTTAGAATTCTATTCAAATGCCAGGCTGTGATCAATTCCAGTGCCTGTCTTGTCCCTGCGTTATATGACAGCCCTGTCTGCATAAGAAGCCCTGCCTCTTCAGAGAGATGCGCTCAGACTTCACCACACACACACTCCTCCCCCAGCAAGCTCTGTCTTGGCTGTGTGATGGCTTCAGGGAAATTAAGTGCAAGCTGTTTGGAGAATATTTCTCCCCAGAACATCATGAAATCCCAGAGGTGGGGGTGCATGGACAATGTCTGCCTGTACCCATCTTGTCTCTCACCTCCCCATCCCAGCTTCCAGAAAGAACAAAAGATCTGCAGCTAAGTAATTGATATTTTGAATTAATTAGAGCCCCAAATCCCACACCAGCCAGCAAGTTTCTTAATGAGCCCAACGTATTCATCTTCTTCAGGAATCATTATAGTACCTCATGGTGCCCCGTGGGTTTCGAAGCACTACACACTGTGGCCTCATCTGGCCCCTACATCACCCTGGTAGGTGGTCATGACAGAAGTCAGTCTCCCCACGACCTAGGTGAGTTCTCAGGGAGATAGAGTCACTTTTCCAAGGTCACATAACTAAAAGGCAGCAAAACTGGATTTGAACTCAGCTGGTCTAACACCAGGGCCCACACGGTTAACACTGCCTCCCCAGAAAGTAGTATTTCAGTGTCAAGCAGCTGAATGTAGGACTCCAATGACTTTATCAGTTTAGAGTACAGGAAGAAATACAGGAAGCCCCATTAATTTTAAACTTAAGATGAACAATGAGCAGACTGTTATATAAATATACTTCCTAGTTACACTATTCCAAATATTTCATGGCACATATTTACACATTTTTAAATTTCTATGTTTTTCTGAAATTCAAATTTAACTAAATATACTGTCTTATATTTTCTAAATCAGCCAATACCATATACAGCAATGTTTTTACAGAACAAACCACTTGTCCTCTGATTAGCGCTTTACTAGCCCAATTCACACATTTCACACATCACCTTCTTCCACTGAATTGGGCTTGAGGCTCATGTTTCTCTCTCCTTCTGACTTTACCTCTCTAATCTGTTAATGAGCCAAGGGAATTAGCTTTTATTCTTTCATCTGACTTATCATCCTCATTGCCCCAGCTACCACTCTGACCAAAAAGTCTATTAACTCTCATGCACATCATGATCAAGGTTCTAGGTTCTTAATCCCACAGAAAATTGCCAGAGTCTTTTCTTGTTAAAACACAAGACACTTTGCTATTCACAACTATGTGAACATCCCACAAGGTCTTTGGTATGGTCATCAAATCTTTCTGGATCTAGGTCCAACTCAACAATGCCATTCCCTCACCCTTCCTGAAGATGGGCCCTAAGTTTGAACCATACTGAGGATCATGACTGCCCACAACATCATGTTTTTAAAACATCATGTTTTGGGCCTGGTGTGACAGTATAGTGGTTAAAGTCCTCACCTTGCACACGCCAGGATCCCATATGGTCGCTGGTTCTAATCCTGGCAGCCCTATTTCCCATCCAGCTCCCTGCCTGTGGCCTGGGAAAGAAAGTCGAGGATGGCCCAAAGCCTTGGGATCCTGCACCTGCGTGGGAGACCTGGAAGAAGTTCCTGGTTCCTGGCTTTGGACTGGCTCAGCACCGACCACTGTGGTCACTTGGGGAGTGAGCCTTCAGATGGAAAATCTTCCTCTCTGTCTCTCCTTTTCTCTGTATGCCTAACTTTGCAATAAAAACAAATAAATCTTTTTAAAAATCATGTATTTATTTGAAAGTCAGAGTTAGAGACAGAGAGATAGAGAGATACCTTCCCTCCACTAATTCTCTCGCTAACTCCCCAGATGGCAGCAAAAGCTGGGGCTGGGCTGGGCTGAAGCCTAGAGGCAGGAACTTCTGGGTCTTCCACATGGGTGCAGAGGCCCAAGCACCTAAACCATCCTCCACTGCTTTCTCAGGCACATTAGCAGGGAGCTGGGTGTGAAGTGGAACAGCTGGGACTTGAAATAGAGCCATATCAGATACCTATGTCATACACAGTGGTTTGCCTGCTAAACCAAGCACCAACCTCCCACAATACACTTTTGTTTGCTTCACACCAAGACTCTTGAATCCTACCTTCTTATGGTAAAGTCTAATTTGACTACAACTGACTCCAGGAAATTTTTTATAATCTCTATTCTCACAGTTTTAAGACATTTTGATTCCAGATCAACCTGCAGTGCTTCCTAACACCTTTTAGTGCCTACCATGTGATATTTCTATTCTTGTCATTTTGGTTAATGTCTTAGTTTATTTCTTTGGTACCTTACATTCCTAAAAGATAAGAGTTGTCTGTATGTTTTTCGACTCCAAATGGCTTAGCATAATTTATGGCACATGAGATTATCCAGAAAAAGTTTGAATATAAGTGAAACATTTACCACTCTGACACCTACTATGTGCAACACTTGACCAAATCACACAGGTCGAGTAATGGTAAGACACTGTTGTAATACTGAGGCATGCCGTAAAAGCAGAGCATCCTGTAACTGGAATGAAACATGGCCCTGAGACCACTCTATACCCAATGTTTCTGCCAAAGGAACAAATATTAATTCCAGAATGCTTCACAGACTATTGCAGGGTTTTACTAACTTACATTTGAGAAGACTAGAGAGGGTAGAGAGAGGTGAGACTATCATATATCCTACAACATGCACCAAATATCCTCACAGTCCTCTTTCTACCTCTCCATCACAAACTCACTCTTTGTGGAAGCTACTTACTCTTTTTTCATTCTCTCTCTCCCTTCCTAAATTTAAAGAGTGGATCTTGATTGGCCTCAATGGTACTCGGTCCTTGATCTTGCCCTCTCCTGAGATTTTGTTTTGTTTTGAAGGATAGTTGTATACTTTTTCGTCTCAAGTCATTGAGCCTTTTCCTTTGTTTCCATAACTCTAGTCTAAGGTACTACCTGTACACCAGAATTCACAAAGATAAAACAAATAATAGATAAAATAAAATTTTTAAAATTATCCTTTGTTTCTACCATAAACAGATCCTGTAAATATCTTAAAGAGATATAAAGATAGGTCTCATGCAGAAGAAAATGTGACTGGGGAAGGAAGGCCTGCAGAGGAGGTCAGGAATCCATATTGTTCCTCTGTCTTTGCTTTTTCTTCTTAGGCCTTTTTGCAATTTGCAATAAATGATTAGAGTAGTCTTTAAGATACCCCTCAACCCCAGTAACCAGTATCCTGGTATTGATGAACTTGAGTAATTTCTTATTTTATGGTTGAGATGGTAGAGACTCATTTCTAATGAAACAGAATATAGCAAAAGTGATGGGATGTTGCTTGACATTACTTGTTTAAAAGGCATATATTTAGTTCAAAGACTCTAGCTTCATGTAAGTGTCTTTGTCATTTTCTTGTTTACATTGTCTTGCTCTCCCATAGATCACTGGCCCCAAAGGGGGACATCTGCCAAGAAATAATGCAGCCATTTGGAGAAGTCCCTGTAACTGAACTTTGAAGAAAATCTCTTCACTACTGAGTCCTGAGATAACTACAGCACTTAATGTCATCCTGGACACAACTTTGTGAGACACTTTTAGCTAGCAGCCTCCAGCTCAGCTGTATCCATATTCATCACCCAAGAAAACTATGAAACAATAATTATTTATTGCTTAAAGTCCCTATGTTACAGGGTAATAGGTAACTATTACACTATTATAATATTATACTATTATAATATTCCACAGCTGAAGCCTCTGCATCCGTTTGACTCAAAAGTGATGCTGAAGGCTTGGGGAGCCAGAGAGCATGCAAAAATGACTGCAGAAAGGACGTCCATACTGTTTTGTGTCCAAATGCCATTTTATAATGCTTCAATCAAAATGAGAAAGCTGGTGATCCTTAGAGATAGTCGTAGGGCTTTTATAGTTGTTGCAAATCCTACTTCATGAATCCCAGAACCATATGCAAATGTGAAACTCAACCTTTGATAAGCCATTTGATTTCCCTTTTAGTTAATGAAGTGAAAATACACCATTTTACACTAAGATTAAATTGCTAAAATGTTTCACTCATGTCCCTGGTTAATAGAAATGGAAGAGCAGGGGAAGTCTCTCTCTCCTGGCACTGAGTCATGGAAGGGGAAAGTTGTGGTCCTCTGCAACGTCTGAACAGACAGGGATGATGGAAAGAGCAGGAGAAGTGCATGGCAGGCAATGATCTAACAGTGATGGTATGTCAGTGACTGCAGCTCCAGCAGTTCAGGAGGCTGGAGAAAACACTTCCGCAAGCATTCTGGGGAGAAGGCAAGGAGGGTGGGCACTCCAGTACTCAATGAATGTTTGACATCGTATTTCTTAGTTTGAGGCCCACAAGTACATAGGAGGATACTGATCAGTTTTAAAGGGTCTGGAAATTACTGACACAGAGTAAGAACTGAAATAATGAAAACAGTATGTGTGTATAGGGTGGGCAAGATTGATGCTCAGCTACCTGTGTGGGTGAGAGAATGGATGACATCTGTACATGTAACTCTGTGGGAAGCACAGGAGGTAAGGGGAGTTGTATTCATCCATGCATGTGAGAAAAAATAAGTGAGGGACTATGTGTACATATACATATGAGTTTATGTGTAAGGGTGGCAGATGCATGCAAAAGTAACTGTGAGGGAAAATTACAAAGAACGTATGCATATACCCATGTGTTTTGCTTCTATATGAAGTATTTAGGAATCTGTTATTAATAGAGAATGGGTGAACGCTGTGTTTCTAACTGTGTTGCATGAGTAGGTGATATAAGTGTATATATAAATATGTGTGTTTGTAGGGAGAGGAAAAGTGAGTTTGTGTGTATGAGCCAATACGGGTTTATGTTAGAGTACATACATGTATCTGTGGGTTGAAGCTATGGGTAAGTGGAATTCATTTGTGAATGAGTGTAAGTGACATTACTTGAGTAAATGGGTGATGGGAATGTGCACAAGTGTAGAAAACCTATAGCACTGGAGGAGTGGATATGCATTTGAAATACAATCATTGTTTTTTGTAATATATGCATATATATTACAAGAAACTTTTTGAAAACTGCTTTTATTCATGGATTTCAAAAAGTGGAACCCAACTATATTTTTACATATTAGCTTGATTTGTGAAAAACTTTTGAAGTACCATCAGATAAGCAAGAATAAGTATTTGTGTTTATATGATTGCATGGGTAGGAGTGCAGATATACATATGTGTGTTTCAGTATATTAAGTAAGGGGAGTTCAAATGTACATATGTGATAACTGGATGCATTAATGGAGGCCATGTGCAAATGTACATAACCGGATGAAAGAAATATATACACATGTATATACATGCCTGTGTATGTATAAGGGTGAGGGTCTCTATACAATGTGTCAGCATTTGTGACTGTTTCTGTGAGGTGTATTTGTACCCATACGTATCAAAGTGTGAATTACAGTTTTTATGAATGCAGATGTTGAGTGTATGAAGGACATTGCAGGTAAATATGTAATATTTTAGCTGACAAATGTATATTTAAATTTATGTGTGTGCCTACATGCAAGATATACATTAAAGGAGTGTAGGCATACATTTCTGTGTATAAAAGTATGGTGGGAGTATGAAAGTGTACATGTCTGTGAGATTGAGTGAATATATCCATACTACAGTGCATATTTATATATTTATGTTTATGTCTTTGAAAGTGTGTGTATGAATAAATGAGGTATATTTGTATGTGAATATATGATAAATAAAATTATATATTCCTCTACATGTACTTGTGCTTGAATGTACTCATGTAATGTTATGTGGGTGTGTATGTATGTGAGAAGTGTTAGTGTACGTGCATGTGGTTATACCCGTCAGGGCATGGACTATGCCTTCATTTGTGTATGTTTATGTGTAAATGGGATGTATATGAACATGTGCAGGTTGTGTAAAGTTTGTGTACATGTGAATGTATGAAGGGAGCCATGCATGTATTTTGTGTGTGGTGGTTTATCTTAGTTGGTTTATCTGTGTGTGTATTTGTGTGAGTGCATTGGTAAATGAAATATTCATGTAAATGTTTGCAAAGATATAGTAGAATGAGTTGGACTTTTGTTTGGGTGTATTTAAATAAGGACACTGTAACTGTGGGTTTGTAAAAGTATAGGGATGAGATGTTCATACAGCTTTTATAAGTATTTGCTTGATTAAGTCATACATGGACAGTATGTGACTGACAATATTTTAGTAATTTACCTATGTGTATGCACAGTTAGGTGAGCTGTATCTATGAGTAAATACATGGCTGTGTTCCACAACTTGTTTTGTCTCATGTATATGTATGGATGAGTAGATTCTGTATGTACATCTCTATGTATATATGATTATAAGAGGCATTTATGTACCTTTGTGTATCTTTGTTGTATGGTTGTGTACTCATTCTCTTCATAATGTACATCGATAAGATTTTAGAGCACAGCTTCAAGTTTGACTCTTCACTTTTTTACTTGAGAGCTGTGTGACTTTCAGGAAGTTATTTAACACTTCTGATCCTCTGACTCTTCATTAGTAAAGGTTAGCTATTAGTGCCATTGGCATGTGTCTTCATAGATCCTGTACCTTCAAATTCAACCAGCCGTGTATCCAAAATGCTCAAAAAGAAGTCGTTTCTGCATGGACTGCATACAAACATTCTCCTTTTTTACTATTCCCTAAATAAGGAATTTAATAACTGTTTGCATAGGATTTACAAGATCAGTCACACAGAGGTGATGTGCAACCTGCAGAAGGATTATGTAGGTTACACACAAGTATGGTATCATTTTACATAAGAGGCTTATGAAGAAATAACCTAACATATCCCTGGCTATATCAAGGTAAAACCATACTTGTCATGTTGTGATGAAGATTTTCAAAGATCATGTATGATATGTTATTGGTGAAAATGTTAACACAATGCTTGACACCTAATGAAGCCATTCAATCAATTTCAACTGCCTATAGACGCAGTCTTTATTATACTTGTCTTCAGCAAATTCTCTAAGAATGCTCCATGCTGGTGATAGCTGTATTCATGAACTTCTGCCAGGAAAGGATGGAAGTTGTTGTTGAAGTCCTAAAGGGTGGAGGTCCCTATTGTCCCTGTCTCTATAGACACTGGCATGGAGCAGCCTGAAATGTGGATCAAGCAATATTATCAGGCTCGGATGTGTTTTGCATAACTTGCACTCAGCAAGTCCAAGAATCAAAGTAGTCACTAGAAAACTCCAACCCTACCAACATGCTGATAAGCAAATCACTAAGCAAAACTACTATGAAGCACTGGGGCTGGGAGGAGGGGAATTAAAAGTCTTTCATCATCTGCAATTGTAATCTGGATTTTTTTTTACTAATTATTATTTATGATAGCTACCGTTGCTTTAAGTTTTAAGATTTATTTTTACCTTAGACTGATAAACAATATTTTAATACATTTCTTGAATATAATGTGAAATTTAGATATGCATATACATTATGTGGTTTTCAAATCAGTACAAATAGCATAGCTAAATCTTATGTGACTCCATCTCAATAAAAAGTTCGTAAGATGTGTTAGGCATCTAAATACTATGTATTCTAGAGTGGCACTTATTAAGAGGACTCTTCAGGAATCAAGATGGTGGAATAGGGTAAGGACACGTTTAAATAGATGGAAAAACATTTAATCAGGATGAAGCAGAGAAGACACATTCCAGGAAATAGGAAAAGACAGAACAACAGCAGAGGGGTACCTGGAGACTGACAGACACAGGAAAGCAGCAGCCACAATGCTGTGGTGTTGCAGTGACTGATACTCCAGCAGCATTCAGATAATGGCCTTCTGAACGCCACCAGCAACCAGAATACACCAGCAACTAGGTGGGAAGGGACTTTCACTGGGAGCTTGGGAGGTGAACCCAGACAAAGAATTGTCCATCCTGCTGGTCTGTTTGATTTGACGAGGAGCAGAGACAGAGCAGCATATCCCAGACAGTGTGAGAACAGGGTGGATTTCACAGCCCAGTCAGGCCCCTAGAGCAGAATTGGATGCCATTTTGCATAAGCAGGCAAAGGGAAGGGAAAGGACTGACCATATGCTGAGCTGGGAGTGAACTCATTTCTGACTCAGTGAACTGCAGCATCATGGCATTCTACAGGTTCCACCCAAGACAGATCTGGGCAGCCCTCGGAACTGATAGCCAGCAGATCAAGAACTCTAGTAGTGGCATCTCAGGCATTATTTTATACACCATGGCAGTAGCTTTAGGACTGCAGGGGACAACAGTACACTGCACATGTGCTGAGCTCGCGAGATCTCACTGAGTTCCTTGGATTGCACTAGTCCCACAGGAAATAATACCGACTGTGGCATTGTACAGGTCAAAATAGGTCTGTGTGGCACCCAGACCTAACATCCAACAGGTTCCGACAAGATCGGCGCCACCAACAACCTAACTATATAGGACACCTGGTGTCTCTCTAATCCTGGGACCTGCTCCAACTGGAAGTGGGAGAAATGTTGCAGAGACAATGGTGCAGCCTCAGCACGGTAATCACAGGAGGTGGAGATTGGTGAGCCAGGCTCTGGGGCTACAGAGACCATGGTGGAAATCTAACATAAAAACCCAGACCTGAAACTTGCTAGAGGTTGTGGCACAAGTGGCTGCAAGCAAAAAGTTGTATACCAACTGTAATAAGTAAAATCACACTGTAGACCTGTAGGTGACACAGCTTAGAAGCCTGCCCCAAGAAGAAGACTGTGCTAACCAGAAGTACAATGATCAAGAGCAAAAGAAGAGACAAAGGCACAATGAATATTACTGAAGACTCCCCTGCAAAGGAGCAAAACCCTTTGCCAACTTCAGAGTTCACTGAGGAAGACATCGAGGAAATGGGGACATAGAATTCATAAAGCTCATTTTAAAGCTTCTGATCAACAATGATAAGCACATGCAAGAGTTCAAACAATTTAAGGAAGCAATAAAGCAAATCAAGGTTTATATATCAGAAATTGAGAACACAGTAGACCAAATTAAAAGTACAATGGGAAGTCTCCAAAATAGAATGAGGCAAGCAGAAGAAAGAATCTCAGAATTGGCAGATATTTCCTGTCATCAAGAGGAAGCAAACAAAAAGGTAGAAGCAGAGCTGGATCAGGCCAAAAAAAAAGTATTCAAGAATTGAAAGACACTATTAAGAGGCCAAATATAAGAGCTATGGGAATCCCAGAAGGTGCAGAAAGAGAAACTGGTTTTACAGATATATTCAATGAAATGATAAGGGTGAATTTCCCTAATCTAGAGAAAGAATTGGGAAACAAGATCCAGGAGGGGCACAGAACTCCCAACAGGCTTGATCAAAAGCGATCTTCACCATGCTACATGATCATCAAGCTCTCTTGTCAATTGAACATAAGGAAAAGATCCTTAAATGTGCACGTAAAAAAAAGCAATTGACATATAAAGGAATGCCAGTTAAACTCAAAGAAGATCTCTCACAGGAAACTCTACTGGCAAGAGAATGGAATAACATATTCCAGATTCTAAAAGAAAAAATTTTCGTCCTAGGATAACATATCCAGCAAAGCTTTCTTTTGTCTTTGAAAATGAAATAAAATTCTTCCACAGTAAAGAAGAGCTAAAAGAATTTGCCTCTTCCAAACCTGCCCTACAAATCATACTTCAAGATGTTCTCTTGACAGAGAAGAGGAATAGCACCCACCAAAACCAAAGGCAAATGTGAAGAACATCCCAGTAAAATGACAACAGAAGACTAAACCAATGAACAGCCCATTCCTAAAATGACAGGACCAAAGTACCATCCATACATATTAAACTCTGAATGTAAATAGCTTAAGCTCAATCAAATGTCATAGATTGTACCAACAAAAATCAGCGGAAATTGTATTACATGGGTTTTGTTAGTTTCATCTCTTCAAAACACTTTCTTTTGATTAAATCATTCAATGACTCATAGATCATACAGCAGCATGATTTTCTTCAAGAAGGTTCTTGATTTTCATCTCTTCAGCTACACGTTAGTCATTTAATAGCATGTTATTTAACTTCATGGTGTTGTTAATTTCTTTTTTCTTCCTGATGTTGAGTTTGTTTTGTGGCTTTTCATTTAAGGGGATGTATAATAGCTGTGTAATGAAGACTGTCATATCTAGTAAGATGTCATTTAACTTCATGGCATTGTAAATTTCTATTTTTCTTTCTATTATTGATTTTGTATTATGACTTTTCATTTGAGGGGATGTACAGTAGCTGTGAAATGGAGACTAACATATCTGGATGTGAGGATACAATGTAGTATGCATTTCTACTTCCAGACAAAGATGGACTTACAATGAAATTGTTCCTATATCTTGACAATAGAATGCTGGACTCTCTGCCATTGTCCATGCCACAATGATGGACATATGACTGTATGAAGAACTATATTTTAGTAATGATATAGAAGAACTAGGTGGGGGGAGGGAATTGGGGAGGAGATAAGGGAAATGCCAGGAGCCTATGGAACTGTATCATAAAACAAGACTGGATTTGAACTGTAATACTGCAATAAGGTGGAGTAATCCACCATGAGGCGAGGGAACAGGGAGGGGTTGGGGAAACCTCAGAACCTATGAAACAATGTCATAAAATGAAATGCAATCAAATAAAAAAAGAAACTGTATCATAAAATGACAATAATTATACAATGTAAAAAAAAAAGGAGGACTCTTCAGGGTCATTCATATAACAGAAACTTGGTAGCACCTGGTATATGGTAGGTTTTGTGCACAGAAAAGGAGTGAATCACAAGAAACCTCACCATCAAGGGGTACTCAGCCTTTCCTTCTGATGCTTTCCTACATGTGCTTCTCTCCATGGCTCTCACTGAGCTTCATTCAGGCTAATTCAGGCCTTTCGTGGAGTCTTTCTCCAGGTTAGATGGATATTCCAAGATAAAAACAACAGATCACAGTTTTAAAAATGGCAACAGGAGGGGAACAAAGACATGGCCAAGTCTTTAGCACTCTATTTTCATGCAACACTCAGCCAATGAGATCGGCCTCTTTCAAAAGTAATAAGGCAATAGAAAACATAGTACATTACAAGAAGAGGTTTCTGTACAGATTGCTAAGTGGCTATACATCGATCCTTGTAGAAACTTCATTATCCACAAGATTGAAAACCACTATATTATTGACATGAGGACAAAGCAGTTTTCAGATTCCGCGATGTTCATGAATCACCTGGGAATATTGTTAGACAAGTGGATCCCTGCCCCCAGCCTGTGATTCTGATTCACGAATTTGCATGTTTCTCACCCAAGGGGATTCCCACATAAAGCAGGCCCACGGAGAAACATTACTCCTGGAACACAGACATACAGAGTGAAAAGGAAACTTTGGAAGTCGTCATTCCATGGATTCATAAACCCTACTGAAATAAAGAAATGGTTTGTCCCAGGCCACATAGCTGAAAACTAGTAAGACCACAGCTCAAACCTTGTTCTCATGGCTACCAATTTAATACTCATTCAGATCAGCAATTCAGCTTGCATTTTCCTCTTGGAAAATGCATTGGCAGCAGGAGTCCTTTTAGCACCTGCCATGCCATCCTGGTTCTTGAGGATCCCTGCTACACTGGGCACTGATTCATTTGTGTTAATTATATGAAAGCACATGTAGACATTTGTGGAAACATAGATATCAAAGTAACTTTATTATACTGAAAAAAAAATGAAGCCCATACCCATTTTTTTTATTCTAAGTATTTTCCATAAACTTTTTGAAGATCCTTTATACGCATAGATCCCAAAAACTGTTGCATGACAATAAACATATCTTGTAATTCCATTTTCCAACAATGTTTTAATGTCAACTTGCATGCCAGCAGGGTGTTAGAAAAGAGTTATTGGAAATCAAGGATCAGGATTATATTTCATCCCTAACAGGGTTACTTTTAAATATTTATTATTTTTATTTTTATTGAAAAGTCAGATTTACAGAGAGAAGAGAGAGAGAATGATCTTCCATCTACTGTTTCACTCCCTAAGTGGCTGCAACAGCCAGAGCTGAGCCAATCCAAAACAAGGAGACAGGAACCTCCTCTGGGTCTCCCACACAGGTGCAGGGTCCCAAGGCCTTGGGTCATCCCTAACTGCTTTCCCAGGCCACAAGCAGGGAGCTGGATGGGAAGTGGGGCATCAGGGACATGAACTAATGCCTGCATGGGAACCCAGCGACTGCAAGGCAAGAATTTAGCCACCAGGCTACCATGACAGGCCCAACAGGGCTACTGTTTTAAGCAGCAAACTTAAAGGACATCAGCCAAAATTGAGCCATTTGTAGGGAAATCCTAGTGAAATGCTTTCAGTATGAATCTGATTATAGTGTCTTTTGAATACTTCTTCAAAAGCACAATTTGAGGGTATAGTTAGGTAGGAAGATGACACAATCAGCTGTGGTCCTGCAAAAATCATTCTTGTGGCAAAGTAAACAAACTGAATGGAAGCCAGATTTATATACAGAAAGACAAAGAGGAGAATAAAAATGTTGTAACAGCATCTTACAGAACAGTGGACCTGTAGAAATGGGGATACTTCAAAAGATCTTTAAGAAATAAATTGAGAACTAGGCCAGTGGCAAGGGCTGGAGAGTTGGCCTATATCTCACACAAATGGTGGAGGCATTGTGAAAGAGGGTCTGAATTTGAGGGAAGGCTTGGATATAGGGACAAGAGTTAAATCAATGATAATTCAAGCTTTGCAAAGAGCCAAGAATAGAAAAGGGTACCATCGGCCATCTCAGCTATATGTTGACAGCGAAACACAGGGCAAACAGAGACTCTTTGAGGGACTATGTCAATCAGTGGACTCTTCAAAGACCTCATAGTGCTTGGAGTGGCAAGATTGGTAGCAATTTATAACTGGCAAACTATCCAAAACCACTTGAGCAAGAACCTCAGCGCATACCCTACATCCAGGACCTGGGGAGGGTGAGAAATTAGGTGGGCCTTCTCCATTAATACCCCCCTTTAAACATGAAGGAAACAATATGGAAATAATAGTCTTACTCACTTTCCTATAGCCCTTGAACATTTTTACCCTAATTAACTAAGTAAAGACTGTCAAAATTATAATATAAAAAATAAAATATGGAAAAAAAAGAAAGAAAAGGGTACAAACAGAAGAGCCACAGAAGAATGTGTAGTTGAAGGGGTTTGAGAACAATAGCAGTTTCGATGTGTGTCTTGCCCAATTAAAGTGCAGGTCTTAGCAGTCAAATGTAAATGCCAACTACTAGGCAGTTGGGAAGAGAGGTCAGCACTGGAGAGAACAACTGAACAGCTGACAACATGATATTGCACGATCTGAAAGCCAGGCTAGAACTTTGTCACCAATCCAGAACACAAAGGCTCATACAAATGAGGCAACCCTGGCCTTCACCTCGGGACAAGACCTGCACCATGCAGCCTCCCACAAAGGATTCCTTGCAACCTAAATCCGCGTCCCACAGCTACAGCTTGTGGAAATGCATTCAACTTAAGTTTGAGGATATAAACAACCATTTGTTCTGTTAGAACATTCACTTGCCACTTCAGAAGTAAATGTCTCTACTAATTAAATGTATTTTAACTGCAAAACATTTACTTCCAAAATAAAGACATGTTAATTATCTTCAGCGTTTAATTAACCCTAAGATGTTAATCAATACATTTATCTCCTGGATATATTATTGCCCATGGTTGTGCTGCCCACTGTTACTTTTGCCATCATTATACAAAATCTTCTTGTTATCCTCTTCATTAAAAGTGTATGGCTAGTACATAAAGCCTAATACAAAAGAGTCAGTATTCACAAGACTGTTGTGATAGAATTCAAGGGCAGTTTTACTGGAGGAGGTGGTAACTGTCTCCAATTATCCTGTGGAGTATTTTGCTCATGTCTTACTAGAACTGACACTTTAATTCTCTTGCTACTGACTTCCTAGACACAGATACATATCTGTAATTCTTATGATAAGTCATTAGTATTAATTAAGCTGCATCGATAGCATAATTTAGCCAGCCAGTCAACATCTTCTGAAAGCTCACAGTGGGGGCAGTCTAAACTCAGTGCATTAGAGAGTTAGTACAGAAATAGAAAATGCAATAAGAGAAAAGAGGATTTTCTGGAAAGACGGGCATTTTTGCCTTCACACTCTCTTACTGGAGAGTCACTTTGAGAAACTTCAAGAAGGAGTGAGGTATTCCTTTATGACAAGACATCTGCTTTTCTAATCTGCACAGTGGAGCAGCAATATCTTATAGCCATCTGGCACCAAAGCAATGCAACTTCAGAGAGTTAGTCAGGAGGAAGTTGATTCCATCAGGGATTTCAGAATTCTGTTGGCCAAATTCAGGCTTTTAGTCAATCATACCTGCACGACCCAAAGTAAAAATGTCGGCTCTTTCAATTAACGTTATTGTTTTATTCCTTGCTCCTTAATTCTCTCTCCTCTTCCTCCTTACCTCTATTATTACTCCATTTATTCTGTTCTTCCTAGCCGTCAGAATAGTTCTTGAGCATTTTTATGCACCATGTATTGTACTAAGTGTAAGAGGTACAGTAATAAAAAAAATCTTTCTGCTCTGAAGGAATTTAGATGTTAGTAAAACAAAAAAGTCACAAGTGAACAGAATGTCAACTATTGAAAAGTAGCATAAATAGCAGTAAGGGTGGAAAAAAATACAGAAATAACAAAATGGGATGCTATTTTCACATCAGCCCTTTGACTCTACAGCACAGAGGCATACCAGTCCAATGAGGGTATCTTCCACACAGATATATGCAGAATCCAATAAAGAGGTTATACATACCCATACATGGCCCAATGGAGAGTAAAATATTGATTGAATAAAGTATAAACCTCCAAAATTCTCCTCTTACACCATATTTTTCAATCCTTCTGTGGAATCTTGGACGTGGCTTGTATGGCTTCTTTGTGGCATCTTATGTAATTACTGTGTATCCATTTAATTTGGGAATTTACTAGCTTCTGATGATACACGGAGAAGACATAAAGTAAATGGAAATTAGGAATTACTATAATTCAAACATCATTTCTCGCCCCTCTGAAATTCATATGAGTATTTGATATCCAATATACCAATGGTGAATGATGGCAGGAACTTTAAAATATGACTAGTTTGGTGCAATTATTGTAGTACATTGAATTAAGAGATAACCAGGTCATTAAGAGGGAGTAATGCAGATCTCACAAGACTGGATTAGGAAGAACAAGAGTGGATTGTTACACTTTCAGGCTCTCCGTTGTATTTTGTCTCTTATGCACATATTATGAAGCAGCAAGAAAGCTCTCACCAAAAGCTGAGCATATTACAGCTCACACTTTGGGACTCCCAGCATCTCTATCCATGAGCTTGATGAATAACCCAATCGCAAGATTTCTGTTATATCAAAGAGATGCTTGGACCACCATGTTAATTGCAACACCATTTACATAACCAAGATACAGAGCTTAATAAAACATCCAGTGATAAACAAAGATAAAGTGACACATTCACATGCTGGATTATTATTCACTCATAAAAGAAATAAATACTGTCCTTTACAACAAAATGAATGTAACTAGAAGACATTTTGTTATGTGAAATAAGCCATACTAAAAAGGATCGTGCATGTGAATCCTAAAATAAATAAATAACCTAGTCAGAACATAGAATACTAATTCATTGAGGCAGAGCGGTATGGCATTAGGTTGGAATAGGGTATGAAGTCAGAATTAAAAGGAATAAAAGCCTAGTGTTACACAGCACAGTGGATTGACTATATTTTCACAATAATGTTATATATTTTTTCTGAGCAAATAGAAAACAGAAACTCCAAGGTTCCAATCACAAACTAATGATAAAGAGAAGGAAGCACTAACTCTCCTGATTGGATCAGTATACATTCTATACATTGTCTACATTAAAATGTAGCCTATAAAACGTAGCCAATAAATGCATGCAATTATTAATAAACATTTTAATGTCTTTTTTTAAATGTGGCAAGCAGAAAATACTTTTTTAAAAGGGTATTGGGCCCGGCGCGGTGGCGCAAGTGGTTAAAGGTCCTCGCCTTGCACACCCGGGATCCCATATGGGCGCCGGTTCTAATCCCGGCAGCCCCGCTTCCCTTCCAGCTCCCTGCCCGTGGCCCGGGAAAGCAGTCGAGGACGGCCCAAAGCTTTGGGAACCTGCACCCGCGTGGGAGACCCGCAAGAGGCTCCTGGCTTCGGATAGGCATAGTATCGGCCCGTTGCGCTCACTTGGGGAGTGAATCATCGGACGGAAGATCTTCCTCTCTCTCTCTCTCCTCTGTGTATATCCGCCTTTCCAATAAAAAAATAATAAAAATAAATCTTTAAAAAAAAAAAAAAAAAAGGGTATTGATGGTTCTGTCTGATGGTTCGCTCCCTAAGCAGCCCCAACTCCTGGAGCTGAGACAATCCGAAGCCAGGAGCCTCCTCTGGGTCTCCCACGCGGGTGTAGGGTCCCAAGGCCTTGGGCCGTCCTCACCTGCATTCCCGGGTCACAAGCAGGGAGCTGGATGGGAAGTGGGGCTGCTGGGATTAGAACTGGCGCCCATATGGGAACCAGGTGCATTCAAGGCGAGGACCTTAACTGCTACGCTATTTCGCTGGGCCCCACATTCAAGTTTTAAACGTAGCAAAGTAGACTAATATGTTAAAACCTCAAATCAAGGTGGCACACTTTACTTTGTTCAAAACCAGTAGTTCTAAGGACTGGATTCAAGGGGTGAGTACTATCAAATAAATTTATAAATGAAGATCAAATTGTCTTGATATGCCTGGAGATATCTTGAACATGTATTTCTTGAAACTAAACTTCTTATTACTTCTCCATGGCAATGGAACATTTTTAAGTTAGAATCATTTAAAAGATTTAGCCTATGTAGATGACCAGTCTGTATTAATCTTTGATTTTATTTTTGTCCATCTTCTTCATGGGTGCTGCATGTGTGTTTTCTGTAATGCTGCATCAGCAGCCCCTGAATTACATCTGAATTATATGCCAAAGGTAGATTCTTGGCAAATATCTGTTGCGTGAATAAATGGCAAAAGTGTTTGCAGTAGGTCTCTGGGAGAACGCTGCCTGAATCTGGGTGTATGACTGTATCCTCAGAGTACAAGAACAAAGATCTTTGAGGGTGCCAAGTGCCAATATATGTACCTCACTAGTGCTGCTGAGCAATCACTATTACTAGCTCCCTTAGGTGGACTTTCAGTGTCAGTTCTGACAGGACCACATTTTACCAATGTTTCCACCCGCTTCCATTACAGAAGTACTCTTCTATTGCGTCATTTTAGTTTGGGAAATGGTTTAGTGCTTAGGTGAGCTTTTAAGTGCCTGGGCAGTCTTTCTTTGATGATAATGTTTTTATTATCCTGTGAGGAGTAGATGTTGCCTTCCAGTTTTATCTTGCTGGTACCAGCTGCTGTTTAGCTGGCTGGTCTTTCTCCCCCATTCTCTTTGTACTTTTGATTTTGTTTTCCAGCGGAGACTTGTGTTTCCCAGATAACTTTCCATTTGCACCCACTTTTTTCAAAACCTTATTAAAGCTATTGTTTACTTAAAATTATTTCAAGTGTCAATGTTTTCATTGAATATCTGTATAACTGTAGAGTGATTTGACATCATTATGAGTCATACCATCCAAAACTAGGATGTCTTTCCATATATTCAAATTATCTCTTAATTCTGTTAAAGATTTCCCTCATAGAATTACTGTATATTTCTCAAGTTCATTCCAGTTATTTTAGTTTGCTTTTAGTGTTCCTTTTAAATGTGTTCTTTTCTCATCTTGTATATAAAGTATCAGAATTATAGATTGAGGGCTAACTCTGGCCCATGGACTGTTTTGATAATACAGCTGAAATGACCACTTTTGGATAAATCTACCATAGTGATTAAGTATTAATAAAGTGGATTCTCAAGTTAAGGTTAACAATGTACCTTATTAATTTGGTTTTTTAAAGTCCTTTACAATTACTCAATTTTTTTTTACTATATTTTGTGGAATATTGGAGCTAAGTAAAGACTATTCTGTTACCAGTTCTCTTTATAGTCCTCCCTGTTTATCTTTGTACTGTTTGATGGTATGTTACCTGCTATATAGATATTCTGTCCTGCCTTTTTTTACTCAAAGTAAACATTTTCATATTAATGTGTCTTTGCCCTTTTTTTTGTTTGAATAATCTGGCTTCAGAGAAGTATCTAATAATCAGCATCTAACTAGATTTTTTGTGTACCGATGAATGTGAGTGTCTCTTTTTGTTGGCTGATAAGAGATTATATATGATTTATGCATTATGTGTGTAGAATTTTTTTAAACTTAAATTTCTTGGCTTTGTTGTGTGTGGCATTTCCTCTTATTTTAAAGAGAGTATATTCTCATTTATGGATAGTCTTTGTAAGAATAATTTTATAGGGACTACCTTATGATGCAGTGGGTCAATGCTACATATCATATCAGAACAACAGTTCAAGTCCTGAGTATTCCAGTCCTAACCCAACTCCTTACTAATGTGCCTTGAAAAGCACAATAGACTGATCTACATGCTTAGGCTCCTGTCATCCGCATGGGAGACCCAGATAGAGTACCAACAGACTAAATGAACCAGCACATGGAAGATTTCTCTCTCTCTCTCCCCTCTCTCTCCCCCCCCCTCTTTCTCTCTCTCTCCCTTTCTCTTAGCTCTATTTTCCAAATTAATAATCTTAAGAAGAATAATTTTATATATATGCTGTACTTAAAACATTTATTTATCTGCTAAGTCTCACTCTTCAATAACTGTAATATTCCTACCTACTCCTCACCATCACCTCTTAGTTTTTCAGAATGTGTTATTAGTCTAGTTCTAGATCTTCCACTTATTACGATTACATACTTAAGTACATTATTACATTTTAAACATCAAGGGCCACCTTAAACATTTTTTTACCCCACATGCCATGAAAGATTGGAAATTTAAATCACATTCACATTTCGTATTTTACTAACAGCTCCTTTCCATAGTTAATTTTTTAACATTTAACCATCGTTCCACATTTATTTTTGCCACAGATTGTTTCTATTCACATTTTGGTTCAAGTTCATTTTTTAAGATTGTCTTTGAAAAACAGAGTTCATGGAAACCATATTCCCTGAATGCTTTCATATTTGGAAATAATTCTATGTTTCCATTATGCTTGAAAAGCAATATAGCTAGGAAAAACTTATCAACTCCCTTTTGCTAAATACTTTTTATTCATTCATCTATTGTCTTGTAATGTTGCATCTAGATTCATCTGAATCCGACTTGTATTCTTCATTTTGTTACAGGATGTTTGATCATTTTTTCCTGCATGTCCATAAAATAATTTTCTTTGTATTTAATTCAGGAAGCTTTACTAACTACGGTTCAGTGTTATAATATTATTTTCATGTTCCTTAAGATCTACTGTGCCCTTTCAAACTTTGTTTTAATCTCTAGTATCAAAACGACTTTTTAAGAGTTAAAATATCAAATGTTTTCTGAAGCTTTGTTTTGTTGTTTTCCTTCAAGAAGAAAACATGAATGTTTATGCTGTCCCTACCTGACTTCCATATATATAATTTTTCTCTAGTAATTTTTTTTTTCAAATTTCTGGTGAATTTTGCTCAACTCTCAAGGCTGCTACTCATTGTCCGGTCATCACCGCCTTACTATGTACATCAGTTACTACTGTTTACAAAGCAGCCATAACTTCTGGATGGTTTTAATTTTCTCTTATACTTTATGTCCTAGACACAGAAAAACCAATTTTTGTTTCTTCCTCTTATCTTTCTTAATTCTTTCTCCCTCTCCTTTTAGTTTACCAAAGACTTTTTTAAAGTTCTTTTGATTATTAACAAATGCTTGGTCATATTTTCATCAGCTTCACCTCAAAATTTCATACAGTGCACTTATTTTGCCTTTATATCCTATTTCCCACCATGTTGTGATATTGCTGTATCTATGTCCTTGTTCTTGTTCTTTTTCATTGTTAGTTACACTTGAAAGAATAGAAATCTTCCTAGACCACAGTTCTGAAAGGAACAGTGTAGGAAGACAGACTGTGGCAATGTTCCTGTTCAGCAGAAAATCCCATGGGTCTTTAAGAAAATCCTTTACAATTCCTGGTTATGTGGAAGAAGATGATGAGATGGGTTTGACGAGACTGTTTTGCATGTGACAGACAAGGTGATCTAACCTTTGTGTGTGTGTGTGTGCATGAAAATGGCAGCTACAGAGCTGCTCAACAGTCAGTTTTTCTTTTGCATGCTTTACATTGACAAAGAGGGAATCTAGAGTTATCTCACTCATGTTCACCTCCCCTGTCATTTTAAAGTATTCAAGAGAAGTTTCAAAGACTCATGTAGCCAATAACGCCCTCGCCATCACATTGTTCCAAAGGATTGCTAGACTTTCTCTCAGAGCAGCTGACTTTGGAGAATTTCTGCTCAGTTGCTCTTCCGAAAGATCTAGAAAGGCATTTATTCCTTACTGGAGCACCCTTTATTTACCCCAGCCCAATGTTCACTGCACCTGACAAACCATTCTGTTTCCATGGTCCGTGATTACCAGCATTTCCTGGTTTTAACAAAAATAAAGTTGCAATATTTGTTTTCCATTCACTTTTCCCAATTTACTTTTACAACGAATAAAGATATCATTACTTTCCCACCTTAAAATTAATGTCTAGGATGAATCAGGGTTGCTTAATATCTGCTGTGCTATAGCCAGAGACTGCTAATTGTTCACCAGAATTTACTTATTTTTCTAGGAAACACAAGAAGATATTTTTCAGTTTTGTTTGTTATTACATTTGGCTGATAAAATGCAAGAAAAATGGTTACCAATTCTAGGCCTAGCCAATTAAAATCCCTAGCCATTACTGCTATATGTTTCATATAAGAAAATGACTGCATTGACTTCTGTGTAACTGAGTTGAGAAGAACTACAGAAAATCTGAGAGTCACTTGCCACAAACTCCTTAGCCTGGCCCCCTGAACAGAGTCCTCTGATATTTGGGGACCATTCTAGATCATTACAAGAACAAGAAATACAATTCTGCCCCAGATTTTCAGATGTCTGACATATTTTGCTGCAGGCTAGTAGAGTAAGAGAGGCAGGATAATAATGGAACCTCTTCAGTATGGAATTATCCTTAGGACAAGTTACATAAATCATAAAGACCATGCATCAATGCAGATCAGTCCAACATACATAAGCAAATGATTTGAGGTCTGAAACAAGCACCATGGCTAAAAGAAAGGGGCCGATCATTGCTATGGCCAAAGGGTAAGAGCAAAGTTGTCAACCACTAGAACACTTACTTAAGGAAGATTGGGATCTACTTCAATAAGATTATGAAGGAGATGGGGCCACAAATTAAGGCAAATCACAGATATAATTATTTACCTATTCAAATTAAAAATCAGTTTTAACAGAGTAAGTAAAAGCTTCTATTACATATTTCACTCTGGTAGGCCTCTCAAATTATTAAATCCTCTGTATACAAATAATGCTGAATAATTAAGAACTTCTGGAACTAAAAGCTGAAATAGAATGGGTAGTTCAAAAGCGGGAAGCACATAGTATAGCACTTCTGACGATTGTCCTACAGCCACGCAGCTCCCTGGAGACAATGACATAAACAGATTTTTGAAGCTCCCCTTTCAACTGAGACAGGTTTAAGATATAGGCTTCCTGTCAGCTCCTGTTTCCACACCCTCTTGCTGAACATCCAGTTATTCAAGTATTTGGGTTCCTGCCACCAAAGTGAGAACCATAGATTGATTTCTAGGCTCTTGGCTTGATTCTGAATGAGCCTTGTCTGTTGCTGGCATTTGGGAGATGAAACAGTGAATGGAACATGAACATGTGCAATCACACACACGTGTGTGTATTAAGTAATATGAAGGCAAATAAATATTTAACATCCAGACCCTGAGTTATGCAATGTGGTGCTGAGAACAGAGAACATCATGACCTTATTTCACTACCCGAAAGGAATAAAGACTTGACCTTTCCCTCAAAAAACCTGCTCTTGCAGTTGTTAACACCCCTTCTTCCCCAAGCCTATGAGAAAGCACCCATAACAAATGGGTTGATTTGGAAGCTAATGAAGACTCAGCTAAATGGGTTATGTTTGCACCAATAACTTCTAAGCCCCTATACTTGATTATGTATTTGTAATTTTGAGCTATTTTTAACATCTTCAACCCTGCCACACACATGCAGACACCTTTTATAAGCTCCAGGTTCTATAAAACTTGGATTTTCTTCCTTGACATCACATAGACTTATCAGAAAGAACTTTTAGGGCTTATTGGGTACTGAGGAAGTCGTGGTTAGATATTTAAATAAAAATGCAGGAAATCTGTGAGATTTGCTTGTGACTAAATCCAAAATTTCTCATCTGGTAGTTTGCCTGCCCAATAACAGAAAGCGGGGCATCCCCATCTGCTGGCAGGAAACCAAAACTGCATGATGTTGCATGGACACAGATGTGGCTTTGTTTCCTTTAAGTAAATATGTAAAATCAACCAAGCCAAATTATATGGAGTTAGAAAAGTAGATGGAGGACTCCCAACCACAGCCTGTACAATAAAGTCATTGCTTTCATTTTTGAAGAACATCTTTCCACCTTCTTTTCATAGGCACTCACATTTTGACACAAATATCATCAGATTCCAGTTTTTCTTTATAGAGGGTATTTTCACTGCCCTGGAGCCTACTCCACACTTCCACATTGTCTTCACACACGAGCTGTATTAGTCATTGCATAATATGCCAGAAATGAGCCCTGAGTGACTTAATGAGTCTCCTTTAGGCAGACTGCCATATATTACTTTAATAAATTCTGCCTTATTGCCACCCTTAAATATAGAACTCTGTCTTTCACAGGGATTATTTAGCAGTGGGATAGGGATGTGTTGAGGTATTGGGACCAGAGTAACCAAATCCCACTCCACAGCCTGGCTTAGGGTTTCCCAAAGGTTCAAGAGCACAGTATAGAACTAGAGCTCAGCATGTACCTAGTAGATGACTAAGCAAATGACAGTCAATGAGAGTTTGGTGCCTATTGTTGACATGCAAAGCCACCCCAAGTGGCCTCTCCAGTTCACACAATCCCTAGAACATTCCAATGTGCTACTCGTATCAAACTCTCATCAACACTGACAGTCGTCATTCCAAGAATTTTGACTGTGAGGCATTTGAAATTCTGTCCTGGGAGCTCAGTGTTCTTACTGCTTTAACAATTTACATATTCAGTCAAATGTAGAATTGAGTGAATTATTTATATCAATTTCGCTCCACATATTGAAATGACATTCTACATTAATCAATACAAATGATGATAAATTGCTTTCCAAAAATTACCCATGTGAAACTCAAAATTGTCCAGGCCCCTTTGTCAGAACACCTCTCACTGGTCCATGGGAACTCCCAGCTATGATTGGATAGGTAAGCTACAGGGAAATTGAGAAAGGAAGATGTGCTAGGCCACTGAACTTATCTGGACAATAAGACGCTGGACTTTATGCTAGATATGTGTTTGCAAGGAACGAATCTCAACTGAACTTGAACTGTGGTTATGCATCAAGGTGGAGGAATCCACCATGGGGGGAGGGGTATGGGAGGGGTGGGGAGAATCCCCAGTGCCTATAAAACTGTATCACATAATACAATGTTAACAACAATAAAAAAAAAAAAGTAGTTGGCAATGTGTCAGGACCCTGGGTTTCCTTCCCATTCTTTCTGGGGATTTGCTGTGTGATTTCAGACAAGTCGTATATCCTTATGTTTACTTATTTCTAAACTGAAAGGTTTAAATTACTTGCTTTCTGAGGTCCTGTTAACACTAGAGCTCTATAAATATTCCTGGACGTTTTGGAGATTATTAGGCATAAGAAGGCCTTAGACCACTGCTTCTTGGACCAAGCATTCTAAGTCAAGGCCATAAGAGTGGACCCACATGGTCAACCATGTATATAGGAAACAAATGGCACATACTACCTGTCAGCCTGGGCCAACCTGGGGATTACATTGTATTATTTCACTTACATTGGGCAAAGCTGAGGGGACCAAGGCTGCAGACAACCCTGGTCAACAGTTAGCCACACTCTTGAACAAAGCCTCAAACAGAACCCCCTTTGCCCAATGTCATGTGAGGCTCCAAAAGCAGCCCTAGGTGTGTGTCAAAACACACATGGAGGGCCCGGCGCGGTGGCGCAAGTGGTTAAAGGTCCTCTCCTTGCACGCCCGGGATCCCATATGGGCGCCGGTTCTAATCCCGGCAGCCCCGCTTCCCTTCCAGCTCCCTGCCTGTGGCCTGGGAAAGCAGTCGAGGACGGCCCAAAGCTTTGGGACCCTGCACCCGCGTGGGAGACCCGGAAGAGGCTCCTGGCTTCGGATTGGCATAGTATCGGCCGTTGCACTCACTTGGGGAGTGAATCATCGGACGGAAGATCTTCCTTTCTGTGTCTCCTCTCTGTCTCCTCTGCCTTTCCAATAAAAAAATAATAAAAATAAATCTTTAAAAAACACACACACACACATGGAAATAGGTTCAATGAGATCCACTGCCTTACTTTGTTGTTTCAGAAAATGTAAGTTGGATAACAGGGTGCCACATGAGAGGAGGACAGAACTGAATTGTTCCTCCAAGGAAATAAGTTTCTCCACCAGCCATTCTTTCCATGCTGTAGCGGTCAACTCAGGGCCCCTGTTACCAAGCCTGGTGCTTCCCATATGATCAGCTCAGGTGTCTAACACTTCTCAAGTTTGATTATCAGAGCAATATAATAATTATTGCTGTCATAGCCCAAAATCATATAACCACAAATTTAAGAGCAAATAGGGATGAGATTATCTGGTTGGTCTTTTGATGGGAAGGATAGACGGAGACCAGCCTGCCTCATTAAGGCCTCTCATGGGTTCTCTCAATCACATACCAGACAAACTCCATTCTGTAGGCTGAAAAAAGAATCCATGGAGAGGATCAGGTATTTGAGCAAATGCCACCAGGTTTGGGGTCTGATCTTCTCCAGCATCATCAACCAGAATCAGAATGTTTTTAAACTAGGCTGTCTGTAAGTATATCAACAATGGCAACTAGCACTGATCTCACTTTCCAATGCTAAAGGACTAGGAATTGTCACTGGGAGAGGGACCCCCAAAGGTAGCAGCTGGTCTTCTCTAGTCCAGATGAACTTTCAAGACTTGATATTTTTTATTGTATGTTTTTAATTTATTCATTTATTTGAGAGAGGGCAGGAAGGTAGAGAGAAAGATATGGAGACAGAAAGAGATCTCTACATGTAGGTCTAGTGCCCAAATATAAGGTTGATCCAGGTCAAAACTGAAAGCAGGCAACTCATTCCCAGTCTGCACACAGGTGACTCTGAAGAAAGGACACCTGTTGAAGGTGCGTATGTCTCTGTGTGTGTCTGTGTATATGTGTGTGTGTGTAGGGCGTATTGCCAGTCCTGAAAACTTGAATTTCCTCACTGCCCCCAACCCTGTCAGCTGTTTCTTTTCACATTTTAGCACAAGTAGTGCTGTCTGTCATGCCAGTAGAACAGGAAATCAACATCAAGTAAAATATTACTATGAGGAAGCCGTAAGAGATTTCTGAACGTCGTTCACGCACACTAGTGTGCAGATGTTTATTGTAACTAGAGCAACTATTGGGGTGAGACGGCAAGGGTTGTAGGAAAAGAAATTGGCTACATTTTTCATGCTCTTGATTTGGTCCCGAATAAATGTAGGTGGCTAGCCAACTTTGAGCTTTAATAATGTGAATGACCAAAGAGCCACAGAGGACAGAGTCAAATCTTACGAGCTTGGGTGTTGAGAACTTTGGGTAGAGAAGAACACCAAAAAATTATTGTTTACTGAAAGAAAAAGGTCTCTCAAACACTGAGCTCTTACTAACAGTCCCAAAAGATGGCATGTTCTCTACAGTGTGTCCTGTTCTCTGTTGGAGTCACTGACCCCTGTGTCGAGATGCTTGTCAGTCACCCATCTGCCTAAAAAACAACCCTTGTAAATGTTTCCTCACCAAGACCCATGACACACAATTCATCTGAGGACACTTGTATTTGTCACCTTTCTAACAGCCAACTATTACTAAAGGCATTAAAATAGACCTACAGTAACTATTTCAGCATTAACATAGAGATGGCTTTTAACTTGTCCTGGAATAAAAGAAATCATGGGACTATTGAAACATATAAAGTCAATAATCTAATTGATTGCAGAGGGGGAGGGGAAATGCCAAAACCTATGGAACTGTATCAAAAAATTAAAATAAATAAATAAATGAATAAAATCTAAGTGAATGGCTATTCTATATTCTTAAGTACTTAACAATTTGCACATATGAGATTTTATGCAATAAAATGATTTGAAAAATGGAGTTTGGAAAATGTTTACCTTACCTTTCTAAGCCACAAAATGTACTGGAGAACTGAAATGTCATATTAGCACAGTGCATTTTTATAAGCTACCTATTTTCTGCTAGCGTTTAAATAATACATCTAGATCCATCTTCATATATTCCTCGGCGTCATCCTTATCTTAATGTCTAACCAGAAAACAGAGCTGAAAACCAATTCATCAACATTCATATTAACATGTATCAAGTAGGTCCCACGCTGGATACCTTGTATTTCATATCCTGTGCTGTTGGTAAAAACTCAGTGAAGCAGATATTAGCACTATTTTCAAGCTGGGACAACTGAGGCCCAGTGAAATGAAGTAATTTGTCCTTGGTCTCACCTAGGAAAAGGTAGAGCCTGGATGTAAACTTAGGTTTTTGTTCTTTTTGTTACTATCCTATTATCAGCCAATAATAGTTCTGCATTGTCCATGTTGGGGAATCATTTGGCCAGAGCTCTTTGCTGCTTTGAAGAGGATGAGGGAACAGTCTTCACAGGCAAATATGTAAAAATGTCTATCCCATATAATCTTTTATCTCACCCCATTGACAAACCAATTCATATCTCCAGGCAATGAAACACGGAGAGTGGGAATATCCATTTGTGAGAATGAGTCTATGTCCCCCTCCAAAGGTAAGACTCACATACGTTGTTTATTTTCTTTTCTGGAATAACACCGTATGGTGCCTCAAATCTAGGAGTGCACTATGTGTATTTAGTGAATGAGTGAATAAACAAATGAAGGTGCTATTGGATTCTGCCCCCCTTCTATGCTTTGTATCCGTTAAGTTAACTTTTCAGGATCTGCTCACCTTCCCAGTCCGTAATAAGCATCATAAGTTTGCATGACAAAGAGGGAGGGCCAAAGAAATCCTGGACATAGGAAGAAGTAAGGAACATTCAAGAAACCTTGTATTAGGACAAGCCAAGTTTGCCTTTAAACAGGCCACCAGAAAAGCTTTTCCCATTTCTCTCAGAATCATTGTTTTTTTAAGTGTCTAATTACAAAGCCTTTCTTCTAGCTTAAAAAAAAATCAACATAAAAATGTCCCCAGCCTACCTACAACCAAGAAACCTCATTATGTGAGGTGGAAGGGTATTGCAAAGGAGAACTAACAATGAATAGAGAGAGAGACCCAAATAAAATTAAAGTATTGTAGGAATTAATCCATGTGTTTTCAGGAGCATCCAGGACCCCAACCTCCAAACCCCTTCACGAAAATAAGACTTGGTTCAAACATATTTGCTTTGTTTTTGAGTTAACTCATTAAACTTGGGTGACACAGGAAAGACAGCATGTTTTCCTGGCACAAATGCAGAATTGGATTCTCTTCTCCCCCTCTGGGTAAGAAACATCTCTGACAGAAATAGGAAACATCTGGGAGAAACACAATCCTGCAGTGAACGTCTGATGCCATCCACCAGATTAACTGCTGAGATCCATTTCCTGAAGAAAACAATATACTCTCAATGTAATTAGATGACAGTGCTTGAAGCCAACCAAGAAGTTAAAGGGTTTAGATGTATCTGTAAGTTCTAAGTGTTTTTTTGTGTGCCTATTTAGCTTTGCACCAAGATTTTAGAATTGTGATATTGGAATCTATGAACTTAGCTCATTCATTGTGGGACACTAAGCATGCACCAACATCAAATATGTGTTTCAATCTCTCAAACATGAGAAGAATTCAGGTAGAATATCGCCTGTTACCACTTACTACAAATTTGGACACAGTTATGAATTTCTATGATCATCTTATCCCATAACGTTCAGATTTCATTAATTTGAGTAAAATTCTGATTTGGCTTGGCTTTTTATTAAGAAAGTGTGTGACAAAAACAAAATTATGCCTTCAATTTGTAAAGCAAATATCTATGTTGGACACATTAAGATCAGCCTGAGCTGCAGTCACACTGATGGGGTTAATTGCAATTTGAAAATAATTCACTGCCTTCAGATTGCTTATTCTGGTTTTTTTGTTTGTTTCTTTGCTAAGTTTGGGTTCGGTTTTGGATTTTTTTTTTTTGTCTTTACACAACATATCCGTGTCTCACTCTAATTATTCAATACTAAGTTCATACTTCTGAAGCAGGAGACTGGAGTCAGAGGAAATGGTGTTTGATTTGTTGCCATGGAAACGTCTGCTGTAGATGGACTCTAATCCCATGACAACTCTCTCTCTCAAGAACCATTTTTTTTCTGACATAATAAAAATCTGATCAAGGTCAGATTTAATAACTATCTCAATTCCCCACCTTTCTCCTGTATTTGGTGCCAGAGAGTCTTTTTGATAAAGCGATGTTTAAAAGAACTTTTGCTTGCTTTCAATATAAAATTATTGTGTATGCCTCTAAATGCTTAAACCTGGCTCCGTATCACAGTAATTTGCAGACATACCTTTTGTTATTGCATAATTTCAGCATTAAAGGAAAGTTACTTATAATTGTTTACACTGTGTTGGTAGCTGTTAACATTTTGTGGTGCATTGTTCTTGCTAATACATATATTAGGGGTATCAATAAAGCTTATTGCTTGCCAACAAATTGTGTTTACAGTATTAATAAATGCCAGAACCATTTATCCTTTAGTTTGCACTGTAATAATTTTATGAACTGATTATCATGCAAGTGTGCAGTTCAGTGAGACAGGAACTATACATTGTCACATTGAAATAAAATGAAATGCTTTGTCTTGGAGAAAGGAAAATGTGAAATTGCCTGCTGTGACCATAAGCAAGACCCTTCTTTTCTCCAAGCCTTGATGGCATCATCTGTACCATGAGGACATCTATCAGACCTTAATAGTTAATAGCTCTGCCTAGCAACAGTCATGGAAAATATGCATTCATTCCATTTTTTAACAGAATTTTTATTTCATACCAGTAAGATATGCCTCAGGAACAAATTTGTTATTTACTTTTATTTTCTAAAATCCAACTAAATTTGATTTTAAATTTTCAGCAAGATATGAATATTCTCCAGCTACTTGAGGTGTATTAGTTATTAAAACAAATATTTTTTAGGAAATTGATATATCACTTTTCAAGTGTCATTAATTTAGCTCGCAATGAAGGAATCATGACTGCATATGAACTATACTACTGCAACAATGTGGAGGAATCCAACATGGGGGGAGGGCTTGGAGAGGGTTCGGGAGAATCCCAGAGCCTGTGAAATTGTGTCATAAAACAAAATAAAAAATACCAATTAATTAAATTAGTTAAATATGAGCATTCATTCCATTTTGCTATGAGTCTTTTGAATCTTTCTTGGATAGCACTTTGCCATCCCAACAGCTTTCATTTTAGCCTTCCTTTCATCCTGGGAAGGGGAAGGGCAGATATTTCTAACTCCAGATTACAGGTGGAAAATCTCAAAGAAGTAAAGACAACTGTCCAATATCACACAGCTTTTACTTAATAGAACTAAGTCTTACATTCCCACTCATGTTAGTCACGTTAGTGAAACACTGTCCAGGTATACAAATGTTTCCACCAGTTTTCATACTCAATATTTCAAATCCCAGTTCCACCTCTGATCACTTAATGTGTGCTAACTAGCCACACCCTATTATGATTGGCCCATTGCCAGGGAGTGGGCTCTTCTAGGCTATACACCTTCTGACAGCTGCCTTCACATCCTTGCTAGAGATCTAGAGGCTTGCTCCTTGCTCTTCGTTTCCCAGGTCTTGGTACAACCATTGTCCCCAATGACCACAAATCTTTCAGAAAAAATGGCAAACATAAAATAAACCAGATGCCTACATACTTAAATCATTCCATCTTTTGACAGTCATTTTGTAAACATGGTTCTGATCTCCCTTTAGACATAAAGACCCGATGATTTATGTGATGAATGTAGCATATGCAAGTATCTGTCTTGCCTACTGTTCTGCTTTCCTTCCACCCAGACACTAAAGCTTGTTCAACAGAAAGCTATGAAAGTAGCATTCCTTAGGGTGACAGTCCTTATCAGACCACTTCACTTGACACACCATTCTTTTGGGTAGGGAAGAAGGGATCATTTCCCAAAAGACTTGAGTTATTTTCCAATTCCGTAAGTGTCTGACCACCCTGCCTTGCTGCAAAACTTGGATCACTACAGATGGAAGAACATTTGTCATTGCTTAGGAGCACATGGATTCATTGCTTTGCCTCCCAGCAAGGAAAAAGTCGGCCATTAGTATTTTAAGCTATTTCTCATTCTCATTCTTATTTAGTTGTTACCAAATACCAAGGCATGGAAGATACCCAAAATGTGGCTCTGGGTGTCTATGAATTGGTTGTACAACTTTCTTTCCCCAACTTCCCCAGTGTACCCACACACACACACCCCACTCAGCTTTAAATGGATAGATTGAACTAAATGACTGTCAATAACCCTTCCTGTGTTTCAAGTGTGGAAGTGGATCATCTGTCCCTGTTCCTCTGTTGGATACAAGTCTAGCTGGCAGATTCTGATTTATTGTTGTCAGAGCTACAGACCCAGAGAAGGGCAAACATTGAGTCATGCTTGGGTACTGTTCTAAAAACCTCTTATGTGAAAGGAACCTATGAACGAATGTGTTAAACATGAAGTAAATCATTTCACAGACTTATGGCAGGATTTTTGCCTTCTGCACACCGGTACAGAGTGTACACTGAAATACAGGCAAAGAGTAAATCAATTATACTTTCTTAAATGCTTCAACAATATTTTCTCTGGTAAGACTTGAAATAATTGAATTAACTGTATGATGTAAAGCTCAGAAAGTAACAGTACAAGAGAGAAACCATAGGAAGAGATTCCATTTCTCTCCTTGCTTCCAATTAATTTTCCCTCATGCGTTAGCCAGTCTGAGTTGGAGCTATCCAAATCACTCTGGTTTTGTAACAAGTGTACATTTACACAATATTTTAAAAGAATTCCTATTTCATTCATGCCCTTCAAGCTGGAAGTCTCTCCATTTCTTTGTGTTACTGCTATAACTGATACCACTTCACTCTTGATCACTCCACTAGTCTCTCCGTACTCTGTCACTCCCCTTCTGACTTTACCACCAGGGACATGTGAATAAGACATAAATCTTTCAAAAATGCACAGCTTATTATGTCCTTGAAACTGCTCATCTACTGTGCCTTCTCCAGAATAAAGCTCAAGCTCCTTGGTGCGGGTCATAAGGCACGTTTTGGCCCAACTTACCTTTCTGATTCAACTCTTCCCTGTCACATTCTATCATACATCAAATCATATCACGCTCAGATTCATTACTCAATTAGTTCATTGTTTATTTTCATCTGCCATCACTTACCTCCCTCCCCCTCCCCACCACTTCTGGCAAAGGGAGAACACTGTCATTAACTGAACCTTTTAAGGGTAGATTTTCTGCAAAACGTGGTCACCAAAAATGTCTAACTTCCCCGAATTCAATGCTGCTCCTCCTATCCTCATGTCAGATCCATTTGTTCTCCTAGTGACGCTGGATACACGAGAGCTTCTTTTAGTCCATAAAATGTAGAAGTGATGCTATGTGACTTCAAGACTTAGACCTAAAAAGATCTTACATACTTTGCTTTCTACTTTTGAAAAACAGTTACTATTATGTAAGGATGCTTGATCTGAACTATTTAATAATAAGAGAACATGCGGTGAGAGAGGCTTTAAGATCACATGGAAAGAGATAGTTACTCAACACTAGCATCCTAGGGGACTCCAGCTTCCAGATCAGCAAGTTAAATTCAGCCATGTGAGGGATCCCAAGGAAGATCTGTAGTTTCATGAACAACAATAAGGCTATAGGCTTTATTGTGTTGAGCTAAGTTGTGGAGTCTCTTGTTACCCAGCAACAGATAACTACTATGTCATGTGTGTGTGCAATGTTTTTCCAGTTTCACAATTATGATCTCAACTTTGCCTTTAAAGAGCACAGGATGTAGTAACTTATCTTTCTCACACACATAAGGAAATTTAGGAAGAAGGGAAAGAAATCTTATCACTGTGGTGTTGCAGAATAGTAACAGAATCTGGCTTCACATCTTAATCTGACTCAAGGACTTTTGAAAATTCATCTTCCCATTTTGGGTTTCAGTTGATTCTAAGTACATAAAAGGGTTGTCCTGAATCTCCAAAGGACCTAGCAGCCCCAAGCCAATACCAAATACAAAAAACTTTCAGTGATTACCTATGATTTGTAGTGGAGCAACATGGAAACAACATTTGGAAAGGAGTCAGAAATAACTTAGCCTGTGACAAAATACTTAAGAGAATATTCTGTATTATTGCCAGGCACTGAGCCCAGGCTAGGCAGCAGGGAATTCTTGCTGGTTCTCTCAAGTGATAAGCATTAACATAGACTATGATTGAAGCAGGGAATGGGCTAATGAGGACAGAGATAATTTAGATTCTACTACTTATATTACCTCTGCAACCTTAAATAAAAGCAAATAATCTCTCTGGAAATTAGATTTCTTCACTTTCAATAACTGTCAAATGAATAGTCCTGCCTACCAGGAAGGCTGTGCGGAAACACACATGAGATTCTGTGGCTTGAGTACAGGACTCCACCCATCGTGAAATGTGTACCACATAAGGCATGTCACTATTGGCTCAAGCAAAGATTGAGCATGTGAGCAGCTCTCACAGAGAATGTGAAATGTGCCTGGAACAATTGGGGAAAATTTCACGAGGTAACAGGGGGCAAAAGGAGCCTTCTCTGGCTCATAAGACTCAGGAGACAAATCTGTCCTATGGTGACAGCTAAGCTGTGGCCATCTCTGCGACCAATACCTGGCACATCAAAATCAAAAAGAGATTAAAAGACCAGAGTTTGGGTGCAACACCAGTAACCTTTATCAGAATGTAGTTTGAGTCCCAACTGCTCTGTTTCTGATCCAGCTTCGTGAAAATACACCTGGAAAAGCAGTGATGATGGGCCAAGTACTTGAGGTGGCTGTTACCCATATGGGAAAATTTGATGGGGTTCCTGGCTCCTGACTTCAACCTTGCCCAGCGCCAACTTTTGCAAACATTTGGGGAATGAATCAGAAGATGAAACACCTCTTTCTCTCTAAAATACACTTCTAAAAAATCAGATTAAGCAGATTACCAGAATTGAGCAATGAAATTGTACAATGACAAAAACCAGGAACTGAAGAGGAAAATGCCATAGGCAATTCAGAGCCACAGCTGTCAGAAAACACATACAGACTATGTTTGGCAAACATTCAGGAAAAGTCTTACAATATCCCAGTGAACACTAAGAAATTCCCCCAGAGAGACTGTACTGACAGTAGGGATAGGCAGTATGGTGAGAGTGAGGTGACAAAAAGCAGGTGGAGGAATATCTTTCCATTCAGCACCAAGTCTCATAGCCAAAATCGTTATCATTTAATGATCAATTTCCAATTTTCCCTTCATAATCGGTGAATGCACCTGTTCTCTTCTGGGAAAGTACACTATACATGGAGTCAGTAGACCTTGGATGAAGTCTCTAGTTTGCCTCTTGCAAGCTGAGTGACTTAGGCAGAGGCCCTGACCTCTCTGATTCCTAATTTCCATTTCTGTGACTTGGACAGATCCCCAGCTATCCCAAAAGCACACACAAGGCAAGGGATGGCAATGCAATTTGAAGGCTACAAAGTACTATGCCAGTGGAAGTGATCTTTATTATTAAATCAAGACTTGGAATTTACACATTCACTGCCTGCTCTCAAGGTTGAAAAGAGAGCTCAAAGGTCAATTGCAATTCCATAAAACCTAATTAGAAGACAAATTGCATTTCATTTGAACATGTAATGCAGAATCTAGAAGCTTAAGGAGTAGGTGTGGTTTATCTCAAGTTCTTTGTTTTAATTCAAAGCTTCAGGGATCTGTCAAGCCGAGCTGTGCACAGGCCCACTGAGCGGGACATGGAGGAGCAGCAGATAATATATTGCCATTATCTGCACTCACAGTCCGATAGGGACAAATAAACAAGAGATAGCATACATGAGGGCTAAAATAACCACACACCCAGTACCCTAATCCAGGGTTTCCTTGGGGATAGCAGTCTTATCTAATTGGGGAAAAGTCAAGATAGTTCTAATAGGGAGGCTTGACAGATCGAAAAGGCACATAAAGATTGGCAGAGAGAGGTAGCAAAGGAAACCAAAAGAGCTCGTCCAGTGTCCCGACCTGCAGGACATGACGCTCCAACCCTGAGGGTGGGCTGGGAATGCCGGGCTGCTAGCCCCCGGCTGCTGGCCCAAGAAACACACGGACACACAGGTGCCTCCTGCTTCTCTAGGGGAGGAGGAGAAGGGGAGGGTTTTCCTGGAAGTAATTATCTTCATTGACGCAGGGAAGGAACTAATCATCTATATTGAAACAGGGGAAGAACTAATTATTTGAACAGGAACAAGGGTGGAGGTTCTATTCCGCTTGCTTTATACAGGATGATCTGGCCTAATATCCTGCTTGCTGTGGTCCTGCTTGCCCAAGGCAGGCTTTGCAATGCAGCAGGTTGTCAGGTAGGCCAAGACTAAGGCCCGTAAGTCTGTGGCTCCTAACAATCCAGAAACCCTGAGATTATGGCCTGACTATGGAAGATGTAGCCTATGGGGCAGCTGAGGAAATTATGCTTGATTCTGGAGACCAGGAAGGTCACACTAAAGAATTTATTCTTAGGTTTAATTTTAGATTCATTCTAACTGCAGAACTGTAGGTTGGTTTTCTTCTGACGGTTTCAGTGAGTCCAAAGTCTTCCTATTTTGTTGTAAAACCCAAATGTAGATCTATATCTGAGGTGGCACTTAGAATTTGAAATTGTAAAAGTGGAAATTTGAATTATTTTGTAATTCCATTGTTCATGTATTATCTGAGATCCCCTCATATATCCCTTTGGCCTCCATCTGCTATATTGCTATAATCCAGCTTTTTTTTAACTCAGTTATTCAGTCTTTCTTTCATAGACATTTATTCAGCGCTGTGTTGGCATTTTGATGCATTGGCTTGTTTAGGTTCCAGTTATTAAACCAAAAACTAATCCAGGTGTTACAGTGAAAGGGATTTTACAATTTTGAAAAAATACACTAATCAATTAAATTAATCCAATGGCAATTACCCCAAGTGGTCCTGGCACAATCAAACAAGTCCTTTAAAAGACAGTTCAGTCCTTCCCTGAGGCAGAGATCTTAAACAGTTACTGCTTACAAGGCTTCAGCCTGCCTGTCACCATCTCTTTGTGACTGCTGCCCAGGGCTGCCATGCTTCAGCCAGGGCCTATGCCATTCCCTCTAGTTTTACATGCCATCTTCCCTGCATGACTGCCTGCTGTATAGACTTGAAACTTTCCCTACCACCCTCAGCAGTTTCTTAAGCCCATTGCCTGTGTGTAATACATACATGTTTGTATGACACAGATAAGGGTATGTATACATGTACATGTAGTTAAATGATGCAAATATATAAGGGTACTTTTAAAAATTTGTAGACAATAGAATTAAAGGATAAGTTGTTGGTGCAAACATTTTTTAATTCAGGCATTTTTTTCATTATATACATTCTCCATAAACATTTTGAAGATCCTACATAGCTGTATATATGTACCTAGAGATCTATTGCTATCCCTAGATCCATATACCTTGCTACTTCTGCTTCTCTGGTTGAATCTTAATACATGTAACCATCATGTACCAAATCTTGCAGGACATTGATGGCACAATTGTCATCTAGACAAAATTCTTAAGGAATTGAAGATCTATTGGTGATTACATAGGTAAGCCAAGTGGCATTTCTAGATAGCAAATCAAATCTTAGAGTGGTATGGGAGCATAGACATTTAACCTATGATGAAGAGACAAACTACAAATCTGAAGAATAAGGAATTTGTCTTGTGACTGCAGAAAAGTGGAAAGAGTTCCCATGAGAGCGAGAATTCCTAAGGGTAAAAACACTTTCTACTCATAATAGACACTTCTGAATTTAAATAATCTTAGTTAATAATCTATCACCTAACATAGAGCTTGATAATAAATTTAACTCAATAAATATTTGTAAAAATAAGTTGCCTTACACATCTAAGAGAGAAAGAAGACACTTTCATGAGTAGGAACAGAAGTAAGGCAAGAGCACAACTTGTTATCTAAAGAAGAGAATAAGAAATCAGATGAGATGTGAAAATTCTTTGAGTAAATAGTTCTTGTGAGACCCAGGTTGGGCAAAATTCACTGGACCTCATTCCATGTACAGAACCTTTTCTTTGGTACAACAGATCAATTTGATAGAGCTATCTGGCCCAGCAGAAACACCAATATAACTATGAGATGAAAGAAACTTCAGGAACAAGAGGCATGTCAAGGATACAGGTAAACAAAGTAAAGCCAAGGTAAGATGCCAGAAAGAAATATCATATCTGATATAGGAACTAGTATCGTCCAACTCCAAAGGTCTTAGATGCATTTTTTTAGAGATTTATTTCTTTTTACTGCAAAGTCAGACATACAGAGAAAAGAAGAGACAGAGAGGAAGATCTCCCATCTGAAGACTCACTCCCCAAGTGACCACAATGGTCAGTGCTGAGCCAATCTGAAGCCAGGAGCCAGGAACTTCCTCCAGGTCTCCCACGTGGGTGCAGGGTCCCAAGGCTTTGGGCCGTCCTTGACTTTCTTCCCAAGCCACAAGCAGGGAGCTGGATGGAAAGTAGGGCTGCCGGGATTAGAACCAGTGACCATATGGGATCCTGGCGCACAAGGAGAGGACTTTAGTTGCTAGGCCACCTTGGGCTCATCTTGGATGGTAATCCAGGGTTAGAGTAATCCAGGATGTAAAGATATAAATAAATAAATAAATAAATAAATAGATGTTGCTTCCTTCAATTCAGGAAGAGGAGCAGTAGCACTGCAAAAACAACAAAAACAAACAAAAATAGTCTGAAAGATGTATTTAATAAAAATAATAGAAGCTATTTAAAAGTATCTGGCACTATTTTACAAAACATAATTGGCAGATATTGATCTTTTTGTGGAAATTAAGTCTACTAGGTAGCAATCCCCAGGAGGGTCTCATCTGAAAAGATGGAAACCAGCCGGTCTTTGTCATGATGCATCTATCCTGCTGCTTCAAGAGACACTTAGCTGTTGAATTTTTTTTGACAATCTTTACATATTTAATTGGGGTAAAAAAAGGTTCAAGGCCTAAAGGGGGATATAGAGGAAGAAGCCCCACCCAATTTCCCACCCACCCTAAGTCCCAGATGTGGGGCATGCTCTGAGATACTCGATCAAGTGGTTCCAACAGTTCACCATTCATGGGTCGCTGCCAGTCTCGCCACTCTAAGCACGATGTGGTCATTGAAGAGTCCATTGATTGACACAGTCCCTTCTAGAGTCTCCATTTGCCCAGTTTTTTGCTGCCAACAGATAGCTGAGGTTGTTACTTGACTTGTTCTGTCTTTTCTTGTTTAGGACTCTGAGTCCAGTGTCTTGACTGGGGAGATCCTCAAAGAAATTTCGAGGTATTCCCAGTCCAGATTCCTGCGTGTTCTAGTAAGCATAGGGCCCGGCATAGTCCATTGCCCCGATCAGCTGGTGGTTGCAGTTGCTGGGTCGGTTCTGTTTCCACCCGTGTCTTCTTGTAGCCCAGCCTGGTTCCGCCCTGGACACACTTGGCCCTCACACGTACCAGTAGGAGCTGCAGCCCAGTCAGGGCAGCCCACAGTAACCCCAACCAGGCCCACCCCCTACCCTGGCTTGCCAATATGTATGGCATACTAGTCCAGTCTGTCCCAAATACCCTTCTGTTCATATACTTGCCAACGGGTGTTGCAACCTACTTCCATCCAACCATCTCATCCAACCATCCCTAACAAATGTTGTTGGGTGTCTGTCTAGCCACCCCAGCCCCTGTCCTAGTTCCCATGCCCTCCCGTGGAAGGTGATGACCCAAGAGGGAGGAGCCCACCGTTTCCCTTCCAGGTTGCTCCCATTCCAGTTGTGCCCTCTCCAGTTGGCCCTGTGGTTCAACTCGACATGCCTAACCCTTGTACCAGCTTCCGCCAGCTGATGCTACGACCAAGCCCCAACAACCCTCACCTACTCTGATTGTAGCTTGCACCAGTGGAAATAGTCAGCCTAGCCTGGCTTTCACCCAATCTGGTCCACATGAGGTGCACAGGTGCTGTGTCCCTGCCTGGTCTGGTCTACCCCCTACCCAGCTCACGCTCCTCAGTGTAAGTTGCTGTTCAGCTAGGGAACCACCCCTTATTCCCCTGTCAGCTCTGCCTCCTCCCTTCCTGGTTCTCACGTGTGCTGGTTGGGTGCTGCTGCTGCATCCGGCTCAGGCTACCTCACCTTGGCATTCCAAATTGTGTGTTGCTTTTTTCACGACCGGACCTGGTTCGACCCACACTCTGTTCTGGCGTTCGGATTTACCAGTGGATGACATGAACAGATTAAGCCTGGTCTGCCCCCAACCCATGCCAAATGCATGCCAGCGGGACACTTTCCATGACCTCTTGGCTGTTACCTTCCATGGAGCTTCTTGCGCTGACCTGTGGGGTCTGTGTCCTGCCAGAGGAGTTGCCCGGGCTCCTCCATCAGAACCCCTCCATGTGCCAGGTTTCATGCATACCAGTGGGTCCATGTGCCAGTTCGCCTCCTATCCTAGCAGGAACAGTGGCCTTTCCTAACTGGCCATCATCCCATTCTGGTTCTTGCTGTAGGGTGTTTCAGCCCAGCCACGGTCGTCCACACTCCCATATAGCTCGTATATGGCTCAGTTGGGGTTGGGACCTAGCCTAGTCTGTCCCACATCTACCCTGGTACTCCAAAGCGCCAGAAGGTGTTGCGGTCTGGCCCAGCCTGGTACGTCTTTTTCCAGTCCACACTTGTGCCAAGGGAGACGACGACTGTATCCAGACCTGACTGCAGCCCCATTTACCTGTCGCAACCCCTGCCTTAGACACCATGGCTCAACTCTGTGCTTAATGTGGACCAGTTGGAGCCAAAACCAAGCAGGGCATGTCCTGAGCTGCACCCTGTGTTCCAATCATGTTTGTGTACTAAGGTTTGCTTACTCCGAACATTCAGGTCTCAGTTCCACACTTGCATTAACGTTTCATGTCCCAGGTCCTGGGAATCACCAGAAATTATTGTGTCACCTACGCTAACACTGGTCTTACTTATGGGTGTCCCTAAGCAGCTATTTCATATCATCAAAACCCCAGAGCTCGCCGCTGGGCGGCCAGCAGGCAGAGCCTGGCACCACTTGGTGCACTGGCCGCCCAAGGCCAGGGTCTCAGTCCCCGCCTTGCGGCAGGGACTGTGGTTGCGACCCCGGTGGGGTTCCATCCGGCAGGGGCGCCCCCGACAAGTGTCTAGCTGTTGATTTTTATAGTCTAATAATGCACTTAGCAGAAGAAAATGGTACTGACAATATGAATGTTTTACTGCTTGTTTAATTTCAAAATCTCCAAGGATAAGCATGCTGTACCTCCTTTCATTTGATCGTGACTCATGCCAAGCTTGGAAGGTATATAAATGAATAAGCCATTGTGCCTGCCTTCAAGAATAGCCCTTGAAAGCTATTCAGAGAAAAACATGCAGAAAGCATAGAAGAGTTTGCATGGGATTCCCATGGGGGTCAGTTCTACTTAATGAGGAATGATGTGGAATAATAGGAGATTTTGAAAGTTGGAGAGAGAGAAGCATCCAAGGCCCCAAGGGCAGCAGAGCAGTGACTTCCTTAGTTGTGTTCTTCCAGCCTCATAGGTTGCGTACCTTGAGTTGGAGCAGCTGGGATTAGGGAAAGGACAACAGAAGAAGACAAAGAAAAGCTCCTACAAAGGCCTCCTTTCTCTAGTCAAGGACCAGGAATGGGACAATTGAGAAAAACAGAAAACACCTGTCCATAGTTATTATATTCTAGCCAAATACCACAGCGAGAACTGTGGTTCCTATTCTATTTCAGTCAGAAAGACTGATATGGGAAACTCAGAATGCACTCTATCACTCCTACCACCAGGGTCTCTCAGAGAAGGCCAGGTGGTGAGCCGACACTTGCTTCCTCAACAAAACATTAAGGAGAATGTTGTAATGCAATGTCACCGGAAGACACAAGCAGCCCAGACTCCCACCCTGGCCATCAGTAATGAGAACTTCAGCAGGGAATAGAAATATATCAGTAGGCACATAGACAGGGTCAGAATTGCTACCTCTGCTGTGTAGGTGAGAAACTCTAACCCAGTCAACAGATCAGTTCTTGTTCAAATGACTGATTTCTGAGATGTTACACACATATGCTCTCTCAGGGCACTCTGTAACCTAGAGCAAGTTCCTTATGCCTCCTGTGCTTCAGTTTACGCACTGGTAAGCAAGAGGTGTGATAGCAACTCACTTATAGGCATGCTGTGTTAGTTGTGAGAACTTTCTTGGTGACACTGGGGTTTGAGTTCTCTAGGTGAAGATAGCCATTTGAAGCCCAGCTAGCCTGTTGAGTACTTCTGCAGTCAGTACAGGGACAGCTTGAGTAATAGGACTTTCTAATATCTAATAAAATCTAAGGGTAAAACGTCCATATGCTCATACTCCAAAAACTGATGACAGCCATAGTCATAGTCATCCTGTACTGGACACCAACATTTGTTAGACACTACATTAGACTTCTCTCATACCAAGGCTAACCATAAAAGGAGTCTTGCAAAATGAACCATCTCTACATTATAGGAGAAACTGAAGCAAATGAGACAACAAATATGTTTTATACATAAAACATCTCATAAATTAGTAAGAAATGTCAACATGCAAGGCAAGTTTAATATACATCCTATGTGCTTAATAAGATTAAAATATCAATATTTCACTGAGCATAATGGTCTCTAGTTGGAACCACTTGGTTGCAAATGATAGGATTTCATTATTTTTAGTGGCTGGGTAGCATTCTATAGAGTAGATGTACCACAATTTCTTTACTCAGTCCTCCTTCAATGAGCATGTTTTTGTGATTGTTGATTGTGCTGCAATAAATTCAGGGGTGCAGGTTGCTTTCTTATGTGTACGTATCAGTTCTTTTGGATATATTCCTGGAAGTGGGATAGCTGGCTCATACTCTAGATCAATTTTCAGTTGTCTTAGCACTCGCCAGTAATTTCTCCCCACATTCATGCCAACAGGTATTGTTAGTAGAGTTCTGTATTTAGGCCAATCTCACTGGAGTTAGGTGGAAGTTCAACGTGGTTTTTCTTTGTATTTCCCTGATAACTAGGGGACCTGAGCATTTTTCATGTCTATTATCCATTTGAATTAGTTTTGAAAAAATATCTGTTCGTTTCCTTCACCTCTTTCTTCACAGAACTGTTTGTTTTGTTGTCATTGAGTTTCCGAAGCTCTTGGTAAATCCTGAATATTGGTCCCCTATCTGATATACACTGTGCAAAGATTTTTCTACCATTCTGTTGGTTGCTTCTTCGTTTGGTTGATCATTTCCTTTGCTGTTCAGAAGCTCCTTAGTTTGGTGTAGTCCCATTTGTTTAATTTGGCTTTGATTTCCTGTGCTCGCTGATATAAAGCAAACTTTACACAAAATACAAAATTGATATGTATATAGGTAAGTATGCATATACATCTATCTATCTAGAGAACATGTACAATGGAGGCAAGTATGCCATAAACTGGAGATACATTGCAGTATGAATCGCTACTCCCAAGCAAAACCTAAACTCACAATGAAACTGTTAAATATGTCTTGACAGAAAAATGTTGGACTTCATACCCTTGCTATACCTACAATGTCAGGATACACTTAAATAGCAGAAAGATGGACTTGTGACTGTTGCCAAGGGACTAAAATACTGTTAAAATATAGGGGGAAACAGTGCGGAGGAGAGTAAGTCATCTAGCCTGAAGAACTGTTTCATGAAAAATAATTTTCTTAAAAATGAAATAAATTTCAACATTACTAAGTGGTCAAATAAATGAAAATGTAAATGAGGCAAGGTTATTTTCCCATCAAGTTGCTAAAAAGTTGATACATGAAAATACACACAATTGGTAAAAAGGTAAGGATATAGGTACTCACACATTTATGTAAAATTTCTAGTAAATTTTGCAAAAATGACATCTTACCATGTATCTTCTCATACCAAACAGGAATAAAACTAGAAATCAACAAAAGCAGTAGAAACATGTCCCTAATGACTAATAGATCTGTGAAGAAAAAAAAGTGGAATTTTAAAAAGGCTTGAAACAAATGAAAATGAAGGCAAAATGTATCAAAATGTGTGGTATACCACAAAACCAGGATTAAAATGAAGTATGTAGAAATAAAAGCATAAATTTAAAATATAAAGATTTTAAATAAACTATCTAACCATGTCTCATGAACTTAGAAAATAAAGAAGCCCAACCCAAATTAGCAGGAAGAAGAAAATAATAAGAACAAAGTTAAATGAAAGTAAAAACTTACAAATTGAAAAGACCCCAATAAAAAGTTTTTTTAAAAGATAAAGTAAAATAGATGAGCCATTAGCTAGACTAAGAAAACAAATCAAATAAAATTAGAAACATAAAAGGAAATATTACAACTGATATCACAGAAATACAAAGGAACCTAAGTAACTACTAAAAATATGTAATAAAAATAATATATAATAAAAAGTCTCCCATCAAGGAAAGGTCCAGGACCTGATGACTTTATACCTGAATTCTACAAATCTTTTCAGAAGGAACTAACCTCAGTAATGTTCAAAATATAGTAAAAGGCTAAAAAGTATGGAACTCCTCCAAACTCTTTGAGGCTAGCACTATTATAATATCAAAGATACAACACAATAATAAAATTACAGATTAATGCCTTCAAGAACTGAGAATTCTCAACAAAACATTAGCAAATAAAATTTAACACTACATTAGAAAGACCATATATTATTATCAAGTGGGATTTATCAGTTATGCAAGTATGACTCAACACTGGCAAACAAATAAATATCACAAAAGAAGTCATCAGAATGAAGAACCAAAATCACATGAGCATCTCAATACATGTGGAGAAAATTTTTGATAAAAATTCAACATCTGTTCATGGTTAATAATAAAAGCTAAGAACATATCTCAAAATTATAAAGGCGGTATCTGACAAAAAACACAGCCAATATCTTATGAAATAGGGAAAAGCTGAAAGCATTTCCCCTCAAACCTTATAAAATACACTGTTATAAAGTAATATAGGGAATGTTAGCAAAGCCAATTGGAAGAAAGAGAGAGAGAGGAAGCAAGGAAGGAAGGAAATAAGAAGGGTGGGAAGGAGAGATGGAAGAAGGGAAGGAAGGAAGGAAGGAAGGAAGGAAGGAGAGAGGGAGGGAAGGAAGCTAGGAAGGAAGGAGGAAGGGAAGGAGAGAAGGAAGGAAGGAGGCGCCAGGCTCGAAAAATTAGTATTTTTACACATTAGATTTATTAAAAGGAAATCAAGAAATCCCATTTAAATAGTGTTGGTTCTAATGCTAGCTATCCCACTATTCTGATCCAGCTTCCTGCTAGTTCTCCTGGGAAGCAGAGAATGATGGTTCAAGTGCTTCAGTCCCTGACAAACATGTGAAAGAACCGGAAAGAGTGGGTCCGGCTCTGTGGCCTAGCAGCTAAAATCCTCGCCTTGAATGTGCTGGGATCCCATATGGGCGCTGGTTCTAATCCCAGCAGCCCCACTTTCCATCCAGCTCCCTGCTTGAGCCACAGAAAGCAGTCGAGGACAGCCCAAAATCTTGGGAAATTGCACCCGTGTGGGAGATCCGGAAGAGGCTCCAGGCTCCTGGCTTCAGATCAGCTCAGCTCCTGCCATTGTGGCCACTTGGGGAAAGAATCACTGGACAGAAGATTTTCCTCTTTGTATATCTGACTTTACACTAAAATAAATCTTAAAAATAGAAAAGAACCAGAATTAGTTTCTGGTTCCCAGTTTTAGCTGACTTATTCTTGGTTGTGGCTACCATTTGGGGAGTGAACCAGTAGATGATAGACATGTCCCTCCTCCTATCACTCTGTGTTTTAGTTAACATGTTGAAAATTCATACCTGCCACAAAAGACCCAGAAAATTGAACATGATCCTGAACAAAAACAATAGCAGTAATAACAAAGCTAGAAGTACCATAATTCGCAATTTCAAAGAAAACTATAAAGCTATAGTAATTAAAACAGTATGGTACTGACATAAAAACCAATATATAAGTCAATAAAACAAACTAGAGAACCCAGAATGTTCATGTACATTCAACCAACTTATTTCTTACAAGAATATTAAGAACATAAATTGGAGAAAGTATATCCCTTTCAATAAATGGTACTGGCAAGAGCATGCAACACTATCATTAAGATACCAACTAGTCAACTAACTCTGACATAAATTTTGATGTGACAGACTAGAAATCAATATTAAAATTATGTCTTATATTATTCATGACATAACATAAAAATACAAGATACGACTCTCACTGGCAGATCTGAGAACCAGAACAGGATGCAAGATGGGCCAGGTTGGGAGCCAGTCAACATTAGGGCCAGGACTGGGAGCTGCCTGGGCCAGGCTAGGCTACATCACCCACCAGCAGAGCCAGCTGGACTGAGCCAGGCTGCAGAACCTGATGGTGGATGCTGAGATGAGGCAAGCCATGCCAGTCTGGATGCAGCAGGTGCCAGACTTGTGAGCCCCAGGGGAAAGATCTGAATTAATGGCATGCATGAAGACAACAGAAATTGTCAATGACAGCCAGATGTATCTCAGACAATCATGATATGTGGCTGCCTGAAGATCAGTATGTGCTGGAGATGGCTAAAAACAATACGAAGCTCAGCATAAGTGAGGTGATGACCATGCACAGTTCTGCCTGAACAGGAAGGACACTTCCAATTCTTGGCAGCAACATGCTCTCAGAAGACATGGAATCCTTAGACTGTAATCAAAAGAGCAGGAGCTGGCTTGTCAATAGCAAATATATTTTTAAGTATTATAATGATTACTTCCATTTCATTTGAAGGCAGAGAGATACACAGAGAGTTTTTATCTGCTATATCACCCCCTACCATAGGCCCACAACAGCCAGGGCTGAGCCAAACCAGTGACCACTTGGGTGAGCACTGAAATGACATTGTCTCCAAGAGCTCTTCAGCAAGCACTCTTCCTGCTATTTATCTAGTATGATTAGATGTCTAGTTGTGGCTGGTCCAAATTTACCAAAGTACAACTAGAATGAGTGAGCTGCTAAAACAACCCCTTCGAAGCTTTTCTTGTGAACGTGTGATTCTTCCTAGGTCCCAAAATGGGGAGACATGATAGAAGTGTAACAGACATACTCTATTCAGTGTCTCTCTTCATAAAAATCAGACTGCGCATTCCAGATGATGATCAGGGTGGAAGATCTTAAATGGCTTGAGCTTTTGTTAAACGCATTTCATATAGTTTCTTTTAAAATGCTCCATGAAACATGTGTATTATCAGTGTGGTAGTCTGCCCAAGAGTCTTCAATTTGCCTTTTAATCTTCAGAGCAGTGAGTAATCCATCTCTTCTTTTAGCTAAGCCTCCAAGACCTATCACTGTCAGCTCTTATGCCAACTTGCTTCACAACCCCTTGGCTCCAGGTAAATGAGACTGAATCCTCCTTACTACTAATCAGGCATACCTAGCACATCTCCATCTGCACACATTCGTTCTACTGTGAGGTTGCCTAGAAAATCTTGCCCTGCTCTCCTCTCTACATGACAGATATACTGCTTCCTGGAAGACCTAGCGGAGGTCCAGTCTGCAGCTCCCATTAGGCAACTAACCAAGGATGCTAGGCAGGAGATGATCTAGGGATTCTGTAAATTTCTCAGCTTTGTTTCCTGCATCCTAACACATACCAGACACTGTTCAACAGATATCTGGCCATGAGGGCACAGATGTGGCAGTGTAGCCACAGAGGTCTGGAAAGCTCCAAGTACAGTAAGAGGATGCATGCTGTTCTATTCCCTATTTTTCTGCCTTGTACCTTTCAGGCCCTTAATAATTTATTATGGTGATGTAAAAAAAATCATTAAAGCGGGCTACAAGGTGTTCAAATTATAACATTATACTAGAATTTGGATATGTTGAAGGCAGTTCCAAATTAAAGAGCCACTAGCCATGACTTTGGCAGGGTCCACTAGAGTGAATTTGCTTGTAATGACATTAACAAGGACAGGGTCTACCTAGTCTTGAGACTGTCATGGGAATGAAGTGATAAATACCTGGATAAAAAATTGCAATTCAAGTGTATAAAAGCTGAATCTAACCTTCTAAGTATATAATTAAAATATGCTATGTAGCTGATGCAATTATTGAATGGGAATTGGACTCTATAGGATTAGAGACCCATAGACCAAGGTTATGTGTGTTACCCAAAGCAGGTGACCATTAAATTATGTGGTTCATGATGCTAAACACTGGCTATATATTTGTATTTTGTGGGTAAACATGACAGCCTCTCTTCCATTACTCTGAGGGATCTTTGATAATTCACATGTGAAATTAAAAGCATCTTATTCATTCAGTTATTTATTATTCTCTGTAAAATGAGTTAGGAATTTGTCCCCATGAATAATGTTAGCCATAATAGTTAATTTACTCCTATTCATTGGCAGCAATAAAAATGTACAAGGGGAGGCAGAAACATTATTATTTCTTGCTTGAAGTGCAATTTCATGTGGTGAGAAAAACATGTTAATATGCTGCAAAGTGCTACAGGAATTTAGTTCTCAAAGGAATGGCGGTATTAAATGGATTCTGACAAGAAGGAGCCTCGGAAGGGAAACATTTATCTTCATAAAGTCATTAAATTTACTGAGCAGCATCACATTCTTCCTGCAATCTGCTCACTCCATTAAAGGCGAAGCTGTGGAGCTGGCTCTGTCGCATGCCACTGCATTTCTGAAAATGGGAAGACTCTTTCCCCAAGTAATGGCTTCCTCCACTAAACTCACAAGCTCATGCCCAGATACACACACAGATGTCTTGCTATCTCTTTCCTAAATAAATAAATTGATGTACTGATAAGTTCCTTTTTGTTCCCATGATCAGATAGTTCTTCATATGACTGGGAAAAAAAAAACAGATTTTGCAAACTCTCTCAATTCAGTGTTTCAGGAAACTATGGGTTTTGAACATGTTTTCCTATCCTGTTAAGATGGAACACAGGCAGCTAGCATGGGTCAAGGTCAGCATGATGGCATGAATTGTTCCGCACAGCAGCTTCCTGTACATGCATATCCAAGTATCCTTCTCTATAGCCCATAACAAGAATCATTATTCTTGCAAACTGGACAGAGACAGGACTCTGAATCCTTGGAGTTTTGCATATTTTTTTTGCCTTCGCCTTCCAATGAGTACATGTCATTAATGAGCTAAAACTGCCAAGAAATGCAAACTTCAGAACCAAAGCCATGTTGCCAAATTGGACACATGGTAGAAAATGAAAATAGGATAGTTTTCAACGTACTGTATCAACACTTCCCACAGTCAACTGATACTTTTCCTCACAATGCTTTGCAAATAGCTCTTGTCCTGAGAATAAGAAAAAAATTCTACCTGCATTTGTGTTATGAGAAAAAATGAAATTGAAAGTGTAGTTCACCAAACCAAGAAAAGAGAGAGGACAGAACAGGTCAACCAACCATCTCAGCTATATGTTGGCAGCGAAATATGGGGCAAATGGAGAGTCTATGATGGACTATGTCAATCAGTGGGTTCTTCAAAGACCTCATAGTGCTTGGAGTGGCAAGATTGGCAGCGATTCATAACTGGTGAAATGTCAAAACCACTTGAGCAAGAACCTCGCAGCATACCCTACATCCAGGACCTGGGGAGGGTGGGAAATTGGGTGGGCCTTCTCCCTTAATACCCCCCTTTAAACATGAAGGAAACAATATGGAAATAATAATCTTACCCACTTTCCTATAGCCCTTGAACCTTTTTACCCTAATTAACGATGTAAAGATTGTCAAAAATATAATAATAAAAAAATTTAAAAAGTAAAAAAAGAAAGTGTAGTTCAAATTCAAAAAAGGAAGAGAGTAGAAAGTATAAAATAAAGATATTAAATTAAGAAGAGATGCTTTGGATAGCAATTTAAAATTTTCCAGTTCAAGTTTAACTGGGGAAGAAAGGGTTTGAAGTAAATCATGATAGCAAAGACTTCCTCCATACTACAACACAAGCTGTGGCTGGAGCTGTCTAAAAACAAACTCAAAAGAATAAAGCCTTTGGTCTGGTGCCATGAAAAGCAGACCACTGAAAGCTGTTAACTCTAAGCTCCAAGAGGTGAAAGATTATAACTCATAGTTACTCTTACATGCCTAACTCATCAGAGGTGCTCAATAAATTTGAGAAGTAATTAGTGGACAGATGGATTGCTCACTTTTTGCTCTGGAGGTTTACAAAGACTGGATACATCCTAGTCTTGTTCTCCAAGTAATGCTAGCCTGTGCAAAGGAGACTTCATATTATTAGCCCAATTGAGTATGAAATCGTTGGTCAACTAGCAAGGATTTGCAGTATCACAATTCCCAGAATTTCCATTCCCAATTATGAAAGAAGGTTGATGTTTATTGAGTGTCTATCGTGTCTGATACGTGTTTCTAGAGCCACTTAAACAGCCCATTTTACAAATTAATTTCATGATATTCAGGCTAATTTCAGGAAAGTTGAGTATTTTGACTAAGAGCACACAGTAATAACAGGAAGAATAGTAATTGACTCAGTCATTCATAAGACAACTATCCAGTATGTGACTTCCACCTCCTGGCTCTCTTCGCAATGATGTTTCCCATAGTCAACAATACAGCGTAGCCTGTTTAATTCCTTTTTTAATATTTTTTATTTGAAAGTCAAAATTACAGTAAAAGGAGCAGAGAGGCAGGGAGAAAGATCTTCCATCCAATGATTCACACCCCAAGTAGCCACAACAGGTAAGTCAATCCAAAGTCAGAAGCCAGGAGCCTCTTCCAGGTCTCCCATATGGGTGCAAGATCCCAAGGCTTTGTACCTTCCTTGACTGCTTTCCCAGACCGCATGCAGGGAGCTGGATGGGAAGCAGGGTTACCGAGATTAGAACCGGCACCCATATGGGATCCTGGCACATGTTAGGCAAGGACTTTAGCTACCATGCCAGGCCCTCACATCTAGCTCTTAAAGAGGGTAGTGAGTGAAAGGAGAGAAGAGTTCATAGGCATTAGGAATTTGGATGGGATTTGGATAACACAGAAAACAACTTGAAATAGATGTTTGCTAGGAGAGTGTAGTCCAGAAATGTTACCAGATGTAATCCAGGAATGCTCAGTGGGTTCTTTGTTCAGATCAGTGTAGAAATAAAAAGCCAGGAATCAGCTGCAGGCAAGAAGTTTTATTTGCAAGGTGATCAAGTGAACATGGAAAGAACAGGGAAAGAGAAAGTACCTCCCAGGAGAGGGCCAGGAGATAGGGTGCCACTTGAAAGAGGCATAGACACCAAAGGTCCTTGCCTTCTTAAGCCAACATAAAGTGGGGGACTGTTATTAGCCAATACATCAGTTATTTGCTGATAAATAACATGTGACAAGGAAGTAACACATTGTGTTGTGAGAACAAAAAATGGAGAAAACTAACCTTCTCCCAACAAGGGTCACAGAGGCTTTCTGGACAAGCAGGTGACATTGAAGTGGTATATTTTTAAAGAGTCTTATTTTACTTTCAAGTGATGCATAATAATGATATGTTTATGGCATACAACGTGGTGTTTCAATATGTGTATATTCTGTATGATTATCAAATCAAGGTAATTAGTATATCCATCACCTTATTTGCCATTTCTTTGTCATGACAACATTCAAAATATTCTCTTCCTGCTACTTCAAAGTGAAAATTATTCTTGACTATATCATCCTGCTGCACAATACAATGCAACTAACACTTTTCAAAGGGTCAGTGAGAATTAACTAGAGAGAAAGAGCAGAAGGTGAAGGTATTCCTTGCCAAAGGATCATTTGTGAAGAAATGCCTAGTGGCACAAAAGACAGAAGAACCAAGAGACAACCCGAGTGCCTGGAGGGTAGAGATTTAAGGAACAAGTGTCCCACAATGAGGTGTTCATTAGGCAAGGGACCACATTACTGGTGTTAAGGATTTAGCCAGAGAAACCTTTAAATTGAAAAGGTTGAAGCAAGGAAGAAAAGGAATTGATGAGCTCTGCAAAAGTCAATTTTAATAATGTGTGCAACAAAGATCAAAAGCAGGTTTCGGGAGCGTCTAGGAGATGAATTGGGAAATCAGGACAGGTGTACAGACAAGAGATGATGGTGGTTTAGTTGTTAGGAAGGATGAAGAGGGTAAGCATGGAAGAAAGACATTTGGGAGGTGGCATCTACAGTGTTGGGTGGTAGACTGGATATAAGGAATCCAACATAAAGGATATGTCAAAGACGATGCTCAGAGACTGGACTGAGGAACTGAATGGATGAGATTCCTCTCTACCAGACAGAGCTTTGGAAGAGGAAAATATTTAACCTCACTAGCATCTATTTATGTTGTATTCCAATGGGAAAACATTTTTGACTCAACCAGTAAGAGGGATCCATCCTTGGTCTGGTAATTTGCATCATCAGTTTGACAGGTAAAATATTATTTCCATTTGACAAGGAATCCTAACTGGCTAGTGGTAATAGACCAAGAGGCTTTTCTTTGAAAATGGTGCTGTGTTGTCAAAGCATGCCTATCAACACCAATAAACAGATGAACTCTGTTCAATCATTCCATGGCTTTGCCACCAGATTTCTTCATTTTATCACCAATGCTCAGTTAAAGTAGTGATTGGGCCCAAGTACCTGTTTATGCTATAATTGGTTCAATCATTTTTTAAAAAGACATTTTGAAACTACCTAGTGAAAAGAGACATTTGAGAATATCTACCCTCAGTAACTGGACCAGTCCATCTAGAGACTATGCAAGGAAGACATGACAGACGAGGTTTCAAAAAATGACCTGTAACAGAGCTCAATGCATATAACCCAATGACTCTGTGAGACAATCTATCAAGAGAGAACAAGTTGGACAATCTTTGCCTGACTGTAATGATAGCAGGATCACCCTCTAAAGATGTACTCATTCCCATAAAACAAGATCATTTGCTTTAAGCACTATTTTATTCAGTATTTATGGATGTGTCAAGAACAGATTCTAACTTGATCCCTAGAATACATTTTATAGCACATCAAATCCCTGTATACACAGCACATCTAAATAAAGAGATTTCATTTAATCAACAAATATTCCACTTGAAAATTAAGTTAAATGCCCAAAGGCATTGCTCCTTGTGTCTGAGCAATACAGCATCATTTTGCACACCCTTCATAAATTAGAACAATCACCCATTGCTTCCCCAGCATTACTGCATGCTTGGTTCTGTTCCCCAACTCCCACTCTATGCCTCTGAACCCTCAGTTCGGCACTTTTGATCTCTCTTTGTATTTCTAGGTCTGATTTCTGTCCTACACTCCAAATACTTTTAAAAGCTCAGTATTCCTCAGCAATCTCAAACCGTATGACCTTCAGCCTCTCAGAACTCTATTAGCTGAGTCATATGCAGAAATAAGATCTAAATAGCCCTTGTACATAGCAGTGTATTAAATTATAGTGGAAACAGACATATGTGAGCATATCTATGAAGACTACCCCCTTTCATACACACATGCTCCACCCAACCTCCTTTATCACCAGTTGCGCATGTCACAGGCTACCAACATCACTCAGGTCCTCAAAGGAGGCACAGCGCTGGCAAAAACCATAGTCCCATCAACTCAGATGGGCAGAGATAGATGTTCCTGAGGTATTGGACTCATAGAGGTGCCTGGAACTTTTGAACCAACAGAGTATGGAAAAGGCTGTGGGATGTCACTCCCATGACTATCTTCTTATATCAGCCTCTATCTCAACAAATTGTAGGAAAAGATTGTCTTTGATGGCTTAATGAAATGAGCAGCCACATTGAGTAAATCTGGTTAAGGGATGGCAACAAAAAGTGAGGCCTTCAGTCAGACAGCCACAGTAAAGAAAATCTTCAGCAACCTAAATAACTCAAAAGATGATTCCTTCCAATGTGAGCTTCCAGAACAAATGGCAGCCATTGCTGGTTACCTCAATTTCAATCCTGTGAAACCTCATAAGAGGACGAAGCTAAACTGTGCCCAGACTTTTGACTCATAAAAATGATGAGAAAACAAATGGCATTGTTTTAAGCTGCCAAGTTTGTGGTAATTCGCCATGCAGTAATAGAAAACTATTACTGAGAAATAAAGAGTTCAGAGTCAGTCAGTCCAGGCAGCCCTCAGGCTGTGTGGGATATGTGACAGGCAGACCTGGAAAGATCCCAAAGTTAGGAGCAAATTAAGCATCATATCTACTACCCCAAACCCTACCGATCTTTTCCCCTGCTCCATAGGGTTTGATCAAATATGCACATATTACACCCTCTTCCTTCCAGCCAATCAACAGATACCGAACATCTATTTTATGCCAGACTCCTCTTTGATTCTGAGAGAGGGAAGTCATTGTTCTCTAGGGATTAACAGCTAGCACTTGGTTCTCAAAGCAAATTAATTGAACAGGGATGCATGCTTAACCTGTGATCTCCCACAAAGATTCTAAGTCAGTAGGTCTCAGACAGAGCCAGGCATTCATATTACAAAGAAATTACCATCTCAGGTGATTCCTATGTGAGTAGTTGTCCAGGAACAGTGCTTTAAGATTAAATACTAACCAATAGGGTCATTGGCAGGTTTTTAATATAGAGATGACAAGACACAGCTTACATTTTCATCCTAATTGCTACATGGAAAATGGATTGATGATGCATGGGGCATAAGTTGAAGACTATGAGCAATGGTTGTGGAGCAGGACAGGTGACAGTAGATTGACCATGACAGAAAAAAACAAGGGGTCTAGGGAGAAATACATGGATGCAAAATATATTATTATTTTCAAGTTATTTTCTTTTTATTGGAAAGTCAGATATATGGAGAGGAGGAGAGACAGAGAGGAAGATCTTCCATCCATTGATTCACTGCCCAAGTGACCACAATGGCCAGAACAGCACAGATCTGAAGCTAGGAGCTAGGAGCTTCTTTCAGGTTTCTCACACGGGCACAGGGTCCCAAAGCCTTGTCCCGTGCTCAACTGGCCACAAGCAGGGAGCTGGATGGGAAGTGAAGCAGCTGGGACATGAACAGGCATCCATGTGGGATCCCAATGCATGCAAGGCAAGGATTTAACCACTAGACTATCGTGCCAGGCTCCAAAATCTATTATTGAGTTTGAAACAACAGAGTTTTCTGTTGAGCTGAATATGAGCAGGGGAGTAGGGAATTACTGAAGATGATACCACTGTGATTATTATAATTATTAAAGTCATATGCCCATTGTGGTAATACTACACTAAATAATACTAAAAGAAAAAAAAAAAACAGGCAGATGCCAAATCAACTTTTTTCCTACCAAAATAAGTGATTGTAACACATTGATTTTCTTTAACCAATAGATGTGTCCATCTTCATTAATGCATCAATTCACTAAATATCATTCTTCAGGAAAATTAGCAAGACAAGTGCTTGTGTATGAGGTATTTTTAGAAAACTTCTTTCAAGAGATGTCAATTTTACATAAATTCTTTGTGAAATCTTCCAAAGAGAAATTATAAAATTGTGCAAGTTACAAAGTGCATAACAATCCATTCTTTTCTACTTGGACCAGGAAAATGTAGAGAACACAGTTAAGTAAATATCTGACTCCCATAGGAACATTATCTAAGGGAGACAGACTGACTTAGGAAACGATAACTCATGTCTACTGAGAACCCACTTTGTCAATGTGATTTTTTTCTTTCTGCCTCGTATAGTCTTTACAATGACCCTCTGAGGCAGAGAACATTATCATCCCCATTCTACCTTTAGTATTTGAAAATGCTAGAATAGTGAAGAGTAGAATGTCAAAAATTACTTAGTAAATGATAACCTGACTTCACTTCTCGTATTTAAATACTTAAACGAATTAGACTGTTTTAAAAATAAATAAAATAAAATGAAATAAAATTATTAAACAGTATATCTAAATATATATAAGATTTTATTATATCATACAGTGGGAAAATATTTTTCTAGAAATTTCATGAAAGAAATTCAAAATATATGAAAGGAAAACAGTGACAAAATTTATTAGAAGTGTATATTCAAAATATCTGTATCTAAAATATCATTAAACTTTCAAGAAACAGAGACAGAGCTGGAAAAATGTATATAGTCTCTACAGCACATAACAGAGAAACTTCCATAGCATGGCTGTTATTTTGGTGTCAGATTGCCTCAAATGGCTTTGCCATTTATTAGCAATGTGACTTAAAGCTGGATGAAGGTGGAATGAGTGGCACCTATTGCCTGCTTGAATCATACATTCCAAGTACTTCCTTAACCTAGTCACAGACCTGCCTGAAACATAAGAATGGAGTTCATTCCTGAAAAAATGTCCAATGACCTACAATTATAAAAGGCATTGATAGAAGACAGCTTTTTATTTCTTTTTCATCTTAATTCCAGTATAAATATTATATGTGTATATGTACATACATATTCAATATGCACAAAATGATATTTTGATATGTGTATACATTTATGAAATCTAGTGAAAACAAATTTGTATATGTAAATTAATAAGTAACTATTAACTTATAAGTTAACTAGTAACTTATTACTAATAAGTAATTAATAAGTAACTATGAGGGGGATATCCAGTATAAATTAATAGATTTCCAGTATAAAAGTAATGTTATTGGCTAATAATTTCTTTGAATTTTGATCCATTAAATGTAGTAAATCATTCATGAAACACTGATTGGATAGGCCCTGTATAAGTTTCTGAGGATGCTAAAATCAACAGAATGGGCAGCAGTAGAAATGCACATGTTACCTAATAACATATTCATAATATCAAATGTTTTCTTAAAATTGCAATAGTATGATGTTTTAATGAAAGTCAACTAGAGCTGGTGCTCATTCAGCTCCGACTTGATCATTTATCCTATTTTCCACTCTGTGAAGTGGCATTGAAACAGCCACCAGCATTTTGGGGATCTAGCTAAGGAGACATTGAGTTGGGACACTTGCATTTTGAAGCTATTGTGATGAGGCTTACAGTTACTTCCATGAGAGTTCATCCTGCTAAAGGAATAACTTCCAGGGTATTCCTCCTACCTACAAGGCTGATTTACTGGTATCATAACACAAAATTCAGGAACCTATGGCTTGTTCACATGTCCTTTACCAACTGGTTCCAAAAGTGTGTACTTTACAGAAGTCAAGGTTTAAATGTATTAAGATTTGATATCAGAATGTAGTTTCTAGAAACTTGTTTTAAAACATACACCTGTATTGATAGTTACTCAAATTTGAAAAAAAATATAAAGAATTTAAATGAAATCAGCATCAAACAGTTGTAACTGGGGGGGGGGAACATTTTCTAAAGCATCAATAACAGAGAAAAACAGCCAATAATGACTGTGAAAGAGAAAAGCTACCTTTTATTTCCTTTATACAAATATTACAAAATCGTCATATACTGAAGTTGGAGAGAGTGCTTGCTCTTGGCTTAGGCTAGTGCAGTCCTGCCCAATGTGAATATTTGTCTCTCTCTCTCTCCCCCCATGTGTATGTCTGACTTTCACTGTCTCACTCCAAGGTTCTCTTTCAAATAAACAAAATAAATGTAAACTTTATTTTGAGTTTCTAATTTTGTATGTCTTTTCTAAAAGAGGAACAAATTAATTTTGTTAAGTTTCAGGTTCCTCAAACCTAGAACTACTTTTGGTAGGATATGAAAGACTGTAGGGATTTGTAGATGTATTCATGATTTGTCCAGGTACTTAAAATCATTTTTAATAATAAAAACCAAATATGTGCTAAGTTGATGTCATGGCTCAGCTACTCCAGCTATGCAGCCAGTTGGGGAGAAAATCAGCAGGTGGAGAATCTTTCTGTCTCTCCTCTTCATTGCATATCTGACTTTCCAATAAAAATAAATGCATCCTTAAAATATCTGGAGACAGACTAAATATTAATCAATAAAGGGTTCATTAGCCAATTAGATTGCATCCGTGGTTGTGGTGCAGTACTATACAATTGCTAAGCAATGAAAATCTCTACAATCTGAAAGAGATGGAAAAACGCTTTTGTATGTAAAGCATAAGCTTAGTACCTTGTTTGACGTGATAATCTCACAAGGTATAAACTTATCTCTCAAGTCATCAAATTGCATACAGTAAAAGTATATATCTTTACAGAAAATAAGATTTTAATCTGTTATAATTTACAGAATAATTTTCAGTAAAAAAAGATGTACAAAAATGTTAGAGTTATGTTATTACTTACATAAGAAAGCAAGGGTACAAAGACATATGTGAATATTGTTACATTAAAACATAAAGTAGGACTTGAGACCTTGAAAAATCTTTCAAGATAGTTGCCTCTGAGTTAGAGAATAGGAGGAAGAAAAGCTATACAAATTCTAATACCTGGCTTTGTAGATCTAACTTTGCAACTATACAATCACATTACATAAACATACAACAATACTATAAAACAAATTTCTAAACAGTGAAAGCACAATGAAATGAATGAGTCTAGTTGCATATCTGGTTGATGACAGAGAAAAGCGCTCTCTAAACACAGTAATTTTACAATATATCTCTTAGAGTGATTAATTTTAATCAAAAATGTATCACAAAAACAAATTATTTTAGAATCATTTAAGTAATTATATATTTATTACCATAATTCTGAAATAGTATACTTAAGATCACATAAATTGACTAATTGTGTGATATTACATTTTATCACCTCCCATGGCCTCAAAAAAATGGGTTCTATATACACCACTAAGCAGATATGGATGTAAGATAGATAAATATTCTGCAGTCCTGAATTTGAGTTGGCATGATGTCATTATATTAGAGGGGTCTTCAAAAGGTTAATTGAAAATGCAAATTTAGAAACAACTGTGCGTGGCCTAGCGACTAAAGTCCTCGCCTTGAACGTGCCAGAATCCCATATGGGCGCCGGTTCTAATCCCGTCAGCCTCACTTTCCATCCAGCTCCCTGCTTGTGGCCTGGGAAAGCAGTCGAGGATGGCCCAAAGCCTTGGAACCCTGCACCCACATGTGGGAGACCTAGAAAAAGCTCCTGGCTCCCAGCTTCGGATTGGCGCAGCACTGGCCATTGTGCTTACTTGGGGAGTGAATTACTGGACGGAAGATCTTCCTCTCTGTCTCTCCCACTCTCTGTATATCTGACTTTATAATGAAAATAAAATAAATCTTAAAAAGAAAAGAAAGGACTATATGGATTTCAAGATTTTTTGTACCAAAATAAATTTAATTTTTATTTCATTTTCTTTCAAAAACTTTTCAAAGTTCCTTCATCCTTAATCTTTATTTTTTCAGTTACATTTCTACTTTACATTTACCTGTATTTTTACTTTACTATTTATTTTCAAAAATAATTATTTACTTTTATTTGAAAGGCAGATTTACAGAGAGAAGGTGGAAGTCTCCCAGAACTCATTCTTCACCCTGAGTTTAGGACTCCTCTTAAATGTCCTATATATTTTTTTAAATACAAAAACAAATCAGTTATAATGTACAGACTTTATATGGATCGTGATTCAAACCAATTGTGTAGTTTGTATGTGTGAGTGAGAGAGAGAGAGAGATTGAAATCTGAAGTTTTTAAAGGTTTATTTTTCTAGGAAAATCAGATCAGATTTATGGAGAGAAGGAAAGACAGAGAAAAAGATCTTCCATCCCCAAACACTCCCCAAACAGCTACAATGGTTGGATCTGAACCAACCCAAAGCCAGGAGCCAGAAGCCAGGAGCTTCTTTCAGGTCTCCCATGTAGGTGCATGGTCCCAAGGTTTTGAGCCATCCTCCATTGTTTTCCCAGCATGGAGCTTGATGTGAAGTAGAGCAGCCTTGACACAAAGCAGCACCTACATGGTATCCCTGTGCTTACAAGGTCACACAAGACCCAAAATTTGAATTTTTACAGACATTGATGACAATATACTTAAACATAACTACTATATTTCTATTTACATGGTATTAGAATTATGTTATAAAATGTTTCTTAAATTTTGGTAATATATGCTAAAATATTTTAATGAATGGTAAAATATCCAAAATTGGTTTCAAAATAACATTGGAGGGAGGATGTAGTTGGGACCAGAAGTGTAACAAAACTGAACCTGAGTTGATAATTTTAGAAATAGGATGATGGGTACATGGAAGTTTATCATATTATTCTGTGTACATCAGAGTGTTTTAAAATAAAAGTCAAGATGTCAGAAGTTGAGTGGTAGAAATGGACAAAAGTGGAAGAAAATGTAGGAAGCCTATGCTACTATTTTCGTATCACAGAATATAGACAAGGAATGGCATAGTGAGTTAAGTCTCTGTCTTTGGTGCCAACATCTCATATGAGTAGCAGTCCAAGCTCTGGCTGCTCCACTCCAATGCAACTCTCTGTTTATGATCTGGGAGAGCAGTGGAAGATGGCTCAAGTCCTTGGTCCCCTGCACCTACATGGGAGATCCAGAAATAATTTCTGGCTCCTGGCTTCAGACTGCTTCAACACTAGAGCCTTTGTGGCCATTTGGAGAGTGAACTAACAGAAGGAAGATATCTCCGTCTCACTGTATCTGCAGATCTGCTTTTCAAAGAAAAATAAATAAATCTTTAAAAATAAGTAATTATTTCAAAAATTGAAAACCCAGAAATAGATATCTACTATTTAAAGATTCAATTTAAATAATAAGAGAAGTAAGCATAAAATATCTACCAAATATTGGGAGAAAGACTTGCTCATCAATCCATCATTGCATAATGAATGATCCCAGAATTTTGCTTGCTGGAAGCAATAAGATTTATTATATTGTCATTTCTAAGGTTTGAAAAGAATCCAAGAGCAGTTTAGCTAAGTAGGTTTGGTTCAGAGTCTCTCAGGGCATAACAATTCAGACAGTTTGGCAAAGAGACAATCATTTCCAGGATGACAGAAACTGGAATATGCACCTCGACAGCTTATTCCCATAGCCTTTTTTTTTTTCTTTACTAGGCCACAGTTTCTTACAGACTATTAACTGGAAGTCCAGGTTCCTATTATTGAGTACTCTCCAAAGACCATATACATGTCTTCAAGACATGGTTACTGACCTAGACCACAATGAGTGATGAAGTGGGGGTGGAACTGGAGAGAAGTTCTGAATCTATTGTGTGCTTCATAGCTAACCAATGCTGCAACCACATGCCGTAAGTCCTTCGACCAGCCCTGGGACCCCAGGATAATTACAATGTAGGAAGGAAAAGCATAAGAGTGTTTCTACCAGAAGGTACACATCATTGAGGAACATCTTGGAAACTGACTACCACTTGGAGGTAAAAGGTAATGTTCATAAATAACTTTCTCTTTGATGGCATTGAGTCTGTACACACTGTTTAACATAAATTTAGGTAGATTATACTTGCTAGATAAATATTACAATGGTACCATAATTTTAGAATTGTTCAGTTAGCCAATAGATAAGAAAGAAGCAAGTACAAACATGTCTACTTTTACAGAGTGAGGCTAGGAGCTAGATAAGGATAATGGGAAGAAATATGGCTTTTTGTTGTGTGCCCCTTTATGCTATTTCATTTTTACTATGTTTATTCCCTCAAATGCAATTTTAAATTTGAAATAAACTGAACAGTGTTGCTTTACAAACCAGAGCTAAGCAATTATCTCTGTGTACTTTCTTGATCTGAATGCAAAGGATATGGAGAGGCAGGTCCATGAGTTTGGGCAAAAGATGTTAGTAAAATCAGATATCACACCCAGGAGGCAAGGATTAAACAGATTCTACATGCAAACAGACTTGTGATTCAATAGGGTACAGGGCACCAAAGATTCCCAGTGGCAGGCTCCTATCAGCATCCTCCAGAATCCAGTGGTGCTAGAAGCTGTCATCTCACAAGGTCTTGGACGTCAGTGCCAAGCACACCACAGCCTAAAGCAGATGCACTACAGGCGTTCTCTTGAACATGGGCATGTAACAAACTATGATCCAGGTGTTGCCATGTTGACAAACTGCCTACAATCTTTTAATACCTGCTTCAGAGTGCGTCAACATTTCATATCAAATATTTTTCCTAGGAAGTTGCACTACTGGAAAGATTTGCTTCTTGGAACTTTCTTTCCTGCAGTTGTCAGGTGCATTAAAACTCTGCCCGATCAACCTTCACTGTCCTCCCACTGTTCTGCCATCCATTTTCAATGACTCACAGCTGCTCAACAGAACCCCTTATTCTTACAACAATAAATATACCTTTTCCTAAAAAAGCCTTTCAGGCATTCAGAAAAATATAAAACATAGCTTAATGCTACTAAGAATGTTTAATTATTATGGCTGTCAGTTGATCTAAATATTTTAATGAATGGTTTTATTATACTTTTGTCCTTAGGCTTTAAGTATGGGGCACAATTGTAAAAATCTGATGTTTTGCAATCATATTTTTAGCATTTTAATAGTTTATGGAAAATGTTCCAATCACAGTTATTTATTATACCTCACACTGAGAGATGACAGCAGCCATGGTTTGTTGCAAAAATCTGGAAATAGAAATCTTGAGCTTAAATTCCACATTGAAAGCTCATGATGCATACCTTCACTATATACAATGCCCATTCGTTAATTATACTTCAATAAAGCTCAGGAAAAGAGAGGAAGGGGAGAGAGACTCTCTTGTGTTTTAATTAAAAATAAATGAATGATAAGCAAAAATACTTCTTAGTGAAAATACATAACTACATTTCAGCTCTCCCACTTACCAGGTAGCTGACCTTGGACAATCTGCTGAACCAGTGTGCACCATCTTTCCTTGTCTATAAAATGAAGATTATGAGCATGATGGAAAGAGTTGTTTTGACCACCTGCATAATATGTGAACATAGTTTCTAAATAGTAAAGTGTCAAGCACACATATAAGATGTACTTTGCTCTATATAAGTGAAAAAACATAGCAATGTGAAAGGCCAAATTCCTAACAATTTGAGTCCTAAAGCTATAATGAGATGTCACTGACTTACCTACGAGGAATTCTCCATCCCTTTGTTCTTAAAGCCTATTTGCGTTGGCTATGTCTTTGATAACACATCGTTCGCTTACTTCACTGGACTGATCACTTCCCTGCCTCTCACTAAAACTGTACCAAGTGTCCAGCCCCAAGACTATCAGAATGCTGCTGCTTATATGCCATTCAGTTTGCATGATTTCATGTTTGTTTGTTTGTTTTCAGCTTTTTTTTTTTTTTTTGAGTCTGTTGACCTCGGCGTTGGCATCTGACAGCAGGCTCCTGGCAATTTGCATGCTGACTTCAAAATGCCTACCCACATTTCAAAGCCATAGGTTTTGTAGACTTAAAACTCCTGCTTCTTTTTTTTAGAACCCGACCTTGGTTTGAGTCATAGATATTTAATGTGTCCCTTAATTTTTAGAGAGATTAGTTAATATTTTTATAATTGTCCATGATAATGTTTTGTAGATATAACAACTCTCCCTTTCACTCCCTCTGCTCCCTCCTCAATTTCTCCTCACATCATTTCTCCCCATATCACTGCAGTGATGTGGTCCTTTATAACAGTTACAAGTTTAACATTCTGCTATTAAATGCACCATGGCATTGTATGTATATCACAGAAAATTTCGTATAACATTATTGAGGCATATTTAACTGTTTCACTGAGAGTCCTGCTTTACAGCAGAAATTCTGTAGCTATCTATAATACTTAACCTTATAAATTTAAGCCAGGTTGGGAAGGTGTGAAGTCAACATGATCTGCCTGTGAGTCACTGCCAGGAGACATTGGTCAATGGGAATGTAAGGCAAACTTGGATTGACCCCAGTTTGGGCTAACAATCGGCACAAGAATTAGTCAAAGGGTGATTTAAAAAAATGATGCTGTTTCTACTCCAGAATAAAAGGACTCCCCCAAATGAAACTCCTAAATACACCTTGACAGTATGATAGCACATTTTCCTCCATGCTAATACCAATGCCATGATACACCTAAATAGTAGAATGTTGGACTCGTGACTATTGCTGAAGCACCGTACCACTGCAATAAAATGGGAGAAAATGGTGTGTTGGGGGTGGGGAATAAGGGGCAGGGAAGGGGAGATTTAGGGGAAAATCCCTATACCTACAAAGCCATATCATGAAAATAATAAAAACAATAAAAAATAAATGAAAATAAAATAAAAATAAATATTAAAATATTAAAAAGTAAAGAAGTAAACAAAACACGATGCTGGTATAACTGCAACAGGCTCAAGAAAACCAGAAACAGCAAGTCAGTAGCAGCCAAAGGATCTGTTTACATGCTGAAGAGAAGTAGATAAAGGTATTCTGTTCTACAAGACTTCTCAGAAAACATAGCTGACTGGACTGGGGATGTGCTCTGATAGCTGCTGCTGGCCCTCATTGTTAATTACTTGGCATTAACTCCTGCTGCATCATTATTCTGCCCTTATCACGTTTTCTTATGTTTGCTTCTTTTTATAATATTATTATTACTTTATGATACAGTTCCATAGGCCCTGGGATTTCCGTTACTACTTCTCCAAGTGCGCTTGGGGCTTCCCTGCTGGACAACCACTCTCACTGGAGAGCATGAGTTGGGATGGAGGCAGACCAGACCAGGCAGGGCTGCAACACCTGTGGGCCTCATGTGAGCTAGATCAAGGAAAAGCCAGCCTCGGCTGATTGTTCCAACTGGTGCAAGCATAAGTCAGAGTGGATGAGAGTTGGTTGGGCTTTGCTGCAGCATCAAATGACAGATGCTGGCACTGGGGGCTAATTCTGTCAGGTTAAGCTGCAGAACCACCTGGGGAGAGCATGATATGGGAGTGGGCCCAGTAGGGAAATAGTGGGCACCTCCCTCTTGGGTTACCACTCTCACTGCAGAACACAAAAACCAGGACAGGGGCAGGGGTGGCTAGACAGAAAGGCACCCGCCAGTATGTGTGTGGGCTGGATAGTGGGGCTGGTTGTGTTGAACTAGGTTTCAATGTCCATTGACATGTATGAGAGCTAAATGGGATGTGGGACAGACTGAACATGTCTGTGGTCCATACCGGCATGCATGGGAACCAGGGCAGCAGTGGGACTAGTGGGGGTTATTGTGGGTTTTTCCGATTACGGTGCAGCTCCCACTGGTTTGCATGAGGGCTGAGTGTGTGGTGGGCAGGATCAGGCTGGGCTCCAACACCCATTGGTTTGTGTAGAAGACAGGGCTGGGAACAGAACTGACCCAGCAATTGCAACCCCCAGCATATGCATAAGCTGATTGGGGCAACGGACTGTGCCAGACCCAGTACTGGCAAGTACATACAAGAATCAGGTCTGGGATCAACTCAGATGAAGTTTCTTAGTAGATCCCCGAATAAACTACTAAACTCAGAACCCCAACCATGAAGAGAATTCCAGACTCCATGGTCTGACCATAGAGTGCATATGTCAGAGCTGAGCCTCCTCGGTACATCAAACACAGAAGTGGACAATACATCCAGGTGCACATAGAGGATACGGCATTCCATTGGAGCCTGCAGAGGACACCTGGTGCCACAACAGAGGATGGAGGACAGAAAAAATCATCAACTACCCCAGCCACGTGTTGGCAGTGAAAATCTGGACAAACTGAGACTCTAAGGTCGACTGTGTCAGCCAATAGATTCTGGAGAGATTTGTGTTTAGAATGGCAAGATTGGCAGCAATTCAGAACTGTTGAACTATCAAAACCACTTGAGCAGTGTCCTCAGAGCATGCCCCACATGGGAGACCCTGGGGTGGTTGGGAGGCTGGACGGTCTTCTTCATTTATTTCCCTCCTTCCCCCAGATACAGAAAAAAGAGAGAGAAGATATGGAAACAGTGGTCTTACCCACTTTCCTGTAGCCCTTGACCCTTATCACCTTAATCAACCTTGTGAAGATCATCAAAATAAAATAATTTTAAAAAAGACTCAATGGCCAACGTAGGGGAATGAGTGGGAGAACATCGGAGGGGAAATCCCTGAGCCTAAGGGACTGTATCATGAGAAATAAAGAATTGAAAAAAGTACAGCAACAAAGAGTCAATGATCCAAGCCCTAGTGTTTTCCAACTTTGATGATCCTTTCATAGCTGTGATAGCATTCAGTCCTGCAAGTGTTGCTGTGAGATAGGTCGACTACATCCATTTCACAGAACAGGAGGTAGTGAGCTCAAAAAGGTAAAGGGATTAAGGTCACAGTCTCCTATCACACACATGCACACATACAGATATAATCACCCCCTCTAGTGATTTTTTTTAAGTTTTTTTAAATGTTAGTGACATTTTTGATCTGAGGGATAGCATTGATTTTTTTTAAAGATTTATTTATTTTTATTGCAAAGTCAGAGATACAGAGAGAAGGAGAGACAGAGAGGAAGATCTTCCATCCAATGAATCACTCCCCAAGTGGCCACAACGGCCAGTGCTGCGCCGATCCGAAGCTGGGAGCCAGAAGCTCTTCCAGGTCTCCCATATGGGTGCAGGGTTCCAAGGCTTTGGGCCATCCTTGACTGCTCTCCCAGGCCACAAGCAGAGAGCTGGATGGAAAGTGAGGCTAATGGGATTAGAACTGGCTCCCATATGGGATCCCAGCGCGTTCAAGATGAGGGCTTCAGCCGCTAGGCCACAAACATGAATCAATATGGAAACTCCAGATTGATTATCCTTTACCACTTCCTTCTTTTTTCTTTACTACCCAGCCAGAAAACTGCATCATTCACTAATTTTGTTTCCTTTTTTATGACTCCTGATAACTTAGGAGTTTTACTGCACGTCTAGACAAGGCTTCAGGCCAAAAAGATGACGATGCCGACAGGAAGATTCTGTTTTTAACAGTTTAATTTCAAAGGAAATAGACCACACTTAAATAAATTTTTCTTATATTTTTTCTAGCTATTAAAGAACTTGCATATCTAATAAATATTTAATAGGAATTCCCCTCCAGCTGAATTCAGGGCCCTCAGCACCTCATTACCATGTCTTAGAATAGTATCCTCATTGTCACTCGCTTAATTATGCTAAGAAAGTGTTGAATTGTGTGGCTGTTGGGATCAGAAAGTGATTAAATTCACTTGGCAAGACTTTGGATATCTCATTATGATCCTCATTTAGCACTTCTAATGGAGTTATTTTTTCCCCAATACTGACTTGGGAAAGCCTTGCTCAGTGTAGCTATTTCCCTAAGCCATGTACAACTTTTCACTGTGCCAGAAAAGATCAGAAGTTACTTCACAGCTCATGCACTCCCAAGAATATCAGTCAAGCAAAGACCAATGACATCAAACCCTAGAAAAAAAAAATAGGTAGGGTAGTGGACCTTGTGACACTTAAAATTTTAATCCAGTCTCCTTGGATAGTTGCATGCCTCTACAGCTACAGCAGTATCAAATGCTGGTCCATCATCAAATGTATGTTTATACATGTAAGAGGGCCCAAGGTGGTCCTAAAGGCACATGTTAACGAAGAAGTGATCCAAATATTCATGGTCCCCTCTCCTGCTGCACTGCTTTTTCTTTCCTACTGTGTACCTGTGGACTGATATAGAATACTCTATGGTCAATTAACAGAGTGGAGACAGGATTTGGATCTGATTTATAGACATTTCTGCATAATTTGAAGGTATTACCTGAAATTAGACAGTTGTACCACTATGTTCCCTTTCTAGAGCATCACTGAAGCACAGTGATTGAAGGGAGATTCTTCCAGGGGGCATAGTGCTCTTGTTTTTGCACTTTGCTCAAAGGAAAAATGGATTGTAGCCACTGATTTGTTTCAATGGTCAGGGTCTTAAAAGGAATATGGTTGGAAAGTTGCTGACAAGAAATTCAGGGAAAGAAGTAGTATTTATAGGTCTCTGAGTGGGAAATGTGAAGATATCTTTGTCCCACATGAATATTCAACAAAGAGAGTACAAAAGAGAATTCCAATCACATGGATATGATGATCCATTCTGCGAACAGCAGTTAAGATTTTTACCCTAGCTGTCCATTATATTACTGATGCTCAATGGATATAGTGCCCATGGTGGCAAGGATGGAATTTATGCATAATCTCAGCAACATAGACTTTGATTCAGCAAGGCAATGCAGCTAAGACTATTGTTATGTACTCAATCTGCCAACAAAAGAAATCTACATTTATTCCTTTGTTATATTCCCCATTCTCCAAGGTTGTTAGGTGGCTAACAGGTAGCAGGTTAACTACATAGGGACTGCTTATACCATGGGAGGTGTAGTGTTTTAGTGTTAATGGAACAAATACATATTCTAGATATGGAATTTACTTCCCTACACATGGTGATTCTGCCAAAACTGTCATCCACGTACTTACATAATGCTTTATACAGGATCCTATTATGTATACAACATTCATTTTGTTCTAATTAAATTCATAGCAATAGTAATGCAGCATAGGCCAATATACGTGGAATTAACTGATCTAAGTATGTTCATCAGCTTGAGGCAGCAGGCTAAATAGATTGATGGAATCACCTTTTGAAGGCTCAGTTACTGTAACAGCTAAATGATGATGTCACCTGGAAGAGCATGAGGCCAGGGTCTCCAAAAACCTGCCTGTACTCTAAACTGATATCCAATAACTGATGTTGTTTTTCCCATAATAAGAATTCATGGGACCAATAATCTCAGAGTGGAAATGGACATGTCAATACTCACAATTATCCCTAGTGACCAGTCATCAAATTTTGGCTTCCTTTTCCCGAAGTATTGTGCTTTGCTGGCCTACAGGTCTTAGCTTTAAAGGGAGGAAACACAACAGTGTAGCTTCCACCAGAAAACATAAAAGTGATTCCATTGAACTAGAAATTAAGACTTTCACCCAGCCATTTTGGACTCCATTATGTCAATAGATAAAGAAGACAGTAATAGTTGTCGGCTGGGCTATATAGCCCTGACTTCCAAGGGGAAGTGAACTACTTAATGGAAGTATGAAGAATATGGCTGAAATACAGGATATGCCTTAAAGGATCATGTAGTAACACGTGTAGCATCACATAGCTCTTTGATTAAGGTCAGTGGGAAAAAATCTAACCCACGAAAGGCTATCAATACTTGAGCATTTTCAGAAATGGAGATTTGAGTCAAACTGCTAGGTTGAAGGGTCGTAGCCAGCTATGGCACTTATTGAAACCAAGGAGACTATAATGTTCATAGTTGGAGGTAATTATAACTATGAACTATAATCATAAAGTTACTGAGACAGAAACTGTCATTGTTATATTTCCTCCTTATTTTGTTGTGAACAAATTTGTCATGTATTGAGGAAATATATTCATCTCCTCTTTTATTCCTCTACCATGCGACCTAGGATGTACTGAAGCTCTGTAAGTGCTTAAGTAGTTTTAATTATATATTACACTATTGAAGCTACAGCACAAGAGAAAACATCACCTGAGAAGGGACGTGTTCTCAGTTGTACATAGCATAATTGCATCATATTTAGGAGGAATTACAAACTTCTTGTTTTACATGTAGAGATTAAATGTGGTTTAAGAAAATGTGTATGGGTGCCAAGGTGACAATGATTTGTGATGGTTAATCTATGTGTCCATTTGTCTGAACTGAGGAATGCTCAAATAGCTGTAAAACACTATTTGGGGGCATGTCTGCCAGGGTATTTCTTGAAGAGATTACCATTTAAATCAGTTGACAGAGTAAAGCAGATGGCCCCCCTCAATGGAAGCAGACACCATCAAACCAACTGAGGGCCTGAATAAGCAAAGAAGTCTAGGAAGGGTGAATTCACTCTGCTTTGGCTGTCATCCAACTTCTGTCCTCATGCATCAGTCTTTCTGGCATTTGAGTTCTAGGAATCAGATGGAGATTTACACCATTAGATGCCCTGGTGATCAGTACATGGAGGCTAGACCCAAACTGCACCATTGGCTTTCCTGGGCCTCCAGCTTAGAGACAGCAGATCATTGGATTTCCAGGTCCCTGTACTCACATGAATCAAATATATAGATGCATCAGCTGGCTACTTGATACTGCTACAAAAGACATATAATCAGAGGGGACCAGACTGATTTCAAAAGTGTCGCACACAAGACACACACAGACACACACTTCTTAGTGGTTCTGTTTCTCCGGCATACCAAGATTAACACAATGACTGTACGTGCCATAAGATCAGTACAGATTCAACAAGGGAAAAATCATAGGAAAGGAATTTTTAAGATTTATTTATTTGAAAGGCACACTTACAGTGAGGAAAGAGATCTTCCATTTGCTGATTCATTCCCCAACAGGCCACAACATCCTTGTCCGGGGCAATCTGAAGCCTAGGTGGCTGGAACTACATCCAGGTCTCCTATGTGGATGGAAGCAACCAAGTACTTCGTTCATCTTCGGTTGCCTTTCTAGATATCTTAGCAAAGAGCTGGATCAAAAGCCAAGCAGGCCTGGCACAGTGGCCTAGCGGCTAAAGTCCTCACCTGAACACACCGGGATCCCATATAAACGCCAGTTCTAATCCCGTCAGCCTCACTTCCCATCCAGCTCCCTGCTTGTGGCCTAGGAAAGCAGTCGAGGATGGCTCAGTGCCTTAGGACCCTGCACCCATGTGGGAGATCCAGAAGAGCTCCTGGTTCAGTGGCTTCGAATCAGCAGTGCTCCAGCCATTGCAGCCACTTGGAGAGTAAAGGCAGAAGATCTTCCTCTCTGTCTCTTCTCCTCTCTATATAGATCTGACTTTGCAATAAAAATAACTAAATATCTTTTTTAAAAAAAAAAAAAGCCAAGCAGCTGGAACTCAAGCCACTGCTCCTCTAGGGTGCTGGCATTGCAAGTAGCAGATTAATCCACAGTGTCATGGGGAAGATAATTAACTGACAAAAATTAATATAGCACTTACAATGTGCCAGGTACTGTCCTGGATCCTGAATTCTTTGATTATCCTTGTTATTTTCTTATTAGAGAAAAGAGAGTCACAGAGAGGTTAAGTAACTTGGCACAGGTCACACAGGTACTAAGCAGCAGAGTTGGATTTGAACTCAGTTCAGCTCTAAACCAACTATTCTAAGAAACAGAGCTGCTTCACCTCTTTTGATTTACAAATGTCTCACAAATTTGGGCTCTGTGTACTATATGACACTGCTTGGCATACACCTGCATGCTCACTGAATCTGCCTCAAGGCCTCACGCAAACCAAAAGGTCAGTACTTCTCCAGATCAGTGCTTGATGCCCCTATGAACTTCCACAAGAAATTTGCTTCAGAGCTCAGTAGCATTGATCTTATTCACAGCCATGTCTTCATTGATCATGATTCTTTAATCAGTACCCACTTCAGTAACTGAAACTTTTGACTTCTGCTTGTTGAATGACATTTGGTTGGTGAATGCTGCAACTCCCCTATCAACAGGCAGATTGGTGAATCCTGCAGTTGCAGTTGCACACACGCCTTCTGTGGAAGGCAAGGCCATGGTTCCAACTTTTCTCTTGGCTTTCATATGATAAACATCAGTCTTGGGAGATTAGCAGGCTTCATTGCCTTTTCCTTATTTTATGTAGACTACGTGGCTTACAGGTAGTTTAAACAGCAAGGCAATGAGATGGAAATACCTTATTGAAAGCAATACAGAGCTAGCTCTGTCACTCTTCTACAAGACATTTGCCAGAACTCTCTTCTCCCCACCTCCCAGCTTCTTCAAGGAGCAGGACTATAAAAGGCAGACAGTACTTTCTGTTCAATTCTGCAGGCTGGAAGCTAATTCTCCTGAGAGACAAACCTACTACCCAGTTCAAAGTACTCTCCTATCCTTGCAGCCTTGGAATATATTTCACAGGCACCTCTGAATTCTCATACCTGAATACTTGCAGTTGATAACACTACCATAAAACTACAGTGACATAGCTAAACATAAGTACCTGATAGTTTTATTCTTTGTTTATCCTTCATCTCTGAAAAGCAGAAACATCATGTGGACACTTTAATGAGGAGCTCTGCCTGGAAAACAGATGAGGCAGCATTTCCAAAGCTTATATCTTCCTCCAGCCTCTCGGGACACATGATTTTAATCCATAACATCATCATAACTACAGTCATCTTCCTAAGATCACTCTGGTGAGCAGAGGCAAACCTGAAATGTTTTTTAAAATCACTCCTGTATCATGTGGGTTTTTCTTCCAGGCTAAAAGGAATTCATACATGATCAGATATTCTTTGTAGTGAAGTGCAGAAAAAACACCAGAAAAGGAGAAAATGTTGACACATTGACAGATGAAAAAAAAAAGATGCCTAATAATTTATTAAATGTTGTAGTCTATATCTATGGATTGTCTCATCAAGTGTTAAGAAGCATCATTACAGGCTGCTTCATAGGATTTCATCGGAGAATAATGAATGAAACAAAAATCCATCTTCATTATGCTTCTGCAGAGCTGAGGGCGCTAGGAGCTTTCATGTATGCTACTTCATTTAAGCTGCAGAATGCTCCTATGAGATTGGTGCTATCATCATTAATTTTGACAGATGAGAAAACCAAGGCTCAGAGGAATCAAGACATTGGCTGAGCATCACATGACTAAGAAGTGACATAACTCAGGTTCAAGCATCATCTTGTTGCTTTTTCAAAGAAAACTATAAAAATGCACTATAATACCAATACCTTCACTTAATAAGGAAATAATTCCCTTTACAGAGCTCACTGTACTCTTATTCAGTGGCTATTCTTCACAGGTATCCTATGAGTTTCAGGTAGTTTGTTTCATGATTTATTCTTTTGTTATTTTCCAGAAATCATGGAATCGTTCATTGGCTATCTCCATTACTCAGGAATTTCGGGTTATGAGCAACAGAAATAAAATTTATCCTGGGCTAAGCTTTTCTTAGAATTACATCAGCAATATTTTAAGGAGTGTACTGAGGATTTTTGTAAGTTTTTGTTTGTTTATGTGTGTTTCTGTGTGTCTCTGAGAGAGAGAGAGAGAGAGACCACTCACTGACTCACTCCCCAAACGCCTTCCATAGTCCATGGGCTAAGGTCAAAATCAGGAAGCGGAGATCCCAATCCAGATCTCTCACAAGTGGCAGGAACATAACCAGCCAAAACATCACCACTGACCCCCAGCATCTGCACCAGCAGGAAGTTCTGTTTAAGTGTCAGATCAGGCACTGAATACACCCAATGTTGCTATGCCACAACCCAACCACTACCCTAGCTTCTAGGCCAAAAACCCCAAAAACCCTCTAAAAATCTTAATGTAATTTTTGTATCAAAAACCCAAGGAGATTTTGAAAATCCAAACCCTTGAAAGGACAATAATTCTCAAAAAAAATGGAAACTAGGAATTCCATAATTTAGTTCACTCACGAGCACACACACATTCACTTGTGAATTCTGTGTGCATGTATACACCGAAGTCCTATAATGCGCAGCTGCCAAATTGAATATCATGAGGTCAAGTTCAAAACTCCTACATAAGGAAGTCTATCCAGCTTAGGTTAGTGACAATAGCCCTGAATCAAACAATGGTGGCTAGAAGCCCAGGTCAGAACATGGCAACATTAAAGGAAATCACGAAAAATGAGAAGTTAGGAAGCAGGCATGAGACAGGCAATCCTGTTGGAGCTACACATATATTTATGAATTGGTTACCCTTAAAAGTGTCCACTTGGGCCCTCCACAGTAACCTAGTGGCTTAAGTCCTAGCCTTGCGAGCACTGGCATCCAGTATGGGCACCGGTTCTAATCCCAGCAGCCCCGCTTCCCATCCAGCTCCCTGCCTGTGGCTTGGGAAAGCAGTCGAGGACGGCCCAAATCCTTGGGACCCTGCACCCACGTGGGAGACCTGAATGAAGAGCCTGGCTTTGGATGGGCTCAACTGCAGCCATTGCGGCCACTTGGGGAGTGAACCAGGGAATAGAAGATCTTTCTGTCTGTCCCTCTCCCTATAAATCTGACTTCCCAATAAAAACAAATAAATCTTTTTCTTAAAAAAGTGTTCAGTATTCTAATCAGCTATACTTGAGAACAATCAAAGTGTATTGAACATGTTCCACTAGAACCTAATCTTTTGACTGAAAATGAGGGCTTGTGTTGTGGCCTGGGACCCTACACCTGTGTGGGAGATCCAGAAGAGCTCCGGGCTCCTGGCTTCGGATTGGATCAGCTCTGGCCATTACAGTCACTTGAGGAGTGAACCAGCAGATGGAAGATCTCCCCCTCTGACTCTCTTCTCTGTATATTTGACTTTCCAATAAAAATACAATAATTGTTTTTAAAAAAGAATTTGCCACGAAATGACTGAAACGATTCATAATAAACAGATCTTTCAATTTCACTTGATGTTTCCATATCCAGAGCGACTACCTATCACCATTTCGCTTCCATTTCTTTTCCTATCTTGACCAGGAGCAGAATTGGTATCAATATATGTCTTCACCACAGTGAAATTCGCGTATTGACTTAATGCCCACTATCATGTAAGATTCTTGAAAGATTTTTTGTTTAATTTTCTTCCTCATTATCAGAGATTACAAACCAGAGGCATATTCTGGTTGACTTTAATCTGTAGGCCTACATTGATGTGGCATGTACAATATTTTTAAAAGTCCAAACTGCTTATGGACATTTAAAATGTAGAAGATTAGTAAATAAATATGTAATTTTCCAGCTTCTGTTGAAAATGTGGGCAACCTTGTTATGCGTGCCCTGAAGTTCCCCTGGTAACATTATGCCAGAGCTGAATCAGGTTACCTTTCTTCATATTCTCTTCAGATCATCCTCTATTGTCTTAAAATTAATTTCACTCACTGTCTATCTGGTTCTAAGAGATGTTTGGGATCCACACCTTCCATGGTTTTGATTTCCACTATGCATAATAATAATGCTCTAACTACATTTCATCATAAAACATTTCTTAACATTCTTTTTTAGAAACAGGTATGAATTCTAAAGCATTATGAGAGAGAAAAAGGATGCTTAGCATAATGGTTAGAACATTTTCATCTCTTACTGGAGATCCTGGGTTTAATACCCAGTTCATTCTGATTCAAGTTTGCCCCTGAAACAAACCCTGGGAAGCAGTGATGATGGCTCAAGCCCTGCATCCATGTGGGAGATGAGCACAGAGTTCCTGGCTCCTGGATTCAACTTGTCATAGTTCAGACGATTTGGGGAGTGAATCATCGCATAAAAGTTATTCCATATTCTCATTCTCTCTTCATTTTATATATTTGAGAAAATTATATACATGTAATACATAATTGTAAATATATAAAAGGCATATATCTTTTTTGAAGTTGATGAAAAACATAAATTTATTATAGTATGTAGAATTTTTTCAGTTCCATACATAGCTTTTTCATAATACATAGTTTTATGGACTTTTCAAGACTGCTTTCTCTATCTATCTCCATGTCCCCCTCCGTCTCTCTCTCACATACATACACACGTACACATGCACATGAATGCTACATTAAAATTTTTAAATAAAACAAAAAAAGCTTATAAGTAGAATATTATTCAACAGTGGGGTTTCTAGAATAACTGTGTAATAAGAAACCAAATATAAAAGGCGAAGATTTAATCAAAGTAAACATGCTCACTCAAATCCTGACCAGATACACACTTGCTCATTTAAAATCCACAGCAAGCAGGGGATTGCTGCAACATATGAGGTAAGTGTTAAAAGCTCTAGAATGACTATTGCATGTGTAAAAGTTTAAGAACCACCAAAAGAACCAAACAAGCTTCTCACCTGACTTTCATTTTCAGCCTATAAAATATTGACCAAATAAATGACTGGAGGCTCTCTGCCATGAATCTTTTCCATGAGGTCAGTCATATGATTTAATTTGCCAAATCTAAATGATACAGTTTAGCCTAAACTCTCAAGTCTTCAAACTGGAGAGAAAAAAAAAGGTATGAAGGCAAAGCAAAGAGAACAATATTTTCCCATCTGAATGCAGCAAACCATGGTGACTTTTATCACTGAATTTTAAAAAAAAAAAACATATTCCTCAGGAAATTTTCACAACCTACCATGACCTACCATGAGCCAAAGTCTGAAAGGGCTGGTGAAGTAGGGCAAGAGTAAAGGAAAGATAGGGCAGCCAGGATATAGGTTGTATCCCTTTTGATACAAGGCAGGTGACATCATCAATGAGTTCCAGTTTTCTCCTGAATAGAAACTACTAAACTCTCCCCTGCATCATTGAGTGAGTTGATAATCATGTACATTGATGATAATAATGTAATAGACATGCCAAGAGGTTATTATACCATATTGGGCAGGTGAAAAGTATACCTGCCCTGTGATACTGTGCTGTCATTCTGGACGCTATCAATAGTGGAAACAGCTACAACTGCAAGTAGACCTGGACTTCCCTGGCTAAGGAATTCTCAGGCCTACTGAGTTTACCCTAGGTTGAGTCTCCTCCCAAATATAAATCCAATGGCTACCGTTTCCAAGATAAATTTTTTTCTTCACATAGAGAGCATCTGCACAGGAGCCAAAACAACAAAAAAAAATGTAATTGATGAACACCAAAGCTCAGAGACACCACAAATGCCCTCTTTACCATGTCAGTTCAAAAAAACTTGTGGCTCTATTTCTTCTTTTCCCATATACAGCTGCAACACTGGTTTCTGTTGATAATTACATGCAGTCTGTGTGTTTGGGACTATAACAGATGGTGTTTTCGATGGATGCAAGAGCTTCAGATGGCCAAATGGTGCAGCCATGGCAATTTTCCAAAGAGAAGATAAAACAACAATAAAAAAAAAAAACTCCCACCAGCAAAAATCTGAAGAATGTTGATATTACTTCTTACTATGGCAAAATAGAGACCATCCGATTCCTGCAGTAACTCCACTGACTAGGAAAAAGCAGCCAAGTGGGGAGAGGCTGATGTCAATAGCCAACTGTAACTGGGGGGTAAGCTATCACCCTTTTCAGATCTGTAACTAAAAAGAAAGTACACAATCTAGGCCTCTTCGTCCAATCAACAAATTTGAAAAGCTGTGTCCTATTTACCAAGCTTGCCAAATCCAAGAAAGGGTTATTCTAAATGATAGAAAACTCTTTTGTAATAAAACTCAGGAATAAATGAAGTGTGTTTGTGTGTGTGTGAGTGTGTGTGTGTGTGTATGAGAGAGAGAGAGAAAGAGAGAGAGAGAGAGAGAACCATAAGCACTAATTCCAATCACTGAAGTCTCCTGTAATGCTCAGACCAATCCTGGCATAACTGCTGGATTGTTTAAGCTAAGAAGAAAAGTTTCTGTCATTTACAAACAAAAATAACTTTCCCAAGTTACCTTAGATGCATTATATGACAAGGATATTCATATCACTCACAGCATTGCTTTATATTCAGCATGAAGCCTTTACTTATTGAAACTCAAGTATAGAAATCTGGATAGTATGAACATAAAGAGAAAAAAAAAGTTTAATAACACTAGAAACCAAGTATTCTACTTATTACTTTGCTGAGAAAAAGCCTTCTGTGGACTCCTCCAATGAGTTCTCCTATCCCATGGGTGTCAGGTAAGAATTGACAGGAGTATGCCACTTTAATACTACCAAGTATCTCTGCTCTGGATGAAAAGTTCTGAGGAAGATGAACCCCAGCATAGATTAGAAGTTCTTTGGAGAATTATGGGTGTGCGTGACACGTGAGACTTTCAACCAGTCTCAGGTCCTCTTGTTGCCAAGTTACTCACTGGAAATGTGAAATGCAACATCATGTGTATTATGCTAGAGATTCTAAGAAAACTTGGGTTGAAAATAGCACAAACTAATTCACAATCAAAGCTCAGAATGGGCAAATGAAGAGGTGATACTAAATGGTTTAAGATTAAGTTGTTACACAATGATGAAAGGGGACTTGCAGGCTCAGTGGAGTATACGTATACTTAGAGTGAAAGAAAAATGTTATTAGATTTTTGGCTACTTCCCTCCCACTAAGGAAACTGTTCACCTAGTTATCAATCATCTTAGAGACTGCTTACTTGATCCTTTGAAGCTATTTAAGAAAGTACAGCCATCCCACTCCTGGGATTTCATTTCAAAAGAAATTAAATCAATATACAGGAGAATTATTTATATCCCCATGTTTATTGCAGCTCAATTTACAGTACTTAGATACAGAATCAATCCAAACATCCACAAACAAATGACTGGACAAAGAAACTGTGGTACATATACAGTATTAAATATTGCTCTGCTATAAAAAGAAAGAAATTCTATCTTTTGCAACAAAATGGATGCAACGGGAAACCATTATGCTTAGCGAAATTAGTCCCAAAAGGACAAATATCATGTTCATTTTCATAGGTAGCAGCTACTGGAGTATAAACATGGGATAAAATGACTATCATATTCTAAGATGATCAGTTCATTTCAAAATGTTTATACTCCAGTAGAAATGTGGTCTTTTAGTCTTCTTATTTTTGGATATTATGACTAGGGACAAATTAAGGCTGTGAAAATGGATTAAAATATGTCTGTGAAAACACAGTTGAAGTGATGGAAAAGGAAGAAGAGGTACAAGGGGGAACAGGGAAGCGAAAGAAGTCATCTTGGTACCATGCTTATGGGATGCAGAAAATATGTTATCTTTATATTAATAATTTTAATTAAATTTTAAAAGAAAGCCAAGAAAATGAATGCGTGGAATTTATAAAATCAGCTGCCTTATGGCTTTTTCAAGAATGTTGTGCCAAGAAAAGTATGAGGCTGCTACAGAGAGAAACTGGGACAGTAGGAACTGTTATAAGCATCATCCTTTATATAACTGGTACAGTACAATCAACTCCACTTGAAACATTGATTTGATAGTGTTCCAAATAAGTTGCAGGAATAGACTCACACAGAAGCCTTCTAACACTAAAGTTTACGGTCAACTACATACCTAAAACACAAGCCAGGTATCCCTGTTCTCAAAAAAAGCTAACAACTGGGGCCCAGCGTGGTAGCCTATTGGCTAAAGTCCCCGCCTTGCACATCTGCCAGGATCCCATATGCTTGCTGGTTCTAATCTGGGCGGCTCTGCTTCCCATCCAGCTCCCTGTGTGTGACCTGGGAAAGCAGTCGAGGATGGCCCAAAACCTTGGGACCCTGTACCTGTATGAGAGACCTGGAAGAGGTTCCTGGCTCCTGGCTTTGGACAGGCTCAGCTCCAGCCATTGCGACCACGTGGGGAGTGAATCAACAGACAAATGATCTTCCTCTCTGTCTTTCCTCCTCTCTGTATATCTCACTTTCCAATAAGAAAAAGCAAAATAAATCTTTTTTTTAAAAAAAAGTGAAAGTAACAGCTATATTAATAAATTTATGATCAGATAGAATTGTGGCTCAAGGAATGGTCACTACCTGTAATGCCAGCATCCCATTTGAGTGTCAGCTCAAGTCCTGGAGACTGTTTCTGATTCAGCTCCCTGATGATGCACCTGGGAAGGGAGCTGAGCATGGCCTGGGTCCTTAGATTCCTTCCACTAACATGGGAGACCTGGATGGAGTTCTAGGCTCCTGGATTTGACCTGGTCATTGGAGCTATTTGGAATCTCTCTCTCCCTCTCTCTTTCTCTCTCTCTCTCTCTTCCTTCTCTCCCTCTCTTCCACCCTCTTTCTCTATACCAATTTCAAGTAAATAAATTTTTTACATTTAAAAATTTTTTTAAATATTTTTAAAAATTTGCAATCATCTAGACCCAGATAATATTTAAGTGTAAAATCATGAGACTGGGAATGCAAAGATAACATCTGGCTCTATCTTCCCAGGGTTTTCTTAGCATTAAATACTTTACTGGGTAATATTCCCATAAATATGTTAAGTATCCTAGAAATCCCAATATTTCTGCAAATAATGATAGAATTGATTCAGTAATCATTGCAACACCATCTTCAGTAAGCACCTATTAAACACACACACACACACACACACACACACACACACACACACAGAAGGCCTAGCGCAATGGCCTAGAAGCTAAAGTCCTTGTCTTGCATGCGTTGAGATCCCATATGGGCACCAGTTCTAACCCGGCAACTAAATGGTCAAAACCATAAAGGAACCCAAACAGACATGATGAATAATTGCAATATATCTGTCCTGAGATAGGAAAACAACAAGTGAAATGTAAGGAAATCTGAATGAAGTATGGATCTAATGTTTTAATACTAGTTTGTTAATTGTGACAAATTCACTACAACAATCTAAGGTGTTGATAATAGGGAAAAGGATATAGGATATATAGCAACTCCGTAGTACCATCAAAATAATACTATGAAACAAAAATTATCTTAAAGTTCATTTAAAAACAAAATTTTGATACCTGTTATTGCAATTGGATCAGTCAACATTTGAAGTTTTAAAAGCTTCCCATTACTTGAACCAGGTACTCTGCTACCGGAAGCAGGCATCCCAAGCTGTAATTTAACCATTGCACTACATAAATGCCTTCTCTTACTCTGTACTACTCTACAGTATTTTTTTATAATACACTTTTTGTTTTACACTATTGACATTTAAATTGTTTCCAACTTTTCTAATTCAGAAAATGCTGCAATGAAGATAGATATAGATAGATTAGACATAGACATAGATACAGATATTAACATTCCCCAGGTGTTATTAATATGCACTCAGGTTTAAGATGGTATTATTAGGTTAAGTACCAAAAAGTGTGCATATCCAAAATACCTACGGGCCCACATTCAACCCCAGAAAATCATCTTTTTTCATTTTTTAAATCATGTATTTTCATTTTTTAAATAAAGATTTACTTATTTTATTGGAAAGGCAGATATATAGAGAGGAGGAGAGACAGAGAGGAAGATCTTCTGTCCAATGATTCACTCCCCAAGTAAGCACAATGGCCAGTGCTGAGCTTATCCGAAGCCAGGAGCCTCTTCCGGGTCTCCCACACTGGTGCAGGGCCCCAAGGCTTTGGGCTGTCCTCAACTGTTTTCCCAGGCCACAAGAAGGGAACTGGATGGGAAGCGGAGCTGTCAGGATTAGAACCGGCGTCCATATGGGATCCTGGCGCGTTCAAGACAAGGACCTTAACCATTATGCTATCACGCCGGGCCCTAAATCATGTATTTTTCTTCAGATAATGCTCCCCTAATTATAGGATAAACAAATGGAACCCAAAAAGCACACATTTTCCATATCATCCTAGGTTAAACAAATCTCTTCAAAAGAGCTTCTGTAATTATAAGCGTATCACATCCACTATCCAGTATGGCCACTGACTCCATGTTCCTACTGAACATTTGACATGTTGAAAACATAACTGGTGAAAGGACTTTTTAATGATATTTAATTTTAATGAATCCAATTTTCAAAAATAATGACTATGACTAACAGCTATTATATTGGATACCATTAAAATCACAGCCAAGTTTCTAATGTTCTTTTTTGGATAGGGACCAAGTTTTCTCAGTCTTATTTTTTGCCTGCAACTTGGAAAAAATAAATTGTATCCGTGAGGAGGCATTTTTTCACCTTAGAACAGAAATACAAACTCTATTCCATTCTCCCACATTGGCACAGACTGGTCTGGTATGTTCAAGAACTCTTCCACCTACAGTGGCTGCTGCTTATGGCAGACAATAGTCATACCCTCAGAGGACAATGTTTTCTCTGAGTCCCAGCCCTACTCCACCTTTCTGGAATATTTTGGTTTAATACAGTACTAATTTTTCAGTACTTTCGCCATAATTCGTTCCAAACTCATTGGAGGCAGGGGGAGGTGGCTAGCCCTGCCAGCAGGTCCCAAGGTCACCGAGGGTGAAGCAGATGGAGACAAGCTAGTGAGGAATATCCACTTTATTATACAAAGGTTACAGGTTTTAAAGGGTAAGGAAGGGAAGGGCAGGAGGGAGCTTTCCAGCGGACCCCACCCCACCAAAGACGCTGTAATTGGCTGTGTGACAGGTCTATCTCCATAGATCTTCCCATGATGTCAGAGGTCATGTTCAGGTGTACTCCCTTGCCCTGGTAGCCATGTTGGAAGTCATATTCCATGTGTAGGCCTGAAGGCTCTGCCTCAGGTCATGGGGAAAGTTAGGCTTAAGCCAATCCCTCCAGTCAGCAGGGCGGGGCCTGGGGCGACCACCCACAACTCATAAAGAAGAAAGGAAAGCAGGCTCTCCTGGTGGAAGGTGGCAGACATTTTATTTGTCTCTGTAAAAAAAAGTTTCTCTCAAACCTTCTACCATAGCCACAAATTTCTGCAACACTGCACAGCTGATGACTACATTAAGCATTTGAAAAGTCTACGTTATTGTACAGTTGATAGCTCAGTGGTAGAATAAAATTTTACTATGGATCACTTAGGCTGTCCGAGTGATGGGAAGAAATAAACATTCTGGGAAGGCAGTTATTACATACAACTCTGATGACTGTCAGTACAACAATCTTGAATACTGAAATAAAAAAACCAAGGGTGAAATTTTTTAGAAATACTTCTGATTTGCTGGGGCTTCACAATGAAACTGTTCTGAGTGATACATCATGGCTATGCTGTGTTATCCACTTTTTGAATTTTTAATCTGAAAAATTTCACTTTTTTGGTGGATGTTCAACTGTCTTTGCTTTCTAGTAAGTATAGTGTTTGTGTGGTTTTAATGATGGGAGGAGATAATGTATTTTCAGAAATGTAACATCTACCACAGTCCGATGTTATCCAAAGCTTATTTCACTGGTCAGGAAAAATCCCAAGTTACTATGCACAATAATTAGAGGACATAAAGGTAATGCCAGCGTAAGAATTAGACTCTAAATTGTAAACTGCTTAACAGCAAGGCCACTCTTCTTCAGTGTTACACCAGCAGAGAGCCTAAAGCCTCAGAATCTTGTGTATTTGTTTGAAAAAGTTGTTTGAGCTATGATTTACACAGTATAATTTATTTAACTGTGCAATTCAATGACATTTAGTAAATCTGTTTGTGTAATAGTCTCCAGTTCTAGAACATGTATTTCACCATAAATTCATCACTGATGCTTCTTCATGATCACTACCGACTTCCCCGCAGCCTCTTACAACACTAAAGAATCACTAATACACTTTCAGTCTCTGTGCATTTGCCTGATCAAGATATTTCATGTAAATGGACTCAAGAAATATATACTATTTTGTGGCTGGTTTACTTGACTTTATATGATATTTTCAGAGTTCATCCATGTTATAGCAACTATAAACACTTCACTTCTTTTGATGGATGAATAATAATCCATTGTGTCTGTGTCTATTCACCAGTTTGTAGATATTGTAAGTTGCTTCCACTTTCTCTCATAGTAACACTGCTATAAACAGTATTATGACAGTAATTATGCTAAATCTAACTCTATTTGAAAAGAATTGCTATCCTAGTAATCCATAGACACAGGATGTTTCTGTATTTTATGTCTTTAAAATTTTCCATGAACATTTTGTATCTTCAATCATGCACTACTCCTACTGAATTTATTCCTAAGATTATACGCTTTTGATACTGCTATGAATGCTGGCTTCATCTGCCATGCCAAAACACTGGCCCTAGGCTCTCTTTTTGAATGTGTAGGTCTGGGGCCTGCACAGGGGTATAACAGTTTAATCCTTTGCCTGTGGCATTGGCATCCCATATGTGCACTGGTTTGTGTGTGTGTGTGTGTGTGTGTGTGTGTGTGTGTGTGTGTGTGTGTGTGTTTTGCAGTTATGATTATTACTTTTTTCTTTTATCCTTTTTTTATTGATTACATTGTTATTATGTGACAGTTTTATGGGTATTGGGTTCCCCCCACCCCTCCGCAAACCCTCCCCCCATGGTGGATTCCTCCCCCTTGTTGTGGTGCACTGGTTTTTGTCCCAGCTGCTCCACTTTCCATCCAGCTCCCTGCTTATGACCTGGGAAAGCAGTGTAGGATTGCCCAAGTCCTTGGTCCCCTGCACTCATGTGGGAGACTTGGAAGAAGCTTCTGGCTCCCAGCTTCAGACTGACCCAGCTCTTGGGTCATTTGGGCAGTGAACCAGCAAATGGAAAATCTCTCTGCCTCTCCCTCTCTCTATGTAACCTAAGTAAGATAAATCAATCTTTAAATGTGTAGGTCTATTTTAGGATTTTCAATAAGCTTTAATCTTTTCAAAGACATAGCTTTTAGGTTTTTTTTATTTTCTCTAGATTTTCATAAATTTGCATTGCACCCTTTATTATTCCCTGTCCTCTTCTGTCTTTGCAGTTAGTTTACTTTTATTTTTCCAGGTTTTTTTTTAAGGGAGAAGGTACTTTATTTTAGGGGAATCTTTCTTTTCTAATTTAAGTTTTAAATCTTCAAATTTCCCTGCATTGTTTTACCTGATTCTCACATATTTTACATTTATCTTCATTTTTCAACTTATTCTCTATCTTCTTTTGTGATTTCTCCTTTGAATCATCAGTTATAAGGAAGTATGCTTTTTAATATCTAAATGTGTGTAATTTTTCAAATTTTCTTAATCATTTTCAATTTCACTATTATCTGACATCACACTTCTAATATTTGAATTATTTGAAGTGTGTTGGTATTTGTGTCCTAATTCATCATCTACCCTGGAAAATTTTTTATCAGCATCTTTTACAAATTCCCATGACAGTTTATCTAGCACATTTGATTCATACATCCTTCAACATTCCTCACTGAGGTTAGATTGAGTTCAGTTTCCCCCAAAGAAGTCAGAACACTAAGTTCACCTTCTAGATCTGCCATGAACTGGATGGTAAATTCCTCCTATACGATATTCAATACTTGCATATGAAAAGCAAGGGAGAGGGCCCAGTGCAGTAGCCTAGCGGCTGGGCTTCTCTCCTTGCACACCAGTATCTCATATGGGCACTGGTTCATGTCCCAGCAGCCCGCTTGCCATCCAGTTCCCTGCTTGTGGCCTGAGAAAGTAGTCGAGGATGGTCCAAAACCTTGAGACCTTGCATCTGTGTAGGAGACCCAAAGGAAGCTCTGAGCTCCTGGCTACGGATCAGCTCAGTCTTTGCCGTTGCGGCGGTTTGGGAGTGAATCAATGGATGGAAGATCTTTGTCTCTGCCTCTCCTTCTCCTTGTATATCTGACCTTCCAAAAATAAATAAATAAATAAATACATCTTTTAAAAAATAGAAAGAAAAAGAAAAACAGGGGAGGTATAAGTTCCTACTCAAAAATACACTCTGCTATGTTGGTTGAAGCGGTCTTTCATGAATCTAGAGAGAGGCGATTATAAACAAGTCTCAGAATCTAAAAGGAAATTGAAGATGCCTCTTCAGGCACAGCACTGCCGACCCACATAAGAGGCAATGTCTCCAGCTGGTCCTGGATTCTACTTGTGGCATCAGGCAAAGAAAGGCAATCATCCTGTTCTGAAATTACTCTAACAGATCTGGTTCTTGGCAATTACTGTAGGTGGGAATGAGAAAATTCTTCATGATAAACAAAAGGCTTTGTTTCTTTTCCAAGTAACAGAAAACTGCCTAGATGGACCCATCAAACCACTAAGATGGAAGAATCCGGAATGTCTAATTTTAAAAACACACATGATAATACAATGAGGGCCTCAGCCTCCTTTCTTCTCCACCTCCTTTGTTTGTTTGTTTGTTTGTTTGTTTGGTCCTGCTGACTTTTCTGTGCTTGATTTAAACAATCTTACAACCTTTTCTCTATAAACTTTACAACTTCACTATAATCACTTTTATTAAATTTAAGTTATTGGCAAACAAATTAGTAAGCAGAGCAGCCAAATAGCCAACTTAATGTGTTCCTGAGGGGGGCAGCCTTTGAACTGTTTTTTCATGTTTGTTTGGTTTTAATTCGGCATGGATTAGCCTGCATTCCATGGGCTTTGAGCCAGATAAAGTCAGGCTGGAATCCCAGTTCCACTGCTATCCAACTTTGTGAATTGGAGTAAGTTCTTTAACTTTTCTGGGCATCCAAGCCCTCCTTTAAAAATCAAACTCATATACTCTGGTTTCTCTTCAGAGCGAATAAATCTTTCGCCTTTTACTTAAAATCAAACTCATAATTACTGGCCTTGTTAAGTATTTTAAGCAGATTATATAATTTTATCCTCATGGTACTTTCTGAAGTGAGTTTCATCCACACTTTTGTGACAGTTAGCTAAGATTATGCAGCTGAGTAACTAGTACCCTTTAGGTGTTGAAGACGCTCATCACCAGGATGAAGCACCCTGGAGGACTTGGAAAAGCACTCATCCATCACACATGCGAGTTGAAAACCTCCTAAGCACTTGTTTGAAAGGTGGAAGAGAACGTTCAAAGGAAGGACATGACTCTACTTCTGAATCTTAACTGGTTCTCTTCTGTTTGAAAGGATTTGGGGTGGTTAGGTTAAACACCATTCACAGCCAAATGAGCCTCCAACAGTTAGAGATGAATATAAACCAAGGCAGGTACGTTATCCTGGGTTGACAATTTTTTTTAGAATGTGGAATATATCACTCCATTCACTTATGGCCTGTTGAGTTTCCTGTGAGAGGTCTTCTGTGAGTTTAATCGTCAGTTGATATTTTACATGTATATTTAAGGATCTTTACCTTCTGTTCAATTGAGCAGAGGTTGCTGATCATGTGTTGTGGTGAAGATCGCTTTTGGTCAACCTGTTGTGAGTTCCGTGCACCTACTGAATAATTTTTCCCAATTGATTCTCTAGATTAGGAAAATTTTCCCTTATTATTTCATTAAACACATTTGTTTCTAAAGTTCATTCATTCATTCATTCATTTTGCTAATCTAACTTAGTTGATTAGGGTACAAAGGGTCAAGGGCTACACGGTGAAAGTGGGTAATACCATTGTTTCCACACTAATATCATCGTTTTCCCTGTATCTGGAGTCGGGGAGAAATAGGGAGAAGCCTCACCCAGCCTCCCACCCATCCCAGGTCCCCAAGGTGAGGCACACTCCGAGGGCCCTGCTAAAGCAGTTTTCATAGTTCAACAGGTCTGAATTGCTGCCAATCTCACCATTCCAATTGCAATGAAACCTATTCAGAATCCACTGGCTGACAGTCTCTTCGTGGTTGGGGTTCTAAGATCAGCAATTCAGTTGGAGGGATCTACTAAGAAACTTCATCTGAGGTGATCCTAGACCTGATTCTTGTGTGTGCTTGCTAGTACAGGGTCTGGCACCGTCCATCAGCCCCAATCAGCTTATGTACATGCTGGTTGTTGCAATTGCTGGGTCCTTGTCCTGAATGCGCCCGGGATCCCATATGGGCGCCGGTTCTATCCCGGCAGCCCCACTTCCCATCCTGCTCCCTGCCTGTGGCCTGGGAAAGCAGTCGAGGACGGCCCAAAGCCTTGGAACCCTGCACCTGTGTGGGAGACCTGGAAGAGCTCCTGGATCCTGGCCTCGGATCGGCACAGCACCGGCCATTGCGGCCACTTGGGGAGTGAATCATCAGACGGAAGATCTTCCTCTCTGTCTCTCCTCCTCTCTGTACATCTGCCTTTGCAATTAAAATAACAATAATAATAAACAAATCTTTAAAAAAAGGAATTAGGGTTTCCTCAAAGTAATGGGTGATAATCAAAAAATTCTCACCCTGTATTAAATGGAACTCCAATATCATATTTAAATTACATTAAATCTTACATGTTATATGGTTTGCATATAGATTATATGTTTAAATTACACTTCAAATGTATAAAACCTCACCATTTTGCTTACTTCAAATGTAACAAGATGTCCATTTTGAATACATTGAAACATGATGATTAAAAGTTAAAAATATATTGTATATAAACTAAAATAGAAATGTCAATGATGTAGTCACAGGATGTGGTTAAGAACTTGCATTTTTTAACATACTTGTTACTCAATGCCATGTCAATTAATTCCATAATGTTGCAAATTGTTGTTGATGTTATGTTGGGGCTTTTAATTGATCGGGATGATACTCTGCTGGCTCTACCTTCAGACCAGAGAAGGTCTCCCCAAGAAACCGTTGAATTTATCTGGACAATAAGATGCTGGACTCTCTGCTTGGTATATGCTTGCAATGAAAGAATTTCAACTGAACTTGAACTATAACACTGCAACAAAGTGGAGGAATCCACCATGGGGGAAGGGCACGGGGAAGGGTTGGAGGAATCCCAGAGCCTATGAAACTGTGTCACGTATTGCAATGTAATTAATAAAAAACAAAAGTTAAAGACATAACCTAAGCTGAAATACTTTGACAGTTTAACAAAAAAAATCAAACAGTGATTTGAATTCATACACATACATGAGTTTATTGGGCACGCATTGTATAGCTAATGCTCTCATGTTGTTGCTGCTGTTAAACTTGTATTATTCATTTTGGAAAGTCAGACTTACAGGAAGAGAAGGAGAGAGGGGAAGATCTATTGGTTCACTCTCCGGACAGTTGCAGTAGCCAGCACTGAGCCAGGTGAAAGCCAGGAGTCAGAAGCCACTCATTTCCAGGCTCCGGGAATAGAACTGTGAGCCAGCACACAAGCCTCTCTTCACTGTATTTATATGGTACATCAGTTGCAAAATTAATATATAAAAAATTAATATATAATTACAAATATTATAGGTTACTAATTTAGCAAGCAATGAACTACATTTTTGGAAGAGTGGGAGTGTCATGGGAGCCTGGAGGCTCTTCCGGGTCTCCCACACAGGTGCAGGGTCCCAAGGCTTTGGGCCTTCCTAGACTGCTTTCCCAGGCCACAAGCAGGGAGCAGAATGGGAAGTGGGGCTGCCGGGATCCCAGTACATGCAAGGAGAAGACCCTAGCCCAATTAATATTTTTATAAAAAGGTGAAATGTACTGGCCTTTGCTTATTTTCCCTTCCACATGTAAGGACCGTGTTCCTCTCTAGAACACACAGCAGAAAGGCCCTCACCACATGTTGGTACTTTGATGTTAGGCTTGCAAGCCTCCATAACTGTGAGAAAGCAATTTTTTATTTTTATCCAGTATCTGGAATTTCATTATAATAGCACAAATGGACTAACACAGTATTTGTTACTTTTATAATTATAGAAATAAACAGGAAGCATAAAAGGAAAACATAATAGAAGTAAAATACTTGAGACAGTATTGCTTAGTTTGTCAACCCTCCAAAGCCATACTAACAAGAAAAAGCTGACATTTGTGTCTCATGTCTCATGTCTAAGGCTTGATAAAGTGGCTATCAACAAGAAAAGACATCTAGGCAACATTTATGTAAATGTCTCTATCTCAGGTTTACTACATATTCAAAAAAGTGAGTATGCTATAAACCCACTATGGCAAGCATTTAAGACATAAATGAAATTTAAATACTGTAATAATAATAGAAAAGGAAGATTCAATTGATTAACAAGATAGTGGGGTAATTTGTGTCTGGCATATCTTCCTGTGTTTATGGGTTGTATAGTCAAAATAGAATTTTCACAGATGTTAGGCAGAAGAGTCCCCAATTCATGGAAAGCATGACCCTTAAAAAGCAAAGCATAATGGAAATACAGTTTATCCAAGACATTGCAAAAATGTGATCTAGGATAATTTATCATAACCTCAAAGTGAGCAAGACGCCAGAAAGCAGAGGCTTTCAACTGACTGCGGTAAACTGATACCACAATCTGGACAATCCCAAATATTATGCTTCTCCTTGTTCTGAACATGTGTGTTGTATGATTACAATTTCCCAGTTCATTTGGAGAAATTAGTTTTATATGCCCATTTGGATTGGCCAAGTTCTTGCTTTGGACAATGAAATGTACCAGGAAGCGGGGAGGGGATAGTGCCTTTGAGGAAGAACGGAGACTGCACGACAATGAGCAGGGTTCCTGTGACCTAAGCTGGCCATGCAGCCAGAGAAATAGATTTTTTCTGCTAAGTCATTGAGATTTAGGAGTCATGTGCAACAACAGCCAAACTAACCTGTGCTCACCTACAGTTACTAATACAAGCCATTGAGTGCTCGTGATGAGATGTATCTAAACCTTTATTTCTAATCATGAAAAGTTTAGCTTTTGGTATCCAACTACTTACAAAACAGATTATTCTACATTTCACAGCACAATGAGAAAGGACAACTTAAAAGAAGAATGCACCTTTTGGAGTCAGAGAAAAAAATAAGAAAACTTCAAGTTCTGTCTACTACTAGTTCTGTATCATGAACATTAACCTCTCTAAGCACAAATTCCCTTTCAAATGTAAATTTTATAAACCAGCAACAACTCTCAAGGTTATTTTAAGGATAAATAAGATGATGCATGTAAACGATTTGACTAAGTACTTGGAAGACAATGAATATTCAGTAAATGATTTTCTATGTCATTATCATTACTATTACTTCTATGTGCGTATTTGCTTACTTTGAAATACTATAAGGTCAATAGCTTGTTAACATTATAGCTCTCCAAATAGTACAGATAAGCATTTTTGCATGCAAGTATTCCATATTTTTCATTCATCTGTCCCTCCTCAATGGACTAAACCATGCTGGCAGAAAGAAAATATCAGCCTTAACTTGCACATATACCCAAGATCATGTTAGTCGTTACAATGTGTTTTTGAGAGTTGCCACTTTACTGCTCTATAAAAAGCTTTCTGGAAAAAGTATTAACAGATGGCCTCTTACTCTCTGAGACTGCTAGCACCACACCAGATGGCAATCCAAATGAGAAGATTCAACTCAAGTTCTCCAAGCTGAAGGAAATGTGACACTAGGTTTTTAATAGGTGTGCATTAGAGGTAGCAAAGAAATGATCAGTTAAGATAAAAGCTCCTTTTCTCACCTTATTTCAATGTGAAACCTAGTCTTCATTGTCCTACCAGCTAGCCAGATTGTTCATATAAAAAGCTAGAAAATGGTCTGCTGAACACAAGCAGGAATCATATTTAAAATGACTGACAGATGTATGAGGTCTAAGGCTCATCTGAAGAATGAGAATAAAAGGCAATGCCCCAGGGGTGAGTACTTTGTGCCATGGACACTCCTTCTTTTTGGAACTTCTTTTTGGACACTCCTTTTTTTCTTCAATAGTTTGCAACACTTTGCTTTTATTGTTGGGAAATACAAGGCATCAACTCAACTGTCAAACTTTTGACAGAGAAGTAATAGCTGTTCTAAGATACTCATCATCTTCTAGATGTCTGAATCACCTACTATTGATTAAAGGCCTGGACTAGGTGTGGTTTCCATTCCCAGGCATTACTACACTACAAATTCTACCAGGTCCCGCCACCTTTCAAAATAATCTCTTAGGGTTCAAAAAACGCTACCAGGGGCCAGTGCTGTGTGATAGTGAATAAAGCTGCTGTAATGGGCACTGATTCATGTCCCAGCAGTTCTACTTCTGATCCAGCTCCCTGCTAATGTGCTTGGGAAAGTGGTAGAGTTTGACTCAAGTCCTTGGGCCCCTGTACCTATGTGGGAGACCTGAAGGAGGCTTCTGGTTCCTGGCCCCAGGCTTCAGATGGGCCAGTTATAGCTGCTACGACCATTTAGGGGGTGAGCCAGTAGATGAAAGATCTGTCTCTTAACTCTGCCTTTTAAATCAATGAATCAATCTTTTACTGGAAAAAAAAATCATCAGAATCTTCATACTGGAGTAGCAAGGTGTCATCTGCTATTTTAGGTTACATGAATCAAACAGGGTGTTTTTCAACTCAGAGAACCCCCAAATATCACTGCTTCAAGAATACTGTGGATCCATAAGGTTAGCGTGTAACTCTTCTATTCTGTAGGCTACTTGAGATATTCAAATGTTGACCTGATGCTGCATATAATACAACTGGAGTTTCGCTGTAGTGGCTAGAAATACAGTAAAAAAATACAGGCAAACAACATGCATAGTCAATCAGTCATTGGAAGGAAAAGGTAAATCACAGCCTTCTTAAAGATACAAAGCTCTAACAGAGAGCATATCCTAGGATTTTTCTTATTTAGCCATCGCTGTCTTCTCCTGTGTAAGCCCAAGTAAAGGGATGAGTTGGACACAAAGGAAACCTGACTTCCAAAAACAAACAAATGTCCAGGAGTTCCTTCCAGTTTGATTGTGAGCTCCTGGGACACCTAACATCAGTGAACGCCATAGATTGGATCCATCCTTTTCTCTCCTGGATCCTTCATACCTGCACAGCTACGCTTGTGAGGTACCTTGTCATTACAGGAAACAGACATGACTTTACTGTCAAGGAAATATGTACTGCCTAAAGAATGAGGCAATCAATGAAGTTAACCATTATAAGGAAAGATTGAAAATACAACTTATTACATGTATCCACACTAAGAGACAGATCCTATGCCTGGGGTCATTAACAAAAGGATTTTTGTTCTGATTTAGGGTCAGATCACCAAGGTTCCTCAGTGGCAAATTTTAAAAAGCCCAACTACAAGCCATCCATCTCTCCAAGCAATATTCAGGCAGATTATTGGGCATCTCAGGAGCAAACAGAAGAGAATTCTGGCTACTAAAAAGAGATAAGCCATGTTTTAAACTCATTGATTTTTGCCTTATACATCACTGCCTGACAATTGCATTAGCATGAGTGTATCTACATTTCTGGTATCCTTAGACAATTCAAAACTGAAAATATGATCCACAAATTGGATTTCATCATATGCGGTCCATGAGTTCTTTTTTTATTATTACTAATTTCATTTTATCACACAGTTTCATAGACTCTGGGATTCCTCCCACCATATTGTTGCAGTAGTACAGATCATAACTAGTCATGATTCCTTGGTTGTGGACGAGACATTTATAAGTTCAACCAACTCCTTAAGAGTTAATGTATAAAAGTATGTATATGTGCATAAGAGAATGTGAGGGAGTGAAAAAACTGTGGAGTTTTCCAGATTTCCAGAGTAATCCATGACTCAAAAATAGCTAAACAAGTCTCCATTATGCTTAATAAAATAAAACAGTCAGAAAAAGGCAAATATCAGGCTTTGCCTGGCATGTGTCAATTAATAGAATACAAAAAAAAAAGCATATAGGGATGAAGCATACATCTTGTGATAGCTTATACTCCCATAGAACTGTGGTCTTCCTGCTTTTTACTTTTTAAATATTATGGTTAAAATTGAGTAGTATGGCTATTAGAGTGTTATATGGTTAGAATGTTTTGCAGCTATGTCTTTGCATAAATGAATGAAAAGAAGGGAGGGAATCAGGGCATGGGGGAGGGAGAGTGGAAGGGATCCCAGTGTGGAAAGCATGTCTGTAGAACTGGTGAGCTAATCCACAAGCTGCTCTTGAAGAAACCCTGTCTACCAACAACAATCCATCCCAGCAAGCACCTACTGGCTTACGTTGTAACACTGCATTCTTTCAAATAGTACCAATGAGGTGTCATCTACGGCCACACCACCCTGAACGCGCCTGATCTCAAATAGTACCAAAGCAGCATCTAAACCATGCCGTGCTAGTCATGACTGTTGTTAAAGACATCAAGAAATATTTGGTCACTTCCCCTGGTATTTATCAAAATACAGCCAACTCTGCTCAAAGAGTTGCTATCAATTTCTGACAACACAGATAAGTTTGTGGCTTTTGTACTGCCAGGTCTTAGTGTTAAGTGGCTCATGTTTCAGGAATTAGGGAGAAGTCTGGTGGAAGGCTAGTTTTCTCAATTCAAAACTGTCTGGGTTTTCTTACCCATGTGATATACTGGGATTCAACAGGAGATTATATTAATCTCATGATAATTCAAAGAAAACATGACTGCCAATTAACAGCATAGGACAATTCATAAACTTTAAAACTGCACAGATGTCCTTTCAGACAAAAAAAAAAGCATTTCTATAAAGTTGAGTATGCTGATAATAACCACATATTTATCATGGTAGTGGATGCAGGCAAAATCCCACAGAGAAAGCCTTCCTCTTGGCTTCAGCATTGGCTGCCATCCAAAATTCACAGACTATAAACAATGAAGATCTTTCCATGAAGAAAAGTCAGGGGTAAAACACTACGGGTCCTCAACTTTCTGCGGAAGTGCTCAAGCCATAAGTTAGAGCAACATTTTCATCAGCCTGAGGTGGCAGGCTGGATAAATGACTGAGCCACGAATACTCAACGTTGAGAGGGAACTGTGAGAGAGGCCTTCAGGAAATACCTGTGGAATGCTGACTCCTATCCCAACAGACCTAGGCTGGCAAGGAGAGCCCCACTGAAGGTGTTACACCACAGTGGGAAGCTAAGTTCCCTGACCACGTCTCACTCCAACCAAACACAGTAACTTCATTGTTGACCTGTTGAAGCACATTTCTGGTTTTGATAGCAGCGTAATTTGGGCAACATCTTGGCTGGGATTTCTGTTATATGAAGCTAAGACGTGTGAAGATGTCCCTAAGTCAGGGCTCAGCACTCAGGTCTACTGCTGGCCATGTCGAGGAGATTGCAGCTTCGCCTGTGATTGCTGCTGCTCCAGGTGAGCCATCCTCCACATATTTTACACTGCATTTTTCTGAAGTGTTGATGTTTCCCAGCTTTTGAAGATGTAAATTTGTGAGGTGTGAAATGAGATGTATAATACCAGCTGCTTTGTAAAGCCAAAGAAAATAATTTAAAAGTCTTTTTCCCCCTTGAGGTCCCTTGGTAGAATTCACCACAGGTTGCCCTCGTCTAAACCACATTACTAAAAGTTTTGTTTCATTTCATTTTGCTTTGTTTTGTTTCAATACCAAAGTTTTGGAAGTATTGAGAAAAAAGAAAAAGGAGATCAAATGGTACTGCATAGACTGAGGGAAAGCCCAATTGACCAGATTCTTAGCAGCTGGGCCAACTGGAGTCCAGCCCAATAAAAGGGACTTAATATTGCCAAGAGGCCCAGAACAACTGCTTCAAGTGTACTAGAAACTTCTGGGAGTGAATTGTACTTTTTCAAGCTGTGAAATAGCTGCAGAGTGTTCTTGGGAGAAGAAGGGGAGGAGGTCCCTTCCAGCTGCTGAGTGATTCGTAGCCTCACCGTAAGCAACTGCCTCTTCAGGGCCCTGGTACCTGAGCCAGAGATGAGACTTGGAGATGATGATGGGAATCTAGAAGCTCTCAGAGCACCTGCAATCATGCAGCTAGAATTTTTAAATGTCACCGGGAAAAGTACCACTGGGAAAATTCATGTGCATTTGGGCATCTTTCGGGCTTTTTAATGATGGATCTATACCCAAAACTGCCTGAACATAAGCCACTGGACACCAGACCGAAATACCAACCTCTCAGAGCCTCCTTCAAAGATACTAAGGACTACAAGTTATGAAACAGTCACAGAACCACATATGAGATAAGAACACATTCAGATGCCAAAAGGCATAAAAGTGGCTGTCACAGTATAGAAAATCAACAGATAATGGATATTGCTATTATCATATAGATGTTTGAAACTGTGACCAAGCTGTATCGTTGGACTGCTCCCTGAGAACAAACGCATTTTGGTAGCTCCTACTCTACCAGACCATAGTTTCTCAAAGATAGCATCAAATGTAGTCAGCATTCAGAGAAGTGTTTTTCAATGAGTGACCACCACTTGACCACCACTGTAACCAGTTTGTCAGTAAATATAGCTAGTCTCTTCAAAAATGTCTTAAACTACTCTCGGTTCCACTGGTCTCAAGTCCCCTCCCGATTTATGTTCTACTCTATAGTTAAAATAATCTGTTTAAAATTTGCACCTTGGGGGCCCGGCGCGGTGGCACAAATGGTTAAAGGTCCTCGCCTTGCACGCCCGGGATCCCATATGGGCGCCGGTTCTAATCCCAGCAGCCCCGCTTCCCTTCCAGCTCCCTGCCTGTGGCCTGGGAAAGCAGTCGAGGACGGCCCAAAGCTTTGGGACCCTGCACCCACGTGGGAGACCCGGAAGAGGCTCCTGGCTTCGGATCGGCGTAGTATCGACCCGTTGCACTCACTTGGGGAGTGAATCATTGGACGGAAGATCTTCCTCTCTGTCTCTCCTCTCTGTACATCCGCCTTTCCAATAACAAAATAATAAAAATATTATCTGGCTTTCAAATGAAAAACAAATAAATCTTTAAAAATTGATTTTAAAATATATCAATAATATTTAGAAATAGAGCCTGGCACAATGGTTCAATGGCTAAATCTTCACCTTGTAGTGTGAGGATTCCATAGGGGTACCAGTTTATGTCCTAGCTGCTCCACTTGCCATGCAGCTCCCTGCTTGTGGCCTGGGAAAGCAGTTGAGGATGTTCCAAAACCTTGGGATCCTGCACCTGTGTGGAAGACCTACAGGAAGCTCCGGGCTCCTAGCCCTTGGCTCCTGGATTCAGATTGGTCCAGCTCCAGCCATTGTAGCCACTTGGGGAAGGAACCAGTTAATGGAAGATCTCTCTGTCTCTCCTTCTGTCTGCTAATCTGTGCTTCCAATAAAAATAGATAAATATTTTTTAAAAATAAAATAGACATTTGAGCATGTCACCCTTCTCCTTAAAACATCACAATGAAGTAATTACACTTGAGAAAAAGACCAAAGAAAACTCTTAACCATTTTGCAGCAGATTAAAGACGAATACAAATTCTTTGTTAGCCTTTTCAGCTTTTGAGAATACGCTTCCTCTCCCTGGAACCTGAAAGAGTGTAGCAGATGTAATGTTCTGAGATTTACAAAGCTGAATCAGCATCTATTCTGCTTTCTTCGAAGACTCATTGTGGAGACGGCCAGCTGTCATGTAAGAAGGTTAGATGCTCTGAGATGGCCAAACTGGAGGGTAAAATGCCGCCGGTGAAAGAGAGGATCAAAGAAGCTAGAAGTTTCAGACATGAGCAAAAGAGCCGATTGGAAAGTGGATATTCTACCCTAGCACCCTCCCTCAAGGTGATGATGACAAATAAGTTGTATTATTTACATTTCAGAGATAAGGAAGCCAAGAGGCTAAGTTAAGGAAAATGAATGATGGATGACTTAGTGATTCAGTCAATCACTCTGAGAAGATGTGGATAAGAAGAAAATCACATAGCCACCCTTCCCAAGTTCTGTGACTCACAACATTGTAAGCAAATTGAAATGGCTGCTTGAAGTGTTTAAGTTTGGGATTAGTATATTATGTACTGATAAATAACCAGAATTTATGCCCTATATGATCATGTATGATCCTGTTTCTGTTCCTATTACCAAGACTTACTTATGCCATACTTCCTTTTCTCTGCAGCAGCAACATTAGTCATCCAGAACTTTTGTCTCAAACCTTTGCACATACAACGTCTTACCACCACATAACTACTACAAGCCTCCTCCATTTTCTGATCTTGTCTTACATATTATAAATTTAAATCATCTTCAGCAAAACCTTCCCAAAGACCCCCCTGTATTAGCGCCATATGAGCATTTGCCACACTATTTTGTCAACATTTCTGTCTCCTGCTTTTCTGAGATGGAACTTTTTTTTCCAGTATAAAAACTATCTTGGGCCCAGCGCAGTGACCTAGCAGCTAGAGTCCTTGCCTTGAATGCACCAGGATCCCATATGGGTGCCAGTTCTAATCCCAGCAACTCCACTTCCCTTCCAGCTCCCTGCCTGTGGCCTGGGAAAGCAGTTGAGGACGGCCCAAAGCCTTGGGACCCTGCACTTGTGTGGAGACCCGGAGGAGCTCCTAGCTCCTGGCTTCAGGTCGGCGCAGTACAGGCCGTTGTGGTCACCTGAGGAGTGAATTACTGGACGGAAGATCTTCCTCTGTCTCTCCTCCTCTTTGTATATCTGACTGTACAATAAAAATACAATAAAAATATTTAATTAAAAAACTATCTTGTTTATCAAAATTGCATCCAGTGGATTGCTTCATACATGTTCAGTAATTGATCATTTAGTTGAATTTCTGAATTAATCAGTAAGTGTATATTGGCATGATACAAAACAAATGAACAAATGTCAGAAGTTGAAATCTAATATAAATTTAGTGGTTCTGTTTTAATAGACATATAGGAAATAACCAACCTTCTGAAGTGCCCTGAACTTTAAAGTTTAAAAACAATATCCCATCTATCATTCATCTTTCTTAATTTAGCCCCTTTGGCTTCCTTCTGACTCAATTGTAAATAATACTTAGAAAATATCTGTCAAATCCAAGTAATGTTATATAGCTGGTAGTGGAATAAAGTAATACTACGAAAATTTATATGATATATACCTTACAGACATATTCTAAGCAACTGAACATATATCCATCAACATCTCCACTGGGCATCTCAAATTCAGTGTATCCAAAGCATCATAATCTTCCTCCTAAACTTGTGCCTTCTTTTCCTCTTAGAGAGTGACACAGTTACCCACACCAAAAAATAAGTACAGTCCTCACAGCTTCTCCTCATGCTCCAGGCTATGAAAAATCCATAAACTCCACCCACAATGGAAAACTCCAACAGGTAGATCTCCATGATAGCTCTCCATGTGCAGAAGACATGCCATCAAACTGATACCATCACTGTATTTGACACTTAAAGAAAATGAATTTGGAGTATTAACCTATTTAAAGTAATTCTAGAATGTCTAAAATTTGTTGCTTCTTCATAATAAAATTCCGATTACACAGGAGTCTTTACTGAAATACCAGGTATCTTTAACTCACAAGGCTATGTCTGCAGAGACTTTCCAAAATCAGCCAGTATAATCCCTCTTCCATTTTACATATGGCAAATGAAATGATTTGTTTAGGATCATCTCAAGAGCCAGTTACTCCCAAGCCAGTGAATTCCCTACTGTTGCACAAACATAGAAACATTACTATTAAGTTATCAATTTAGTTAGTAAAATGAGAGTTTGACTGAACAAGAAGAGGAAAGCAAGTAATTAACAGAAACAGAATAATAACCAAGTTTATTTTTGTTATTGCTTGACCCCTAATATCCCACACTGATTGGTGTCTGCTGATTTTTACCCCCTCTCAACTGCATTTTAATTGCATAATTCTTTGTATATTTTATTGTTTTTGCCATTATTAGTTCATGAAGAAAAAACTAAAAATATTAAATTTCTCAAAATAATAAGATGTTGGTCTCATAATCTTCATATACTTAAAATGTAGATGGTTAGGTATGGAAAGCGACAAATTTTGGCCTTGATTGGACATTCACTAGACTTACATGAAAGAAAACTTCTTAAAATATGCTTGAAATTAAGAAATTCTACAACCTGTGCAGAGACGAACGATGTGGGAATGGTGGTAACCTGGCCATCTACTACATAAGCTGCCTGACCATTAGATGACTCATCAGTGAAAACAGTTAAAGCTTCTGGCAATGGTTGAAGAGAGGTTACAAGTGGAAAAACAACAGGATGCAAAATGAAAAACTGTACAATGGGGTACTTGGGATAGTGGTTGTCAAAATTAGCATTTAAAGTGCTCAAAAGTATTGCCCAAGTTTCTTCCATATTTTGCAACCACAAAAGCTGCTTCTGAGTGTATGGAATAATAATGGTATCTGGGACCTTCCCAAAATGTCTTAGGCTGCTCTTAGTGGCCTTCTGTATCAACTCTGCTATGGCCAAATAGTAAGGCACAATTGCCTTAGCAGGAGAGACATGCAAATGTTCCCACAATATAGGGCCCTTCTGATAAAATACCCCTGTAGGTGTATAAGAGGATGCTACAACAATAAATAAAAGCGGGGTACTGTAATCAATCCTGGTTAAATGGGCTTGAATGGCCATCTCAACCTTGCGTAGGGCCTGACGTCCTTCCACTGTCAGCACCCTAGGGGATGCTGGAGAGGAGTCACCTTTTAAGATATCAAACAAAGGTTTCAAATCTGCTGTAGTAAGTTTCAAGCTGGGTCTCATCCAATTAATATCCCCTAACAATTTTTGAAAATCATTAAGAGTTTGCAACTTTTCTGTGGCTATGGAAATTTTGGGGGGTTTAATACAATTCTGAAAAAGTTGAAATCCTAAATAATTAAATGGAGAAACAAGTTGTATTTTGTCTGGGGCTATAGCTAACCCTGCCTTTTCCAACTCTTGCTGTAACTTACATAAACAGGATTGCAATACTTGAGTAGATTGAGCTGCCAATAAAATATCATCCATATAATGAATAATCATCACAGAGGGAAAACTGGTGTGTACCGGTTTTAAGGCAGCAGCCACATAAATTTGACACATAGTAGGACTATTAGCCATTCCTTGAGGCAAAAACTTCCATTGGTACCATTCAAATGGTTCTTGCAAATTAACAGAGGGCACACTGAAAGCAAAATGAGGGGAATCCTCCTGATGAAGGAGAATGGAAAAAAAAAAAAAAACAATCCTTTAAATCAATCACCACAATGTTAAATTCTTTTGGAATGGTGGATGGCAGTGGCAATCCTGGCTGCTGTAATCCCATTATCTCCATGGTAGCATTCACTGCTCTGAGATCCTGTAAAAGTCTCCACTTCCCTGATTTCTTTTTAATTACAAAAATAGGTGTATTCCACGGTGACGTGGAAGGGACAATATGTCCAGCAGTTAGCTGTTCTTGAACTATTTCCTTAACGGCAGCTATTTTTTCTGTAGAAAGGGGCCATTGATCAATCCAAACAGGTTGAGAACTTTTCCATGTAATCTTCTGTGGAGTAACCTCAGCCGCCATCACAATGGCCTCTAGGGAAAATGCCCTAGCTCCCTTCCTATCCTTCTTAGGTTCCACAGAGATTGGTTGAGTAATTCCTTGCAGCTTTCTCCCTATACCTTTTCCAGGAATGTAGCCGTACCTCTCCATCTGCTGCATAGTTAATTCATGACCAGATACTAATACTGCCCCCATCTGTTGCAAAATATCCCTCCCCCATAGATTAACTGGTAGGCCTGGCACTACACAGAGTAACATGGCCACCATTTCCTTCCTTATCCCTCCAGGCCAGTGGTCTGGAGCTAACTAGGGGGTTTTGGGTCATCCCCAATCCTTGCAGGGTGGTCATGGTGGGTGTAACAGGCCAACCTGGGGGCCAATATTTCTGTGAAATAAGAGTGGTGTCAGCACCAGTGTCTAGGAGTCCAGTAAATTTCTTTTTTCTATACTCAACTCCAAAGTAGGGCGGCTTGCCATATCAGCAACCCAATAAACAGAGACATCACCAGTGGAACCAAACCCTGTTTTCTTCTGTCCAGCCCTACAAGCATTATCTTACTTCACCATGGGGAGCAGCACTAACTTTGCTATTTGTGTCCCCTGGGGCAAAACTGTAACTCCCTCATGAACACTGGCTAAAACTTTAATTTCCCCTGTATAATCTGCATCAATCACTCCTGGGGTAATGTGAACTCCTTCCAAGGCTGTGCTGCTTCGTCCAGGCAGCAACCCTACAGTGTCAGGGGGTAGTGGCCCATAAATTCCTGTGGGAATAGCCTGTACCCCATTTGGGGTGTCAATATGATGTAGGAGGTGGTGTGGAGGTTCCATCCTCCACTGCCTGGGCTCCCTCGGACAAGGTCATGAATGGCCTTTGTCCCTGAGGGACAAAATGAATCGCTGCCCCGTACATTGGTGCTTGCAGGGCCCGGGACTGCCCCTGCTCCCATTTCCTGGCATAGACGGCTGCCTGGAGATGTCTATCTTGGACCTGCATTCATTTGCCCAATGTTTCCCACGTTGGCATCGGGGACATACTCCTGGGGTCTGCCTGTCCATTTTAACAGGAACCCGTGCACGACCCCGGAACGGGAAGTTCCGATGAATGTGCCCTAGCTGGCTGCATTTGAAACATCCCTGTTTCATGTGGGCCCCCGAGCCTATGGTGGTGCCACCACGCAATGCCTTTGCAGTGACTGCACCCATTATCTGTCCTTCCCAATGTCCTTACAAAGTTTAAGATACATGTTAAGGGGTTTATGCTTCCAAGGTCTAATTGCCTCCTGGCACCATTTGTTGGCATTTTCATATGCTAGTTGCTTTACGAAAGGCATGGCTTGATCTGCATCACCGAATACCCTACCTGCAGTTACCAGTAGGCGATCTACAAATGCCTGGTAAGGCTCGTTCAGGCCTTGGACAATTTTGGAGAGATGTGTATGTAGCGAGCTCTTTGGTGATAAAGACTTCCAGGCCCTTGCTGCAGCAGCAGCGGTCTGAGCATAAACACCTGGGTTATAATTAAGCTGATTCTGTATATTAGCAAAACTCCCCTCTCCTGTCAACATGTCATGCTTTCTCTCAAGAAAGCCTGCCTGGGCATTTTGCCGTGCTGTGTCAAGGCAAAGCTCATAGAACTCGGATTTCCACATTAGAAAATCACCCCCATCCAGAGTGGCCCTGCAGAGCTGTTTCCAATCGGCCAGGGTCAAATTGGTGGGTGCCAAGGCTTCCATCATGGAAACAGTGAAGGGGGCCGATGGGCCATACATGGCAACAGTGTCCCTCAGACTCGTTATGTCCTTAAAGGACAGTGCCAGGTGCTGCCTGATTCTCTGCCCCTGCTGATCTTCTACCTCAACTACCGGGAAGGCAAAGCGCCTAGCAATGGCAGCTGCCTCAGGGTCTCCCTGCTCCTGTGTTTGCTGAACCGCACGTTCCACAGCTGAAAGAATTTGAAAGCCGGGGTCCAGTGCAAGCCCCAACAGTGCATCCACTCTGTTCCTGCCTCAACTGAAGGGAGAGGCACTGAAGCTGCTCCTGTAAATCTTTCACACCTGCGCCCAGATATGATGGCGCCAATGGCTCAGGCGGCGCAGAGGGCTCTGTGCCTGTCCAAGAGAGATTTTTGCTTGGCACACGCTCTACAATTGGAGGATCCTTGACAACTCACTTCCATCCTTTTCCTCTTCATCCTCCTCAGAAGAGGACCGCGAATCTTCTTCGCACACTTTCTCCAGACTTTGTCTGGTTTGGGCTTCCTTCTCCTTTTTTACCCTGGTTTGCGCTCTCTCCTCCTTCTAATGGATACTTTCTTACGGCAGGGTCGCACCACTGCTTGAGAGGATGGCAAAGTATTTTTTGCCAAGCGCCAGAGAAGAAAGGTGACTACAAACCATGGGAATACGTCGCAGACAGTTTCAAAGAAACTCTGCGAGGCCTTAAGCTTAGTGTCGGTGCCTTGTGAGTGGAGCAGATCTCTGACTCCTTTAATTACCTGCAGTGAGTTCTTGCCCCATGATAAATTTTACTTATGCCCCTGCCAATTTTTTTTAAACTTGCCTCTAGATTTCCGGGGTCCTTCAGATTGTCCTTCGTGCTTCAAGTTGAGGAGAAGGTCTGGGGATGAAATTAATTATGCCCCTCCAGAGTTAAATCTTAAACTTTCCTCCAGATTTCCGGGGTCCCTCTGATTGTCCCTCGTGCCCCAAATGGGGAGAAGGCCTGGGGATGAGATTAATTATGCCCCTCCAGAGTTCCAGGGGTCCCTCAGATTGTCCCTCGTGCCCAAGCGCAGGGAGAGGGTCTGGGGATGACATCAGTTATGCCCCTGCAAAATTTTCAAATTCTAAACTTACCTTCACAGGTCCAGGGGTCCCTCAGAAGTCCTTCATACTGTGCCCCACGTTGGGCACCATTTGTTATGGCCTGCCGTGCAAGTAATGGGGGACACGGCGAGGGTCCGAGGGATTGAGGCACCGACCGGAGACAGAGATGGTGGAAGTCTCTCGAAAACTCTCAGAGGCTTCCCTTTATTGCCTTCTCTCTTGACCTTTCAGCTGCTTCTTGTTTACACTTTACCCCACACCCTCATTAGTGCAGATTGGCTACAGCTGAGACCAGGTGCTCCTAGCCCCAAGCCCACCACCTGTAGTGCTCGGCTTAACGAGCGAGCGCTAGTCAACTCCTTAGCCCACAGCAGGAACTAAGTAAGGACCAGAGAAAGCTCCTCTCCCGGGTCCCAAAAGTAGTTTACTGTTCTGTTTCTGAGGACTGCTCAGGGTTTCTGGCTGTTGTTCTGATGACATTAAATCCTGCGATGAAGGATCTGGGTTTTGTCCATCCTATGTGGGAGATCTGAATGGGAGTGGATGACCTCAGAGTTCTTGGCCTCTGAGGGTACTCCAATTCCCTATGGTCTCCTTGGTAGTTGGGAAATAGTCCTTGGTGCCCGTACTGATAGTCCTTGGTGAGGATTTGGGCGTCTCCAGGGTTGGGATAGAAGCCTCCTCCTGTCCTCCTGCTCCACTCTGAGGTCTCCCCTCCTGCTCTGTGCATATGACCTCCTGTTAAGAGGTTGTCAGGATAACTCTTGATTCCCCCTGTATGTCTTTATAGTTTTGCTACTGTCTAATGCTTATTCAAGTCTGTTTTCTATAAGTTACCTGTTATGTTCTTGATAGGTTATATTTAATGTCTTCCTCACACATTCTAAGAAGGTGGAAGATTTCTCTGCTCTCCCAACCCATTACCGAATAACATAGAGTATTGAAAGTATATTAGGTTTTACAGTTCTTTGGTGTAGATCATAAGCAGTCTGACTCACATTGATTGTTGGTTCATTGGTGCCTCAGATGTGTTCTGAGAGCAATATCCTTTGGGAAGACAATGTTTTATTTAATATGCAGAGGGAAAGAGAAAGAAGGCTTTCAGGAACTCAACAATGCTTCTTAAGTTTCTACTGGGATGTAATGAACAATATCTACATACTGCCTTTAGCCAAAGGCATACACATGGCCAGAGTGGACTGCTTGGGGCCAGAGGTTGCATGGTTAGTCCATGCAGGGAAGGGTACGCCACAGGTTGTATGGCAATGAACAAGAATGTTTCAGCCTCACTCAGCTAATTGAGAAGACAGAATAATACACTCTATCACACCTTGAATTCAGAAGTTGCTTTACTCATTATATTTGTGAAATATTTTTCTTTTCCTTTATGTAATGAGTAAAGTATCATTTCCTTAAGTAATGAGTTACTGAGAAAAATATCTTTTGTCTCCCTGGTTACATCCATGGCTTTTGAAAGCTTTAGCAAAAATAAAGTTTTTGATCATCTCAGGGTAGGACACCTCTGCTTTTGACTTGGCTCCTCCAATATGTGTCAATTCTTCAGAGGTTTATACTTACCAAAAGAGATCCAATTTCTAGTGATAGAGCTCTCTGACACATGGATAAAATCAGTGAGCTCTACAACTTCAAAAATCATGGTAAATGAGATATAAATTAGCCTGGATTTCTCCAGTGAAGTCTATGTCATTAAGGCCATTCACTAAGTGCTTCTGGTAGTCCAGACCTCCATCTGTTAGGTTTTGGTCACCACATGACTATGTTCATTTCTGATAGAAGTAGTGCACAAGGCTCCATGTTCCCTGCCCCCACCATGGTGATCATGAAAACAAATACTGACATGGGAACCTCCAACAGTCTTCCCTCTAAGTGGTTCTAAGGATCCAAGTTCCCTCACAATGCAGAAGTTATATAAATGAGAAGTAGAACTTTGTCATTTACACTACTAAGATGTGGAAGTCATTCATCACCGCAGCATAATCTAACCCATACACACTATCCATGATTAAAGACTTTACCAAGGAAATAGTGTAAGCATGATTCCAGAGGTCAGACACTCCACTTAAGAAAATAATTTTGCTCAAGTACTTTTAGAGCACCTATGTTCTTATGAATACTTGCCATATTGATAAAAAGAAGTCTTATTTTTCTTCAATAATGCCAGTTCTTAGGTTATGACCCAAATTTGAATCATATAAATTTGTTTTACAACATCCAGAATTTTAAGAAAGATTTTATGCCACCACTTCCTCATTTCTTTTAATCAAGTATTTACTGAACAAGCTATGTTCCAGGTACTTTGTTCAGGCTTTAGGAAATTAGTAGTAAACAAACAGTTAGGAACAAGGGAAATGTTCTGAAGGAGAACAGTGTGCTGCGAGAGTGTAACACAGAGCCTGGTGTGACCAGAGTGGACAGACTAAGGCTCTTGGACAATGTGACATCCACACTGGGATGACAACTATGAGAAAGAGTTCATCTGATATGGCATCTCTCATTACAACTTTGATTATATGGAATATTCAAGACATAAGCTACTTAGGTTGACTACCCCATTTATATAAATTAAAATCCTAGTACTTTTCCTCCATTTTCTCATTTTTCTGTTACAAATTCTCAATAAGAAAACTAAGAATATACCATTTTCTCTAGCTTATACACTCTCTGCACACTGTCCATGTCCCATACACAATCGCTCACTCCCAATTGCCAGTACCTGAAACTCTGCCTGAGTTATTGATCTGGCAAATACTGTCTGCTCTACTTGCCCACATTGGAGGCCGAAAGCATGAGGAATTAACCTCCACATTGCAAGCAGCTCAAAACCAATGGTCAGTGGAGATCAGTATATGAATGACACAACACTTTCACCACTTGTGTAGGGTAGCTCAGAGGCTTGTATTCTATTTGGTACCAAGAGGACTCCAGAATTCAACTGCAGTTGTTTATATTGATTTCTTATTATATAATACAGCCTATACTGACAACTTTATCTTCTCTATAGCACAACTTTATTCTTATTTATATATTTATTCAATAATCTTACTTAGTTGATTATGGTACAAAGGGTCAAGGGCTACAGGGTGAAAGTGGGTAATACCATTGTTTCCACACTAATATCATCGTTTTCCCTGTATCTGGAGTCGGGGAGAAATAAGGGAGAAGCTCCACCCAGCCTCCCACCCATCCCAGGTCCCCAAGGTGAGGCACACTCCGAGGGCCCTACTAAAGCAGTTTTCATAGTTCAACAGGTCTGAATTGCTGCCAATCTCACCATTCCAATTGCAATGAAACCTATTCAGAATCCGCTGGCTGACAGTCTCTTCATGGTTGGGATTCTGAGATCAGCAGTTCAGTTGGAGGGATCTACTAAGAAACTTCATCTGAGGTGATCCCAGACCTGATTCTTGTGTGAGTTTGCCAGTACAGGATCTGGTACCGTCCATCAGCCCCAATCAGCTTATGTACATGCTGGTTGTTGCAATTGCTGGGTCAGTTCTGTTTCCAGCCCTGTCTTCTTCATGAATCAATGGGTGTTTTAGTCCAGCTCAATCCTACCCACTTCATACTCGGTCCTCATACAAACCAGTGGGAGCTGCAGCCTAGTTGGGGTGACTCCCCATAACCCCCACCAGGCCTGCTCCTTACCTTGCTTCCCATGCATGCCAGTATGTACCGCAGACTTGTTCAGTCTGTCCCACATCCCATTTAGCTCTCATGCATGTCAATGGGCATTGAAGCCTAGTTCAACACAACCAACTCACACACATTCTGGCAGGTGCCTTTCTGTCTAGCCACCCCTGCCCCTGTCCTGGTTTTCGTGTTCTGCAGTGGCAGTGGTAACCCAAGAGAGAGGGGCCCACTATTTCCCTCCTAGCCCACTCTCACTCCCGGATTATGCACTCTCCAGGTGCTTCTAGAGTTTAACTTCACAGATTAAGCTCCCAGTGCCAACCTCTGCCAACTGATGCTGCGGCAAAGCCCAACCAACCCTCACCCACTCTAAGTTTTGCTTGCACCAGTTGGAACAGTCAGCCTAGCCTGGATTTTCCTTGATCTAGCTCACATGAGGCCCACAGGTGTTGTAGCCCTGCCTGGTCTGGTCTGCCCCCATCCCAACTCATACTCTCCAGTGGGAGTGGTTGTTCAGCAGGGGAGCCCACATTCCCCTGCCGGCTTTGCCCCCGTCACCCCCTGGTTCTCATGTGTGCTGTTTGGGCACTGGGCCCACATCTGGTACAGCTCACCCCACCTTGGCATTCTGTAACATGCTCTGGTTTGTGTCACGACCAAACCTGACCCGACCCACACTCTATTCTGGTGCTCGGATTTGCCAGCAGGTGATGCGAATGGGTTCAGCCAGCACATCTTTATTCTTCTGCCAATGCTTTCTAAGCTCACATCTATGATTATTAATTATGCATCAACTTAGGTAGGTCATGGTACTCAGATTTTGGTCAAACAGCAGTCAGGATGCTGCTGGGAAATTACATGGATATGTAAATATAGATATACATATTCCTATCATGTCAGTGGGTTTCATCTAAGCAGTTGAGGGTCTTAATAAGGAAAGAAGACTGTAAGCCAAGGATGAAGCAATTCTGCATCCACCTGGCTTTTGGATTTGAGCTGTGCCATCAACCCTTCTCTGAGCCTCCAGTTTATCAGTCTTCCCTACAGATTTTGAATTTCCTAGCTTCACCCTGGCATGAGACAATTCCTAAAAGGCCATAGAGATGGATAGGTAGATAGATGGTAGGTAGATAACTAGGTAGGTAGGTAGATAGATAGATAGAGATTTTTTTTCCATTTATCTTGGTTAGTTTTCTGAAGAATTGTAGCACAACCTCCCAAATAAACTATTGCCACTTTTTTTTCCAGGACTTATATCTGGGGGATCCCAATTAGACACTGTCTTAAAAGATAAAGATCCCCCACTGATGAGAATAGCCAGATGACTTGCTGGGGTCATGAAAACTTAGATATGGAGTTCAGACTAAAGTCTGTCTCCTGAAGAACATTCCTTCTACCCATGAAGATCTGGCCAACAGTTGCGTGCTGTGTTTGCACCTATACGCGTGGCAGCCACTGTGAGTTGACCTTGTTACTGTGTGTTCTGTAACTGCCCTACAAAGTTTCTCAGCACATGCGCTCAGCAGCCTCTGGCAGCCAACAGAACTTGGACTAGAAGACAAGACTGATTTTCTGCCCCTCTTCTGTGCTGCATTCCAGTCCAGCTCAGATAGATAGAGATAGAGAGAGATAGAGAGAGAGAGAGAGAGAGAGAGAGAAACAAAACCATACCAGTCTGGAGCTTGAAATTTTCACTCTCAGGGTCTGAGTCTGATGATCCATCCACAGCCAAGCCACCTTGCCTCAGGTTCCTTTGATGCCACAGAGCCTAGCAATGGTGGCCTAGCCAAAAGTAGTTAATGAATTGAGAATGAACACTTCTGGGCAAAGTTAATTATTCTGAAGTCTCTCATTCCAACAGCTTTTAAGGGAGCTGACAAAGAAAAGAACAAGTCATAAAGCTGAGCCTGTTATTCCCAAGTCCCCACACCTGAGAATAGAACTCATTCAAATGTTTGTCAAAATGTTTACACCTGCTGCGGGCTCACTTGGAACAGAAGCTATAGAAGGCCATTGATTTGGGGAAAAGGATTTGCCATCAGATAGACTTGACCAAAATGGCAAAGACCAACAAGATTAACAGCAGTAAACCAAGCAGTACAAGACCTTCTGGCCTGGCCAGGTCTCTTTGGACTGTCTTGTGGAACAAAGCTATCTTCAAAGCTAATGTGAATAGCTGCTAGTAAATGGAACCCTGGGAAAGGAGTGCTTTGAGCCTTAGAGCACAGGGCGTCCACTCCAATGTTTGCTGCAGGTCTTCAGTATACGCAGCTGCTGTGCATCAGTAAAAAGGAAAATGATAAAAGGGGCCTGGCAAGTAGTTTGAATGACAAATGATGACAGCGACCACAAAACATTCCACAGAGGAACTGTCTGGGAAAACCAGGCCTCGCCTCTGCTCCTTCACCCGACCTTTGACCTACCATCCCATCAGAACCAGGCAGGGCCAGTCAGGGATGCAAGGATGTCAGAACCTAGGACTTGAAGTTGAGTTTTATTTGACATGAATACATACAGTTCACTGAGGTCTTTTTTGTGGGGGAAAGAAAAGAAGAAGGAGAAGAAGAACAGTGAACCAAAAGTCATGAAGGAAACAGACTCCTAGTGTTAACTCTACCACCAACTAGGGGGCACATCTCAGCCAGCACTCCTTAAGGAGCCGACAGATCAAGCATGTGTAAATGCAGCATGGCATTGCAGTAGTATAACCATTCTAATGCTTTGGAATGGAACTGTTGGAACAGTTCCCATGATTTGATCACATCCCAACAACTCAGTGAGACAGGGTGGAGGATCGTGTCCTTTTATACACAAGGAAACTAGCTGAGACTCAGAGATTAGAGTACTTACTTAAAACCACCCAGCTTGTCAGAAATAGAGTGGGAATCAGATCCAAGACACAGGTACATTCTACTCGTTCCTGGTTTCTTTGAAGCTGCCAAGCAGTAATCAAAAAGTGACACAACTGACCCAGATTTATTCCAGGTTAACTTGTGTGTCAGGGTCAGGACCAAGAGCTTGAACCTCCATCCCTAGTGGAAGAGTAGAGATTTAACACAATCCTTACGCTGCAGACACTCACAATTTAATACAACAGAGGGAAAATTATCTTAATCATTGCTACAGATTTTAATAATTTCAAAAGAATAATTGTATTAATTTGCTGCTTTTTTCAGAAACATTGTTCTTCAGAGAGTCTACTGCCCAACAACGTTCAGCGAATGATCACATGGATTGCTTTCAGGTGGGGTTCACGTTGCCCTGAGTCATGGAAGATAAAGAGGAGAAAGAGGCACCTTGTGCAGTAAGTGGCATGCTCGGCAGTAGTATATCCTCACATGGCTCAGAGCTCAAGAGACAGCTCAAAGCCATCAGCTCTTCTTTCCTCCATTCTGCTGAGCAAACTGGCTGAGTAGGGAAGGAGACTCCATCACCCACAGAGTGCTCAAGTGGCACGATGAGCTCAAGCCAGGTGTGCATAGAAGCTCTTCCCTTGCTGGTGCTCAGGCGATAACCCACATTTCTCCTAGCCCATGAGAAATTGCAAGCAGATCCTAAAGAGAGCCAAGGGACTGAAGGCTGTTCAGCTGCTCTCGTTTCCCCACCAAATCATAAAGCAGATATTCTGGGGACACAGGTTCTCACTGCTTCATGGAAATCTCCCACCAGATAGGAGAGCCTCGTCAGTGGTAGGAGGAGGTGAAGATGAACATGTTGAGACCTGGTATTTAAGCAGCCTCGGGTTCCAAGTCTTTGATGTGTCGTCTATAGAACAATGTCAGTGTCATTTTTCTATGGTTGCAGAAAGTGAGCTCTAATGGTACTTCTGCCTGCACACCAAGGCTCGCCATGGAACGGTCACTGCACAAGGCCTGTGTGCAGGCACCATATGTGCGCATGGCCACTCAGAGCCCAAACTACAGCTTTAAATGGAACTTGGAATGTGTCACTTCAGTTGGTGTGCTTGTGCAGAATATTAGGGGCAGGGCCATAGCTGAGAAAAGAACACACTGTCACCTCCAGTGATTGATTCTTGATGAGCAAGTGTCCTCTGAACCCTCTTCCCACTGGGTAGGTGGGTAGGACTAAGAGCCAATTTGCTTTCTCTGGGGACATGTGGCACTTATCCACCCACCTTGGAAACAAACTCTCAGTGCCAGTTTCAGCACTGAGTTGTCCTTTCTGTGAAGGGAAGCCAAGTTTCATCAGTAAAAATATAAGTGAGGGTTCAGGCCTTGGGGTTGGGGCAGCTGCAGCTGCCTGTAGGGTGGCGGCTGTGGGGGGTGTTCCAACCAGGCCAGAACCAACGCTGGGGTCTCAGGGCAAAGTCACTGCCACCAGGTGGTGACTGAGTCCTGGGCTTTCTCCAGGCCCAAGAGCTCTTCCCTCAGAGTAAGTACATCAGGAGGGAAAATTGGGAACTGGATTAAAGTTCTAGCTCCATCCGGCGGCTAACATTTTGCAGCAGGACAAGTCTGGGAGGGGTTCAGCCATGGGGTTGAGGTAAAAGCAGCTCCCTGCAGGGTGGTGGCAGTGGGGGTGCCCCAGCCAGGCCAGACCCAATGCTGGACACTCAGACCAAAGAAACTGCCAAAGCCAGTGACCAAGTCCTAGGTTTTGGGCAGCCAATGAACCAAGTGATGCATGCCAGTCTATGCCGGCTGGCTGCGAGCTCTGTGGTTTTTAGAATATGTAACTGCTGACTGGGGACACCCATGAATAAGGCCAGTGTGAGTGTAGGTGAGGGATGAAGTCTGGGTGACTCCCAGGACAACCACACAAAACTTTCAGGCAAACGTGGGGACTGAGACCTGATGGTTTGGAAGTGGGTGTCCATAACATCTATTGTGGTCAGCCTGATTCACCAGCCCAATCAGGAATCCTGAGATGGGCTGTTAGCGCAGAGCATCACTGCCAACACCAGTCCACACCAAAGCTATGGATGGGAGCCTGTCTGGCAGGGCTAGGTACTAGTTCCTGACTGGGTGGTAGAACAGTGGACTGGTCACACTTGGCAGGGCCAAGACACTAACCAGCATACCAGAGAACCAGGTCCAGGGGTAGATTCTGTGCAGGAAGTGTGGGCCCAACCTTGTGGAAGTACAGGTCCCGCAGGTTTGCTTGCAAGCTGGGGTGGCAATTGGCTGAGCTAGGTATGACCATGGAACCAGCCATCACTTAAGGGTAAAGGAACTGACAACAGTCTGGGCAAGTCAAGGCAGCAGCACCCGAATGTGCATCCTCAAAAAGGACATGGGTTAGACCAAGCTGTAACTGGAAGGGGACAGACTGGGCAGGGCCAAGCAAACCTCAACTCACAAGAAAGAACAGAAATCAGGGTGGAGCACATGTCATGCCGAACTAGGCTCTTACACCAACTGGTCTGCATGAGCCAGAGATACTGGGCCACAGCATCCAAGGCAAAGTCTGAGACAGGTGAGAGGTTAAGCCAACTGGGTCAGAGCAATCACTGGCACACACGTAATCTAGGGCTGGGAATAGGCTCGGTTGGGGAGCTGTGAGAGTATACCCTTGCTAGGATGGGGTTCCCATGGGACAGTGCAGTAGGCAGAGTGGGAGCTACCTTCTGGTCTGGATATGTCTGCAATCTCCCTTGGCACAGGTGTGGACTGGGGCTGGGTGTACATAACCAAGATAGACACCAGCACCATTTGGCGCTCTGGAGAACTTGGGTAGATATAGGACAGATTAGGCTGGGTCTCAGCCACTAATGAGCCATGTGTGAGCAGTGTCACAGTATAGACAAGCCTTGGCTGGGATGCAACATCTAACGGTAAAAACTGGAATGGATTAAAAGCCAGCAAGGAAAGGCCACTGTTCCTACCAGCACAGGAGGTAGGCTAAGTAAGACTGGCCATGGGACCACTAGTATGCACAAGATCTGGCACAGGGACAGGTTCTGATGGAGGAGCTTGGGAACTCCTCTGTCAGGACACAGTCACTGCAGGTGAGCGCAGGAACCATGAGAGGGAACACAACAGACCAAGCCAGAGAAAGATACCCACCAGCATACATATGGCATAGGTGGAGGGCAGACCAGCCTGAACCCATTCGCATCACCTGCTGGCAAATCCGAGCACCAGAATAGAGTGTGGGTCGGGTCAGGTTTGGTCGTGACACAAACCAGAGCATGTTACAGAATGCCAAGGTGGGGTGAGCTGTACCAGATGTGGGCCCAGTGCCCAAACAGCACACATGAGAACCAGGGGGTGACGGGGGCAAAGCCGGCAGGGGAATGTGGGCTCCCCTGCTGAACAACCACTCCCACTGGAGAGTATGAGTTGGGATGGGGGCAGACCAGACCAGGCAGGGCTACAACACCTGTGGGCCTCATGTGAGCTAGATCAAGGAAAATCCAGGCTAGGCTGACTGTTCCAACTGGTGCAAGCAAAACTTAGAGTGGGTGAGGGTTGGTTGGGCTTTGCCGCAGCATCAGTTGGCAGAGGTTGGCACTGGGAGCTTAATCTGTGAAGTTAAACTCCAGAAGCACCTGGAGAGTGCATAATCCAGGAGTGAGAGTGGGCTAGGAGGGAAATAGTGGGCCCCTCTCTCTTGGGTTACCACTGCCACTGCAGAACACGAAAACCAGGACAGGGGCAGGGGTGGCTAGACAGAAAGGCACCTGCCAGAATGTGTGTGAGTTGGTTGTGTTGAACTAGGCTTCAATGCCCATTGACATGCATGAGAGCTAAATGGGATGTGGGACAGACTGAACAAGTCTGCGGTACATACTGGCATGCATGGGAAGCAAGGTAAGGAGCAGGCCTGGTGGGGGTTATGGGGAGTCACCCCAACTAGGCTGCAGCTCCCACTGGCTTGCATGAGGACTGAGTATGAAGTGGGTAGGATCGGGCTGGACTGCAACACCCATTGGTTCACGTGGAAGACAGGGCTGGAAGCAGAACTGACCCAGCAATTGCAACAACCAGCATGTACATAAGCTGATTGGGGCTGACGAACGGTGCCAGATCCTGTACTGGCAAACTCACACAAGAATCAGGTCTGGGATCACCTCAGATGAAGTTTCTTAGTAGATCCCTCCAACTGAACTGCTGATCTCAGAATCCCAACCATGAAGAGACTGTCAGCCAGCGGATTCTGAATAGGTTTCATTGCGATTGGAATGGTGAGATTGGCGGCAATTCAGACCTGTTGAACTATGAAAACTGCTTTAGTAGGGCCCTCGGAGTGTGCCTCACCTTGGGGACCTGGGATGGGTGGGAGGCTGGGTGGGGCTTCTCCCTATTTCTCCCCGACTCCAGATACATGGGTAAACAATGATATTAGTGTGGAAACAATGGTATTACCCACTTTCACCCTGTAGCCCTTGACCCTTTGTACCCTAATCAACTAAGTAAGATTATTTTTAAAAAATAAAATAAAAAAATAAGTGAATCTGTTAAGCTGAAATTTAAGATGAATAATAATTGTGCATGTCCCTTGCAATGACTGGAGCACAGTTATATTAAGAAATCAGTTATTGTTAATCTGGAATTCACCTTTCACTGGGCATCTGCCTTCCATCAAGCACCCCAGTTCATGTAGAGCACAGGGTAGTTGGCATCGTCACCAGTCCTAATAGATGGAGAGAGCAGCACAATATTCTGCTCTGCAAAAGTGCTTGGTAATAAATGCTACAGCCTTCAGTCACGACATTGGTGTCATTTTGGAGGATGTTTTCACCGCTGATAAACCTGTGCCTTCTGGGCTGCTAATATGACCCAGTCCCACAATGGAAAAATTAAGTTAGAAAGCAGTTGTAAAACAACTCCAGGGGATCCAAGACCTGCGCTTCATCTGCCGAATATTTTGTTCTTGCTAAGTTGTAACAGTATCTTTAAAATGCTGTTCTAGAATTCTGGGTCGGTATGTGTGACAGTCATTATTAGGCGACCTCTCCACTAGCTGGACGACCTTCTTGCGTTCTTAGTGCCATATCGCCCTCCAGTGGCGACCCGTAGAACTACATTTTCTCCACCTAGCTTGCTTGAGCAGGTTCCAAATCCCTGATGGAAACTGGTGGCGCCCATTGGCAGCGTGGCAGGATCAAAGCTGCAAAACACAAATGAATCCAAGTGTGGACCCCAGAAGAAAATGTCCTCCTCACTTCTGTAACTCTTAAATTACAAGAGGTTATATTGCTGCACCAATTTTCCAGATACTGTTTTCTTGAAAATAGACAGCTTTGAGAATATTTTTCTCTATCATGTTATAGATCTTCGAAAAAAGAGACCTTTTTAAGTGAGATGATAGACTATACAGCTCAGAATCGATTTCTATTCTGGAAGTTGCTTGAATGCAAATACTGGTTGGGAGATGCGAAGAACGTAATGAGGACAATGTGGGTGCAATCAGGTCCTCTTTGCTCTGCAGTGCATCTCGGCACTAACCTAGCAACAGTCTCGCTTCATTTCCTAGGAAGGCCGGCACCACCGATCCATTATTGAAAACATGCGAATCCCATAACCTTGTTCATTTTCGTATATGTAGCTTAGGGCAAGAGGTTTTCTGGCACAGCTTCCCTTTGATTTGAAAGCAATATCAAGCAAAAAGGGAAATGAAAAATCTTGCCATCGGAAGGCAGGCACTTGATCCTTATATACACGTGCGTGCCCTCCGGTTACATACAAAGGCAATTTTCCAGACGGATGACTGCCAGCTTTCCTTCTTTCACAACTTGATTTTCTGGCAGCTCTATAACTCTAAATTGGCTCCTTTGCACATTATTTTCAGCTAAGCTCTACTTGCTGGGTGGGGCGATCCAAGGAGAGCAAGTTGAGAAGGCGGCAGCCCTTGAAGCCTCCCGCACAGCAGAGGGCCACTGACAGCCCATCAGTGCAGTCTGGACTCGGGGCCTTGCCGTCACTGCTTCCTGCTGCAGACTCAGGGGGACGGAGGCCTATCACCCAGCCACAGTGGGGTCACAGGAAAACAAGGACCTGGCATTTGGTGCCTTCCTGTGGTAAATGGGTTCTAGCTTTTCCCAGAAGAATTTCTCAAGTAGAGGAAAACATTTGTGTGCTGAGAGCCAAAAGCATGAGAAGTGTCCCCTGTGCATGCCTTTGTGATGGAAAGCCCACCATCATCATTTTACGCTTTAGAGGTATGTTAATACTCACACTAGTGCCCAAAGATGAATGCACAGTGTGATGTTTATTGTTATTGGGCTTTTATGATCAAAACAACACTTGAAACAATCTAATACATTAATAAGACCTTAAGGAAACTATCGGAAACAATGCAACCATTACAAATATTATAGTCATTCATCCTGCAAACATTGGCTGAGGGTGTTACTCTGTACTGGGAGAAAACAATGCCAAAACAGATGCTCTATGTCCTCCGTGGAGCTTACCTTGGAAATAGACATAGGAAAAAAAATCACACAAATGAATGTGAAACTACAGGTGAGTTGAGGACTGAGAGGCAGTGCTATGACTAGGATGCCAGTTGATGGGTGACCTTATCAAAGGTATCAGGGAAGCCTGTGCCCTTGAGAATGAGAAGGTAAGTTAGCCCTGAAGACAAAACGGGTATTAGAAAGACAAAGTCCAGCAAGCTAGTAGGGGACACATCATGAAAGATGCACATGAAGACAAGCTACACGTACTGCTGCTTACCCTTATACTGTTGAAGCGGAGAAGGTCTGGGAACCTGCTGGAGTACAAGCACCCAAGGCTATGTTTCACAAGGAAGGAATGACTCTGGGGTCTTCCATGGACCATGTTACTGCACTCACAGGTAGGTGAGAGAGCCAGGATGGGATGTGGTTTAGAGGGAGGAAACTGGAGAATGTCTGGGACAGGCCAAGCCACCTGTGCACATGGGAGACCCATGCTGGGCTAAATAGAATTGACTGTTACCCGCTGGTGCACACAAAAGCTGGACTGTCAGAACAGGGAGTGTGTCATGTCAGGCTGAGCCACAGCAGCCACCAGAACATGAGAGAACTGGACCTGGGGGCAGATTCTGTAGGGGAAGTGTGGGCTTGCCTATGTAGAACTGCAGCACCCTCCTATTTACACAGAGAGGCTGGACCACAGAACTCACCCGACACTCTCAGGAGTATGGCTGCAAGGAAGCAGGGTGAGGCCAGTGTGCAACACCCACAGATAACATGCAAAGGCTGAGACTGAGGGCAGCGTTAGCCAGGCAGGGCTCCTGCATGCTCCAGCATGCATGGGATCTGGGGCTGGGAGCCAGCATGGGATGGGGAACACAGGAAACTCCACTACAAGGCCACACATCCCACTGGGGAGTGCAAGAACTGGCACTGGGGGAAGGTAAGGCAAGCCTGCAGCACTGGTCAGCATTTGCATGGGTTCAGCTGGGCCAGCCCATAACACCCACTGACCCACATGAGAGCCAAGACAGGGTATGTGTTATGCCCAGCAGGGCTAGGCTGTAACACCCATCAGCCATAGCTGAGACTGTGGGCAAGCCATGCCAAGTTGGTTCAAAGCACCCACCAACACCTGTAAGACGAGAGCTGAAAATAGCCCTCTTAGAGGACCTCCTCATGCTAGGCTGCAACTCCTACTGGTGAACATGAGAACTGAGGCTATGGTGAAGCAGGCTGCTCAAGGCTGCAGCATCCATGGGCATGCATGTGGGATGGATCTGAGAGTAGGCCAAACTGGACTAGGCCCCAGCACCTACTGGCACTCATAAGAGCCAGAATGAGTGTGGGACAGGCCCAGCTAGGCCACGGAAACTGCTGTCACTCAAGAATCAGGTCTGGGAGTGGCCCAGGCTGGGCTAGACTATAGCACCTATAATTGAAAGCCAGAGTGGGTGTGAACCAGTCAGGCTCAGCCACAGTACTCACTGATGAGTGCAAGGACAAGGGGCAGCTATGTCAGTTGAACAAAAGCAGCCATTGCACATGTGAGATCCATTACTAGGAGCAGGCCTGGTAGGGGAAGTTAGGCAACTTCCTTGCTAGAATGCAGATCCCACTTGTGAGCATGAGAGCCAGGGTCTGGAGCAGGCTACACCAGGGTGGGCTGCAGCACTAGTCGGCATACTTGTGCAACAGATTTGGGGGCAAACCAAGCTGTACCAGTTCATGACACACCCTAGAATGAGCAAGAGCGAGAATGTGATGCAGGTGCTGTTGGACTGCAACACCCGCCAGTGCACATGAGCACTGAGCCAGGCTGGGGTAGGCTATTACATATAATGGGGAGAGCAGGACTGGAGGCAGCTGGGCTGGGCCAGGCTACAGCACCTTTCACCAGATAACACTGGAAGCAGGTAATCCCAGACAGGGCTGTATCACCCACTCACTGGCACATGGAAGACCCAAGACTGGGAGAAGCTGTGGTAGGGGAAGTTCAGAGACTCCGTTACTGGCCTGCTGCTTCCACTGGTGAGCATGAGAGCTGGGACCGGGGACAGGTCAGGCTGTGCTAGGCTGTGTACTCACTGACACACATGAAAGCCAGAATGGGTGTGGGCCAGCCAGGCTAGGCCACAGCACCAGATGACAAATGCCATGACTGGATGTGAGTCATGTTAGACTAAACCAAAGTGCCCTCTAGCAGGTGCAAGATGCAGGCCTGGGAACATGCCTGGCAGGGGAACTGTGGGCACTCCTCTGCTAAGCTGTACCTACCACTGGTGAGCATAAGCACCAGGGATACAGGCAGGCCAGGCTGGATAAGACAGAGGTACCTGTCGGCATATGTGAAAGCCACGTCTGGAGATGCACTGGGCTGAGCTAAGCTGTAGCACCCATGGGTTGCATGAGAGCTGGATGGGATGTTGGCTGGGCCAGGCTAAGCTGCAGTAGAGGCTGGCATGTGCAAAACTGGGGCTGGAGCAGGTCTGGTGGAGGTCATTTAGGGACACCCTGACCAGGCTGTAACACCTGCTGGTATGCATGAAGACTGGGTCTGCAGTAGGCTGCCTAGGCTGGGCTACAGCACTTGTCGGTTCATGTGAGATATGGGGCTGGGGAGGCACTGACCATGCAACTGCACTCACTACCATGCTGTTACATGCTGTTGGCTTGTGCAGGTGACAGACCACACCTGACCCTGCACTGGCTGGCACTTCACTTACAAGAGTCAAGTCTGAGGTCACCCCAGGTAGGTCTCCTGGGACAACAACTCCACTACACCACTGGACTCAGACTCCAGCCACTGAGAAAATCACAGGATGTGTGCTCCAACCTTGGAGTGCATGTACTAGCACTGGGCCTCCTCAGTTGCTAATGCCTATGCAGTGGACAGCATGTCCGGATCCACATGGGGGACATGACGGCCAGCTCATCTAGGCCAGCAGGGCACATCACAGGATGGAAAGCAGAACAGGTTGCACAATTCTCCTGCCCAAGCTTTGCAACAGGTTCCTGGGGCTGTGGATGCCCTGTGCTAGATTTTGTCCACCCATAGAACTTGGAAAGATTTTCTCAACCCTGCAGCAATGAAGCCAACACCTTCTCAGAACTATCAAGTCCACTCAAGTAACACCCTCAGATTCACAGTTGCCCAAATCAGTGTCTCTAAGGCATCATCAAATGACCAGCTCCATCCCCGAGTGCTGATGTAGTTTGACAGCTACGAGCCCCCTCCTTCTTCTCCTCTCCTGTGGACACGGCAAAAAAAAAAAAAACTAGACCTGTGCCCCAGCCACGTTACCTTCCTCCATACCTGGTCCTCCCCACCCTAATCAGAGGCCAACGTGGGCCTGCATGCCTCTCAACTATGTTAATAAATAAAGGGAAAAGTAAATAAATAAAACTAAAGGAGGAAAGCTATACCGTGTTATCATTATGTTTCATATGCTCTTTTATTTTAAAGAAGCACCAAGCAGTCCCAAAACAGCAGCGAACACTTCACCCATAATGATAATGGCCAAGTTAGTATGATTCATTCATACAATAACTCAGGCTGCACTTAACACAGATACAACCGTATGGTTTTTGATGGTGTGGAAGAGATGAATTCATAAAACCTGCTAAGTAAATAACGAGTTTTGAATATAAATCATTGAAAGCACACTGGAAATGACAGTAAATTAGGCAGGAGTTTTGTAAATGTCAGATTCAGTCTTGCTCCTTTTGCCCACATATAAATTAGATCTCTGGCAGTAACAGGGAATACAGCAAAAGCAGTTAGCTTACCTCTTCTCTGTCCACATCCTCCCGCGCATCCTGTATGTGCAGAATATGAATATGCTCCTTGATGTCAAGCCTTTGTTCTTCACTGTCAGTAGGGCTCCTCCTGTGGTGGGCCCTGCTACATTGCTCTGTGCTTAGAAGTGAAAGCTGACACCCTACACCTGCTTTGGAGCCAGAGCTAACCTTAAACCACAGTTGTCCTCCACCCAGGCTCTTCTCCTGTCAAAGGTTAAGATGTCAGCTAGAATCAGAATCAAACAAAGACATTATTTGGTGATTGATACCATGGAGTAACCATCAGGCAACATCGAAATTACTGAGAAATTACATCAGTAACCATCGAAATTACTGAGGATGGATTCCCCAGCACATCACACACCCAGGCAAGCAGTGGCATCTGCCCCATCATGTGAGCAAAGGCACAGGCACAGTGGCAAGAACTCCCAGTAGTCTAGGGAAAGGTAAGATTCAACAGCAGTGAGGGACCTTACAACGGCGACAAAATGCCCCCAAGGCACCTACTTGTTGACAGCCCACTCTGGTTCAAGTCCTCCTGGGCAGGAAAGAGAAACCACCTTGGACAATCAAGGGGACATGGAGCGTAACAGGGCATGAAGGGGCTTGGCTAACAGCAGGTGCAAAGGGCTATGCCCAATGCTAAGGAGACCACAGGCAGAAACCAAAGGGATAGCCTGAATACTTTAATCCCATGTCACAGGCCAGGATTCAACAGACCCCTCTGAAGAGCTATAACCTGTAGGGTGTCCTTGGGTTAAGAAAAGGGGCTAAGCCCACACTTGGGAATTTATGCTCAAAACTTTTCACAGTGACATATGGGGCAGATTGGGAACCTGATAGGCAACAATAAGTTTGGGCTGAGAGGGTGAAGAGCCAGCCCCTTGTCACTGTCCAGAGAAATCTTTCCCCTGTGATGAGGATAAGGCTGCTCTAGATTACACATCCCAACATTTTAAAGCGATTCACCCAGGCTGCATGTGTACCCAAAAGAATTAAGAGCAGGGACTAGGACAAACATATATACCCATGTTGATATAGTACCATTACTTTCAAGGGCTCAAAAGCCAAGTATCTATCAGAGGATGCCTGAATTAATAAAATACTATACAAATAATGGAATACTATTCAGCCTGAAAGGGAAAGAAATTTGACACAAGCTATAACATGGATAAACTGAGGATCTTATGCTCAGTGCAACAACGCAGTCACACATGGGACAAATACTTCCACTTAAATGAGGCACCTCGAGTAGTGAAATTCCAATCGAGAAGGCAGAAAGCTGGGTGCCAGGGGACAGCAGGAAGAGGAGATGCAATTAGTGTTCCATGAAAGAGTTTCAATTCTGCATGATGAAAAAGAGTTTTGTGAATGTCTGGTGCTGACACCACCACAGCACTGTGAATGGCCTTGATGCTGCAGAACCTCCCCAACATGGCTAGTTTTACATGTGTCTTACCACTACTTAAAATATAAACAAAAACATCACAATTTCAGTGCAAAAGTTTAAAGGCCAGTATATCATTAAAACTGTTCATAAAGAACTGTCAATGACATAAAAAACAGTGCTGATATTACATTAGATCAAAAAAGCAAGATAGAGATCGAATGTGGTAAATTTCAGCTACATAAAGTTAAAAATGTACCCATTTATGTGAATGTATGTGGACAGGACACAGAAATATATCTATGTCAACTGTGATCATATTCTGAAAGGAGGACTTCTTCTCCTTACCATTTTTTATCTTTTTCCAGGTTCTATACAATAGATACTATAGAGTGTGTGTGTATATATATATATATATATTACAATGCGATGGAAAGACAGTGAAAGTACAAAAACAAACCACAAAATATACAAAGCAAAATGAATATTTATTGAATCTCCAGATCATAGGGTCTCCATGTGTAACAGGAAAATATTAAGGAAAAATTATTTACTTTTAAAAGTAAAATCCATAAACAACATTTAAAGACAAGTTCATACAACTGGAAATGTGACTGTGTAAAACCCATACAGAAAGAACAACAATCAAGGTCACTGGAAAAGAATTCGAAGTTAAAATAAGCTATCGGTTTTCGCCTGTTACTACAGGGCTGTTTGCTTTTATTTGTATGCTTATTACTTTGTTTCTTTAAGCTGCACTATCTTAAGGTTGCAACAGAGTGAGGAAAGCAGCAAAACAAAGATCTTTTTGACAAACTTGGCACTGAAAGACTATCCTAAGCGCATAATTTTGAATACATAAAAATGTTTTATTCACAAAGCTGACATCACATCATTATTTGTATTACTGTTAATTCAGGAATAAGCTACATTTCCAACAACTGAAAGAAGGTTACCTAAATTGTGACAAAACTACGTGGTTTACCAGCACATAAAGTATCTTTGCAAAGCTCTGAAATCACCATACATAATACTGCAAAAAAGGCATAACTTCCATTATACAGAACATAGTAAGATCACAATGTGACAAATTCATGCCACCCGAAAGGACAAGATATTAGTGACTATCTCAGGACACAAGCTTCATGTATTTCGTTGCTTTTTTATTACACTTCTGTTTTCCAGTTCATCCATTTTATGATGGGAAAAACTACTGTTTTCAAGTAAAATAAAAACAAGATTCTTCGGTAACATACATTTCATCCCATAATGCAGACTAGGATCACAAAAGCCTCAGCCTCTTCAGGGGGAGTATAGATGTCGTTTATGAAGATGAGTATGAGTGGATGGGGGCAGAAGGGGTAGGTAAAATCTAGAAGTAGTCAGGGAGGCACGGATAGGCCAGGGAAAGTTAGGGACCAGCAGGTGAGCTGGTCAGCCAAGGAAAGGGGCATTGTGGAGCCAGGGAAGACTCTGACTGCTCAGCGGAGGTCTATGTAGACCCTTAGTAGGCACTGACGGTGTTTATAAAGGGAAGGATCAAAGAGGACTTCAGGAAGACACATGGATTCCTTTAGGAGCAGGGGTGGAACAAGGAGGGGCGGGTTAACTACTCAGGAAAGAGGGAAGCAGGACCGAGGTGATGGTGATGGAATGCAGGGCAAGAGACTGGCTGCCATAGTGAACTCCGTACTCAATCACCACCTCTGGCTAAGTTTTTGTGGGCAAACGCAGGATAGAAAAACAGCTCACAGGAGGAGCTGATCAGGAGCCAGTGGATTCAGCTCACATCTAGAGACAATGTAGGGCAGCTCTCTGCTCAGTACACTTTCTGCTGTGATAGAAATGCTCTAGATGTGTGGTTACCGAGCACTCGGAATATGATGTTGAACATGAAGTGACAGAGAATCTTCTTTTTAAATTTTACTTTCTACAATTTAAATTTAAATAGCTACATGTTCTTAGCAGCTATCAAGTAGACAACACAGACCTAGGGCAGGGCTTCTCAGTGTGGATACTGGAGCAGCAGCGTCACCTTGCAGCCTGAAGCAGGTCATACCCCACACGCTAAATGAGAACCTCTGTGTACAAATGCCAGCATGCTGCCTCCAAGCAACCCTTCAGGTGCTTCTGATGTGCCCTCCTGTTTGTGAACTGTTGAACTAGGGTTATGTAAAAAGTTTGGGATCACAGCTCTGGCTTCAATTAAACTACATAAAAGAACCCTTGCTGAAAGGAAATAGATTTCTCCAAATAAACTTACTAGAGATTCATTAGTAAGACATACCTTGTTCAGCAGGAGTGAGGAAAGGTTATATGAAGTGACAAATTTGTGTTTCTGCCATAAAAGAGAAGGACTATCATGCATTTTGATACCTGGAAACCTAAAAGTGGTTACTCATCCTAATGTTGGACACATGAAAAATGAAAACAGCTCTAAATTGGGTTCAATAAAGAAACACAAAAAACAACTGTAACTTGTAAGATGACTTGTTGTATTCCATTCAAGTTGAAATGCAGCCCTTGCTTCTAGAAGGAGAAATCCATAAAGGAAAGTCAAGAAAAACTAAAACCTAAGGAGACCTAAGCATTCTGGAGCTTTGCGCTCATGCAGAAAGGATGAGAGCCAAGTGCTTCCTGTGGAGGCAGATGTATAAAAGTAGCCCGTGGAGACGGAGACCGGATGGAGTTCTGGTCACAGAAGGGAATAAGAACTCACAGCTGGAAGACAAGCATGACAGACTCACCGCTAAGCTGGCAGCTGCATGCCATAGCTTCCTTGCTTTCTCTCCTGACACACAGCCCCAGCTTACGACTGACTTCATCAAGAGCAGAACTTGGAGGTTTCTGATACTAAAACTGTGCTTCAAAAATAAAACAAGAAAAAAGAGTGCATGCTGTAACCAACCAGAGGCAGCAAACAAATGGATGTAACATGAAAATCTGTGTGAAAGCTTCATTCCAACTAGAAGGCAGTATAAACAAAGCTAAATATACTGAAAATGAGTGAGAAAGATAATCTAGATTGTATTGTCACAACCACAGTGGAGAGAATAAGAGGATACAAAATGTGATAGGAAAAAAAAGTTAATAGAAACTGTCCACAAATGCCAAGGATTCCAGAAGAAACAGACAAATTCAACAGCATGAGAAATGAAAAATCTTCACCCAAGCACAAACTGACCAGTAACCTCTGAGATCATGGCAATATATACTACTAGGTTAGGCTAATTAGTAAGAAATTGCTATCATCAACTTTGACTGATTTTAATATGTCTTGTTTTTTTCTGGTGACCATTTAAATGCTTCAGAAACAATCCCATCTGTCATATCTTGTTCATCTTTACTTGGTTCTTTAGGCAGCTGTTAGCTCTTCTGAAAGTGACTGAAAATTGATCAGCTTTGACAAGTTATGACTTGTAAATATTCCTCCCTTCCTAAGATGATACAGGCTAATCTTATTACTCCACCCTGCCTTTCTGCTTACTTTCCCATTAAGGAATATATGACTACATTCTATGGTATTGAAATGTTAATTATACTAATTAAAAGTCTTCACAATCCTTAAAATGATTTACAACTTAGTAAGACTGATGATTTATTTAATAAGTTGGGTAAGCTATAACTGGTTTAAGAGGAAAAACGGGCTCATCCCAGTCCCCATCCAATTACCAATTAATTTCAATAAATAAAAACTGGGATAGAAACTAAATTTTTAGGCCAAGCTGTTGGTGTACACTTCAACTGCGTGCATGCCTGCAACGTGGCAAGTAGTCACAGTCTAACCAGCACTAACTACTCTCACCACCTGGAGAGGGCACGCTTTACCGCCGTGCTTGACAAAACTCAAGGCGTGAAAGGCAGGGGAAATTCTTCACTGTGGGAGTAATTATACATATTGTGATCCTGCAGTGGATCCGAATCCACAAAATACAGCTCCCCTGCGTGGATGTCAGAAAAGTTAGCCAGAAATTCATCAGGACTAAAGCTAACCCACACAGTGTATCTATAGTCTATGGTACGTATGGAGTATCCCATGACCTTTATATCTTTCAAACTTGGCTTGTCAGAATTCCACTGAGGGAAGTCTGCAGGCCGAGGGTACTGGCTATAGGCAACTGACTCACGGGGATTAGCAGGGACGTACGGACCCTCTTCCAACTGATGAGATCGAAAATGCTTTAGAAGGTTCTTGCCTTCTCTGCACAGCCCAACATGAAATGAAGGAATGGGACAGCGAGGTGGAACTTGCAGTCCTGCCAGTCCAGCGAGTGTAGGGAAGAGCGACAAGAGTTCCACAAGGTCCGTGGTTTGCCTGCCTAAAACAGGAAGTGGTACAACAAAATCCATTAACATCACAGAAGCATGTCACAAGCAAGCAGGATGGGGAAAGGAACCTGTTGGGGCTCCAATGTTTTCTTTCATTTATAACATTTATTTTTAGCCAAAGAAGTTTAGGATTACCTCCATCTGAGCACCTAACCATCAAATGATTTCTTAGCCAGTCAAATAGTGGTGCAGAAAATTAAAGTGCCTTCAACTTCTTGGCACTTTGAGGAATCACGTGAATTTTCCGCCAGATAGTGTAATAATTGAACAGGCCAGATCATCAATTAACACTAGCACCACCGGGTAAAAAGCCTATACAACAGCAGGATATTTTGAATCTTGCAGCATAATGCCACAGAGCTCTCCTCTCCTGAAGTGTACATTTTTGGATGTGGTTCATCTTTTTTTCATTTTAATTTTTATTTGAAAGGCAGAGGGACAGAGATAAACAGAACATGCGGTGGCTCATTGTCCAGATGCCCACAGCAGCTGGGGTTTGCTCAAGCAGGAGCCAGGGGCCAGAAAGTCAACGCAAGTCTCGCACACAGTACTGGGGCCCTGGACATGAGCCACCAACACCGCTTCCCAGAGTATGCAGGAACAGGAAGCAAGGCTGCAAATGGAGCTTGGATTCAAACCCAGACATTCTGATATGGGATGTGAAGTTCCAAAAGGTTTCTGAACTGTTGTACCCAATACCCACTCCAGCCTTTCGTTTGTGGTAACACACATACCATAAAGTTACCCATCTTAACCCTTTCTAGTCCAACATTAAATGCTTTCATATTGTCACGCATCCATCACCATTATGCATCTCCCAAGTGCTTTTTATATTATTCAACTGAAATTTTATCTGCATTGAACAAAAGTTCCTTATTCTGTCTCCCAACAGTGAGCAACCACCACCCTCTGCCTCTTTCTGTGAAGTTGACTACTTCAATACCTCATCTGAGTGACATCACTCAGTACTTCCCCTTCTGTAACTGGCTTATTTCATTTGGCACAATATCCCCGGGTTCAGCCAGCGCCAGCATGTGTCAGAATCTCTCCCCACCCCCTTTTTATTTTTATTTTTTAAAACAATGATTACATGGTTGTTCAGGTTGGGAAGGATAAAAGTTTAGGGAAAATTGGGTGAATTCATTGCTTCCAAATTTGCTATTTCTTCTTGCTGTTCCTGGAGGAAGGGGAGAGACAAAGGGGGAAACCACTCACGACTTTCCACACATCCCAGTACCCACGGACGAGGAACCGCCACCTCATATCAACCCAGAGTCTCCAGGTGGACATACTCCGAGGGTTCTGTCCAAGTGGTTTGGATAGTTCTGGAATTCTGCCAATTGCACCAATCCGAGGATGTCACCCTCCCAGTGTCCACTGGCTCCATGCACTGAGATTATCTGCTGTCATCGTTTGTTTGGGGTTGTTGTCCAGTTAGTTCTGTTCTGCTACAGCACCAAATGTGCTGCCTTAATCTCCTTTTACAACGGCCTCTGTCCATTGCTCCACCCTTTTCATTAAGTAAGGCATGTTCTTGCAGGTGAGTCCAAGAAGCTGCACCAGGTGTCCCAAGCATCGCTGGAACCCCCACCCCTGAGGCTCACGAATCTGGCACCCACCTAGGAGGAGGGCCCTGGTACCCAGGCCAGGAGATCCAAACCTCCCAGATCCCCCATCCCTGGAGTTCACGACTCCAACACCCACCTAATATATGGGCCCCAGGATCTGGCCAAGTGAACCCACACCCCACCAGTTCCCCTGTCCCCGGGGCTCAGGAATGCATCCCGCACCACACATGTGGTCCCTATACCTGAGCCAACCTACCCAAGCCCTGTCAGATCCCCTGTCCCTGGGACTCACGTACCAGGCCTCGCTTGGCCCAGGCTGGCATGACTTGCCTCACCTGAGCTTCCGCAGTTTTATTGTGCAGCCTAGCCTAGCCTAGTCTGCCCCACCTCCTGGTCCAGCTCCTATTGATGGTGCTGCAGTGTTTCTCAGCCCGGCCTGATTGCTGTTCTGGTCCTAATGTGAACTGGCCGGTGTTGCCGATTCCTCCTGTCCCCTGCCCTGGTTCTCTGATCTGCCAGTGGTATTATGTGCTGGCCCAGACTGGTCTGTCCCCAGACCTGACCACATGTATGTCGGTGGGTACTGTAACCCGGCATGGTTTGGGCTGCTCCTTGCCTTGCTTCTTGCACTTACCTGCAGGGACTGCGTCCCAATGAGGGAGTTTCCCAAGCTCCTCCATTCAACCTCCTCCCAGTGGCAGCTCTCGCACACTGGGCAGCCCAAGTAGCTTCGCCCCACACCTTTGGCACCCAGGCTACCCAGCTACAGGTACCCCTGTAGGCCAAAAAACATGACCTCCAGGATGGGGTGGTCCCGAAGGCCCGCTGAGCCTCCCTTCCCCAATGAAGCCAATGTGCTCGGCTGTTCGTACCTACACCAAGCTCGGAGAGCCTCCAAGGTGGGGGTCTTGAAGGCCCACTGCGTGAGCCCCTCCCTCAGGGCAGCATGCAGCCCAGGTACAGCCACCCCCATGGGCCAAAAAACCTGGCCTCCAGAATGGAGTGGTCCCAAAGTCCCGCTGAGCTTCCTTCCCCCAAGGAAGCCAATGTATTCGGCTGTTCATACCTGCGCCAAGCTTTCTTTCCCTTTTAAGTCTGAATACTATTCTTCTGTATGAACAGACCACACTTTGTTTAGCCCTCCTCTGGCAATGAACACCTCAGCTTGCTTCCACCTTCCGGTTACCTCGAAGAACTGGTAACAAAGTTTTTGCATAAATATTTGTTCTAGGTTCTGTGGGATATGTCCCTGGAAGTGCATATGGTAATTCTGTTGAACTCTGAGGAATCACCAAACTGTTCTTATTGCAACCTTACCAGCTTACAGTCGTGTCATCAATGCATTCCAATTTCTCCATGTCCTAACACTTGCTATCTTTTTTAAATGGCTATCCTAACTGATATAAAGTGGCATGTGATCATCATTGCGATATCTTTATTATCTAAATCCTTTGCTTTATAATAAATCCTGTTAAAATTAACCTTTGTTTTTTCCTATTATGCTAGCCTTTCTGATCTTTAAGATTTTGCTTTACGATGCCAAATTTCATTTTTTTAATATATTTAAGTTGTACATAACAAAAGAAAGCTTAAAAATAAACTTTTAAATTTTATTTTTCCAGGGCCCACTGCAGTAGCCTAGCAGCTAAAATTCTTGCCATGCAGTGGCAGGATCCCACATGGGCGCCGGTTCTAATCCTGGCAGCTCCACTTCCCATCCAGCTCCCTGCCTGTGGCCTGGGAAAGCAGTCAAGAACGGCCCAAAGCCTTGGGACCCTGTACCCGCGTGGGAGATCCAGAAGAAGCTCGGCTGCTTGGGGAGTAGAATCAACCGATGCAAGATCTTCCTCTTTGTATATCTGAGTTTCCAATAAAAAATAAATCTTTAAAATATAAAATAAAAAGCACAGAAAAACCATTTTATTTTCTGGCTTATACTCCTAGCATCACTGTCACCAGCTGACATCACCGAGACACAGGAGCACACTCAATAAAAGGTCTACTCTGAATCTGATCAGGAACACACAAGGAGATCAGCTCGGACGGTGGGCACTAGGCAGGACGGCTGGCCTGAGTACTTGTCAGAAGAAAAGATTAGGGGAATTATAGGGGGTTGCATCACATAAGGCCTTGTCAGCTATTACAGGGTTTTCACTGAGCTGAGCTGGGAGCATAGGAGACTCCAGGAATGACTAATATAGCTTGCCTTGGGTTTTAACAGCATCACTTGGAAAAACCTAGGGCTAAGGGCACAAAGAGACCCTTTATAAAGTTGTAACATCAATTTGGAAGACTTGTTAGCAGCATGGTCTAAGATGGTAGCAGTGGAGGTGGTTAAGAAATGCTAGGGATGGGTCTGGCGTGGTAGCCTAGTGGCTAAAGTCCTCGCCTTGCACACCAGGGATCCCGTATGGGCACCGGTTCATGTCCAAGCAGCCCCACTTCCCATCCAGCTCCCTGCTTGTGGGCTTGCGGCCTGGGAAAGCATTGAAGAACCGCCCAAAGCCTTGGGATCCTGCACCCACGTGGGAGACCTGAAAGAAGCTCCTGGCTCCTGGCTTCAGATCGGCTCAGCTCTGGCCCAATTGGGAGTGAATCATCAGATGGAAGATCTTCCTCTCTGGATATCAGACTTTCCAATAAATAAATCTTTTTTTAAAAATGCTAGGGAGATATTCTGAATGCAGAATGACAGGCCGTCCTGTAGACTGCACACTGTATGTGGAATATCAGATACGGCCCAGGGGGAGGCAGCTTGCCAAGTCACTGTGTACCTAGGCCAGTGTTACACTACTGGGAAAAAGCATCCAGTAGCTAAGATAAGTGGGGAAGGCAGGGAACTCCAGGCCACGCCATTCAACCCCAGCCCACCAGTGGAATGGGAAGGGGTTCAGATTGTCCAGGACACGGAGTCTGAGCGCATATTGGAGTAGAATCAGCTGAGGGCATCTCTGATGGGGAGGAATGACTTCTGCAGTGGCTTCCACAGACCAGGTCACTGCAAGGGAGCTGAGAGGGAGTGGGAGAAAGCCGGAGGGCACGTCTGAGGGAGGCCAAGAAACGGCCAACATGGGAGAGCTGAGTTGGGCTAAGTAAGTAGCTTCTACCACAGCCCACCAGTGCATGAAAAAGCTAGAACTGCAGGGCATTCCGGATTGAGCTAGGTCTCAGTACCAGCCCATGAGTGTTAGAGCAGGGAGTGGGTCACATCAGGTTGGGCCACAACACCCACCAGAATGTGAGAGAACCACATGGGGACAGATTCTGTAGAGAGCTTGTAGGCTTAACTCTGTGGGTTTGCAGCAGTCGCAGGTTTCCAGAGAGAAAGCTGGGAGTGGTGATGAGCCAAGCCAAGCTGGGCCACACAAATCACCTGACAGGAACCTACCTGACACTTGTGGAAGCTGGGGCTGAGAGAAGGCTGGGCATGGCCAGGCTGCAACAGCAGTCAACATGCATGTGGGCAGGCCAGACTGGGTTAGGCTCCAGCTCCTGCTGGCACTAACGAGAGTCAGAATGGGTGTGGGGCAGGCCAGCTAAGTCACAGCACCCACTGGGTCATATAACAGCCAGGTATCGGGGTGAGCAAGACTGGGCTAGGCTATAATATCCATCAATGAAAGAAGGAACGGTTAGGGGCCAGTTGGGTTTTGCTGCAGTACACAGCAATGAGTGCCAGGACTGGCAGCCAGCCATGTCAGTCTGGAAAAGAACACGCACTGTTAAATACAAGATACATTATGGAGAGTGGGCTGGTACATGAACGTGGGGAACTCCCTTGCTAGGAACAGTTCACACTAGTGAGCTTAAGAGCTGGGGCTGGCGGGCAGGCTAAATCAGGCTGGGCTGCAGTAATCGTTGACATAGTGTGAGCCAATCAATGCACAGCACACACTGGCACAAGTGAGGGCTAGAAGAGGATACAGGCAAGGCTGGATAAAACCGCAACTCCACCAGTGCACATGAGGGCTGGGGATGGGCCAGGCTAACCTAGGCTACTAAACCCCGAGGTGAGAGCTGGGACTGGGGACAGCCAAACTAAATTGGGTTGTAGTACCTGATGACAAATGCCAACACTAGAAACAGGTAATCCTAGACAGGGCTGTATCACCTACTCACTGGCACATGGAAGACCCAAGACTGGGAGAAGCTGTGGTAGGGGAAGTTCAGAGACTCCGTTACTGGCCTGCTGCTTCCACTGGTGAGCATGAGAGCTGGGACCGGGGACAGGTCAGGCTGTGCTAGGCTGTGTACTCACTGACACACATGAAAGCCAGAATGGGTGTGGGCCAGCCAGGCTAGGCCATAGCACCAGATGACAAGTGCCATGACTGGATGTGAGTCATGTTAGACTAAACCAAAGTGCCCTCTAGCAGGTGCAAGATGCAGGCCTGGGAACATGCCTGGCAGGGGAACTGTGGGCACTCCTCTGCTAAGCTGTACCTACCACTAGTGAGCATAAGCACCAGGGATACAGGCAGGCCAGGCTGGATAAGACAGAGGTACCTGTCGGCATATGTGAAAGCCACGTCTGGAGATGCACTGGGCTGAGCTAAGCTGTAGCACCCATGGGTGTGCATGAGAGCTGGATGGGATGTTGGCTGGGCCAGGCTAAGCTGCAGTAGAGGCTGGCATGTGCAAAACTGGGGCTGGAGCAGGTCTGGTGGAGGTCATTTAGGGACACCCTGACCAGGCTGTAACACCTGCTGGTATGCATGAAGACTGGGTCTGCAGTAGGCTGCCTAGGCTGGGCTACAGCACTTGTCGGTTCATGTGAGATATGGGGCTGGGGAGGCACTGACCATGCAACTGCACTCACTACCATGCTGTTACATGCTGTTGGCTTGTGCAGGTGACAGACCACACCTGACCCTGCACTGGCTGGCACTTCACTTACAAGAGTCAAGTCTGAGGTCACCCCAGGTAGGTCTCCTGGGACAACAACTCCACTACACCACTGGACTCAGACTCCAGCCACTGAGAAAATCACAGGATGTGTGCTCCAACCTTGGAGTGCATGTACTAGCACTGGGCCTCCTCAGTTGCTAATGCCTATGCAGTGGACAGCATGTCCGGATCCACATGGGGGACATGACGGCCAGCTCATCTAGGCCAGCAGGGCACATCACAGGACGGAAAGCAGAACAGGTTGCACAATTCTCCTGCCCAAGCTTTGCAACAGGTTCCTGGGGCTGTGGATGCCCTGTGCTAGATTTTGTCCACCCACAGAACTTGGAAAGATTTTCTCAACCCTGCAGCAATGAAGCCAACACCTTCTCAGAACTATCAAGTCCACTCAAGTAACACCCTCAGATCACAGTTGCCCAAATCAGTGTCTCTAAGGCATCATCAAATGACCAGCTCCATCCCCGATTGTTGATGTAGTTTGACAGCTACGAGCCCCCTCCTTCTTCTCCTCTCCTGTGGACACGGCAAAAAAAAAAAAAAAAAAAAAAAAACACTAGACCTGTGCCCCAGCCACGTTACCTTCCTCCATACCTGGTCCTCCCCACCCTAATCAGAGGCCAACGTGGGCCTGCATGCCTCTCAACTATGTAAACTGTACTAAAAAGAAAGAATTAATTAATTAACTTAAAAGAAAGGGGATAAGGTACGAATCCATGATTTTTGTCAGGAGCAATTACTACCATTTTTCCAGAAGGAGATGTGTGTGAAAAAGAAGACTGAAAGTGAAACAGAAGTTTATATTCAGGCACAGCAGATTGGCAAATTGGCAGGAGGGATTGGTAGAGGAGGAAGTCATTTTTGCTATTTTCAGAGCTTTGAAAGACTGGCACATCACGTCAAAATAAACTTGCCCTTCACCATTAGGAAGGACAGAACAGATTTATAGATCAAGTGGTTGAACAGATGAGTGGCTGCCAGTCCATTGCTGCCAACATAGAAAATGTTCCATTTGACATGCGCAAAGGGCTGAATCGCTGCCCAAAGCGCCAGAGTGTGCAGGTTAAGGATTCAGCTCAGGTGGCAGAGAAGCAGGCCGCCTTCTAGCTCCCGCTCACACTGCTGTCAGCTGTAGGACAGCTTTCTCCATACAAGAGAGAACGCCTGCTCCTTTGTCCCTGCCCACTCCGGAAATCCTACTGGGCAGCAACCAGATGTGTCAGCTCTAGTTCGCCACTGTTCCCACACCCACAACATGGGATGTATTCAGGAAATGCGTGCTGACTAAACAATGTCAAGAAGGAACACAGGGCAGGAAGGGCTGTGGCAGCGGATAGTCCAGGGTTGGGCAAGATAGGTCATAAAGAAACGAAAGGTGCAATTACTATTAGGCAATATCACTTTTAACATATTTTATACCTGGAACCATCGGTTCTGAGATGGAATCAAAGGGGTCAAGGTATGGGAAAAGCTTCTCGCCCGCTTCTGGAAGTGCAGCCGTCCTCCCAGGAACATAGAACATCAGGGGCACGCGCGTAGTGACATCAAAGTTGCTGTACTTGGCCCATTCTCCATGTTCACCTAGAGCCCAACCTGGTTTAAAGAAAAAAGACAGAAAATGAATAATCCTAGCATAGCCTGTGAATTTTAGCTACGTTGGTTCCTGCTGTAAACCCCAAAGGAACGAGGTGGCACTGGGGTGCAGCCAGGGAAGCTATTGCTTGGCATACTCACATCTCATAGGACAGTATCAGTCTGAGCTTCAAAATCATTCATATGCCCTCAATATTAAAATGTTTATAAAACAAAAATTACATTTCCAAATGAAATTATCAATTTTTATTTTTAAGAGGCAACTAGTATATATACCCACATGGGGCTATGCAGGACGCATGCGCATGCCTTGTTGAGACAAGCTCATCTTTACCCTCTGCCTAGGTTTCTCTGGACTAATTTCCCAGCAGCTCAGGCTTTCCCTTTCACTGACACATGAAGGGGCTATGGCAAACCTGCTGAAATTCAAAACTGATCAGGATATCTTTCTCAATTTTTAAGACATTCTAAGGGTAAAGGAGGGTCCGGATGATGGCCTAGCAACTGAAGTCCTCGCCTTGCATGAGCCGGGATCCCACATGGGCACCAGTTCTAATCCTGGCAGCCCCACTTCCCATCCAGCTCTCTGCTTGTGGCCTGGGAAAGCAGTCGAGGATGGCCCAAAGCCTTGGGACCCTGCACCAGTGTGGGAAACCCAGAAGAGGCTCCTGGCTTCAAACTGGCTCAGCTCCAACTGTTGCGGCCACTTGGGGAATGAATCAATGGACAGATATTCCTCTGTCTCGCCTCCTCTCTTTATATCTGACTTTCTAATAAAAAAAACAAATCTTTAAAGGTAGAGGAAAACAAGACTTTTGATTCCAGATCCTTAAGCCTGATTAAAAACAACCCTTCACACTTGCAAAATATAGTTTGCAGATTTCAAGATTTTTATTGGAAAGTCAGATATACAGAGAGGAGGAAAGACAGAAAGAGCTTCTGTCCGACAATTCACTCCCCAAGTGAGCACAACGGCCGATGCTATGCCAATCCGAAGCCAGGATCCAGGAATTTCTTCCAGGTCTCCCACATGGGTGCAGGGCCCCAAGGCTTTGGGCTGTCCTCGACTGCTTTCCCAGGCCACAAGCAGGGAGCTGGATGGGAAGTGGAGCTGCCAGGATTAGAACCGGCGCCCATATGGGATCCCAGCACATTCAAGGTGAGGACTTTAGCCGCTAGGCCACACTGCCGGGCCCTCGAGCACTCTTTTTAATACAAAAAAGTGCATGACAGAAATTGTTCATTGCAAATTTAGTATTACAAAAATAGCCAATCACAAACTGCCACGTGTGGGTTTGACACACTGCACTGCATTCATCATAGCCTCCAGCTAACATCTGAGAGGATCGTGCAAAGCATAGCTTGTACCTCACACGCTCCACTCAGAGGTGGTGCCTGAGCTGCAAATGGAGTCCCAGCCTGCAAAGAATCCATTTTTTCCAGAACAGGACTGGTTCTTAGTCGACACCGCTCTTCTAACAAGACCCCGACTTGAAAGGAACCTCTTGATAATCAACAGTTAAGGGAGACATCATGCCTGTCATGGACAGTCCACGCTGTTGGCAGTCCCTTCTCCCTGTCGGTCCTGGGGCTTTTCAGAATCTGGAGGAGCTCAGTAATACAGCACGTCTCTGAAGTACATCAGCCCCATGAGCTCGCTGAGGTGCCATCCCTCCACCCCCACGCTGCCCCACATCCCGTCTTCTCCAGGAAGAAGAGCTCGATCTGCCTGAGCAGGGCTGCAGAAGGGGTTCAGCTTGGAGATGATGTTGCCCCTGTCTTGCAGGAAGCTCAAAGGTTGAAGGTCAAGGAGCTTGAGAGAAATAAAGCGAGGGACTCTAGCAGTGCCACCCTCTCTACTCAAGTCCCAGAAGTCTGACAGGAAGCCACATGCAGGTCTGGAGGCAACATCAGCCAGGCTCTCTGTGACATCACCAAACATGGAAACCTTAAGCTTATGGGCCTCTGCTGGCCACCGTGTGGCACCCAGTGCCAGGTATAGATTTTCTCCAGGCCCAGCTAAGAGTCTTCGTATAGAAAATTGTTAAACAGAAGCTGTGATCTACCTACTACAAAAATGCATTCACCAGTCATGTGTTGCCTTTGGTCCAGGTTGCTTTAGTCAGGAGCAAACATGCAAAAAAAGTCTTGCTAAAGAGAGCATATGCCTGCGAGAGGCCCAAGGATGGAGGAATAAGAGCCTGAGGACCCTGCCAGCCAGCTAGAAGGCTTCTGGCTGCTACCCAGAGACCAAGTCCACAGCAGCTTAGGCAGACCAAGGAAACAGGAGCTAAAGAGGAAGCGGTCACAAGCACCCAAAGCACTGGTTGCACAGGCCCATGCCCAGCTCTGCAGGCCCCTGAGCACAGGCAGAGGAAGCAGCAGGTTTTCCCAGCTCCTAGGTAGGTGTGCTGGAGGGCACTTCAGGAGGGCAGCTGAGGCTGCCTATCTACAACCAACTGCAGCTGATTCAGAGTAAAGGGCATGCTCAGGCAGAATAGCAAACTGGGCATTGAGGAGAAGGGTCAGAAGTAGAAGGCAGACCACCAGGGATATGTGAAAACTCCTGGCACCTCCAGAACTTTCCAAGGTAGGCCTGTGAAAAATGACTTGAAGGACAGTACATATGACACATTAAATCACGGTGGAGGACCTAACAGTACATACAGCATAGTCAATCAGATACAGATACACCACATGTTGTATCAATACCCATGTATATGTGAAGGGACTTCAAAAAGGTGGTAAAAAATTAAATTAAAACATAAGTTTAATGTGGAAGATATGAGAGTGTGTATTTTCCAGGAACCTTTTAAGGACCCTTCCTATGTGCACAGTCACTGGCTGGCAGATGGAGCCTCAATCCACCAATGTTAGTTACCCCTAGGCAGGTGGGATAAAAAGGCAAGACAGTCTGGGCCTGTATTATATGCTTCCACTCCTTCTCTTTTTGTCATGAGCATATGTTATGATTTACCTTTGTCCTGTTTCATATTTGATGATATAAAAATTTTTTTCCTCTAGATATGACAATAGCAATATGATTGTATGTAAAAAGAAGCGACATGCTTTAGGGATAATGGTTGGAAAATGGAAGCAACTGGGATTTACTTGAAAACTGGGCTGGGGATTGGGGACACGGGTGAGGATGAGATAAACAAGATTATTACTAGTGGGCAACTGGGGGAACTCCTGCTTTATGCGCTACTTTGGGCATGGTGAAATTTGTTTTTCAAAATTAAGATTTTTAAGGGTAATTCCATTTTGGGCCTGGCACAGTAGCCTAGTGGCTAAAATCCTCACCTTGCACGCACAGGGATCCCATAGGGGCGCTTGTTCGTATTCTGGGGTCCCAGTTTCCCAACCAGATCCCTGCCTGTGGCTGGGAAAGCAGTTGAGGATGATCCAAAGACTTGGGACCCTGCATCCACATGGGAGACCCAGAAGAGGCTCCTGACTTCAGATCAGCTCAGCTCTGGCCATTGCAGCCGCTTGGGGTGGGCTAGACCAGCAGACGGAAGATCCTCCTCTGTCTTTCCTTCTCTGTAAATCTGCCTTTCCAGTGAAAATAAGTGTTTTTTAAAAATAAAAAAGATAACTCATTTTGGCAGAAAGTTGAAAACAGCCTTAGATGAAACAGAAAGAAAATTGAGACACCCCCCCCCCCCCAAGGCTCTTGGCAGGGAGGACAGTGTGAGTGAGGGGTGGAGCCAAATCCGAAGGTCTTGCTGGGCTCTTCCACAATTATCCTGGACACTTCCTCCCAAAACCAAAAGTTTTCCAATATTTGGAAAATAGGGGTTAAAAGAACTCTTTCATACAAATAGTGAGTTCACCAAGAGCAAACAAGGATTGCCGTAGGCCTGAATTTGAGATAAGGTTCCAGGACAACCTGATTAGGCAGGAAGGGAAGGCAGGTAGGAGGCGGAGAGGCAGCATCGATGAAACTCCATCTAATCTATTCTCTTTGTATTACTATCACATTAACATTGTGCTATAGTTATGATCTGTTGTGACTCTGAGAATCTAATGTATTAGTAGATTCCCTAAACAAAAGAATTATCCCAACTTGGAGTTCCACTGACAAAAAGAAAACGCCCATGTCCAAAACAATTTTAAACGGTATATTAGGCAAGAAAGTGGCGACTTCCTCAAAAACTCCCCTCACCAAGGCACTTGCTAATGCTTACCATGATCTGAAGTAAACACAACGATGGTGCTGCTAGCCAGCTGCAGAGCATCCAAGGCACTAAGAAGGTGGCCAATCTGCGCATCCACATATGAAACAGAGGCGAAGTAGCTCTGGCGAATTCTCCGCTGCAAACGAGAAACATGCCATGAGTCATGAAAGCAACTGCAAGGGAATTAGCACAGCATGCACAGAAATAATGCCCATTGAGCAGCACTGGCTCTGCCCTGCAGGTGCTAACCCTTGACGACATTCTCGCCCAGATGTAACACTGCTTCCCTGAGATCCACAGCCCTTCACCCACAGTCACGGAGCACTCTGTACCTTTAAGGTAAGATCTGTTTCTAAGTGCGTCTACCTTCACATGAGGGCACAGACTACATCAACACGTGTGGCCCTAACTGTTCCTTTCTGCTGCCTCAGTCCCTCCAAGTATGGACCCACAAGTGCTCTGAAGAGCATGAGAAAGATCAAATGGATCTGTATTAATTTCCTGTGGCTTCATAACAAAGTACCACGAAGTGAGTGTCTTGAAGCATTGGAAAGTTGCTGCTCTTGCCTGACTCTGGGCACTCTAAGTCTGCAAAGAAAGCTCCAAGAGACAATTTTTGTGTTTTCGCAGCTTCCAGTGTTGGCTGCAGTCCTCGGTGTTCCCCAACGTGCACTTTGCCTCCATCCTCACGTGGGCTTTCTATCATCTCTCTCCCCCCTTCTAGGACACAGTCACACTTGACTAGGGCTTACTTCATCAATAAAACCTCACCTTAATTTCATCTATAATAATCATTTTTCCACATTACATTCTGAGGTTCTAGGGCTCAGGACCTCAATACATCTTTTTGGAAAACACAATGGAACCCAGAACAATGGGCCTGAGTGAGCGCTTGTAACCATTTTCTAACTCAACACAAAGTAGCAATTGCTTCTCTTCATAGCTAGTCCTCAAAGAGCCGTAAGACTTGACTGGCATGAGTCATCCCCAACCCTGTTAACAAACATCAAGGAAAAGAATCCCACCCCCGTCTAGGAACCATTACTTGGATGAGCCCCACTTCCTGCCACTAGCAGAGTACCTGCCCACCAGGCTCTCACTGCTGCCAGGTGAGAACACAAGACTCAGCTATATCTCCCTGTAGTGAAAAGAACAGATACGCATCTAACTTTCTAGAAAGATGATGCTGAACCCTGGCACGCTTTATACTTACTGGTGGGTAAGTCTTTAGTCTCCAGCTCTGCGAAATCTGGTTCTCCCAGGGACCAAAGCTACCTGCCAGGATACGCCAAGGTACTCCCTCCTTCCTAGGCTAGCCTCCAAAAATAAGGCAACAAGCAGATATGGTCTGAATCCTTAAGAACCACCTGGCCAGTGAATACACAACCAAGGAGACAAGAAACACACACAGTACTGGTGGGATATAGCAATGACCCAGAAGAATGGGCCCTCCAGTCTGCCTGGGGAATCAAAGGTGGCTTCAATGGAGTTGGCCTTTGAGAAGAGTCACTCAGACAAGTGGGGTTAGGGTACTGTGGGTAAGTGCTGAAGTATATAGAATGACAATGGAGTCCTAAAAGAACAGGACATGTTCGGGGTTGAAGAACATGTTTCTGTGGTTGGAGGCTAAAGAGGGCACAGGCGAGAGAAGTCACTGACCAGGCAGAGCCAGGCCAGATGAGAGACACCTCGCACATTTCTGCAATGAATGCATAGCCCCGGCTGAAGGCCAAGGCAGTTACTGAGGTGTTCCAAACCAAAGAGGTGACATGATCTGGACCAGGGGTTAGTCTATGAGAATATCCTGGAGCACAGATTCCAGTAGCTTTGGACAAAACTGTACCAAATCAGCACTGGGCACACATAAGATGCTGAGCACAGTTACTGAGTAAATGAGATACAACCCACTGCAAAAAGAGACACTGCAGGATCCCAACATCAGAGTGTATTTGAGAGAAACTTGTGGAGCTCAAGCAGGCAGGGGAAAGCAAAGAGGATGGAGGGAATGGTAGAAGGAGCTAAGGGTCCAACGATGACTCTACACTTTTGTCTATTAGTACGATTCACTAGTACATGGGTAGGGCAGGGGGACAGAAGAGGAACACAAAAGGCAGATTGAGGGCGCTGGTCTGATCACAAAGGAGCCTACAAAGCCAAGGTCTCCATGGTTATCTGTCTGGAAACTGTTCTCACAGGAAGGCTGAGAAGCAAGTCTGAAAATCAGGAACAAGGCCTGGGCTGGGCAAGTGCTCCCGGGAGTCATCTGCATGCAAGGCCCGTATGAGCCAAACCAGCACCTACATGGGTAGGAAGAGCCTAGGAGTGACCCCTGACCCTGAGGTGGCAACACCTAGTCCCCAAGCAAAGGAGAGGGGCACAACATAGAACCTGGAGCAGAGGGGACCCAGGGAGACTAACAAGGCAACCCAAAAGGGATGGATACTTTCAGAAGGGGGAGGATGGTCAACAAGGAGAAAGGAATACTGAGCTCAGAGAAGGTCAGTACCCACAAGGATAGATTTTGTCAAGTCAGTGTTGACCCAGGTGAAAGGACTCGGTGAGACTGAGGGTCAGAACCCTGAGCAGAGAATGGACCAATGCACAGTGAGGGAAGGTGCACATGTGGAACACACTGACATCAGACTCCTTTGAAAGGCAGGTGAAGGAGAGAGAGGGATAAAGGCAGAACAAAGGAGGCAGTGCACACTTTGGAATATTGGACAGATATGCACACAGGCAAAGTAGGGAAAAGGAAAACCCCAATCACTGGATTGCAGAGATGGGCAATGTGAGGTGGGGCTCAAATCCATGTCATTCTTCTTCTGAGATTTGGGAGAATGTCAAGCTCAACACATGCACACACGAAGCTCCTTATTACAGTGGCAAAGATTATGAATAGTGCCCACTTACCAGGCACCTGCTGGGTGCCATCCAATCATGTGAAGACTTTTATGGTGAATGTTGCCATTCTCATCTTATGCATGATGACTCCGAGGCTCAGAAATAGTAACCTCCCTAGAGTCACACAGCTGATAAAGGTAAAGCCCTTATCTGTACCTATGTCCACGTTCTAGCTTCCCTTTCTTGTGGCTGACAACCAGTACCCATTTCTAAAGCAGGAAGGGAGGATATCTGCCGAGAAAGCAGGCAGAGAGGTGTTGTCCTGGAGAGGAGTGGCAAGGGTCCAAAGCAGCTGCAGAGAAAGGCAGGAGTCAAGCAGAAAGCCTGCATAGGACCACTAGAGCTGGAGCTGGGCAGCAGAGTGCCTCTCGCTGCATGCACCTGCTCCATAGAATCTCTTGAGCAAGCCTCAGGACTCAGAGCTGAGGACATGGCTGGATTGCCCTCTGCTTAGGGTACTGAAGGTGGGACAATGATAAAGGGACAGGTGTTCTCATGGCTAGCAAGGCCTGAACTCTTCAGGAAAGAAGTAAAGCCAAGAGGCTTGCTAGCCACCACAGGTCTATACAGGAGAAATGAAGGAAATGAGAGCATGGAGCAGGGCGGCTGAAAGGAGGGGTGTGCAGGGTGATGGTGAGGAACAGGCAGGCCTGGGAAGTGGCGTATGTTCTGCTGCGGGCCCCGAGTTCACCGACTGTTGCTGATTGGGTTAGAGAGCTGGTCCTGACTGGAATGAGACGGACATCCAAAGCTGTGAGAATGGGAAGCAAGGTAAATGTGGGGCAAGAGCCAGCACATGAGGACAGAGAGAGGCCTCAAGCACCACACTGTCGGCTATATGTCCAATGGATGCAGGTGCAAGGAGGAGAATTGGGAGAGCTTGAATGACACCTCAGCATGCACTTGACACTGTCCTAGACGTCCATGCTCCACTGAATGTCCATGTCCACTGAAAAACTACAGAATCAGTGTTATCAGGGAAAACCTTTACCCATCTGTTTCTCTGACAAGGAAACTGAAGATCACAGAGGCAAAATGACTTAATAGAAGCCATGCAGCTGGTATGCAGAAGTACTAAATTTGAAGCCAGACTGCCCGTGCTGACAAAGCCATGCACGGACTCCGGAGTCACATTTCTGAGGGCTGACTGCCTTCACCAGGCACTAACTTTGTGACTGAAGCAAGTCAGCACACCTCCTCTTTTACGTTTCTGAGTTTCCAAGACAGGTGCCCAATTAGGTTCCTATGGCAACCAAAGGAAACAGCACATATAAATACGCAGCTCCTATCCTGGCACTCAATCCAATCATTTTAAGTAACTGTCATAAATATGGCATCCAAGTCACCTCATCAAAACTCCCGCAATGCAAATGGTGATAAAGGAATTGATGAGCTTTCTGCTTTCTAAAGTCTTACTTGCTATTCAGAACTCAGGAATCAAAAAAGATTTGAAAAATTCACACTGCTCAGCACCCATGGCTCTGAAAACCTGGGTGCCAAATAGGTTTGGTTTGATTTTAAAATATATAATAGTGTTCTCAAATTTGTGAGTACATCAGAATCAGGTCTTCTAGGTCTCCCACACTGGTGCAGGGTCCCAAGGCTTTGGGCCATCCTTGACTGCTTTCCCAGGCCACAAGCAGAGAGCTGGATGGGAAGTGGGGCTGCCGGGATTAGAACCAGTGCCCATATAGGATCCTGGCACGTACAAGGCGAGAATTTCAGCATCTAGGCCATGGTGCCGGGCCCAAGGGCTCTGCAATTCTAACAAATTCACCCGCAATTCTTCTGCTGATGGTCCAAGAAGTACACTAAGAAACACTGCCTCTTGCATCCACTGCAGCCTTCCTATTGTAGTATTTGTGTGGTGAGAGAAAAGCAGAGCTCCAAACAGAATAATCTAGAAAGAGCACTGGGCAGCATGAATCCTGTACTTTGCAGGTAAAGAGGATGTCAGCAAGCATCAGGTTCTAACTTTATGTTCTGCCTTCATACGATGGCAAAGGCACCCTAGCTATCACGGCTGGACAGCAATGTACATGGAGGTGTTCCAGTTCCCCTTCTACAATGTTTGCTCACAAAGTCAAATGTTGAAAATGACAGGTACCAGAGCACACTTTCCTATAAGAGAACCGGCAAGTATGAGCAAACCTAGCATTCTGGGCTACTGAAGAGTTCCTCACCCTACTGATCATCTGAATTCAACAGCATCCCCCGTGACTTAAAGACAATCATGCACGCCACTTGCCCACTGCCATGGCCACTTCTAATTTGGAAGCTGGGGCACTGGCTGGCAGATTCACCTTGTACTATCTGCATGTCAGAATTTCTACAGATCACCGCTGACCCAGCACACAATGTCTCCCACAGAGAAAGTTCCTTAAAGTTTTAAATGTTGTCAATTGGTATCACCAATGGTATCATGCCATCATTGTCTAAGATATCCCCACAGCATGTCCTTGGTACCTGAAAGTCCACAGGAATTGGGCCATAGGGCACACTGATGTTTAAGGACTGGACATCCTCCCGCTGCCTGATGTCCATCCAAGGATTGTAGGCTACAGGGGGTAGGCCATCAGGGACCTCAGGATCAGGAGCCAGGCTGATGTTCTCCAAGGGATATAATTTCTGGAATTCCTTGGGTAGAAAACACACAAAGCCACAAGGTTGTCAGTTTTTTGCAAAGGCATGAAGCAACAGCTCTAAGTGCTTATCCTGTGTTTTCTCTAAGCCTGGGATGCATTTACATTGTGGCTCACTGTCACTCCCTCAGCGCTTACCCTTTTCAAAGCCCACACCTTAGGCCACTGTCACAAGATTTCAATGTGATAAAATCATGCAACTGATGCTTCCTGAAATCCAAGCAGCAGTCCTCTTCCAACATACAACCTCTAGTTACTGTCCCCATATCATTCCCAACTGGAAGAGTGTTACAGAAAGGTGTTAGATATTCCCAAAACTACTCAACTTCGTAATTCACTAGAACTTCGAGGATTCAACGTACCATCATAGATACTCACAGCTCCAAGTTGTTACAGGGAAAGAACCAAACACAGTCTTCAAGGGAAAGGGCAGGAGGCAAGGTCCAGGGAAAACGAGGGCTAAGCTCCTAGAGTGCTGCCCCAGAGGAGTCACAGCATGCAGTTCATTCTCCCAGCAATGACTTGTGTGACGAGACCTGAAATGCTGCCAACTAGTGCTCACTGAAGCCTCAGCATCTGGCTTTTATTGGGGTCTGGCCTTAAAGCCACCTTCTACATAGAATCCTAGGTTCCCAGAAGGAAAACACTGACTCATCATAAATCATAGCATTTGCCAGTTGAGGCCATAGTAAACCACTCGTCAGTTCCAGGGACGATGGGGACATTCTTGAAATCAAAGTCTCTGATGTCAGCCAAGGGTCAACTTTGTGAGCAGACCTTTCAGAGGATCACAGCCACTCTGGCTGTGTTAACTCTTTTCTACAAAGATGCAGGAGAGGTGAGTCTTACAGGCTTCTATCAAGGGGATTAGAAGCTTCTACTGGGAAGCAAGATCCCCTGAGCCAATCAAGACAAGACACCTGCAGCATCAAAGAGCCTTCCTTCTGGGCTCTACTCCCATTACAAGTGAGGAAATCTGGGCAAAGTTAAAAGGATGGACTATTCGTCCCTAGGGAAAATTGAAAAAGATTACAAAAAGGAAAAAAGCCACATGCTCTAAATGATATACAATTATAGGATCTGAGGTTCCAACAAATATTAAGAGGTCTGAACTGATTGGCTCAGGAAGCAGAGGGGAGACACTCGTCGATGATGGCTACTCAAAGCCAGGAATCCTTTCCAAGGTCCATCCTCTACTATAGGCTTTGGACATCAGCTCTGACTCCCTTCCCTCTCATCATCTCGCCACCCTACATAACATTTGTTCAACAAATTCCAGCAAAGGAAATAAAATCCCCCAGAGGAAAGTAGAAATTCAAGCATCTTTCCAAATGCTGACATGCCCTAAGACTACTTCTTGACCTTGAGCTCTGAACCTCATCTTTACACTAGCATCAATCAGGCATCCTTGGCAACTGGAATAGTAACATATGACCACCTTCATTACATGAAGTTCTCCCTCAACAACCGTGGCCGTAGTAGCTGTATTGGATCAGCCCCCCAGCAGCTCTTCACCTTGGGGTATCTGAAGGGGATATGTGGCTTATGGTAGCCAACAGCCAAGAAGAAAGGACTGCCCGACGTTTTCATCTTCCCCAACAACTGAATGGCTTGCTCTGTGCTCTGTTTGTCAGGCAAGGTGCCCTCAGGCACATCCTCCACATCCACAGGACAAAGCAGGTTGGCATGGAGTTTTCCGTCTTGTCCCTTACATGTCTTCCAAAACAAAATACGTAATATTAGCTTTTGAAATGAAGTAAACAGAAATGAAACATTACACACATTGCATGTAACACTGACATCATTGCCCTTTGCTATTAACCATTCAGACTGAGAAAGCACATCAGAACTGTGTCTTTCACAGGTAGCAGCCACAAGTTAACCCACATTTAATTCCCTGCTACTACTCCTCTGTCTCCAGATCATTAGCAATGAGAGAAAACCTAGACAAACTAATCACAAAACTGTCCCTACAACTGAATAAATAACATTAAAAACTGAAAAGATACATAAAAATTTTAAAATGGGAAAGGAGGGAGCAAGCATTTTGCCTACTCATTGGAGTGTCCATTTCCCAACTGAGTGTCTGGCTCCTTTGTCCAGCTCCTGGATATGGTGCCTGACTCCACCTTCTTGCTAATGGACCCCCTGGAAGACCGTGGGAGTGGCTCAAAGAAGCCATTCCTATCACCCACACAGGGGATCTGGGTTAAGTTCTTGGTTTCTAGCTTTACCTAGAACTCCTTTTCGCTAGCACAACTGTTGATGTTATGATTATTTGGGGAGTTAACCACCAGATGAGGGGAATAGTTCCATTTGTGCTTTCTCCCTCTCGCTCTCTCTTCCCCATCCCTCTCAAATAATAATGACAAAAAGCCTTACAAAAGTAACACATAAAAAAACTAAAATGGACAGGACTAGAAGACATTCCTTCCAGAGGTTATATAAATGGTCAACAGCACATGCAAACATGCTTAACATAATTAGTCATTAGGGAAATTACCCAAACTATGAGATATAACATCACGCCCACAAGAAGGGTTAATTTTTTTTAAAGGACAATAACAAATGCTAGCAAGGATGCAGAGAAATTGGAATTCTCATACACTGCTGGTGGGAATGTAGACCAGTATAATCACCTTAGAAGGATAACCACGCATTTCCTCAGTTAAACATAATATTGGGGCTTAGCAGTTCCAGGTTTGGGTACATACCAAAGCAAATTTTTCAAAAGTTCATAAAAATGCTTGTACATTATTCCTAACAGCTAAAAGTTATCAATAATTCAAACCTCCAACCAGTGATAAGGAATAAAAAGTGATACAATGGAATATTATATAGCCATTAAAGTGAAAAAGATAGAGGCTTCTGGATGGTAGATGTCCAAAAACATCATGCTAAATGAAGAAAGCCAGCTATAAATGATGACGTCACTCCATTGGCATGAAATGTCCAGAATAGGTAAATGCATAAATACATCAAGCAGATCAGCTGTTATAGGTTGTGACTTGAGAGGAAATGGCAAGTAACGGGTACCACAATTTCTTCCTAGGGTACAGTAATAAGTGAAGTTGATGGGCCCAGCGCGGTGGCGCAAGTGGTTAAGGTCCTCGCCTTGCATGCCCGGGATCCCATATGGGCGCCGGTTCTAATCCCGGCAGCCCCGCTTCCTTTCCAGCTCCCTGCCTGTGGCCCGGGAGGGCAGTCGAGGACAGCCCAAAGCTTTGGGACCCTGCACCCGCGTGGGAGACCCAGAAGAGGCTCCTGGCTTCGGATCGGCATAGCATCGGCTGTTGCGCTCACTTGTGGAGTGAATCATCGGATGGAAGATCTTCCTCTCTGTCTCTCCTCTATGTATATCCGCCTTTCCAATAAAAAAAATAATAAAAATAAATCTTTAAAAAAAAAGTAAATGAAGTTGATTTTTGTGATGGCCGTATAACTGTAGATACAGTAAAAACCACTGATTTGTATACTTTAAAGTAGTATTTTTATGGCAGGTGAATCACATTTCAGTACAAAAAAAAGCTTTTAAAAAAATTAAATTCAGACAGATTAAGGTTTGTGACACAGTCCCAATCAACTGGGTAAGATGACCTTCATCCATGGAATTTCCTGATTCATAGCTGCATCACACACAGAATGAAACCTAATACTTCATTATCCAACACTGCACTGGCCACAAGGACAAAGTTCATTTGGACCATAGTTTCTCTACCGCAAAGGGCTTTCTCGACTAATGCTCCACAGCCTTGTCTCTCAGCCCATCTTCAGGAAGGATGGTTAGCACCTGTGTCAAATCACTGTTCACCCTCCACACACGCATGATCTGCAGCAGTCAAGGGGGATCTGCTACAATCAGATCTGTCATTTTGAGAAGTAGTCAGGAGGGGGATAAGGGCAGAAGTACAGCAAGATAGCTTTTGTGCGATTATAATGGGCTCTTCCAATCTCATTCTGCTCTGAATTAGGCCATAAGGCAAAGACCAGAGGCCCCCATTTTCACTGTATCCCGAAATGGAAAGCTGTGAAGAATTTAGACCACCACCTTCCACTTCATCCCAAAATGTCTACCCTTTCCATGTGAAGTCTCCAAAAACCTCAAAGGAACAATTATTTTTCAGTTCTCCATCTATTTTTCTGACATTCTTAAATGTGAGTTTAGACTGATGTATACACTAAAGATTCCTCTGAACCCAAATTAACTGCCCTTGAAGATTGTTTTCTTACACAATGTTACAAACTGCAAATCCCCTCTCAAAAGTCTAAGCAGTTTAACATACTGTATTAGGACCAAGCAAAACACATGGTACATCATTCTCCCACTCCGAGATAAGGTTCCCGTAGCTTTGGTCTCCCTTCTCATTCCTAGGTCTCTGAGCCTCACCCTGGGTACCATGAAGGAGTTACTAAAATGAGTCTGACACACTCCAGTCTAAGTTTCCAAGAACACTAGCTCTACGATGCCTACTCCCACTAGGCAAAATGCTGCAGATTCTAACAGCTATCTCTAATACATTGTCATGACTGAAACCCACAACTTCATGGTATAACTAGCTGCAAAGAACATGCAGTATACACAATAGCTTATTTTCCAGACAAGCAAACTACAGTTCCTTCTCACAACAGGATTACCTTAGTGTTTTCATACTTCTCAGAGGAAGGATGATAAGGTGGAAAAGACCAGCTATAGGGAAAATCATCACTATGATTGGATGATATACCTTGAAGGGAGGAAACAAAGAAAAGCATTAAATAAGACACGAAGGTCTCTCAAAGCACCACCCTCCAAAATTAGAACTTTGTAAAGATCTTGGAAGACAGACTCTCCCCTGCTTGAACCTCTACTTCCTCATCCAAGTTTCTACGACAATCAACTCCGGATTTCTATTTCAGGAGTGAGCATTTGCCTTCCTTTCCCCCACTGCCTAGTGATGTGTATCAGCCCTAAGGAAGACAGGGGTTACACAGCGCATCTCCTTAGAGCCTGTGCTGGAACCTCTTAGCCAACCTAGGCAAGGAATTGAAGGCTCCAAGAGGATAAAGTAATTTTTGCAAGGTCAATTTCATAGCAATCAATGGCAGGGTTGGGAGCCCAGCATTTTGCCCAATAATTAAGATGGCACTTCATTCACAGTGCATTCCAAGCTGCCTGGATTCAAGATCCAGTTCTGCTTCCGCATCCAGCTGCCTGCTGACACACACCCTGAGAGGGAGTAGCTGCCTGCTGATCCACACCCTGAGGGAGCAACTGAGAGCTTAACTATTTGGTTTCCTGTAACCCAAGGGGCAAGTCCAGATTGAGTTCTAGTTTCCTGGTTTCGGCCTGGCTAAACTCCAGGTGTTGTAGGTTTTCAAGAAGTAGTTCTACAGAGAAAATCTCTCTCCCTGTATGTGCTCCCCTGCTCCTTTCAAATAAACAAAATTACAAAAAAAAAATTGTGGCAAACGCAGGACAAGGTGTTACTACCCATCAACAGCTCTCTGCTTCCAGAGAATTCTGTGCCAGGGAGTGTACAGTAGTGAAATCCTCAACTTGGATTAAAGGATGGCACACCTGTATGTATGTTAGATTACTATGCCCTTTAAAAGCGAGCTCAGAAGAATAACATTGAGGGAAAATGTTCTGTTAAAGTTGAGGATTTTCTTAAAAATTTACTTTTATTGGAAAGGTAGATCAGATTTACGGAGACAAAGATTTTCCTTGCACTAGCTTACTCCTTAAATGGCCACAAGGGCCAGAGCTGAGCCAATCCAAAACCAAGAGCCAGGAGCTTCTTCTGGGTCTCCCACACAGGTACAGGGTCCAAACGCTTTGGGCCATCCTGCACTGCTTTCCCAGGCCATATGCAGGGAGCTGGATGGAAAGTGGAGCAGCTGGGACACGAACCAGCACCCACATGGGATCCCAGCACATGCAAGGTGAGGATTTAGCCAATCAGTCATCCTGCTGGGCCAAGAATTTGAGGATTTAAAGGTGAGCACTGTCAGGTTAAACTCGTGCTCTGGATGCCTGCAACCCATATAACAGAGCTAGTTAATTCCCTGCTAAAGCCTCTGGATGCAGGCGCTCTTGGTTCCTACCACCAGCGTGGGAGAACCAGATGGAATTCCTGGCTACAGGTTTTTGTATACCCAGCTCTGGCTGTTGTGGCCATTTGGGGAATGAACCAGTTGATGGATGATCTCTCTGCCCTTCTGCCTTTAAGTTGATAAATCTTTTTTTAAAAAATTCAGGACACAGAATTGTATAAGCCTCATGAGAAAAATAATGACAATCTCACATGAGAAAAATAGTATACCTGAAATAGGAAGGGAAAATGCAGCTATCTTTACAGTGGCAAAACTACGATTAATTTATGTTCTTTAACCTTTACTTTCATGCTTTATTGTATAATCATGTGTTTCATGAAACTTTTTTTAAATGTTTTTTTTTAAGCTTACCTGTTCTACATTCTTATTTTGCCATGCCCATAAAGGAGAGCCAGTTTATCAGGGGTGTTCAAGGCAAGGCCCAGCACCCCTGGCAGCACACGGGCTCAGGCCCACAGCTATCACTCAGCTTGCTGATCCAGTTCTCCCAGAGTGGGCAGCATCCCTCACTGAACCTTGCTCTTCCCTCACTGGGCAACAGGTTCACCACAGCAGCACCGGTAGACGTTCTTTCCCTGCCCCTACCTTTACCTCCAGAGAGCTTGGAAGGCACGGAGGTAGTCCCAGAGCTTGACTCACACCCAATACTGCCACCCCCCCACCCCGAAAGAGTACCCCATCACCCAGGCAGCACCGCCTGCAGGCTCTGAAAGGAGCACATTTCCTACCCCTTTGCACTTTGGTTAAGAATAGGAAGGCAAACTGAGATGCAGTTTTAGAGGAAAGCAGCAATGCCCAAGATGGTGCACGCCCAGACAGCTCCTCCCCTAGGAGGGAATGTCCATACTCACGCACAAAACAAGAAAACCCACAGTTTGGACATTGAGCAGTACCTGGGTGAAAGACTTTTCCAACTGACATGGTCACATAGCCATTCTCTTTGAAGTACTGAGGGATGGTGGAGAAGTTCCCAGCATGCACCCTCCAGTAGGAGTTGAAGTCATAGAGGCGCGTGGTGTCGGGTCTCCTCCCGGTGAGGAAGGACACTCGGCTGGGGGCACACACCGCTTGCTGTTAGGGAGAAGGAGAGGTTAACCTTATCTCGATGAAACCTATCCGCAAGCTCCAAGGTAGCTAGGCAACCTCCCCAGGCCCTCAGGAAAGAGCCTGGCAGCTGAGTCATGCACATCTCAAAGCGAACCAGTGCAATGTGGGCCTCACACAGGTGCCATGGATTGAAGGCTTCCCTTCAAGAAAAAGGCAAGAAATCAGCTCCTCCAAAGCAGCCAGCACCACGGCCTCCTACCTGACAGCGTTGTCCAGGTGAACAAGATGAGGTAGCCTGTGGGTGAAGCCCTGTTAGTGTTTAGCCAGCAGAGCTACTGCAGCTGCCTGGTTTTTGCCCAGTGCTCATGTTGGAAGATCTGTGGGTGTCGTTCTGCAGCACCAGGCAATCCCCCATTTGAGTACAAAAGACAAAAAAAGCTATCCTGAATGTATTGGAAGCAGGGTGCACCCACCCTACCAGAAGAGGAGGGACATACACAACCTTGAAGATACGAGGTTCTCAGCAGACAACAGGATTTTCTGAACCACCATTTTTCACATTATGCTTTCCTCTGACGAAGATTCCAGGCACAATTAGTGCCACCTAACAATAGCTGAAGGTCCCCTGCCCCAACCCAGTACATGGCAAAGCATGTATATGCCAGGCACACACACATTTCCTACACCTACCTGGGCAAATGCATTCTGAAAGAGAAGACTGCGGGATGCCAGCTGGTCGATGTTGGGGGATTTCACTAGTTTATCCCCGTAACAACCCAGGGAGGGGCGCAAGTCATCCACGACGACGAGAAGGACATTCAGAAGATCTGCATGGCATGAAGGGGCTCTGGTAAGGGCACTGACACTGAGCCACCCCCAGCAGGGTCCCGAGAGGTGGGCCTCACAGCAAGGGTGGGAGTGCGGTGCAAAGGAAAAGCTTGAGTCCTGGGTGACAGCATTATACCTGGACTATGGCTCGAAGCCTGGACAATGAAGGGAGGGAATGACGGAGGAAAAGAAATAAGAATTTCGAGAGAAAAGGGAAGGAAGAATGAGCCGACAGAAGAACGACGGGTGGATAAAGGGAGAGAGAAAAGCAAAGAGAAATGGATAAAGGAAGGAAGCAAGCAGGGATGAGGTAATGGAGGGACAAAGGAACGGAAGGAGACAAAACTGGCAGAAGGACGGAAGCGAAGATGGAAGGAGGGAGGGAGGGAAAAGGGAAGGATGACTAATGGGGCGGAAAGCGGAGGAAGGAGGAAGATGGGGTCGGGTAGATGTATGGCTGGAAGAAGGAATAGCGGGAGGAAAATAAGGAAGGGCGTAGGAAAGGAGAGCGAGGAGGATGGGGCGAGGTGGAGTCGGGGAGGGCACCTGTTGCCGAGTTGGTCTGCGCCATAAATTCCAAGGCGGCGCCGACAGAGCCCAGAACCAGGACCAGGACCAACAGGCCCCGATTGAGCGGGGGCGGCATTTCTGCTTCGCCAAAGCCGTTCCAGGGCGGCGGGGGTGACAGACTGCGGCGGGTAGGACCAGGTAGTAGCGGCCAGAGCTGCCACCACAGCCACTGCGTCAGGAACTCGGAAGAACCGAGCAACGGAGCCTCCCCGGGCCCACAGGCCCGGGCGACTGCCCGAGTGCGGGCGCGCTTGCGCCGTCTCTTCCTTCACACCGCCCCTAGAGGCGGGGCCTGAAGGCCTCCTGGTTCCGTGGGCGTGATCCAACCCCCAGTGGGCGGAGCCTAAGCCCAAGGGCAGAGCCCAGCCCTGGTCTCGCAGCTGCCAGGAAGCTCCGCTCAGCTGACCACTTTCCAGCTCTTCCTTCGATGGAGGGCAGCTGCAGCAGTTCCTGGCTAGAAACCCTGTCGTTTCCGTATTTATATATGTTGCACTATTCCTTAGAGAATAAGGCCATGGTTCTCCAAGGAGACCCTTTGAGAACTCTCCATTCTCAATTTAAGGATCTCCCTTTGCTACTCACTCCTGCGATACTTACATACTAAATATATATACCGGGCACTGTTTGTTGGTGGCTCTAGAGTTTTAAGTCCCCATCCTTACAGAGCTTTGCAATGAAAAATCAGCAAGTACAATGTCTGTGGGCATCCATGGTCTGGAGAAAACAAATCAGGGGTGATGTATTTGTGAGTTTATGTAGGGTGGCCCCACAAACAAAGAGACATTTGAACAAACCCTTGCAAGAGGTGAGGGAACAAGCTACCACTGGTGTCTACAAAGAGGTGACTCCAAGCAGAGGGAGCAGCAATTGCAGAAAAAGTACTGAGCGCCCGGTGCGACAGGAGCTACAGACCAGGCGGGAGCAGGAAATGAAGGTGTGAGAGTCCTAACTCCTGTGCTGCAAGTCATTCGCTGTCCACCTTGGACTAAAGCTCAGGAAGGACAGCACAGCTTTTTATCAGACTGTGGGACTTTGAGAACTGAGTCCTCCATCACTGACACACCCCAAACTCCCCAATTAAATAGCCTAGCACAATGCTAGGCAAATCAGAGAACTGTGTTTGCGCATGTGTGTCCACAAATACAATGTTAGTATCGTTGTTGGGTACCTCACATACCCCAAGCAGCATACTGAACTAAAAGCATTAGCTAATTTACTGCTCATGATCACACTGTGCATGACATGTTTCTATCATGCCCACTCCAAGAGGCCACTTCCTTTGATTCATTTTCCTACTACATATCCAGGAAATGGAGGAATAGGACGGCCACCAAGGAGACACCTGCCTCCACAGTGTGTGGCCGTTGTCGATGGCCTGCATCAGCTGCTGCTGCCGCTGTTGCGCTGTTTCCTTTGCCTTCGGTATTGTTGCTGGAGCCTGTCGGGCATCCTGGGCAAGGCCAGGGCGTGCCAAATCCTTCAGACTGAGCCAACTCCAGCCAATCCTCCAAGCTGCCAAGTCTCACAACTGATTCAAGTGCACCTCATCCTACACGTACGCTGTGCTAGTGGTGCTTAGGATCTTGCTCTGTCCCTTTTTAAAATGATGGCCTTAATCATTCAGGAAACTCTGAGCGCAATGCCACTAAAAATTCCAAAGGACATTTGGAAAATTGCTCTCTATCCTGATTCTCTTTCCTTGTCATTTGTAACAGTTTCTCACAGTAATCAGTGCTATTTTTGCACTTCTGAAATAAGGATCTAATTACATTATAACTTATCCCTATCAAAAATCCATCAAGAACAAGGTAATAATCCAACAAGCCCCAGAACTTACCAAAGAAGAGAATGAAACAAAAGTCACACAGTTCCTGCTTCTAAAAACGTGTGACAGTCTTTTGTGGACTTACTTCAAATTGGCAAACATTTCCTGAGCACTAGCCCACTTAGACCCAACAGTGAGCAGCAAGTATGCAATAAGGAGTAAGAACATTAATGATATCCGTTTTCCTCCCAAATGTTCTGTGGTTATGCACGTAGCTCAATCGAGGACAGAGCCCTGGTTGAGGCTGAGTATTCAGGGCAGTCAGAGGGTCTCAAAGTAAAAACACTGATGTGGCTGAAGATGATGAGGCAGAGGAAATGAAAGCCAAAGCTGAAGATGGACTTACTGTCCAATTTAAGGAACACAAGGTAACCTGGCTTGACTGTAAACGCCTACCCAGAAACCACTCCCACTATTAAAATGTCAATGCTTAAATCTTTTCAAATTACTTACAAAAATTTCAACCGACCAGATATGAAACACCCTTCTACATAGCAGCTGCTTCTGCACTGTGCCTTCAGTTCACTGAGCAGCTGCTTTTGCACTGTGCCTTCAGTTCACTGAGCAGCTTTCACAGCAGTGCTAGTGTCACCACAAACTGAAGTGTTGTCATGGACAACATCGTCACGACTTTGATTCCATTTGTAACGTGTCAGGTACTGACATCCCTCTATAGCTCAAGGTCCACAAGAGATTTAATAGGGGTATACAAAGCAAATAATCCCAGTCTTTCTATATAAAATTTTTGTAAAGATTTTCTTTATTTTTTATTGCAAAGTCAGATGTACCGAGAGGAGGAGAGACAGGAAGATATTCTGTCTGATGGTTCACTGCCCAAGTGAGCACAACGGCTGGAGCTGAGCTGATCCGAAGCCAGGAGCCTGGAACCCCCTCTAGGTCTCCACACAGGTGCAGAGTCCCAAGGCTTTGGGCCGTCCTCGACTGCTTTCCCAGGCCACAAGCAGGGAGCTGCATGGGAAGCGGGGCAGCCGGGATTAGAACCAGTGCCCACATGGGATCCTGGCACGTTCAAAGCGAGGACTTTAGCCACTAGGCCATAGCGCCTGGCCCTCTATACAAAATTTAAACAAGCAAATATGAGATACTTTTCTGGTATATTGAAGGATGCTTGTTTCCATTCCAGTTCGAATTAGAAGACCAAGTGCATGTGTTTAATGCTCCTTGTAGGCTGGACTCATCAGGGAGCTGATTCTGAAACATGGAATGAGGCTACGTTAGGAAGCTCTTGTGGATCCGAGACAAGTCCTGAAGGCCTGGGAGGGCAGAAGGCTGTTTCCTCACAGATGTCCCAGCAAGCAAGGGCAGAGGAAAGCGGAGCATTCTTGGAGAGCAGGTCAAAGAAGCACAGTTGTCTGTTCGCTGTATTGCTATGTCTTTCCCTCTTCTTGAGATGACCATGAAAAAACAAAATATACACATATACATAATCTGACAGGAAGAAGTAAAGGAACAAGATTCTCAAGATCATTATTTACCAGGTACATGCAAATCTGAAATGACAAGTGCTGCTTGAGATATAAAGGAACTGGAACCCTCACACATTGCCGGTGGGGACGGAAAATGATCCAGCAGCTGTGGGAAAGGATTTTGCAGTTTATCAAAAAGTCAAATACATAATTACTATGCAACTCAGCAATTTCACTATTAGGTATATACCCAGAAGAATTGAAACAGGCATTCTAAAATCACATGTACAGGTGTTTCATGGTAGCATGATTCACAATAGTCAAAAGGTAAAGCCCATATGTTCATTAATACATGAATGGACAAATTGTGCTTTATCCATATAACAGAATAATATTCAACCATCAAAAGGAATGAAGTACTGAAATATGCCACAATATTGATAAATCTTGAAAGTGGCATGTTAATTGAAAAATGACACCTTCAAAAGTCACATATTAATATCATTACATTTATATAAAATATACAAAATAAATAAATAGAAACAAAATGCAAACTAGTGGCTGCCGGCATGTGAGGGAGTGGGAGGTGGAGAGCTAACTGGGGCGGGGTTCTCTCTGAAGGTGCTAGGTGGAGGTAAGGGTCGCACACCGTTAGGAGTCCACTAAATACCATGAACTATATGCTGTAAAATGATTATTATGTTGTTATGTAAATTTCACTTCAATTAAAAAAAGAAAAAGAAAGGGCTGGCACTGTGACTTTGCAGGTGAAGTTACTGCATCGTGTACATGCAGCAGCAGCACCACTTCTGATCCAACTTCCTGCTAATGCAACTGGGAAATCAATGAGGAAGGCCCAAGTCCTTGGGCTCCTGCAGCCTCTTCGGAGACCCAGAAGAAGCTTTTGACTCTTGGCTAAACCCTGGCAGTTGCATCCACTTTGGAAGTGAAACAGCAGATGGAAGGTTTCTCTCTCTTTGTAGCATTGATTTTCAAATGATAAATACTTTTTTAAAAGAAAAATAATGAAAAGGGAAAAGCATTTCACATACTTAAAAAGAAAAGGTCTTCTCTGGGCCCAGCGCGGTGGCGCAAGTGGTTAAAGGTCCTCGCCTTGCACACCCGGGATCCCATATGGGCGCCGGTTCTAATCCCGGCAGCCCCGCTTCCCTTCCAGCTCCCTGCCTGTGGCCCGGGAAAGCAGTCGAGGACGGCCCAAAGCTTTGGGACCCTGCACCCGCGTGGGAGACCCGGAAGAAGCTCCTGGCTTTGGATCGGCATAGTTTCGACCCGTTGCGCTCACTTGGGGAGTGAATCATCCGACGGAAGATCTTCCTCTCTGTCTCTCCTCTCTGTATATCCGCCTTTCCAATATATCACCACAATACCACTTTACCTTGAAATAAAGGCTACCAGTGAATGAGCCCCATTCCTACACAGAACTGCCCCTCAGTCTCATTCTTAAAGGTAATGAGAAAGTACAAACATTTGAGGATGACCTACAAGATGTCAGAGAAATGTCAAGAAAAATCAGTGATAAGCCTGTCCTAGAGGAAACAAATCATTAATGAGGCAGAAAACAATATTCTAAAAATTAACAACTAAAGCTATCTTTTCTCAATATCATCAAAAAGTTCTTTGATGCTATAAAATGATTAAATTTCCAGGTTGCTAGGAAAGTATTACAAGATAGAACATGAAAAAAATCACCTAAAAATTAAAACTAGAATTACAAAATTAAACATTAAATGAGCTGGAAAATCAACTTGGGAGGATCTTTTTAAAAAGATTTATTTTGGGCCCAGTGCGATGGCACAGTGGTTAAGGTCCTCACCTTGCACGCCCAGGATCCCATATGGGCGCCGGTTCTATCCCGGCGGCCCCACTTCCCATCCAGCTCCCTGCCTGCGGCCTGGAAAAGCAGTCAAGGACGGCCCAAAGCTCCGGCCATTGAGGCCGCCTGGGAAGTGAATCATCGGACAGAAGATTCTCCTCTCTGTATATCTGCCTTTCTAATAAAAATAAATCTTTTTTTTTTTTTTCAGATTTTTGGAGAGAAGGAGAGACAGAAAGATCTTCCATCTGCTGGTTCACTCCCCAAATGGCCACAATGACTGGAGCTGAGCTGATCAGAAGCCAGGAAGCCCAGAATCCTCACTCTAACTTTATATTCCAGAGCAGAAATCTCCATTCTGCTCCCTCCTGGCTGCCTGGCCCTCACATTACTGACTGATGACAGCTGAATGATCCCATGATGTCACAGTCTAAAAAGAGCATGAGCTCTGTAATCCTGGCTCCATGACATGACCCTGGACCATTGCTAAATTTTCGGGGCTATCATCAGAAAATGGGAACCTTACAATTTGTTGGTTTAGGATCTATCCCAGCCTCCAGTAGCCACTCAATAAGCAAGAGTTATGGATATCGAGTTCTGCCTGCCTGGCCACAACTGGCCTGTGAAGTTCTAGAGTGTGTCTTTTCCAGTCCACCCTCTATCCAGACCAGCGGGTACAGCTACAATCACTGCTGGCACTTCTGAGCCCCACAGCACAGCTTTGTGAACGTCAGAGATGCCACTTTAGAGAGCACAGCATTTTCAGTTATGAAGCTGTGGCCTGTAGCATACATCTTGAGGCTATGTGCCATGATGCCTACCAAGCTGCCCTCAAGAAAAGAGACCCCAGGGCCACATGGTGTATTTTGAGGGCCCCTTCCATGGCCACTATGATCCGGACAATTCTGCTTTGCCATTTGCATTACAATTTGCTTTCTACATGAGCAACAATCTAAAGAATCAGCTCCCAGAGGGATACACTAGCAGGCTGGAGGCAGGTGGCATTAGCACTTTTCGGACCATCGTCAATCCAAGGAAGGGCCCAAAATCAGACAGAAAACTCCAACAGCACAGTCTCGTTGCCTTTGCCTATTCTTATGGATCAAAACTATCCAGATTTTTTGGATTACTTAAATCCTCACTGCTGCCGTATGGACTGTACACTGTTGCTATCTCCAGCATACACATATGCAAACTAAAGCTTAGAGAAGTGTGTCAGTGAACCAAGGCCTCACATCCAGCAGGGCAGGAACTTCAACACTGGCCTCTTTCTCATGGTGTCACACTGTGCTGGGTTGCTCACTCCTGAACCAGGAGGGGATCATAGTGTGTTCTCACAAGCACTCAGCACACAAAAGGGCTGAACTGGCAGGTGAGAGCTGCCAGGTCATGGTCAGACAAAACTCACAATTTTGCTCAAAGAACAAGAACTGTTCAAAAGGAAGAGTCCACATTAATCAGTGTCACTACTAGCTAGCCAGCCTTAAGCCAATGAGCCCGGTGTACCACTGCCTGAAGGGTGCTATGGCTGAACAATGCCAGGCCAGGCATTCCACTATCGTCCTTTTAGACAATGAAAAACAGTGGTAAGTTGCTTTGGATCACACACTTAGTGAGTGACAAATGTAAGCCTAAAGCTCAGCTTTGCCTGGTGCGAAGCCTCCTCATGTGCTCTGTGCTGACTGGTGAAGAAGGGAATGACAGCGTGAGGACGACAGGTGCGTGGAACACTTACAGTGCCAGGCCGTCTCTGGCTTTGAGGCCATGTGACCTCAACTACTCACATTGTCTCCTCCATGTTCACTCCAGCTGGTAGCAAGTCCAATGACCTCTACTCACACTCCTCCCAGAGGCCAAAATGGAGACTTGTGGACTAAGGAGTTGATTAGCGCTGAGCAGGAACAGGCTGAGCAGGAACAGGAACTGGGGTTGTGGCTAAAAACACCTAGACTAACTGGACTCATCTGTATCCTACTAAGTGAGAATGGGGGGGAAGAGTATATAAGGAGAGGTGAAGGAGCAATAAACCTGGACTTCGCAGAGACATCCACCATCACTGGTCTCCTGTTGGTGCTTCATCCCCAGACTCTCTCCATGTCCATGTTACTGGCTCTGCTGGTCGGAGCAGGAGACCATGAAAATGAGACTAGGAATAAAGACACACTTAAAGAAGTGGTATTCAGTCATCACCCCATTTTATTAAAAGTTACCCAACAGACAGAGGGTACAGCACAGCAGGGCCATTTAGAACAGCTCTTTCAGCTTCTCTCCTCCATCTGCATCTCTTTCCATGTATGTGAAGAGCATTTGAGAAGCCACTGGGTGAGTGGATTGCACCAAGCGTCCTGTAATCCCAACACCTCAAAATCAAGAGACTCTTCAGCCACACAATGCCCCATAAGTGTGAGAGTGGGCACAGACTTTGTACGACTGTACTGGATGGCAGCACAGGGTGCAGAACGTGCTGACAAGAGCACATAGTCAGATTTCAGTAGTAAAAATGATAGTGTACACACACCTACCACTTCTTCCTATTTGTAGTTCTACTTTTGTCCCAATTCCACAAGGGAAAACTGTTCATGGCACCAAGTAATATTCCACATGCCTGCCCGAAATCAACTGGGTGTGGACCAGTTATCTCGTGTAGATTCCCCATCTTGTTTGGAGGGGCTTCGGCAGCAGACTGCTCTGGGTATTAGCAGCATCAATTTGACTCAAGCTCCCTAGATCAGGATGTCGCACAGCACAAAATCAACCCCGTTGCGGGGCCTGAAGGGCTCTGATCCCAACACCCTGCTTTCTCCTTCTTCCCTCCCCACAGCAGTCCTCCAAACTGACAGACCTGACATCACAGCTCCAAGCATCAGCCTTCAGTCAGGAACAGGAAGCGGGAAGCCCCTGCAGGCCCGAAGAGCCAGGTCACCTTTGGGTTGGTCCCAAGGAAAAACCAGAGTTCAGCAGGGGGGGGCCAAGAGCCCCTGGCAAACAGGGACTGCACAAGGCTGCATCTTGTCAGCCGCTGCCCTCGGGGTCCACACGCTGCTGGCCCAGCAGAGGGACACCAAGGCCTGCCAAGCCACAGGCCACACAGCTCAGCCCTCAGGGCCTGAGGGCTCAGAAGAGGTCCAGGCAGCTGCTTTGCACACACTCCCAGGGAGCCCCTGAGCTGCAGCCCAGACTGCTGCCCTGGGAGCCTTCAGGAGTTGGACCCAATGCACCTTCTGGTCTCTTCTCCCTCCCGCTGCCTCCACAAAGAGCTGTGCTTCAGCCAGGAGCCGTCTCTCAGCTCCCTCCGGGCGGCTGCTCCCCCACTGCTCAGCAAACAAAATCCCTTTGAACAGGACACAGCTTGGAGCCCCTCCTGTGTGAAGCCTTCCCAGAGTGAGCAGTCTGCTGTTCACACTGACCCAAGCGCTCCTGCCTCACTTGAGGCCTCACAGCCCAAAGGCCTGCCCGCAGGTGCTGTGGTACTAGATTTTGAGATCCCAGAGAATCATCCAGTGTGATGTGGCTGCGAACGCATAAAGGTGGTTTACTCAAGCCAACCTGGGTCCCCCAGCCTTCCCCTGCAGCCCAGCAGGGCTGAGGCGGGGAGGGGCAGCTGCAGCTGCGGCTGCACAGGAACAACAGGGCAGAAAAAGAGTGTGTTCACCAGCACAGGGTTCTTGTACACTTCAGGCCAATTCCACGTAATTATACAGTCATGATGGGTCAGTTTCTCTGTTAACTTTTTTAAAAGGAACAAGTTGACAAGCTTGTGTTGGTGGGTTTGAAGCAAGCAACTTTCAGAAAGTACAAACCGAGGGGCTATAGGGCAGCGGGCGACTCACCTAACAAGCACACGGGGTCTCCTTCCTGAGGAGTGCTCTGCCTGCCAGGCATCCTGCCGCGTGTCACGTGGACTGTCAGGCCTGGACTTCACACAGCCCCCAGACAAACCAGTCAGGCACTTGGGGTCTCCAGTGCCCCAGCCCCCAGCAAGCCCGGAGGACCCGAGCAGGGACCGTGTCCCTTCCAGGGGCTCTTGCAGGAGCAGAGTCTGCCGACTTCAGCCCGCTTTGCGCCGTGAAGCCTCCGGGCTCAGATCTGCCCTCTGCCACCCCACCGCGGAGAGCAAGAGATACTCTGTTAGCAAACTCCCTGCAGGGACATCCCCTTCACAGCCTGGGCAGCCGTGCAACACCCCAAAACACGACCTGGGAACCAGCTGCCGGGCTGGACACGGTTCTGCCCCTGGGAGGGAAGCAGCTGGGTCCTTCCCTGTGCTGTTGGGCACACATGCACGCCCCAGGAGCTTGCTTCCGGGTGTCAACTCACCTAGTCAGCCAGTGTGACTTGCATGGCCTACTGCAGCCCAAGCACCAAAAGGACCAGCAGATCTGTGCCCCACCGGGTCCCTCTAGTGGGCAATCCTTGCTCTACACCTCCTTGTCGGGTAAGTGCAGAGTAGCAGGTCAGGCCCAACCTGCTTCGCAAGCCTGCAAGCTTTGCCAGCCAAGCATCCTTCCTGTGCCAACAAGCCTTGGCCTCTGCTGACGGCCTCTCCGGACTGCTTCCTGGAGGACCCGATCGGAGGCAGCTGGCTGCAGAGAGGGCCAGGGCAGCAGGCGGCAAGAAGGGCCCTGGCGTAGGAACATCACACTGCCTCTGCTCCTCCAGCAATGAGCATCCCTCCCAGGGGAGAGGCCTGTGCGCAGCCCCACGCACAGGTGGCAGCGACCTGTGCTGCGGGAACGTGGCCAGTCTGTGGGGAGGAAGTCCTGGGAGATGGAGGAAAGGGCGTCCCCCAGAAGCTAGTGGTGCTGCAGTGTTTCTGTGGGGTGAGACTATGGGGGTGCTCCAGGAGCAGGCTGCAGCCTGACTCACCAAGCGCGGGGAGTCACGCCCACTGACGAACAGAATGTAATGTGCTAGCAGGCCTCCCAGGAGCGGGGCACACCTGATGAGGAGGCGCCAACTCCCGTAGGAACGGCCGAGCAGCCTGGTGACAGCAGTGGGCCCGTGAGGGATCCCGGGGGCCTCCACGGCCAGGCAAGACGAGGACGGAATGGGCTCAGAGGCCGAGCGAAGCAGGCCTGTGGGGCTCAGGGAGCCAAGGGGAGGCAAGATGAGCCCTGGAGCACTCTGCTCCCGACAGCACCCAGTGCATCATCGCGAATGCAGTGGAGAGGGGGCGCTGGCACCATTTGGAAGCTCACTGCGGGCTGGGAGGCCACTCCTCTGCCCTCCCAGAGGGCAGGGCCGACCACAGGACAGGGCCCACCACGTCAAGGCCCACCACAGCACAGCCTGTCACGGGGCTAGGCCCGCTGAGAGCAAGGCCTGCTGGCCTGTGGCCTCCACGTCCCCCATGGCAGCGGCAGCAGAGGTCAGGGGCAGCACCGAGCCCAGCCGAGCACAGAGCCCAGCCCAGCCGGACTGAGCAGCCAGAAGCAGGGGGCTAGGAAGATTACTCGGCTCCCAGCGGGGAGTGATGGGCCTCCCCGGGTGCACGGCCACACTGCTACAGTCCCCACGGACAGGCAGAGAGCAAGGGTGAGAGAGCGAGTCTCCAGCCCTGCTCCAGGGTCTGTCACCGTACCAGCCCCTAGAGCTGGAACCCTTGACCAGAGCGCTGGCTGGGGCCCCGGGGGAGGGGGACGCCGTGCCTTGGGCAAGGAGACTGCGGCACCAGGTCGGTGCCTTCTCACAATAGGCCTTCTCACAGAGCGCGGGAGTGGGCCAGCTCGGGTCTCCTAACCACGGGCCGCCAGCCTGTCCTCCAGCCCCTCAGCTAAGCCGGGTCAGCAGCAGCACCGCCGCGATGCTCACGTGGCCAGGGCACCGCCTCAGAGTCCTTCCTCCAGCGGCATGGCCCCGGCTCGTGGGGCACACACTGCACAAGGCCTGAGCTCTCAGGCTTAGGGGGCAAGGAGGAAAACCCCAGCCCAGTCCACAGCTTGCTCAAGGCTCCGCCCCACCCTGCCTTCGCACAGCTCCACCAGCTGCTCTCCCCAGGGGCTGCGAGCCACCCAGCTTGCGCCAGGCTTCCAGCCGGTTCACTCCACAGCCCGGCCTTCAAGTCCTGCTACTACAGCCGCTCCTCCTGTAGGACCAGCTTCCCTTGCGCCGCTCGTCCCACTCGGGTGCCCTCAGCGTCTCCCCCGCTTCCTGCAGCCGGGCCCTTGCGCCTGCTCACACAGCTCCTGCGCACCCAGCTTCGCCCCAAAATCTTGGCCACAGCTCCGCCTAAGCACCTCTCCACCTCGCCGCTCCCATGGCCACCCTTGTCAGGCCGTTCCGGCTGCCCTCTGCCCCAGGGCCGCTCCTGCTGCTTTCCAACCTCTGCGCAGTGGCTCGGGCGAAACCACCCCTCCACCTCCGCCCCCTTTCTCTCCATCACACCGGCTCCAGCTCAGCTCCTCCGCCAGCACGAAAGCCACAGCCACGGACCAGCCCCTCCTTCCGCACTTTCTTAGAGCCGCTCCCCTCCTCCAGCCACAGCCTCAGGCTGCACTCCTACCCAGGCGGTTGTTATGGGTCCCATCTTAAGCAGCCCCGCCTCCGAAAGTGCTGCCCCAATGCTCCCAAAGGACACGCCCTACTACTGCTCCCCCTACAGGCAGCCAGGGACTCAAGACCAGCCCTGCCTCAAACCCGCCCCCAGGTCCTCACAGCCACGCCCCTTCGCAGGCCCGCCCCCAGGTCCTCACAGGCACGCCCTTTTCAGGCCCTGCCCAAGTCCTCACGACCACACCTTCCTCAGGCCCGCCCCAATCCTCACAACCACGCCCCCTCTCAGGCCCTGCTCCAAGTCCTCACAGCCACGCCCTTCTCAGGCCCTGCCCAACTCCTCACGACCACGCCCTTCTCAGGCCACGCCCAAGTCCTCACGACCACGCCCTTCTCAGGCCCGCCCCAAGTCCACACAGCCACGCCCTTCTCAGGCCCCGCCCCAAGTCCTCAAACCACGCCCCCTCTCAGGCCCTGCTCCAACTCCTACAACCACGCCCTTCTCAGGCCCGCCCCAAGTCCTCACAGCCACGCCCCTTCGCAGGCCCGCCCCAAGTCCTCAGGACCACGCCCTTCTCAGGCCCGCCCCAAGTCCTCAAACCACGCCCCCTCTCAGGCCCTGCTCCAAGTCCTCACAGCCACGCCCTTCTCAGGCCCCGCCCAAGTCCTCACAGCCACGCCCTTTTCAGGCCCTGCTCCAAGTCCTCACGACCACACCCTTCTCAGGCCCGCCCCATGTCCTCACAGCCACGCCCTTCTCAGGCCCCGCCCCAAGTCCTCAAGGCCACGCCCCCTCTCAGGCCCTGCTCCAAGTCCTCACAGCCACGCCCTTTTCAGGCCCTGCTCCAAGTCCTCACAGCCACGCCCTTCTCCTGCCCCGCCCAAGTCCTCACGACCACGCCCTTCTCAGGCCCCGCCCCAAGACCTCACAGCCATGCCCTTCTCAGGCCCCGCCCCAAGTCCTCACGACCACGCCCTTCTCAGACCCGCCCCAAGTCCTACGACCACGCCCTTCTCAGGCCCTGCCCCAAGTCCTCAAGACCACGCCCTGCTCAGGCCCCGCCCCAAGTCCTCACAGCCACGCCCTTCTCAGGCCCGCCAGAAGTCCTCACCCTTCTCCTGCCCCGCCCAAGTCCTCACAGCCACACCCTACTCAGGCCCGCCCCAAGTCTTCACAGCCACGCCCTTCTCAGGCCCGCCCCCAAGTCCTCACAGCCACGCCCTTCTCAGGCCCCGCCCAAGTCCTCACGACCACACCCTTCTCAGGCCCGCCCCATGTCCTCAAAGCCACGCCCTTCTCAGGCCCCGCCCCAAGTCCTCAAGGCCAAGCCCCCCCTCAGGCCCTGCTCCAAGTCCTCACAGCCACGCCCTTCTCCTGCCCCGCCCAAGTCCTCACGACCACGCCCTTCTCAGGCCCGCCCAAGACCTCACAGCCATGCCCTTCTCAGGCCCCGCCCCAAGCCCTCACGACCACGCCCTTCTCAGGCCCCGCCCCAAGTCCTCACAGACACGCCCTTCTCAGGCCCCACCCCAAGTCCTCAAGGCCACGCCCTTCTCAGGCCCGCCCCAAGGCCTCACAGCCACACCTTTCTCAGGCCCGCCCCAAGTCCTCATGACCACGCCCTTCTCAGTCCCCGCCCAAGTCCTCACAGCCACGCCCTTCTCAGGCCCCACCCAAGTCCTCACGACCACGCCCTTCTCAGGTCCCAACCAAGTCCTCACAGGCACACCCTTCTCAGGCCCCGCCCCCAATGCGCCCACAGGACATGGCATACTACTGCTCCCCAGCTTCTATGGCAGCCAGTGGCAACCTACCAGCCCCAGCCCAGTCCCTGTCCTCCTGTCCTCAAAGCCACGCCCCTTCCAGGCCCTGCTCCAAGTCCTCACGACCACACCCTTCTCAGGCCTGCCCCAAGTCCTCAAGGCCACGCCCCTCTCAGGCCCCGCCCCAAGTCCTCACAGCCACGCCCCTCTCAGGCCCGCCCCAAGGCCTCACAGCCACACCCTACTCAGGCCCGCCCCCAAGTCCTCAAAGTCACGCCCATTCCTGGCCCCGCCCCCAATGCTCCCACAGGACACGCCCTACTATTGCTCCCCAGCCTCAAAGGCAGCCATAGGCTCAAGACCAGCCCCGCCTCAGACCCCGCCCTCACGTCCTCAAAGCCACGCCCCTTCCATGCCCCACCCCAAGTCCTCACAGCCACACCCTTCTCAGGCCCCGCCCCCAATGTGCCCACAGGACATGGCATACTACTGCTCCCCAGCCTCTATGGCAGCCACTGGCAACCTACCAGCCCCAGCCCAGTCCCTGCCCTCACAGCCTCAAAGCCACGCCCCTTCCAGGCCCCGCTCCAAGTCCTCACAGCCACGCCACCTCTCAGGCCCCGCCCCAAGTTCTCAAGACCACGCCCCTCTCAGGCCCGCCCCAAGTACTCACAGCCACGCCCTTCTCAGGCCCCGCCCCCAATGCGCCCACAGGACATGGCATACTACTGCTCCCCAGCCTCTATGACAGCCACTGGCAACCTACCAGCCCCAGCCCAGGCCCTGCCCTCACAGCCTCAAAGCCATGCAGCTTCCAGGCCCCGCCCCAAGCCCTCACAGCCACGCCACCTCTCAGGCCCCGCCCCAAGTTCTCAAGACCACGCCCCTCTCAGGCCCTGCCCCAAGTCCTCACGGCCACGCCCTTCTCAGGCCCCGCCCAAGTCCTCACAGCCACACCTTTCTCAGGCCCGCCCCCAAGTCCTCACAACCACGCCCCCTTTCAGGCAGTGCTCCAAGTCCTCACCACCACACCCTTCTCAGGCCTGCCCCAAGTCCTCACAGCCACGCCCCTCTCAGGCCCGCCCCCAAGTCCTCAAAGTCATGCCCCTTCCTGGCCCCGCCCCCAATGCTCCCACAGGACACGCCCTACTATTGCTCCCCAGCCTCTATGGCAGCCATGGGCTCAAGACCAGCCCCGCCTCAGACCCCGCCCTTACGTCCTCAAAGCCACGCCCCTTCCAGGCTCCGCCCCAAGTCCTCACAGCCATGCCCCTTCTCAGGCCCTCACCAAGTCCTCACAGCCACGCCCTTCCAGCCATGTCCCCAATGATACCACAGGACATGTACTACTACTGCTCCCCAGCATCTATGGCAGCCCCGGGCCCAAGACCAACCTCACCCCAGTCCCCGCCCCCAAGAACTCAAACCCACGCCCCTCTCAGGCCCTCACCAAGTCGTCACAGCCACGCCCCTTCCAGGCCCGCCCAAGTCCTCACGACCACGCCCTTCTCCTGTCCCGCCCAAGTCCTCACAGCCACGCCTCCTCTCAGGCCCGCCCCAAGTCCTCACAGCCACACCCTACTCAGGCCCGCCCCCAAGTCCTCAAAGTCACGGCCCTCCCGGGCCCCGCCCCCAATGCTCCCACAGGACACTCCATACTACTGCTCCCCAGCCTCTATGGCAGCCAGGGGCTCAAGACCAGCCCCGCCTCAGACCCCGCCCCAAGTCCTCACAGCCACGCCCCCTCACGGGCCCTGCCTCTGACACCCCCCTGTACGTCCTTTCAGCCCGGCCCCTTTCCCCAGCCTCGCCTAAGACACCACCCAACACGTCGTCTCGGTTCCGCCCCCTTTCCCAGCCTCGCCTCACACCCCGCCCCGCACGTCGCTTCAGCCACGCCCCTCGGCTCCACCTCAGGCCCCGCCTGCACGCACTGTCAGCCCTCAGCAGCCTCAGGCCACGCCCCTCACGTCCTCTCAACAAGCTCTTGCACAGCACGCCAAAGACCCCGCCCCGTACGCCACCGCAGGCCACGCCCACAGGCCCTCTCAGACCCCGCCCCGCGCGTTTTCCCAGCCCCGCCCCTCACAAGACCCGCTTCAGACCCCGCCCTGCACGCGCTCTCAGCCCCGCCCACCACGGCCCCTCTCCTACTGCCCCCACGTCCCCGCGCCGGAAGCTGCTCACAGCCAACCAGGCAGCTCCGCCTCCTCGCCCACAGCCTCTCCCACGGCCGCGCCTGCAGAATGCTGACTAGTCCCCTCTCCCCGCCCCTTCCGCTTCCGGCCCCGTTTCCTTCCCCTCCCCTCGGCGGGCCGCTGGGTTCCAACCCCGGCTCTCTCCCCAGCTGCTCCCCGGAACCCGCCTCGCCATCCCAGAGTCAGTGGAGACGCCTGGTGCCCCATGTGAGCGTGCACCAGTGCGTGACCGTGTCCGTGCGTCGCTGCGTGACTGCATGGTTGTGACTGACCCGTCGAATACGTGCGTAGTGCGTGCATAGGTACGTGGGTGTGGGCACTGCGTGCCTTGTACGTAGGTGCGTGGGTGTGGGCACTGCGTGCCTGGTGTGTGCATAGGTGGAGTGGGCACCATGTGCCTGGGACGTAGGTGGGTGTGGGCATTGCATGCCTGGTACGTAGGTGGGTGTGGGCACTGCGTGCCTGGTACGTAAGGGATGTGGGCACTGCGTGCCTGGTCCGTAGGTGGGTGTGGGCACTGTGTGCCTGGTACGTAAGGGATGTGGGCACTGCGTGCCTGGTACATAGGTGCATCAGTGTGGGCACTGCATGCCTACTGTGTGCATAGGTGGGTGGGCACTGCGTGCCTTTTACGTAGGTGCGTGTGTGGGCACTGCGTGCCTAGTGTGTGCATAGGTCGGTGTGGACACCACGTGCCTGGTATGTAAGGGATGTGGGCATTACATGCCTAGCGCATAGCTATGTGATGTGGGCACTGCGTGCCTTGTACGTAGCTAGCTGGGTGTGGGCACCGCGTCCCTAGTGTGTTCATAGGTGGATGTGGGCACCATGTGCCTAGTAAGTACGTCAGTGGGTGTGTGCACTACATACCTAGTGCATAGGTACGTGATGTGGGCACTGCGTGTCTGGTACGTAGGTCGGTGTAGGCACTGTGTATCTTCTGCATAAATACGTGGGTGTGGGTACCGTATACCTGGTAGGTAGGTACACCCCCTTCCCTGGCTCTGGCCCGTCCCTCGTTGACTGGAAGCCGATTATCCAGGGCCTGGCTGGCAGCCTTGCTGAGAACTGCCCTCGCATATGTCCGCAGGCGTGCCCACTAGTGCTTCCACTCCAGGGACCGTTATAATGGTCAGGGGGCAGTGAGCCCAGACACAGCCAAAGGCAGCCCGGGCACGTCGTGCCAGCGCTTGAGTGTCTGCCTTCTGCAGAACACCCCTCTGGGCTGGGGCGCTCCCGAAGCCATCTTGCCTGTGCCCTCCTGCCAGCCTCTCCCTCCCTGCCAGCCTCCCCCTCCCTGGCAGCTTCAGAGCGTGTCCCTGGGGTGTGGCAAGCGAGTCAACTGCCGCACACGCCCTGGCCTAAGCTTGGCCCACTTGGTGGCCTGTGTGCTGTGGGACCCGTGGCTGCTGGGCCCTGCCTACACTTACACACAGGGGCCTGGGCTCCCCCACCTCTGCCCTTTAGCGCTGTGGGCGACGGGGGTGGGGATGGGAGCAGCTTCCTCCTCTTAGATCGGGCTTGCTCCCTGCTGCCTGGCGCTGTGCGTGGTCCTTGCCTCAGACAGCCTCCCCCAGCCGTGATAGCAGGAGCCGCGTGTGCCCCGCATGCTGGCCGCCCAGCTCTTGTTGGCCTGCGGCCTGTGCTGGGACAAGCCCTTCCCGTGCCATTGGACCCCGGTGCTGTCTTGTGCGCGGAGACCTTCTCCCTCATCCATTATGTTGGTGTAGGGCACCCGAGGCAGGCAGAAGGGTGCCCCCTGCTCAGGCCAAAAGCGGGGAGCCCCCTCCTCAGGCCAAAAGTGGGTGCTGCGTGCAGCGCCAGGCAAGAGGAGACGGAGCACCCCGTTGCCTCTAAGGGTGCCTCGGTTCTCTGTGCCCGCACCACACCTGCACAGGTCACGTGGGATTGTGGTGATGTGCCTGGGAAGCTGAGGGGCTGGGCACACCCACGTCCTTGTTGCATCTCTGAGTACAAGTAGAAATGGCTGGACCACGGTTTCTGCACGCAGGCCCCCTCAGAAGCACCTCCGAGCCCAGGGCCGGGGTGACTGTCACCCAGGAGCAGCAGCACCCTGCTCAGGGCTGACAGGTGTGTGAGAGCTCCCTTGGTGAGTGCAGTGTACCCTGGTGAGGCTTTGTGCGAGGCCGTGGGTGGCGCAGGGCAGCGTCTTAGATGCCCTTGCCCTGAGAGCAGCCTCTGCCCCACGCCCTCAGGGAATGTCAGGGCCCACGCCCTTGCTGGTGGCAGAAAACAGAAAGCAGCTTGGCGAGTCTCTGTGTGTCGGAGGAGCAGTGGCTCGCTCGGCTCTGAGATGAACAGCGGTGCGACAGCACAGAGACAGTGAGGATGGGGGCAGGGGAGGTGTTCCGATCCAGAGTGCTCACGGTGCGGGTCGTGGGAGGAGGGTGCTCTGCCCCGTGACGTGCTCAGGCAGTGTCCCGTAGCCGAGGGTGGGTGTGCAGAGCCGCGCTGGGTCAACAGCAGCACGCTGCTGTGCCACACAGCTCTGGGGGCCCTGAAGTCGGAGAACACGGTGTTCCTGGCAGGGTGCTTGTCTCCGAGCGCCGTGAGGATGTGTCCTGTTCCTGCCTGCTGCCTGCTGCTGCCTGCCTGGGACTCGATGCCGCTCCTTGCCATGAGGAAGCATCTCTGCTCCGCCTTCCTCTTCTCACGCTGCCCTCCCTGGGTATGTGGCTAGCTGTCTCTGCATGTGCTGGTTGCATTGGGTGTTGACCCATGTCCTTCCGACGTGGTGGCCTCTGAGAAGGCCCTGTCCTTCCACGCATTCTCAGTGCTCAGGTTAGCCCTTCCAAGTGGGCATTTTCTGAGTGTACACTGGGGCTTACCATGGCCCACGGAGGCCTTGGGCTGGGGATGGAGTTGGCGTGGATGTGAGGCATGTGGCTGCAGAGCGGTGGGGTGCAGGCGACAGGAATGCAGGAAGCGGCCGGGGAAGCAGACCCCGAAGGATTGCCCAGGGAGAAATGGCAGTCTCTTCTGCTCGGTGCAGGAGGGCCTTCGTGGGTTCTGACAGAGGCGTGGCGGGCCCCAGTTGTCCCCGTTCCAAGGTCATGGACAGGCGAGGCAGAGGGCACCAGCCAAGGCCCTGAGAACGCTGCCCAGGTGATGGAGGCAGGCAGCGGATTGTGACCATGGAGGCTTGTGGAAAGGGGTGAGGTCCAGGGAAAGTTTTGAGGTAGCGCCACGTGCCGTGGGGACTGGAAGGAAAGGGAGGGTAGGTGGCCTGTAGGTGTGGAGCAGCAGCCCCAGGTAGATGGTGACGCCACTTAGAGAGGTGGGAGAAGGTCATCTTGGGGTGGCCCCAGATAGGGTCCCAAGTCTGGGCTGTGACCTGGCCAGGTAAGGCTGGGACTGAGAAGGAGCGGCCTGTGCGTGGGGAGGCAGAGCGGACAGCAGGAAGCCCGCCCGGGAGCCTGGTCAGGAGAGTGGAGCGCCACGTCGGGTCTGCAGAACTGATGGCGGTCGACCGTGGGTGCCTGTTGGGACCTGTTGGTTGGCGAGGAGCAAGAGGAGTTAGCGGGAGCGCATGGCCACCCCGTGCACGGCTGCCTGCTGTGCCACGGCTCAGAGAAGGCCGCCTGGGCTCAGAGAAGCACCTGTCTTGCAAGGAGGAGTGCGCAGGCTTCGTTCTCTGGAAGCAGAGTTTCCTGGCGGGAGTCAGAAGCAGCAATGCAGAGGGCGCACAGGGGCGGCACCTGGGCCTGCAGTGAGCTGCAGAGGCAGGATTTGGGCATCCCGGCTGGGCCCGAGAAGCCAGGGGAAGGGGGGTGGTGGGGCAGCTAGCCCCGCAGGCCTGCCTGCAGGAAAGCGGTGAACCCCCGGTAGCTTCCCTCCTGACCACGCCTGGTCTTCTGAGGGCGGGCCCATTTCCTCAAAGCTCCAGGACACACTGGTAAGCTCTTGTCCTGGCTGAGACAAGGGGGGCCGGGCTCGAGCTGGAGTAGAGGCCCATGGCTCCCGGGTGGGGTGGAGCCCTGGGGAGGGGCTGCTGGCCCAGTGAAGAAGATGGCGATGATGAGAGTCGCCACCTTGGGGGCGTGTCTGATCAGAGGCCAGGTCCTGGCTGGGGGCTCTCAGTGCCTGCTCTGCATCCCCCCAGCCACGTGCAGACTGAGGCTGCCAGCCATCTGGTGCTCGGGCGGAGGTTTGGGCTTCAGGCTTGTGGTTCCCTGTCTCTGAGGACTGTGCTGCTGCCTTTGCTGCACGGTACTGCCTTCCACTCAGGGCGAGCTGATGCCATGCCAAGGGACGCGTGGAAGCAGCAAGGCCCAAGGTGTGGGAGTGTGCAATCAGGGCCCAGGTGGCTGTGCTGTCACTCCTCAGCCCCGAGGGGCCTGAGAGCAGATCCTGCTGTGCAAGGCAAGGGTTGAACTGGGGGATCACAGGCCCGGGGCTGGCTCTAGGAGAGGCACGCTCACTGGGGGCCCCTGGTTCTCTTTCTCACTATTCGTTTTTCAGCTCCACCCGCGGGGCAGGTCCTTGAGGGCTGGTGGGGTCAGGAGGCCCAGCTGGTGGCAGCCATCGGAGATGTGTGCTGAGGTGGGCTCCCAAGGCTTTGTCCTCAGCAGCCCTGGGTGTGTGAGGGGGAGCCGAGCAGAACCAGGCCGACCTTGTGGTGGGGCAGAGGTGCCTGGGAGCTGAGAGCATTGGCGGGGAGTGGGGGGGCAGGAAGAGAAGCAGAACCCAGCATGGCACCTCTGTGGGGAGAGGCGATCACTGCAGTGCCTGCCCCTGTTGGCTGTGCAGCCCCAACCCTCACGCAACCAAGGGGCCTGCCTTCCTCTGCGGTTCCTTTGAGCTTGGTGTCCCCGGTTGTAGCATTCACCACGTGCCATCATTCCTGGACCTTCCCTGTCCTGCCCTGTTCCCCAAGCTCCCCAGAGGCCCCATCTGGTGGAGCTGCGTGAGCCCAGGCTCTTGTTCCATACCTGCGTGGGGCGGGCCCTCCGTGAGTATGTGATGGCCAGTGGAAGGCGGCGAGGCGTGAGGTCAGTGCGGCTTCGTGACCAAGTCTCAGGGGAGACATGGAGGAACGATCAGGCTCCCTGGCCGCGAAAATGGCGGGCTGGCATGTGATTCTGTGTTTCCGCAGGCCCCCGGCCCCAGGGCCCTGGGAGCTGGCGAGAGATGAAGTTTGGCTGCCTCTCCTTCCGACAGCCTTATGCGGGCTTTGTGTTAAACGGAGTCAAGACTCTGGAGACACGGTGGCGCCCTCTGCTTAGCGGCCACCAGAACCATACCATCGCCGTCCACATTGCCCACCGCGACTGGGAAGACGTGGCCTGGTGGGAACTGCTGGTGGAAAGACTCGGGATGACTCCCGCCCAGATCCAGGCCTTGCTTCAGGAAGGAGAGAAGTTCGGCCGGGGAGTGGTAGCTGGTGAGTGAACAGGTACCTGAGCTTGGCAGTGGCTTTCCTGGGAACGAGTGGGTGTGTTTGTGCGGCTTGCTGAAGCAGCATGCCTTGGGACAGGTAGCAAGGGCCTCATTTTCCCATTGGAGTCTGACGGGCTGCCTTAGGTCCGTGACCGCATGTGGCACCTTTGTGTGCCTGTGCACGCAGGGGTGCGTGGGAGCAAGTGCAGTGCAGTCCAGAGCATCTCTGGTGCCCTCCAGGGGCAGGCTTCCTGCCGGGCCTCACGGGCCTGCCCCACCTCCAGGGCCATCAGTCTCCTGGGCGCGTCCCCTGGCCTCTCAGTGCGAGAGGTCTCCTCTCTTGCATCACCTGTCACCTATTACCTGCCACCTGCTTGGGCTTCCTGTTGCCTGTTGGCACCCTATCAGCAGTGGCGCTGGGACCCATGCTTCGCTTTCGCGCCCCCAATGAGGGCCGCCTTTTTTCGGGAGCCTTCTGTCTGCCTCGCCCAGGACTCCCGGAGCCCTTGTGAGAATGTCATGCGTGCTCAGTAACAAGGAGCCTGCTCACTGCGTGCCCCTCGCTGACGTCATCTTGGTCTGCAGCACTCCACACCTCCCACAGCCCCGTGGTTATGCAGGTAGGTCCTGTGCAGGGAAGGCAGCGTCAGTGGTGCGTCTCTCTCTCTCTCTCTGCACAGGGCTCGTTGACATCGGGGAGACTTGGCAGTGCCCCGAGGACTTGGCTCCTCAGGAGCTTGTGGAACTGGAAAGTCAGGCTGTCCTGACCAACCTCCAGCAGAAGTACCTGACAGCCATCTCCAACCCCAGGTGGCTGCTGCGGCCCATCCCTTGGCCAGGAGGGAAGGATGTGTTCCAGGTGGACCTCCCGGAGCACCTCATCCCTCCGGGACACAAGGCGTGATGAGCGTGCAGCCCTCAGGAGAACGTTGCTGACGGGGCAGCTCAGCAGCCTGGTGCGGGTTCCTAGCAGTAAGATCAGGTGAGAGCTGCCACTGCGGAAGACTGCTACGCCAGGTGCAGTTCGTATCCATGGACTGCTTTACTCCCATGCAACAGAGGGGCTGGGCTTATCTGAGCTCACTGACCTTGTGTCAATGGTAAGGAAATGTCTTGGCTCGATGCTGATTGGGGTCCTGCTGATTTCTGCACCGTTCAAATAAACGCGCTGAAGATGACTGTGCAGCGTTTGCAGCTCCTTCGTGTGTGTTTCCCCTCTCTTTGTTCAGCACGTGTCTGAACGGCATCCAGGGCTTGTTGTCGGGTGTCTGGGAGCAGGCACTGAACGTGTGCCTGAGAGTGCCCAGCCATTAGGCTAAGTCAGACACAGAGCAGCTGTCCCCCTGGGGCGCTCTCGCCCTGCTCTGAACGTGATCTGGCATCGGGAAGCTCGTGTGTCACGCGTGTCACATGACCAGCTGCTGGCTGCTCAAGTGAAGGGTCCTAAATACAGATACGCTAGAGGGAGGTTCACGGTCTGTCTTTCTTTTTGAAGATTTACTCATTTTTATTGGAAAGGTAGATTTGCAGAGAGGAGGAGAGACGAGATCTGTTCGCTGGTTCACTCCCCGAGTGGCTGCAGTGGCCGAGCAGAGCTGAGACAGTCTGAACCCAGAAGCCAGGAGCCTCCCCCGGGTCTCCCACGCAGGTGCAGGGTCTCAAGGCTTTGGACCACCCTCAATTGCCTTCCCAGGCCACAGGCAGGGAACTGGATGGGAATTGGAGCTGCCAGGACGTGAACTGGCGCCCAAATGAGATTCCGGCACATGCAAGGAGAGGATTTAGCCACAAGTCTACCACGTTGGGCCCCGAAGTTCACTTTCAATAGTGATGGAGTGGTATTCCTTTTATAGCAAGACTCTTTTCTCCAGTGTCTCCTTAGCAATGTTTCTAAGGGGTTGTTCTCTGTGAGGGCTCTGCCCCCTTCCCTGGGCACTGAATGGACTGGCAGATGGGACGGGGCGTTCCTCTTTGCAGGGCCCCTGGGTGCTGGATAGCGACGCTCGGAGATCTGAAGCTTGCTGGCAACACTGAGGGCCCCGAGCAGAGCATGTCATCGCGAGATCCATGAGTAGTGTGATACCCCCGATGCCAGAAGGCAGGCTCTTCTGTCTCCTGACCAACAGCAAGTCCCAGCGTACTGGATCTCTTTGGGCTTCTCTCAGCACTTCCTAGCAAGATCACTTTGCCAAGTATGTGGAAAGCCTGTTGCTTTAAAAGAGAGAAAGAGAGAGAACGACAGGGACCACAACACCATGTTAGAATTTTCTGCTTCCTCGGGCTCCTGCCAGTGAGTTGGTATACTCTAGTCCGTGGTTTGCAGTGACTTGACGTAAAGGTTCATGTGTTGGCAGTGGGGCTCCCTAGGGTGGCAGTACTAGGCGGTGGTGTCCCTTCTTCCGTCTGCTGGTCCACTCCCCAAATGGCTGTTAACAGCAGGCATACACCAGCCCGAAGCCAGGAGCTTCTTCCAGGTCTCCAACATGGGAGCAGAGGCCTAAGTTGGTAGCCTAACATGCTGTGCCACAGTGCCAGGCCCGATGGTGGACCTTTCATAGGTGAACCTAGGAGGAGGTCCTTAGATGCTGGGCAGGTGTCTCCCCACGCCCACCCTGTCCTCGAAGAGAGCGGTGGGACCCAGGCTCTGGCTTCCTGCTCTGCATCGTGACCTCATACCCCTGCAGGAGTCCCCACCGTGACAGCACAGCAGCTGCCGTCAGCCCTGCCCCCAGCCCGCCAAGGCCCAGAGGCCAGGGTCCCTCGCTCCTGAGCTTCCAGCCTGCAAAACCGAGTACACTAAGCCCCTCTATGAAGTCAGCTTGCGTCGGGTATCTCAGTGTAGGAAGGAGAAAGGATTTCATACCGTGTGAGCAGTTAGCAAGAACACAGACCGGGATTCTCATTCATATTGCTTTTTTGAATCTCGTGAATATTTATATTTTATTAGGACTGCAGACAGGTGGTTGTTGGGAAATGATGTGTATTAATCACTATTAAATTGATCACTATGAAGCACTGCTGTGTGAGTTCACAGAGGTGGCTCGTCCCTGACCCGCTCGCAGATGACACGCCTACCTTCAGTGGAGCCCTCCTGCTCTGGGGGCTCACTGGAAGTCTTGGTGTTGAGGGCAGCTACAAGGGTGGAGTAACAGGTGTTGTACAAAGAAATCATGGACTCGTAATCGGGATAGGTTGCGGGGCCGCGGGGTGCTTCTGCAGCGCCTTGCGTCCCGGTGGGACACAGAGGTGCTTGCATGACATTGGGAGTGGTGTCCTCCCCACTTGGGCCACCTGGCTCCTGAGAGGTGTAGATTCTCAGGGGTCGCACTGTGAGATTACTCATGGACCAGATGCCGGAGAACATGAGTGAATGGCCGGCACTGGGTCTCTGGACACTGGTCACTTCCTCCTGGGCCCTCCTTTCCGCTTCTTCGTCCTCTCTGTTGGGGTGCATGCGGGGGGAGCGCCTGGTAGCTAGCTCCTTCCTCTTCTTCGCACTTGATCCGCACAAGGCTTGCCGGCTGAAGCGCCGCTGGCCCCCCTTTCTTTGGATATTCATGAGAAGGGCAGGTTTGTCTCTCTGGAAATTGACATTGCAGTATATCTGAAACAAAATGGAAGATGTTAGTCCTGCGGGGATAAAATTTGTTTCTGGGAAGTGTTGGGATGCCAGGCAGCACCAGCGCACTGAAGGCAAACAGTTGCTAGGTTAAGGCAGTCGTGCATCTACTGGACATTGGCTGGCCTCTGGGAGTCTGCCCCGCCTGCGGAGCCTCTCCCAGCGCACTGTGAGTTCCCGGCAGAATCGACCTACTTTCACGTTTAGACTTTGAGCTTTCAGTAAATAAGGTCTCACATCTAAAGAAGCAGTGCTAGGGAACTAAACACATACAGTGTTGCGTTGACCTGGAGCTCTACAAGGACGTCTGAGTGACAGGATGTGGGAAAGAGCAATGCTTTCTACCTTACCAGCATGCCCCTGTTCTCTGGACCGTGAGCAGCGTTCCTTGGGCGTACTTTGCTGAAGCCGTAGAGGTTCAGCTGACGAATGAAGGCCTTCAGGCTGTCGGTTTGAAAAATCCTGTCTTCCTCTTGCTGAAGAAGGACTTCCCTCTGGAAAAGGTCATCCTCGATGACCACGGCGTCCCCGTCTTTGTTCCAGTGCACAGACTCAAATGCTGGATCCTCTACCACAATCCACAGCTTCCTGGGGAAGGACAGCCCCCAAGGGATGCTGCTGCCTTCCATGTTGATTGCTAGTTGTTCTTGGGAGCCTGACACCTGCAGGCTGGGAGCGGGAGCCTGGCTCATGGCCTCCTCGCCGACCTGGACCAAAGGCTACCTTGAATCCGCGTTTGGAACAAGTGAAGAATCAGACAGCACCTCGATAAGTGGCCCTTCGTTGGCAGAGGGTGTCAGCTTGTCCTCAGACTCTTCTAGATTGCCACCACTAGCCGTGGAGCTAAGTCAGCATTGGGGACATTGTGCACCCAAAGCTGTTGTCACTCCGCTGGCGAGTCGAAAATGGCTTTGGTCTCAAGTGTGCTGCCCGGAATATTCTGTCCACGAGGTTCTAAAGTGTTTGTGGTCGGCCAAGCAGCCGCTGAAGCCCTCATCTTTGTCTTGTGATGTCACAGGGAGGTGCAGAGCCAGGATGCTGAGGGTGGGTGGAGGAAGGGGATAGGTGGATGGGTGCTTGACTTCCCTCTTTTCTCAAAATGTGCAGACTTACAGTTTCAGTTCCCACAAAAGCCTCCTGTCTGGTGACAGGTACATCCTTTTGCCAGTTCTGGCCCTGGATGAGTGGAGAGACTGTGATCCATCCCCGTGGCGCTTGCACTCTTGAAGATGGCGGAGGCTCTCACTGACCTCTCTGATTTGCTCAGCAGCCGGTGCTCAGTTCACTCTGATTTTGGCATCACCAAGACTGTCTGAGTCAGATGGGCCCCTGGGTGACTGACTGCCCACGGTGGTCCCTGCCAGGCGGGCTGGTCGAGACCTTCTTGACACCTCCCCCCACCACGTTCTGTTTGGTGCTTTCAAGCTACTGATGGATGGATCTGCTCAAGTTGCCAACTCCCTACACCTGCCCTGCTTTCTCTTGGGTATCCTCTACCTCACCAGCTTTCTGTTGGTAACTTGCAAGTACTGATGGATAGACCAGCTCGGATTGGCAAGCTCTCTCCCACTGCCAGTTTCTGCTAGGTCGCCTTCCACCCGCCTCCCGCCAGATTTCTGCTTTGCTGTCTTCCGACTGCTGATGGGCTAGATCTGCTCAGACGGGCCCATATGCAGATACGTGTTTTGTTGCCACTCATGCAAGTTGTCGCAGAGGAAGGCTGCACCCGGCCACATTGGGAACACTCTTGGTGCGCCTCAGAGGCGCTCATAATGTCACTCACAGCTATGTTGTGTGGCTCAGTGACCACATCCTCAGCTGTGCCTGGCGTGTGACAGTAAACTCATCTGGCCCTCAGATGTCTGTTTGCAGATCACAGAAAGATAGCCTTTAGTTCCCGTTTCTTCCCCGTAGATGCTATTCTCACTGCCAGGACATGCCCCTCTTTGAGGCCTGCTCTGCACAGACACTGGGGGCAAGTTCCTGCTTGTTTAGGCATGATGATAGCAATCCATGTAGCAAATGTATTTGTGTTTGGAAATCACACTCTGTGTGTGAGGGGAGGTGTGGAAGAAGGTCATTTTCCACCATAGATGATTCGACACAATGGGTTTTGATGGCAGGTAACATTTAGCGATGGTACGCAGCTGAGTCCTGGGGCTGGCGCACGCTAATCCTCCACCTGTGGTGCTGACCTCTCCTATGGGCACCTGTCTACTGGCTGATCCACTTCTGCTCCAGCTCCCTGCCGATGGCCTGGGAAAGCAGCAGAGGGTGGCTCAAGGCCTTTGCACCTGCACCCCCATGGAGATCTGGAAGAAGCTCCTAGCTGCCAGCTTAGGACCAGCCTAGCTCTGGCCATGGCGGCCATTTGGGGAGTGAACCAACAGATGGTGTTATCTCTCGGTTACTCCTCACCTTCTCGCTCTCAGTAATTCAAGCAAAATAAATAAGTCGTTGAAAACAAAAGACAAAGAAAACCTTGTGCCCAGCTCGGAAGTCTAGTGGCTAAAGCGCTTGCTGTCAGCCTTTCATTCAGTCCCTCAGATGCCTACAGCTCTCAGGGCTGGGCCAGACCAAAGCTAGAAAGCTGAACTGAAGTCTCCTCCACATGTGACAGGGACCCAAGCACTTGAAGCATGACGTGCTGCCTGCCAGGGAACACGTGACCTGCATCCTCTTGGGATGCCCAAAGTATGGTTCACTCTGGTTTCCAGGGGGCCCACGAGTGCCCTTGGGGGACATACATCGTGTGAGTGCCCTGGCATCACACTCCTGCCTCTGGAAACCCTGGAAGGTTTTCAGGTCAGCTGTCATGGGCCAGAGTTGTGTGCTGCCTGGGATCATGCCCCTGGCCAAGTCGGAAGACATTCACACCTCACCTCAGCGAGCTAGCCTAGTGGCTAAAGTCCTAACCTGACATACACCAGGAGCCCATATGAGTGTCAGTTCGTGTCCCGCCCACTTCCCTTCCCATCCAGCTCCCTGCCTGTGTCCTGGGAAAGCAGTCAAGGACAGCCCAAAGCCTTGGGACCCTGTACCCACGTAGGAGACCCGGAAGAAGCTCCTGGCTCATGGCTCCTGGCTTCGCATTGGCTCGCTCCAGCTGTTGCAGCCACGTGGGGAGTGAACCAGCGGACGAAAGATCTTTTTCTCTGCCTGTCTGCCTTTCCAATAAAAATGAATAAACCTTCAAAGGAGAAGGAAGCCACTTGGTTTTCTATGATAGACCTTAATGCCTAGCAAGGTTTGTGGTAACGACTGGAGTCGAGGGCCCATGATAACAAACCCGGGCTGCAGCTTAGCCAGGTCCTGCGGGCCTTTCACACTCCTTAGCCAGGTCCTGCAGGCCTCATTTTGCTGTAAAGACTCCTTGACCAAATGGGGTGCACCCTCGGAAGCACATTTGCACAGCAGGCTCATTGCTGGCCTTAGGCGAATCTGCCGTCAGTTGGACCTTGGCCTGTGTCTGAGGATATGTGTTTGAAAATAGATGCCAGCGTTCTTAGAACTGACAAGGGTGATGTATTGTGTCTCAAGTGTTGGCATTTTTAAAAATTAATTTATTTTTTTAAATGATTTTACTTAGTTGTTTAGGGTACAAAGGGTCAAGGGCTACAGGAAAGTGGGTAAGATATTGTTTCCACACTAATATCATTTTTCCCTGTATCTGGGGCCAGGGGAGAAACAAAGGGAACAGCCCCGCCCAGCCCTCCACCCATCCCAGGTCCCCGATGTGAGGCATGCTCCGAGGGTCCTGCTCAAGCAGTTTTGATAGTTCAACAGGTCTGAATTGCCACCAATCTTGCAGTTCCAATCGCGATGAAACCTATTTAGAATCCACTGGCTGACATAGTCTGTATTATGTCTCAAGTGTTGTACAAACAACATCCCCGATGCTGGGTTTCCTCCTGGGAGTCTGGATTTTGGGTCCCTGCCATGCAGAGCTGCCTACATGACCCGCCACTAGTGACAGTCCTGGGCCCCTCCGTGCCTGGCAGCTGTCCACACGATGTGGGGGAATTGGGCATATCCTGTGTGCTCCTCCCGGACGTGTGTCTCGTTTCCCCGGCCTTCCCCGCATGTGTCTCTCCCCTTGGCTGAGGCTGCACAGTGTCCCTCTGCTGCAGTAAGCCCACCATGAGTGTGGCTGCACTGTGAGTGTGGTGAGTTCTCCTGGGAACTAGCAGCAGTGATTCGGTGCTTTGCAGGTCTCTTACTCCGTCTCGGTGAGGCTGACACACCTGTCGAGGCCATCCGTCTTCCACTGCACGTTGTTGCGTATCAGGATGCTGCTGAGACGGATCCCGATGGGTGAGCTCTGCGAGAGCTTCCTGAGTCCGGGAGACTGCTCTGGGGCAGCCACCTCAACCCTCACCTCTTCCCGTTGAGACGGGTCATGCCAGCCCCCTCCCTGGCCATTTTCTGAAGGAGTCTGTGCTGTCTCTACAGCTCTTCTCTGAACCTCTCACTGTCCTCACATCCACAGTTTGTTTTTCTCAAAAAAGCAAACGGTGGAGGCCTGGGGAAGGAAACTCGAGGTTGGAGTAAGATGAGCATGGGGTGCGCTTGCTGCAGCGTTGTGCCCTCCCCTGTCTTCCTGCTATCTGAGACGACGAGTTCAAACTAACACGTGAGGTGTGGGCAGAAAGTTCTATGATGAAGAGCCAAGAGACAGGAGGGGGCTCACTACAGGCTACAGGCTACAGGGCATGGGGAAAGAAGCTTTTGATCCTCGTCGCCGTGCCCCCAGGCCAGCTCCAGCCCTTACTCTAACCGTGCTTGTAGCAGCAGCCACAGCTACATGGGCGTCTCAAATTCCCAGGGAGGGGAATTTACTCTCTGACAAGAACGCTGGTCCAAAAAGTGCCAGGGCACTGGGAGGGGGGCATGCAAAGAAAGCACCTGTGCAGGTCACGGCCAGGGACCCACGCAAACAGAAAGACTTGCTTGTACGACTGTGGAACACTTGCTGCCACGACGTTAGCACGGCCCCTGCAATGCAGCCTGGGAAGGACTGTGCATCTCAGACCTGGTGGAAGAAGTCTACGGAAACGCAGGACAGCAGGGGAGAGCAAACAGAGGGGCATTTCAGCTCTGGCTCCTGTAGCTCCTGCAAACAGTAATCACCGCCTGACTCGCAGGCAGATAGAAAGAAAATCCCATATTGAAGGCCTGTACTCCTCAAGTCCTCCTGCTCAATATACAGTCTCTGGCCGGTAAGTACAATACGATATGTACCTACAATGGGGTGCTGTGCAGCCTCAAAAGGGGAGGAAATTGTGACACGTGCTGCAACAATTACCAGTGATTAGAACGTTTTGCTAGTATACTCAATCAACCACAAACAGACTGCACAATTCTACTTAAAAAATGAAATGCTTGGGTTGTCGAACGCATAGATGGAAAATAGAGTGATAGAGCTAATTACCTGGGCATTGGGGGAGGAGAGAAGGAAAGGTTGCTGTTGGATTTAGTGGAGGTTTTTAACATTATTTTCTATGATACAGTGTTACAGGCAGAAGGGTTCATCTCTCCCTCTTCCTCTCTCCCCATCTCTCCCTCACAGCATTTGTCCTTGTGTTTTCAGGATAACATAGTCCCCCAGTACACGAGCTTCACTTTCTGATATTTGCATGTCATGGAAATGGTAAGTAGAGGAGAAAGTAGAAAATCTGCTATTGTAACATAAAGGTGTATCTATTAGTTTCACTGAGAGTCCTACTTTTATTCATGAGTGGAGAACACACACTATGTGGTGCCATCCTTCCCCAATCTCCCTTGTACTGTACTCTGTGGACCTGCCGTGTTATGTGAGAGAGAGCATAAGTGCCTAGTGAAGTAAGCCAGTGCCGGAGCAACCTAGTGTTTTGGTTTTTGCAGAGGGAAAGAGCTCCTGATATGAATGGTGGCTATAATTGCGTACAAGTGTGAATGTCCTTAATACCACGAAGCTGCCCTCTTCCTCTCCAAAAAACAAAGCATGCAGAAGATGGAATATTCAAGAAGCAAGGGGCAGTTAGAAAAGTTCTCACTGTGGAGCTTGGCGTTGGTGTCACAGCGTATTATGCCAACGATTGTGATGCTGACATCCCATTGTGGGAGTGCCTGGCTCAAGTCCCAGCTGTTCTGCTTCTACTGAGGCTCCTGCTGGAGTACCTGGGGAGAGGAGCCAAAGATGGCCCAAGGATTTGGACCCCTGCCACCCACAGGAGAGACCAGGATGCAGTTCTCAGCTCCAGACTTCAGCCCCAAATGCTCTATGTAATTGGGAAGTGAGCCAGAGGGTGGAAGACTTGTCTGTGTGTTGCTCTCACACATACACGCACACACACACGTCACTCTCTTTCACATACTTATTCATGTGAAAGGAGAGACAGACAGACAGGGAGGCATCTTCCATCCTCTGCTTTGCTCCCCAATTATCACACCAGCGTGGTCTGGGTCAGGCAGAACCCAGAACCCAGGAATTCCATCCTGGTCTCCCACACAGGTGCTAGGGCCCCTGGTACTCGGGCCATTTCCTGTTGCCTTTGCAGGCACAGTAGCAGGGACCTGGAAGGGAAGTCAATGATTAGAATGCTGACACTCCCATATGGAATGGTAGCTTTGCGAGCAGCAGATTAACCTGCTGCAGCACAACACTGTCCCCCAACACACACACACACACACACACACACACACACTGCAGCACAACACTATCCCCCCAACACACACACACTGCAGCACACTGCAGCACACTATCCCCCCAGCACACACACACTGCAGCACACTATCCCCCCAGCACACACACACACACACTGCAGCATACTATCCCCCCAACACACACACACTGCAGCACACTGCAGCATACTATCCCCCCAACACACAAACACACACACACACTTTTTGCTTTTTTGTCTCATTTTCACGTCTGGAGAGACCAGGCAGCTAGAGGTTTTTGGGAGTTGAATATTCTACTTCTGTCAGATGAGTCCGTGTCTGCTGTACACCCAGCAGGGATCCCACGAGGTCATGTTCACAATGTCCTTCACGTCCCAGCTGGCGGGGACAGAAGTGGAGGAGGCCTGGTAGGTAGATGCGAGGGCAGGGCTCCTTCCTGGATATTAGTGTGTGTGCCAGAGGGCCATAGCTGCAAGCCCCGCATCTAAAGCCCTTCTGTAGCTTTACCCCCGCTCTCCTACAGCCCAGTGTCCTGCTGGGCCCTGGTCTGTACTGCAGAGGAAAAGATGAGCAGACCCAGCTGGGAGAGGCTGAGAGCGCTGCATCCAGAATGAGTCTCTCCATGGCTTCCCCACGGTTCTCAGCCACGCAACCTGAGGCATTCAGTAACTGGTTGAGAGCTGCCCCCTCTCCGGTGCCTGAGGGCCACAGCTCGGGTCAGTACGGGGACAAGGCTATGGAAGCACAGGCGGTTTGGTTTAAATTCCGCTCCCGCGGCTTTAAGGAGATTCCAGCACTTCACTTCCCTGCACCTCGGTTTCCTCATCTGCATGTCAGGCATAAAAGAACACCAGTGCAGAGCTTTGGGGTGACTTGAGACCAGTGTCAGCTGCATGTAAGATGTGTGACCTGAATCCACACATGTGTGGTGTTGTGACACACGTTTGCACTAATGGTCGCAGGATTTCTTTCCCCTCCCGAAACCTGATCTCATGGAAGTTTCCTCTCAGTTCGAAACACTGCAAACCTGGTGGAACGGGCTCACACTCCACTGCCAACCATGCAGCACAGAGTGGGAGAGGGAGCTGCATGGGATCAAAATAACAAAGGAGACAGAGACACAGAAGGTTACACAAGTGGGCAGGCACGGGGAAGCCTCCTTTGGCTTGACAGGAGGACCAAGCCTGCAAGCCCTGCACCAGCTTTGTATTGCACCACGTAGGGCGTCAAGTTACAGAAACTGATGGGACACAAACATGAATGGCCATGCCCTTTGTGCACGTGAAACAGCTAACACTCCATCAGAAAGCAAGAGTGTGAGCCCAGGAGCAAGTCAGTACGATTGTCTCCAGGATTTCCGTGCAGCATCCAGCTCTGTGCCATTTCCAATGCTAGCTCTGTGAGATTTGCACACGTGGAAGGTTGGGGGTGACCTCAACATTGTGAGGAATGTCTCCTATCAGAAGAAGCAGTCATGAACACTACTCCTCCCCTGAGTCTCTGTAACCTGAGGCATGCCTGGTCTTGCCTGGGCACCTGTGTCAATGCCATCGGTCACACCAAAAGCAAGTACTTCACCGTCATTCTGAGGTAGTGCAAGTGGGGTTTGAGACCTTTTCTCCTCGAATTGGAGCTGCAAGAAACGGTTTTTCATGTTGGGGTGTGTCCCAGTGACCAAGCCCCGAAGATGGCTGCCTCCACCATCATTATGAGTGGGGTGAGAGTCCGACCCTGAAAATGACCTCTGACCACTGGGTAGGTATTCACTACTCAGAAGCTCATGTAAATGCCACTGCGAAAATTGTCTTTTCCTCATCATCTGTAACTACCCTCACTACTATCCTCAGAGCCACTTGATTGTGGACACAGCACGCACACCCTCTCGTTGCCAAAGCTAAAGGACGTTGGCAGCTCCCAGGGAGGCACGACCAGGTGTCTGAGATGGTAGTTCAGACTGAGCTCTGGCCGTGTTAGGGTGAGGCTCTCAGAAAGGACAGAGCGTGAGCCTTGGGAGATGAGGGACTCGTGCCGGCAGCAGGCCTGCTCTGCTCTGCGTCACAGGGAGGGCGTGCGACCGACCCTGCAGCCTCCACAGGGGCCAGGCAGCAGAGGAGGACTCGGCAGCAGGCCAGGGTCCAGGGTTGGATGGAGGCATTTGGAAACATAATGGAACGGGCTCTGCACTACTGGAAGGTGCAGTAGTCCCACAGAACTAGCACTCTGCCAACCTCCAAAGTGCGTTTGACTCTCACAGTCACCTTCTAGTGGTCCACTTGGGCATGCTGCCCCATCGCCCAACCCCAGGAGACTGTTTCCTTTCTTCGTCAGAGATATGCTGGGCCATGCTGACAGTACACATGGAAAGTCAGAGTCGGCCATGGCCTGAGGTTCGTGAAGCCCAGACAATTCAAGAACCAGGGCTCCTCTCAGCTCGCTCACGCCCTAGCCACGAGTCCTGAGCTCTTCCCAGGCCCTGCGTGGTGGGTCACATCTGTTCTGGGTGGTCACTCCAAGGAGGGTTTCCCTGTGCCTAAAGCACCGGTCACAGTGCCTGGGGAGTACAGGCACACTTGCATGACGGGCAGGTGGCTGTTCCTGTGTTATCCTGGAGCCCCAGGCCTGGCCCCTCTGAGATGCTGCTGTTGCTCTCCTGTTCTCCAGGAGGTCGCAGAGAAAACTCTGCCGAACGTGCATGGACCCTCAGCCAAACAAAGAATCCTCCTAGAGGACACCTGCAGTTTCCGCACGTGGAGGAGCACGGTGGGACTCAAGCAGCGAGATGTGGAGTCCAGGACCAGCTCCGTCCCACCCTCCCAACTGCTCTCCCACCAACATCACTATTTCATGGGATGATTACCACAATGTGGTTCTGCCTAACATTGGCCAATGATACTGAAGATGAGCTACCCGCCATGTCTAATAGTTAGCACCTGCCTTTGCAGCCTGGCACAGTAGCACTGCCACCGTCCTCTGACCTCACTCTCCGGGAGATCCTCCCTTATCTCTCAGGAGTGCCCTGCACCTGAGGGCCGTTGGTCATTTGATTCTGGCTCTGTGTTCCACTGCACCGGGACAAGCGTCCAAGACACATTCTGCAAGACGCACGCTGCAGACGGATGCTCCTCTGCCGTAGCCGACACGCGGAAACACCTGCACAGAGAAGTATTCGACTCACGGCTTTTCTCAAGTCAAACCCACACTGCCTGAGCCTCTGACCTCCTGCCCCACCCAGCTGCACCGTAGTGAGCTTCCGCAGAAGGGGTGTGGTTGCACAGACCCCACAAAGGGTCCACTCCGCACCCTCATGCTCCCCTGGTGGCCCACCTGCTCGGCCTTCCTTCCCTGGCTCTGTGGGTCTCCCAACATCTCAGCGTCTTCCTCCTACCATGGCCGGCGCTGGACTGTACCCTTGTCTGGGAGGGTGTGTGTGGCTGTCCCACAGCTCCACTCACGGTACAAGGCCTTCTGCAGAGAACTTGTCCAATGCATGTCTCAACTTCAGAACGTTTTCAATACGCGTCTCTAGCCTACTTTATTTGTTTACATGTTATCAGTTGTCTAAGATAACACTTTCTAATTTTGGAGGCAGAAGAAAGGGGAAAAGGGAAATCAGGAGCCAACGACTTCTTCATCTATTTTATTAACTGCATCGCTGTTAACTTGTTCACATTGTCCAAAGAAAGAGCTCTTGCACTGCTGTCATTTGCTCCTCCGACTTCAACATAAGATACACTCCCCAGTTTGTGGCTAACACAACAAAATTCTTCCCACTCAAAGTGCACAGCAGCAATAGATGTGTGACAACTGGGACTCCCCAACCCCCGTGATGTGATGAACATATTTACACCCTGATCGTCAGGAGCCATGTGTTTCAAAATACAAAGATCCGCTTGTTGTACATCAATGAAACAAAACAAGAGAACACAAACGCTACCCAGTGCCTGCACTCCAACCCACCCTGGCCTTGTAGCACTCTGACCGCTGACCAGAGTCCTGAAGGAAGAATGGACCCAGACTTCCAAAGGGTGGGAAAAGTGGCTGGCAGTGCGCCTGGCTCAGGCTGCATCTCCCAGTTGGGCCCTCTGGTTCTCCTCTCTCAAAGCCTCTAGATACAGAGATGCATAGGATTCGGGCTCCACAGAATAGTACCTGGCCAGGTACTGCAGGACTCTCATCTTGGTGGTTTCAGCACGGGTCCTGGGACCCCACAGGAACTCATAGCGAGCAGGCTCACTGCAGGGCACCTGTCGGTACTCAATGTACCTTTCCCGCACCCACTCTTCAGTGAGGAGCCGCCGGGGCTCCCCGTAGATGTAGTGCTCCCTACCATCATATATTTCTAACACACTCAGTGCTTCCCACAGCTCCTCCTCAGAGACACGGTTGCCGTTCGAGAAGATCAGGCCCAGGACCATGATCAGGAAGCTAGTCTTGGGCATGCTCCTGTCATGATCCTGCATCCCATTGTAGGTGAGGCCCAGGGCGGTTTCGAGCACATAGCACTGACGAACGGGGTCGACTTGCTTTACGTGTATGCCCAGGGCCACCTGGATGCACTCAGACACCTTCCTGAACATGAAAGGGAAGTACGCTTCGTACTCTTTGGTCACATGGGACAGCATCTCTGCCTTGGTGATCGGCTCCTTCAACCGATATTTAAGGAGGAGGAGCTGCAGCAACTCAGCCATCTTTAGCTCTAGTGCGTTATGCTGGGCCCTAAGCTCTGCTACACCCAGACAGGCCCCTGCGCCACCCCGGGACTCACTCCCTGCAGTGGCAACTCTGCCAGTGCCAGAGGAGGTGCTTGGACGGCTCGGAGCGTGAATCGGGGGCCCAGCAGCAGACACCTCCCTTTGGGTAGGCAAGGCCGGGGTAGAGGAGGCGGCGGCAGTGGACTCCTGTTCCTGAGACACAGGAAGCCTCACCCACGCCCTGCCAGGTGCCCCTCCTCCAGCCTGCAGTTCTCCCTCCAGCCTGCAGAGCCGACTCTTCTGATGGTGAGGCATCATGGCTATCTTGGGGACAGCTGGCAGACAGGTGAGTGACAGCCGGGCGATGCGACCACAAGCCTGGGGAAGAGAGGGAGGGTGTGATGGCTAAGCTGGATGCCACAGCCTCCCTCGAGGGGAGAGATGAAGGCCCACTTGCATGCCTTCTCTTTGGGTGGCGGGCAATGAGCGCCACACGGGGCTGCTGGGCCGCTGCTGGGACTGTGCCCTGAGCAGAGGAAGGAGGAAGGGAACCACTTGGCTTCCCAAGGGAGCAGCCATGCACACGTGGAGGCCAAGTTTCCCTTATGGACGGCCGGCGGGGAGGGGTGCGACTGCACGCTGTGGGGTCACCTGTGTCCACTTTCAAGGGACACTCACCTTGACTCCTGGCACTGCCTGGCCCTCTTTCTTCTCCGTGACCTGAACACACAGACTCAGACTGAGACCGTCACCACAAATGTGAGCTCCTGCAAAAGAAATTGTGGGACATTCAAGCTACACAGACTGCAAGCAGCCCCACTGGAAGCCCGGGTCTGACCAGAGGATGGGCCAGACACTGCGAGGTCCCCACTGTGCTGGGGTGGACCCATCTGTCCCCTCTCTGCTTGCTCAGGATCCTCACTCCCGACATGGTCTGGACTCCACCCCCTCTGCTGGCCTGGGCAATGTGTCTCCTCTTCCAGAGGACACAAAAGGCCCTGCGAGCCTCACATCCGGCCATCCCTGCCCATGGGCCACAGCAGCACGTGGCCATATCCACAGGCCCAAGCATCCTGGAGGGACCCTCCTGCTCAGTCCCCACCACGCCAAATGGCAGAGCCTGAATCCCCGGGTCTGTTTCCTGAAGCCGCTTGCTTAAACCAGAGCCCTGTCCCCGTGAGCTGCCCCAAGTGCAAGAGCTGCAAGGCAATGCACTCCTTCCCTCTGTCTTCCCAGGGCTGAGATAAGGGGCAGGGTGAACCTAGAACATTCTGTGTTCCAGGGAGCAGTTCCCCTCTGGCATCTCCTTGACACCCAGCAAACCCACACCCTCTCTCTTCTGACCTACGCCTAAGTCCCACCTAGCAAGGCCTGAGAATACCCATGAGCAAGTATGCGGAGTCTCAGCCTGCCTGGAGATTCCTGCGGGCCCCGTTCTCTCTTCCGGGCTGCCTGTACCCTGAACACTTGTTGTTGACCCTGGCACTGGCACACGAGAGAGCATGGGATCTGTGTGTCAGGTCACCAGTTGGTTTCCCTGTGTGCGCCAGATATCCCCCACTCAGAACAAGTTCCTCACTTCCCTGGTTGCACCCATGGGGGTTGAGGTGGTGCCTACGTTGTCACCATGTGTGTGGGGTCCCCAGGGATGCCAACAGAATGCCACCTCTTGGCCTGCAGGTTCCTTAAGTTCCCCCGGGGCCTTATTTCATCTGGAAGACTCCTGGCAGCGCGTGCCCCTCCTCATCCCACTGCAGCTCTCCCTTTTGACCAAGACCTCCACTGCCTTAGGACTCAGCACCTGCTTACTCCCGGGAGAAGCCAGTATGCCACGTAGGGCTACTCTTGAGTCAGTCCCCTAGGGGTAGACAAGACATTCAGACTCAGTGAGGCTCCCCACTTCCTTGGCTGTGGGCATCCTCAGACCTCACCAATATCCGCCAGTGCGCACCTTGGGTCCTGGTAGATCCGGGCACTCCTGCCTCTGCTGGTCCACTCTGCTTTTCTGGGCCACAGCACCTGCCTCCTGGTGCAGATCAAAGACCTGGGAGACCCAGGTGAGTGTGCACCACACCTGGTCAGCCTGCATGAGGTTTCCAAAGAGAAATGAGATTTCATGGGGCCCTGCCCCGCCCTGCCCTGCCCTGCCCTGCCCTGCCCGGGGTTCCTCAAGGTATGCATACATGGTCCTGAGAGACCCAAGGCCCTTTCGCTTCTCTAAGTGCAGACACGTCTTGCAGACCAAGAATACCGTCTCCCTGAGATCCCAAAAGAGGCTGCTTTGGGCAATGTCTCCCCACACTCCAGTCACTTCCTGCAAAGGCCCTCGTAGATCAGGTGCACACATGTGGATGAGAGAAATCCACCAATGTCCCCTTGGCGGTACTGGAAGTTACCCTCTGCTGACCTGAGGGCAGCAACTGCCTTCAGGAGGCCACCTCTCTGAAAACTTGAAACACTATAGTCGCATGGCCTGGTGTCTGTGGGACTGCGAGCAGGGGCAGAGTTGCACCCTGCATTCTAGAACGAGAATGATGGGTCCCTCTGTGTCTGCCCTGGACCCAGGCCTGACGGCAGGGCCAGCTGATGTGGCGCCCTGTTTCTGGAGCCTTCCTTCCCCCTTGTCTGAGAGGAAGGCCCTCCCGTCTCTCTGCCCCGCGGGGGGACTGTGTGTGGTTCCCAGCACCAAGAACAGGGGCAGAATTTCGCCTTCCTTGTAGATCAGAAAGGCCGCGGCCCTCAGTCCACCACGGGGCCTGTTTCTGGCTCCTTCCCTCCCCCTTGTCTGAGAGGACGGCCCTCCCTTCTCTCAGGGCCCCACGGAGGGACCACACAGCTCGGCCCACGTGAGGGACTGTGTGGGGTTCCCAGCACCGAGAGCAGGGGCAGAATTGCCCCTTCCTTCTAGAACAGGAAGGCCGCGGCCCTCAGTCCACCGTGGGCCCTGTTTCTGGCTCCTTCCCTCCCCCTTGTCTGAGAGGAAGGCCCTCCCGTCTCTGCCCCGCGGAGGGACCACACAGCTCGGCCCACGTGAAGCTCCTCCCAGGGCTGACCGCAGGGCACGGTGGCCTCGGGCCCCAGTCTTGGGGTCACGGGGACCCCCTCACTGTGGTGTCTCTCAGGGCCTGTCCCGAACCTCCGGGCACCCTGGTCCTTCCTCCCCGTTTCCCTCCAGGGAGAGCCATGCAGAGTCGCAACATGTACCATGGAGACTCCGGGCCCAGCGCTCCACGCCGGCCCTGCGGGGCACGGCCAGGAGAAGAGCAGTAGACCTGGGTTCTCCGGGGCCCCAGTGAGGGCCTGGGGCTTCCTGGGTTCCCTCCCACCGTGTCTCCGTCGCCTCCTCAGAGCCAACGCTACACGTACCTCAGCCAGTCATCTTGGACCAGGCGGCGGAAGTCGGGGGAGCACTCCCCATCCGGGTCACTGGGGGCGTCAATAACCCGTATGGGGGCGTTGCATTTCTCGGGGCCCCGGGGCTTCATGAGGCGCCTCCCCTTGCTGCCTGGTGCAGGCCGGAGCTCATGTGCTCTGCCGATGTGGGTCGCCTCCCGTCTGACCAAGGCTCTGACCCTAGGCTCCTCCGACGTGCCACTGGCCAGAGGGCAGTGGTGCGGCTCCCCGTGCCGCGTGGGGTCCTTCAGGGCCTGGCCCAATGTGGGTGGGGTACACCATCTGTCCTCGGGTGTTGGGGAGGGAGAGGGCCGGTCCCCTGCAGGCTTCTGGCTTAATTGATCCTGCAAGCCTGATGTCCCTGCCACCCGGAGTCCCTCTTCCAGGGCAAGTGTAGCGCCAACAGTCTGCACGTGGCAGGCCAAGTGCTCCGTGGCACGTGCAGGACTCCTGAGTGTGACCCTTGGATGGAGGGCGTGCCCCCCCCCCATGCCTTCAGCAGCCAAACGCATCACGTACTTGAAAGGCTCCTGGAATATTTGCTTTAAAATATATGCTATTTGCGTGTTTTAATATAAAGAGCATAGAGGGCGTGTGTCTCCACGATCTACTTCTAAGAACCACTGGGCCTGGCTCGATGGCTTAATCGGCTCATCCTCCCTTGCAAGCGCCGGCCTCCCATATGTGTGCCGGTTTTTATCCCGGCAGCTCCACTCCCCAACTAGTTCCCGGCTTGTGGCCTGCAAAAGCTTAGGAGGATGCCCAAAGTCTTGGGGCCCTGCACCCACTGAGAGACCCAGAGGAATCTCCTGACTCCTGGATCCCATGGGCTCGGTTCTAGCCATTGCGTCCATTTGGGGAGTGAACCAGAAAGGAAGATCTTTCTTTCTCTCGTTCTCTACCTTTCCAATACAAATAAATCAATCTCTCTCTCTCTCTTTTTTATAAGGAAGTATTTCTGTGCTTTCCTCCCTCCTTCCTCAATTTCTGTTAATAATTGGTATACCATACTTCCAGTTGATTTTATAATCATACGCTTAAGAGTCCACTGAATATTATATCCATTTAGTTGTGGAAAACATGAACCACATTCGGAGTTTGCAACCAAAGTGCCTGGACAACGCACATTATGAGACAAATGTGCGTATGTTCCTGAGTTGTTTTTAATTAAATTAAACTAATCTTTCATTTTGAATTTTTTGTTTTTATTTGTTGGACAGAGTGGGGGACAGACATGCAGCTTTCATTCATCAGAAATAGATATTATGAACCCAATTCAGAGTTCTGGTAAATGCACATTTTGTAAAATTTTTAATGAAAGCAAACTTATTTTTCATTTTAATTTTTTTGTTTTTCTTTCTTTCAAACAGATACAGTTGCCAGGTGTGTGTCCGTTTGTTTGTGTGTGTGTCTGTGAAAGAGATTGAGAGAGAGAAATCAGTCTTCTCCCTGCTGGTTCACTCCCCAAATGCTAGCAAACCCCTGTCATATGCTAATTTCAAGCCTCTAAGCTGGAGCTCCATGCATCCTCCCCCTTGATGGTAGAGCGACATGTTCTTAAGCTGGTGCCTTTTGGGTTGCTCATTCCTAGGGAGCTGGAATTCTAAGTGGAACAGAGGCTCAAATCTAGGCACTCTGATGTGGGATGCTAGTCTCCCAAGTGTGTTCTTCAACAACCACACTAAATGCGTTCCCACTACTAAATATCCACTTTCCACAAGTTTTCAGCTGCTCTTATATGCATATGTTCTTAAACAATTGTAATCTTACTAGTGATGTTTCAGTCTTACATTCCCTATTCTGTTTCTACTCTACTAGATGTTTGCTGCTCTTTTCCATTTTGCTTTCCATAGAGTGGAATCTGCTCCACTTCTGGTATGGAGCAGTAAATGGCATTCAACTCAAATTGCCCTAATTTGAATGCAGATTTGACGAAGTTTCCATAATGGCCAATTTGTGGTCAATCTTTTTTTATTTGTTTTGTTTTGATTCTTCCATTCCAATAATCTCCACACAGTTGACTAGGGCACAAAGGGCCAACGGCCACAGGAGAGTGGGCAAGACCATTGTCTCCACATGAATATTATTTTTTTTTTCTGTATCTGGGGTAAGGGAAGAGACAAAGGTGCCTCAGGTGAGGCACGTTCTGAGAGCCCTGCTCAAGAAGTTCTGACAGTTCAACAGTTCTGAATTGCTGCCAATCCCGCCACTCCATGCATTTGTTATCTCTTCCGAATGCACTAGCTGACACAGTCTTTTCATGATTGGTGTTCTGAGATCAGCAGTTCAGTTGGAGGGATACCCAAAGAAACTTCGTCTGAGGTGATCCCAGACCTGATTCTTGTGTATGCATGCCAGTACAGGGTCTGGCACCATCCATCATCCCAAACAGCCCATGCACATGCTGCTGTTTGCAATTGTTGGGCCAGTTCCGTTACCAGCCCTGTCTTCCACACGAGCCAGTGGGTGTTGCAGTCAAGCCTGACTCTGTCCACTTCACACTCGGCCGTCATGCCAAGCAGTGGGAACTGCAGCCTAGTCAGGGTGACTGCCAACAACCCCCACCAGGCCCCCCCCCCCCACAGCTCCCATGCCTGCCAGCATGCACCACAGATTTGCCCAGTCTGTCCCACATCCCACCCAGCTCCCACACATGTCACTGGGCATTAAAACCTAGTTCAACCCATCCAACCCCACTATCCAGCCGACACACATGCTAACGGTAGCTGCCCCATCTAGCCACTCCGCCCCAATCCTGGCCTTCATGCCCTCCAGTGGGACTGCTAACCCCAGAGAGAGGTGCCCACTATTTTCCTACTGGGCCATTCCCACTCCCAGACCACACATTCTCCAGGTGGCTCTGAAGTTCAACTTGACAGAATTACTCCGCAGTGCCAGCATCTGCAAACTGATGCTGTGACAAAGCCCAATCAACCCTTGCCCTCTCCAATTCATGCTTGCACCAATAGAACAATCAGCCCAGCCTGACCTTTCCCCGATCCAGCTCACATGAGGCCCACAGGTGCTGAAGCCCTGCCTGGTTTGGTCTGCCCCCAACCCAACATGCTCTCTTATTGGAGTGGTGTTCCAGCAGGAGGGCCCTCCACATTTCCCCCTCTGGCTTTTGCCCTTACCCCCGATTCTCACATGCGCTGGTTGGGTGCTGAGGTCCAGTCTGGTATGGCCTGCCTCACCTCAACTTTTGCCAGTGGGTGCTGTAGCCTGGTCTGGCCTGGTCCATCCCAAATTCCAGCTGCCACTGGTGGGGGTTACAGCTTAGCCCAGTGCAGCAGGCACCCAATCCCAGCCACAATGTGCACTGGAATGTGTTGCGACAGAACCTGGCCTGACCCACATTGTTCTGGTGCTCAGATTCGCCATCAGGTGATGTGAACAGTTCTGGTTCAGCCCGATCCACGCCAAATGTATGCCACGGGGTACCTTTCCCTGGTCTGGTCTGGGCTGCTCCCTGTTGTTGTTCTTGCACTCACCTGCAGGGACTACATCCCGACTGAGGAGCTTCCCAAGCTCCTCCATCAGAGCCCCTCTATTGCCAGATCTTGCGCATACTGGTGGGTCCATGGGCTGGCCCTACTGAGTCTACCTCCTGTCCTGGCAGCAACAGTGGCCTTCCTGACTGGCCTCCAACCCATTCCAGTTCTTACTGTTGGATGTTTCAGCCCAGCTAAGGCTCATCCATACCCAGACACAGCTCACACATGACTCAGTAGGGGCAGAAACCCAGCCTAGTCTGTCCTACATCTACCCTAGTTCTCACAAGCACCAGATGGTGCTGAAGTGCAGCCTGGCTCAGTGCGCCCAGCCCAGTTCACATTTGCGCCAAGGGACACTGCAGCCATATCCAGACCACAATGCAACCCCAACTCTGGCCCCCGCACTCACCAGTGGGAACCCCAACCCAGCAAGTGTGTACTCTCACAGCTCCCCAACTGGGAGCCTGTTCCCAGCCATAGATTATGCACATGCCAGTGGTTGCCCTGACCCAGCTGGCACAGTCCCCCACCTGATTTGACCTTTGCCTTCAATGCTGTGGCCTAGCATTCCCAGCTCACGCAGACCAGTTGGTGTAAGAGCCTAGCTTGGCATAACCTGTGCTCCATCCTGACTACTGTTCTTTCTTGTGAGCTAAGGATTGTTCAGCGCTGCCCAGTCCATCCACCTCCAGTTGCAGCCCTGCCCACCCCACACCCTGTTTTAGGATGCACATTTGGGTGCTACTGCCTTGACCTGCCCAGACTTTTGTCAGTTCCTTTACCCTTAAGTGATGGCTGGTTCCATGGTCATACCTAGCTCAGCCCATCACCACTCCAACTCTTGAGCTACCCGGCGGGACTTGTATTTCCACAGGGTTGGACCCACACATCACCCACAGAATCTACTCCTCTAGATCTGGTTCTCTCACATGCTGGTTAGTGTCTTGACCCTGCCAAGTGTGACCTGTCCCCTGTTCCACCACTCAGTCAGGTACTGGTACCTAGCCCTGCCAGACAGGCTCCCATCCATACCTTTTGTGTTGCTTTGTGTGTGGCAGTCAGTGATGCTCTATGCTAACAGCCCGTCTCAGAATTCCCAAGTGGGCTGGTGAATCAGTCGGGTGCAAATAGATCTTATGGACTCTCCGCTCCAAACAACCAGATCTCAGTCCCCATGCTTGCAAGCAAGTTCTATGACCCTGTCACTGGGGGTCACACAGGATTCCTCCCTCATCTACACTCACACTGGGCTAATCCATAGATTTACCTAGGCAGCAATCACATACCCTAAAAACCCTAGAGCCTGCCTCTGGGCAGCCAGCAGGCAGAGTCTGGTACCAAATAGGCACACTGGCCGCCCAAAGCCTTGGAGTCTCACCATGTGGTGACAGTGCCCATGGGCCAAGTTCTGGGCATTGGGTTCAACCTGGGTACTCTCCGCAAGCAGGTCGCCACCGGTGCGGAGGGCTGCTGTCACCTGAGCTGCCAAGATCAAACTCCGTGGTCAATCTTAAAATAGGTTTTATGAATTGATGAAAAGAATGTGTGTTCTGCAACTATAAGAGTGAACCAGAAAGGGACACCTTTCTATTTCTCTTTCTCTCTGTAAATCTGCCTTCCAACAAAAATAAGTAAAAAAAAAAAATTTTTTTTTTTTTAGATTTATTTTTATTATTTTTTATTGGAAAGGCGGATATACAGAGAGGAGAGACAGAGAGGAAGATCTTCCATCCGATGATTCACTCCCCAAGTGAGCCGCAACGGGTCGATACTATGCCGATCCGAAGCCAGGAGCCTCTTCCGGGTCTCCCACGTGGGTGCAGGGTCCCAAAGCCTTGGGCCGTCCCCGACTGCTTTCCCAGGCCACAGGCAGGGAGCTGGAAGGGAAGCGGGGCTGCCGGGATCAGAACCGGCGCCCATATGGGATCCCGGGCGTGCAAGGCGAGGACTTAACCACTTGCGCCACCGCGCCAGGCCCAAAAAATTTTTTTTTAAGGAACAATTTCTGTGCTTCCCTCCTCCTTCATTCCTTCATTTTGTTTTAATAATTGCAATAACGTGCTTCTAATTTATTTACAATGATAGGCTTACTAATCCACTGAGTACAGCACTCTACAATTAAAATATTGAAAGACCACCATTCCACCACAGTATTCACAACTTTATAACAATAATCATATGGTAAGATGTCGATTTTACACTCACACATTCAAATGAGTGATAGGCAGTCATAGGTATATACAATTTGTATTTCTACTTGTATCTATTGGTAGTTGGAGTCCAGCCATGCAGTTTTTTTCCAGGAGGCCAGAAGTACAGGCTAGTAGGTGACCCAGCAGGTACTTGGGGTCCTGAGACCTGGACTGCCTACCTCTCTTGGGTGGCATTCATGAATGCATGGTGGAAAGCATTCCTACTTGGGGTGTTGGTTGATTGGGTTGACTAGAAAAACTCTGGGCAATAGTGCAGGAAGTATTTGAACAGCAGGGCCTGGATGCATCCTAGCTCAGTGGATGCTGAGCATGCACTGGAGGCAGGCTATGCTCTTGGCTCCGAGGTCCCTGCATTGAACCAGTTCTTTGTCCAGCACATGTGGAACTTGTTTTTGTGGGCAGGTGTAGGGAAGGAGTGCCATGAACCATGGTACAAAGCAGCAAGTGAAATGGGTTTCATGGTGACGTGTGCTGCGGCTTCCAATGGAATCTGCAAAACCCAATCAGGAGCTCTGGAGAGCTGGTGCAGTAGTTTAGAAAGGGAGTAGCCCAGACCAGACCAGGTTACAGTACCCACCAGCATACATTTGGCTCAGGTCTGGGGCTAGCCAGGCTAGGCCAGTTCATATTACCTGTTGGCAAATCCAAGAACCAGAATGGTGTGCGGGTTATAAGGGTCAGGCTGCAACACCAGCCAATTTACATTAGGGCCGGGACTGGAGGCTGGGTGTGCTGGGCCAGCCTGTAGCCCCTACCTGCATGAGCTGGAACTAGGGGTGGGCTGGACCAGGCCAGGCTATAGCATCCACTGACAAATGCCAAGGTGAGGCAGGCCATGCCACAGTGCTCAACCAGCATACATGAGACTTGGGGGAAGGGGAAGGGGCAGGGGTGAACCCAGTAGGGGGGGTGTGTGAGGCTCCCCTGTTGGACCACCACTCCAACTGGTGAGCATGAGAGCTGGGATGGGAGCAGATAAGGCTGGGCAGGGCTACAACACCTATTAGCCTCATGTGAGCTGGATTGGGGGAAAGCCAGGCTGGCTTGACGGTATCTACTGGTGCAGGCATAAGCCACAGTGGGTGTGAGTTGGCTGGGCTTTGCCTCAACATCAGCTGACATGCTGGCATGGGGTGGGGGGCAAATTCTGTCAAGCTAAACTGCAGAACCATCTGGAGAGTGCAAGATCCTGGAGTGGGAATGGCCCATTAGGTAAACAGTGGGCACCTTCCTCTTGGGTTGCCACTCTGATTGGTGAGCATGAGAACCAGGACTAGGAGCGAGCATGGCTAGACAGAGAGTGGTACCCACCAGCACTGGTGTGGACTGGATAGTGGGGCTGGTTGGGATGAACTATGCTTCAATGCCCATTGACATGTATGAGAGCTGAATGGGATGTGGGACAGACTGGACCAGTCTGCTGTACATATTGGCAAGCACGGGAACCAGAGCAGAGGCCAGGTCTGGTGGGGGTTATTGGGGGTCACTCCAGTTAGGCTGCAGCTCCCACTGGTTTATGTGAAGGCCAAGTGTGCCATGGCCAGGATCAGGATGGGCTGCAACACCCACTGGTTTGCATACAAGACAGGGCTGGAGATAGAACTGACCCAGTAATTGCAACCACCAGTGTGTGCATAGGCTAATTTGGGCAATGGACTGTGCCAGACCATGTATTGGCAAGCACACACAAGAATCAGGTCTGAAATCACCTCAGATGGGGTTTGTTTGGGAATCCCTCCAGCTGAACCACTGGACTCAGAACGTCAACCATGGAGAGAATTGCAGGTTCCATGGTCTGATCATGGAGTGCATGTCAGCACTGGGCCTCCTCAGAGGCTCAGACAGAACAGTGGACAGCATATCCATTTGCACATGGAGGACATGGCAGTACATTGGAACATGCAGAGGACAGCTGGTACCATAACAGAATACAGAGGACAGAACAAATTGATCAACTACCCCAGCCAAGCGTTGGCAGTATCTGGGCAAATAAGGTGGACTATGTCAGCCAGTGGATTCTGGAGAGATTTCATTGTGCTTGGAGTGGCAAGATCAGCAGCAATACAGAACTGTTGAACTATTGAAACTGCTTGAGCAGGACCCTCGGAGCATGCCCCACACTGGGGACTCTGGGATGGGTGGGAGGGTGGGTGTGGTTTCTCCCTTTGTTTCTCCCCTTCCTCCAGATACAGGAAGGAAAAAAGAGAATGTGGAAACAATTATCTCACCCACTTTCCTCTAGCCCTTGACCCTTCACACCCTAATCAACTATGTAAAGATCATCGAAAATAAAATTTAAAAAATAATTTTAAAAGAAAAAAATTGTTCTTAGAGAGCCACATGGAGAAGACCACTTTGAGATCTGACATGAGGACACCTGGGCAGAGTTGTGGTCAGTGTTGCCAGAACAAGTGTCTAAGACAGAACAGAGGTGTGTGGTAGCTCAGAGTCCTGAAAGAGAGCATGAGAGGCAGGTTCTATCCAACCAGGTATAGAGGGTCTGTTGAGCCAGGGAGCAGGTGTGGCACAATGCACTGATCCATAGGCTGCTTGGAGCAAGGTCAGTTTCACTAGGCCGTGAGCTTGCTAGCCAGACCCAAGTTTCTACCCTGGTTAATTAGCTGACATGTGCCTTGAGAAAGGCTGCTGGGAAGGTGTCCCTTCCTGAAACAGCCAAGTGCGCTGGCTTGCTGCTGCTGCAGCATTATTACAATGGGCAGGAAAATGCCTTTTATTTCCATGGGTACACAGCAAAGCAGACACCTCTCTGGTGATCCTAGTGCTCTTGTTACAGGGTGGACCCTGGTTTCCTGAGGGGCCCATTACTACAGGCATAGGCTTCTGTACTGAGGGCTCATCTCTGTGGGAGGCCACAAGAAGGGCTGCTTTGGGAAGTAAGGGAACATTGGGAAGGTTTTCAGAAAGTAGTGTTACATGGTTTTATCTTGACTTGGTGATGAGAGCCTGTGGTGTTTCATATCTGCTTCACATTCTTTTACCTTCTGAGAAGCAGCATGGGTGGGGGCTATCAGGAGAAGCAAATTGACCAGATAATGAGGAGTATGGCTACAGAACATTCTGTTCATTGAAATATTCTGCTTATATTTCAATTATATTTGCTTTGAGATTCTTTGTAATAAAATGTTTCTTTTAAAATATAATGCCTGTTAAGTATGAAAACAAAACTCACCTATAGGAAATTGCCATGTTTTAAACAATGAGCACATGGGGGCTGGAATTGTGGTCTAGTGGTAAAGTGCCATCTATGACATCAGTACCCCATATGGATGTTGGTTGGATGCTAGCCTTCACCACCACTGAGCCAGCTCTCTACTAACAATCTGAGAAAGCAGTGGAAGAAGGCCCAAGTATTTTAGCTTCTGCACCCATGTGGGAGACAACATGGTTCCTGAACTCAGTCTAGCCCATTGGTGGCTGTTGTAGCTACCTTGAGAGTGAAACTTTCTCTCTATCCCCCACCTTTCTCTGTAAGTCTTTCAAATAAATAAATAAGTCTTTTATTTTTCCAAAGAAAAAAGAAGAAATGACTATACAAGTAATATGTTCCAAGGAAAGTGTATGCTCTTTAATCACATCCTACAAAATGAAACCATTCTAATTCATTTTTAAAAGACTTATTTATTTTTCTTGGAAAGTTAGATTTTACAGAGAGAAAAGGACAGAAAGGAAAATCTTTCACCTGCTGGTTCACTCCCCAAGTGGATGTAAATGGCCAGAGCTGAGCCAATCTGAAGCCAGGAGCCAGGAGCTTCTTTCAGGTCTTCCATGCAGGTACAGGGTCCCAAAGCTTTGGGGCATTCTCAACTGCTTTCTCAGGCCATGGCAGAGAGCTGGATGGGAAGTGGAGCAGCTGGAACATGGAACCAGTGCCCAAACGGGATCCTGGCACTTACAAAGTGAAGATTGAGCCACTAGGCCATTGTGCCAGGCCTGAAACTGCTGACAGCACACTCAATAGTCTCAGGATATAGTATTTGGTAGGCTGGTGCTACAAGTCTGTCAGAAAAAACTCATTTCTATCTTAAGAAAACTCTCCAAAAACCTATCAAATTTAAGCAATGTTTCAATTAATTTTCCAGGCTAGCTGTCTTCACTTAGATACCAGGGGAATATTCTACCAGTGAATGAACATTTTGAGCCAAAAACACACAGAGGCAAGTATCTTTTAAAATATTTTATTTCATTTTTATATGAAGAGCCAGGAGATGGAGGGATACTGCTGCCAAATCTCCACATCATAATGAGTACTCAGCAACCTAAGCCATTACCCATTGCCTTCATGGGTCTGCATTTGCATGAAGTTGGTACCAGGAGTCAGATGAAACAAATCAAAGTATAAAAATAAATGCCCTAAAAAAAGGGGGGGGGCCTGGTGCGATGGCGCAGTGGTTAAGGTCCTTGCCTTGCACGCCTGGGATAACATATGGGCGCCGGTACTAATCCCAGCAGCCCCGCTTCCCATCCAGCTCCCTGCTTGTAGCTTGGGAAAGCAGTCGAGGATGGCCCAAAGCTTTGGGACCCTGCACCCGTGTGGGAGACCCTGAAGAGTTTCCCGGCTCCTGGCTTTGGATTGGCTCAGCTCCAGCCATTGCAGCCGCCTGGGGAGTGAATCATTGGATGGAAGATCTTCCTCTCTGTCTCTCCTCTCTGTATATCCGCCTTTCCAATAAAAATAAAATAAATCTTTAAAAAATAATAATAGGGCCCGGCGCGGTGGCGCAAGTGGTTAAAGGTCCTCGCCTTGCACGCCCGGGATCCCATATGGGCGCCGGTTCTATCCCGGCAGCCCTGCTTCCCTTCCAGCTCCCTGCCTGTGGCCCGGGAAAGCAGTCGAGGACGGCCCAAAGCTTTGGGACCCTGCACCCGCGTGGGAGACCCGGAAGAGGCTCCTGGCTTCGGATTGGCATAGTATCGGCCCGTTGCGCTCACTTGGGGAGTGAATCATTGGACGGAAAATCTTCCTCTCTGTCTCTCCTCTCTGTATATCCGCCTTTCCAATAAAAAAATAATAAAAATAAATCTTTAAAAAAAATAATAAATAATAATAATAAATGCCCTCTGCCCAGTGTTAGTAATGAGCTTGTTACACTGGTTTGAGCAAGACAAACATTTTCAATATATATTAGTGTAGGTTAAACATTTGACAACTGCCTTGGAATAAATACATACCTGTTTATTCTTGGAAACTGTTGTAACACTGGGGTCTGCTGAGTTGCTTTCCCTTGTGGATTTTTTTTTAAATCCCCTAAGCTGTATAAAAGTTGTCCTGCATCTTATTTTACTAGATAAAGTTAAAACACAGTATTGTAGAAAGCTAATATAAAGCTATCCTATGCTTCTAATTAGAATAAAAATGAAAAAAATATACAAGTAAATTCTATTGACAAAAAAGATGGCTCAAAATGGGTGGTCTATAAAAAGGAGCTGTTATTACTGCACACTTAAGGTACATTTTCTCTAACTTTTTAATATTTTTGAAACAATACATATCCTATGATTAATATGTACATGAACTGATGAATATTTTTTTTTCCTTGAAAATATGTTACTAAATGGATGGTCATTTCACATCTTAGAATTGAGCAAACATGGTATAAGATGTTCTGTGACAAGACAAAAAAAAAAAAAACTCAGTGAGTCAATGACCTCAAAAACCAGATAAGATAATGGAAATTGGGTGCTCACAGATAATGCCTGTAGCCTTTAGAAATTTCGGAAGTAAAGATCTCTGCTCCAGCAGACATGAAGTATCCAGTTTGAGGCAGGGAGAAAAAATTGCTTATATGTGGGACCCTTGCAAATGTCCAGCAGTGACATTTACTGCAGGGGCAAATACTCCCTGAGCATGGACTGTTAATTAGCTTGCAAGGACACAGGGAGGTGGCTGGCAGCATCAAGATATCCTAAGCTGAGCCTTCCATGCAACCTTGAGAAAGCCCGTGCATGAGTGAACAAGGGCCACAGTGAGGCAGAGAAGGCTGGTTGAACGGGATAAAGGGGAAAACATGATTTTAGGAAACTGAAAGATCCAAAATTTTTATAAAAAGGAGACTGTGACAAAGACAATCCAGCTGCATTTAAAATAAGCACTGGGGCTGGTGCTTTAGTGCAACAAGTTACTCAGGCCACTTTCTACACCAGCACTCCAAGAGTACAGGTTCAAGTTCTAGCTACTCCACTCCAATCCAGTTCCCTGCTAACGTGTCTGGAAAAGCACCAGACTAAGCGGGTGGTCCAAGAACTGTGCCTCTGCCATTCATGAGGGAGCCTTGGATGAAATCTCATGTTCCTGGTTTCAACATGGACCAGCCCTAGTCTTGGAGTTTGTGGCCACCTGGGGGTGAATCACCAAATGGAAGATATTCTCTCCACACCCCCACCCCACTTCTCTCTTTACGTTTTAGATAAATAAGCCTCTTTTAAAAGTGTGTTTGTGTGCAGCTGAGCCCTGACTTAATCCAGAAGTAAGCCCATGGAAAATAATTTTACAGGGAGATCTCAGAGACCAAATCAAAGGACCTATCTAAAAGGAGCATGCCTTGGAGCTCCCATGGAAAGTTTCCTCAAGGTTGGATGGGAGCTACTCAATCCCATGTTTGGAATCTGGAGTTCAGTCAATTTATCCTCATCACATAGCTATTTTAAGACAATGTGAACCAGTCTGGATGAAAAACTGGCCTGAAAATAAAGTAAATCTAAGAGTAGCTGTAGTTAATATTTTTTCTCTTTTTTATTTAGATATATTTTTATTTGAAAGGCAGATTTTATAGAGAGAAGGAAAGAAAGAAAAACAGATCTTCTATCTGCTGGCTTATTCTCAAATGACCACAATGGCCAGAGCTGAGCTGACCTGAAGCCAGGAGTTTCTCCGTGGTCTCCCATGTAGGTGCAGAGTCCCAAGGTTTTGAGCCAGCCTCTGCTTTCCCAAGACAAACGCAGGGAGCTGAAAGTGGAACATCTGGAGCACAAACCGACACCCATATGGGATCCTGGCATTTGCAAGGTGAGGATTCAGCCAGTTGAGCCAGCATGCTAGGCCCTGTGTTCAGAAATTCAGCTGACTCATGTGCCTTTAACATGTTTCCTTTGGCTTAAATCTTACTTCCTCTCTTCCTTTGAGATTCAGTGAAAAATCATATAACCATATTGTGTACAATCTTGCATTTTTATTTATTTATTCATTTTTCCATGTTACATGTTTTAAAGATTATTTTACTTGTGTTATAGACAGATAAAGGGAGGGAGAAGGAGAGAGAGAGAGAGAGATTTCCATCCACTGGTTCACTCCCCATATGATTGCTAAGGTCAGAGCTGGGCTGATCTGAAGCTTGAAGCAGGAGCTCAAGTACTTGATCCATCTTTTGTTGCTTTTTCAGGCTGGTAGCAGGGAGCTGGATTGGAAATTGAGTAGCCAGAACTTGAACTGCTTTTCCATATGGGATGCTGGCACTGTAGGTGGAAGATTAGCTGGTTACACCATTGTGCTGGCACCCAATGTTTCATTTTGATTATTCTTATCTATATGTTCTCAGTGCTTCCTATAGTGTCTGGCACAAAGCAAATGACTCAGACATCATGTATTTTATGAAGGCCACTGAAGTACCGAAGGTTACAGGCTCTGCCTGGTACAAAGGTAGATTAGAAGGTGAAAGACTAAAGAAGACATCTCATTTGTTAGGACAAGGATCCCAGAAGATTATGACAAAATTCTGTGAACGCATACAAAGAGAAAACAGCAATAAGTGGACACTCAGGAATAAGAGCAGAATGATGACGAGAATAAAACAGTAGTTTGTTGGTGAGCTCTGGGCAGGTATATTCCTTCTTGTCTGCTCTACATTCTTGGCCACATACATTTGACCTAGGCTTTGCAGGCTTAGCTCAGAAGTCCCAGGATCCTCTCTTGCACCTGGTGGCAGCAGAAGCACACAGGGAGTGAGCAGGGACACAGTGGGAACTCTACAGATCCAGGCACAGCCTCCTAGGTCTGTTTTCAAAGAGCAAATGGCCCCTGCCCCTCACAGAGGGAAGCTAGCTTCCTAAGTGAGGATGTCTCACTTCCTCCCTGTCACATGAAAGTACTAGGCAGGAAGATGAAGTAGGAATAAGTTACCTGGGAGATATTGCTAATAATTTCTTCCAGTCCTTCATTGTTACACTTCCATCCTGTCAATCCAGTATGCCTACTTTCCCATGAGGCACTTGTGTCTCATCTGGAATCAGAAAGGAGTGGATTATGGTCACGTGGAAGTTAAGTTGTAAGTAGAGGTCTTATGGAACTCCCCAAAAGTCTTACACATACTAAATCCTTTCAACATTCCACCTCATTTATTTTTTCTTTTTAAATCTTTATTATTATTATTATTATTATTTTATGATACAGTTCCATAGGCTTCTGGGATTTCCCTTATCCCCTCCATCCCCCCCCACACCAAGTTCCCCTATATCATTAATAACATAGAGTTCTTCATTCTTCATACACAGTCATATGTCCATCATTGCACGAATGGACAATGGCAGAGAGTCCAGCATCCTATTATCAAGATATAGTAAACAGTTTCAATGATGTAAGTCCATCTTTGTCTGGAAGTGGAGATGCATACTGCATTGTATCCTCACATCTGGATATGTTAGTCTCCATTTCATACTTACTGAACATCCCCTTTAATGAAAAGTCACAATACAAAATAAACAACAGGAAGAAAAAAGAAATTAACAATGTAATGAAGTTTTTTTGGTTGTTGTTAAAGATTTGTTTATTTTATTGGAAAGTCAGATATACAGAGAGGAGGAGAGACAGAGAGGAAGATCTTCCATCCGATGATTCACTTCCCCAAGTGACCGCAATGGCCGGTGCTAAGCCAGGATCCCGGAACTTCTTCCGGGTCTCCCAACCCAGTGCAGGGTTCCAAGGCTTTGGGCTGTCCTCCACTGCTTTCCCAGGCCACAAGCAGGGAGCTGGATGGGAAGTGGAGCTGCCAGGGTTAGAACTGGCGTCCATATGGGATCCCGGCATGTTAAGGCGAGGACTTTAGCCGCTAGGCCACGCCGCTGGGCCCCAATGTAATGAAGTTAAATAACATGCTACTGAATGACTAATGTGTCAATGAAGAAATGAAAAAAAAATCAAGAACCTTCTTGAAGAAAATTATGCTACTGCATGATCTATGAGTCATTGAAGAATTTAATCAGAAGAAAGTGGTTTGAAGAGATGAAACCAACAGAAACAAAAACATCAAAGTCCATGAGAAATAGTTTCCGCTGATTTTTTTTTGGTGAAATGTCTCTTCTAGGCAACAAATACATGGGTTTTGCTTTTTAATCCAGTCTATACTAATTTATGACATTTGATTGAGCTCAAGCCATTTACATTCAGGGTTAATATGTATGGGTAGTAATTTGGTCCTGTCATTTTAGGAATGGGTTGTTCATTGATTTAGTCTTCTGTTGTCATTTTACTGGGATGTTCTTCACATTTGCCTTTGGTTTTGGTAGGTGCTATTCCTCTTCTCTGTCAAGAGAACATCTTGAATTATCATTTGTAGGGCAGGTTTGGAAGAGGCAAATTCTTTTAACTTTTCTTCACTGTGGAAGAATTTTATTTCATTTTCAAAGACAAAAGAAAGCTTTGCTGGATATGTTATCGTAGGACGAAAATTTTTTCTTTTAGAATCTGGAATATGTTATTCCATTCTCTTCTTGCCAGTAGAGTTTCCTGTGAGAGATCTTCTTTGAGTTTAACTGGCATTCCTTTATATGTCAATTACTTTTTTTTACGTGCACATTTAAGGATCTTTTCCTTATGTTCAATTGACAAGAGAGCTTGATGATCATGTGTCATGGTGAAGATCGCTTTTGATCAAGCCTATTGGGAGTTCTGTGCCCCTCCTGGATCTTGTTTCCCAATTCTTTCTCTAGATTAGGAAAATTTTCCCTTATTATTTCATTAAATATATTTGTAAACCCAGCTTCTCTTTCTGCACCTTCTGGGACTCCCATAACTCTGATACTTGGCCTCTTAATAGTGTCTTTCAATTCTTCAATATTTTTTTTGGCCTGATCCAGCTCTGCTTCCAGCTTTTTGTTTGCTTCCCCCTGGCGACAGGAAATAACTTCCAATTCTGAGATTCTTCTGCTTGCTTCATTCCATTTTGGAGACTTCCCATTGTACTTTTAATTTGCACTACTGTGCTCTTAATTTCTGATATATAAACCTTGATTTGCTTTATTGCTGCTATTTCTTGTGTAACATATTCCTTAAATTCTCTGAACACATGTATGTGCTTATCATTGTTGATCAGAGGTGTTAAAATGAGTTTTCTGAATTCTGTATCCTCCATTTTCTTGATGTCTTCCTCAGTGAACTCTGAGGTTGGTATAGGCTTTTGCTCCTTTGCAGGGGAGCCTTCAGTAATATTCATTGTGCCTTTGTCTCTTGCTTTTGATCATTGTACTTCTGGTTAGCAGAGTCTTCTCCTTGGGGCAGGCTTCTAAGCTGTGTCACCCACAGGTCTACAATGCGATTTTACTTATTACAGTTGGTACACAGCTCTTTGCTTGCAGCCAATTGTACCACAACCTCCAGCAAGTTCCAGGTCTGGGTTCTCATGTTAGATTTCCACCATGGTCTCTGTAGCCCCAGCTCCTGGCTCACCACTCTCCACCTCCTGTGATATCATGCTGAGGTTGCACTGTTGTCTCTGCAACCTTTCTCCCTCTTCCGGTTGGAGCAGGTCCCAGGATTAGAGAGACAACAGGTGTCCTACATAGCTAGGTTATTGGTGGTGCTGATCTTGCAGGAACCTGTTGTCTGTTAGGTCTGGGTGACACATGGGCCTATTTTGACCCATATGATGCCACAGTTGGTATTATTTTCCTGTGGGACCAGTGCAATCCACTGAACTCAGTGAGTTCTCATGAGCTCAGCACATGCGCAGTTCACTGTTGTCCCCAGCAGTCCTAAAATTTTTGCCACACTGTACAAAATGGTGCCTGACGTACCACTATTAGAGTTTTTGATCTGCTGGCTGTCAGGTCTGGAGGCTACCCAGACCTATCTTGGGTGGAACCTGTAGAATGCCATGATGCTGCAGTTCACTGAGTCAGAAATGAACTCACTCACAGTTCAGCGTATGCTCAGTCCTTTCCCTAGCCTTTGCCTCCTTATGCAAAATGGCACCCAATTCAGCTCTAGGGGGCTGACTGGGCTGTGAAATCCACCTGTTCTCGCATTGCCCATCTGGGATCCCCCACTCTGTCTCTGCTCCTGGTCAAATCAAACAGACTAGCAGGACAGACAGTTCTTTGGGTTCACCTCCCAAGCTCCCAGTTAAAGTCCCTTCCCACCTAGTTGCTGGTGGAGTTCCAGCTGCTGGTGGAGTTCAGAAGGCCGTTACCTGAGTGCTGCTGGAGTATCAGTCACTGCAACACCACACCATTGTGTCCGCTGCTTTCCTGTGTCTGTCAGTCTCCAGGTACCCCTCTGCTGTTTTTCTGTCCTCTCCTATTTTCTGGAATGTGTCCTCTCTGCTTCATTCTGATTAAATGTTTCTCCATCCATTTAAACGTGTCCTTACCCTATTCTGCTATCTTGATTCTCTCCACCTCATTTCTATATTAATTTAGGGTACCACTCCTTACCATCTGAAAATGACTGCTAAACATAAGAATGCCTTTTTTTTTTTTCATTTTGGCTTCTGAACCTTGCTTATGAGTCCATCTCTGGCCTCCTCACATGCCCTCTCCTGGTTAACAATTATCTGGCCCTTTCATGACAGCTATCTCTCCATGTGAGGTTGCTCACACTCTTGTGTGTATATTCTTTCCCACACTTTAAAAAATAAATCCTGCTGTCATATGTGCTAAATATGTCTCTGCTTCAAATTCTTATCTATGTGGGCACAAGAACCTGGAATACAAGTTGAGGTACTTATGCCCAGAACCTCTGAGCCATGCTGCTTTATCAGGAGGGCCACTGGAGTCTTGAGACTCTTGTCATTTCCGCTTATGTCTCAGAAACTGTAATCTGCAAGTTCAAAGGGAAGCCTGCCTGAGGGGAGTGAATCCTTATGGACCGTGGAAAAAGACTATAGACCAGCTGCAAATTCAAGCAGAATCACAGTTATTGCATCCTTGGTCTATTCTTCTGCCCCTCTAAAATTCTTCCCTAGTTCTTCAAGTTTTCTAATTCAGGCTTATATCCTACCAAACCCATGTCTCAATTTCAGGTTCAACTGTCTCCTGGGAAGATCTCAGGAAAATAATTCCCAAATGTTTATCCAAGTCAAACTAACATTATTAGAAGCAAAAGCCTTCTTTGAAGGGTGGCAGTGAATGGGGTGGGAAAGGGGTTTGAACCTTGTCTTCTAATTGGTGGCATTGAAGATGTGAACTTTAGTAATTGTAGGGTGGGAAATTTTATGCTAAGAGAGAATCAGCCTTGGAGGCTGGCACGTTTATGTTTTCTGGATAAATAATTTATCAATATGACATCCCTGGAGCTCCTTAAAAAACCCACTAGCATTTCCCAGGATTGAATCCCAGCTGCCTCTCCCCAAACTAGAGTGTTGGTGATGTTGTCAAACAAGGGAGATGGAGTTTTGGGTCACATTTGCTTATTTTTCCTAACCCAGGATCCCAATAAAAGTATTAGACTACACAACAATTCTCTCTTCCAAGACCCTTATCTTCAGAAATCTGCCCCCTCCCCCAATTTATCAGAAGGGAAACATGAATCCAACATAGTCTTTAACGCCATGGTCGAGATACATACCTATGCTTTTAGACTAATATAACATGTGTTCATCCCTAAATCACATGCATTTGCCCTCTGGCTTACTTAAGGTCATGGTTTTTCAATCCAGAGTTATTTCTTATTCTTGGGTGGAGATTATAGTCAACCTTCTAATCACACAGCCATGGCATCTGGTGACAAGTCAAGGGAAAGCTGAAATAAAGTCAAAGTCAAACTTTGCTGGGGGGGGTGTAGAAAATGAAGGCATATTCCAGGCACAGTGACGTTCCCAAACGTCACAGTTCTCTGAAGGGTCTATCCACATAGCATATGAAAGTTTCGGTCATCCAGTTTAGATGCTGAACAAGGGGTATAAGTGGGCAGAATCTTAGTAGCAAGGAAGGTCTTTGGCACTTGTTGGAGAGAGAATACCTCCAGTGTCTTGTTTCTATGACAGAACCAGTAGAGTACAGTGCTGTGCTGCAAGTGGAATGGAGCGGCACTCCTGGTAACACAATTCTTAAATACTGGGAACATGACTCCTTAAAAAAGTCCAATTCTCCTTGTATTTCCTCACAGACAGGTTTATACTCTCTGACAGCTTGCCTTGCTAGAGCAAAAGAATAAAGATAGCAAATGATCTGTGTGTCAATGTCCTGTTCTCCAGGTGAGATATACCCAATGGCCTGACCTTCTCTAGGAGAAGTGATAAAATATAATCTGTGAGCCTGCAGAGCAGGATTCTGTTCCAGGATTCCTTCTGACTTCATGAAAGTAGTTTCTATCCATGAGGCCAAGGACTCTGAGCAATCTACCTGTCCAGGGTGTGAAGTTATTGAAAGGGTTACAGTGCCTGTCGTTCAAGTATCTGAAGTGACAACTCTCTTCCCTCCTGGTGCCTGTTTATTAAGCTGTTGGTTAATCTGGTCATGGGCAGGATTCTCTAAATAGCACAGTGTAGACTTGTGAGTTCAGTCAGATCCTGATCTGTATCTTCACTCCTCTACTGTCACTAGCTGCATGGCTCAGGGCATGTTATACAGGCTTCTCTGCATCTTGCTTTCTCTTCTGAATTTGAATGTTCCTTGGAAACCAACTCAAAACCAGATGTCAGTGTTTAACTAGAAAGGTTGTCAGGGGAGGTGAACCAAATACTTTCCTATTGAATCCTGGTGCTTCAGCAGCTGGAAACTTGATTCAGGTTACTCACCCTTGAAAGCAGCTCATACAATAATGTCTACTCCCCAGTGGGTGTTGGGAAGCCTAATCACTGCTTGTGAAATGTTTTCAAGTTCTCAGAAGAAGGATGATACATCATAGCAAAGTGTGCTTCTCCCAGTTGTGAACCTCTGAAGCGGCTTCTGGAGGTAGTCAGTACAACATTACCATGAACACTTGCTATTGTTACAAACTATGACTATTATCCATAATAATACTAGACTAGTATTTAAGGTATTGCTCTGCTCATGAAAATTCTTAAATCATCAGGAAGTGGAGACAATAGACTAAGTCACCTAATATGAGTTTATTCTGCTCTTGCACTTCAAAGCAAATGAAATTCTTAAGGAGGCTGGTATCCAACAATACCAGATAACAGCATTTGTTGAGCATGTAGAATGCATGAGGAAGTGCATTCTGTAGGCTATCTCATTGGACCTTTCCTACAAACTTGGGAAATTGATTTTACCTTTTCTATTTTGAAGAGCAGAAAAAATCAAACACGGAGATGTGTAAATTTTCAAAACAAAACAAAAAATCCTGACCCTTATATGTAGGATGACCTGAAGTGGAGAAAGAGGGCACTGTGAAGCGACCACAAAGTCTAGGCGAGAGCCAAGGAATCCTTCAGTACTTTAGCAAACTGAGGATGGATTCAACATCTCCAGTTCAGGCATCCTTCATGAATCTGTCCTGCCTAAGCGCCAACAGAGAGAGGGACCAATGAGGAGAGAGACCATAGTGTGGTTTGGATGACTATCATAATTTGATGCTCTGGCTTGAGGCTTAGAGGGGAAGTTGTACCACAAAGTTTCTAGTCACTGACAGATCTGACTTGAAGCCTGGGATAAGATCGCAAAGATGCAATGTCTCATACTTTGCCACTAATCTCGCCCTGCCCCACTCCACCCCTACCTTGGGCTCAGTAGTCTTTGGAAGAAATCCACAGAAGTCAGAGCAGGCCAAGGTGACAGATGTCTGTGAACACGTCACTGTGAGACTGCCAGGCAACAAACTCTCCATTCTAGGCCTTAGCGTAGGCAAGTCAGCGTACCGAAGAGGTCTTCTGCCTTCTCCTTCGGGCCTCTGGGAGTCATCCCTCTGTTCCCTAGCCTCCATCTCCCAGTTGTTTCCTCTGGAGGTGGAGTGGTCACCCTGGGCAGGGGAGGGGGGAGGGGAAGAAGGAAGGGGAGGGGGGAAAAGGGGGCCCGGGGCGCATGCGCAGCAAGCCTCTGTACGGAAGCCCGGAAGGAGGAGCGGGAGGTAGCGAGGCTCAGGTTTCTCTGGGCGGCGGCAGTTGGGACGCGACTGGCGCTAGCATCATGAATCCGCTGTAACGCGCATGCTGCGCGGCACGAGAGGAGGGAGAAAGAGGAGGACGCCGCGTTGAAGTTCACCGCCATGAACCTGAGGGGCCTCTTCCAGGACTTCAACCCGAGGTGAGGCGGCGGCGTTGGCAGCGCTGCCAGGAGTCCGCCCCGCGAGCTTGGTCGCACACTGGGACGCGCGCTCCGGGAGGGCTTGGCGGTCGAGATGCTGCCGCCCGAGAACGCGGTCCCCGCCGAGCCTCTCCGCGTGTGTGAGCGCCTCTTCGGTAAACAGTCGGCCTTGGTTTGTGCTGGTTCCCTTCTGCTGCACAGCCAACCCGCTGTGCCAACTGTGACTGCCCCGCCACGGCCTGAGCCGCCTGGCCTGGAGCCTTGTCCTGCCTCCAAGGGAACCCATTCCTCTCTGCTCACCCTCCCTCATTGATTTTCCGATTTCCGATTGCGTCTTCTTTCACTCTGCTGTCTGCCCTCCATTCTCCGCACCAGGGCCATCTCGCTGGACCTGACAGCCTTACCCTTCACGCTAGAGCTTTCCTCCAGTTCTTCTCAGCCCCTGAGCTTTTCCTGGATTTATACCCACCCATTACTTGTTTGCTTCTTTGTTGAATTGATATTTAAAACATTGTTGAATTCTTGGATTGGATATGACAATCCTTACATAATGTCTTTGGAGGTGATCATTTTTTCATACGCATTTTCTCTTCACTGTAAGTTTATTTGCAGGAAATAGATATTGTTGTCCTTATTTCCCAGACAGGGAACATTCAGTGGACAGTGTGGAGAAAATGCTGGCTAAGGAATCGAGTAGTTTTTGCTCACTTGCCGGAGTGTTTCCTAACTGTTCCGTCTCCGAGGGTGTGAACTCCCTGAAAAACAGACCACCTCCTCCTCCTCTTGCTATCCCTGCTAGTCCCAACTTCTGTGTATAATACATTGGAGACACTTCTAAATTTTTGTGGCAATAAACTCAGCCACAAGCCCTACATTGGAGACTAGGCTACATGTAACTGGTTGTGTCTCCGGCCTCGTTTGGCCCGCCTGAGAACTAAAAGGTCCACCTAAGTCAAGCGCGAGCAGCTTTTCTGTGTCAGGGGCCATTTGTATGTGTGCATCATTCACAGGCTTCATGGAGTTAGCACCTTACAAAGGAGCCTGCTGTATAGAGCTATTGATGGTGGGGCCTGATGGGGTTGCCTTGGAAGGACCAGAGTAATGATTTCCCACGGCTCCTGTCCCTGCGTCCCTGCGCCGACTGAGCTCTCAAGTCTGCTGCTCCGTGAAGGCAGTATTTAGTGCATCCACTTGCTAGTGGGAAGTCACGCATTTAATAAACCATTTATTTGCATGGCAGGTCCTATGCCAGGTGTTTCAGGTTTTACAGATGTAGAAGGCATTTTAATAGATGTTTTCTGGTACTGAGCAGGATTTTGCTTTTGAGAGCCCAGTGGAAACTACTGTCTTGATTGCTTGTTTGGGAATAAAAGGAAGGCTTGGGGGAATGCATATACTAAGGGTGCTGTCTCCTTAGCGATGGTGAAATTTTAAGCTATGAGCCATGGTGCCTGCAAATGTGCTACCCTTTCTCTGTCGGTTAATATCCTGAACCTCAGTGCCAGTGGCCGTATCACAGGGTCTTGACCGTCTCCGTGGTGGAGCTTGTTTAGCGGGGAGCAGTGTCTTCCTCCGCTGTTCCTGGGGATTAGGATTGCTCTCCTGCTGGGAAGCTGTGTGCTGGAGCTTTCTGCTTTCTGTGTTTTGATTGGGGAGAATGATAAGAAAGATAAGTAAAAGCAGAATTGTTTAGTGTCTTTGGGCAAGCCACCTATCTGTGTTGTATCTGTAGCATGAGTGTACTATCCAAGTAGGATGGGGAGGTTGAATTAATGATTGATTGTAAAGTACTTTACAAATATAAAGCTTCATGAGTTGATGTATTATGACAGCTAGTTTGGAAAGCACAGGAGCTGCCTGAAGTGATCTGACAGGCTAGCAGGCAGAGTTGCCAAAGCAAAATAGCACTGCACTGTTAAACACCCTTTAACATTTTACCTTTAATGAATTTATTTTATGATAAGCTACTAATTGCAAAATAGATTTTAATGATCACTAGTGTATTTATTCTTAATTATACAAAGATTAAAATACATCTGCCTGAAAAATTTGAACATGTTTTTTACTGTTCTCTTTTGCTGATTTCAGTTTTGTCAGGTGGGAGTGAGCAGTGATATCATACACATATTGCAGAAGAAATTAACAAGGTGATATTCGCAAGTTACATTTTTTAAAAAAGACTAACTTTTTTAAAGATTTATTTATTTTTATTGTTGGAAGGGCAGATATACATAGAAGAGGAGAGGAAGATCTTCTGTCCAATGATTCACTCCCCAGTGAGCGCAATGGCTGGTGCTGTGCCGATCCGAAGCCAGGAACCTCCTCCAAGTTTCCCACACGTGTGCAGGGTCCCAAGGCTTTGGGCCGTCCTCAACTGCTTTCCCAGGTCATAAGCAGGGAGCTGGATAGGAAGTGGAGCTGCCGGGATTAGAACCAGCGTCCATATGGGATCCTGGTGCGTTCAGGGCAAGGACTTTAGCCACTAGGCCACGCCGCCGGGCCCAAGACTAAGATTTTTTTTTTAAAGATTTATTTTTACTATTTTTTTATTGGAAAGGCGGATATACAGAGAGGAGAGACAGAGAGGAAGATCTTCCGTCCGATGATTCCCTCCCCAAGTGAGCGCAACAGCCAATGCTATGCTGATCCAAAGCCAGGAGCCTCTTCCAGTCTCCCACGCAGGTGCAGGGTCCCAAAGCTTTGGGCTGTCCTCGACTGCCCTCCCGGGGCACAGGCAGGGAGCTGGAAGGGAAGCGGGGCTGCCGGAATTAGAACCAGTGCCCATATGGGATCCCGGGCGTGCAAGGCGAGGACTTTAACCACTGCGCCATCGCGCCGGGCCCGTATATAGTTCTTCATGCAGTCATATGTCCTTCATTGTGGCCATGGACAATGGCAGAGAGTCTAGCATCCTATTGTCAAGATATAGTAAACAGTTTCTTTGGGAGTCCATCTTAGTCTGAAAGTAGAGAACCCCAGTTTTTTTATCCAGTCCTCTGTTGAAGGGCATTTAGGTTGCTTCCATGTTCTTGTATTTGTTGATTGTGCTGCCATGAACATTCGGGTGTACGTTGCTTTCTCATACAACAAGCCTTTTGGATGTATTCCTAGAGTGGTATTGCTGGGTAAATGGCCTTTTAAAAAAGATTATTCATTTACTTAAAAGAATAAAATAGAGAGAGAGAGAGATATCTTCCACCTGCTGGTTCACTCCGCAGATGGTCTCAACCGCCAGGGTTGGACCAAGATGAAGCCAGGAAGGAAGGGTTTTATCCATGTCTTCCACATAGGTGGCAGGGGCATAGATATTTGCACCATCTTCCTCTGCTTTTCCTGGGCACACTACCAGGTTGTTGGATCAAAATTGGAGCAATGGACCCACCGCAGTGGCTCAGTGACTAAAAGCCCCGCCTTGTAGCACTGGGTGGGATTACATATGGGTGCCGGTTCATGTCCTGGCTGCTCCACTTCCCATCCAGCTCTCTGCTTGTGGCCATTGCAACCACTTGGGGAATGGATCAACAGATGGAACAGATGGAAGATCTTTCTGTTTGTCTCTCCTTCTCTTTGTAGATTTGCCTTTCTCATAAAAAAAATATATATATATATCTTAAAAAAAAAGTGATAGAGCTGGGACATGAACTGGTGCCCATGTGGGTTGCCAGCATTACAGGCAATGAGTTTACCCACTATTTTGCAATGTTAGTGCTATAAGTTGTCTTTTATTTGAAGTCAGGAAAAATGAATATGATTGCTGGTAAAAGTTCACTAAAGGCAGCCAACTGGCATGTTTCAGTCATTTGCAAAAATATTTTTAAAGCATTAATTCACCAAATGTCTCTTGAATGTCTGTCATGTGCCAAGAGATGTGCTAGTTACAATAAATACAAAAATAAATGAGTCTCTCTCTCTCTCTCTCTCTCTTTCTTTCTCTTGCTCTCTTTTTCTTAGTACCCAGGCCTAGTGAGAAGAATCAGAAATGGAAAGAGAAATTAAAACTCAACAGAATTTGAGGTATTGCAGAGCCAGGAACCAAATGCTGTGGGCGTACAGTAGGGGAGAACCTCCGATTCTATTTAAAACAGGCACCACAGATTCCATAGTAAAAGTAACTTACACTAGATTTTGAAAGATAACTTTAAGATTTTTGTCAGGCCAGAAGATAAGAATGACATCTTAAAAGGGATATAGAAGTATACCCAGGCCTGGAGACATGAGCCTTGGATGCCGTGAGAGTGAACAGAAATGTTGTCAGAGTGCTACAGTTGGCATGTAACTTGACAATATGTAGTGCTATTTCCTGCAGGTATTCTGTATACACTATTGCTTATTACAAAACAGCTCATCAGTATGAGAGCATTGTTGATACTGATCATCAGGAAACTGATCACCGGAGTGACTCTTTGCCCTGTTAAGACACTTACAGTGGCAAAATTGTCATGATATTACTGAGATTATTATTATTATTAATCATGTCTGTGTCTTAGGGAGTGTCTTTCACATGCCAGGCATTATGTAACTGCTTTATATCCATTATCCTTAATCTTTTTAAAAATATTTATTTTTACTTGGAAGCCAGAGTGATAGAAGAGAAAAAGAGAGAGAGAGAGAGAGAGAGAGAATTTGTATTCGTGTCAAAGTGAAAGATCTTCCATCCACTTTATTACCCTCAAGTGATTGTAATGATCAAAACTGGGCTGATCCAAATCCAGGATCTAGGGGCCTCTTCCAGGTCTCCCATGAGTCCAGGAGCTCAAGTATTCCACTGCCAGAATTCAGCTATTCCACTGCCGGAGTCCAGCTCCAGCTGAGTTCAGAACTCAGGAAGGGTGCATGGATGAGGCATAAAGAGGAAGCAAATGGACCACTACGCTTTCATAATCATAATGGACAGTGCGAGAAAGCTGTCCTCTTTGTTTATACAGAAGCGATCATAAGCCCTGGCACAGACTTTTTATGTCATGGTCAAGTGGGTGTATTCAAGAATAATTTTCCCGTTTGTTTCACCTAAAAACAATAGAAGTTCCTACTACAATTCTTATTCTACAACTCAGTCTTGTATCACAAAGAAAAGGGGAACCTAAAGATCAAGGAACAAATGAAACTCTAAATATAGGTCCCTTGATTAGCATAAGGTCAATGGGGACAGCCAAGACAGTAGGAATAGTGAAAGGCCCTTTGCAAGACGTTATTATTGACATTAACCTCCAAGTTCACATTGAGTAGAAAGCCAACTCCATAGTAGCAAACAGTGGATTAGAATTATTCTGCAAGGTGGTCAGGGTGTTCATTGCAAAGGAAGGTGGAACTGCATTCTGGTAGTTGTAGAGACATCCACCGGGCCCTGCCGTGCAGCGGGAAATTCCTTGCGGCCCTGCCTGCAATGGAACAATACTCTTCATACCTTCGTTTCCCCCACATCCACTGCATGGACCCAGCATTCCGCTGCTTTCCCAAGTCATAAGTAGGCAGCTGGATCAGAAGTGGAGCAGCTAGGACTCAAATTGATGTCCATATTAGATGCTGAACTGCAAGCAGAGGCTGAGCTTCTACACTGCTGCACCAGCCCACATTATCCCTGATCTTTACAACAACTCTGCAAGTTACATTTTAGCCTTATTTTTAAAAAATGCTTATTTTCACCTAAAGCATAGAGAGAGTGAAGCAGAGTTCTTCTGTATACTGGTTTGCTTTTCAGATGCTTGCAGCAGCCTGATGTGGGCCAGGGCAAAACCAGAAGCCCCAAACTCCACGTGGATCTCCCACATGGGTAGCATACACACAAGCACCTTGGGCATCATTGCTCCTTCCCAGGATGTGTTAGCAGGAGGCTAAACCAGAGGTAGTGTAGCTTGGATTTTAGCCAGGCACTCTGATACGGGCTGCGAGTATCCCAAGTGGGGGCTTAACCCATTATACCACAATGCCCCCACCCTCATTTTAGAGTGAGAGTATGACTTCTCTAAAGTTGTACAACAACCAGTGAGGATTCTACTCCTGATCAGTTATTTTCTGAAGTCTGCTCTTTCTTACATGCCATGTTATTTCTCTAATTTAGTGACAACTCCTTTCTCTCATGATACAGTAGACACAGTATGGTAAAAGAACTTTGTATTTATGAATTGTGATTAAGCAAAGCAAACCATATGTCAAAAATTGCAGTATTGTCATTTAAACAGATTACTTGATTTACGGTTTGTAAAGCATATAGAACATCTGTTTTCCCCTGAATTCATTAAGCAATGATATTTGGAAGGTGAGGCCTTTGAAATGTAATTAGAATTACGTACAGTCATGAGGGTAGGGCTGCTGTACTGGTAGGAGGGACCGTAAGGACAGAGAGACTCAAACTGGCATGCTTGTTCTGTCTTGTCCTGTGATAATTTTTGTTGTGATGCCTGACACATCCCGGTGCCATGCTCCAGAACTATAAGCCAGATAAACTTCTAGTCTTTAATAATTACCCACTCTCAGATATTTTGTCCTAACAGCAGAAAACAGACAAATCCAAGTGAAATGGTATAAGTGAAATCTAGGAAGTGGTATAGTGCTAGAATATCCAATGAAATCCTCATTTTCTGGTTTATGGAGACTTAAAGTTTGTTTTTACACTTGGACCCTGTTCTGTTCTGAATGTTTCCAGGCAGGTGTTGTGTCTTAGCAAATTAAACTGACACCGGCAGTATCAGTATCCCATACGAGAGCACCAGTTCAAATTCTAGCTACTTTGCTTCTGATCAGCTCCCTGCTAATGCAGCTGGGCAAACGGCCAGAGAGGCTTAAGTGCTTGAGGGTCTCTGCCTGGCCCTGCCTAGGCTGTTGCAACCATTTGGAGAATGAACAGCAGATGAAAAATCGATATCTGTGTGTGTTTGTGTGTAACTCTGTCTTTCAAATAAATAAATCTTTTTAAAAAATAGTATCTCAAAGTGGTTTACAATTTGTGACTTTTTAAAAACACAAGCTTTATGCAGCCTAGCACCCATCAATCCGTGTACAGAATGACGCTGAGGCAGAACTGACCAGGCAGCTGCATCTACCACTATGTGTGTTGGCCAGTGCAGGTGACAGACCATACCTGACCCTGTCCTGGCTGGCACACAAAGAATCAAGTCTGAGGTCCCTCAGGCAAAGTTTCTTGGGGAACTCCTGAACTGAACTGCTGGACTCAAACGCCAGCCACAGGAAAAATCACAGGATTTGGGCCTCCTCAGTGGCTGAGGCCTTTGCAATGGATAGCACATGCAGATGTACGCAGGGGACATGATGACCAGCTCATTTAGGACAGTAGGGATGTCAACTGCCTCATCAGAGGTTGGAAAACAGAACAGGTTGGACAATTCTCCTAAGTAAGGCTTGCACCATGTTCCTGGATCTGTGGATGCACTAAGGTGGACTTGATCAATCAAGAGACCTTGGAAATATATTCTCAACCTTGGAGCAGCAAACCCCACAATGTCTCAAGCTTACTGAAACCACTCAAGTAACACCCTGGAACCATTCTTCCGCACATCTGGGTCTCTAACGTGTCATCAAATAATCGTCCCCCAACCCTGGGTGCTGATGTAGTTTGCCGGCAAAGAGCAACCACCTCCTCCTACTGCCCTGCAGACACAGGAGAATAAAGAAAATGTGCCTATAAAACTGTATCACATAATACAATGTTATTAACAATTAAAATAATAATAATAATAATTAAAAAAAAAGAAAATGGAAACGTGTCCCACCTACCTTCCTCCCTACCTGAATCTCCCCACCCTAGTCAGAGGCCCTGATGGGTGTGCACCCCTCTCAACTATGTAAACAGCAGGGACATGGACCAGTGCCTATATGCTGTGCGCCAGAGACAGCTTCACTCACTACACCACTATACCAGCCCCATCGTAAATTTATAATTTCTGAGTTGGCATTTTCACATCCCATATTGGAGTGCCAGTTCACATCCTAGCTGCTGTGCTTCTGATTTCTCTTGCTGCTGATGCATGTTGGGAGGCAGCCGATGGTGGCTCAGTAACTGGGTTCTTGCCATCCGTTTGAGAGGCTCACACGGACTTGTGGGCCTCTGGCTTCTTTCTGGCCCAGGCCTCGCTGTTGGGAACATGTGGGGAGTGAACTAGCAGATGGAAGATCTCTCTCTCTCTCTCTCTTTGCCTTTCAAGTAGGTTTTTTAAAAAAGAAACTTTTTTTGTGGAGAAAAAAACCTCATTTCCCTTTAAATTATGTTAAAAAATCATTTTCCAACACTTACATTTTAGCGCTTTATTACCACTTTAGACTTGCAGTTAAAAAAAAAAAAACCCGCTTTATTTAGGAATGTCCTTCATAAAGCAGAGGAAGTATTAATCTCGCTTAATCCTGACCCCTGAGTACACATTTGTTTTAACATTCCATGTAAAGAAATGGGATGCGTGCCTAAAGGCCTTCTCCTGGACACTGAGATACAACAGCTGACTCGAGGAGATGTGTATATCGAAGTTGCAAACTGCTGTTTCCATGGAGCACCATTTTTATCTGGAAGGACAACCAACAAACGAGGCTGGGGTTGTTTGCTTCGGGTTATTTGGCAGCTCTTGTCTCAAGAATGTAAGGTGAATTGAATACTTTAAAGAAAATAATTCATGATATTCTATACCATGGGAAAATCAGAATTTTTAGAAACTTCCATCCACTGCGAGTATCTTGACAACCTGTCAGTACTTAAAATGCTTCTGATAACAACTAATGTGATTTTTGCTGTTTGCTATCATCCAGTGAAATGAACCAACACTGAGAGATCTTCGTAACTCCAGGAACCAGGATTTCCCCATCTTGCCTGTTGCTTTCCATATCGACTGCTCCCAGGGCCTTCCCGGCGAAATTGCAACTAGCTTTTTTACTATTATTATTATTATTATTATTATTATTATTAAGTCAGATACACAGAAAGGAGGAGAGACAAAGAGGAAGATCTTCGTCCTTTGATTCACTCCCCAAGCAGCCTCAATGGCTAGAGCTGCGCCAATCCAAAGCCAGGAGCCAGAAACCTCTTCGGGGTTTCCCGCATGGGTGCAGGGTCCCAAGGCTTTGGGCCGTCCTCGACTACTTTCCCAGGCCACAGGCAGGGAGCTGCATGGGAAGCAGGGTGGCCAGGAACAGAACCGGCACCCATATGGGATCCCGGCATGTTCAAGGTGAGGACTTTAGCCACTAGGCTACTGTGCTGGACCTAAAACTAGCTTTGTCTCCACAGTGGCAAGGATTCCCAATGTCCTCTCTTTACTCAGTTGCTTTCCTACAAATCTGACCAATCGTCTTCCTAAACTGGACAATCTCTTTTCTTTCCTCTTGCCTTCTTCCTTTCCTTTCTTAATCCCCTCCCCGCACCTCTCCTTATCTTTCAAGTAAAAAAATACACCTTAAAAAAAAGTGTTGAATTTTGGTATATTGTTGAAGGAAATATAAACTCTTATTCTACACTTGATCTTAGCCAAAAGGCCGAGAAGTGATGAAATATAAACTCTTATTTCAGAGAACTATTAAAATCGTTTTTTGGGGGGTCTGGCACAGTGGCCTAGTGGCTGAGGTCCTCGCCTTGCACACGCCAAGATCCCATGTGGGCGCAGGTTCTAATCCCTGTGGCTCTGCTTCCCACCCAGCTCCTTGCTTGTGGCCTGGGAAAGCAGTTAAGCACAGCTTGGGGCCTTGGAACCCTGCACCTGCGTAGAGACCTGGGGAAGGTTCCTAGCTCCTGGTTTCAGATCGGCTCAGCTCTGGCCGTTGTGGCCGCTTGGGGAATGAATCAGCAGACCAAGGATCTTCCTGTCTGTCTTTCCTCTTCTCTGTGTATCTGACTTTCCAATTAAAAAAAATCTTTAAAAATATGCTTTTTTCTAACTACATATCTTTGTAAGGGCAGATTTTCTTTACATATTTGAACCAAAGCAACACATTACAATAGAATGGATGCAAATATAGATATTAAAATCTACATATCTTCTGTAAAACCAGAATTTAAAACTTTGCAAAACTATAGAAACAGTGCCATTCTTCTCACTGGATTTATATTGGTGTTGCAAATTAGATTTTTCCAAAAAACTATGGCAATGTGTTTATTATTTTAAATATTAAATGTCTTAAAATAACCGTTTTGTATATGATACAGCAAATATTTATAGAGAAAATCAATTTCAGCTGAAGTTCCTGGTAGAAGCTAAGTGATTTAAAAAAAAAAATAGGTCTGGGCTGGCACCGTGGCATTGTGGATAAAGCTGCCACTTATGATGCCAGCATCCCATATGGACACAGATTTGAGTTCTGGATGCTCCACTTTGAATAAGTCTCCCTGCTAAGGTGCCTGGGAAAACAAGAAAAGATAGCTCAAATCCTTGGCACTTACACCTACCTTGGAGGCCTGGAAGAAGCTCCTGGATCCTGGCTTCAAACTGGCCCAACCCCAGCTTTTTCAGCCAATTGGGGAGTAAGCCAATAATGGAAGGTCTCTCTCTCTCTCTTTCCCCAGTTCTACCTTTCACATAAAGAAATAGGTCTTTTAGAACAATTTATTGGCATATAATATTTGTATAAATTTATGGAGCAGAAATTTGTGCTTTGTTGTATATATGCATTTGTGATGAACAAATCAGAGTAATTAATAGACCTATTGGCTTAAATATTTGTCATTTCTTTGTTACGACATTCAAGAATTCTAAATTTTGGAGTGCCAGGGCACAACATTGTGGCATAGTTGGTAATGTTGCCTGCTGCCTGTGACTACGACATCCATAAGGATGCAGGTTCAATACTGGCTCACTCCAGTTCTGTCTACTTCCTTCTAATGATCTGGGGGAAAAAAAAGCCAAGGATGGCCCAAGGTCTTTAGACCCTGCCACTTAGATGGGAGACTCAGGGGAAACACCTGGCTCCTGGCTTCAGCCTGGCCCAGCCTTGGCTGTCGTGGCCATTTGGAGAGTGAACCAGTAGATGCACAACCTCTGTCTCTTGTCACCTCTCTCTTTCTTTGTAGCTCTGGCTTTCAAATAATTTTAAATATTTCTCAAAGAGTGTAAAAGTGTCCCAGCGCTAAAAGTATTGATAACAACTAATTTGGTGCTCTGTAAGAGTTCTTTGCATGTTTATTGCTTTTGATTTTCAACCACCTTATAAGGTACAAATTATTACCCTAATTATAGGGATAAGAATATTGCAAAACAAGGAAGCCACTCCTCTAGATCTGATGGTCAGTCCCACTATAGTTTACCCTCTTGGACGTTTGCTAATGAGTTTAATTTTTTTAAAGATTTATTTATTTGTATTTCAAATGCAGATTTACAGAGAGAGAGAGAAAGATATTTCATCTGCTGCTTCACTCTCAAATGCCAATCTGAAGCCTGAAGCTGGGAGCTAGGAGCCTCCTCCAGGTCTTGGATGTGGGGACAGAGGCCAAAGGACTTGGCCCATCCTCACTGCTTTCCAAGATTACCAGCACAGAGCTGAATCAGATGTGGAACAACAGCTGGGAAAGGAACTGACATCCCTATGGGATGTTGGCACCACAGGCTGTGACCCCCAGACTGCACCCCACAACTAGATGTATTATCTTGTGGAGTGCAAAAGCAGTAAGTGTACCCTGTAGAAAATTCGGATATCAAAAACAGAGAGTGTATAAATTGTTTTGTATTCTTGCCAGTGGCGAGAACTTTAACTTCTCTATGTGTTTATTCAAATATTTTTCTAAATGTACCTAGTCATGAGTATAAAAACAATATAGTGAACTCAGAAGTATGGTAGAGTCAAGTGGAGATCTTACACTTTTTACAAACATACAAGCCTCCATACTTCATATGTAAGATGAAAATAATGAACAGGTCCACTTAAATAAAGCTTAAATGAGGCTTAAATAAGATAATACATAAACAGCAGATCAGTAGCTGACATTGCTTTTACATTAGGGTTTTTGTAGTTTAATTTTTGCAAAGTGAACAAATTTCATATTTGCAGATTTAAGAGTATAACGATACTTCCTGCTATACCTTCTATTATGCCCATGTTCCCATCCCCCTCCTCCTGCCTTTCTTTTCCTTTTCATATTACAATTACATATGTTCAGCTTATTTTATAATAAATTTCACTAAAGAATTCAATAAGTAGTAAGTAGGGCCTGGCGCGGTGGCCTAGCAGCTAAAGTCCTCGCCTTGAACGCGCCGGGATCCCAAGTGCGTGCCGGTTCTAATCCCGGCAGCTCTACTTCCCATGCAACTCCCTGCTTGTGGCCTGGGAAAGCAGTCGAGGACAGCCCAAAGGTTTGGGACCCTGCACCCATGTGGGAGACCCAGAAGAGGTTTCTGGCTCCTGGCTTTGGATTGGCTCAGCCCCGGCCATTGCAGTTACTTGGGGAGTGAATCATCGGACGGAAGATCTTCCTCTCTGTCGCTCCTCCTCCTCCTCTGTATATCTACCTTTCCAATAAAAATAAATAAATCTTTAAAAAAAAATAAGTGAAGTGTTATTTAAAAAAAAAAGAATTCAATAAGTAGTAAGTAGAAAAAACAGTGTTTCTCAAGAGTATAGACAATGGCTATAAACAGTAATCAAAATTAAATATTAGCCCATTTTAGTTTTTTGAGGAACCTCCATACTGTTTTCTACAATTATTGTACTAGTTTAAATTTCTACCGATGATGTACAAGGGTTCCCCTTACTGTACATTCTTAGAATTGCCTTTTTAAAGATACTTTTCAATTTAATATTTTATTATTTTTTTGCAGCAACTTTTTCAATAATATATTATAGTCAAAGACTAAAATAAAGAGTTCAAAGCAAAGCAACCATAGTCCTTCAGGAAACTAAACAAGAGTTATAAACCACAAATGAAAGAATTCACTCATACAGATGTTAAAGTGGTCATTAAGACTACAGTAGTATATAATTCCTGTCACTTTCTTTGGCAGATATAAAGTTGGACAAAACACCATATTTGCAGCAAAAGTGATATACATGGGCTTTTTAAAAAATTCTGGCTCCTGCATATAAGGGAAAACACACAGTATTTGTCTTTCTATTTGGCTTATTTCACTGAACATGAACCATTTTTCTACTAATAATAGGGTTTCATTTAAAAAATTTATTTTTTCATGATACAGTTCCCTAGACTCAGGGATTTCCTCTTCCTCATTTTGTTTTATAGTTGAATAGTATTCCATTATGTGTATATACCACATTTGCTTTATCCGAGAATCTGATATTTTGGCTGTTGTGACTGGTCCTGCTGTGGACATGGCGCCACTGGCATCTCTTTGGTGCAGTGAGTTCCTGTCTTTTGGGCACATGCCAGTAGTGGGGTTGCTAGATCATCTGGCAGATCTATTTCTAGTTTTTCTTCGTTTTTTATTGAAAAGTCAGATTTACAGAGAGAAGGAGGGGGAGAGAAAGATTCCCTGTCCACTGGTCCACTCCCCAAGGGGCTGCAATGATCGAGGCTGAGCTTATCTGAAGCTAGGGGCCAGGAGCCTCCTCTGGATCCCTAATGCAGGTATAGAATCCCAAGGCCTTGGGCCATGCTCCACCGACTTCCTAGGCCACAAGCAGGGAGCTGGACAGAAAATAGAGCAGCTGGGACACAAACTGGTGCCCACATGGGATCCCAGTGCATTCATTGTTCTTTGTCTTGAATCATTTTTTAATTTATTTTACATGAAATCAGAGAGACAAAAGACCGAGAGAAAAACAGGCATAAAGAAAGAGAAACTGATGTCTTATTGGTTCAGTACCCTGATGCCCACAACAACTGGGACTGGGCCAGGCCAAAGCCAGGAGCCAGGTCTCTCACTTGAGCTGGTCTCAAACCTGCTGCCTCCCAGGCTGTGCATCAGCAGGAAGCTAGAATCCAAAGCAGGGGTGGGAGCTGAATCCAGGGATTCCAACATGGGAAGTGGGCTTCCCAAATGCTGTTTTGGTGCCCTTTTGCCTTTGATAGTAGTCAGTGTAAATGGTAGAAAATGATATTTCAGTGTAGTTTGATTTGCATCTTCATGATGACTAGTGATATTGAACATTTTTAATGTACTGGAAAGGACGTTTATATGTCTTCCTTTGTGTTTTGTTATCATGTTCCCTGTATATCCCAGTTAGTAAATGCTTGTTAAATGTATAATTACAAATTAAAGTTTATAAATTAAAATTTATGATTTTAGTGTAAAGTTATTTTAAGTTTTGACAAATTTGTATAATTGCATTATCTACCACCCAGAGATATAAAGACCAGTCTCATCTCTACGAAAGATTCCTTCATACCCCTGTGTAGTCAACACAGCCACTAGCAAGTGTGCTGATTTATTTTCTGTCTATAGTTTTACCTATAGACAGAATATCAAATAATTTAACATTTACAGTGTGTTGTATTAGCACAATACATTTCAATTTCATGCACGCATTTGTATGCATCTATAGCTTGTTCCTTGTCACTGGTAATTTGTATTCCATAGAATGAATGTATCACAGTTGGCTGAACAATTCATACATTTATGGACAGTTGGGTCATTTCAAGTCACTCCTTTTCTTGGATAAGTATCTAATTGAGGGGTTATTGGGTCATAAAATAACTATATACTTAAAATACTGCCAGTGTTTTTTCCAAAGTAGCTTTATTGTTTGTCATTCCCACCAACATACATGAGAGTTCTAGATGTAGCACCTCCTTGGCAACACCTGTTATGGTTAATCATTACTTTTTTTGTAATTGTAATGAGTAGTGTTCTCTTATTGTGGTTTAATTTGCATTTTAATGACTGAAAATATTGAGCATCTTTCATGTGCTTGTTTACTTTTTGTATAGCTTATTTGATGGTGTCTCTGTATTTTTGGCCATGTTTTATCAGGTTGCTTTCTTATTTTAAAGTTGTAAAACTACGTATTTACTGGACAGAGGTAGGGAATCAAATACATGTTTTCAAAATACGCTTTTCCAATTTGTAGGAAATTTGTTTTTCATTTTCTTAGTGTATCCTTTGCAGAGTTAAGAAATTTACTTTTGGAGAAGTCTAATTTTTTATCTCATTTAGGAAATGTTTGCCAAAATCTGTGTGGCAAGTATCTTTTCTCCTACATGTTTTGGATATTTCATAGTTTGGGATATTACATTTATATCTGTGATCCATTTTACATAAATATTTTATGAGTTGTGAAGTCAGGATTCACTGTCTTGCCAACTTTACAGTGAGCATTTAAAGTACATAGTGTATATTGTCCAACATTACTCTTTTTCACAATTTTTTTGTGCATTCTGGAGCCTTTGCATTTTCATATAACTTTTAGAGACAGATGTCAGTTTCTTCAAAATGTTCTGCTGGGACTTTCATTGAGAGTTCCTTGAATATTTATAATAACTTGATTAATTTGGTGAGTGTAGCCTTCAAAGACATCCACTTCCATTGAATCTTTGAATATCATCTTCCATAGCAAATGACGTGGTTACTCTGAAGATCTTTATATGATTGTATTTGCCTATAATATCCAGAAGGTCCGTAAATGCAACCACAAGTATTCTTATGAAAGAGAGATAGAGGCAGATATTATTAAGAGGAGAAGGCCATTTAATGGAAGCAGAAAAAAAGGAATTTGAAGATCCTGAATGATGTTATGATAAAGGAGGAAAGATCTGTAAGTCAAGGAGTATCATTTCAGAAACTAGCAAAGGCCAGTAATGGATTCATCCTTAGAGTTCTCAGAGGAAGTGGGGTCCTGCTTTTATCTTCATTTTGCCCTGCCTGTGCGGTGGGTGCCGGGTCCATGAGCCCCAGTGGTCTGGGTGTCTGGTGGGACTTTGGTCACCTGGCCTGGGTTCTTTGGCCCACCTGCACGGTGGGTGCTGGATCCCTGAGTCCTGTGGACAGGGAGTCCAGTGGGATTCGAGTCACCTTGCCTGGATTCTCAGCCTGCCTATGTGGTGGATGCCAGGTATATGAGCCCCAGGGGTGGGAGATCTGATGGGACCTAGGTCATCTGGCTCGAGTCTTTGGCCCACCAGCACAGTGGGTTCATGAACCCAGCAGGAGCGACTGGGATGTCTGGCCCGGATCCTTGGACCCACCTGCACGGTAGGTGCTGGGTCTTCTGGCCTGGGTCCTTTGGCACACTTGTGTGGTGGGTGCCGGATCAGTGAGCCCTGGGGGTGGGGGGTGCAGCGGGCATGGGTCGCCTGGCCTGGGTTCTTGGGCCACCTGCAAGAACTGGTCCTCCTCAGGGGAAAGGACAGAATTGTAGACAGCTGGCCCAGATCCACGTGGAGGATATGGCAGCCCACTGAGCCCTGCAAGGGACGTCTGTACCATCCCAGAGGAAGGACACAAGGAACAACACAAATTGGACACAAGGAGCAACACAAATTGGACAACTGTCCCAGCCAGATGATAACAGTAAATATCTGGGTGAATGGAAACTTTGAAGTCAACTATATCAGCCAATGGATATTTGAAAGGCTCCCTCATCCTTGGATTGGTAAGATCAACATTTCAGAATTATCGAAACCAACTGGGCAGAACCATCAGAATGTGTGCCACATTGGGACCCTGAGTTGATATCGGATTGGCATTCCCTATCCCTGGGTACTGGGGTGGTTGGGAGGCTGGGCATGGCTTCTCCCCTTATCCCCACCCCCCACAAAAAAAAACCCAGGAAGTACAGATAGAAAATTGGGAAACATTGATCATACACTTTTCTATAACCCTTGATCCATCCCACCCTAATCAACTATGTTAACACCATCTAAAATAATATATATATAATATATAATATATAATAAAAAATGTTCAACCACATATACATTTTGTTCAAGAGTTTGTGAAGAATCGGTGCTATATCATTCTTACATGTAAACTGAAATTTGTCAGGGCCTGGTATTTGCTGTTGAAACAATTTTAACTAGGTTTTAGTTTCCTTAATAGGTACATTGATATGAGAGTATCTATTTGTTCTCCTGCTAACTTTGATATTGCCTTTCTTTCCAGAAAGTTACTGTTGGTTTTTAGATGCAGTTTTGCTTAATAATTTTACATGTATTTGAAAGCTTTACTATTAAGTACATAGATATTTACAAGTATTCAGTCCTCTGACAAATTAACCCCTTTATCATTATGAATTGCCTCTGTTTTGTTCCTAATAATATTCCTTGTTCAAACTATATTTTGATTTTTATTACGGTAATCATAATGACCCAAAATATTCTGCACTCTTGAACTTGTGAATATGTCATGACATAGAAAAGGTACTTGATATGTGCATTTAAGTTACAGTTTCTATTGTTATTGTGACATATTTGCAAAACTCACTGGCTTAAAACTGTATAAACTGGGCCCGGTTTGATAGTCTAGTGGCTAAAATCCTTATCTTGCATGTGTTAGGATCCTATATGGCGCTGGTTCAAGTCCCAGCTACTCCACTTCCCTTCTAGCTTTCTGTTTGTGGCCTGCAGAAACAGTAGAGGATGGTCCAAAGCGTTAGAATCCTATACCCACGTGGAAGACCAGTAAGAAGCTCCTGGCTCCTGGCTTCAGATAGGCTCAGCTCTGGCCATTGCAGCCACTTGGAGAGTGAATCAGCGAACAGAAGATCTTTCTCTTTGTAACTCCTACTCTGTGTAACTCTTTATCTCAGTAGGTCTTCCTTTCCAATTAAAAAAAAAAAACCCTTTTGTTTTATAGGAAAAAGCTATATGAACTGTAGCTCACGGGTTGTTTTTGTTTTTTTACATAAGCAATATAGATATCCCTTCATTGTGTCTGATGCCTAAAGTATCACAGGATGGAAATGAAGATGTTAATGGTGTTTCCTTTTTGGAGGCTCTGGGGATTAATCATTAATCTACTTGCAGACCCAGGTGGGCTGTTGGCAGAGTGTTTTGCTGTGGTAGGGATAGAAGACCCCCATGTTCCTGTTGGCTTTCAGCTGCAAGTCTTTCTCAGCTTCTTGAGGCCGCTTGCATCCTTGGGTTGATGGTTTCTTTGTCTTACAAGCCAGCAATGGCATTTCAAATCCTAATGTTTGGAATCTGGTTTCTTCTACCTCATCTCTCTTCTTTCACACATTTTTTTAAATTATTCTTTTGCCTTCCTTTTCTTTTAAAGCCTTGTGCCCACCAGCATAATCCAGGATGATCTACGTATTTTAAGATTAGTTGATAATATTCTACCTGCAAAACCCATTCACATTAGTACCCAGATTATCATTTAATTGGACCTAAATCCAATTAATTGGATACATGTTTAGAATTTTTATAACATAGCAATGGACTTCCAGTTATGGTAAGTAGCATGATTTATTTGGATAGAGTTGATTTAATCACATGAACTCTTGAAATCACAGAACTTTTCCTGACTGGAAGCAAAAGAGATATGGTAAAAGACTTCAGAAAAAAAATTGAAGCATGAGAAAGATTCCTGAGTTTAAAATATAGGACCTATAGTATCTAAAGATGGCTCCCAACTGACAGGCAGCAGAGAAAGAGAAACCTCAACCTTAATTACCAAAAAGCCCTAGATTCAGCAAATGAACTTAAATGAGTTTGGAAGTAGGTTCTGCTCATTCTCCTGCGAAGAGTACCACCAGTACACATCTGGATTTTTTGGCTTTGTGAGACTCTTTGTAAGAAAACAAACCCAGTGGCCATTTTCCATGCAGCACTATAAGTTTTATTTTTACTTGCTAAATTTGTGGCAAGTTGTTATAGCCACAATAAAAAAGTAAAACATATTAATATAGTTGCATGGTTTATTGGGGAGGAGGCAGGTAATAACTTTCTATTTTTTTTAATCTTTCTATTTTTTTTTTTAATCTGTTACTTTACAGGTAGGTGAAGTTTCTTCTAGACAGCATATAAAAGCTGCCCTATTTAACCCATCCAATCATCGTTGACTTTAAATTGTCAGATAATTTGCATTTAAGGTAATTAATGACAGGGCTTTTTTTTTTTTTTTTTTTAGATTTCTTATTTGAATGTCAAAGTTACAGGGTCAGAAAGAGAGGTTTGGGATGGATGTGTGGTTCCCTCCTCAAATGTCTGCAGTAGTCAAGGTGGAATGAGACTCAAGCCAAGACTAGAGCCTCGTGTGGGTTTCCCAGATGCATGGCAGGGGCCCGGGCACTTTGGCCGTCCTCTGCTGCTTTCTTTTCCTAAGTCACGAGCAGGGAGCCAAATGAAAAAGTGGAACATCTGGAACACAAGCCAGAGTCCATATGAAAAGCAAGCATCACAGGCAGCTGACCAGATGCTGGCCTCAAAGGTTGTTTTTTCTCCACATGTTTGTTCCAGCCTGGAAACTGCCTCCTGTCTGTAAACTCCTGCACTGGTGGGGATTAGCTCCTTTGCTTCCCGCCTCCCCGTTCTTCACTGTCTGCCATCCAGTGTCTGCAACATGCTGTTTCACATATTTTGTCCATTCTTTGTTTAAGGAAGCGAGATAAACCCTGTTGGTATATCAGTGATGGAAGTACAAGTCCTCAGTAATGTAATTTCTAATTAATGTTTCAAGTATATCTTCTACAGAAATTCCCTCTAGTGTGAGACATGGAAGTGTGTGCATATGTGTATGTGTTAAGTCAGTCAGTCATGGAAAATATAATGTACTGAAATGTGCATGCCTTATTAACATGACAAGTGGCTGCCTTTAAAAAAATAAACTTTGATGTAGTAATCAGTGATACAACTTGAACATTTCCTGAATATCTTCAACCTTTTCCTGTTCTCCATGTCGCGGTGTAACTAGTTTCCATTTCCTTCTGCCTGGGATGCTTCATCATCTCGCCAGAGCTGCCCCCTCTGCTTCCTGGTGCCTCTGACTGATTTTGTGTTGCTTTTTCCTGGTTGTTAGACCTTGTTCTGCCCTGGAAAGCAAGGAATTTACTTTAAGCATCTTTGTTTCTTTTGTCACTGACACAGTAGGAATATGTCTAATATAGGGAGCTATTCAGTTATTGATAGTTAAATTACTGCTTTATGTACTGAAAAATATTGCTGTTACTCCTACCCGTTGCAGTATCAGATATTTGTCAAAATGAATCCTACTTAATCATTTTGCTTTTCTCCTAGTAAATTCCTCATCTATGCGTGTCTGCTGCTGTTTTCTGTGCTGCTGGCCCTTCGTCTGGATGGCATTATTCAGTGGAGTTACTGGGCTGTCTTTGCTCCAATATGGCTGTGGAAGTTAATGGTCATTGTGGGAGCATCAGTTGGAACTGGAGTCTGGGCACGAAATCCTCAATATCGGTAATACTGTCTTACAGAATTTGTCCGTTTGTCCTGAGGGAACAAGTTCTTGTGGGTTTTTTTCCCCACTTTTGATAAAGACCATTTCTTTTTCTACTTATCTGTAAAAACTAATATAGATAAAATGAGCTTCTGTCTATGTGTTTTTAAAAATTAGGTGCCTTGATATCTATTCACTTATAAAAGCAATGTTATTTTAGGTAATTAAGTACCTCAACAGCCTACAGATCTCTTTGTAATAAAAAGATACTCAAAATACAAAACTGTTCTGCCATACTAGACTTGGAAGCATCAAAGCAGCTTGTGTTCAGAAGGCTTTTATAGTTCTCACTTTGATCAACAGGGAGCTGTATTTCCCAGTTCAGATTTGGAACTGGGCCATCCTCCTTCCCATCTCCTAGTCCTGCAAGGTATAGCGTGTAGCTTGGACAGAAGGCTCTGAGTATCTGAGATAGGGAAATGCAGACAGTTGAGAACCAGATGCTAAAAAGGAAGGAAGAGCCTTTAGGGGCAGGGAAGATGCTCTGTAGCCTTATGTCATTAGACCCTGTTTATGAGTCTAAAACTTCATACAGGAAAAAGGGATGCTGGGAAGTATGGGCTATGACAAACTTCACCAGGAAGGTGGGGATAGAAGGAACACCCAGAAGGAAGGGAAGAGGGAGCTATGAGATGTAGCAAAACAGTTGAACTTGGGTCCATCTCCACTTTTGAAATTCTTGGTTACTAAAGACTTTAAAAATAACTTTGAATTTATATCATGCAAATTATAAATCACATACATGTTGAAGAACTTTAGAAGAGCTACTTAGAAGTAGCCTTCATTTGCCAAGGCTCTTCATGTAACTATTTTAAAGTTCTTACATTTTTTTAAACCTTGATCACCAGTGTAACTATACATCTTTTTTATGAGATATTTTCAGATATCTGATGTTTGTTCTGAAAGAATGAAAAGTGAAATAAGTAAACATTTTTGGTTTCAGTGATTATGTTTGCCCTGTTCTTTGTTGGTTTAAGAGCAGGCAAGGGAAAGAGTTGTATGAATGTGATTGTATATATTGATGTGGTTTTTCTAGTGTTAAAATTAACCAACATAACAGGCCCACAGGGATAACATGTGATCTAATCTCATTCTTTGGGTCCTAAGCTCAGGTGTATTTATCCCAGCAAGATAATAGGTATCAGTGTTATCCGTCTGCATTTTTAATAAACAACATAGGCTTTTCAAGGCATCATAACATTTTCCTGATAAGCAGCCATGTCAGTTTTCAGTTGTTAGTTAAGTTCATGCATGATGCTTAAGCAGCTAATTAAATTGTTTTCCTGAGAACGATTTAAATTATTTGTTCTTATTTCTCTTTCAACTGCAGGTGTTAATTCAATTCATCCTAATGAAATAGAAAGGGGAAACATTTACACATTTTGAAATTGCACCTAACAATAATTGTTGTATCTTGTTGAAATGTAGCCTGTATTTTTCATAAAGCTAGTGTAGCATGAAATATGTCTTATATAATATGCTTTTCCCAATGTAATTAGGGTCCTGAATCTTAAGGAATATTTATCGGATTTTCAAAATCAGCTTAAGTGTTTATGTACATTACCAGAGAAATAATAACTATGAGCATTAATTCTGAGACTATATATAAACTATTAAAATAATAAAGTCTGTTTTGGTTGTCAAGTTAATTCCTTGTCCTATAGTAGTTCTTTGATAATTAAAGGGTTCCCTATTAGTTGGGTTTGAGCCAGGCATTTGGTCTGGCCTTTTAGATGCTCATATCCCATACTTGGCTCCAGCAGCTAACTCCAGCTTCCTGCTAATGCAGGCCCTGGAGGCACAGCAACAGCTCAAGTGATTGAGTTCCTATTACTTACATGGGAAATGATTGCATTCCTGGCTCCTGGCTTTGGCCCAGCTCCGCCCCAGCTATTGTGGAGTTACTCAGTGGATATAAGGCCTCAGGCCTTCCTTTTATCTCCTCTCTCTCTCTCCCTCCCTCCCTCCCTTCTTCCCTCTCTCTTTTTCTCTCTCCCTCTCAAAAACGAAATTAAAAAATTTTAAACAGATTACATTTAAGTTAGCTTTCCATCTCATGTTTGTTCACTTTTAAAAATCAGATTTACAAAGAAAATTAAATGTATCAATCAATATAAGATGATATTCACCTTGGACTGTTTGTTTATAACAGAGATTTTCAACTGAGGTGACATTCTTGTTCATCTGTTCCCTTATAGAGCAGAAGGAGAAACATGTGTGGAGTTTAAAGCCATGTTAATTGCAGTGGGCATCCACTTGCTCCTGTTGATGTTTGAAGTGCTGGTCTGTGACAGAATCGAGAGAGGAAGCCACTTCTGGCTTCTGGTCTTCATGCCGCTGTTCTTTGTTTCCCCCGTGTCTGTTGCAGCTTGTGTTTGGGGCTTTCGACATGACAGATCACTGGAGGTGAGATTTCATTATTTAAAAGAAATGTTGGGGCCAGTTGTTCTAATGTCAATTTCTTTTTGATTGGAAGAGATTGATTCTTAACTTTAGAACATGGTGTATAAGAGAATTAAAAACGATGTAAATATTATTTTTTATTTATTGGCTTGCTCCTTAGACCTTCAGCTTTCTCCCTCCTTCCCATCTTTTCCAACCTGCTCATACTTGTGCAGAGAAACACAATTTATCAATTTATCAAGATGGGTAGAGATACAAACATGGAGAGATATATTTTAGTGACTGGCTGTCATGATTCTGGGATCCGGAAAGTCTAAATTCTCTAAGGCAAGCAGCTAGCCTGGAGGCTTGGCAGGAATTGATGCTGTAGTCCTGAGGCTGATTTTCTTCCTCTCCAGGAAACTGGCCTTTGATCTTACGCCTTCCAACTGGCGGGATGAGGCCCACCGCTTTGGTGAGGGCATTTGCCTTTATTTAAAGTAAATACCTTTACTACAACCCCTAGCTTAGTGTTTGAAGAAATTGCAGCCCAGCCAACGATCTTACTGCCTGAGGCTTTGTGATCTAGCACCTCTGCTGCTTTCTGATTAGCACATGCTGATTTGTCCGTATGTATATTTCTTTATTCAGGTAATACTGATTATAAAAATTTACTATATGCCAGGTCCTTTTGCCTTTGACTATGGGATACTAGTACTAATAGCACTAATGCTAGTAGTGAAAATCATTGTGGAAATACATTTTTTAAGAACGTACTGTATGCCAGGCACTGTGTTAGACATTTCACATGTAGTACCAACTTACTAGTCATGACATCTCTGTGAAGTAGGGGCAGTTGTTTTTCAGAGAGAGAGTAAATAATTAAAGGACAGGGCTAAGATTTTATTTCTGTTGTCCTGTATACAAACTCCAGGCATGTGCTAATGGAATGTGGAGGAGAACTAAAGGCTCTCAGTGGCCTTCGCCATAATTTTTCTTTTAAAAGTTTCGGTTGTCCTTGATCAACCATGGTCTGAAAATACAAAACAGTATAATAAGATTTTGAAAGCAAGAGATACGACACAGATTGTTGTAATTGTTCCACTTTGCTTTTAATTGTTGTTCATCTCTTACTGTGCTTGATTTAGAAATTGAACTTTATCATACCATGGGTGTGTGTGTGTGTGTATGAAAAAACATAGTATAATAGGGTTTAGCACTATCCATGTTTCCAGGTACATTGAGTCTTAGAACGTATCTCTTCAAAATAAGAGAAGGACAACTGTAGATTCCTAAGTTTGTTTTGAGCCATGAAGGACAGGAATGGGGGAAAAAAGTTTGTGGTTTGGTTAGAAAGGAATATGGGAGCCCGAAGCTGGATCTGGCATGTGCTCCTTAACACTAGATGCAGGTTTAAGGAAAAGCCATCAGTAGAAGAGGGACAGTGATGCAACAAGGCCCCGGGGACCTTTAGTACCAGGGAGGGTTTGATCTTGAACAGTAGGAATGATCCCTGACTTGTACTGGTGACAAGACCATGGCCCAGGTTTGGCTGTCAGGAAGAGTACTGCTGGTGGTATAAGGCTCAACCAGAGCTCACATTTCTGTATCAGCTCCAGACTCCTTAATCAGCTTCATCCCAATCACTTTTCTCTCTTTTTGGATAAAGACACCATTCCATCTAGACGTATGTTTATGTTTTATGCCTCTTACTTTACATGTGTGCTTTTTTGCTATTATATAAGCAAATGAAGTAGAGTCAGCTTTCAAAATCTTTTTTTAGATCTTGCACTAAACAGAACCACAGAAATCAAAGCATTCTAGGTAGTTACTTTTTTCTTTTAATTTCTCCAAACAGAAGAGTGGTGTGTTACTGGCATTTTGGAAGGGAAAGTTTTTGTTGAGTGGGATTGTCTCATGTGTTCTAAGCCACTTATCCCTGATTTTTACCTACCAAATATTACTAAAGATACTGTCCTTCCAAGCCTATATCATCTGAAAGCACTTATGCCCATATCCCAGGTTGCTTTAAACCATGAGGGACAGCATGAATAGTTATCTAATAGTTATGTGTTGGGCAGTAGATGATAAGAAAGTTTCAGAGACCAATTAAAATCTGGAACTTTATGTTTTGGAAGCAAAAGCATAGCCCAGGGATAGGACTGCATGAGGCATGATTTGTGAGGAACAAGCCTTTCATATATTTGAGCTCTTAGGTTTACTACCCTGAGAAGAAAATAGGATACTAGGAGGTAAGTTCTTGGATCTGATTCTGCAGGCAAGGTCAGGTGGGGGTAGAGTCCTGTGGAGATGTGGAGAAGTTGGGGTCTTCTGGGGAGCCCCAGAGCTAGAGAGAAGCAAGTGTAGTTTTCAGGCACACTGAGACACAGAGGAAGGAAAACTCTGTAAGCCAAGTAGACTATATGTACCTCACACATGTGGCAGGAACAAAGGAAGAAAGGGTGGGAGTTGAGGGAAGGGGAGCTTCTACAAAGGCACACTTAGTGAACTCCCAAGGCACCAGAGGACAGTGCACATTTTGAGGAACACGGTCATACCTAACATCTGTTGACATCATACCGACCACTACATGATTTATGGTTGAGTCACACATTACTTTTGATGGTGTTGTATCTTTAGGAAGCCATATTTGTAGCAGTTGCTGTGAATAAAACTAGCACTGGTGCCAAAGTCCAAGTGAAGAGCAGGCAAGGGGGGTGAACCTGTGTGCTGATTGGCACATGCATCCCAGTAAGAGAGAACGGTGGGTTTTTAAAAAATAAAACTTTAAAAATAATAGTTTTATTATGAAGTATGTGAATTTTTTTTTTCCAAATGACTGTTTAGGACAGAAATACTACGGTTAGGCCTACCTAATTAAGCCAGTTATATTGTTATTTGTTTCTTTTAGCCTACAGGGATGTGAAATAATTGCTGTCACTAAATGCCCTGTGAACTGAAAACTTTCAGTAGACTTGAGGTTCAAACACAAATTGCATTCTGCAGGTGAGGTGAGAACTGTCACCTCAGTGAAGGGTAGCCTAGAGGGCCTTTGTGAGCAGGGCCTGGTAAGACCAGAGGCAGGGAAGCAGTGGGGGCTGTGGAGTGGTATGAGAGTTGATGATGCAGAAGGTCTGTTAAGGTAGTCACAGTTGGGATTCAGGGTAATGTGGGCAAATAGTAGAGGTACTTGCCAGGTTTATGGTTTGGATATTTAGGCTTCTGCTATGCCTTTCACTGAGATAAGAAGATGTAGGTAGGAGACAGTTCAAGATGCAGTGTATAATGAACCCCTTTGGGGCTTGGCTTAATTTGAAGTACCTTTAGGAGAGGCAAGAATGGCATGTGCACAACAGAGCTTGGTGCACAGCAGGAGGCCTGGAGAAGCACCCTCTAGCAAGTAAAACAAGCCAGGAATGTGGCTGAAATTTCCCCTCCCCCAACCCCGTGGTGGAATATTTGAGTGACAGGGTACCTGTCTGGGTGTAGGGTTTCCTGAAGGCAGGCTAAGTTCATGGCTCTGGGAAGTATCCCCATTTAAAGAGAGGAGAGGAGCTGGAGAAGGACTTACCACACATGTAAGACATGAAGACCACATGATGGGTTCCTAGAAGTACAGACACTGAGGTTTCAGAAAGAAGGAATAGTCAATAATATGAGATATTGTAAAGGCATTCAGGAAGATACAAACTGAAATGTTCTGCTGCTTCCTGGTTATCAGTGACCCATGTGAAAGTTACCTACTGTCAGCTTAAGTGACCACAATTGTCTGCAAAGCTTGGCTGCAGCACAGAGAGCCAAGACTAAGAGGTGCTAGATCAGGGTAGGGGTGGATTTCTTTGATTTTGAAGATTTTCCTGTCTTTAATCAGTTGTTGACTCATTTCTGCGCTGCTAGGAGGAATCAGTGGAGTAGGTTAAGTGAAAAATGCAATGAAGAATTCATAATGATGATGATGTGGCAAGGGGCTCAAGAAAACTGAAAGGAAAGGGTAGGATGCTAGGCCAAACCCCGGGTACAAGAAGGAAGCACACAGATGCTTACGAAGAGAGGTGAGTGTTGGTAGAGGAAAAAGGAAGCTTGTTGCTCCCAATGCTCTTTGTTCCTGGTGCTCCTGAAAATGAAGTCATGCTTTGAGCCAACAGTGATCCAGCCTTAGGTCACAGAGTGGTAAGGCCACCACTGAGCAGACACGAAAGGCAGAAAGCCATGTATTTCTCCTGGATGTGGCACAGCTATGCTCTAGTGCTGCAACTTAGAAGTCTCCTCTGTTGCATAATAAAGCTTTCAGTGCATTACAATTTGCATTCACTTTCAGTGTGCTACCAAAGAACTGCAATATTGAATATGACTTTCACTGATTCTTTTCTTGATTTTCAGTTAGAAATCCTGTGTTCTGTCAACATTCTTCAGTTCATATTCATTGCATTACGACTGGACAAGATCATCCACTGGCCTTGGCTTGTATGTAACTTCTTAAATCCTTAAAAATTTCTTGTTTTATTATAAAGGTAATTTGTGCTCATTGTAGAAAACTGGGAAAAGCACAAGTAACAGATGAATAATGACCCAGGCAATGACATGTTAATATTTTTATGTCTTTGTTTTATAAAAACAGTTGGGATCCTACTGTGTATATAATTTCATATTCTGTTTTCTACCTTAATGTTGTGCCACAAGCATTTTTCCATGTTAATAAAAGTTCTTTATGAGCACAAGTCTTAAAAGTTTAATTTACGCAAAATACTCTTTAAAATGTGTTTGTGAAATCATCTCATGTCTGAATATTGTTATTTCTAGTGTTCTGCAATTTTATATCATGCTGTAGTATATGTTTTTGTACATAAAATAGGTGATTATTTTCTTAGAAAATACTGCAGAAACAGTATTGCTAGGCTACAGGGTAAGAACTTTATTGAAACTTGTAAACAGCTCACAGAAAAATATAATTTAAAGCATGAGTGTAATTTGATGCTAAAAAGTTTTTGTTAAAGATGTGAATTATAAAAAATTATATATGAATTTCAAAAATTTTTGAAGTATCATTCTAATACTACACTTGCTTTTCTAAAAAGCTGTACCAATTTAAATTCCTGCCAAGGATGGGCTCTAAGTCATGACTCTAAACTGTGGCTGACTTAGTAAGTGTTTGGTGAAAACTGACTAGATGGATAGAAGCCTTGATAAATAAATGACAAGCTACAAAGTAAAGAATGAATCATGATTTCAACTTGCAAATTTGTAGATTCATAGATATCAGATGGAAAGAAAGAAGACTTACACAGTTTCATTCTAGCATTTTATTTTCTGTGCTGCTTGATGTGTGCTTTGCATATAAACCAATTTCTGTATTAAACATAATTTACCTTTCAAAAACCAATAAACATAGCATAAAAAATAGTCTACTCACTGGGACAGAGAAGAAAATTCGGAGACATAAGTGCTCCAGAATGAAAGTGTAGGTGAAACTAAGCACTTCTGCTAAAATTCTTTGCTGGCGTATTCATAACGAAAACCACTGTCAGGCGTCCATCCTGTTCTCCAGAGCACTGTACCTGCTTCTGTTTTAATGTGGAAGAAACAAAGTCAGAGAAGAGCAAATTTTTAGGAAGAAGAATATTTAGGGATTCCAATGCAGATAGACATAGGAATCTTTTTTCACTCTTGATCCCGTGAAGATCTCAATGGATGAAGCAGTGTTATTATGCAAGGGAGAGCAAGTAAGCCTGTTAAGGTCACTAATAGCCCACCACCTCTGATGGGAACTCCAGTAAACGAGTCTTATGACAGAAATGCATTAGAAAGGGGAAAACAAGCTTGCATAAATTCTTCAGCAAAACCCACAATCAAAGCCTAGAAACTAGTCAAGAGAAACTTTCTGAGTATATGAATGTGTATTTTTTTGAGTGAATATGTGAAGAAGTATATGAATAATGGAATGTGTATGTGACTGAGTTCTGTGTGTAAGCAAATGTATGAGTTATTGGGTTGACTATGAGGGTGACTGAGTGAATGCATGCACATATAAGTGAGTTATGTGTGTAAGTGCATAAATGTTTGGATGAATGTGTAATTGAGTGAGACTGCATGGGGTACTTGTTTAATGAATGTGTAAGTGAGTGATTATGTGAGTGGGTGACTGAATGTGTGTAAATGAATTCTGAGTGTGTGAGTAGATGAATTGAGTCAGTGGTTGAATAATAATAACTTCCTGAATGTGTGTGATTAAATTGGGCATGAGTCAGTATGTGAGTGAATATGTAAATGAGTTTGTGAGTGGGGGGATGTGTAAGTTTAGTGACTGTAAGTGAAGGAGAGACTGAATGGTTCAGTAAATGAGGATATGAGTGAGGAGATGAATGATTATGTGTATAAGTCATCAAGTGACTTGCAAGAGTGCTTGATGTGTGAGTGACTGTATGAATAGGTGATTGTATGACTTAGTGAATGACTGGCAGTATATGTTTGAGTTCCTGAGTGTCTGAGAAAGTGTATGCGTGATTGTGAGTGAATGAATGCACTAGTGAGTGAGTGACAGAATGAGATCTGAGTTACTGAGTGTGGGGCAGTTTTGTATGAATGAGTGAATGAATGTATATGAAAGTGAGATATGAGTCAGTGAAGATGTGAGAGTTTGACCATGAGTGACCAAGTGAGATGTGAATGTGTAGGATATGAGAGAGTGAGATCTGACTGAATAAAAGGTGTGAATGACAGAATCAGGTATGAGAGACACCGACATATGACTGAATGAATAATAGGTGCGAGTGTGCTAGTGTCAATGACATGTCACAGAGTAAGGGTGAGGTTTTTGAGTGACAGTGAAGTGACTGGGTGGTGTGAGTGGTGTGACTGAGTGAATGACAAAGTGAGGTGTAAACAAATGAGGAAGTCAAAAGTGTGAGTGCCACAATGAGGTGTGCATTTATAAGTGACATGGTGAGATATGAGTGAATGAGTTCATAGGTATGAGGGAATGAGTCACAGTGAGGTGTGGGTAAGTGAATGATAGTCAGTATGTGAGCAAGTAACACAGTGAAGTGTAAGTGAATGAGTGACGGATGTGAGTACCACAGTGAGGTATCTGTGAGTTTGATTGGGGTGGGAAAGAATGATGTATGTGAGTGAGTTGGTGGCCCATTTAAGGTGTGAGAATCAGGTAAGTGTGAGTGGTAGAGTGAGTCAGAGTGAAGCTTGTGAGCAGAAGGCAAAGATGTGAGTGGCATAGCAAGGTGTGTGTGTCTGTGAGTGAGTGTGCTGGGAGACAGTGATATTGAAATGTGAGGGATACACTGAAGTGCGAATGAGAGGTGAGAGTGAGAAAGGAATGAGAGGGAGTCAAGGAGTAAAGTGTTTGTGCATGACAGAGTGAAGTGAGTGCAGTCTCTAACAGGAAACAGGGTCACTGAGGTTGGATGTGGAACTTCATAGAAGGGCAGAGGGATAAGTGACTCAGGGTGTCCCTCTGGCAGGCCCCATGCTGAACAACTCCAAGTTGTTCAGTCCTGGGAGGTGAGACTGTCTTGAAAGGCCTGGCAGGGTGGCTGCATCAAAAGCTCTAAATCCCATGGCCTTTGTTCTCCTTCCCTCAGGTGGTGTGTGTCCCCCTATGGATTCTCATGTCCTTTCTGTGCCTAGTGGTCCTCTATTACATTGTGTGGTCTGTCTTGTTCTTGCGCTCTATGGATGTGATTGCAGAACAGCGAAGGACTCATATAACCATGGCATTGAGCTGGATGACCATTGTCGTGCCTCTCCTGACTTTTGAGGTGAGCTGCTATAGGAACCTTAAATGCCCAGCCCTCCCTATCACAGCACACTGCATGCCTGGAAAATCTGCCTGCTATCCTGGAAGCGGTGATGATCCCCTCTGTGAGAGAAGGCAGAGAGCACACTTCAGCGAAATGAGAAGTCCTTTATCTTATGGGAGAAGGGTAGATCTGGCAGTGGGGTGCAAACCTCTTATGTAGGTTGCATCTATGTGTTTTGCTTCTGCTGTTAAGAATTTTTTTTTTATTTGAAAGGCAGAGTTAGAGAGAGACATCATTCCTCGGCTGGTTCACTGCCCCAAATGGCTGTAACAGCCGTGACTGGGCCAAGCTGAAACCAGGAGCCAGGAGCTTCTCCCACTCTCCCATGTGAGGACAGGGGTTCAAGCCATTGGGCCATACTCAGCTGCTTTCCCAGGCACATTAGCAGGGAGCTAAGTCAGAAGTAGAGCGGCCAGGACACAAATGAATACATAATATGTGGTACCAGGTGCGGGTGATGGCTTAACTCGTTATGCCATAGTGTCACCTCCTCATTTCTACTTTCCAGAAAAGAAAATTGGGTCTCATGTTTTCATCTTTGCATCTTTGGGTAATTCTAGAATGGGGACTGATAACTCCTTAGAACAAACACAGGAAGGATTTCCCCCTAAAATTCTGGTGCTGACCCATGTTGAATAGATGACTTTTGCTTGATCCTCAGGAGACATATGAAGGCTTGCTCCACCCAGTCCCCAAAAGACAGACAACTTTCTGTAGACCCTTGGGTGGAGACATTCCCCTGTGAGGCCTGATGGACTGGGACATCCTACTAAAGTGGTTTTCAGATGTTGTATCAACAGGACCTGAACTGTCGTTTTGTAGATTCTGCTGGTGCACAAGCTGGACGGCCACAACGCATTCTCATGTATTCCAATATTTGTCCCACTGTGGCTCTCGCTGATAACTCTGATGGCAACCACATTTGGACAGAAAGGAGGAAACCACTGTATGTACTCAGTGCTTTAGAGTCCTTGACTTTGTGTGTGTGTGTGTGTGTGTGTGTGTGTGTTGGAGAAGGGATGCAATTTAGGCATGTGTGGGAAAAGCAGGGCTGAGGAAAGTCAGGGACTTTCCATGCACAGGGCATATATGCTATCTCCCTGGCTTTGCACTTCCTGCAACATGGCTTTCCTGCAGTGCACATTGCAGCTTGAGACAGGACCAATCAAGTGCCCTCTCTGAGTCTCTAGAACATGTGCTTCAACATAGGGATCAAGTTTCCTCCTTCTAGAGTTCATGAGAATGGGATGAGAAATCCATGTTTCACACCAGAACCTGGTGATCATCACACACTCTTTTCTAGCCCTGCTCCTCTCTTCATGTTATTCGTGATATCACTGAGTCTTGCCAGGTGTTCCTTGCTGGCTCTCTTCCTCTCCAGCTGCATGCTGTGCACATATTTTATAGCTTATTTTAGAAAGAGTTACAGAGAGAGAAGGGAGAGGGACACATTTTCTATCCACTGATTTGCTCCTCAGATTACCACAAAGCCTGCAATGGGCAAGCCTGAAGGTAGGAGTCAGGAGCTTCATCCCAGTCTCCATGTAGATACAGCAACCCAAACACTTGGATATCTTTATGTACTTTCCCGCCATTATCAGGGAGCCGGGTTGGAAGTGGAACAGCCAGGACATTAAGTGGCACCTATATAGGATTCTGTTGCCACAGGAAGCATCTTTTCCAGCTATACCACAATACTGGCCCTAAAGCATGCTGTTTTGAACTTATCTTAGACGAAGGTTCCTTTCTCATGAAACTGAGTTCCACTGCATGTAACCTCAGGACATTGCTCTTCTGAGAGCCAGTAGAGATGGGGTTAGTACCTAGCCTCCAGCCCAAGCCATGCTTACTGCCTGCACTCTAGGAGAGATGGCACTGAGTGCATTGTCCTATGGTACTCAGGGAAGGCATTGGGCGCTGGTAGTCCTGGGCTTCCCAGGAAGGGGAGCAGGTCTTGGAGAGTCCCCATGTTATCTAGAGGGAATAGGACCTCAGCAATATAATTGTGAGGTGACTTCATGGGCTCAGACTGCCTCCTGTTGGAAGATACTGTTATCCATGAGTTTGTCTGGTACAGCGTACATGATAGGGCAATGAGATAATCTAGGCCCCAAGGGCATTGGCCCCTCAGCTAGAGTAATAGTTCTCAAATGTGAGCACACCCAAAATCCCTGCTGGGCCAGGCTAAGGATTCTTCTGGCCCCATCTCACCCCACGATTTCTGATTATGAAGTGGTGGACCTACAGAATGCTATCACTTCAGAACCAGGAGCTCGTTTTAGGGAACTCTGGAGCAATATGCTACACTTCTCCATATTGGGCACTCAAGTTTGGGACTGCCTTCATTTCTATAGAATCTGGGTGAAGTAAAACATATATGTGTATATATATATATATATATATATATATATATATATATATAAAATCTGCATTGGGAAGAGAGAATTGCTCCCAAAAAAGCAGTGGATCCTAGCATGTGAAAAAGAGCATTTTTGTTTTTCAGGGTGGTTTGGAATTCGCAAAGACTTCTGCCAATTTCTGTTGGAAATCTTCCCATTTCTGAGAGAATATGGAAACATTTCATATGACCTCCATCATGAAGACAATGAAGAAACAGAAGAAACTCCAGTTCCAGAACCCCCTAAAATTGCTCCTATGTTTCGAAAGAAGGCCAGAGTAGTTATTACCCAGAGCCCTGGAAAATATGTCCTCCCACCTCCCAAACTGAATATCGAAATGCCAGACTAAATGCCACTTACAGAGACAGAGTATCAATGAACTGGGACACACTCTGTCTGCACTTCTCTCTGCCTTTTGTTCACCCTCCAGCTCAGATCCAGAACTGGAGCTGGGCCTCCAGGGAAGTCCATCTCATGCCTTGTTTGCATTCAGTGCCAATTAGCCACTTACAGTTATGGGACGCAGACATGGCAGGGGACTGGGTCAGGTGTCCGTGGGATGTGGATGCCAGAGAGAGCATCAGAGGTGAGGCCAGCCTCCCCCTGGTGGGTGCCGGAGGTGCTTGCTTGGCTCCATAATCACCAGGGAATGGCTGTGTTATTAGGCTCACAGAAGGAGAAATCGGTCTACATGGGAGTTTCCAAAGTGCTAAAATTTCTATACCAAGTGTTTAAAAATGTTTTCCATTGGGCTTGCCTGCACATATAAAACTGAGTGTCTGGTGGTGGGCGGTTGGTGGGATCTATAAGATATTTCGGATGCACCTGTGATGTGTATAGACACAGCATAGTCATCTTTTTTCCTATTCCCACTGTGAAGTAGTTTGCTTTGGGAGTACCCACAGCAGCTTTTAGTGGCCGCATTAATGAGCCCATTCCAGTGGAGTGACTCCATGCCTGTACAGTATTTATACAAATATTTTAGCCTTGTAATATACAATGTCAAATCCTAGTTCTGTACATTATATCCTGTTAAAGTATTTTTTTACAAGCTTATGCTGAAGATGTTGTGTTCTGCTGAAGAAGGAGAAGGTGACGGCATCCTAGTGCTGCCCCAAGGGATGCCACACCTGCAACGGGCATGCCGTGGACACCCTGAAATTCCCCTGTGCACATAGTACCTGCCTCCGCCAGAGCAGCTGTGAGGAGCAACATGTGGCCTGGTGGATACCAGGTAGCAAAAATCCGCAGAGTGTTGCCTGAGGCAGGACTTTGTGGAGCAGTGTCTGTTCAAGTCAAGAGCTTTCTGTATGCCTGCAACAAAAGCACTTTAGCCCAGGCTTGAGGCGGTCACACATGAGCACAACTTCTCTGGGTACTTCTGGTTCCACTCTGGATTCAACTATCCAGTGAACTATCCTGTGTAAGAAAGTAAATAGATGACTTTTAAGGGAAGGTGAAAAGGAATGTGGACATTTCCATCCAGAAGGATGTGTTAGGCTGTTAATGTGGACAGCTGGGAAATGGCATATATTAGGTGTAATTCAAGTCCTACGGATTCTTCAGTCCACCCCGGGCACTGGCCTGTTCTGAATGAAGGGAAAGGGGGAAACAGAATTGTGTAGGCTTTTCTGCTCCATGTGTAAAAAAGAAAATAGCTAAATCCACTATTTTTGCTCCCCTTCGCTGTCAATAAACAGGTTCTTCATTTTACAGGTGCACTGCATCTTGTCGCACCAAAGGCCAGGGAAACCCGTGATTCTCAGCCAGTGTGAATGGCAGCCCCTAGCTACTCTGGACAGCTGAGGCTTGTGGGGCTGGCACTACGTCCAGAAGGCTATATGGAAGACAAAAGGGAATGGCATTGGGAGGGAGGGCAGGCTTCTTTCCATTGGCTTGGTAATGCCAGACCATCATGGTTACACCTCAAGACACTTTCCAGAGCATTTCTTGGGTTCCAAGATGGTCTACATTGGAAATTACCCTGGCACTGATCTTCAAGCATTTGGACAAGGCAACCACTCAAGATTTCACAGGTCAACCAGGTACTCTGTGATTGCCGCCTAGCTTACCCTTGCTACGGCTACATTTTAGTAAGATGTTAATTCAGTTAACAGTTCACAAAGATTGAAACAAAATCCACTTGTTATTGTCTGAAAGATCTTATGGAGATAGCCAAAGGCCCCCGATGTGGCCTTTCTGCGATCATTAGCTATGACCCTGGCCCTTGCAAAAATCATCTAAAATAAGAGCAATAGTTATGACTATATAAGGGAACGTGCTGCTACCTACAAATTCAATTGAGTCCTCCCAAGCCCATAAGGCAGGTTGAACTTTGTACTTTTTCCCATAAAGAAATGGGGGTTGGACCCAGCGCAATAGTGTAGTGGTTAAAGGCCTCGCCTTGAACGTGCCCGGGATCCCATATGGGCACTGGTTCTAATCCCGGCGGCCCCACTTCCCATCCAGCTCCCTGCTTGTGGCCTGGGAATGCAGTCGAGGACGGCCCAAAGTCTTGGGACCCTGTACCCACGTGGGAGACCCGGAAGAGCTCTGGGCTCCTGGCTTCGGATTGGCTCAGTTCCAGCTGTTGCAGTCACTTGGGGAGTGAATCATCGGACGGAAGATTTTCCTGTCTCTCCTCTGTATATCCACCTTTCCAATAAAAATAAATAAATCTTTAAAAAAAGGGGGAGGTAAGAGAAGTAAGTAATCTGCCTAAAGCTAAGAAATGGCAAAGCCAAGGCACCAGTATACCTTACCTGTGATGACAAGAGGGTCGTGGCGGCACTGGGGCCATGTTATCTCAAGAATAGAGGCTTTATTGATCCATGGAAATGTCTGGAAGATAACTGAGCTCAGGCCCAGTGTGGTAGTCTAGAGGCTAAAGTCGTTGTGTTGCACACCCAGGATCCCATATGGGTACCAGTTCTAACCCCGGCAGCCCTGCTTTCTATCCAGTTCCCTGTTTATGGCCTAGGAAAGCAGTCAAGGATGGCCCAAAGCCTTGGGACCCCTGTACCCACATGGGAGACCTAGAAGAGGCTCTGGGCTCCTGCCTTCAGGTCAGCCCAGCTCTGACCGTTGCAGCCACTTGGGGAGTGAATCAGCAGATAGAACATCATCCTCTCTGTCTCCTCCTCTCCATATCTGAGTTTCCAATTTAAAAAATCTTTAAGATAACTAAGCTCTGTTCCCGGAATCCAGTAGGTAGAGTCTTTGGAGGGCAGCTCCTTTCCAAATTCTGCCATGGTCTGGACTGAACAATGTCCTGATGCTGCTCTTCCATCATTTGCTATAGCCTTCAGTCTGCTCAGCTTCATGTGTGGGACAGCAAGGTATCAGGTATCTCTGTCATTGGCAGACAGTACACCTGCACCAACTTCTCTGAATCAAACTTTGAATACAAAATCTCAGCTAGATACAAGATGGATGGAATGGTGCCTGCATGTTGGTACTGAGGTACTCTGGAAAGGCCACCTTCTGGAGCCGTGGTGTGAGTATGGGCCCCAACTTCTCCTCTACTCAGCTTGAAGAAGCCAGAGCAGTTGTTGCCCTAATCCTTATTTGTGGTTATGGTTTCCTTAAACAGAGGGGGGAATGAGGGAACTTAGATCTAAAAGTAGGCCAGACTAATACCCTTGCACAGCTCCTTGCCAGCAGTTATGCTGCTGCTCTTCCCTAACACATACTCACTAAGCAGAACAAGATGGAAGCCCCATGTAAGAAGTACCACCAATGACAAGATGTCAGTTTTGATGGCAGCAGCTAGATTTTGATTAAAAAAAAAAAAGCCAGAAAGGGCTTCATTAAGACTGCACGCAGCATTTGCATTAACTAATGTATAACCACTACCTTTGTTTTTTTAGAGGTCACATATGATAAAAACATATGATAAAAACATATAGGCTGACTAGGGTTGATATTTTGCACAGTGCAATGGCAGGGAGGTGTAAAGCTGATCCTAAGACATCTGAATGAGGTCTAGCAGAAGAGAATTGGAGGAGCAATACAACATTAACAATGAATTCAGGAAGGCCTGAGACCATGGAAAACTTGCCCCTTCTCTACACTGTTTTTCAAGGAGAGGTTGCCTTGGTGACAGATTATGGAGCCTTTATCAAAACCCCGGGCTGTTGGAAGCAAGGTCTGGTCCATCAATCTCATATGTCATCCTGTTGGGTGGATAAGCCCTCTGAGATTGTAGATTTCTGAGACGAAGTGTGGGTAAAGGTAATGGTCAAGAGACGAAAAATGATAGGATAAAAGTGTCTGTCTCCATGACAGTTATTAACCAAGGAACTGGGAAAGACCTGAATCCCAATAGCGCTATCATTGAGCAAGAAGAGAGACAGTTCTTCCAGGATTACAGCAGGCAGAAGACCACCCTTGACGCCGGTCTGAACACTACCTGCAAGAAGTGTGGCTGTAAAGCTCATTTTACAAGAGACTGTTTCATGCAGCCAGGTGGGACCAAATATTCACTGATTGTAGAAGGGGAGGGGAGAAGGGAGAGACAAACTCAGCAGAATTTAAGAAGTCTGACCTCACAAAAAAAATCTAGGAAAGAAGAAACATAGAGACAGGAAAGAATCTGATAGCTTAGACTCTGAGAGCTACACAGGCAATGACAGCAAGGCAGCAAAGGGGGAAGAAATACAAGCAGCAGCATAAGGAGTGAGAGAAGGAAGAGCAGAGCAGATAGCTGAGAATAAGGAACCAGGAATCTTGTACCATGCAGCACAGTCTCCTGGAAAACTTTGTACGGCGTCCCACCCTGCTGACTTTACTAACATGGGAGATGGTTTTTCTCAGTGCCCAGGCAGGTTTGGGAGTTAAGAGCACAAAAGCAGCTGCCTGGATGAGTTACTGTCTCCATATCACTCCTGGTTACTTTGCAGTGACCACTGCAGTTCACCTATTCATTTATCCAACTTCCTTCATTCACTGGGAGATTCTGTTACTCTCCCAGATGCCACTGTCAGAGCTGGATTCTTGCACGGGAATCTAAACTAAGTCCACAGGCCCTGATGTGAATGAGGATCCAGCTACAGTTAGCGTGATCGGCCCCTTCTATTGGTCTGTCTGGGACCAACTGGTGTATGGTCCCTGCCACATTCAGCACAGCAGCAGGAGTAAATGAGGCAGCAAGGAGAACATGGTAGGAGTAGTGCTCATTTTTTCCATTCCCCAACACCGTTCTGCTATGCTCGAAGTGACAGACAGTGACCACAGTTAGAAGACTGAGCTTATATACGGCATTCCAACAGACCACTGAATCAGACATATGAAGCAAGATCATTGATCTACCTTGCATCTGCTACCGTGTGAGTCTCCTTAAATTCCTGGCACACACGAACAAATATCTCCAAATTGTAAGATATCGTGGCTCACTGTTCTCTGAATCAGCCCCTCTTGATTGATTCTATCATTTGAATTTTCTGTTTTTCCTACTTAAATAAAACTTAGCTTCTCTCAAAAAAAGAAAAAAAGGAAAGATGGATGAATCAGGAGAAACTGCAGTGACATCAGATACCAGGAAAAGAAAGGAAAGTCAATATTTTTAAAGGACTGATTGAGAAAATTTTTCAGTAGAAAATCAACAAAACACAGTAGGAAATTCAGAGCCATGAGGAGAGAGGGCAGGCATGAAGCTGAGGGCATGCGCAGTAAGCAACTCCTGTGTATACACAGTCAGTGACTTGCTGAAAATCTTCATCTTCAGGGAGGTGAGAGCAGGTCCCACAACCTAAATGACCAGTGACCTTGAGCCTGGCCTGGCAGAGAACTGGCAGGCAGCTGATACACTTTGCTCTGTGAAAGGAGGTCAAATTGCTTTTTTCTCTCCCTCCGTCAAAGAATCAGACTAAATCAGCTCAGGTGAAGCTGATCTCTGTCATGATTCAGGGACTGGTGTCAGGCAGCTCACAGCAGGGAAAAGCAAGCTCAGATTGTGGAGAATGGACTCTGCACCCTATGCACCTCTGGGAGACAGTAACTCACCTATGCATAGGGTGCACAAAGGTTATAAAGCAGGGAGGGACACAGATTGTGACTAGTTTTCTGTGCACCCGTGCGGTCTGACTGCAGATCCTTGCAGCTCCCTGTGCACTGGGGGCAGATCTCACAGAGGGTCAAAGGGACATATTATGAAGTGAGTCAGTGTTCTGTATGCTGTGTGTGCCTGGATTGATAAGGTGCCCAAGCACTGCATGCTAACTGTGTTGTAAATCTGTGTTACATCTAGGCATAGAGAAAGGCTGGGGTTGTGAACACATTACCTGATTTCAACATCTCCCCTTACTGACTGAGGCCAAAGTACTATATCACATCCAACTTGAACTTGTGCCTTTTGACTCTGGATTCTCATGGCACAATAAACAGTGCTCCATGGCCCTACCCAGCATACAGTGTAGGAGCCAAAAGAACGCCTCAAATGTTATCCACACCTGAGAGGCACATTTCAGAATAATGCCTTCAATCAAGTTATATATATTTTATGCACACACACACATAACCCCCACAGGGGATAACATGTTATCCTGCAAATACATAAAAACCAACACAGAAATACAGGAAATATAGACATGAAAGGTGATATGACTCCGCCAAATGGAATACAACAATGTATTAATATTGAGCAATGAAAAAACAAAGATTAATGAAATGCCTGAAAGTGAGTTCAAAAGAATGATTCTAAGATTACTTGTAAACACAGAGAAATAGTTGCATGAAAGCAGGAAATCTGTACACAACATGGATAAAACATTCTGAAATGCAGTAGAAATACAGAAAAAATGCAGAAGAAAATGAAATGAAGCTCTTAATAAATCTAATAAAAGTGGAAAGCCTTTATAACAAATTTTGTGAGGCAGAAGAAACAACACCTAATCTACAGGAAAGGTCTTTGGAAATATCTGAGAAATAATTATAAAACCAATAGCCAAAACAACAACAGTGTGTGGGTTGTGTGAGACACCATCAAATGACCAATATATGTGACTTAAAGTTTCCTCAAGTTACAGAGAAAAAAATACTTAGGAACTTTATTCTGTAAAATAGTGCAGAATTATCCAGTTACAGTGATATGAACATCCAAATACAGGAAAATACAGAATTTGAAACAGCTATAATCAGAAAAGATAGTCACCATAACACATCATACTCAAATATTTGAAAGAAAATATTCTGGGCCCAGTGCCATGGCCTAATGACTAAAGGCCTCGCCCTGAGCCTGCCAGGATCCCATATGGGCACCGGTTCTAATCCCAGCAGTGCTGCTTCCCATCCAGCTCCCTGCCTGTGGCCTGGGAAAGCAGTAGGGGACAGCTCAAAGCCTTGAGACCCTGCACCCGCGTGTGGGAGACCCAGAAGAGCTCCGGGCTCCTGGCTTCGGATTGGCTCAGCTCCAATTGTTGCGGCCACAGGGAGTGAACCATCAGATGCAAGATCTTCTGCTCTGTCTCTCCTCCTCTCTTTATATCTGACTTTGCAATAAAATAAAATAAATCTTTAAAAAAGAAAATATTCTAAAATGTGCAAGTCAGAAGCAACAAATAGCTTTTAAATGATGCCCCATGGGACCATCACTACCCAAGCAATTTTGCAAATGATACTTAAGGATGCACTACACAGAGAAATTAAGATATTAATCATCATGATGAAATGTGAAGACAGAAAACACAATGTGACATTTCAAAACAAATAGGAATATTTATGGGAAATGGTAAAACTGAGTCATTACCTGCCAATAATAAACATGTATGTACATGGATTAAATATTCTATTAATTAAAGGTACAGACTGGATTAATAAAAGATGCAGCTATATGCAGCCTATGTGAAACACACTTCAATAATAAAGATACACATTTCACTGAAAGTGAACAAATAGGAAATTAGAATCAGAAATGAATAGAAGTAGCTATTTTATATCAGATAAAATAAAGTATGTGAAAACTGTTAAGACAGACCAAGGAGAAAGGGCCCAGCGCAATAGTGTAGTGCTTAAAGTCCTCGCCTTGAATGCGCTGGGAACCCATCTGGGCACCGGTTCTAATCCCGGCAGCCCCGCTTCCCATCCAGCTCCCTGCTTGTGGCCTGGGAATGCAATCCAGGATGGCCCAAGGCTTTGGGACCCTGCACCCACATGGGAGACCCTGAAGAGACTTCCAGTTGCTGCTTCGGATTGGCTCAGCTCCAACCGTTGTGGCCGCTTGGGGAGTGAACCATCGGACAGAAGATCTTCCTCTCTGTCTTCCTTCTCTCTGTATATCTGACTTTCCAATAAAAATAAAATAAATCTTTTTTAAAACACTGTAAAATACACACAAGTACATGGAGACAGAACTGCATGTGGGTCAATGAAAAGTAGGTAATGCAAGAAATCAAATGAAATAAAAACACAACAGTCTAATGAAATACAGCAAGAGGAGTATTAAGAGCACAGTTTATAGGAATGAGCGCCTATTACAAAACATTGGGAGAATATCAAATAAATGATTTTAAAACTTATAGAACCTAGAAAATCAAGAAAAATATCAAGCATACAGTTAGTAGTAGAAATGAAAAAATACAAAAACTACAAAGTCACATGAAGATCCACTCCCTATGGGAAGCTCATATGGGCTGTGTTTATCTGGAGAGGAGCAAATACATCCAAGAAATTAATAGCATATTTAAATGGGATTGTATTCAAGAAATTAAAGTTTTGTTTTTTAACCTTGGAATAATTCTTAGTTTTTTTAAAGATTTGCTTTTTTTTTTTTTTATCGGAAAGGCAGATATACAGAGAGAGGGAGACACAGAGAGGAAGATTCTCTCTGCTGAGTCATTCCCCAAGTGGCAATGAAGGAGCAAATCTGAAGCCAGGAGCCCAGAGCCTCCTGTGGGTCTCCCACGCAGGTGCAGGGTGCCAAAGAACTGGGCCGTCCTCGACTACTTTCCCAGGCCACAAGCAGGGAGCTGGTTGGGAAGCAGGGCCCCCAGGACATGAACCATCACCCATATGGGATCCTGGCGCATGCAAGGCAAGGAATTTAGCTACTAGGCTACCACGCCAAGCCCAGAATAATTCTTAATTTTAAAGCTGTATCTAAAACATAATGAAAAAAAAAAACATTTGGTCATGTTTATGAGTGCAGAAAAGCCCTCTGAAAGAAAATCCATCTAATTATTTCAGCAAACTAAGGTGAAATTGGAATTTACAGAGACAGGCATTTAGAAAACCAGTTAGCATGCCTGTGCCTGTTCAGTGCTGGCTCATCCTATTTCATACACCTCGAGTTTAAAATAGTTGTAGGGGCGCTGCTTCCGCTTGCCTGCCTAAAACTGCGACTGCGCACAGCTGCTCTTCCTCTCTGGGCTCGGACCTCTATGGCGTCAACATGGCGGGTAAATACGGTACCAGCTATGGTGCCTCCCTCTGGAAGATGGTGAAGAAGATTGAAATCAGCCAGCATGCCAAGTACACCTGCTCCTTCTGTGGCAAAACCAAGATGAAGAGGCATGCCGTGGGCATCTGGCACTGTGGCTCCTGCATCAAGACAGTGGCGGGGGGGCGGGGGCCTGGATGTACAACACCACTTCTGCCGTCACAGTCAAGTCTGCGATCAGAAGACTGAAGGAATTGAAAGACCAGCAGAGGTGCCATCGAAGACCAGCAGAGGTGCCATCGAGGACGGCCTAAAACCTTGGGACCCTGCACCCAAATGGGGGATCCAGAAGAGACTCCAGGCTCCTGGCTCCTGGCTTTGGATTGGCGCAACTCCAGCAATTGCAGCTGCTTAGAGAGTGAATCAAGAGACGGAAGACCTTCCTCTCTGTATATCTGACTTTCCAATAAAATAAAATAAATCTTAAAAAAAAAAAAAAAAAAACAGTTGTAAGGCCCTCACTGAAACACAGTCCTAATGTATACCATGGGAGTCAGAAGTGATGGCTCAAGTGACAGGATTTCTGCTGTTCATATGAGACAACAGGAATGAGTTTCCAAAATCTGGACTGCCACACGTGAGACATTGGGAAAGCGAATCAGAAGATGGAAACTGTCTAAGTCAGAGGATGAACACTGGAATTTCCTTCTCTTAAAATTGAAGCAAAAGGGAAAAAATAAAAAATAAATTAAAGCAAACATGCTTTTATATGAAATGTCAGGTGCATTTCATTCAAGTAAGCTACGATGTATTGTATGCAAGCACCTCTATGCTTCTGTATTGCAATGTAGCCCAGATTCAGTACTACAGACCGCAGAGTAAAAAGAAAACACTAAAAAAAAAAAAAAAGTTATGTAGATATTGGATGCATCATTTAGTCTCTTGAGAATCCTGCTGTATCAGAGACCTTGGTCCGAAAATGTTTTCTTCTGTTCCAATGCCGTTTTCTCTACCATATACTCCAGGAAACAGACGAAGTCATAAGATCTAAGTACCCTTGACCCTCGCAGGAGGCATAAATTAAAATTAAGCTTCCAATATTGGACCTGGAGCTTTTCCACCCATTGGATATGTTTGCACAGTAAATGAGATGGTACAAGACACTTCTGTCTTTCTCACTCTATCCCCTCTCTTTACCCTACCCCGACAGGTACCCAGAGGCAGCCGCTAGCAGGCAACACGAACAGGCCAATCATTGCGGGGGAAGTGGGGGGCATATAGAAGACGTGGGTGAGGGGACAAAGCAGTGAAGGGACCCCCAATGGCGGAACCCATCACACCCCAGGAGCTTCGGCCCATTTCCTGCTCTGAGCACGCCCACAGCCCAGCCGGCACGGAGTCGGCTCACTCCTTTCTGTGGACGACCACAGACACCGGAGTTCCAGAGCCTCGTTCTGAGGGGAACGGACATGCTGGCCCGAGTCGGGGATCCAAGCTTTGCCAGGCACCAAAATGAGGAGCTCAGGGGAAGGGAGGGCACCAAGATGTAGGCAGGGTGCTCAGCCTCTGCCGAATATGCCGACCAGCACTGTCCGGAGATTCTGGGAGCAGACCCTGGGTCGCTGGGGTCAGCCCCGAGTCTACAGGCGGCAGGAATGCGGGTGTGCCTGCCAACAGGTGAGGACCCCGAAAGCAGACAGGGAGTCCTGGGGGAATTCCGCACCCACTGCGACGGCCCTCAGAAGATCCGGCCTGGCGTGAGCGGACGCCCCCTCACTTCCGCTTTCGCGGGCGGCGTTCCCTCAGGGAGCTGCCCTTCTCTTGGGCAGAGGCTCGGCCGCCCGCGCTCTGTGGTCGGGGCTCTGGTGAGAAACTGAGCGGCGCCCAAAGGCATCCCCGCCCCGTCCCACGTGGAGGGTCCCCAAAGGGCCCAATTCTCTCCAGTCTCTTGCCTGCCACGGCTTGATCACCTTGGCCCACGCCCTTTCTACATCCGGGGCCCCGGGGAGTCCGAGCCTCGAGGGCACGCGGTGAACTCGGTGAACTCGGCCGAGGGTGGGGGTGGCCAGACCTCGCCCGAGGGAGGAGGTGGTGGGAGGCCCTGAGGGTCCCGCCTGTGCCCCGCAGCAGGGCCCGCAGTGCCGGCCTCCAGCCCCTGCTTGTCTGCCCCACGGGGGCCTCCACGTGTGGCTGTCCCACCCCGGACCCCTGGGCCCCAGGAGAGGTGAGGGGAGCCAGCCGGTGGTGGCTGCCTTGGAGCGAGGGCCCTGAGCTAAGGCGCTGCTGGCCAAGCCAGCATGTGAGTCCTCGGGCTCCTCTTGGGATCCAGTGCCCCGTCAGTGTGCCTGAGAAGGCAGCTGAGCACAGCCTGAGGACTGGGGCCTCCGGCAGCACGGGGGAGACCCATGCTGGCTCCTGGGCTCTACTGAGCCATGGTCTGTGTGTCTGTGTGTGTTGCAGGGTTTGGCGGGGCAGTGGAAGCGAGATTCTCTCTCTCTCTCTTTGTCTGTTTCTTTCTCTTGCACCTGTGCCTATCATAGAGCTTAAAACCAAGTCTCGTAATCCTCCAAAGAGGGGTCTTCTCACTAGACCAGCTCTGCCAGGGTCTAGTGAGAAGAGTCTGGAAGAGGATGGGAGGGGTATTTCAGTGTGTCTGGGTCTTGTGCTCAGGAAGCCACACTTGATGGGCAGGGCGAGATGTCTTAGTGGCCGCTAGGACGCCAGGGGTATGCCATTGCTGAGAGCTCCAAGTACCCGCAGGCCAGCAGGAAGGACCCACGGCTTTGATAGCCTGGTTCTCAGGTCTGAAAAGACCGTGTCAGGAGTATGCTGCCACAAGAATGCGCTTCTAGCGGGGCTTGGCAGTCTGGGACGGGTCAGGGAGATGGCATTTTTCATGTAAAGGACTGGTCAGCTTGATAGAGAAGCCGTGGCGTAGACACAGCATGGAATTCTGCCCAGCCCGGACAGGATTGCTACCAGGTGTTTCCCAGCAGCATGGATGCAATAGGAGATCGTTACGTGCTCAGTGAAATCAGCTCCTCCCAAAAGCGTAAAAGGGTTTTCCAAGATTTGTGATAACTAATTTAGAGATTACGAAGAATGAAATGGGTGTGAATGCAATTGGCATTTTTAGGTTTGACTGTTTGCACAGCCCTTGTCTGTTGCACTAGAAAGAGTAGTTTTTCTTCCTTTTTTAAAAAAAGATTTATTTTTGTTTTTATTGGGGAGTCAAATATACAGAGAGGAGGAGAGACAGAGAGGAAGACCTTCGGTCCATTGATTCATTCCCCAAATGGCCGGAACTGCGCTGAGCTGAAGCCAGGAGCCAGGTGCTTCTTCCGGGTTCCCCACACGGGTGACAGGTCCCAAAGCTTTGGGCCGTCCCCTACTGCTTTCCCAGACCACAAGCAGGGAGCTGTATGGGAAGTGGGGCTGCTGGGATTAGAACTGGCACCCATATGAGATCCTGGCATGTTCAAGGCGAGGACTTTAGCTGCTAGGCTCCCACACCGGGCCCGGTAGCTTTTCTTCCTACAACTTGTTGAATTCTTCATGTAAGTCACAGTTATAATGATGTTGAAAGCACGTTACTGTAAACATTAAAAGCTAAATGAGCCATGGTGTAGGTAGGAATGAGGGCGGGAAGGAAAGAGGAGAGGCAGGGCGGGAACTACCATTTTGTTCTAAACACCGTGTATATGGGATACACACGCGCCCTTCCCTTTCCATATGTGCAAGACTAAGTACATCAACGGTGAGGGGTGTGAGTGAGCACAGGAGGGGAGCCCACACACGAGCAGAGGGGGATGCTCAGAGCCTGTGGGACAGCCTGCAGTGAGCTTCACGAACTAGAGCTGTGCCAGCGGTCTGATGCCCTAGGATCCTCTCACTTCCCATGCAGGAGCTGCGGCAAGGAGCTGGTGGAGGGCTTTTCCTGAGCGGTGCCCTCGGCCCACAGAACACATTGGCACAGGCAGTGGCAGGAACCAAGGTAAGGTGTAGCCCGTGAAAGTGGGCTCAGGGCCCCACCCATCCCAAAGTGGGAGGACCACAGGGCAGCTGGCCCGACCAACACTGTTGCCATCATTGTGGCCTAGCACACTGCTGGCTGGCCGCTGGCTGCTCCTGGGAAGCCTTGTCTCTCACGGGAGCACCTCTTGCACATCTCAGGGGGACGAACCGCAGCAGAGAGGCCCCTGAGGGCCTCTTTCCCTACCCTGAGAGGAAGCCTGGTTGGGGGCCTTTGTCACGGCCTCAAGGGTGCAATTCTCAGCAGGTGTCACTCACACCACCTGTCTCTTCCCCAGGCCTGAGGGCTCCCATCCCCAGCTGCTGCCTACCCTTGTGCCAGCTGTCCCCAAGAAAGTCATCATGATGCCTTTCGGTCAGAAGAGTGTCCCTGCCAAGGTTGAGGGAGACCATCAGGCCCAAGAAGAAGCTGCTGGGTTTCTCGTGCTTGGAGAAGGGGAGGCCCTTGCTGCTGGTTCCTCCTCTTCCTCTGCTCCGGTAGCAGCAGCCCACGAGAAGGAGGTTGCTGCTGGATCCGGGAGTCCTCCTGGGAGTCCTCCCGGGAGTCCCCACAGAGCCTCTTCCCCTGCTACCAGCTCACCTGCACTTACCCAGTCTGAGGAGAGCTCCAGCAGCCAAGACGAGGCTGGCCCAAGCCCCTGGCAGTGCCTGCAAGACCCAGAGTCCTTGTTCCAAGGGGCACTGGAGGAGAAGATGGCTGACTTGGTAGCGCTGCTGTTCCTCAAGTATCGCAGGCAGGAGCCGATCTTTGTGGAAGAAATGCTGAGTTGTGTCACCGTGTATTACGAAGACCACTTCCCCGAGATCTTCTGCAAAGCCTTTGATTGCATCCATCTGATCTTTGGCATTGAGATGAAGCAAGCAGACACCACTGACAATGTGTATGTGCTGGTCCCTGCACTGGGCCTCACCTGCCATGATGTGCAGGGGGGTGACCAGAGCGTGCCCAAGACCGGCCTTCTGATCATCGTCCTGGGCTTGGTGATCATTGGGGGTGGGCATGTCCCTGAGCTGCACCTCTGGGAAGCTCTGAGCATGATGGGGTTGCTTATTGGGAGAAACAACTGCATTTTTGGGGAGCCCAGGAAGCTCCTCACCAAAGACTGGGTTCAGGATGGGTACCTGGAATACCGGCAGGTGCCCCATAGTGAGCCTGCTCGCTATGAATTCCTGTGGGGTCCAAGGGCTCACGCTGAAACTAGCGAGATGAGAGTCCTGCAGTATTTGGCCAGGTTCAATAGGAATGACCCCAGATTCTGCCCAAGGTTAAATGAAGGGGGTGTGAGAGATGAGGAAGTGGGCATTGAGGCAGCAGATGCAGGCAGGGCCACTGGGAGTGAGGGGGGCAGGGTAGGGACAGAGCCAGCAGCTTGTGCTGCGCCCTGTGAAAGGCATCCTGGTCGTTGCTCTCCACGGGAAGATGGCAGTGAGAGTTCTGACTAGCAGAGGGACAGAGGGGCTTTAGAAACACAAACACAGGCTGTGGCTTTTGTGACCTTTCTGTGTAGCTTACTTGGAAGTTACTTTTCTCCCCACCCCATTTGATACATACAATGTGTTTCTGTCACCCTGAGGTCTAAGCAGTGTCTGCATGTGTGTATGTGCAGTTCCATGGTCACTCACTCACTGCTTTGCTCTGTAGAATGCTTTATATGGAAGTGTAAAAATAATTAAGGCTTAATAAACAAGTTAGCTAACTCACAGCCTCACTGAATCAGTGTGCATCCACTGAGCATCTGTACTTTGGAAAGCCCTGTGCTAGGACGGTAGATGCTGAGACAGGCACACTCACCTACCAGAGAAACGTGGAGTCCAGCGGCAGTAACCATCCTGGGAAGAGGAAGATGGAGAGATGTTCTCATATTTGGAAACAAACAAACAAAAGAAAGGCGGGGAGTGTAAGAAGTTGGGGTGAGCTGGTGGGACTCCCGGCAGGGCAGTGCAGGGTAGTGTCACTGGCATGAGTTGTGAGTAAGCTGGGCTGGATGAGGCCCCAGCACCTGTTGGCACACGTAAAAGCCAGGGCTGGTTTTGGGCTGGGCTGCCCTGGGCTGGGCCTCAGCACCCACGGCTGAGTGTGAGAGCCTGGGCTGTGAGGATGGTTGCAAGGGGCTTCAGTGCTTGCTCCTATGAGGCTATAGCACCCCCAGCAAGTATAAGAAAGAGCTAGGTCTCAGGCTGCGGGTTGGGATTCTTGGGGAATCACTGTCACCTGGCCACAACACCTGCAGGCACAGGAAAGACTGGGACTTGGGCAGGCCCGGAAGGGATCCACAAGCGTCTTCTCAGCAAGACTACGGCACTCACTGGTACAAATCAGTGGCTGGATTGGGGCCCAGCTGGCACAGGCTGTGGCACCTGCTGGTGTGCCTGAGAGTTAGGTCTGGGGGTGGTCCTGGCCAGGTTTTAGCACCCACTGGTGCAGGCAGGGCTGGGTCTGGCGATGGGCAGAGCTGAGCTGGGTTGAAGCGCCTGCTGGTGCATGCAAGAACCAGATCTGGGGACCAACCCTGTCGTGGCTGTTAGGAGTGGGCCCAATGGGTCCACTCCACCTGATCCCCTAGCTGAGGGAACACCACAAGGATGTCTGGTCTGGCCTTGGGGTACATGTTGTGGGGGCAGAGGTGCCCCTGTTGCTGACTCTCTGGAAGGAAGCTGGGCTGCTCATGGAAGGTGGGTCAGCCAGTCTCTCTGTTTCAACAGAGGACCTTGAGTGCCTCTCCGGAAGATGGAAGGCAGAGCAGGCTGAGCAATGCTACAGGCCAAATTCTCCGCCAAGCATCTGAGGCTATGGACATGCTGAAACAGTCATAGGCAGCTAGCAAGTATGGGAAGTGGCATCTCACACCTGGTGCAAAGAAGCTCGTACTCTATCAGAACAGTGCAGGCTCCTCAAGCAACGGCCTCAGGACTTCCTTCCCCCATCAGGGCCCCTGGGACAAAACCACGGTACCATCTTTTCCCCCTGGCACTGAGTGGTCCAGAAGCAGGGAGCTGTGCAACATCTCCTCCACCCTGTCACAGGAGAGTTGGGGGTTCTGCCTCATGCCCAACTCCTACCCCATCCCTTCCCATCTTGCCCAGAGACCCACAAGGGTCTCCAATCTCCTCACCTCTATAACAAACATGTCAAAGGAAAGCATTGTAAGTTAAAACCAGAGTGCTGATAGACCATACGCTGCAGGACATTCCACTCAGTACCTATGTGGAAAGGACAGAGCATTTAGGCACTTCGAGAGGAGGAGCAGACACGTAAGTAATTGTCCAAAGCAAACCTTTTCTTGGAAGTGGCTTGCCCATTACAGAAGCTCCAAGGTGAGCTGTGGGGGAACCAGGGCACTCCTGCCATGATTAGGAGGGTCCTAGGTCTGGGAGACAGGTGGGGATCCCAGGCAGCTGCTCCATGGGACCACTGATGAGCCAGGAGCAAGCCAGGATCCAGTGATGGCAAAGGCATGCACAAAGAGGGTGCCAAGGGGAAGAACACAGTTGTACAGACCAGATGGAATTGCCAGTTCCTGGGGAGGGTCCACATGCAAGGAACCCTGGGACCCAGGCTGGAGGGCCTTGTGTTAGAGAGCCCTGGGACCGAGTTTCATTGTCAGGTCACCTCCTCTTTCAGCTGTGCCATGGATATTAGGTTCCTTTGGTTATCTGAGAGACACTGTAGCAACTGGAACAGAGACATGCATTAGCAGACACAGGAGTGCCTCAGGCAGGAGGGAGTAGGAGTGGTGTAGGCTACGTGGGAGCTCCTACTAGCCGCACTCTCCTGCAAAACTACCAGGACAAGCCTAGCATCCCCAGGCCCTTCACTCGCGAAATGGTTTCACAGACCACTTCCTTGTAGGTTGTTGCAAGTGGAAGAGTGACCAATGCCCTGGCTGCAATGACTGGCTCGCATAGATTGGATATTGAATGATTACCAGGAAATTAATAGTGTGACCATCTCAGAGATGAATTCCTGACGTGTATTCCCAGGCGTTTCTGTACCCTTTGGTCTGACCAAATTCAGTTTTTTTTTTTTTTTTCCAATAAGTGTACAGACCGACTTGTTCGAAGAGGATTACAAATTTTTGTATTTAGACTTTATGTAAAATAGATGATGCTTTCATTTTTAGAATAAAATCTATTTCTGATGAATGAAAGCTGCATGTCTGTCCCCCACTCTGTCCAACAAATAAAAACAAAAAATTCAAAATGAAAGATTAGTTTAATTTAATTAAAAACAACTCTGGAACATACGCACATTTGTCTCATAATGTGCGTTGTCCAGGCACTTTGGTTGCAAACTCCGAATGTGGTTCATGTTTTTCACAACTAAATGGATATAATATTCAGTGGACTCTTAAGCGTATGATTATAAAATCAACTGGAAGTATGGTATCCCAATTATTAACAGAAATTAAGGAAGGAGGGAAGAAAGCACAGAAATACTTCCTTATATAAAAAAAAAAGAGAGAGAGAGAGATTGATTTATTTGTATTGGAAAGGTAGAGAACGAGAGAAAGAAAGATCTTCCTTTCTGGTTCACTCCCCAAATGGACGCAATGGCTAGAACCGAGCCCATGGGATCCAGGAGTCAGGAGATTCCTCTGGGTCTCTCAGTGGGTGCAGGGCCCCAAGACTTTGGGCATCCTCCTAAGCTTTTGCAGGCCACAAGCCGGGAACTAGTTGGGGAGTGGAGCTGCCGGGATAAAAACCGGCACACATATGGGAGGCCGGCGCTTGCAAGGGAGGATGAGCCGATTAAGCCATCGAGCCAGGCCCAGTGGTTCTTAGAAGTAGATCGTGGAGACACACGCCCTCTATGCTCTTTATATTAAAACACGCAAATAGCATATATTTTAAAGCAAATATTCCAGGAGCCTTTCAAGTACGTGATGCGTTTGGCTGCTGAAGGCATGGGGGGGGGGCACGCCCTCCATCCAAGGGTCACACTCAGGAGTCCTGCACGTGCCACGGAGCACTTGGCCTGCCACGTGCAGACTGTTGGCGCTACACTTGCCCTGGAAGAGGGACTCCGGGTGGCAGGGACATCAGGCTTGCAGGATCAATTAAGCCAGAAGCCTGCAGGGGACCGGCCCTCTCCCTCCCCAACACCCGAGGACAGATGGTGTACCCCACCCACATTGGGCCAGGCCCTGAAGGACCCCACGCGGCACGGGGAGCCGCACCACTGCCCTCTGGCCAGTGGCACGTCGGAGGAGCCTAGGGTCAGAGCCTTGGTCAGACGGGAGGCGACCCACATCGGCAGAGCACATGAGCTCCGGCCTGCACCAGGCAGCAAGGGGAGGCGCCTCATGAAGCCCCGGGGCCCCGAGAAATGCAACGCCCCCATACGGGTTATTGACGCCCCCAGTGACCCGGATGGGGAGTGCTCCCCCGACTTCCGCCGCCTGGTCCAAGATGACTGGCTGAGGTACGTGTAGCGTTGGCTCTGAGGAGGCGACGGAGACACGGTGGGAGGGAACCCAGGAAGCCCCAGGCCCTCACTGGGGCCCCGGAGAACCCAGGTCTACTGCTCTTCTCCTGGCCGTGCCCCGCAGGGCCGGCGTGGGGCGCTGGGCCCGGAGTCTCCATGGTACATGTTGCGACTCTGCATGGCTCTCCCTGGAAGGAAACGGGGAGGAAGGACCAGGGTGCCCGGAGGTTCGGGACAGGCCCTGAGAGACACCACAGTGAGGGGGTCCCCGTGACCCCAAGACTGGGGCCCGAGGCCACCGTGCCCTGCGGTCAGCCCTGGGAGGAGCTTCACGTGGGCCGAGCTGTGTGGTCCCTCCGCGGGGCAGAGAGACGGGAGGGCCTTCCTCTCAGACAAGGGGGAGGGAAGGAGCCAGAAACAGGGCCCACGGTGGACTGAGGGCCGCGGCCTTCCTGTTCTAGAAGGAAGGGGCAATTCTGCCCCTGCTCTCGGTGCTGGGAACCCCACACAGTCCCTCACGTGGGGCCGAGCTGTGTGGTCCCTCCGTGGGGCCCTGAGAGAAGGGAGGGCCGTCCTCTCAGACAAGGGGGAGGGAAGGAGCCAGAAACAGGCCCCGTGGTGGACTGAGGGCCGCGGCCTTTCTGATCTACAAGGAAGGCGAAATTCTGCCCCTGTTCTTGGTGCTGGGAACCACACACAGTCCCCCCGCGGGGCAGAGAGACGGGAGGGCCTTCCTCTCAGACAAGGGGGAAGGAAGGCTCCAGAAACAGGGCGCCACATCAGCTGGCCCTGCCGTCAGGCCTGGGTCCAGGGCAGACACAGAGGGACCCATCATTCTCGTTCTAGAATGCAGGGTGCAACTCTGCCCCTGCTCGCAGTCCCACAGACACCAGGCCATGCGACTATAGTGTTTCAAGTTTTCAGAGAGGTGGCCTCCTGAAGGCAGTTGCTGCCCTCAGGTCAGCAGAGGGTAACTTCCAGTACCGCCAAGGGGACATTGGTGGATTTCTCTCATCCACATGTGTGCACCTGATCTACGAGGGCCTTTGCAGGAAGTGACTGGAGTGTGGGGAGACATTGCCCAAAGCAGCCTCTTTTGGGATCTCAGGGAGACGGTATTCTTGGTCTGCAAGACGTGTCTGCACTTAGAGAAGCGAAAGGGCCTTGGGTCTCTCAGGACCATGTATGCATACCTTGAGGAACCCCGGGCAGGGCAGGGCAGGGCAGGGCAGGGCGGGGCAGGGCCCCATGAAATCTCATTTCTCTTTGGAAACCTCATGCAGGCTGACCAGGTGTGGTGCACACTCACCTGGGTCTCCCAGGTCTTTGATCTGCACCAGGAGGCAGGTGCTGTGGCCCAGAAAAGCAGAGTGGACCAGCAGAGGCAGGAGTGCCCGGATCTACCAGGACCCAAGGTGCGCACTGGCGGATATTGGTGAGGTCTGAAGATGCCCACAGCCAAGGAAGTGGGGAGCCTCACTGAGTCTGAATGTCTTGTCTACCCCTAGGGGACTGACTCAAGAGTAGCCCTACGTGGCATACTGGCTTCTCCCGGGAGTAAGCAGGTGCTGAGTCCTAAGGCAGTGGAGGTCTTGGTCAAAAGGGAGAGCTGCAGTGGGATGAGGAGGGGCACGCGCTGCCAGGAGTCTTCCAGATGAAATAAGGCCCCGGGGGAACTTAAGGAACCTGCAGGCCAAGAGATGGCATTCTGTTGGCATCCCTGGGGACCCCACACACATGGTGACAACGTAGGCACCACCTCAACCCCCATGGGTGCAACCAGGGAAGTGAGGAACTTGTTCTGAGTGGGGGATATCTGGCGCACACAGGGAAACCAACTGGTGACCTGACACACAGATCCCATGCTCTCTCGTGTGCCAGTGCCAGGGTCAACAACAAGTGTTCAGGGTACAGGCAGCCCGGAAGAGAGAACGGGGCCCGCAGGAATCTCCAGGCAGGCTGAGACTCCGCATACTTGCTCATGGGTATTCTCAGGCCTTGCTAGGTGGGACTTAGGCGTAGGTCAGAAGAGAGAGGGTGTGGGTTTGCTGGGTGTCAAGGAGATGCCAGAGGGGAACTGCTCCCTGGAACACAGAATGTTCTAGGTTCACCCTGCCCCTTATCTCAGCCCTGGGAAGACAGAGGGAAGGAGTGCATTGCCTTGCAGCTCTTGCACTTGGGGCAGCTCACGGGGACAGGGCTCTGGTTTAAGCAAGCGGCTTCAGGAAACAGACCCGGGGATTCAGGCTCTGCCATTTGGCGTGGTGGGGACTGAGCAGGAGGGTCCCTCCAGGATGCTTGGGCCTGTGGATATGGCCACGTGCTGCTGTGGCCCATGGGCAGGGATGGCCGGATGTGAGGCTCGCAGGGCCTTTTGTGTCCTCTGGAAGAGGAGACACATTGCCCAGGCCAGCAGAGGGGGTGGAGTCCAGACCATGTCGGGAGTGAGGATCCTGAGCAAGCAGAGAGGGGACAGATGGGTCCACCCCAGCACAGTGGGGACCTCGCAGTGTCTGGCCCATCCTCTGGTCAGACCCGGGCTTCCAGTGGGGCTGCTTGCAGTCTGTGTAGCTTGAATGTCCCACAATTTCTTTTGCAGGAGCTCACATTTGTGGTGACGGTCTCAGTCTGAGTCTGTGTGTTCAGGTCACGGAGAAGAAAGAGGGCCAGGCAGTGCCAGGAGTCAAGGTGAGTGTCCCTTGAAAGTGGACACAGGTGACCCCACAGCGTGCAGTCGCACCCCTCCCCGCCGGCCGTCCATAAGGGAAACTTGGCCTCCACGTGTGCATGGCTGCTCCCTTGGGAAGCCAAGTGGTTCCCTTCCTCCTTCCTCTGCTCAGGGCACAGTCCCAGCAGCGGCCCAGCAGCCCCGTGTGGCGCTCATTGCCCGCCACCCAAAGAGAAGGCATGCAAGTGGGCCTTCATCTCTCCCCTCGAGGGAGGCTGTGGCATCCAGCTTAGCCATCACACCCTCCCTCTCTTCCCCAGGCTTGTGGTCGCATCGCCCGGCTGTCACTCACCTGTCTGCCAGCTGTCCCCAAGATAGCCATGATGCCTCACCATCAGAAGAGTCGGCTCTGCAGGCTGGAGGGAGAACTGCAGGCTGGAGGAGGGGCACCTGGCAGGGCGTGGGTGAGGCTTCCTGTGTCTCAGGAACAGGAGTCCACTGCCGCCGCCTCCTCTACCCCGGCCTTGCCTACCCAAAGGGAGGTGTCTGCTGCTGGGCCCCCGATTCACGCTCCGAGCCGTCCAAGCACCTCCTCTGGCACTGGCAGAGTTGCCACTGCAGGGAGTGAGTCCCGGGGTGGCGCAGGGGCCTGTCTGGGTGTAGCAGAGCTTAGGGCCCAGCATAACGCACTAGAGCTAAAGATGGCTGAGTTGCTGCAGCTCCTCCTCCTTAAATATCGGTTGAAGGAGCCGATCACCAAGGCAGAGATGCTGTCCCATGTGACCAAAGAGTACGAAGCATACTTCCCTTTCATGTTCAGGAAGGTGTCTGAGTGCATCCAGGTGGCCCTGGGCATACACGTAAAGCAAGTCGACCCCGTTCGTCAGTGCTATGTGCTCGAAACCGCCCTGGGCCTCACCTACAATGGGATGCAGGATCATGACAGGAGCATGCCCAAGACTAGCTTCCTGATCATGGTCCTGGGCCTGATCTTCTCGAACGGCAACCGTGTCTCTGAGGAGGAGCTGTGGGAAGCACTGAGTGTGTTAGAAATATATGATGGTAGGGAGCACTACATCTACGGGGAGCCCCGGCGGCTCCTCACTGAAGAGTGGGTGCGGGAAAGGTACATTGAGTACCGACAGGTGCCCTGCAGTGAGCCTGCTCGCTATGAGTTCCTGTGGGGTCCCAGGACCCGTGCTGAAACCACCAAGATGAGAGTCCTGCAGTACCTGGCCAGGTACTATTCTGTGGAGCCCGAATCCTATGCATCTCTGTATCTAGAGGCTTTGAGAGAGGAGAACCAGAGGGCCCAACTGGGAGATGCAGCCTGAGCCAGGCGCACTGCCAGCCACTTTTCCCACCCTTTGGAAGTCTGGGTCCATTCTTCCTTCAGGACTCTGGTCAGCGGTCAGAGTGCTACAAGGCAGGGTGGGTTGGAGTGCAGGCACTGGGTAGCGTTTGTGTTCTCTTGTTTTGTTTCATTGATGTACAACAAGCGGATCTTTGTATTTTGAAACACATGGCTCCCGACGATCAGGGTGTAAATATGTTCATCACATCACGGGGGTTGGGGAGTCCCAGTTGTCACACATCTATTGCTGCTGTGCACTTTGAGTGGGAAGAATTTTGTTGTGTTAGCCACAAACTGGGGAGTGTATCTTATGTTGAAGTCGGAGGAGCAAATGACAGCAGTGCAAGAGCTCTTTCTTTGGACAATGTGAACAAGTTAACAGCGATGCAGTTAATAAAATAGATGAAGAAGTCGTTGGCTCCTGATTTCCCTTTTCCCCTTTCTTCTGCCTCCAAAATTAGAAAGTGTTATCTTAGACAACTGATAACATGTAAACAAATAAAGTAGGCTAGAGACGCGTATTGAAAACGTTCTGAAGTTGAGACATGCATTGGACAAGTTCTCTGCAGAAGGCCTTGTACCGGGAGTGGAGCTGTGGGACAGCCACACACACCCTCCCAGACAAGGGTACAGTCCAGCGCCGGCCATGGTAGGAGGAAGACGCTGAGATGTTGGGAGACCCACAGAGCCAGGGAAGGAAGGCTGAGCAGGTGGGCCACCAGGGGAGCGTGAGGGTGCGGAGTGGACCCTTTGTGGGGTCTGTGCAACCACACCCCTTCTGCGGAAGCTCACTACGGTGCAGCTGGGTGGGGCAGGAGGTCAGAGGCTCAGGCAGTGTGGGTTTGACTTGAGAAAAGCCGTGAGTCGAATACTTCTCCGTGCAGGTGTTTCCGCGTGTCAGCTACGGCAGAGGAGCATCCGTCTGCAGCGTGCGTCTTGCAGAATGTGTCTTGGACGCTTGTCCCGGTGCAGTGGAACACAGAGCCAGAATCAAATGACCAACGGCCCTCAGGTGCAGGGCACTCCTGAGAGATAAGGGCGGATCTCCCGGAGAGTGAGGTCAGAGGACGGTGGCAGTGCTACTGTGCCAGGCTGCAAAGGCAGGTGCTAACTATTAGACATGGCGGGTAGCTCATCTTCAGTATCATTGGCCAATGTTAGGCAGAACCACATTGTGGTAATCATCCCATGAAATAGTGATGTTGGTGGGAGAGCAGTTGGGAGGGTGGGATGGAGCTGGTCCTGGACTCCACATCTCGCTGCTTGAGTCCCACCGTGCTCCTCCACGTGCGGAAACTGCAGGTGTCCTCTAGGAGGATTCTTTGTTTGGCTGAGGGTCCATGCACGTTCGGCAGAGTTTTCTCTGCGACCTCCTGGAGAACAGGAGAGCAACAGCAGCATCTCAGAGGGGCCAGGCCTGGGGCTCCAGGATAACACAGGAACAGCCACCTGCCCGTCATGCAAGTGTGCCTGTATTCCCCAGGCACTGTGACCGGTGCTTTAGGCACAGGGAAACCCTCCTTGGAGTGACCACCCAGAACAGATGTGACCCACCACGCAGGGCCTGGGAAGAGCTCAGGACTCGTGGCTAGGGCGTGAGCGAGCTGAGAGGAGCCCTGGTTCTTGAATTGTCTGGGCTTCACGAACCTCAGGCCATGGCCGACTCTGACTTTCCATGTGTACTGTCAGCATGGCCCAGCATATCTCTGACGAAGAAAGGAAACAGTCTCCTGGGGTTGGGCGATGGGGCAGCATGCCCAAGTGGACCACTAGAAGGTGACTGTGAGAGTCAAACGCACTTTGGAGGTTGGCAGAGTGCTAGTTCTGTGGGACTACTGCACCTTCCAGTAGTGCAGAGCCTGTTCCATTATGTTTCCAAATGCCTCCATCCAACCCTGGACCCTGGCCTGCTGCCGAGTCCTCCTCTGCTGCCTGGCCCCTGTGGAGGCTGCAGGGTCGGTCGCACGCCCTCCCTGTGACGCAGAGCAGAGCAGGCCTGCTGCCGGCACGAGTCCCTCATCTCCCAAGGCTCACGCTCTGTCCTTTCTGAGAGCCTCACCCTAACACGGCCAGAGCTCAGTCTGAACTACCATCTCAGACACCTGGTCGTGCCTCCCTGGGAGCTGCCAACGTCCTTTAGCTTTGGCAACGAGAGGGTGTGCGTGCTGTGTCCACAATCAAGTGGCTCTGAGGATAGTAGTGAGGGTAGTTACAGATGATGAGGAAAAGACAATTTTCGCAGTGGCATTTACATGAGCTTCTGAGTAGTGAATACCTACCCAGTGGTCAGAGGTCATTTTCAGGGTCGGACTCTCACCCCACTCATAATGATGGTGGAGGCAGCCATCTTCGGGGCTTGGTCACTGGGACACACCCCAACATGAAAAACCGTTTCTTGCAGCTCCAATTCGAGGAGAAAAGGTCTCAAACCCCACTTGCACTACCTCAGAATGACGGTGAAGTACTTGCTTTTGGTGTGACCGATGGCATTGACACAGGTGCCCAGGCAAGACCAGGCATGCCTCAGGTTACAGAGACTCAGGGGAGGAGTAGTGTTCATGACTGCTTCTTCTGATAGGAGACATTCCTCACAATGTTGAGGTCACCCCCAACCTTCCACGTGTGCAAATCTCACAGAGCTAGCATTGGAAATGGCACAGAGCTGGATGCTGCACGGAAATCCTGGAGACAATCGTACTGACTTGCTCCTGGGCTCACACTCTTGCTTTCTGATGGAGTGTTAGCTGTTTCACGTGCACAAAGGGCATGGCCATTCATGTTTGTGTCCCATCAGTTTCTGTAACTTGATGCCCTACGTGGTGCAATACAAAGCTGGTGCAGGGCTTGCAGGCTTGGTCCTCCTGTCAAGCCAAAGGAGGCTTCCCCGTGCCTGCCCACTTGTGTAACCTTCTGTGTCTCTGTCTCCTTTGTTATTTTGATCCCATGCAGCTCCCTCTCCCACTCTGTGCTGCATGGTTGGCAGTGGAGTGTGAGCCCGTTCCACCAGGTTTGCAGTGTTTCGAACTGAGAGGAAACTTCCATGAGATCAGGTTTCGGGAGGGGAAAGAAATCCTGCGACCATTAGTGCAAACGTGTGTCACAACACCACACATGTGTGGATTCAGGTCACACATCTTACATGCAGCTGACACTGGTCTCAAGTCACCCCAAAGCTCTGCACTGGTGTTCTTTTATGCCTGACATGCAGATGAGGAAACCGAGGTGCAGGGAAGTGAAGTGCTGGAATCTCCTTAAAGCCGCGGGAGCAGAATTTAAACCAAACCGCCTGTGCTTCCATAGCCTTGTCCCCGTACTGACCCGAGCTGTGGCCCTCAGGCACCGGAGAGGGGGCAGCTCTCAACCAGTTACTGAATGCCTCAGGTTGCGCGGCTGAGAACCGTGGGGAAGCCATGGAGAGACTCATTCTGGATGCAGCGCTCTCAGCCTCTCCCAGCTGGGTCTGCTCATCTTTTCCTCTGCAGTACAGACCAGGGCCCAGCAGGACACTGGGCTGTAGGAGAGCGGGGGTAAAGCTACAGAAGGGCTTTAGATGCGGGGCTTGCAGCTATGGCCCTCTGGCACACACACTAATATCCAGGAAGGAGCCCTGCCCTCGCATCTACCTACCAGGCCTCCTCCACTTCTGTCCCCGCCAGCTGGGACGTGAAGGACATTGTGAACATGACCTCGTGGGATCCCTGCTGGGTGTACAGCAGACACGGACTCATCTGACAGAAGTAGAATATTCAACTCCCAAAAACCTCTAGCTGCCTGGTCTCTCCAGACGTGAAAATGAGACAAAAAAGCAAAAAGTGTGTGTGTGTGTGTGTGTGTGTGTTGGGGGGATAGTGTATCGATACAGAGTGTGTGTGTATTGTGGGGATAGTGTTGTGCTGCAGTGTGTGTGTGTTGGGGGGATAGTGTATCGATACAGAGTGTGTGTGTGTGTATTGTGGGGATAGTGTTGTGCTGCAGTGTGTGTGTGTTGGGGGGATAGTGTATCGATACAGAGTGTGTGTGTATTGTGGGGATAGTGTTGTGCTGCAGTGTGTGTGTGTTGGGGGGATAGTGTATCGATACAGAGTGTGTGTGTATTGTGGGGATAGTGTTGTGCTGCAGTGTGTGTGTTGGGGGGATAGTGTTGTGCTGCAGTGTGTGTGTGTGTGTGTGTGTGTGTGTGTGTGTGTGTGTGTGTGTGTGTTAGGGGACAGTGTTGTGCTGCAGCAGGTTAATCTGCTGCTCGCAAAGCTACCATTCCATATGGGAGTGTCAGCATTCTAATCATTGACTTCCCTTCCAGGTCCCTGCTACTGTGCCTGCAAAGGCAACAGGAAATGGCCCGAGTACCAGGGGCCCTAGCACCTGTGTGGGAGACCAGGATGGAATTCCTGGGTTCTGGGTTCTGCCTGACCCAGACCACGCTGGTGTGATAATTGGGGAGTAAAGCAGAGGATGGAAGATGCCTCCCTGTCTGTCTGTCTCTCCTTTCACATGAATAAGTATGTGAAAGAGAGTGACGTGTGTGTGTGCGTGTATGTGTGAGAGCAACACACAGACAAGTCTTCCACCCTCTGGCTCACTTCCCAATTACATAGAGCATTTGGGGCTGAAGTCTGGAGCTGAGAACTGCATCCTGGTCTCTCCTGTGGGTGGCAGGGGTCCAAATCCTTGGGCCATCTTTGGCTCCTTTCCCCAGGTACTCCAGCAGGAGCCTCAGTAGAAGCAGAACAGCTGGGACTTGAGCCAGGCACTCCCACAATGGGATGTCAGCATCACAATCGTTGGCATAATACGCTGTGACACCAACGCCAAGCTCCACAGTGAGAACTTTTCTAACTGCCCCTTGCTTCTTGAATATTCCATCTTCTGCATGCTTTGTTTTTTGGAGAGGAAGAGGGCAGCTTCGTGGTATTAAGGACATTCACACTTGTACGCAATTATAGCCACCATTCATATCAGGAGCTCTTTCCCTCTGCAAAAACCAAAACACTAGGTTGCTCCGGCACTGGCTTACTTCACTAGGCACTTATGCTCTCTCTCACATAACACGGCAGGTCCACAGAGTACAGTACAAGGGAGATTGGGGAAGGATGGCACCACATAGTGTGTGTTCTCCACTCATGAATAAAAGTAGGACTCTCAGTGAAACTAATAGATATACCTTTATGTTACAATAGCAGATTTTCTACTTTCTCCTCTACTTACCATTTCCATGACATGCAAATATCAGAAAGTGAAGCTCGTGTACTGGGGGACTATGTTATCCTGAAAACACAAGGACAAATGCTGTGAGGGAGAGATGGGGAGAGAGGAAGAGGGAGAGATGAACCCTTCTGCCTGTAACACTGTATCATAGAAAATAATGTTAAAAACCTCCACTAAATCCAACAGCAACCTTTCCTTCTCTCCTCCCCCAATGCCCAGGTAATTAGCTCTATCACTCTATTTTCCATCTATGCGTTCGACAACCCAAGCATTTCATTTTTTAAGTAGAATTGTGCAGTCTGTTTGTGGTTGATTGAGTATACTAGCAAAACGTTCTAATCACTGGTAATTGTTGCAGCACGTGTCACAATTTCCTCCCCTTTTGAGGCTGCACAGCACCCCATTGTAGGTACATATCGTATTGTACTTACCGGCCAGAGACTGTATATTGAGCAGGAGGACTTGAGGAGTACAGGCCTTCAATATGGGATTTTCTTTCTATCTGCCTGCGAGTCAGGCGGTGATTACTGTTTGCAGGAGCTACAGGAGCCAGAGCTGAAATGCCCCTCTGTTTGCTCTCCCCTGCTGTCCTGCGTTTCCGTAGACTTCTTCCACCAGGTCTGAGATGCACAGTCCTTCCCAGGCTGCATTGCAGGGGCCGTGCTAACGTCGTGGCAGCAAGTGTTCCACAGTCGTACAAGCAAGTCTTTCTGTTTGCGTGGGTCCCTGGCCGTGACCTGCACAGGTGCTTTCTTTGCATGCCCCCCTCCCAGTGCCCTGGCACTTTTTGGACCAGCGTTCTTGTCAGAGAGTAAATTCCCCTCCCTGGGAATTTGAGACGCCCATGTAGCTGTGGCTGCTGCTACAAGCACGGTTAGAGTAAGGGCTGGAGCTGGCCTGGGGGCACGGCGACGAGGATCAAAAGCTTCTTTCCCCATGCCCTGTAGCCTGTAGCCTGTAGTGAGCCCCCTCCTGTCTCTTGGCTCTTCATCATAGAACTTTCTGCCCACACCTCACGTGTTAGTTTGAACTCGTCGTCTCAGATAGCAGGAAGACAGGGGAGGGCACAACGCTGCAGCAAGCGCACCCCATGCTCATCTTACTCCAACCTCGAGTTTCCTTCCCCAGGCCTCCACCGTTTGCTTTTTTGAGAAAAACAAACTGTGGATGTGAGGACAGTGAGAGGTTCAGAGAAGAGCTGTAGAGACAGCACAGACTCCTTCAGAAAATGGCCAGGGAGGGGGCTGGCATGACCCGTCTCAACGGGAAGAGGTGAGGGTTGAGGTGGCTGCCCCAGAGCAGTCTCCCGGACTCAGGAAGCTCTCGCAGAGCTCACCCATCGGGATCCGTCTCAGCAGCATCCTGATACGCAACAACGTGCAGTGGAAGACGGATGGCCTCGACAGGTGTGTCAGCCTCACCGAGACGGAGTAAGAGACCTGCAAAGCACCGAATCACTGCTGCTAGTTCCCAGGAGAACTCACCACACTCACAGTGCAGCCACACTCATGGTGGGCTTACTGCAGCAGAGGGACACTGTGCAGCCTCAGCCAAGGGGAGAGACACATGCGGGGAAGGCCGGGGAAACGAGACACACGTCCGGGAGGAGCACACAGGATATGCCCAATTCCCCCACATCGTGTGGACAGCTGCCAGGCACGGAGGGGCCCAGGACTGTCACTAGTGGCGGGTCATGTAGGCAGCTCTGCATGGCAGGGACCCAAAATCCAGACTCCCAGGAGGAAACCCAGCATCGGGGATGTTGTTTGTACAACACTTGAGACATAATACAGACTATGTCAGCCAGTGGATTCTAAATAGGTTTCATCGCGATTGGAACTGCAAGATTGGTGGCAATTCAGACCTGTTGAACTATCAAAACTGCTTGAGCAGGACCCTCGGAGCATGCCTCACATCGGGGACCTGGGATGGGTGGAGGGCTGGGCGGGGCTGTTCCCTTTGTTTCTCCCCTGGCCCCAGATACAGGGAAAAATGATATTAGTGTGGAAACAATATCTTACCCACTTTCCTGTAGCCCTTGACCCTTTGTACCCTAAACAACTAAGTAAAATCATTTAAAAAAATAAATTAATTTTTAAAAATGCCAACACTTGAGACACAATACATCACCCTTGTCAGTTCTAAGAACGCTGGCATCTATTTTCAAACACATATCCTCAGACACAGGCCAAGGTCCAACTGACGGCAGATTCGCCTAAGGCCAGCAATGAGCCTGCTGTGCAAATGTGCTTCCGAGGGTGCACCCCATTTGGTCAAGGAGTCTTTACAGCAAAATGAGGCCTGCAGGACCTGGCTAAGGAGTGTGAAAGGCCCGCAGGACCTGGCTAAGCTGCAGCCCGGGTTTGTTATCATGGGCCCTCGACTCCAGTCGTTACCACAAACCTTGCTAGGCATTAAGGTCTATCATAGAAAACCAAGTGGCTTCCTTCTCCTTTGAAGGTTTATTCATTTTTATTGGAAAGGCAGACAGGCAGAGAAAAAGATCTTTCGTCCGCTGGTTCACTCCCCACGTGGCTGCAACAGCTGGAGCGAGCCAATGCGAAGCCAGGAGCCATGAGCCAGGAGCTTCTTCCGGGTCTCCTACGTGGGTACAGGGTCCCAAGGCTTTGGGCTGTCCTTGACTGCTTTCCCAGGACACAGGCAGGGAGCTGGATGGGAAGGGAAGTGGGCGGGACACGAACTGACACTCATATGGGCTCCTGGTGTATGTCAGGTTAGGACTTTAGCCACTAGGCTAGCTCGCTGAGGTGAGGTGTGAATGTCTTCCGACTTGGCCAGGGGCATGATCCCAGGCAGCACACAACTCTGGCCCATGACAGCTGACCTGAAAACCTTCCAGGGTTTCCAGAGGCAGGAGTGTGATGCCAGGGCACTCACACGATGTATGTCCCCCAAGGGCACTCGTGGGCCCCCTGGAAACCAGAGTGAACCATACTTTGGGCATCCCAAGAGGATGCAGGTCACGTGTTCCCTGGCAGGCAGCACGTCATGCTTCAAGTGCTTGGGTCCCTGTCACATGTGGAGGAGACTTCAGTTCAGCTTTCTAGCTTTGGTCTGGCCCAGCCCTGAGAGCTGTAGGCATCTGAGGGACTGAATGAAAGGCTGACAGCAAGCGCTTTAGCCACTAGACTTCCGAGCTGGGCACAAGGTTTTCTTTGTCTTTTGTTTTCAACGACTTATTTATTTTGCTTGAATTACTGAGAGCGAGAAGGTGAGGAGTAACCGAGAGATAACACCATCTGTTGGTTCACTCCCCAAATGGCCGCCATGGCCAGAGCTAGGCTGGTCCTAAGCTGGCAGCTAGGAGCTTCTTCCAGATCTCCATGGGGGTGCAGGTGCAAAGGCCTTGAGCCACCCTCTGCTGCTTTCCCAGGCCATCGGCAGGGAGCTGGAGCAGAAGTGGATCAGCCAGTAGACAGGTGCCCATAGGAGAGGTCAGCACCACAGGTGGAGGATTAGCGTGCGCCAGCCCCAGGACTCAGCTGCGTACCATCGCTAAATGTTACCTGCCATCAAAACCCATTGTGTCGAATCATCTATGGTGGAAAATGACCTTCTTCCACACCTCCCCTCACACACAGAGTGTGATTTCCAAACACAAATACATTTGCTACATGGATTGCTATCATCATGCCTAAACAAGCAGGAACTTGCCCCCAGTGTCTGTGCAGAGCAGGCCTCAAAGAGGGGCATGTCCTGGCAGTGAGAATAGCATCTACGGGGAAGAAACGGGAACTAAAGGCTATCTTTCTGTGATCTGCAAACAGACATCTGAGGGCCAGATGAGTTTACTGTCACACGCCAGGCACAGCTGAGGATGTGGTCACTGAGCCACACAACATAGCTGTGAGTGACATTATGAGCGCCTCTGAGGCGCACCAAGAGTGTTCCCAATGTGGCCGGGTGCAGCCTTCCTCTGCGACAACTTGCATGAGTGGCAACAAAACACGTATCTGCATATGGGCCCGTCTGAGCAGATCTAGCCCATCAGCAGTCGGAAGACAGCAAAGCAGAAATCTGGCGGGAGGCGGGTGGAAGGCGACCTAGCAGAAACTGGCAGTGGGAGAGAGCTTGCCAATCCGAGCTGGTCTATCCATCAGTACTTGCAAGTTACCAACAGAAAGCTGGTGAGGTAGAGGATACCCAAGAGAAAGCAGGGCAGGTGTAGGGAGTTGGCAACTTGAGCAGATCCATCCATCAGTAGCTTGAAAGCACCAAACAGAACGTGGTGGGGGGAGGTGTCAAGAAGGTCTCGACCAGCCCGCCTGGCAGGGACCACCGTGGGCAGTCAGTCACCCAGGGGCCCATCTGACTCAGACAGTCTTGGTGATGCCAAAATCAGAGTGAACTGAGCACCGGCTGCTGAGCAAATCAGAGAGGTCAGTGAGAGCCTCCGCCATCTTCAAGAGTGCAAGCGCCACGGGGATGGATCACAGTCTCTCCACTCATCCAGGGCCAGAACTGGCAAAAGGATGTACCTGTCACCAGACAGGAGGCTTTTGTGGGAACTGAAACTGTAAGTCTGCACATTTTGAGAAAAGAGGGAAGTCAAGCACCCATCCACCTATCCCCTTCCTCCACCCACCCTCAGCATCCTGGCTCTGCACCTCCCTGTGACATCACAAGACAAAGATGAGGGCTTCAGCGGCTGCTTGGCCGACCACAAACACTTTAGAACCTCGTGGACAGAATATTCCGGGCAGCACACTTGAGACCAAAGCCATTTTCGACTCGCCAGCGGAGTGACAACAGCTTTGGGTGCACAATGTCCCCAATGCTGACTTAGCTCCACGGCTAGTGGTGGCAATCTAGAAGAGTCTGAGGACAAGCTGACACCCTCTGCCAACGAAGGGCCACTTATCGAGGTGCTGTCTGATTCTTCACTTGTTCCAAACGCGGATTCAAGGTAGCCTTTGGTCCAGGTCGGCGAGGAGGCCATGAGCCAGGCTCCCGCTCCCAGCCTGCAGGTGTCAGGCTCCCAAGAACAACTAGCAATCAACATGGAAGGCAGCAGCATCCCTTGGGGGCTGTCCTTCCCCAGGAAGCTGTGGATTGTGGTAGAGGATCCAGCATTTGAGTCTGTGCACTGGAACAAAGACGGGGACGCCGTGGTCATCGAGGATGACCTTTTCCAGAGGGAAGTCCTTCTTCAGCAAGAGGAAGACAGGATTTTTCAAACCGACAGCCTGAAGGCCTTCATTCGTCAGCTGAACCTCTACGGCTTCAGCAAAGTACGCCCAAGGAACGCTGCTCACGGTCCAGAGAACAGGGGCATGCTGGTAAGGTAGAAAGCATTGCTCTTTCCCACATCCTGTCACTCAGACGTCCTTGTAGAGCTCCAGGTCAACGCAACACTGTATGTGTTTAGTTCCCTAGCACTGCTTCTTTAGATGTGAGACCTTATTTACTGAAAGCTCAAAGTCTAAACGTGAAAGTAGGTCGATTCTGCCGGGAACTCACAGTGCGCTGGGAGAGGCTCCGCAGGCGGGGCAGACTCCCAGAGGCCAGCCAATGTCCAGTAGATGCACGACTGCCTTAACCTAGCAACTGTTTGCCTTCAGTGCGCTGGTGCTGCCTGGCATCCCAACACTTCCCAGAAACAAATTTTATCCCCGCAGGACTAACATCTTCCATTTTGTTTCAGATATACTGCAATGTCAATTTCCAGAGAGACAAACCTGCCCTTCTCATGAATATCCAAAGAAAGGGGGGCCAGCGGCGCTTCAGCCGGCAAGCCTTGTGCGGATCAAGTGCGAAGAAGAGGAAGGAGCTAGCTACCAGGCGCTCCCCCCGCATGCACCCCAACAGAGAGGACGAAGAAGCGGAAAGGAGGGCCCAGGAGGAAGTGACCAGTGTCCAGAGACCCAGTGCCGGCCATTCACTCATGTTCTCCGGCATCTGGTCCATGAGTAATCTCACAGTGCGACCCCTGAGAATCTACACCTCTCAGGAGCCAGGTGGCCCAAGTGGGGAGGACACCACTCCCAATGTCATGCAAGCACCTCTGTGTCCCACCGGGACGCAAGGCGCTGCAGAAGCACCCCGCGGCCCCGCAACCTATCCCGATTACGAGTCCATGATTTCTTTGTACAACACCTGTTACTCCACCCTTGTAGCTGCCCTCAACACCAAGACTTCCAGTGAGCCCCCAGAGCAGGAGGGCTCCACTGAAGGTAGGCGTGTCATCTGCGAGCGGGTCAGGGACGAGCCACCTCTGTGAACTCACACAGCAGTGCTTCATAGTGATCAATTTAATAGTGATTAATACACATCATTTCCCAACAACCACCTGTCTGCAGTCCTAATAAAATATAAATATTCACGAGATTCAAAAAAGCAATATGAATGAGAATCCCGGTCTGTGTTCTTGCTAACTGCTCACACGGTATGAAATCCTTTCTCCTTCCTACACTGAGATACCCGACGCAAGCTGACTTCATAGAGGGGCTTAGTGTACTCGGTTTTGCAGGCTGGAAGCTCAGGAGCGAGGGACCCTGGCCTCTGGGCCTTGGCGGGCTGGGGGCAGGGCTGACGGCAGCTGCTGTGCTGTCACGGTGGGGACTCCTGCAGGGGTATGAGGTCACGATGCAGAGCAGGAAGCCAGAGCCTGGGTCCCACCGCTCTCTTCGAGGACAGGGTGGGCGTGGGGAGACACCTGCCCAGCATCTAAGGACCTCCTCCTAGGTTCACCTATGAAAGGTCCACCATCGGGCCTGGCACTGTGGCACAGCATGTTAGGCTACCAACTTAGGCCTCTGCTCCCATGTTGGAGACCTGGAAGAAGCTCCTGGCTTCGGGCTGGTGTATGCCTGCTGTTAACAGCCATTTGGGGAGTGGACCAGCAGACGGAAGAAGGGACACCACCGCCTAGTACTGCCACCCTAGGGAGCCCCACTGCCAACACATGAACCTTTACGTCAAGTCACTGCAAACCACGGACTAGAGTATACCAACTCACTGGCAGGAGCCCGAGGAAGCAGAAAATTCTAACATGGTGTTGTGGTCCCTGTCGTTCTCTCTCTTTCTCTCTTTTAAAGCAACAGGCTTTCCACATACTTGGCAAAGTGATCTTGCTAGGAAGTGCTGAGAGAAGCCCAAAGAGATCCAGTACGCTGGGACTTGCTGTTGGTCAGGAGACAGAAGAGCCTGCCTTCTGGCATCGGGGGTATCACACTACTCATGGATCTCGCGATGACATGCTCTGCTCGGGGCCCTCAGTGTTGCCAGCAAGCTTCAGATCTCCGAGCGTCGCTATCCAGCACCCAGGGCCCCTGCAAAGAGGAACGCCCCGTCCCATCTGCCAGTCCATTCAGTGCCCAGGGAAGGGGGCAGAGCCCTCACAGAGAACAACCCCTTAGAAACATTGCTAAGGAGACACTGGAGAAAAGAGTCTTGCTATAAAAGGAATACCACTCCATCACTATTGAAAGTGAACTTCGGGGCCCAACGTGGTAGACTTGTGGCTAAATCTTCTCCTTGCATGTGCCGGAATCTCATTTGGGCGCCAGTTCACGTCCTGGCAGCTCCAATTCCCATCCAGTTCCCTGCCTGTGGCCTGGGAAGGCAATTGAGGGTGGTCCAAAGCCTTGAGACCCTGCACCTGCGTGGGAGACCCGGGGGAGGCTCCTGGCTTCTGGGTTCAGACTGGCTCAGCTCTGCTCGGCCACTGCAGCCACTCGGGGAGTGAACCAGCGAACAGATCTCGTCTCTCCTCCTCTCTGCAAATCTACCTTTCCAATAAAAATGAGTAAATCTTCAAAAAGAAAGACAGACCGTGAACCTCCCTCTAGCGTATCTGTATTTAGGACCCTTCACTTGAGCAGCCAGCAGCTGGTCATGTGACACGCGTGACACACGAGCTTCCCGATGCCAGATCACGTTCAGAGCAGGGCGAGAGCGCCCCAGGGGGACAGCTGCTCTGTGTCTGACTTAGCCTAATGGCTGGGCACTCTCAGGCACACGTTCAGTGCCTGCTCCCAGACACCCGACAACAAGCCCTGGATGCCGTTCAGACACGTGCTGAACAAAGAGAGGGGAAACACACACGAAGGAGCTGCAAACGCTGCACAGTCATCTTCAGCGCGTTTATTTGAACGGTGCAGAAATCAGCAGGACCCCAATCATCATCGAGCCAAGACATTTCCTTACCATTGACACAAGGTCAGTGAGCTCAGATAAGCCCAGCCCCTCTGTTGCATGGGAGTAAAGCAGTCCATGGATACGAACTGCACCTGGCGTAGCAGTCTTCCGCAGTGGCAGCTCTCACCTGATCTTACTGCTAGGAACCCGCACCAGGCTGCTGAGCTGCCCCGTCAGCAACATTCTCTTGAGGGCTGCACGCTCATCACGCCTTGTGTCCCGGAGGGATGAGGTGCTCCGGGAGGTCCACCTGGAACACATCCTTCCCTCCTGGCCAAGGGATGGGCCGCAGCAGCCACCTGGGGTTGGAGATGGCTGTCAGGTACTTCTGCTGGAGGTTGGTCAGGACAGCCTGACTTTCCAGTTCCACAAGCTCCTGAGGAGCCAAGTCCTCGGGGCACTGCCAAGTCTCCCCGATGTCAACGAGCCCTGTGCAGAGAGAGAGAGAGAGACGCACCACTGACGCTGCCTTCCCTGCACAGGACCTACCTGCATAACCACGGGGCTGTGGGAGGTGTGGAGTGCTGCAGACCAAGATGACGTCAGCGAGGGGCACGCAGTGAGCAGGCTCCTTGTTACTGAGCACGCATGACATTCTCACAAGGGCTCCGGGAGTCCTGGGCGAGGCAGACAGAAGGCTCCCGAAAAAAGGCAGCCCTCATTGGGGGCGCGAAAGCGAAGCATGGGTCCCAGCGCCACTGCTGATAGGGTGCCAACAGGCAACAGGAAGCCCAAGCAGGTGGCAGGTAATAGGTGACAGGTGATGCAAGAGAGGAGACCTCTCGCACTGAGAGGCCAGGGGACGCGCCCAGGAGACTGATGGCCCTGGAGGTGGGGCAGGCCCGTGAGGCCCGGCAGGAAGCCTGCCCCTGGAGGGCACCAGAGATGCTCTGGACTGCACTGCACTTGCTCCCACGCACCCCTGCGTGCACAGGCACACAAAGGTGCCACATGCGGTCACGGACCTAAGGCAGCCCGTCAGACTCCAATGGGAAAATGAGGCCCTTGCTACCTGTCCCAAGGCATGCTGCTTCAGCAAGCCGCACAAACACACCCACTCGTTCCCAGGAAAGCCACTGCCAAGCTCAGGTACCTGTTCACTCACCAGCTACCACTCCCCGGCCGAACTTCTCTCCTTCCTGAAGCAAGGCCTGGATCTGGGCGGGAGTCATCCCGAGTCTTTCCACCAGCAGTTCCCACCAGGCCACGTCTTCCCAGTCGCGGTGGGCAATGTGGACGGCGATGGTATGGTTCTGGTGGCCGCTAAGCAGAGGGCGCCACCGTGTCTCCAGAGTCTTGACTCCGTTTAACACAAAGCCCGCATAAGGCTGTCGGAAGGAGAGGCAGCCAAACTTCATCTCTCGCCAGCTCCCAGGGCCCTGGGGCCGGGGGCCTGCGGAAACACAGAATCACATGCCAGCCCGCCATTTTCGCGGCCAGGGAGCCTGATCGTTCCTCCATGTCTCCCCTGAGACTTGGTCACGAAGCCGCACTGACCTCACGCCTCGCCGCCTTCCACTGGCCATCACATACTCACGGAGGGCCCGCCCCACGCAGGTATGGAACAAGAGCCTGGGCTCACGCAGCTCCACCAGATGGGGCCTCTGGGGAGCTTGGGGAACAGGGCAGGACAGGGAAGGTCCAGGAATGATGGCACGTGGTGAACGCTACAACCGGGGACACCAAGCTCAAAGGAACCGCAGAGGAAGGCAGGCCCCTTGGTTGCGTGAGGGTTGGGGCTGCACAGCCAACAGGGGCAGGCACTGCAGTGATCGCCTCTCCCCACAGAGGTGCCATGCTGGGTTCTGCTTCTCTTCCTGCCCCCCCACTCCCCGCCAATGCTCTCAGCTCCCAGGCACCTCTGCCCCACCACAAGGTCGGCCTGGTTCTGCTCGGCTCCCCCTCACACACCCAGGGCTGCTGAGGACAAAGCCTTGGGAGCCCACCTCAGCACACATCTCCGATGGCTGCCACCAGCTGGGCCTCCTGACCCCACCAGCCCTCAAGGACCTGCCCCGCGGGTGGAGCTGAAAAACGAATAGTGAGAAAGAGAACCAGGGGCCCCCAGTGAGCGTGCCTCTCCTAGAGCCAGCCCCGGGCCTGTGATCCCCCAGTTCAACCCTTGCCTTGCACAGCAGGATCTGCTCTCAGGCCCCTCGGGGCTGAGGAGTGACAGCACAGCCACCTGGGCCCTGATTGCACACTCCCACACCTTGGGCCTTGCTGCTTCCACGCGTCCCTTGGCATGGCATCAGCTCGCCCTGAGTGGAAGGCAGTACCGTGCAGCAAAGGCAGCAGCACAGTCCTCAGAGACAGGGAACCACAAGCCTGAAGCCCAAACCTCCGCCCGAGCACCAGATGGCTGGCAGCCTCAGTCTGCACGTGGCTGGGGGGACGCAGAGCAGGCACTGAGAGCCCCCAGCCAGGACCTGGCCTCTGATCAGACACGCCCCCAAGGTGGCGACTCTCATTATCGCCATCTTCTTCACTGGGCCAGCAGCCCCTCCCCAGGGCTCCACCCCACCCGGGAGCCATGGGCCTCTACTCCAGCTCGAGCCCGGCCCCCCTTGTCTCAGCCAGGACAAGAGCTTACCAGTGTGTCCTGGAGCTTTGAGGAAATGGGCCCGCCCTCAGAAGACCAGGCGTGGTCAGGAGGGAAGCTACCGGGGGTTCACCGCTTTCCTGCAGGCAGGCCTGCGGGGCTAGCTGCCCCACCACCCCCCTTCCCCTGGCTTCTCGGGCCCAGCCGGGATGCCCAAATCCTGCCTCTGCAGCTCACTGCAGGCCCAGGTGCCGCCGCTGTGCGCCCTCTGCATTGCTGCTTCTGACTCCCGCCAGGAAACTCTGCTTCCAGAGAACGAAGCCTGCGCACTCCTCCTTGCAAGACAGGTGCTTCTCTGAGCCCAGGCGGCCTTCTCTGAGCCGTGGCACAGCAGGCAGCCGTGCACGGGGTGGCCATGCGCTCCCGCTAACTCCTCTTGCTCCTCGCCAACCAACAGGTCCCAACAGGCACCCACGGTCGACCGCCATCAGTTCTGCAGACCCGACGTGGCGCTCCACTCTCCTGACCAGGCTCCCGGGCGGGCTTCCTGCTGTCCGCTCTGCCTCCCCACGCACAGGCCGCTCCTTCTCAGTCCCAGCCTTACCTGGCCAGGTCACAGCCCAGACTTGGGACCCTATCTGGGGCCACCCCAAGATGACCTTCTCCCACCTCTCTAAGTGGCGTCACCATCTACCTGGGGCTGCTGCTCCACACCTACAGGCCACCTACCCTCCCTTTCCTTCCAGTCCCCACGGCACGTGGCGCTACCTCAAAACTTTCCCTGGACCTCACCCCTTTCCACAAGCCTCCATGGTCACAATCCGCTGCCTGCCTCCATCACCTGGGCAGCGTTCTCAGGGCCTTGGCTGGTGCCCTCTGCCTCGCCTGTCCATGACCTTGGAACGGGGACAACTGGGGCCCGCCACGCCTCTGTCAGAACCCACGAAGGCCCTCCTGCACCGAGCAGAAGAGACTGCCATTTCTCCCTGGGCAATCCTTCGGGGTCTGCTTCCCCGGCCGCTTCCTGCATTCCTGTCGCCTGCACCCCACCGCTCTGCAGCCACATGCCTCACATCCACGCCAACTCCATCCCCAGCCCAAGGCCTCCGTGGGCCATGGTAAGCCCCAGTGTACACTCAGAAAATGCCCACTTGGAAGGGCTAACCTGAGCACTGAGAATGCGTGGAAGGACAGGGCCTTCTCAGAGGCCACCACGTCGGAAGGACATGGGTCAACACCCAATGCAACCAGCACATGCAGAGACAGCTAGCCACATACCCAGGGAGGGCAGCGTGAGAAGAGGAAGGCGGAGCAGAGATGCTTCCTCATGGCAAGGAGCGGCATCGAGTCCCAGGCAGGCAGCAGCAGGCAGCAGGCAGGAACAGGACACATCCTCACGGCGCTCGGAGACAAGCACCCTGCCAGGAACACCGTGTTCTCCGACTTCGGGGCCCCCAGAGCTGTGTGGCACAGCAGCGTGCTGCTGTTGACCCAGCGCGGCTCTGCACACCCACCCTCGGCTACGGGACACTGCCTGAGCACGTCACGGGGCAGAGCACCCTCCTCCCACGACCCGCACCGTGAGCACTCTGGATCGGAACACCTCCCCTGCCCCCATCCTCACTGTCTCTGTGCTGTCGCACCGCTGTTCATCTCAGAGCCGAGCGAGCCACTGCTCCTCCGACACACAGAGACTCGCAAGCTGCTTTCTGTTTTCTGCCACCAGCAAGGGCGTGGGCCCTGACATTCCCTGAGGGCGTGGGGCAGAGGCTGCTCTCAGGGCAAGGGCATCTAAGACGCTGCCCTGCGCCACCCACGGCCTCGCACAAAGCCTCACCAGGGTACACTGCACTCACCAAGGGAGCTCTCACACACCTGTCAGCCCTGAGCAGGGTGCTGCTGCTCCTGGGTGACAGTCACCCCGGCCCTGGGCTCGGAGGTGCTTCTGAGGGGGCCTGCGTGCAGAAACCGTGGTCCAGCCATTTCTACTTGTACTCAGAGATGCAACAAGGACGTGGGTGTGCCCAGCCCCTCAGCTTCCCAGGCACGTCACCACAATCCCACGTGACCTGTGCAGGTGTGGTGCGGGCACAGAGAACCGAGGCACCCTTAGAGGCAACGGGGTGCTCCGTTTCCTCTTGCCTGGCGCTGCACGCAGCACCCACTTTTGGCCTGAGGAGGGGGCTCCCCGCTTTTGGCCTGAGCAGGGGGCACCCTTCTGCCTGCCTCGGGTGCCCTACACCAACATAATGGATGAGGGAGAAGGTCTCCGTGCACAAGACAGCACCGGGGTCCAATGGCACGGGAAGGGCTTGTCCCAGCACAGGCCGCAGGCCAACAAGAGCTGGGCGGCCAGCATGCGGGGCACACGCGGCTCCTGCTATCACGGCTGGGGGAGGCTGTCTGAGGCAAGGATCACGCACAGCGCCAGGCAGCAGGGAGCAAGCCCGATCTAAGAGGAGGAAGCTGCTCCCATCCCCACCCCCGTCGCCCACAGCGCTAAAGGGCAGAGGTGGGGGAGCCCAGGCCCCTGTGTGTAAGTGTAGGCAGGGCCCAGCAGCCACGGGTCCCACAGCACACAGGCCACCAAGTGGGCCAAGCTTAGGCCAGGGCGTGTGCGGCAGTTGACTCGCTTGCCACACCCCAGGGACACGCTCTGAAGCTGCCAGGGAGGGGGAGGCTGGCAGGGAGGGAGAGGCTGGCAGGAGGGCACAGGCAAGATGGCTTCGGGAGCGCCCCAGCCCAGAGGGGTGTTCTGCAGAAGGCAGACACTCAAGCGCTGGCACGACGTGCCCGGGCTGCCTTTGGCTGTGTCTGGGCTCACTGCCCCCTGACCATTATAACGGTCCCTGGAGTGGAAGCACTAGTGGGCACGCCTGCGGACATATGCGAGGGCAGTTCTCAGCAAGGCTGCCAGCCAGGCCCTGGATAATCGGCTTCCGGTCAACGAGGGACGGGCCAGAGCCAGGGAAGGGGGTGTACCTACCTACCAGGTATACGGTACCCACACCCACGTATTTATGCAGAAGATACACAGTGCCTACACCGACCTACGTACCAGACACGCAGTGCCTACATCACGTACCTATGCACTAGGTATGTAGTGCACACACCCACTGACGTACTTACTAGGCACATGGTGCCCACATCCACCTATGAACACACTAGGGACGCGGTGCCCACACCCAGCTAGCTACGTACAAGGCACGCAGTGCCCACATCACATAGCTATGCGCTAGGCATGTAATGCCCACATCCCTTACGTACCAGGCACGTGGTGTCCACACCGACCTATGCACACACTAGGCACGCAGTGCCCACACACGCACCTACGTAAAAGGCACGCAGTGCCCACACCCACCTATGCACACAGTAGGCATGCAGTGCCCACACTGATGCACCTATGTACCAGGCACGCAGTGCCCACATCCCTTACGTACCAGGCACACAGTGCCCACACCCACCTACGGACCAGGCACGCAGTGCCCACATCCCTTACGTACCAGGCACGCAGTGCCCACACCCACCTACGTACCAGGCATGCAATGCCCACACCCACCTACGTCCCAGGCACATGGTGCCCACTCCACCTATGCACACACCAGGCACGCAGTGCCCACACCCACGCACCTACGTACAAGGCACGCAGTGCCCACACCCACGTACCTATGCACGCACTACGCACGTATTCGACGGGTCAGTCACAACCATGCAGTCACGCAGCGACGCACGGACACGGTCACGCACTGGTGCACGCTCACATGGGGCACCAGGCGTCTCCACTGACTCTGGGATGGCGAGGCGGGTTCCGGGGAGCAGCTGGGGAGAGAGCCAGGGTTGGAACCCAGCGGCCCGCCGAGGGGAGGGGAAGGAAACGGGGCCGGAAGCGGAAGGGGCGGGGAGAGGGGACTAGTCAGCATTCTGCAGGCGCGGCCGTGGGAGAGGCTGTGGGCGAGGAGGCGGAGCTGCCTGGTTGGCTGTGAGCAGCTTCCGGCGCGGGGACGTGGGGGCAGTAGGAGAGGGGCTGTGGTGGGCGGGGCTGAGAGCGCGTGCAGGGCGGGGTCTGAAGCGGGTCTTGTGAGGGGCGGGGCTGGGAAAACGCGCGGGGCGGGGTCTGAGAGGGCCTGTGGGCGTGGCCTGCGGTGGCGTACGGGGCGGGGTCTTTGGCGTGCTGTGCAAGAGCTTGTTGAGAGGACGTGAGGGGCGTGGCCTGAGGCTGCTGAGGGCTGACAGCGCGTGCAGGCGGGGCCTGAGGTGGAGCCGAGGGGCGTGGCTGAAGCGACGTGCGGGGCGGGGTGTGAGGCGAGGCTGGGAAAGGGGGCGGGACCGAGACGACGTGTTGGGTGGAGTCTTAGGCTAGGCTGGGGAAAGGGGCCGGGCTGAAAGGACGTACAGGGGGGTGTCAGAGGCAGGGCCCGTGAGGGGGCGTGGCTGTGAGGACTTGGTGAGGGCCTGAGAGGGGCGTGGGTTTGAGTTCTTGGGGGCGGGGCCTGGGGTGGGGTTGGTCTTGGGCCCGGGGCTGCCATAGATGCTGGGTAGCAGTAGTAGGGTGTGTCCTGTGGGAGCATTGGGGGCATGGCTGGAAGGGTGTGGCTGCGAGGACTTGGTGATGGCCTGAGAGGGGCGTGGGTTTGAGGTCTTGGGGCGGGGCCTGGAAGGGGCGTGGCTTTGAGGACGTGAGGGCGGGGTCTGAGGCGGGGCTGGTCTTGAGCCCATGGCTGCCATAGAGGCTGGGGAGCAGTAGTATGGAGTGTCCTGTGGGAGCATTGGGGGCGGGGCCAGGAAGGTGCATGACTTTGAGGACTTCGGGGCGGGCCTGAGTAGGGTGTGGCTTTGAGGACTTGGGGCGGGGCCTGAGAAGGGTGTGGCCTTGAGGACTTGGGCAGGACCTGAGAGGGGGCGTGGTTTGAGGACTTGGGGCGGGCCTGAGAAGGGCGTGGTCGTGAGCACTTGGGGGCGGGCCTGAGAAGGGTGTGGTCCTGAGGACTTGGGGCGGGCCTGAAAAGGGCGTGGATGTGAGGACCTGGGGGCGGGCCTGAGAAGATCGTGGCTGTAAGGACTTGGGCGGGGCCTGAGAAAGGTGTGGTCGTGAGTACTTGGGCGGGGCCTGAGAAGGGCGTGGCTGTGAGGACTTGGGCGGGGCAGGAGAAAGGCGTGGCTGTGAGGACTTCGGTGGTGCAGGAGAAGTGCGTGGCTGTGAGGACTTGGGCGGGGCCTGAGAAGGGCATGGCTGTGAGGACTTGGGCGAGGCAGGAGAAGGGCGTGGTTGTGAGGACTTGGGGGCGGGCCTGAGAAGGGTGTGGCTGTGAGGACTTGGGACGGCCTGAGAGGGGGCGTGGTCGTGAGGGCTTGGGGCGGGGCCTGAGAAGGGCGTGGTCGTAGGACTTGGAGCAGGGCCTGAGAGGGGGCGTGGTTTGAGGACTTGGGGCGGGCCTGAGAAGGGCGTGGCTGTGTGGACTTGGGGCGGGCCTGAGAAGGGCGTGGTCGTAGGACTTGAGGCGGGCCTGAGAAAGGTGTGGTCGTGAGGACTTGGAGCAGGGCCTGAGAGGGGGCGTGGTTTGAGGACTTGGGGCGGGCCTGAGAAGGGCGTGGTCCTGAGGACTTGGGGCGGGCCTGCGAAGGGGCGTGGCTGTGAGGACTTGGGGCGGGCCTGAGAAGGGCGTGGTTTGAGGACTTGGAGCAGGGCCTGAGAGGGGGCGTGGTTTGAGGACTTGGGGCGGGCCTGAGAAGGGCGTGGTCGTGAGGACTTGGGGGCGGGCCTGAGAAGGGCGTGGCCTTGAGGACTTGGGGCAGGGCCTGAGAAGGGCGTGGCTGTGAGGACTTGGAGCAGGGCCTGAGAGGGGGCGTGGTTGTGAGGATTGGGGCGGGCCTGAGGAAGGTGTGGTCGTGAGGACTTGGGCGGGGCCTGAAAAGGGCGTGCCTGTGAGGACCTGGGGGCGGGCCTGCGAAGGGGCGTGGCTGTGAGGACCGGGGGGCGGGTTTGAGGCAGGGCTGGTCTTGAGTCCCTGGCTGCCTGTAGGGGGAGCAGTAGTAGGGCGTGTCCTTTGGGAGCATTGGGGCAGCACTTTCGGAGGCGGGGCTGCTTAAGATGGGACCCATAACAACCGCCTGGGTAGGAGTGCAGCCTGAGGCTGTGGCTGGAGGAGGGGAGCGGCTCTAAGAAAGTGCGGAAGGAGGGGCTGGTCCGTGGCTGTGGCTTTCGTGCTGGCGGAGGAGCTGAGCTGGAGCCGGTGTGATGGAGAGAAAGGGGGCGGAGGTGGAGGGGTGGTTTCGCCCGAGCCACTGCGCAGAGGTTGGAAAGCAGCAGGAGCGGCCCTGGGGCAGAGGGCAGCCGGAACGGCCTGACAAGGGTGGCCATGGGAGCGGCGAGGTGGAGAGGTGCTTAGGCGGAGCTGTGGCCAAGATTTTGGGGCGAAGCTGGGTGCGCAGGAGCTGTGTGAGCAGGCGCAAGGGCCCGGCTGCAGGAAGCGGGGGAGACGCTGAGGGCACCCGAGTGGGACGAGCGGCGCAAGGGAAGCTGGTCCTACAGGAGGAGCGGCTGTAGTAGCAGGACTTGAAGGCCGGGCTGTGGAGTGAACCGGCTGGAAGCCTGGCGCAAGCTGGGTGGCTCGCAGCCCCTGGGGAGAGCAGCTGGTGGAGCTGTGCGAAGGCAGGGTGGGGCGGAGCCTTGAGCAAGCTGTGGACTGGGCTGGGGTTTTCCTCCTTGCCCCCTAAGCCTGAGAGCTCAGGCCTTGTGCAGTGTGTGCCCCACGAGCCGGGGCCATGCCGCTGGAGGAAGGACTCTGAGGCGGTGCCCTGGCCACGTGAGCATCGCGGCGGTGCTGCTGCTGACCCGGCTTAGCTGAGGGGCTGGAGGACAGGCTGGCGGCCCGTGGTTAGGAGACCCGAGCTGGCCCACTCCCGCGCTCTGTGAGAAGGCCTATTGTGAGAAGGCACCGACCTGGTGCCGCAGTCTCCTTGCCCAAGGCACGGCGTCCCCCTCCCCCGGGGCCCCAGCCAGCGCTCTGGTCAAGGGTTCCAGCTCTAGGGGCTGGTACGGTGACAGACCCTGGAGCAGGGCTGGAGACTCGCTCTCTCACCCTTGCTCTCTGCCTGTCCGTGGGGACTGTAGCAGTGTGGCCGTGCACCCGGGGAGGCCCATCACTCCCCGCTGGGAGCCGAGTAATCTTCCTAGCCCCCTGCTTCTGGCTGCTCAGTCCGGCTGGGCTGGGCTCTGTGCTCGGCTGGGCTCGGTGCTGCCCCTGACCTCTGCTGCCGCTGCCACGGGGGACGTGGAGGCCACAGGCCAGCAGGCCTTGCTCTCAGCGGGCCTAGCCCCGTGACAGGCTGTGATGTGGTGGGCCCTGGCGTGGTGGGCCCTGTCCTGTGGTCGGCCCTGCCCTCTGGGAGGGCAGAGGAGTGGCCTCCCAGCCCGCAGTGAGCTTCCAAATGGTGCCAGCGCCCCCTCTCCACTGCATTCGCGATGATGCACTGGGTGCTGTCGGGAGCAGAGTGCTCCAGGGCTCATCTTGCCTCCCCTTGGCTCCCTGAGCCCCACAGGCCTGCTTCGCTCCGTCCTCGTCTTGCCTCGCCGTGGAGGCCCCCGGGATCCCTCACGGGCCCACTGCTGTCACCAGGCTGCTCGGCCGTTCCTACGGGAGTTGGCGCCTCCTCATCAGGTGTGCCCCGCTCCTGGGAGGCCTGCTAGCACATTACATTCTGTTCGTCAGTGGGCGTGACTCCCCGCGCTTGGTGAGTCAGGCTGCAGCCTGCTCCTGGAGCACCCCCATAGTCTCACCCCACAGAAACACTGCAGAACCACTAGCTTCTGGGGGACGCCCTTTCCTCCATCTCCCGGGACTTCCTCCCCACAGACTGGCCACGTTCCCGCAGCACAGGTCGCTGCCACCTGTGCGTGGGGCTGCGCACAGGCCTCTCCCCTGGGAGGGATGCTCATTGCTGGAGGAGCAGAGGCAGTGTGATGTTCCTACGCCAGGGCCCTTCTTGCCGCCTGCTGCCCTGGCCCTCTCTGCAGCCAGCTGCCTCCGATCGGGTCCTCCAGGAAGCAGTCCGGAGAGGCCGTCAGCAGAGGCCAAGGCTTGTTGGCACAGGAAGGATGCTTGGCTGGCAAAGCTTGCAGGCTTGCGAAGCAGGTTGGGCCTGACCTGCTACTCTGCACTTACCCGACAAGGAGGTGTAGAGCAAGGATTGCCCACTAGAGGGACCCGGTGGGGCACAGATCTGCTGGTCCTTTTGGTGCTTGGGCTGCAGTAGGCCATGCAAGTCACACTGGCTGACTAGGTGAGTTGACACCCGGAAGCAAGCTCCTGGGGCGTGCATGTGTGCCCAACAGCACAGGGAAGGACCCAGCTGCTTCCCTCCCAGGGGCAGAACCGTGTCCAGCCCGGCAGCTGGTTCCCAGGTCGTGTTTTGGGGTGTTGCACGGCTGCCCAGGCTGTGAAGGGGATGTCCCTGCAGGGAGTTTGCTAACAGAGTATCTCTTGCTCTCCGCGGTGGGGTGGCAGAGGGCAGATCTGAGCCCGGAGGCTTCACGGCGCAAAGCGGGCTGAAGTCGGCAGACTCTGCTCCTGCAAGAGCCCCTGGAAGGGACACGGTCCCTGCTCGGGTCCTCCGGGCTTGCTGGGGGCTGGGGCACTGGAGACCCCAAGTGCCTGACTGGTTTGTCTGGGGGCTGTGTGAAGTCCAGGCCTGACAGTCCACGTGACACGCGGCAGGATGCCTGGCAGGCAGAGCACTCCTCAGGAAGGAGACCCCGTGTGCTTGTTAGGTGAGTCGCCCGCTGCCCTATAGCCCCTCGGTTTGTACTTTCTGAAAGTTGCTTGCTTCAAACCCACCAACACAAGCTTGTCAACTTGTTCCTTTTAAAAAAGTTAACAGAGAAACTGACCCATCATGACTGTATAATTACGTGGAATTGGCCTGAAGTGTACAAGAACCCTGTGCTGGTGGACACACTCTTTTTCTGCCCTGTTGTTCCTGTGCAGCCGCAGCTGCAGCTGCCCCTCCCCGCCTCAGCCCTGCTGGGCTGCAGGGGAAGGCTGGGGGACCCAGGTTGGCTTGAGTAAACCACCTTTATGCGTTCGCAGCCACATCACACTGGATGATTCTCTGGGATCTCAAAATCTAGTACCACAGCACCTGCGGGCAGGCCTTTGGGCTGTGAGGCCTCAAGTGAGGCAGGAGCGCTTGGGTCAGTGTGAACAGCAGACTGCTCACTCTGGGAAGGCTTCACACAGGAGGGGCTCCAAGCTGTGTCCTGTTCAAAGGGATTTTGTTTGCTGAGCAGTGGGGGAGCAGCCGCCCGGAGGGAGCTGAGAGACGGCTCCTGGCTGAAGCACAGCTCTTTGTGGAGGCAGCGGGAGGGAGAAGAGACCAGTCTGGGCTGCAGCTCAGGGGCTCCCTGGGAGTGTGTGCAAAGCAGCTGCCTGGACCTCTTCTGAGCCCTCAGGCCCTGAGGGCTGAGCTGTGTGGCCTGTGGCTTGGCAGGCCTTGGTGTCCCTCTGCTGGGCCAGCAGCGTGTGGACCCCGAGGGCAGCGGCTGACAAGATGCAGCCTTGTGCAGTCCCTGTTTGCCAGGGGCTCTTGGCCCCCCCCTGCTGAACTCTGGTTTTTCCTTGGGACCAACCCAAAGGTGACCTGGCTCTTCGGGCCTGCAGGGGCTTCCCGCTTCCTGTTCCTGACTGAAGGCTGATGCTTGGAGCTGTGATGTCAGGTCTGTCAGTTTGGAGGACTGCTGTGGGGAGGGAAGAAGGAGAAAGCAGGGTGTTGGGATCAGAGCCCTTCAGGCCCCACAACGGGGTTGATTTTGTGCTGTGTATAACAGTCTGAGTTGGAGAACAAATGTGGAAAGTGACTTGTGTCATGACTGGAAGGTCAAGAGGAATAGACATGCCCTTTAGCCAATCAGTGGCATTATTGGGTAGGGAGGTGGGGAAGTGCTGCACCTTTACAACTGGGAACTTGTGAATAATAAAGCAGACATTCCTCACCAGTTTGTCTTTTCTGGTTCTTGCATGGGAAAAAGTATCACGTCAGCTTCAGTGACCTCGGGCCTGCTGGCAAGGTTTCAACTCCGACACTCTCCATATTTCTAATTTTTCCAAGGCATGTTTCAGATGACACACACACAACGAATGGTAAAACAAATACAGGTTCCTAATAAGTGTTGCCGTGAAAATATAGCAACACACTTGGTACTGATTGGGAGCTTATTTGCATACAAGTACATTTGTAGAGCTCATATACTGGGCACCGGTTCTAATCCCGGCAGCTGCACTTCCCATCCAGCTCCCTGCTTGTGGCCTAGGAAAGCAGTCGAGGACGGCCCAAAGCCTTGGGACCCTGCAGCCATGTGGGAGACCTGGAGGAGGTTTCTGGCCCCCGGCTTTGGGTTAGCACAGCACTGGCCATTGCGCTCACTTGCGGAATGAATCAACAGATGGAAGATCTTCTTTGTCTCTCCTCTCTGTATATCTGTTTTGCAATAAAAATAAATCTTTTTAAAAAAGGAAAATATGTGTATAATGCATGTTTACCCATATATCTATTTAAGCTGCATTTTGCATGAATGTTGCCTTATATCAGGGAGATCATATGGTATTTATCCTTTTGGGACTGGCTTATTTCACTGAGTATAATGGTCTCCAGTTGCAAATAGTGAAATTTCATTTTTAATGTGAGAGTAGTATTTCATGCAGTAGATGTACTGCGGTTTCTTTATTCATTTCTCTTTGACAAGCGTCTGGGTTTTCATGTCTTCTGCGAGTGTGAATTGTGTTGTAATAGATGTGAGGTTGTGGGTCACTTTGATATTTATGGGATTGTCACAGAATACACAGGAAGTTTTAATAATTCCCTGGAGCCTTAATGCTCGAATTCAGTTGTGATTCCGTAACAATGAAATGGGATGCATCCTTGGATTCCTTGGATCAAAGAAAACCTGTTTTGTTATAGGTAAGTTTGAATAATGATTCCATTTTTACTTTATTCACGTCATCTTATATAGACTGCTTATTTGATATTCACCATTGCAATTACTGTGATAACATGCATGTGTGTGGGGGTCGGGGTGTGTATATGTCTAATTTCAAAGAGCTGTTTGAACTCAGTTTTTTTCTTTGACTTGCTTTCTTCACTGCTCATGCCACCTGCTGACCACTAGGTGACACTCTTACCCATAAAACTACAACACCTAGCAATAAGCTCGTGAAGAAATAGCCAAACGCCTGGCTGGGCTGTGTTTTGCTAAGGTGAGAGATATCTGGGTTGCCACTATGCATGACCTTGCACTTCCAAGGCAGGTACCTAAATGCTGTTTCACACCTCCCCAAAAGCCTCCCCATTTCTACCTCCCCAAAGCCTCATAAATATTCACTGAATGCCTATTTTAGCCCAGGCATTATGGCAAGCACGGAGAGGCAAGATCTGAGCTAAACCAGAAACTCATAGTTTACTATTAGAGTGCCAGATGCATAAAAATTTGGAGAGAGGGCCATGATGTGTAAGAACATGCTTCTGACTGGGTATGCTGAGTGACTGGAGGTGTTGACGGTTTGGGGATTCATGATTTTGTCTCCCCGCCCTGTTGGCACAAGGTGAGGGCTACCTGGCATACATTGAATGGCTAGGCCAGCATTGTTGAGCCGTTTCACTCGCCAGTGGCCAGGAAGACTCCCTCCCACCCTAGGAACTGATTAGTTCTCCCATAATCGTAGACAAAGGATCAAGTGTGCCTGCGTGGCTGAGACACTAAGGAGGAAGGCGTTTAGATCTCTATCGTTTGCTTGTATTTGTTTTTTTTTACATAAAGACACTGGAAAATCACATGCATGAGCATAACCATCACCTATGTCCCTACCAACAAGAGTGAATCACTCTTAATCTCTTGATAAATTGGCTTACAAATTTATATGTTTATGCTTTTGAAAATTTCCCAGATAACATGTTACTACACTTTCCCTTCTCTCATTTGCTTTCATCTGTGCCTGTCCTTCTCTAACAGGGCCAATTATTGAATGGAGTTATGGGCTACAAACGCGTTCTCTCGCAAATGTCTCACAGCATAACAGCAACAGAGAAGAAGCATCATGTTTCTCCACCTTTTCTCTCCTTGCTCCTGAAATGCACTTTGCTTTTTCCTGGATTTTGTTGAAAATATGCAAAAGACAAAAGTGGGAAAATAAATCACATGGAGTCCTAAGTTTTGAATAGAACCATAGTTATTTTAATTGTTATATATTTCCCTCCATTTCTACATAGCTTTAAAAATTAGTTTCTGGTTTTATTGTTTGATTATGTCCTACCTCATGAATGTTAACAGTGGTCTACAATTCCATCCTATAGATAAATGAGGAATCTTCAAAAAGTTCATACAACATGAGTGTTATAAAAAAATATTATGATTAAAAAGGAAAATATTATATTGGATCTCAGTATTTATGCACTAAAACAAACTTATCTATTAATCATATAGTCCCAGAAACTATTTGAAATACATTTATATTGTACTTTATAATTGCTGTTGCTAGACAATAAGTTGGCTTCTTTTTTGCTGTGACACTGTGTTCATCTCCGGATGAATTTCTGGTGATGAGGCTTCTTAGTTGAAGAGTATAAACATTAAAGGACACTCTGTATTGTATTTTCCTTAGCAAATTAATAGAACATGCAGAAAAGAAAGCTATACCAAAGAGAGCTCAAAAGTTACCCATATTCTCCTTATTCAGAGATTACCAATATTAACATTTTCTTATAACCATATAGTTTTCCATTCTACATGCTCTTTTGTAAGTTTTTTTTTTTTAACTAAATGTATCCTGAACATCCTTTTAAGTCCATTGTTGCACCTTCACTGGTTGCAAACATTTCATTGTATTACCATACCACAATTTATTCAATCAAGCTGTTACTGTTGGATATTTAGATTCTATTCTTTTCTTTTTTTAAAAAAGATTTTGTACCAGCAATGTCGGGGCACACTTAAATAACAGACTGATGGAATCATGACTCCTTATGAAGGACTATATTGTAGCAACATGGGGAAAAATCTGTCAGGGGTGGGATTTGGAGGGGGGAGATTTATTTATTTGAAAAGCGTAGTTACATGAAAGCAGAGAGTGAGAGAGAGAGAGAGAGGGAAGGAAAGAGAGAGAGAGATATTGAGAGAGAGCAATATTGAGAGAGGGAAGTCTTCCTTACTTCCTAAATGACCTCAAAGGCTTAGGCCAGGGAAAGGCTAGGAACCAGGGGCTTCACTGGTTTCCCACGTGGATGGCAAGGGTCCAAGGACTGGGGCTGTTTACGTTCTGGCCTATTTTTTTAAACTGCTATAAGCAATGCAAAAAAGAGTATTTTGTGGCTAAGTTTTTATAAAAGTTGTTATATTCTTTACTTTGAATAAAATTCTAGTGGAGTAATTAATGGTTCTGTATGTGCAACTTTAGACTTTTAATGACTATCCATAAATGGCCTATCCCAATTCTCTCTTTTTTTTTTTTGTAGCAGAATATAGGAATTAATTTTGTCCTGTGAGTCCTTGATACCATTGATCATTTTGCTAGTTTTCTTAATTACATAGAATTGATATCTCATTTTAAATGTACATTTATACATTTATCTAATTACTAGTGAAACTGAACATTTTTATTTTTCCTTTTGCTAAATTTGATGGTTTTGTATTGGCTTTTATTTTTGACTGATAACCATCACATCATCACCCTTGTCATCTGTGTAGATTTTCTTCTGCAACTATTAGTTGCAATCAGCTGTGAGTCTGGAGTTGCTAGTGATGCATCACACACCTCTTGCTGCATTTCATTTAGGATTTTGAATCTGTGCTCATGACATTAGTCAGTTTTCTTTCCTTTTTAAAAAAGATTTATCTATTTTTATTGGAGAGTCAGATTTACAAAGTGAAGGAGAGACACAGAAAAAGATCTTCCATTTACTGGTTCACTTACCGAGTGGTTGCCGTGGCAGGAGCTGAGCCAATCCAAAGCCAGGAGCCAGGAGATTCTTCCAGGTCTCCCATGCAGGTGCAGGGTCCCAAGGCTTTGGGCCATCCTGGACTGCTTTCCCAGGCCACAAGCATGGAGCTGGATGGGAAGTGAAATGGGTGGGACATGAACTGGCACCCATATGGGATCCTGGGCATGCAAGGCCAGGACTTCAGCCACTAGGCTACTGCGCCAGGCCCCTTCAGTTTTCTTTCACAGTCTATTCGTGTGTGTGTGTTCATCAGTTTTTGTGGTCAGCATGATCTTAGTTTTATAAAATGAATGGGTTTTTTTTCTTTATACAGCAATCTACCTTTAGGTCCTGGAAATCAATTGTTCTTTCAAACATAGGAACAGGGCCCGGCGCAATGGCGCAGTGGTTAAGGTCCTTGCCTTGCACGCCCGGGATCCCATATGGGCGCCGGTTCTATCCTGGCAGACCCGCTTCCCATCCAGCTCCCTGCCTGTGGCCTGGGAAAGCAGTCGAGGACGGCCCAAAGCTTTGGGACCCTGCACCCGCGTGGGAGACCCAGAACAGGCTCCTGGCTTTGGATCGGCATAGCATGGATCATTGCGCTCACTTGGGGAGCGAATCATTGGATGGAAGATCTTCCTCTCTGTCTCTCCTCTCTGTATATCTGCCTTTCCAATAAAAAAAATAAAATAAATCTTTGAAAAAAATAAAATATAATGTTATGCAAGTCATTCATTTAAAGCGACTTTCAGTGTATTTATAGAGCTCTACAATTAATACATTTTAGAACATTTCAAAACCCTCAAAAGAAATCTCTCATTCATTAGCAATGACCTTCCACTTCCTCCTCATTTCCCCTTATTCTAGACAAAAATTGGTCTACTTCCTATCTCCACAAACTTGCCTGTTCTGTACCTTTACTGTAAATGTAATCATACAATATGTGGGCTTTTTTGTGTTTGGTTTATTTTAAAGTAGTTGCAGAGTTCAGCCATCATGTTGCAGTGTGTTATATGACTCGTTTTATTTTATTTTTATTAGGAAGTCAAATATACAAAGAGAAGGAGTGACAGAGAAGAAGATCTTCCATCTGCTGATTCACTCCCCAAGTGGCTGCAAAGTCCAGAGCTGAGCCAACACGAAGCCAGGAGCCAGGAGCTTCTTCTGGATCTCCCGCATGGGTGCAGGGTCCCAAGGCTTTGGACCATCCTGGACTTCTTTCCCAGGCCACAAGAAGGGAGCTGACAGGACACAAACTGGTACCCACATAGGATCATGGAGGATGTAAGGTGAGGATTTAGCCACTAGGCTATTGTGCTGGGTCCCATTCCCTCTTTTTAAAATGTTTCTCTTTTTAGAACAATTTTGAGCAAGTAGTAGAAAGTTTCTACCCCAACACATTTCCCTCTCTCTCACTCTTGACCATAATTTTTACAGATTTCATACATCTGTTACAAATAAATGATATTAACACATTACTCAAAGTTCATAGATTAAATCATGATTTGCTGCTTTTAAAATCTATTTAAAAAATTTATTTGTAGGGTGTGAGCAAGAGCAAGAAAGTAGGAGATCTTCCATCTGCTCTTAACTTCCCATGTGCTAACCTGAGCAGGCTGGGCGGGCAAGGCTGGCACCAGGAGCTGGGAGCTTTGGCCTTTCGGGTGGCTATCAAGCAGTCAAGTACTTGAGTTATCATCTGCTGTATCCTAGAGTGTTTATTAGCAAGGATGTAGATTAAAAATGGGGATGGCACTCAATGTGAGGCATTCCAGTATGTACGCACCCCAAGCATTGGCTTGGTCCACTACATCACAACATTTCACTTGTGTGTTATATGGATGTTTCCATTTCAACATGCTAATTTGGTATGTCCCCCATTGTAATATAATATGAAAGAATTTTGATGAATAGGTAATGGACAAGGATTTTTCCTCTTGTCTCTCTCTGCATTCTAAGAAGCACTGTTTTGCCACCGCAAAACTGTTCTGTAATTTGAATCAAGCAGTCTTTAATTTTTTCAGACTGTGTTTTCTCTAACATACATAAAAGCTTCCTTCAGATATGTGGCTTGATAGTCTGTATTTCTTTCTTTCTTTCTTTATTTCTCTCTTTCTTTTTTTCTTTCTTTCTCTCATTCTTTTCTTGCACACAATGCTGCTCCATTGTATGGATGTACCACAGTTTATTTATTTATTCAGTTCTTTTCATTTTATCATTATTATCTTATGATACAGTCCTACAGCCTCTGGGATTTCCCTTATCCCCCTTCCCAAACTTCCCTCACTGATTTTCCCTATATTATTACAATAATATAGTTCTTGATAGTCATATGTCCATCACTGTGGGTATGGGCAATGGCAGACGGCCCAGCATCCTATTGTCAAGATATAGTAAACAGTTTCATTGGGAGTCCATGTTTGATCTGGAAGTAGATATGCATAATGTATTGTATCCTTACTGATATTGGATATGACAGTCTCCATTACACAGTTACTATACATTCCCTTAAATGGAGAGCCACATAACAAAATCAACAACAGGAAGAAAAATAGAAATTCACAACACCGTGAAGTTAAATAACATGCTACTGAATGATTAATGTGTCATTGAAGAAAATGAGAAAAAAAATCAAGAACCTTCCTCAAGACAATAATGCTATTATATGACCTATGAACCAGTGAAGAATTTAATGAGAAAAAAGTGTTTTGAAGAAATGAAACTAAAAACAAAAACATCAAAACCTGTGGGATACAGTTTCCACTGATCTTTGTTGGTGAGATGTGTCTCCTGTAGGCAGCAGATAGATGGGTTTTGTTTTTTGACCCAGTCTACTCATCTGTGCTCTTTCATTGATGAATCTAAGCCATTTACATTTAGGGTTAATATGAATGGGTGGTAATTTGGTCCTGTAATTTTAGGAATTGGTTGTTCATTGATTTAGTCTTCTTAGTTATTTTACTGGGATGTTCTTCACATTTGCCTTTGGTTTTGGTAGGTGTTATTCCTTTTCTCTGTCACGAGAACATTTTTTTTCTTTTATATTTTATTATTATTGCTATCATTTTATGATACAGTTCAATATTCCCTTATCCCCTCCCCAATTCCCTCCCTCCCCACCTAGTTCCTTTATATCATTGCTAACATATAGTTCTTCATACTCAGTCATATGTCGATCATTGCTGGCATGGACAATGGCAGAGAGTCCAGAATCCTACTGTTAAGATATAGTAAACAGTTTCATTGTAAGTCCATCTTTGATCTGGAAGTAGAAATGCATACCACACTGCATCCTCGCATCTGGATGTTAGTCTCCATTTCACAGCTACAGGATATCCACTCAAATGAAAAGTCATGGTACAAAATCAACAATAGGAAGAAAAATAGAAATTTACGATGCCATGAAGTTAAATGACATGTTACTAGATATGACAGTCTCCATTACACAGCTACTATACACCCCCTTAAATAAAGAGCCACAAAACAAACTCAACATCAGGAAGAAAAAAGAAATTAACAACACCATGAAGTTAAATAACATGCTACTAAATGACTAACATGTAGCTGAAGGAATGAAAATCAAGAACCTTCTTGGGCCCGGCGCGGTGGCGCAAGTGGTTAAAGGTCCTCGCCTTGCATGCCCGGGATCCCATATGGGCGCCGGTTCTAATCCCGGCAGCCCCGCTTCCCTTCCAGCTCCCTGCCTGTGGCCTGGGAAAGCAGTCAAGGACGGCCCAAAGCTTTGGGACCCTGCACCCGCGTGGGAGACCCGGAAGAGGCTCCTGGCTTCGGATCGGCATAGTATCGACCCGTTGCGGCTCACTTCTTCCTCTCTGTCTCTCCTCTCTGTATATCTGCCTTTCCAATGAAAAAATAATAAAAATAAATCTTTAAAAAAAAAAAGAACCTTCTTGCAGCAAATGATGCCACTGCATGATCTATGAGTCATTGAAGAATTTAATCAGAAGAAAGTGTTTTTGAAGAGATGAAACCAACAGAAAACAACAAAACCCATGCTATATAGTTTCCGCTGATCTTTGTTGAAGTGTCTCCTCCAGACAATAAACAGATGGGTTTTGTTTTTTAATCCAGTCTACTAATCTATGATGTTTGATTGAGCTTAAGTCATTTACATTCAGAGTTAAATATACATGGGTGGTACTTTGGTCCTGTAATTTTAGGAATGGGTTGTTCATTGATTTAGTCTTCTGTTGTCATTTTACTGGGATGTTCTTCCCATTTGCCTTTGGTTTTGGTAGGTGCTATTCCTCTTGTCTGTCAAGAGAACATCTTGAAGTATCATTTGTAGGGCAAGTTTGAAAGAGGCAAATTCTTTTAGCTTTTCTTGACTGTGGAAGAATTTTATTTCATTTTCAAAGACAAAAGAAAGTTTTGCTGGCTATGTTATCCTGGGCTGACAATTTTTTTTTCTTCTAGAATCTGGAATATGTCACTCCATTCTCTTCTGTCCTGTAGTTTCCCGTGTAAGAGGACTCCTATGAATTTAATTGCTCTTCCTCTATATGTTAATTGGTTTTTTTTCACATGCACATTTAAGGATCTTTTCCTTATGTTTGATTGAAGAGAGCTTGATGATCATGTGTCATGGTGAAGATCGCTTTTGATCAACCCTCTTGGGAGTTCTGTGCCCCTCCTGGATGTTTTTTTCCCAATTATTTCTCCAGATTAGGGAAGTTTCCCTTTATTATTTCATTAAATATATTTGTAAAACCAGTTTCTTTTTCTGCACCTTCTGGGATTCCCATAACTCTTATATTTTCCCTTTTAATAATGTCTTTCAATTCACAAATACTTTATTTTTTAACTTTACCCATCTCTGCTTCGATCCTTTTGATTGTTTCCTCATGGTGACAGGAAATAACTTCTGATTCTGAGATTCTTTTTTCTACCTCTTTCATTCTATTATTGAGACTTTCCAGTGAACTTTTATTTTGTTCTGTTGTATCCTTCATTTCCAATAATTCGGCTTGATTTTGTTTCTGTGTTGCTATTTCCTGTGTGACATACTGCTTAAATTCCTTCTAATCCTGAGCTCGGCATGGTGGCCTAGTGTTTAAAGTCCTCGCCTTGAACACGCTGGGATTCCATATGGACACTGGTTCTAATCCCTGCGGCCCCACTTTCCGTCCAGCTCCCTGCTTGTGGCCTGGGAAAGCAGTGGAGGACATCCCAAAGCTTTGGGACCCTGCACCCATGTGGGAGACCTGGAGGAGGCTCCTGGCTTCAGATCTGCATAGCTCTGGACATTGCAGCCACTTAGGGAGTGAATCAGTGGATGGAAGATATTCTCTCTCCTCCTCTCTGTGTTTCTGACTTTGCAATAAAAATAAAATAAATCTTTAAGAACAATTCCTTGTACTATATATAATTCCTTGTACTCATGTATGTGCTTATCATTGTTGATAAGAAGCTTTATAACAAGTGTTTTGAATTCTGTGTCCCTCATTTTCTTGATGTCTTCCTCAGTTAACTCTGAAGTTGGCAAAGGGCTTTGCTCCTTTTCAGAGGAGTCTTCAGTAATATTCATTGTGCCTTTGTCTCCTCTTTTGCTCTTGGTCATTGTACTTCTGGTTAGCACAGTCTTCTCCTAGGGCAAGATTCTAAACTGTGTCACCCACAAGGTCTGCACGAGTTTATGGGTTGTTTTTGGTACCTGGTTCATTGTTTGCAGTCACTTGTGCCACTCTTTCCAGTGAATTTCAGGTCTGTGCTCTTGTGTTAGGCTTCTACCCTGGTCTCCATAAGCCCCAGCTTCTGGCTCACCACTGTAATCCCATGCTGAGGTTGCGGTGTTTGTACAACCTTTTCTCGTTCTGGTTCTATCAGTTCCCAAGATTAGGGAGACACCAGGTTCTTAGTTGTGTTGCTCTTCCTGGAACCTGCTGGCCATTAGCTCTGAGAGCCACTGGGACCTATTTTGACCTGTAGGATGCCAAAGTTAGTATTATTTTCCTTGTGGGAGCAGTACACTGCGCTGAGCTTGAAGTGAGTTCACCCCCAGCTCAGCACATGCACAAAGCTTTTGCCACACTATGCAAAATGTCACCTGGTGTGCTGCTGGTGGAGTTCTGGATTTGCTGGCCATTAGGTCTGTGGGCCACCTGACTCATTTTGGGTGGAGCCTGTAGGATGCATTGAGCCAGAAATGAGTTCACTCCAAGCTTAGTGCATGTGCAGTCTTGTCCCACAACCTCTGTCTTCCTGCACAAATTGGCATCTGATGTGGCACTGGTGGGGGTCTGGGTTGTGAAATCACTCTGTTCCTGCACACCTGCTTGGGCTCAACTGTTCTCTCTGCTCTTGGTCAAATCAAACAAACTAGCAGGTCAAGCAATTTCTTGTCTGGGCTCACCTCCTGAGCTCCCAGGGAACTCCCCTTCCCACCTGGCTGCTGGTGGAGCTCAGATTGCCACTCATTGACTGCCACTGGGATTGGGTCACTGCAACACCACACTGTTGTGTCTGCTGCTTTCCTGTATCTGTCAGTCTCCAGGTGTCCTTTTGCCATTGGCCTCTCCTCGCCTGTTTCCTGGAACGTGTCCTCTCTGCTTTATCCTGATTCAATGTTTCTCTGTCCGTTTAAACGTGTCCTTACCCTATTCTACCATCTTGATTTCCTCTTCACTTTTGCTATATGAATTTGTGTGCCTTTTTTTTTTAAAAGATTTATTTCTTTATTGCATAATCAGATATACAGAGAGGAGGAGAGACAGAGAGGAAGATCTGTCCGTTGATTCACTCCCCAAGTGACCGCAACGGCCAGTGCTGCACTGATTTGAAGCCAGGATCCAGGAATTTCCCCCAGGTCTCCCATGTAGGTACTACGCCCCAAGGCTTTGGGCCGTCTTCGACTGCTTTCCCAGGCCACAAGCAGGGAGCTAGATGGGAAGCGGGGCTGCTGGGATTAGAACTGGCGTCCATATGGGATCCTGGCACCTTCAAGGCGAGGGCTTTAGCTGCTAGGCCACGGCGCCGGGCCAAAGTGTGCCTACTTTTCTACAAATGCATGTTTTCAGCTGACTTCACTGAATAATAATTACCATAATTCTGAATCATATAGTTAAGCTGTTACTTTTTGAAAGAAGTGACCAAATTGTCTTCCAAATTAACTGTCATATTTGTTGTTACCATCAGTAAATATTTTTGTTGCTTCACATTTTCTTCAGTATTTCCTGTTAGCTTTTTTTGCCATTCTAATCAGTATGTAGTGGTAGTCCATTGTTCTAATTTGTAATCCCCTATGATATATGCTTAGTGTCTATTTATGTAACAAAATTCCACATTTTCTTGGTACTATTTCAGATTGAATAGCACAATAATATTTAATAGCTTTAAGTTTTGGTGACATGCTAAGAAAAAATATCCACAATGATATGTAAAGACTATTAAAATATTCTCCCTTTTGAAATACTTACCTGTGTGAAGTTGACTTTCTTCTTGTATTTCAAAGACAACAACATACTGAAAAAGCGTGAATATAGAATGAGATAATAGGATTCGTTCAGCTCATTAAACTAGGAATAAAAATATTTACAAAAATAAGGAAATGTCATTCTTGCTGATTTTTTGTTTCAGAAACTAGCTATTTTTGAAAAAAAAATGCCATTTATGTTTACAGAGAATAGGTTTATTGTTCATTAAATAGGTTAATAAATATTTTAACATTTTATGTTTTAATTTGATCAGCAGTATATTCTAATATGTTTAGTCCTCATAATCTCCCCAATACTTTTCTTAAAGCCTTTTCATTAAATTTTTTTTTATTAACATGTTAGCTTTTCCATTATCTTATGTTTCAGGCTACCAACTCCTACCTACTGGCACTCCTAGTGCTTAGTCATGGTTTTGAACTGTCTCTGTGTTCTGGAACAGCAAAACTTTTTGTTCCCATTGAACAAAAAGTGTTTTCATCACATTTTATATGCTCATTTGCCATTTGTTATCTCAGCTCATTGTTTATTTAAATTTTTTCCATTTTTAAAAAGATTTATTTTATTTTTATTGGAAAGGCAGATATACAGAGAGGATAAGAGACAGAGGAAGATCTTCCATCCGATGTTTCACTTCCCAAGTTGCTGCAATGGCTGGAACTCTGCCAATCCGAAGCCAGGAGCCAGGAGCTCCTCTGGGTCTCTTACGCAGGTGCAGGGTCCCTAGGCCTTGAGCTGTCCTTGACTGCTTTCCCAGGCCACAGGCAGGGAGCTGGATGGGAAGTGGGGCTGCAGGGATTAGAACCGGTCCATATGGGATCTTGGCGCATGCAAGGTGAGGACTTAAACCATTACGCTATCGTGCCGGGCCTGATTTTGTCCATTTTAAATTTTATTTGTTCTTACTATTGACATTTAAATGTTGTTTGTATGTTTTAGAGTCAAGTCCTTTCTTCTATATGCATTTCGAAAATGTTTTTGGAAACCTAGGATTTTTATAGTACTTTTCATCAAAAATTTTTAAAAAAATCAAGTCCAATTTTTTGTAACTTATACACCTATTTATACATGCATCACAATTTGTTTTTCCACCCTTTCATACACACTTGAACTGTCTCCTTTTGGTTATTTTAAACAATTATGTTATGATCATTTTATGTAAAAGGTTTTGTTAGAAAATATGTTGTTTCTCTTGGGTAGACATCTAGTAATGGAATTGCTGAGTCGTGATAACTTAACTGTTTCTCACTGAGAAATTGTCCAACTGTTCCCAAATGGCTATACCATTTTATATTCCATCTGTCTGCATAGGAGGGTAATAAGTAATGTATCATTGCTTTTATTTGCATTTCTCCAATGATTGATAACATTGAGGTTTTCTTCATGTGTGTACTGGCCATTTATGTATCTTTGCCTGTTCACATCTGATATTATCATGAATGGAAATATCAGTTCAACTAATATCTTTGTACAGATGATTTCTAGTACTTACTTCCAACTCAGATGTTTATCTTGAGATTGTTTCAGTATTCCATCTGGCTTGTATGTCCAGTATGTCCAGTAGATCCCGGTTATGTGTTGGAATCAATGTGTCCAAAATGGAACTCATCACCTTCCCTTGCCAGCTATGAATTTCTCTGTGCTCCTACTATTGTTCATCATGCAAACTTTGTATTTGGTATTCTATCTTGTTATAAGATAACCAGAATAAGAAGCCATTTTGATGAGTTTTTAAAAAGATAATTTTATTTATTTATTCATTTAAAAGGGTCAGTGAGAAAATCAGAGGTTGAACTTCTATCTGCTGATTCACTCTCTGGATGGCTGCGACGACTGGGGCTGGATCAGAAGTGGAGCAGCCAGGGCTTGAATCAATGTTCTGATTACGAGGTGCTGGCATCACAGTCAGGAGATTACCTCTATGTGCTACAAAGCTGATCCCCATTTATTCTTTTCCAAGTTTTGCATGAATTTTATGTACTTTGCATCTTTTCTCATTCTTGCTCTCCTCCCTTCTTTCTCTCCCCTTCTGACTTTCTTAATCTCTTACTCTCCTGCTGCTCTTACTTCTCTCTCCACCCATTCATCTTAGGCCCAGGCTATTTTTACTGGCCCCTTAATTATCATCCTTTATTTTTTGTTAAAGAAGCAACATATACTTTCCTCCTTGGTTATTTTTATGTGATCACGTGATTTTAATATTTCTCACACATTGATAACTACCGATTATATATTCTTAGTCCTGAAATATCCGAAGAATTTCAGACACATTTATCCAACTGTATGTATACTTCTCAAACACAACTCTCTACCCTAGCTACCCCTAAACTCACAACTCCTCTTGTGTTTCCAGTCAATTACAACACCACCCATCTCAGTTTCTAAGAAGAAATACCTGGCCATCATTCTTCCTCTTACCGTGTTCTCTAATAGTCAACACCGAATATATTCTATCCTACAACCCTCTTTAATATGTTGCCTTTAACCCTGTGTCACTTTCTTGTCCAATCTTGTATTATATTTCACTTCCACCAAGAGATCTTTCATTTTCTGGTGTGTCTCTAACCAGGTCTGCACAGTCCCCTTTATGCAGTTCATTGCCACAAAGTGATATTCCAAACTGAGTATTTAGTCATACTATTTTACTGAAAAAAGAAGCCAAAACCAAGAACACCAACAACCAAATAAAATAGAAAATTATGGGGCTGGACTGTAACATAGCAAGTTAAACCAGAGCCAGCAGAGTCGACATCCCATATAGGTGCCTGTTCAAGCCCTGGCAGCTCGACTTCTGATCCAAGTCCCTAATTATGCATCCGGGAGAGCATCAAAAGATGGCCTAAATCTTTGAGCCCCTGCTGTCATGTGGAAAACCTGGGCAAAGCTCCTGGTTCCTAGCTTCATTGTGGTCCAGTCCCATCCTATGTGAACCAGTGGACAAAAATGTAAGAAAAAAATAAGAAAAATTTTGGTATATTCTTGATGACTCTTTACTTTTTTAGGCAAAATAAATATTATTTATTTGTTTGTTTTAGAAATCAGCCTTTGAGTGATATTTCAAGTATTTATAAACCTTTTAGATATTCTTTTAAACATCCCATAGTAACATCTCAACCACTTGATTAAAGTTTCACATTCAAAGAAACAATAGCTAAAAATTACAAATGCCAAAACAATAATTCTAATAATGATATTAAATTATTTATACATTTAACACATACAAAACCAAATAGAAAGGGTAGGTGTGTGGCACATGGATAAAGCCACTGCTTGTGATGGCAGCATCCCATGTTGGAGTGCTAGTTCTAATCCCACCTGCTCTGCTTCCAGTGTGGATTCTAGCTGGAAGCTGGATCAGGAAGGCAGCACATGTTGGCCCAATTACTTAAGTCCCTACCACCCACATACAAGACCTGGATGGAGTTCCAGGCTCCTGGCTTCAGCCGGGCCCACCTCTGGCTCTTACAGATATTTGAAGAATGAATGGAAGATATTCCTTTTCTCTCTCCACCCCACCCCCTTTCTCATGTCCCTGTCACTCTAGCATTCAAAATAATTAAATACAGCCAATCATCTTTTTAAAAGGATCTAGTTTAAGTCCCTTAGTTTGGAATCATGGTCTGCTTCCTATGTACTTCTGCAGGTTTGTCACTCCATCATCCTCTCCCTAGCTCAGGCTCCAGCAATATTTTTGATGCTGTTTAACGCATTCCTTCTGCTTGGGCTATCTACCTAGTGGACCATGTTCCAAATCCAATATTGGTGTCTTCTCTCAAATGCCTTTCCCGAAGCTTCCAGAAGCAGTATACTGTGTCTAACTTTGGAATTCTTTTGTATAATATTAAATTACAAATCTTTTCATTTTATATTTGTCTTCCCTAATAGTTTATGAGTTCTTCAAGGATATACTGTGGCTGATTTTTTTCATGTGTATAATAGGTGCTTGGTAAATAATTGCTTACATAATGGTGCTAGTATCTCATGGGCTGAATTGTGATCCTTGAAGTTGAATAATGTGGCATTGGATGTGGAAACAGCATCGTAATGCAGGTTTCTTCTTTTTCTCTTTTAATCAAAGAGCTCTAGACCTTGAGATTTCCTGGAAGCAAGCATGGTAACCATGCACAAGGAATGCCTGGTAAGAAGCTGCTTCAGTAACTATAGGTTCACATATGCTTCGGGAGCTCCGTATCTAAAGGAAACGCTTTGAGTCTTCCTTGAGTGGCTCTTGGCATAACTTGTCATAGATTTCCTGCTCTAGGTGTCACTTCTGGACCCAATAAGACATGAAATTCCTTTGAAAAGGCTGTTGAGTATGTGATGTTTCGTGTCTGCAGAACTTAGGGCTCTGCAAACCAATCTTTGGCATACGGCATACACCAAGAGCATGAGCAACTCTGCCAGAACAGGAAACCAGGACAGATCCAGGAATGACAAGCCCAAGGACTTTAGAGAGTTTGTGTCAACTCTGTAGGATACAAGCCCTTGGGACAAGATAAACTAGCCCAGTGCTACTCTAAGCTCAAATTCCCAGGACCAAGTAGTCAATTTAGATTGCTTGCTGCCCCTAGAAGTGACAGCCTTAGGAAAATATCAGGAGACTATTTAATCGAGTGAACAGGCTTAAGGAAGACCTGGATAAGCCTCAAGAGGTCATGCTATAGAGCCCAGTTTAACCTGGTCCACCAGGCTCTACACCCTTTACCAATGATCTACTAGCACAGCTATGGCAAAAGTCAGTGGGGGCAAGGATTGCAGTTCAGTAACCTATCCTCAGTGGTACTCAGTTGTGAAACCACTGTCCTTGGGAAAGTAGCCCAGATCAGAGTGGATTTCTGCTATCTTATGGTTTCCACAGTGTGCACTTCCCATTGAACTAAGTCACCTTTCTAAGTTGTTTGGAAAGGTGGACTATAAGGCTTAGCAGACTTCGATATTGTGGAATGCAGTTATTATGTCTTGTTTACAGAGACTAGCCAGAAGGTAAAATTGCAGAAATACCTTGTAATATTGTTTATCAGTTTACAAAATCCTTCACACGTATCATTTGATTCATTCAGACTTTCTATAACTTAGTGTCTGTCCCTTAGTGGACATTCATAGGTTTGGCGTGTGAGTGAGCATGTGGATTTATTGCACCTATTTTATAGGATGGGGAACTGAGGCCAAGAAAACGCAATTAAGTTTTCTAAAATTCAGGTTTCCTCCTAGTCAAGTATAGAGCCTGCATTTCAAATTGGGCTCATTTCAGGTAAGAATTTACCGGAAGCCTTTTAAGTGAAAGATGCTTGTCAGTAATGAATAACAGGTTCTTTGATTTTAAAAGCCTTTATAATTGCCAGGGGATCAGATAAATAAGGAAATAATTTCAGCAGAATATACTGAGTGGCATTTTAAAAAATGTGGCTACAGAGGAATGGTGCTTAACCTAGTTTTATAAGGTCAGAAAAGGGTTTACTGAAGAAGTGATACCTCACTTAGTATTTGAAGATTCAGTAGAGGGTGACCCAGGGTAGACATGGCATTTTGTACTGAGAGGTCAGCCCCAATAGAAGCAAAGAGATCTGTGTGAGATAGCATGACATGCTTCTAGGAATGCTGGATTGGTCCTTGTCAAGAGAAACGCATCAGGAATGATGACTACAAAGCTAAGCAACATTCAGATAATCGAGAGTATAAACTTTGCCTTGTACTTCCATAGTTCTCAAATGCTGTTGATTCATTTAAATTATTTGAGGAACTTCAACATTTGATGCACTAAGTTTGAAAATTTCATGTAAAGGCAACAAGAAGCTGTTGGGAGATTGGTAGCAGAGGAGGGACATGAATTGCCATATTGCATCATCCAGATGGTTATCTAGATGGAGGCAGGGAGGCTTGACAGGGATACTATTGGAGGCTAATAGACCATTTGGGAAGCTGTTGAATTTGTCTACATGAGACAATATGTACTGAATAAATCAATAGCAATGAGAATGGAGTGGAAGAGGCAGACACAAGATATATCAAAAGACAAAATTTTATGATATTATGAGGATAGCTGGTGAGAAGTATGTTGGATAGTTGTCTAGGTTCCTTGCACGGAATCTAGAGTAAACAGTGGTGCTTCTGTTCAAGATCATGAGTGAAATGTGAAGGAAAATGGAGAAAAATGGATAAATCCAACCAGGAACCTGTTAAATTGAGATGCTGAGAGACTTCCAGATGGGAGAGTGGCTGCTTTGTTTCTGTACTCATATTTCTGGTTTGGGAGTACAGATTTGGGCTCCCGGGTATACTCAGAACACATGAGTTCAGAGTGTGCAGGATATGCCTTCAAATGTTCGATCTCTTCTTGCCTGCAAGGACTGGTGTGCAGGGTAAGCAAAATCAACCTCTTTCATGTTTAAAAATAATGTGTGAGGAGACAATTTGGTTAGTGAGTGTAGCCTGAAAATTGGTTCAAATCCTGCCTATGCCACTTCACTACTCAATGACCTGGGCAGTTCCTGAATCTGTCTCAGCCTCTAAGTCTTCATCTATAAACCAAAGATAGTTAAGAACATTGTCTCACAGGATTATTGAGATGAATGAAAACACATATATTAAAGATACCATGTAGCCAACCACGGAAAAATATGGGATTTTTCCCCTCTAGGAACTTAGATCAATGTGTAACAACAGGATGGAAGCACATTTTGTCCCAGCGTAAAGAAAGCCTGTCTGATGCTTTGGCTGTTGAGTGATGGAGAGCACTCTGGGGGATGGGAAGCTCTGAGGTTCTGGAGTGCTTAGGTTGAAACTGAGTTGCTGAGTTTATGCTGAGGATTTGTTGCCAGACTTTGCTTTGACCTACATGAACACTGAACTCCCTTTTATGGATCAGATAACATTGGAATTTCTAGAACACTTGTTTATTCATTTTCTGAAAGTTTTATATTAATTAAAGTTTTATAAATTGTAATAGCAGTACGGGTGCATAGCTGATGTTTTCTTCCTCTAAATACTGTGGACACTTTGGTTGCTAAGAGGAGACTTGATTTTTATACCCCTGGCAACAGAGGAAACTGCTTGAGTCCCCACTGCATCTGGCATTTACAGATCATTTCTACTATTCTTTAATGAGGATCCAGTGGGTGCTGAAATGTGGGCACTCTGTGCAGCACAATTAGGCTTCTGTAACACAGTGTAATGGGAGAGACTGACATTCTGATGTAACAATACTGAATTACAGATTACTTTAATCAATTTTTGATATTATAAACAACTAACAGAGTATTGCCAGTTTGGGGTCTTGATAGAGTATGCTCCAATTAGTAAGTGAAGATCATTGAAAATCAGCACGTTAATTATCTGTACACAAATGAGTGTTGGAGAGCTTGAAAAGTTGGTTTCCTGAACTTGGATCAACATTCCCCAAGTGTTTATGAATATCCTAATTCACTCAGAAACCTATTGTTGCTTTTTAAGTAAAAAGAGCAAAAATAAGATATGGTAGCTTCTATTTGAATAACACAAATATGCATAGTAGGGATTGAATTTCATTTCTCTGTATTTATGGCCTGTCACTGGCATAATGCATATTTCCCAAACAAGGCCTAGTTTCCCTGTTAACCTTCTTCATACAAAGCTTATTTCTCTAAACAAATGGTCTGTTTTCATTCCTTAATTATTTTCATGATGGTTGTGGTAGCTTCCTGACTCTTATAAACCTGACTAAACAATTGCCCCAAATGATACAGATTTTAAAAAAAAAGATTGATTGATTTTTTTTTGAAAGGCAGGTTTTACAGAGAGAAGGAGAGACAGAGAGATCTTCAGTCATCTAATTCTCTCCCTAATTGGCTGCAAAGACCTGAACTGAACTGATCTGAAGCTGGCCGCCAAGAGCATCTTCTGGACCACCCACGTGGGTGCAGGGGCTCAAGGCCCTGGGACATCCTCTGCTGCTTTCCCAGGCCATTATCAGAGCTGGGTGGGAAGTGGAGCAGCTGGGACACGAACTGGCACCCATAGGAAATGCTGGTGTTGCAGGCTGGGGATTAGCTTGCTACATTACTATGCTGGCCTCAAATGACAGTAATTTTATATCTAGAAAATATTCTAGTAAGAAAAATGTACTATTAACCATTTAATTTTCCTGATGATTCAGAATGTTCTTTTGGGGTCTTTTCAAGTCCCTGCTACCACCACACCACTCAGCTTCTGATTCCTTTATTCATTGCATTGTTGCTATAACAAGAGATAGAATATGGACCTTTATTGTTGACATTTTGAAAAAAAAAGTTTTTAAATCATCTTTAGCTTCTTTACTTTGCTCTGTACCTTTGGTCTTCATCCACACAGGAACTCAATAGTCATGGTGTAGACTTTCTTTTTATTTTTTTAAAAGACTTATTTATTTGTTTTGAAAGGCAGATATGCAGAGGAGGAGAGACAGAGAGGAAGATCTTCCCTCCGATGTTTCACTCCCCAAGCAGCCGCAATGGCTGGTGCTGCACCAATTTGAAGCCAGGAGCCAGGAACCTCTTCCATGTCTCCCATGCGGGTGCAGGGCTCCAAGGCTTTGGGCTGTCCTCGACTGCTTTCCCAGGCCACAAGCAGGGAGCTGGATGGGAAGCAGGGCCACCAGGATTAGAACTGGCGAACATATGGGATTCCAGCGCATGCAAGGTGAGGACTTTAGCCACTACGCTATCGTGCCAGGCCCCAGTGTAGACTTTCAATCTTGGGACGACAGGAAGGATGAGGCAGCAGTTGGATGGGAGTTTCAAAGGCAGAAACCATGAAAGGATGCAAGTTGGGAGTGAGAGGGAAGGAGTGAGAATCTATGAATGAGTAAAACAGAAAAGCCAAGGAGGTCTTGAGCTAAGTCATCATGATTGGGGTTTATAGATACAAGAAACAATGAGACAGTAGTGTGACTATAAGCTAGCCAAACCCTACTTTGGTCATGATGTTCTACCTCATTGGAGGCCCCTCAGTGTCTGAATTCAGCACGCTGGTAAGCTGCAGTATGACCGCAGAAAGTGGCTGAGAGCTCAAATAAGCAATCTGTACCATAAAATTCTTGGAGTGGGTCTGGAGTGGTAGCATAGTGGCTAAAGTTCTTGCCTTGCATGCACTGGGTTCCCATATGAGCATTGGTTTACATGCCAGCTGCCCCACTTCCCATTGAAGCTCCCTGTTTGTGGCCTGGGAAAGCAGTTGAGGATGAAAGCAGTAGAGGATGGCCAAAAACCTTGGGACCCTGTACCCGCTTGGGAGACCCTAAAGAAGCTTCTGGTTCTTGGCTTCGAATCAGTTCAGCTTTGGCCCTGTGACCACTTGAAGAGTGAATCAGCAGTGGAAGATCTTTCTCTCTGTCAACCTGACTTTTCAATAAAAATAAAATAAATCTTAAAAAAAATGTCTTGGAGTGTCTGGTCACTTATGATCCCATAGATCTCTCTCTATGGCAGCAAATGACTCCATGCAACTCACAGCGTGACGTTTGGAGGTGACGTAGTGCACTGGAAAGAGCTCTTTGCTATACCGGGGGAGGTGAGGGGCTTAGGTTGTTGTCATGCTTTGCCACTAATCGATCATGAAACCTCAGGACCTCAGTTTCCCCATATGTAAGGATTGAGGGGGTACAAAATTATGATAGACATAAGCAGTTGTGAATTCTAACGAACAGAAAGTAATTCTATGGCCTTTAATGTTTGACTTTTTAATTTGAGAAAAAATAAATGCATTCTTGATAGGTACTACATTTAGGTTGAACATATGCAAATACTAAGAGTCAAAAATAAATTACAAATAGTCAAAGCCTTTCCCTATTTACTTGTTAGAACCAGGCTGTTAAAGACAGTCAACCTTTTAGCCTTTTTGGGAATTCCAGCAAGTTAAATGGGATAGAACTGTACAATTGTAATCCTTGCTTTAATAAGATGCAATAGTGTATATACTGTTGTGGGACTAGAGATGTACTGTGCTCCGGGACTCTGCAGGCAGCCCTCTAGTGAGGCACACACTGCTAACAAGCTGAAGGCTTTCCATCCTTTGCTAGTATCATGCATGGCTCCTTTACTGAAGACTAAGTTTTAAGTGGTTCTTCCACAGGGACCACCTTGTTGCTCCTGCCAGTTTGGTACAAAAGGCATAAGGGCTGCCTGTGAACTTTAAAATGTCAATTTAAAGGAAGCTTTTAGTTTTGGGAAAACAGCTTTAAATACAGCTTACCAGAAGTAGGCATTTCTGAATAGTTTAACAAACAAGGGAATAAGTGAATAGCTGATAAGTGCTGGTGGGTCCATTTGCATGCTATCCTACACTCAAATTGCATACTAAGCCACCAGTTTTCCAGCCAAATTATAAGCACAAAAATTAACTTAATTTGTTAATTTCTTTTTAAAATGTACAACATACAGGAATATTTTTGTCTTTTCTGTTTTTTGACATAGAGGCTTCATCTTAAACAAAGAGTTTAATATAGCTACGCATATGTCTATAATAAATTAATCTTGTTTTCATTTTTCTTAACCAGACAATTAAGATTCATACACTAATTATTCACCCAATGCATTTTAAATATCCTGGTTAAAATATACACTGCTGGCCAGAAATTGTTCAACCCCCAGTACGCTTGTGTTTGCCTGTAAGGAATAAGTATTTCAAAATGTAAATGGGTAAATTCATTTTTCCTTGCAGTGAGGTCAACAGAACTCATGGCGAACATACAAAGGATAGGGAACTAATTATTGCTGGGATTCAGGTAAGTGATTTTTTAAACATCTTAGCTGCCGTGCTGTGGAATAATTGTAAACCCACCAGGAAGAAATTGCAAAATACAACCTACTTATCCTTTCCCCAGTGGCTGTATAGATTTTTTTTGTGTGCCCTGCAGTTTGTGCCAACTCTCTATTTAATCATTAAAAGGAATGTTATTTTAAGTATTGCTTCCTCAATAGCAGTGTTTGACTGAAACTCTACAGAATGGTAACTTTGCCCAGAGTGTGGTTTCAATAAGCTGGCAAGATTAGATGCAATCAGAGCTATTAGTACTGGAATGCAGAGCTCTGTAGCAATTTTATTTGAAGTTTTGCTTAAGTTAATGTTACATCTGGCTAATGCAACCATCTGTATCCAGCCCCATCAGTGACAACATAAAATTGCTAAATACCATTTCATAGGCATCAAGTGTTTTGGCTGTGGTATAATTTTATGATCATGCCTTATTGTAGTACTTTATTACTATCACTTAAATATCAGCAACTGCAGCAGCAAATATCCTAGGCATATTATAGAAATGAAGGTGGTGGGTCTCCCAACTTTGTGATGAAATTCTTCCTGCCTATATGGTATTACATGATCAATTCTCTTGTACAAGGATGGCCTTCTGATAAGGATTTAAGAGCTTTTCCAGAGTAATCAGATTCACAATTCCCCCTAGTATTCGTAAACATTATACTCATTTGCTTTCTTTTACTTAAAATTACAGACATTTTCTTTTTTCCTCTCATTGTCTCACTTGCCTCATGACAACTACACAAGGGCAGAAACCATCTCTGCTTACTATTATTATTATTACCCTTAATTGTAAATGGACAAATTAGTTATATTTATAGAGTACAAAGTGGTGATATTATGATTTTTTATGGATACAAGATTGAATAACTAGATCAAACAAATTAGCACTAAGTATATGCCCATGTATCCTATAGTCTAGCAAAATAATAAAGAACTGTAAATATTTTGATAAGAATTCTAAATACTTTAATGAATAAAAGAGGAAATGTAGTGGAATTTCAGGAGTTGGGACCTATTTGTTGAATGATTCCAGACTAAGCTCAAGGTTGCCTCTGCCACTGCTAGGTCTAGTTGATTTTACACCAGAATACCCAAATGTTTGCTGGGTTTTTCCACATGATGACTAAAGGACTCCTCACAGTAAATGTTAAATCTCCTTTTCCTCATCAGAGGCACAGCGCCAGTGCCATCACTCAAGCAATGAAGTGCGTTTACTCTCCACTTCCTTCTTTCTAAACTCTAACGTGCATTTCTGTCAGCGTGTCCTCCTGAATGCTTTTTGAATCTGTCCTTTCCACTCTGCCCCCGTCGACACGGCCTTGTGTCAGGTCCCTATCATCTCCTGCCTAGACTACGGCGTCTCCTTCTCTCTAGGTCTCTGGTCTTTTTCTCTGAAGACCTGTCTCACACTACAACAGGTAGATACTTTTTTCCCTCCATCCAGAAGTAGGAAAGATGGGCAATGTGCAGACATAGCTGGAACAGTACTAAGTAAAAGGTATTCAAAGATTGTAGATACATGATTTCTTCAAGATTAATTTCCTTTTTGTTCCTCTGTTATGTATCCAATGGAATAAATTATTAAAATGTTTTGAACTTCGGAGTGAAAGTACAGAACCATGCCAGCAAGAACAAAATAAAGGTTTCCTTTCCTTATTTTCTTCTAGTATCTATCTGTGATGGATGGGGTGACCATGAATCTTCACTTAAGTATGAAATTCTAAAATATAAAGCTCCAGGCATCAGTCTTGAAGAGGCTGCCTGGATCCTATGTCTGAGACTTAGAAAAATACAGGATATTATTTAACCTCACAGAGTGAGTTAACTGCCGAATCAGGACTCGGGCAGAGTTCTCTGTATTCTGCAGGTGTAACAAGGCTTAGTTTGGATGTATTATTAAATATTAAAATATTTGGCAGCTCTCTATGAACCACTGTCCAGACCACTGTGATGGGACTTCTTTTTTCATCTTACAATGTTTTGCTTCTGTTGTGCCTGAGTGCCAACCAGTGAAATTAGGAAGAAAGTCTGATTTTTAATAATATGACATACATCTCAATGGTGGTTTTCTTTTTTTTTAATTATATTTTGACAATCATTACATAGTTAATTAGAGTAAAAAGGTTCAAGGGCTACAGTAGGAAAGTGGGTAAGACTATTATTTTTCCCATATTGTTTCCTTCATGTTAAAAGGGGGGTATTAAGGAGGAAGGCCCACCCAATTTCCCACCCTCCCCAGGTCCTGGATGTAGGGCATGCTCTGAGGTTCTTGCTCAAGTGGTTTTGATATTTCAACAGTTATGAATCGCTGCCAATCTTGCCACTCCAAGCACTATGAGGTCTTTGAAGAATCCACTGATTGACATAAAACAATGGTGATTTTCAAATGGAGTGTCTTAGAGCACAAGAAGTTTCTTGGAATTTTCTTGTGTGATGCTCTTATTATTATTATCAATCAATTTTGGGGGTTCAAAGCAAATAGTCTCATGACCTACTAGCCCTTGTTTCAATCAGTTGTCTGCATTTATTTGTTTACATATGCCAATGCTATCATTAGATTTAAATAAATCATTCTAGATTTTTAAAACTACTGTGCCTCTGGGATACATTTGTTAGTTTGCTCCATAAGTTGAATATTCCAATTAAGCAATGTTCTTATGAATTTTGTGTTTATTCTTACCCTTATATTTACAATTAGTAAAAAAGGAATAATCAAATTTACCTACGTGTCCTTGGTAATTTCAATATAAATTGTCAGTGACTAGTTAGAAGACCAAAATCTAAGTCTATCGTTTTATGGATTCTTGGCTACGTGTCAGTCTGAGTGGGTCAGGTTTACAGAGGGTAATGATGGGAAGTATATAGGGGCTTTGAAGCAGGGGCAAATGTCATGTCCCAGGTGTTTGTTTTTCTGTTTCCCAAAGATATTTGGCATACTTCCGACACATCTCCTTGGCATGATAAAAGGCAAGGCCATGGTAACTGCTGGACTGGGATAGGAGTGTGGAATACAGGCTCAATAAAGACTCCTCTCTTATCTTTAATCTCATGGCTCTGTCACTTACCTCAGTGGCTTTCTGTGAATGCTTGGGACCAATCAGCTTTGTTCTTCAAAGTGTGTACTCCAGTCCTAAGTATCAGCGTTGGCTCAAAACTTGTGAGAAGTATGGCTTGATCCTGCGTGTTCAAGCCCACTACATGAAGAAACAGCATCTTCACAGAGACCACCCCTCAGGTTAGAGTTTATTCTCATGGAAGCAGAAGAGGGTCACACTTGGGAAGGGGAGCACAGGGTCCCTGAACAATGGCTTGGGGACACATGGGCAGGAAATTTCCCAGGTTAGGAGATTCTGAGCGAGAGCTAGCAGAGAGAGTAGACTTTGATTGGCAAGACCCATTGGGTTTCTAGACTTCCCTTCCCTTTGGGTAATGATATGGGTGGAACACTGCCAGAACAAATACTGTAAATTATGATGTCCGGGGTAGAGACCTTTTGCCCTAGTTTTAGATTGGGACTGTTGGAAGATGTCCTAAATGTCCATGTGATAAATGGAAGATGTTCAAAGCTTCTTGAGGTACTGGCTGATCACAAACACCTTGATGTCCCTTGGAATTGTGGTTAAGTTGAGAAAGTGGGATCATTAATGCTTACAGAGGGAAGGAATCAAGGTGAAGTGTTGTAAGCAAACTCTTCAGTTGCTAGCTAGATTGTAGTGGATACTTGACATGTCTGTGGAAGGTACACAGTGGCAGTGCCTCCTTTGATGCTTAGTAATAGTGCTACTGGACCAGCTATGAGCCTCTATCAGGAGACAAGTGGATGTGAATACTTTGAATGACTTTGTCCAAACCTGAGACAAAGGCAGTGTTCTTAGATGAATTAATAGCAGTGTTTGGTTTGTGGGTGTTTGGCTGTTGCAGTGGTGAATATGCCAATTGTGTAGACCACCACCTGGATGATATCATGCTTGTGGGACCAGAAACAGGTTTGAAATGAGGTCTAATGTATTGCTGTTACACCTCTAGTACTTCATCCATGAAAAGGACTTAACAGTCTTTATCTTATCTACCCCATAGAGAATACTGGATGGCTCTAGAGAGATAATGGATGCAAAAACCTTTGTAGAACCTGTCAGGTGGTACTTACATGAAGCACTGCTGATCATTCCAGTATTTGCTGTCTCTCCTGTGTGAATGTGCCTTCACCTGTGCTTAAATCTTAGATCTTCCCCTTTGTATTACAGCTTTCAGATCACAGCAGGAAACAAAGCTTTGTGAAAACATACCTCTGCCCCTCCTACCTGATGCCTTCCGGTCCCTTACATGCAGATATACTGCTGTGACTCTCATTTTTGAGTTCCACAGCCTGGAGGGGAGGATTTTATATTGGCAAACATTTCTGAAGAGACAAGTAATAACCTCTGGAAGGAGACTTTCTTTATCTTTCAGTAATTCATATTTACTGGTTAAAATTGATGTGACTATTTTTGGCTAGAACTCTGCAGTATTCCACTGACAGTAATTATTCCTTTGGTGTAGCAGTTTACCAAGAGAAGGGAAGGAAATCTAAATGAATGAATCTGTTTGGTACGAATGTTGATGTTCTTCTCTCTGGTTCACCGACACTGAAAAGTTTATTATATATATATATAAATAAATATATATATATATAAATATATATACTGGTATCAGTTATTCCTATAATGTGAGCTGCTGCATTGTGTTGCTGATTTAAAGGCTGAATTCTATTATGTTACCTAGCACTTGATACCCTACACTGTGGATTAATGTACTTCTTGGCAGAGCACAATGATAAGATAGACCCGTTTCCCGGTCCTACACTCTAATCATTGCCTCCTCATTGGGGGTAGCGTCTAAAGGCCAGCAGTTGGAATTCTCAATGTCACCTATCACATGAAACAATAGGACCTAAGGTTAGTAGGATAGTAGAAGTCTCCAACTCCATCCAATAAGCAAGGAATTCAAGTTTAGTCTGATACCACAGGTATTAAGTGCTCTCTGGGAAGTACCTCAGGGCCCATGGAGGCTCACTAATTTGTAACCTTTCTCATGAACATTACAGTGTGCCTGAAAATAGGATATATTCTAGGGCCCCACTAAGTCTACCCTACTGGGCTGGGGGTATGGCATACAGTCTTGCCTTTCAGGCCTTTCCATGGGGGTACTACACTATTTTCTACTTAGCTATGTGTGCATTTAAAAATATAGCTTGAATCACCATTCCCTTAGGAATGACCCTGGGGGCTTCTGAGTTTCTATTTTTCTTGATATGGACTCATCTCCCCTTATTTTGCTCTCCTTGCATTGATGTCTTTGCAGTCCCCGCTGTTGCTGTGGAAGTATTGCTACAGGGTATAGAAAATGGCCTAACTAACCCCATTTTCCAGTTACACATTCACAGGAAACTGGACATATCATTGTTCTTTTGGCATTGAACCCAGAGTTTCTACCTCTCATGTCCAGGAAGTATTACCCAAAAGATGCTACAAGAAGATTTGTCAGTCTCAGATGAAATAAAATATAATAGGATTCCAAACAGCTACTGTCCAGATTTATTAGCTGAAAGCTAGCTGTTGTAACTCTTTTGCTCTTTATTCTGCAGTCCAATGTGAAAAAAAGTTCTCCAGGGCAAACTGTCATTGGTTGAAATTCAGAGAGGCCAAATATCATATACATATGACCAAGAGGAGGAAAAAAACAACCAAAAATCACTGCATATTAAAAAAAAACTATTAGAAAAGGTTATTATTTTCCCAAAACTTCCAACTTTTTCAGAGGCTTTTGAGAACTTTAAAGAGGCACTATCAAGTACCTTTTTTTTTTTTTAAGATTTATTTTTATTGGAAAGGCAGATTTACTGAGAGGAGATACAGAGAGAAAGATCTTCCATCCTATGGTTCATGCTACAAAGGGTTGCAATAACTGATCCTTGTTGTGGGCTAAGGAGTTGACTAGCACTGGTTAAGCCCTTAAGCCGAGCACTACAGGGAGTGGGCTTGGGGCTAGAAGCACCTGGTCTCAGCTGTATCGAATATGCGCTAATGAGGGTGTCAGGTAGAGTAAACAAGAAGCAGGTGAAAGGTCAAGAGAGAAGGCAATAGAGGGAGGCCTCAGAGAGGCTTCGGAGAGAGACTTCAACCATCACTGGTCTCCAGTCGGTGCCTCCATCCTCAGACCCTCACCGTGTCCCATGCTGCTGACGCAGCCGGCCGTAACAAATGGAGCCAATCTGGAGCCAGGAGCTTCTTCTGGGTCTCCCATATGTGTACAGGGTCCCAAGGCTTTGGTCCATCCTCTACTGCTTGCCCAAACGACAAACAGAGAGTTGGATGGGAAGTGGAGCAGCCAGAACTGGAACCAACATCCATATGCGATGCCAGTACTTGCAGATGGAGAATTAGACAGTTGAGCCATTGCATGGGCCGCACCCACGTACCTTTCAAAATGTTTCCTTTTTCTTTTAAAAAGGTTTATTTTATTTAATTTGAAAAGCAGAGAGAGAAGAATCTTGCATCTGTTGGTTCACTCGCCAAATGACCACAACAGTCTCGGCTGAGTTGGACAGAAGCCAGGTGCCAAGGAGCTTCAGCTGGGCTTCACAATGTAGGTGGCAGGGGCCCAAGGACTTGGGCCATCTTCTGCTGTTTTCCCAGGTGCATTAACAGGGAGTTCAATCAGAAATTGGAACCAGTGCTCATGTGGGATGCCAGCATCAGCTTAACTCCACAGTGCTACTGCCCTTTTGTTTTCTTAATATTATGTTTCTCCAGTCCCTTTTTAATGTTTCTTTTTTTACTTGTAAGATTTGTCCTTTTTCTTTTGGGTAAATGGGTTTCAGCTGTTAATACTTCTGTCAGTTGGTGATTGGATTTACTTCAAGATCTATGAGTAGATCAGACAAATCCAATTACATAAATCATTGGTGACTACTATCAACCCATTGTTCCTCCCTCGCACACTACTTTTTCTACTCTTGCTTACCACTGTTTTCCATAAATAACTTAATATATCATTCTATCTTTCAGAATTTCAGGCTTTTGGGCAAAAAAGGTACTTAAAAGGCTCATGTGAGCATACTCTTTGGTGATTGAAGTACAGCAACATTTGATTTATGTAACAGCTAGTGTCCTTTGGTAGATTATGCACAGCATACTCAGCTTATACATTGTTTTTTGTCTTCTGCATTTTACTTATATGGAGGGAACAAAGTTTATGTATTTTGTATATACAATTTTTAAGATTTATTTTATTTTTATTGGAAAGTCAGATATACAAAGAGGAAAGACAGAGAGGAAGATCTTCTGATGATTTACTCTCCAAGTGGCTGCAATGGCTGGAGCTGAGCGAATCTGAAGCCAGGAGCTAGAAGCTTCTTCTGGGTCTCCCATGTGAGTGATGGGTCCCAAGGCTTTGATCAATCCTCCACTGCTTTCCCAGGGCACAAGCAGGGAGCTGGATGGGAAGTGGTGCTACCAGCATTAGGACCGGTGCTCATGTAAGATCCTGGCATGTGCAAGGCAAGAACTTTAGGCACTAGGCTACTGCGCCGTGCCCTGTATATACAGTTTAATAATGTCATGATATTTCCTACTCCTTCCATCCTCTCTCCATGCTTTCCTATTTCTTATATTTTTGCAGTGAGATACCTTCAATTTACATTGTAATACCAAGCTTAACCTACAATAAATAAGGAATTCAGTAAGTGTGAAGTAGAGAAAGCACTATTCTTCACGAATATAGACAGGGCTATAAATGATAAATCTCAATTGTTAGTTATACTCACATACATAACATTTTTGGCTCTATATATCATAGTTACCACAATCAGAGAAAATATACTATTATTTTCTTTATTTGGATTGTCTTATTTCACCAAATGTAACGGTCTTCAATTATATCCACTTAGTTGCAAAATTCAGAATTTCATTCTTTTTTTGTGACTCAATAGTATTCTATACATCTTTTGTGCTTAAGCTCTTCAACCAGTTTATGGGGCTGTTGGACAATGTAGCTTTATTGACTTAGAGTTGCAACGAATGTTAGAATTTTGCCTGTTTCTTGTCTCTTGGGCAATCATTTGGGATGCTTCCACCACTCTGTGTTTACAGGAGATATGTTTTATGTTCTCTTGTTCTGTATTAATTTCAGCACAATGGTCATCATAGACCCATTGGTCATGTTCTCAAACCCAAGCTGAGAAACTGAACCTATCCAGTGCACAGCCATTTCATTCAGACTTTGAACACATGAGGAATGTCAACTACACTTTGCACTTTTGCTTTAGAGTTGGGAGATCTTCATGTGCTCTCTAAGTCTTCTGGCCACACCAAGGCAGTATTCCAAGAAGTAGCATCTTCCATTTTATTGTTTTTATTTTATTTTATTTTATTTTTTCTCTCCAAGGTACCACCACAATGCTTAAGCTGGGGCATTGCTTACACTGCTTTGTGAGGGCACCCTGGCACCAGACCTCTCAGGCTGTAGCCATGTGAACCTGTGTGAACTGCAGCAAAGGGTAAGTGTGCATGCTAGCTCTCTTGCACCTCCCTCTTGTTGCATGCAGCTGCTCCAACACCTCTGTGAACTTTAACTTCAGAACACTTTGCTTTTGCTTCTCATTGGCTTCACTGTCCTCCTCCCATGGGGTGGGGTGGAGGGGTTGCCTGTTATATGTATTTGGGAGTAAAACTGTGGAGTAGAAATCTCTCTCGTATATGTATACATACATTTATACATATATAATCTCCATTTCATATACTTATTATTTTTTGAAAAATAGAAATCAATGAATGGTTTATGGTACCTTTGAAGATGAACTTAGCACAGATTTTTAAAGTATTTGCTGGATGTTCAAAATGTTTAGGTGAGAAATGTACAGTCCTGCTCTCTGCTTGGCTGTTCAGTCTAGTGGGAGATAAAAGACACCAGAAACTAAATCTGATACTCCATAGGGCTGAATGGAAGATTCCAGGTCAAAGCATTGGCATGAGCAGAGGTTAAGAACCAGTTAGTGCATGATTTGTTCAGAGAATCACAAGTAATCAGGCAATGTTTATGCTGGCAGGAAGCTACTAGAGACTAGATTATTGAAAAGTATATTCTGGTCACATTGTGAACAGTTGAGATTTTTAACTTTCAGAAGGTTATGTTGGTATCTTTCAAACTTTAGATGCTGGGTTCAAGGTAAGAGTGTCTTGACATTCTTAGAATTCTTCTTCAGCTAGCAGAAGGTGGAAGAGGAAGCTATTAAAGTGATCCTTAGCCCTATGTGTGATGTGATTCAAAGGTTAAGGCATCCAGCATGGCTTGTAATCAGAGGTTTGCATCAGTTTGAGATATCTGTGGTATGTATTTAGCTTAAAGAATGGAGGGAAGACATTTTTTTTTTTTGAGGAAGAGTTGAAAAGGAAATAGAACAGAGATAGTTTCGCAACAGCTACCCAGTCAGAAATCTGATTACACTACTTGCTCTGTTGAAATATTTTGATGTCCCAGAACATAGAGACCTATATTTAATAGCAAGCATAAGTACTCCATATCCAATTCAGATATAAAGGACTGATATGGCTTATTTTGTGAATCCAATTCATAAGCAGCCATGATCAAATATTAACTAGGCTTGTAAGAGCAATCAAAGTTCAAGTGTATTAGGATCACAATCAGAAACTGTTTGTTGTAGTGCATACTTATTCTGGTATATGTGTCACTATCCTCTGGTTCAAGGCTGCATGGTATCTTCAAGCTGACATGTTCCTAGTGGGTTTTGTGGTTATAATCAGGAGTATGGTTGGATTGATGTGATAACCCATGTAAAAGCAGAACCTTGTCTCCTGATGTTATTTCAATAGTTCTCTTCTGGTTGATGAAGCAGGTTTCACCACAGGCAATCATTCGTGTTGCTTCATCTCTCTGTTACTTTGCTGTGGGATATATGGGTCCTCTGCAGGCTCTTCTTGTGTTTTAATTTATTTTTTATTTTTAATGATACAATTCCATAGGCTCAGGGATTTCCTCTTCCACCCTTCCCTTCTCCCCTCTCCCCCGCCACAGATGTCCCCTATATTATGAAACTTTTATAGTCTTTCAACAACAGTCACAAGTCCATATTCTACTATTTAAGTGTATCATGACAATGTAGGTGTAGACAATGGTAGAACTGTCCAACATCCTATTGCCAAGATTTATTTAACAGTTTCATTGGGAGTCCATCTTTGATTCAGATGAATATGTGTACTGTGTACATCTTTTATCAGTAGAGATGCATATTGTGATGTATCTCCAATTCATGGTATGCTTGCTTCCATTACACAGTCCCTTTAAATATATGTATATGGGGAAAAAGGTACCCTACTTCACTCTAGGTGGGAGTGTAGGCTAGTACAATCACTATGGAAGTCAGTATGGAGAGTGCTAAGAGAACTGAAAATTGATCTACCATATGGCCATATTCTATTTCTGGGAATATATCCAAATGAAATGAAATCTATAGGTGAGAAAGTGATCTGTAATCCTATATTTATAGTAGCACAATTTACAATACAAAGAAATGGAAACAACCCAGATGTTCATCAAAACAGGAATGGGTAAACAAACTGAAGGATCTATTCTATGAAATACTGCTCTGCCATTAAAAAGAATGAAATTAAACCATTTGCAACAAAATGGTCCCAACTAGAGACCATTATGCTTAGTGAAATAAACCAATCCCCAAAGGACAAATACCATATTTTCTCTCCAATACAAGGCAAGCTTCATGCAATATATAAGATAAACAGATATATACATAAACATGTATACACATGTATCTGCCTAGAGGCTATTCTTTTTTTTTTTTTTTAGATTTATTTTTATTATTTTTTTACATTGGAAAGGTGGATATACAGAGAGAGGAGAGACAGAGAGGAAGATCTTCCGTCCAATGATTCACTCCCCAAGTGAGCACAACAGGCCGATACTATGCCGATCTGAAGCCAGGAGCCTCTTCTGGGTCTCCCACGCGGGTGCAGGGTCCCAAAGCTTTGGGCCGTCCTCGACTGCTTTCCCAGGCCACAGGCAGGGAGCTGGAAGGGAAGCGGGGCTGCTGGGATTAGAACCGGCGCCCATATGGGATCCCGGGCGTGCAAGGCGAGGACCTTTAACCACTTGCGCCACCGCGCCGGGCCCTAGAGGCTATTCTTACTTATTCTTGGAATGTAGACAATATTGTTCCTTTCAAGAAGCACAGTATATATTCAAGGTTTATTTGAACGAGTGTCTTAATGTGAGATAACTGTCTTGAGATCTTGGAGAAAGAAAGTTATCTTAGATTTAGTTATTTTTAGATGATTTTGTTTTTTCTAATAATGCCATTTCCAAGACTTCTCATATACTGTTTTTAAATATTCCTGATTGCTTGCATAAATATTCTTTGCTTATTAATTTCTACTCTACTTCTAATTTCTGTTTTATCATCTTTATCATAATCTCCAACTATGTTCCTGGGGATAAAATTCTGCAAAATATTTAGAGTCAATATTTTATCTAGAGGAACATGTCTCAAAAGTCAGGTAATAATTGAGTTCCTTTATTGAAAACAATGAAGCCTGGATTTGGCTTTCTTCATTATGAATCTTGAATAATTCTGAGGAACTTCATTCTAAAAACAAACGAAAAACTGTATGCAATGTTTTATTCCTTATTTGAGATCTCCACTATAAAGGCTTAAATTATGTGTCAATGTACTAACGTAAAACATTTTCTTAAAAAGCAAGCTTACAGGCCCAGAGCAATAGCCTAGTGGATAAATCCTTACCTTGCAAGCTCTGGGATCCTGTATGGGCATCAGTTCATATCTCAGCTGCTCCACTTTCCATCCAATTGCCTGCTTATGGCCTGGGAAAGCAGTAGATGGCCTTGGGACCTTGTACCTGCGTGAGAGACCTAGAAGAAGCTCCTAGCTCCCGACTTCAGCTCAGCTCTGCTCAGCTCTGGACATTGCGACTACTTGTGGAGTGAACCAGTGAACAGGAAATCTTTCTCTCTGTCCTTCTTTCTGTAAACTGACTTTCCAATAAAAATCAATAGTAATTTTTTTAAAAGCAAGCTTATAACAACAACAGCGATAACAATCATTCCAGCACTGTTCCTTTTTAATCCTGTTCTTCTGGAGTAATCATTTCTTAACTATTTTAGATACTGCTTTTACTAGTCATCTTCATATTTTATAAAATACGTGTATATTGATGTTACAGCATACATTATTTTAGGTGTGTATTGGCTTCCTGTGATGTTAGGTAAGAATCCAGCTATTTTATAGGCTCTGTTGTTTAAACTTGGCTAGTTTATGTTGCATAACAATTCCTAATTACCAGTTGCTTTACATAACAAAAGTTTATTTCTTCCTCATGCCATATGTTTGGTATAGGTGGGAAGAGTGCTTCTTGCTCATTTGGGCCACTGAGGGACTAAAGCTGGTAGAAACCCCATTTCAACATCCGATTCTGGGGTTTCAGAAATCAGGACAAGTAATAGTCACTGCGCACTGACACTCATTGCTTCTGCCCAGATGTGGTACAAGTCAGTTTCACTCATGTGTTATTGACCAAAATGAATCACACACTTAATCTGTAAGGGGACTGGCAAGTTCAGACCTCTCAAATGCCCGGAAGGAGATAGCCTGAAATATTTGTGAACAGCTCTAATGACTGACACATGTACCCAGCTGTATATAAATCATGTTTTTTTTTTCAAAATCATTATTCAATATTTAATAAAGCTTTGCAAATATTGTTTACTACCAAGGGAAGTAGCTCATTATTCTTCATTTCTCTCTTGAAATAATATTTTGTATTCCTGAGTCAATAATTTCTAGTTTAAAAAGAGGTATCTGATTTTCTTTGTACTTACTCCTGATTTCATATCAGATTTACCATATAATTTTCAATGTTATTTTCTAAATACAGTTGGCTCTCCATGTTTGCAGCATCTGCATTTATAGATTTAATTAAGTATAAATTAAAAATATTTCAAAAATTGTTCTGCATTACTCTCTGGTTCACATGATAGCTGGGGCTGGGAGCAGGACTGACTTGGCAGCTATATCCATTAGTATGTGCAATGGATGGAGCAGCAGACTGAACCTGACCCTGCACTGACTGGTGCACACAAGGGTCAAGTCTGAGGATTTCTTAGGTGAGGTTTCTTTCCTTCTTTTTTTTTTTTTTTTTTAGGTGAGGTTTCTTGAGGGGCTCTCCAACTAGACCATTGGACTGAGACCCTTGCCTCAGGGAAAATCAAATAAATGTGTGGACCAACCTTGGAGTACACTTTGCAAGAGCGGCCCAGCTCACTTGCTGTTGCCTGTGCAATAGAGAACATACCCAGATGCACAAAAAAGATGAGATAGGCAGCTCATCTAAGCCAAATGAAGACATTGAGTGTCTGATCAAAAGATGGAAGGCAGAACAGGTTGGACAACTCTCCTGACCAGGCTTTGCAGCAAGTATTTATGTCTGTGGATATCCTGAAGTAGACCTGGTCATCCAATAAACCTTAGAAAGAGTTTCTCAGCCCTGGTGCTGTGAAGCCAACAACATCTCAAAACTATCAATATCACTCAAGTAACATCCTTGCGACATTCTTCCCCACATTGGTATCTCTGCTGCAGTATCAAATGATCATCTGCATTCACTGGTGTTGATGTAGTTTGACAGCAGGGAGTGTTCTCCACTTCTACCTCACAGACACAGGATAATGAAAAAATAAATAACTGAAATGATTATCTCATCCACTTTCGTCCATGCCTCAACCCTCCTTATCCTAATCAGAGACCCCATGGATATACATCCCTCTCATCTGTGTAATCAATATTAAAAGTAAAAAAATGACAAAGCCACATGTCTTATTTCCTGTAGATAAAGGGTAAAATATTTAAAATATTACCTTTGCTAACTTCATAAGGTAAAGGACATAAGAGAGTGTATTATTTCATGCATATGCTTTCTCTTCCTATTTTCTTGTTCTTACTACTAACATAGGGTACCAGGTATCACTTTAAAAATAATTTTATTTGCAAGGGATAGAGATGCTCTGTATGCTGTTTTATGTAGTGGTTGGGTTTTGGCCTTGCTGAAGCCAGCAGCCCAGAATTATATCTGAGTCTTCCATATGGGTGTCATGGACCCAAGCACTTGGGCTTTTTTTTTTTTAATTGACTAATGTTTTCTTTCCAATAGTCTTAATCCATTTGATCCTCACTTTTCTCCGACTGTCTTTCTGTCTCTCTCTCTCTCTTGCTTGCCCCTGTTCTTGGTGACATGCCATCCTTCCTTTTTTTTTCTTTTGTGTATCTGCTTCTTACTTAACTTCTCCCTTAAAAACACACACACATTATTTTTATTTGTGTTGTTATAATTCTTTTAATGGGACTCCAGGACACACACACACACACACACACACACACACACACACGTGGTTAACTTTTCATGTTTAACAAAATTGAAATTCTGGGCGAATGTTTTAAATGTAGGTTTATTTATCTGTGTTAAGCTGAACATGGCCTTAAAATCTATGCTTTGTCCTCTACATAAAATAGCATGCATGGGTATATGGAATAGTTTTAGTACTGAATTTGAAAGACAAAAAATTGAATGCTGACAAAAATTAAATTATAGTTGACACTTTCTGACACTGGGCATGGTAAATGAATAATCGATGAACAATTTTGAGAGATACAATAACAAATGTCCCTAGTTCATAGCATTCCAACTGTTAGAGTTACTTTTCTCAACCCTGCTCTGGGTACCCGGAAGTTCGTTTCTATGGGCTGTATCACTCAGGTTCACTTTCTCTTTGGCTACCAACTGGGCAGGTATCTTGTGAGGGCAGGGATCAGAGGCGTATGAGGAAGGACAGGCCTGAATATTTATTTTTCCAGTTCCTTCTCTGCATGGCCACGTTTCACAGTAGTTGTAATCCTCTATTCTATGCCACATGTTCTGATAAGTTGTCTGTCTTTCATAGTTTCCACTTTTTAAAAGATTTAGTTCATTATTTATTTATTGAAAAGGCACATTTGCAGAGAGAAGGAATTACAGAGAGAAAGATCTTCCATCCACTGATTTATTCCCTAAGTGGCTGCCATGGGCAGAGCTGATCTGATCTGAACGTAGGAGCCAAGATCTGGGCTCCCACACGGGTGCAGGGTCCCAAGGCCTTGGTCCATCCTCTGCTGCATTTCCAGGCCACAAGCAGGTAGCTGGATGGGAAGTGGGACTGCTGAGATACAAACTGGTGCCCATATTGGATCCTGGATCCAGTAGTGCTGCACCACACTTACTTGCCCCAATCTTCAGTTGTATTTTTAGAATGTTCCTCTGCTTCTAGGACCCTGGGTGAAGTGCTGCTATCTCACTATTATCTGTGTACCCCTAACAAAGTGTTTCATTCTGTGGGTTTCAGTTTCTGTATCTGTGAACTCTTTCTGCTTCTGACATTTTCACTTCTATGTGATGTAGTAGCAATGAAAAGTCAGAAACCAGTACGTGCTCCAGTTGGAAGTGCCTTTGGAAGCAACTTTGATGTAGTGAAAGTAGTAGACTTTTGTGTCAGATAATAGTTAAATTCAGGCTCTACTACTTTCTTACTGTGTTGACACTGAACATTAAAGTTTTCTAACTCATAGCCCTTCATCATTTGTTTAAATATTTATTTTACTTTTATTGGAAATGCAGTTACAGAGACAAAAGGAAAGACAGAGATAGCAATAGATAGTCTATATGCTCATTTGTTCTTCAAATGGCTGGAGCTGAGCAGATTTGAAGCCAGGAGCCAGGAGCCAGGAGCCAGGAGCCAGGAGCTTTTTCCAAGTCTCCCATATGGGAGCAGGACCCAAAGGACATGGTCCAACCTCCACTGCACTCTCAGGTCATAACATGGAGCTGAATAGGAAGTGGAGCATCAGTGACTTGAACCAGTACCCATATGGGAAGCCAACACTGCAGGCAGAGGCTTAGCTTGTTATGCCACCACACTGGGCCTGTCAAGGTCTTCATCTTAAGATTAGAGCATGTGATGGAGATTGTTACGTGTCTAGTGGTCATTTACTTCTTCTTCTTCTATTTTTTAAAATGCTGATTTTAAACAGAATCAACCCAAATGCCTATCAACAGATGATAAAGAAAATGTGGTACATATACAACATGAAAATCTTGTCTTTTGCAATTAAGTGGATTCAATTGGAAACCATTATATTTAATGAAACAAACCAGTCCGCAGAAGACAAATATCATATATTTTCCCTAATCTGTGAAGGCTAATGAACAGAGTATAAAAAGATATAAGCTATATGTAGGAAAGTGACACTGTTGTACTTATTATGCATAGCTTTTATAAGATTTAAGTTTTAATTGAATTGCAGATTTACAGAGAGAAACAGAGACAGAGAAAGAGCTTCCATCCATTGGTTCACTTTCTAAATGGCTGCAATGGCTAGAGCTGAGCCTATTTGAAGCCATGATCCAGAAGCTTCTTCCAGGTCTTACAAGCAGGTGCAGGGTCCCAAAGCCTTGGGACATCCTCCATCATTCTCCCAGACTATAAGCAGGGAGCTGGATAAGAACTAGAGCATCTGGGACACAAACAGGTGCCCATATGGAACTCTGGTGCTTGCAGGAAGAAGATTAGCTTGCTGAGTGCTTGTGCCAGTACCCAGCCATTGTTCATATTTTTGAGTAACAGTAAGTGTTTTAATTTCTTGTTTATTTTGCTGTTTTTTGTTATTATTATTTTCGACTTGCCATTTGGTGATAATGTTACCTGATGGAATGCTAAATATGTGGAACAGTATTTAAAGAAAAAAAGAAGGCCAGGCGCCATGGCCTAGTGGCTAAAGTCCTCGCCTTGAATGCACAGGATCTCATATGGGTCCTGGTTCTAATCCTGGCTGCCCGTCTTCCCATCCAGCTCCCTGCCTGTGGCCTGGGAAAGCAGTTGGGGACGGCCCAAAACCTTGGGACCCTGCACCCGCATGGGAGACCTAGAAGAGGCTCCTGGCTTCGGATCGGCATGGCACTGGCTGTTGTGGTCACTTGGGAATGAATCATTGGAAGAGAGATCTTCCTCTCTGACTCTCCTCCTCTCTGTATTTATCTGACTTTCCAATAAAAATAAACATCTTTAAAAAAACAAAGAAAGAAAATAAACACCAAAGACAACTTAAAAAATGTTGATTTCTATTAGGTGTGGAGTTTAGCATTTAGTTGAATAAGCATTCAACTTCCAGTTGTGACATTTCCAGTTTGTGTTAGCCAATACTAGTATTTGCTATAATCTCAGTCTTTTTTTCTGGAAACATTAAAGACAAGCTTCTAAGATTCCTGTTGTTATGTGGAGCCATGCTATTAGGTCTGGCCAATGATCTAAGAAGGAAAATGTCCTGTGTCACCATGAACTGAAGCAAAGATGAACAATTGTGCAAACTTCATGTGCTCTCTTACCCTGCTATGGCAATAGAGAGTCGTCTCCATTATGGAACCTCCACTATTTGGCACAGCTTGAAGTAAACTACTGCTGTTTTAATCCAAAAGAATTTTGAGGCTATTTTGTCAATTAACTCAGTGCTGAAAACATCTCTACAGTTATGGGCCATTATCTTTCTTTCTTGAGTTGTTTGGGTCAGAATCTCTGGATTCCATTATTGGTTGTTATTGACTAACTTTTATAACCTTAATCAAGTTACTTAACCTTTTTCTGCCTGAGTTTCCTCATCTGTAGCTTAGGGTTAACAATATCTATTCTCTCACCAAGTTGGATTGCATATTGTAGAAATTCATATAGAAGAATTGCTTAGACAAGGGCCTGATAGATGTTGTGCAATATTTACTGTAGGAGATGGTATATTTTAGTGTCCAGAACAGTGTCTGTGTCTCATCAACAACTTAATGCATTATTACCTTTATTGCTGCTGTAAGGATTAGAATAATCCATGGATAATATTTGTACATAGTGGACATTTAATGTGAGAGCTCTATTATGTGGTAATTGGGCATTAGTACTCAATTCAGAACCTGTGACCTTCATCTGTTAGTTCCCTGAGAATAATGTAAAGTATTGGCCTCCAAGACTTCTTTCACAGCATGAAAGGTAGTTAAATGCATGGATTTTCAAGGATGCTTCTGAATATAAACAAAATGTTGAAATGGCAGTAAATCTATAATTAACCAAGGAAGACATTAATCAATAACAGAGCTATCCACAAATTTGAAGGAAGAGCAACCCATAGAGCAGCCATACTTGTAATAATTATCCTTGGATAATAGATGTTGATTTGTGTTTGGAACATAGAACCCTTGAATGCTGTCTATCTGTGCTCTTTTTGCAGATGGGAATCTTAAACTCAGAAGGAAAGGGGTTGGTCTAGGACAACACAATTAACAGCAAAGGCAAGACTAGAGTCCACGTTTTGACTCTAAATTCACTGCTTCTTGATTTGTGTGTATCTGCATTTTGCATCTGTGAGTCTATATAACATTGTCTTCAAGTATTTGAATAAGAAGGGCATTGTTTTCTCATTTCCAAACTCTCAGAAGCTTGAGCCAGCATTGTGGCATAATGAGTTAAGCTGTCACTTGCCACAGCCATACTATATAGGTGGTCATTTGAGTCCTAGCTGCTCCACATCTGATCCAGCTCCCTATTAATGTACTTGGAAAAGCAACAGAGGATGACCAAGTGTTTCAGTCCCTGCTACACTTGTGGGAGACCCAGATGAAGCTCTTGGCTCCTGGCTTCAGCCTGACCCAGCCTTAGATGTTACACTTCTAGGGAGTGAATGAGTGGGTGACAGATCTCTCTATCTCTCCTACTCTTCTCTCTGTAAATGACTTTCAAACAAGTTTTTTAAACTCAATACCATGTCAATTAATTCCATAACATAAATTGTTACTGATGTTATGTTGGGGCTTTTAATAGCTCGGGATGATACTCTGCAGGCTCTACCTTCAGACCAGAGATGGTCTCCCCAAGAAACCGTTGAAGTTATCCAGACAATAAGATGCTGGACTTTATGCTTGGTAAATGCTTGCAATGAAAGAATCTCAACTGAAATTGAACTGTGGTAATGCAGCAAGGTGGAGGAATCCACCATGGGGGAGGTTTTGGGGAGTGGTGGGGGGAATTCCAGTGCCTATAAAACTGTCACATAATGCAATGTAATCAATAAAAAAACTCAAAAAAAAACCAATTAAATACCAAAGAAAAAGGCATTTGACACGAAGAAAACAAATCTGTTTAATTAAGTGTAAAAAAAAAAATGTGTTTAAAATAACTCTCAAAAGCTTAGTAGGAACTCAGACGAGGTTTGGGAGGAGCCAGAGGAATGCAGGTGAGCAATGTAAGGCAGAAAAGGCCAGATTCTTTCTTTTTTAATGTTTGTGCCATTTGGAAACTATCATTGAACTTCCAAAATCCAGAACTTGATGAAAAAATTAAAATAAATCTGCTTTAACACCCTGTGTTTTACACAGCACGTCATGTGTTTTGTTGATATTGGTTAGCACATGTATTTGAATACACTAAAAGTGTCTTGAGTTTTCTCTTTCTTTGCTGCCTATTCACTGGCTCTAAGAGTGTCCTGTCTGTTCCAGAGTTTGCATGGGCTACCCAGATCACCATGGATGTTGCTTCTTGGCCAACTAGAGGAAAGCAGAAGTGAAAGGGGCTTGCCAGTGTGCTTCCTTTGTGTGAGTTTCCTTGGACACAAACACAGGAGCAGAGTTGCTATGGAGCAGCTAGTCTCCCCATTTTGGATTCCGCTGAGGCAGGTAGTTGAACTCTTTGAGAGAGTCTGGGTTTTCTCTGTCTCGGGAAATTACTGATAATATCAGAGTCAGGAAGAGGTGAATAAAATGGAAAAGAAAATTCCTAAGAGTCATGCCAAGATTCAGATTTCCAACCCAGCCAGTGCTTCCCCAGCTCTCCTTTCAGCTGCAACTTGCTTCCCAGGAAGCAGAAAACAATAGACTACTGATTGAATTTAGGTCTAAACTTCAGGCAATTAAAGGTAAGGGAAGTAAAATCTAGTCACATTTGGAATCCAAATTCTCAAAGTCCCACCAGGAGTCATAGATTGTGTGTGTGTTTTGTAAGGTGCTTCTGATTCTCAAGCCAAACTTGGAAATCTTTTAATTTTGGGAACTATTCTCTTTTTTTTTTTTTTCAGAACTTTTGGCTCACCATTTGGAGTTAACCACTTCAGGGAAAGTGCAAAGGTCTTTTACAGTGAAGAAAAGGAAAAGTTTATTAATTATAGCTGGAATGAGGCCATACCATAAGAGCTTAAAAAACCTGGAGATCTTTGAATAAAGAGACAGCTGTTGGAGATTAGGAACATATAGCACAACGAGTAGATTGTTTCTGTTCCCCCTTTAGGAGAATTTTAGTGTCTGATCTTGTTATCTTCCCAGAGTAGTTGCAATCTTATATAGAACTTTCTATTCAATTATATGAAATTATCAACTGCAACTTCGAAGTCATCTTTATCTTTCTCTGTTGCTTTCCCTATCCTGAACAGCACCCATTACTTCACTTCAGTAATTGTTTCTGAAAGTCAAACTTTGTGTCAGACACAATGTCAGCAACTTTGATCCAGGAGTGACTAAGACTGTGTTTTGCTTGTTTGTCATGCAGTAAACCACTCTCAGGTCAATTCAGGAATTCAGTCAGGGCTCAGCTGGGTGATTTTTGTGATGAATACAGTTTACCCAGCAGCAATCATTTATTTGGCTCATGGGTTGCTGTTGAGATCTCATCACATCTGATACTCTGGCAGAGCTGGCTGAAAGGCTAAGTTAAGCTGGCTTTGTCAATTAGTGTATGTACACACCTCTCACCAGGATGGTGGTTTTAGGTGTTTGGATTGTTCACAATGTTTGAGGCTTCAAGTGTTGAAGTTGTGGTGACAACTTAAGATCCAGCATCTGAGGGTCCTGAATGTCACATCCACAGCATCCCTGGTCAAGTGTGTCACTGAAGATATATCCAGATTCAAGGGGAGGATAATTAAATTCTATCTTTAAATTAATAAAGTGGTAAGCACTTGGCAGACTCTTCAATGTTTCACAGCCAGCCAGTGCTGCTGTCCTTAAGGCAATTTTGCTCAAAGAACAGGAGCTGACTAGTCAACCAATATTGTTAGAGCCTTGACCATGATGAAGAAATGACTAAAAAGCTTACTGAGTGGTATAGTGAATACTCTTTCATGAGGTTCTTGATTGTATCCTTGTGCTCTTCTGGAGGATTACCATGATGCACCCACTTCCTAGCCAGCGCTGTATGATATACTGGAAAACTACCAATTCTGTTGGCAAACACGCATGCACAGAACATAATGCATAGCTATGTGTCCACACTCAGCTGCCTGTATTATTTTGATTAAAGTCTAATTGAGTGACTGGGTGTTTGACTTAGTGAATACTAATTGTTTAGGCTTGTTCGGTAAGTACTACAGTTGCCACTGTTGTTGCATTTGCCGGGGCTGATCTCCCTCTTCTTCCATTTCCTGACTCCTATGCATTCTTTTTGATTTTGTATGAGTAACTCCTTACTTGTAGGAAGCTGTTTCTGATCAAACTCATCCTATTTAGATTTACATGTAATTTAGATGTTCTTCTAGATTCTCTTTACTCCGCGTGCCCTCAGTTTAACTCTATCATCATACATTTTAATTTTTATAATCTTTGATTTACTGTGCATCTACCTCCACTATGGTCCATATTGGTTTTTTTTTTTTGGTAAAAGATTTATTTATTTTTTATTTGGAATGTCAGATATACAGAGAGGAGGATAGACAGGAAGATCTTCCATCCACTGATTCATTCCCCAAGTGGCCACAATGGCCAGAGCTGAGCCAATCTGAAGCAAGGAACCATGAACTTCTTCCAGGTCTCCCACGTGGGTGCAGGGTCCCAAGGCTTTGGGCCATCCTCGACTGCGTTTCCAGGCCACAAGCAGAGGGTTGAATGGGAAGCAGGGTGCCAGGATACAAACCGGCGTCGATATGGGATCCTGGTTCATGTTAGGTGAGGACTTTAGCTGCTAGGCTACTGTGTAGGGCCCTACGGGGAAAAGCAGCAAAATGGAATGTTAGAAACTCCAGTGAGGAGAGTTTAGGAGAAGTGGACAATACCAAGTAATCTTCAGCCTAACTTGGTGGGTTTGGGATGTGCTTTCTCCACCTTGTCAAAGGATAGTGATGTTGGAGACAGCTGTGTTCTCAGTCCCAAAAAGAACACATCTAACTCTCTCCTGATCCATAGCTTCTAATTTAGTGGTTATTAGAACCTATAATTCTAATCCTCAGTCACACAGATTCTGTTGGAACATGTGGAATTTGGAACTCTAGTTTAACAAGCACCACAGGTGATTGTAATTCTAGTATTCTCAAAAGAAACATTGGGATCTCCTACAAACAAAAAGTTCAAGTTTGCATGGGGTGTTCACCAGCCCTATTTTGTTTTCATGGTCAGCTGAAGTGACAAAATCAGAGAACCTAAGAGGCTTTAGAGAGTTAATCTAACACGGGACTCAGTATCATCACTAACAACCAGATTACAATAGCAACACTCCTCATATTAATAACAAAAATCCTACTTCATATTATCTCTTCGTGCCCACTAAAGGAATAGCACCATTCCTAGTCAGAACCACTGCCATGAAACTTCATTAGACCTGGGAGAGACATGGATCTCAGAGTAGATACCAGTGTTCTTCAGAGTCTTTCAGCAAACTCTTGAAGTGATATACTCTCAGGCCAAATCTTTTCCTATATTTCTGTAACTGCTCTTGGAAACCCTAAATGTCCCCCTCCACACAGGCCTTATTAGAAAAGACTTAGACCAGTTTACTAGGTTCCCGTTGTTTCTGACAACATGAAATGCTGTGCTGGCTACAAAACAGGCATCTCCCAGAAACTCATTGAACCACAAAACTCTCCCTGTTGGCTGTCTTGAAGATGAGCAGGATTCTGAAAGTTTGCTGAGCAGCAAGCCTTCTTTCAAGAAAGACAGGATTGCTTGTTTAGATTTTACTTTGAGGAGAAATGTTAGCCTACTAGCATATTCTTGGAATATCAAGAACGGGGTTTTCTCTAGATTAGGGAAAATTTCCCTTAATATTTCAGTAAATACATTTTTTTATTTCATAGCCTTCATTCTTCTTCTTCTTATCATTTTATGATACGGTTCTATAGGCCCTGGGATTTCTCACACCCCCTCCCCAGCTCCCTCTCCCCTCATTGAGTTCTCCTATATTATTACTACACTATAGTTCTTTGTAAACAGTCCATCATTATGGGCATGGACAATGGCAGAGTCCAGCATCCTATTGTCAAGATACAACAGTTTCATTGAGAGTCCATCTTTGTCTGGAAATAGAGATGCATACTGCATTGTATCCTCACATCTGGATATGACAGTCTCCATTACACAGTTACCATACATTCCCTTAAATGAAGAGCCACAATATAAAAATCAACAACAGGAAGAAAAAAGAAATTAAACACACCATGAAGTTAAATAACATGCTGCTGAATGACTAATGCGTCGCTGAAGAAACGAAAAAGAAAATCAAGAACCTTCTTGAAAAAAATGATACTACGGTATGATCTATTTGAAGAGATTAAGCTTAAAAAAATCAAAATCCATGAGATACAGTTGCTGCTGATCTTTGTTGGTGAGATATGTCTCCTGTAGGCAATAACTTGATGGGTTTTTTTTTTAAATCCAGTTCACTAATCTATGACATTTGATTGATGAGTTTAAGCCATTTACATTCAGGGTTTCATTAAATACATTTTAAAACCCAGCTTCTCTTCTGGGACTCCTGTAACTCTTACATTTGGCCTTCTAATAGTGTCTTTCAATTCTTGCATACTCCTATTTCCTGAAATGTGTCCTCTCTGCTTCACATTGGCTAATGTTTCTCTGTTTAAATGTGTTGTTACCCTATTCTGGCATCTTGATTCTTCCAATAACTTGTATTTTCAAAGAATAATTATTTATAAAAGTGAAAAGTTTGTGTTTTTTATTAAGGGAAATGGAAATGTGTTCCCTTTGAACCTGCAGTGACCAATGCTGCTGACTGAACTACTCCTTAGACAGAATCTTCTGGTGGTGTTGCTTTGTGCACCCTCCGTTCCTCTGTCCTTATGCAAAGATCATACAATCTCTTCCTCTGCCTTTATGGAAAGCTTCTGGTGACTTTCAAGGAGGGTCACAGATGAAAGGCTTGGCAGCCAAATGAAGACATGTCATGATTTTTAAGTCACTGTTTCTCAGATGGCAATTCAGACAGAATCCAAGGAAATGAAATGTATCAGGACAAGAACTGCGAGTTCCAAATCCCAATGAATCACATAAGGGTGACCTGTTTCAGTAATAGAACAGAAGAAAATGCCTTTACAGTTTCAGTTGATAGACCTGCAGTATCCAACAAGTTATTGTTGTTACTCTAAAGGACTGAGGTGATCTCACACCTTGTTATTGAAGTTTACAGAGTACATACTTATGCCCTTGTTCTGTTTGTTTCTTGTATCTGTTCATATTTATGCCTAGACAGGCTAAATCCTATTTTAAGATCAACCAAAATATTGAAGGCCTTGTAACTCATTATATAAGGAACAGCAGAAATAACTGGAGATAGTTCACTTAGGTAGGAGAGGTGTTTGGGCACTATTATGACAACTTGCAAAGATCTGAGGAGTTGAAATGTAGGAGAAGGAAAGCCTGTTTATATATATCCAATGAGAACAGAATCAAGGCCAGTGCATTGAAATGCCTGCATGTTAAGTGATTGACTCACCAGAAGGGAAAACTTCACTTTTTCTCTTCTCTTCTTTTCTTTTCCCTTCTTTACTCTCTTTTCTTTTTTTCCCTTTCCTTTCCTTTCTAAAGATTTATTTGTTTTTGTTGGAAAGGCAGATCTACAGAGAGAAGAAGTGACAGAGACAAAGATTTTCCATTTGCTGGTTCACTCCCAAAGAAGCTGCTGTAGCCACACCTGAGTTAATCCTAAGCCACGAGTTTCTTGCTATTCTCCCACATGGCACAGACTTTTGATCCCAAAGCTCTGGGAAATCCTCTGCTGCTTTCCCAGGCCATGAGCATAGAGGTAGATTGGAAGTGGAGTATCTGGGACATGAGTCAGCACCCATATGGGATCCCAATCTATGATGGTGGAGAATTAGCTAATCAAGCCATTGTGCTTTTCTGTCTTTCTGTCTTTAGATTTATTTCTTTTTGTTGGAAAGTTAGACAAGATTTATGGGGAGTAGGCGAGAAAGAGAAAACTTTTGCATCAGTTTGCTTACTCTCCAAATAGCGACAATCGTTTGGAGCTGAACCACTGCAAAGGTAGGAGCTTCCTCTGGGTCTTTGATGCAGGTGAAGTGTCCCAAGGACTTGGACTATCTATTGTTTTCCCAGGCCATTCTTTTAAGTGGCTGAGTAGTATTCCATGGAGTAGATGTACCACAGTTTCTTTTTTTTTAAAAGATTTATTTTTATTATTTTTTCATTGGAAAGGCGGATATACAGAGAGGAGAGACAGAGAGGAAGATCTTCCGTCCGATGATTCACTCCCCAAGTGAGCGCAACGGGCCGATACTATGCCTATCCGAAGCAAGGAGCCTCTTCTGGGTCTCCCACGCGGGTGCAGGGTCCCAAAGCTTTGGGCCGTCCTCGACTGCTTTCCCGGGCCACAGGCAGGGAGCTGGAAGGGAAGCGGGGCTGCTGGGATTAGAACCGGCGCCCATATGGGATCCCGGGCGTGCAAGGCGAGGACCTTTAACCACTTGCGCCACCGCGCCAGGCCCCACAGTTTCTTTATCCATTCCTCTTTTGGCAGGCACCTGGGTTGTTTCCATGTCTTTGCTATTGTAGATTGTGTGTGTTGCTAATTCCTTTCTCATATTCAGATCTCATTTCCTTTGTATATATTTCCAGAAGTGGGATAGCTGGGTCATATGACAGGTCGACTTTCAGTTTTCTTAGCAATCTCCATAATGACTTCCATAGTGGTTTTACTAGTCTACACTCCCGCCAACAATGAAGGAGGGTACATTTCTTCCACATCACGCCACCAGGTGTTGTTAGTAGAGTTATGAATGTAGGCAAATCTCACTAAAGGTGGAACCACAACATAGTTTTCATTTGTATCTCCCTGATGGCTAGGGAGCCTGACTATTTTTCATATGTCTATTAGTACTTGAAAGGCAGAGTCACACAGACATGGACACACACATGCACACACACACACACACACAGAGAGAGAGAGAGAGAGAGAGAGAGAGAGAGAGAAGATAGAGATTTTTGTATCCATTGGTCCACTCCCACATGACTAATGGGCAGAGCTAGGTTGATCTAAAGCTAGGAGCCAGTAAATTCATCTCAGGGAAACTTTTTAATGAGTCAGCTTCATTATGTAGTAAGTTCCTCATCTCTGGAAATGCTCAAATAGTGGTTGGTTGGCCATTTGGCAGGGAAGCTATTGAGGGGATTTGGGTATCTGATAGAATTGATTTTCATGACATTTAAGGTTCCACTCAATCTGGAACACAAGTATGGATGTCTTCAAATTTTCAGGTGAAGGGTCAATCAAATTTGATACATACTCATAGATAAATAGATATAGACTTATTTCTGTAACTAACATGCGGTTGTATTGTTATTTGACACATAAGTGACCACCATTATTCAAACTTTTATTGCATAGACTTTTAGAAAACTTTATTAGATCTTTTACAAGAGCATATGCTTAATGTGAGCTGAGGAAGACAATTATCAAGAGTCCTTTTAACACCTTCTAGCCAGCCAGTGTATACCTGTAGGTATCCAGACTAAGACCTTCTTGGGATTTACTCACAGAAAGATGGGGAGGGAGCAAATATAGTCTTGTGATCTGGTAGCACTGCTGTCACAATCAGAGTCAAGGTCATGAGCCTTACTTTGTTTTGTGGTCTGCCTTATTAGCTTAGGTCAAGGTTCTCTGGTCCTGAGTATCTTGTATTAGTTATTCAACATTTTCACTGTTCACACTTGCCAACTTGTCTTTTGATATGTTCTTTTAGCTTTAGTAAAACCAGATTCATAAAATATACAAAGTGCATTTTATTCAGTAAAATGTAAGCCCATCTATTGTAGCTAATCCTGTTTCCCCCAGTGCCCTTCTTCCAAGGCCACTGCTACCATAACCTTCTTATGGATCCTTCCAGACTGAGCCTGTGTATGCATAAGCATATAAATGTAGATATTTGTATAGTGTTAGGGCCTCTCATCTGGCCCTGACCACCAGCTTGTGTGTCCTTTTGCATATCCTCTACTCCTTTTCCACACACTTTTACTCTATAGTTCATTTTTTTTGGAGTCCACCTCTCTGCTACCCTATCCTAGATTCACCATTTTTCTGCCTCTAACCTACTCTGAACCTGCCACCCTGACTTGTTAGGACTTTAATCTGAGACAGAAAGAATTAGCACTCATCATTTAGTAAGAGGAAATTATTTCTAGTTTCTATTTAGATTCTGTATTTTCCAGCTTTGTAAAAATTAAATTAAGACTTTTCATTTGATACAGACTCTGTATTTCATGAGCAAGCTATTTGCATTTTTCACAACAGAAATCTTACTCCGTAGGAAGCTGTAAGCAACTGTTTTGAGATTCCCAGAAAAAGTCACAAAACCTTTCCGTCCTAAGCATCTAGTAATTTAATTGGAACCAAACAACAGAGTAGTGTTATTAAAGAAGCCAAACAGCTTACAAACTCAACAGTGTCACATTAAAGATTAAACACTGTAGGTTAGGATTCATTTAGAGTATATTTACATTTTGTTTCAAGACGTGATCACATACTCAGTTCACCTAATCCACCACCATAATTACAATGTGTCGAGGTGTTTAGCATCATACAGATAATGAAGCAATTAATTCTAGCTGGCAGAGTGATAAGAGGGAGAAAAGGTAAAAATGAGCCAATAGATTTTTTGGAGTTGAAGGAGCCCTCAAACATTAGTCAGCCTTGGCTGAGTACATTTGATGGTAGCTCTACCAACTGGTTGTCTAGCTTCTTTAAATGCCTCCTTCAGCAGAGTGTTTATTTTACTTTCAGTTGGCTGTATTAGCTTTTCTTTAGGCCACACCAAAATCCTTTCACTAATTTCTTCCACTATTTGGCCCTAGGTTAAACTTCCTGAGGCCACACAGCCACGTCAAATCCTTCAGCACTATAAAAACTTCATATGTTTTATAGCAATTGTCATTTACTGCCATATCTGCACTTGTCTAGCATGAACATTTGACATTCCTTCAGTAATCACCAAATTTCATTTTTTTAAAATCTACCCATCATTTGCGAGGGCTCAGGAGACTTTCCTTGGAGCAAAATGTGTCAGTTTCTTTTGCTTCTTGTTATTGACCCATATATGTTCAAGGAGGTAAAGGAAGGCCACTTCAGCTTAAATGCAATTTAAGAAGGGATCAAATATGGAAGCATTTGAGAATTCAATGATAAAGGCCAGTCTGGTAACACAGCTTCATGAGCTTGTGTTGTACATCAGTTAATCTTATAGTGCTCCCATAAGCATGGACAACAAATACCGTGAGTGATCCTCACCATGATTTTCACGATGAAAATGTTAGAAAATCATAGGCTGGGGAGATTGAGTTTTGAAGAGGAAAGGGATATAGCCAGTGTCCCACACAATGCAAAACTAATCTAAGGCTTTGTTTCCCAATTCAGTGTTTTATACATGTATTTCTTTAACTTGAGATGCTAGTAACAAGTAGCTAATAAAGGACGTTCTTTGGCCAACTTCTCTCTACTCAGTATGGACACATTGTGTTTTATTCTGAAATACATTTCAAAAGTTATGAAGTTATATGAGAAAGTTCTTATGCATTTTGAAAAATGATTTCCAAAGCACATGATACATTCACCAAAGATTTAGCACTTTTTTGGCTTCTGAGCTTTGAATTGATATGCACAACATTGGGAATAATTTCCCATTATATGTAAGGATTTGTATAGTTAGTAAGTTGGTTACAGTGAGTGGATGTTAAGACACTAAGAATAAGAGGTGAGTTACTGGCTGGTAGTGCATATTATTATGTGATAAAACTGGTGTAATTTGCTCATATAAAAACAGTCTGAATAGAAATTAAATATCAAAATTTCTACTGTTAGTGCTGTATATATCGCTTTACAAGTATTAGAAAGAGGGAACTGTAGCTAGGATTCTAATGTGTTAGAGATACCACGTACAAGCACACAGTGGAGTTTCTTTATTTGACTAGCAAGTACAGTGCTAATCTACAGTTTTCTTTTTTTTCACATTTTACATTTTATTATTATTATTGTCATTTTTATGATACCGTTCTATAGGCTCCTGGGATTTCTCTTATCCCATCCCCAATTACCTGCAACCTAGTTCCCCTATATCATTACTGAAATATAGTTCTTCATACTCAGTCATATGTCGATCATTGCTGGCATGGACAATGGCAGAGAGTCCAGCATCCTATTGTCAAGATCTAGTAAACAGTTTCATTGAAAGTTCATCTTTGTCTGGAAGTGGAGATGCATACTACATCGTATCCTCACATCTGGATATGTTAGTCCTCATTTCACAGTTACTGTACATCCCCTTAAATGAAAAGTCACAATATGAAATCTACAACAGGAAGAAAAATAGAAATTTACGATGCCATGAAGTTAAATGACATGTTACTAGATATGACAGTCTCCATTACACAGCTACTGTACATCCCCTTAAATGAAAAGCCAAAAACCAAATCAACATCAGGAAGAAAAAAGAAATTAACAACACCAAGAAGTTAAATAACATGCTACTAAATGACTAACGTGTAGCTGAGGAAATGAAAATCAAGAACCTTCTTGCAGCAAATGATGCTACTGTATGATCTATGATTCATTAAAGAATTTACTCAGAAGAAAGTTTTTTTGAAGAGATGAAACTAACAGAAAACAACAAAACCCATGAAATAGCTGATCTTTGTTGGTGAAATGTGTCTCTTCTAGACAATAAACAGATGGGTTTTGTTTTTTAATCCAGTTAAGCCATTTACATTCAGGATTAATTATGTATGGGTGGTAATTTGGTCCTACCATTTTAGGAATGGGTTGTTCATTGATTTAGACTTCTGTTGTCATTTTACTGGGATGTTCTTCCAATTTGCCTTTGGTTTTGGTAGGTGCTATTCCTCTTGTCTGTCAAGAGAACATCTTGAAGTATCATTTGTAGGGCAAGTTTGAAAGAGGCAAATTCTTTTAGCTTTTCTTTACTGTGGAAGAATTTTATTTCATTTTCAAAGACAAAAGAAAGTTTTGCTGGCTATGTTATCCTGGGCCTACATTTTTTTTTTTCTTCTAGAATCTGGAATATGTCACTCCATTCTCTTCTTGCCCTTAGAGTTTCCTGTGAGAGATCTCCTATGAGTTCAATTGGCATTCCTTTATATGTCAATTGCTTTTTTTCACATGCACTTTTAAGGATTTTTTCCCCTATGTCTGATTGAAGAGAGCTTGATTATCATGTGTCATGGTGAAGACTGCTTTTGGTAAACCCTCTTGAGAGTTCTGTGCCCCTCCTGGATGTTTCCCAATTCTTTCTCTAGTTTAGGGAAATTTTCCTTTATTATTTCATTAAATATATTTGTAAAACCAGTTTCTCTTTCTGCACCTTCTGGGATTCCCATAACACTTATGTTAGGCCTCTTAATAGTGTCTTTCAATTCTTGAATATTTTTTGGGGGGGCCTGATCCAGCTCTGCTTTCAACTTTCTGTTTGCTTCCCCTGATTACAAGAAATATCTTCCAATTCTGAGGTTTTTTTCTTCTGCTTGTTTCATTCTACCTTGGAGACTCTCCATTGTACTGTTAATTTGCTCTACTGTGTTCTTAATTTCTGATATGTGAGCCTTAATGTGCTTTATTGAGGCTATTGCTTGTGTAAAATATTCCTTGAATTCTTTGAACTCTTGTATGTGCTTCTCATTGTTGATCAGAGGCGTTAAAATGAGTTTTCTGAATTCTGAGTCCCCCTTTTTCTTGATGTATTCCTTAGTTAACTCTGAGGTTAGCATAGGGTTTTTGCCCCTTTGCAGGGGAGTTTTCAGTAATATTCATTGTGCCTTTGTCGCTTCTTTTGCTCTTGATCATTGTACTTCTGGTTAGCAGAGTCTTCTCCTTGGGGCAGGTTTCTAAGCTGTGTCACCCACAGGTCTACAGTTTGATTTTACTTATTACAGTTGGTACACAGCTCTTTGCTTGCATCCAGTTGTGCCACTCCCTCCAGTAAGTTCCAGGCCTGGGTTCCTATGTTAGTTTTCCACCAAGAACTTCATAGTGCCAGCTCCTGGCTCACCACTCTCCACCTCCTGTGATATCATGCTGAGGCTGCACTGTTGTCTCTGCAACCTTTCTCCCTCTTCCAGTTGGCACAGGTCCCAGGATTAGGAAGATAACAGGTGTCCTATATAGCTAGGTTATTGGTGGTGCTGATCTTGCAGGAACCTGTTTTCCATTAGGTCTGGGTCCCACGGACCTCTTTTGACCCATATGATGCCACAGTCGGTATTATTTTCCTGCGGGACCAGTGCAATCCATGGAACTCAGTGAGTTTTTGTGAGCTCAGCACATGTGCAGTTCACGGTTGTCCCCAGCAGTCCTAAAGCTATTGCCACATTGTACAAAATGGCTCCTGATGTACCACTACTAGAGTTCTTGATCTGCTGGCCATCAGGTCTGAAGGCTACTCAAACCTGTCTTTGGTGTAACCTGTAGAATGCTGCCTTGCTGCAGTTCACTGAGTCAGAAATAAGCTCACTCACAGCTCAGTGTATGCTCAGTCCTTTCCCTAGCCTTTGCCTCCTTATGCAAAATGGCACCCAATTCAGCTCTAGGGGCTGACTGGGCTGTGAAATCCACCCTGTCCTCGCATTGCCCATCTGGGATCCCCCACTCTGTCTCTGCTCCTGGTCAAATCAAACAGACCAGCAGGACAGACAATTCTTTGTCTGGGTTCTCCTCCCAAGCTCCCAGTGAAAGTCCCTTCCCACCTGGTTGCTGGTGGAGTTCAGATTGCTGTTAGCTGAGTGCTGCTGGAATATCAGTCACTGCAACACCAGACCATTGTGTCTGCTGCTTTCCTGTGTCTGTCAAGTCTCCAGGTACCCCTCTGCTGTTGTTCTGTCTTCTATTTCCTGAAATATGTACTCTCTGCTTCATCCTGATTAAATGTTTCTCCATCTGTATAAATGTGTCCTTACCCTATTCCACCATTTTGATTCTCTTAATCTTCAGTTTTCACATATGTGTAGACCCTGATAAGATCATGATAGCACATTTTCTATGAGTCTAGATCCTTATGCCACTGAAGGATTCCAAATAAAATGCACAATGATGAAAATGAGCCACTGATATTGTGTGAGGATGACCCTTGTGCAACTTTTGTTCTGTATCTGAAGGACTTCCAGAGCCATGTATATGGGGAATCTGCAATGTCACTAGTTAATTTCTTGATGCTGAAAAGTAGAGTCGTTAATCCCAGTTATATCTTACAGTCCACACTAATTATAGCACAACACATGAGTTCTTTTTTTATATTTTAAATATTATGTTTTTTTATTTTAAATTTTGAATTATGTGGTCCTATTCTATATAGACTGGGATTCCCCCCCCCCAAACTCCCACCCCCTGACAGATTTTCCTTGTTTTACTACAATGGTGTAGTCCTGCTTAAGGAATCATAATTCTATCAGTCTCTTATTTAAGTGTACCCCGACATTGTTGATACAGACAATGCCAGACAGTCCAGCATCCCATTGTCTACACATGTCCAACAGTTTCATTGGGAATCCATCTTTCGTCTGGAAGCAGAGGTCATGTGTGGAGGAAGTTGTATGGAACAAATGTTCTTTTTTAAAAAACTACATCAGCGGGCCCGGCGCGGTGGCGCAAGTGGTTAAAGGTCCTCGCCTTGCACGCCCAGGATCCCGTATGGGCGCCGGTTCTAATCCCGGCAGCCCCACTTCCCTTCCAGCTCCCTGCCAGTGGCCTGGGAAAGCAGTCGAGGACGGCCCAAAGCTTTGGGACCCTGCACCCGCGTGGGAGACCCGGAAGAGGCTCCTGGCTTCGGATTGGCATAGTATCGGCCCGTTGCGCTCACTTGGGGAGTGAATCATCGGACAGAAGATCTTCCTCTCTGTCTCTCCTCTCTGTATATCCGCCTTTCAATGAAAAAATAATAAAAAATAAATCTTTAAAAAAAAACTACATCAGCATCAAGGGATAGGGGATAGTAATTGATGAGAGAATCTGATGCAGGAAAGCATATTCTGAAGATGTAATTTGTGTGGTTTTGATAGATCTGAGAAGTTGTTGGTTTCATTACTCCAGGGTTGAGAAAATCTTTCCAAGGTCTATTAGTTGACAAAGTCCATCTTAGTGCATCCATAGATCCAGGGACATACTGCAAAGTTTGGCCAGGAGAATGTTTCAACCTGCTCTGCTTTCTGTCCTCCGATAAGGTACTTGATGTCTCTCTGCTGGCCTAGGTGAACTGGCTGTCATGTTCCCTGTGTGCATCTGGGCATACTGTCCACTGCACAGGCATCAGCAACTGAGGAGGCCCAGTCCTGACACATGTACTACAAGGTCAGACTACATATCCTGTGATTTTCCTTTAGTCTGGAGTTTGAGTCCAGTAGTCTTGTTTGGGCAGTCCTCCAAGAAACCTCACCTCGGGTGGCTTTAGATTTGATGTGTTCCAGCCAGGGAAGGGTCAGGTTTTGTCTGTCACCTGCACCAGCCAATGCACATACCATTGGATACGGTTTGGTCAGTTCCACCCCAGCCTGATATCTCTCATGAATGGATGGATGCTTCAGCCCATCCCAAACCTGGTCCTGTAGTACACCAGTGATGCAATGGCCTGGTTGGGCCAGCCTCCAATAACCACCACCAGGCCTGCCCCCAGCCCTGTTTTTGTACATGATAGCCTCTGTTGTGGCTTAGTCTGGCCTAGACCAAATTCAGTCTGGCTCTTGTTCACACCCATGGGTGCTGCAGCTTAGCTTAGCTGTACTAGGCCACCAGACCTGGCCATCATAAATGCTGTCAGCTGTCACTTCCTTGTCCAGTTTGACCCATTTTCAACTCTCATTCTCGTGCTCACCAGTGGTAAGACAGCCTAGCAGGGAAATGCCCATAGTTCCCATGCCAGGTATGCTCCCAGTCCTGGATCCTGCACCTTCCAGGGGCACTGTGATTATGCCTGAGATGACTCACACCCAGTCTTGGCACTTGCCAACTAATATTTTGGTCAATCTGGCTGGTCTGCACCCATTTGGGCTCTTACATGTGCCAGTGGTTGTGGCAGCCGAGACCATCCTGGCCTGTCCACAGACTGGCACATTCCCAGTCTCAGCGCTATGCTTTCAAGTGGAATTAGCAATCAATCCAGTAACAGAGTCCCTGAAGTTCCCCTACCAATCCTACTCTCACGGGTCTTGTGCATGCCATCATATTCTGCTGCCAAGTCGAAATTGTCTGCATCCATTCCCGCTCTCACCAATGGGTGCTACAGCTTAGCCCAGCTTGGCATACCCCGAAACCTGGCTCTCATGTGACCCTGAGGGTGCTGCGGCCTAGATTGACTGATTCCTCACACCCATTCTGGCTCTTGCAAGAACCAGCGGACACTGGAGCCTAGTCCAGCCTGTCCTGTTTTCAGACCCGGCCCACATGCATGCCAATAGGTGCCATAGTCTTCCCCATCTTGGTCCTCCCACAACCCCAGCTCTCATACTCATCAGCTAGAGCTGCATCCAATCAGGGAAGTCCCCAGAGTTACCCTACCAGGCCTATTCTCAGCCCTGGGTTTTCTGCATGCTGGCAGGTTCTTCAACTCAGCCTGGCATGGCCCACTTGCAGTCCCGGCTCACAGTGGTGGATGTAGCAGCCTAGCCCAACTGGGTATGATACACAGCATGTCCTGACTCTTGTGTGTCCCAATAGGGGCTGCCATCCCCTGATCTGACCCATACGAACTCTGATTTTGCCCAACCTAACTCACCCTCAGCCCTGGTTCCCGTGCTCTCTAGTGGAAGTTGAAACCTGGTAAGGGAGTTCTCCAAGATCCCCTACCAGGTCTGCTTCCAGCCCGGGATCTTACACATGTGGGTTTTAACAGTCCTATTTAGCATGGTCTGCCCTCAATCCTGGCTTTTGCATGTGCAGGCAGGTGCAGCGGTCTGGCTCCTTCCAGACTTCTCTCAGCTCCCACAAGTGTCAGGTGGGTTCATGCCAGGTGAGTTCTGTATTCCAGACTGGCTTGGTCAGTCACAATCACCATCACCAGCTCTCTGTGCAAACTCCAGCAGATGCTGCAGCCCCACAGAGGTCACCCCCAAGTTCCTTACAGAATATACCCCCATATCCAGTTCTCTTGTATTCTGGTAGGTGCTGTTGCACAGTCTGCCATAGCCCACACCCTGCTCTGACAGTTGTAGATGGGTAACTGACTCAGAACAGCTAGATATGCCCCACAGCCTCAGCTTTTGCATGCTCCAGTGGGTGACTGCTGATGCTATTTAGTCTAGTCCATGTCTCCCACAAGGGCGGGTGCCTTGGCCTGAACCAGCCATGTCCTTTGGTTTCCTCCTCTAATTCACTGCATCTCAGCTCCCTCACCTATACGTGAGTGAGGTAGCCTGGTCTGTGGATGATTCCAGAGTTATTCCTCTCCTGTCAAACATACCCTCAGTTGCTCCTACTGCAATGTGTCCCTAGACCCCCTTCCCTGGGTAATTTGCACCCTCTCTCCCCACCTGGGTTTCCAGGGTGGTGTGTCCCAGTCAAGTGTTCCCCGTCTTGCACATTTATCTTAAAAAAAAAAAAAGAACAGGCAACTATTCTTGCACACTGGTATATTTAACACAAATTTGGCATTAATCAGGCCCAAAATGTCCATCAGCTACTGGCTGCTTTTTCTCTCAGCAGTGTAACACTTGCCTAGGTGCAAGAAAACTTAGGTAGTTGTCTACAGCTGGGGTCAGAGTATAAATTCCACAGTCATTTTCTTTCTTTCTCTTCTTTCCTTCCTTCATTTTGTTTTAACCATAATCAATGCATAGCAGGCAATTATGAGAGCATCACACTCCAGAACAGAGAAGTCAGATTTCTTTTGGGGAATATGCTTTTGTTACTAGTGTACTATAATCTGATCTATTTCTTTACAAGGAGTATCCTTTAATTTCATTACGCATTAATGAAACAAGAACAGGTATGTATGAATGCATGGTTTGTTTAAAAGTGTTTGTCTAAACTTGGACAGAAATCTTATTTTCCGGAATGCATATACCCATAGTACACTGAAAACCAGAGGAGAAAGTTAACATTTGAGAGAAAGGACCATAAGGAACCTGCTAAAATGTTCCTTAAAAATATGTATGGCTCTTTTCTATCCACCCTATAAGGTAGCATGTTATTACAAACCCATGCCATAATTTATACTGTATTGATTGTATTGCCAGAACCTTGAAAATTCTCTGTCATGTATATTTATTATGAGCCATAATTTTTCAGGATAACATTTAGAGACCACATCACTATTCAAAGAAACAGAAGGTTGTGTAAGAGAAGTTTAAAAAGTCTGCCTAAGACAACTAGTGAAAGCAAGTTTAAAAAAAGAAGCTTAAATAAAAGGATATCAAAATGGAAAGTAACAAACTGAAAGACACATAGACCAAAGTGATGACTGGATTTAAAAAACTATTTTTTTCTATTCAGGAATCTTCTAATGTATGTTTGCAAATGTAATCAACACACAAGCATCCACCTATTCTAGACAGATGACAGTTTTGGCACACTAGCATGTTGTGAACACATAACTCCCAGTTATAGAACTTGAGTTGATTGCATCATCAAGTCAATGCTTTTAGACTTAGGAATCTAGTTGTATTGGTGCCAGATAGGGAGTTAGGATGCTGTGTAACCGAAACTAGTTAGGAGGCAGTGCTTTTGTGAGGGAGTAAGAGAAAATGTGACTATTTGCTACCATTTTCCTCCGCCTGCATAAGAACAAAGCACAAAGTTGGCTGGAAGCACGGTTAGCTTTGCTCACAGCTGCTGAACTCTGGTTTAACCAGATGCTATAACCATAGCAACGGGGAAATATTGGAATTTTGATATTAAAATGCTACTGAAATGTGCTAAATATAGCACACTTTGTGGTGTGGTTGCATTTGTAGGTATTTCCTTTATTTTTCAAATGACCAAGTGAATCCAGTTTTGAAAGGAACAGCAATTTATTGTGTGGTGACTGCTGAAGTCTCCCTACTCCCTCTTTATCCATATCTATAAATCTGAATTTTTAAAGCTAAATGAGATAAATAAACTTGGTTGTCCAAGACATGCATGGAAATTGGACTGCCATAAAGCCATCTTCAGACTGTGGATGTTGAAATATGCATCTTTAAAGATTTATTTTTTTTATTTTTTTATTTTTTTTTATTCATTGGAAAGGCGGATATACAGAGAGGAGAGACAGAGAGGAAGATCTTCTGTCCGATGATTCACTCCCCAAGTGAGCGCAACGGGCCGATACTATGCCAATCCGAAGCCAGGAGCCTCTTCCAGGTCTCCCACGCGGGTGCAGGGTCCCAAAGCTTTGGGCCGTCCTCGACTGCTTTCCCAGGCCACTGGCAGGGAGCTGGAAGGGAAGCGGGGCTGCTGGGATTAGAACCGGCGCCTATATGGGATCCCGGGCGTGCAAGGCGAGGACCTTTAACCACTTGCGCCACCGCGCCGGGCCCGAAATATGCATCTTTGGGATGTAGCGGAAAGAAGGTTGGGCTGGGAGTAAGGAAAACTAAACCTTTATGATTAAACCATCATGTGATTTTGATTGGGTCTCAGGTTTCCCATCTTCATATGTCAGAGGATAAACTCCTCAGCTCTCCCATTGTAGAATTTTGGAATAGTTATGGTTATGTTTTCCCCATCTGTCACTCTGAGGAGTGCCTGCTGACACTGTAGAATGAGAAAGATTTGCATCCCTGGATCCCTAGGTAAGAGTGGTGGGTGACGTATAAAATAACCTGAAGTTTCCTTATAGGTATTCCTCTGGTTTTAGGATTACTCTATACTTTTCAAGTCTTTTAATGGGCTGACTAACTTCATGTCTTCTCATTCCTCATTTCCCCACAGCCCAGCATTAGGTCCAGAACTCCACTCCATTCCATCCAGCAAGGCTCTAAGCTCCATGAAGTGTCTAATCAAGAGAGATGATAAGGCAGTCTCTAGGCAAATTGTTAAGATCAATAACACTTTCTATACTGTTTTTGCTGCATTCCATGTGCTTTGATGTTTTTGTTGTTATTTCCATTTCTTTCAAATAGTTTCTTTTCTCTTGTAGAATTCATCACTGGCTCATGGATTACACAGTGGCATCATTTTTCCCAAGAGGCTTTTGTGTTTTCTTTTTATTTCACCCATGCATTGATTATTCAGTGTCACATTTTTCAACTCCAGGGTGCTAGGAACTTTTTTGTTTTAACTTCATACCTATTGCTGACTTTGCTTCATGCCTTCTCATTTAAGGGGATATATAGTGATATACATATAGAGACTATCATATTCAGCTGTGAAGATACAATGCAGTATGCATCTCTACTTCCAAATCAAAGATGGACTCCCAATGAAACTGTTGGACATATTCAGATGATGGGACGCTGGACTGTCTGACATTGCCTATATCAGCAATGTCAGGGCACACTTAAATAACAAACTGATGGACTTATGACTGCTTATGAAGAGCTATACTATGGTAATAATATGGGGAAAATCAGTCAGGAGGTGGGAGTTTTGGGGGAGGGAAATCCCAGACCCTGTGGAATTGTACCATAAAATTCAAAAGTCACAAATCTAACACTCTTTTATTTAAGTGGCATTGCAGGTTTAGACAATGGTAGATAGTCTGGTATCTTGTTGTCGAGGTATGTTTTATAGTTTCATTGGGAGGTTCTCCTTTTATTTGGGAGGTAAGATGCCTGCTGCAATATATCTCCATTTCCCAGTATGCTAGTGTCCAGTACACAGTCCATCTGTGAGAATACATGCATACACATGTTTGGCTGTCTATCTGTTGATCTTATATTTTGCGTGAAGTTTGCCTTATATCAGAGAGAACATAAGATATTGTTCTTTTGAGATTGGCTTAATTCCACTGAACATAATGGTCTCTAGTGGTGAAAGTGGACATCCTTGTCTAGTTCCAGACCTTAGTAGAAAAGCTTCCAGTCTTTCCCCATTTAGTATAATGCTGGCATTTGTATTTTTACATATTACTTTCACTGTGTTATGGAATGTTCCTTCTATGCTTTTCTTAATTAGGATTTTTTTTTTCTTTTTTAGCATGAAGTAGTGTTGGAGTTTGTCAAATACCTTCTCTGCATCTCTTGAGATGATCATATGGTTTTTATTCTTATTTTTAAAGATTTATTTATTTTTATTACAAAGTCAGATATACAGAGAGGAGGAGAGATAGAGTGGAAGATCTTCCATCCAATGATTCACTCCCCAAGTGAGTACAATGGCCGGTGTTGTGTCAATCCGGAGCTAGGAGCCAGGAACCTCTTCCAGCTCTCCCACATGGGTGCAGGATTCAAGAGCACTGGGCCATCATTGACTGCTTTTCCAGGCCACAAGCAGGGAGCTGGATGGGAAGTGGAGCTGCTGGGACTAGAACCACTAGAACCAGCACCCATATGGGATCCCAGGCGCATTCAAGGTGAGGACTGTAGCCACTAGGTCACTCTGCTGCCCCCCGCTTTTTTTAAAAGATTTATTTATTTTTATTACAAGGTTTTTATTCTTTAATTTGTTTATGTGGTGAATCTCATTTATTGTTTTACATATGTTAAACCATCCCTAAATGCCAGGGATGAATCCCACCTGGTCCAGGTAGTGATCTATCTGATGAATTGCTAGATTCTATTGGCTAATACTTTGTTAAGGATTTTTGTGTCTGTGTTCATGAGGGATATTGGTGTGCAGTTCTCTTTATCTGTTATGTCTTTATCTGGCTTTTGTATTAAGGTGATGTTGGCTGCATTAAAATAGTTTGGAAGGATTATCTCCTCTTCCTATTTTTTTTTTTTTGATTAGCATGTGGAGGATTGGGGTAAATTCTTCTTGGAAAATTTGGTAGAATTCAACAGTAAAGCCATTCTATCAGGGTTTTCTTTGATGGGAAGGATTTAATTACTGAATCTATCTCCATCCTGATTACTGGTCTATTTATATTTTAATTGCCTCATAATTCAATTTTGATAGCTTGTATGTACCTCAAAATCTATCCATTTCTTCTGAAATGTTGGCTTATAGTTGGTTGCAATAGTTCCTGATTATTCTATGTATGTTTGAAGTATCATTTATTATATTTCCTCTTTCATCTCCTATCCTGTGGATCCATATCTTCTCCTTCCATTTTTGATTAGTTGGGCTAGTGGGGGATCTATTTTGTTGATTTTCTCAAAGAACCAACTCTTTGATTCATTGATATTATGTATTATTCTTTTGGTTTCTATTTGGCCTATTTGCTCCCTTATCTTGATTATTTCTTTTTTCCTGTTGATCTTTGGATTATTTTAGTGTTGTTTTTCTTGCTGCTTCAGATGTATGTTTAGCTTGTTTATGTGATGCCTTTCTAGTTTCTTGACAAGGCAATATTTACAGCAAATTTTCCTCTTTTTTTTGCTAATATGGAGAGCTTCATGAATTTGTGTGTCATCTTTGCACAGAGGCTATGTTAATCTCTGTATCGTTCCAGTTTCAGCATATGTGCTGCCAAAATGAGCATAATAAACTTTCCTCTTAAAACTGCCTTGACTATATCTCACAAGTTTTGATATGTTGTGCTGATGCCTTTATTCATTTGAGCAGTTTTTTTTTTTTAAATTTCCTCTATAATCTATAATTTATTTAACAGCATGTTGTTCAGTCTCCAGGCGTTTGCATATCTTCTGTGATATTTGATTTGTTGGTTTTCAGTTTCAGTCCATGATAGTCTCAGAACATGCATGGTATGATTCTGATCTTTTCAAAGTTGCTGAGGCTTGTTTTGAGGCCTATCATGTAATCAGTTCTGGGGAAGGTTTCATGTACTGATGAAAAAGTGTATTCTTCATCTGTAGGATGAAAGGTTCTGTAGATATTATTTAAGTCCATTTGTTTAATTGTTTGGGTGTGTTCTGTTGTTTCATTGTTGAGTTTCTGTTTTGTTAATTTCTCTATTGATGTTAATGGGATGTTTGTGTCCCCCCATTATTATTGTATTGGCATCTATATCTCCCTTAGATCTGTCAACAGTTTTTCATGTAGCTAGGTACCCTGGCATTTGGTGCCTATACATTTATTATCATTACTTGTTAGATAGATACCTTTATCATTTTGTGGTGTCCATATTCATGTTTTTTTTTAATGCTTTCACATGGAAAAAAAAAAGCATGTTCATATCTGGTATTATAATTGCCACACCAGGTCATTTTTTTTTTCTTTCCATTATCCTGGAATGTCCTTTTGCCTCCTTTCACTTTCAGCTTCTATGTATCTTTGTTGGTCAGATGTGTTTCCTGTAGGTAAATGATCCTGTAGGCACAAGGTCCTGATTTTTAATCTATTCTGCTATTTGATTTGATTTAATCCATTCTGTCTTTTGATTTGTGTTAGGGTTAATATTGGCAGTGATTTAGTCCTGCCATTTAAACATTGGGTTACTCATTGGTTGATTTAGGTTTCTTTTGTTGTTTTATTGAGATGTTCATCACATTTGCGTTTGGTTTTTGTAGGTGCTATTATTTTTCTTTGTAGTAAATCTTTAAGCAACATTTGTGAAGCAGGTCTGGTAGAGGCAAAGTCTTTCAGCTTTTGTTTGCTTCCAAGGTTTTTTATTTTTTTTTTTCATTTGCAAATACAATGGAAAGCTTTGATTGCTATGTCATTCTGGGATAATAGTTGTTTTCCTTTTAGGATCTGGACTGTGTAACTCCATTCACTTCTGGCCTGCAGGGTTTCCCCTGAGAGGTCAGCTATGAGTCTCATTTGGTTTCCTCTATAAGTTAATTGACTTTTCTCAATGCATATTTAAATAAACTTGCTTTATATCTAACCAAAGAGAGCTTGGTTATGATGTATTGCGGTGAGGACTGCTTTTGGTCAACTCTATTTGGAGTTCTCTGCCCCTCCTGTATTTTCTTTACCAGTTCTTTCTCCATGTTAGGGAACTTTTCAATTATCATTTCATTGAAAGCATATTTGAACTCAGCCTCTCTTTCAATGCTTTCATGAACTCTCGTAACTCTTATTTTCAGCTTTTTAATGGTGTCCCTTAATTCTTGAATATTTTTCTTAGCATGACTCAGTTCCTTTTCCAGCTTTTGGATTGTTTCAGTGATATTGCAGCAGGAGTCGTCACGGTCTGAGATTCTTCTGCCTCACTCATTCTTTCATTGAGGCTGTCCACTGGATTTTTAATTTGCTGTATTTTATTCTTCATTTTTAATAATTCAGTGTGATCTTGTTTCAGTGCTGCTATTTCCTGTGTCACAAACTCCTCAAATTTCTTGAACTCCTGTATGTGCTTCTCGTTGTTGTTAAGAAGCTTTATAACAAGTTTTAAAAATTCTTTATCTGTCAGTTTGTCAATGTCTTCCTCAGTTAATTCTGAGGTTGATGTAGTCTTTTGGTCCTTTGCCAGGGTGGTATCAGTAATCTCATTCATCGTGCCTGTGCCTTTTCTTTACCCTTGTCTATTCAACTCTGATTAGTGGCTTCTTCTCCTTGGGGCTGGTTTTTAAGTTGTGTTGTCCACAGGTATACAAATTGAGTTTACTGATCTGCACACAGCCACAGCTTCTGACTCACTACTTTCCATTCCTGTGATCCTATGTTGTGGCTGCACCAGTGTCTGCTTAGCCTTTTTCCCACTCCTGGTTCTAGCAGTACCTGTGATCAATGAGACCCCAGCTATGAATTTGATGGAGATCACAGTGCTGTCAGTAGTGCTTGTTGCACGGATTTTTTTTGTTCTTTCCTCCAGAGAGTGTTGAGTGAGTATTTCTTTTGAGTTATTTTCGGCAAAAATTTCAGTCACAAATTATTGTTCATGTAATACTTGAACAGTAGTAATTATAAATTATTGTATCTAATAAACACATCTGTACCAGGCTTTAGAATTTGATTGGCACAGTTATTGATGCAGATACCTGAGATATCAATATGGAGCTTGAATGCTCTAAAGGAACTTTACTCCCCGTCAATGAGCTGTAGCCTTGTGACAGAACAGCTTTCATGGCAGCAGAAGAATGTGCATCTCTGCTCTACTCCTTCCCTATTTGGAGAATAATATAGCTCTGATCAGCTCCTTAAAGACTTTTCTCTGTATACTCTCTTGTGGACCTGCAGGCAATATTTGCAGAGCACAATGAAGTCTGTCTGACAGCAGGCATCCCAGGGGTAACGGGGTATTCCTAAGCTTTTGCCTTTGCTGACTTTTCTTGTACTTCTCTCTTGAAAGGGAATAGAAACTGCTTTGGGCAGCTTCAGTGATCTTACTGTTATCCTTTTTATTTATTTTCTTGTGGCTTTATATCCTCTTCTCTTGTTCCATTTGCTAACTGATGGGGTGCTGAAGTGGTTTTTCATTCATTCATGTAAGTATTAACCAAGTCCTACTTTGTACAAAGCATTACACATTGAATCTTTGGAGTTAATTTTTTTTTTTCCTGCTGTGCTTCTTTTTAAATCATAAAGATAGTAGGGACTATAGAAGGTGGCATAATGGGTAAAGCCTCCACCTGTGATGCCAGCATCCTGTGTGGGCACTGGTTTGAGTCCCAGCTGTTCTACTTTCTGCAATGTGCCCTGGAAAGCTGTAAATGATGACCCTAATCACTGGGCCCCTGAACTCACATGCAAGGGCCAGAAGACACTCCTGGCTACTGATTTTGGACCTGCCCAGCTCTGGTAATTGTGTCCATTTGAGGAGTGAACCAATAGTTGGATGATCTCTGTCTCTCCACCATGTTTCTCCATAAATTAGTTTTAAATATATATATACTTATATCTATCTATCTATATATAATATATATATATTTTAAAAGGCATTAAATATTTATGGTAAAAATGTGAACAGTAAAAGAGGCCATAAAATAAAAAAGATCCCTTTCTAACTTCAAGTCCCTAGTCTCATTCCTAAGGCATGCCATCAGCAACAATTTTTTGCACATCATTCAAGAAAATTCCTAAGTATATGTAGGTGTGTATGTATATATGTATTCTGATATTTATCCATCCATATATATATATGCATATTTGTTTCTTAAGAAATACAGTTTGGGTCATGCTAAGCACAGTTTTGTACATCTAATTCCATGGATATGTTGATAACTTTCCATGTAATGTCATGCAGTTCTGCTCAATCACGTAAAGCTTGCATGGCTGAAGTGTAACTTTAAAAAAAACCCTGTGGTTTTGATTATTTTTCTACAGAAGACACTGAAGATGACTATTTTTTAAAAAAAGGTTTGTTTGCTTTTATTTGAAAAGCAGATTTGCAGTTAGAAGAGGCACACACAGTAGCTTCTTTGGGGTCCCCCACTTGGGTGCATGGATCCAAGGACTTGGGTAATCGTTCACTGCTTTCCCAGGAACAATAGCAGGCAGCTGAATCAGAAGTAGGGTGAGCAGGACTGGAAATGTCACCAATATAGGATTCTGGATCCACAGGCAGAGGCTTAAACTGTTACGCCACAATACCAGCCTTGTAAACACAACCACTTTGGAAAGCACAATCTCAGTGTTCATTCATTGTCCTCCGATTTTTTAAAAAAACTTTTCCTCCATATTGAGGTCACTACCTAGGTACGCATTATGACACTTGAAGAATTACACAGTAGTTGGCAAATTCTCTAGGAAGATGAAAATTAATTTCTTTGGTTTCCCTTCCTAAGTGCCATGTGGCTGTCTGGCTTGACGAATTTTTAAGGTAGCTTCCAAACCAGTTTCTAGTTCATGTCCCAATACTTATGATAGTTTATTTCTCCTTTTTGTAAAGACCCATCTCATGTTGATTTAGCTTATATTTTCTCATATGATCTTAACAACTGAAATCGTCACTTATTTAGATTCTTTCCTTACTACTTTTCAAATTTTGACCATGTATAATGTTATTCCTCTTTGCTAATTTTAACTAATCTTTCTCTGGGCACCTATCAGAATATGTGCATCACTTCTTTTAATACCTCCTGCAAATCTGTGAGGAAGGGTGCAATAATTATCTTCAAAAGACAGATGAGGCATAGGAAGGTTAAAGACATTGTCCATGGACCTGTAATAGATAAGAAAACCAGAATTTGAACTTAGTTTTATCTGATCCTAAAAGCTCTCCATTTCATGAGTATATGTGCTGCCTCCCTTAAACCAGCAGATGTAGCTTGGCTAACTAGTTGTACAATTTTGTTTCAAGCACTGGAAAATGGGCCTGAAAATCTGGAAAGAAAAAAGATCAAACCAGTAACAGTTGCCCCCTAATTCCCAATAATTGCTGTGTAGATATGTTTGTGCCAGTTCCAATCCAATTCAGTTCAAGGAATAGTTGTTGAGGGGCTGTAAAAAGTAAGAAGATAAAAAATAAATAATATCTGGCTCTCATCTTCCAAGTGTTCATACTGTAATAAGAAATCAACTTGATCAATCTTAATTCTCATATAAGAAAACAAAAAAGTCGGAACGGAAGTTAGACTAAAGTCTATGTTAATATTGCAGCTGTATGTATGTATGTATGCACACACACATATGTGCATATATGTGCATACACACACATATGAAGCCCTGAATTCTAACCAGGAAATCAATCCAGAAAGATGCTATTTGAATGAAGGAACTTTGAGCTTGATCCAAAGGTATTGATTGAGATAATTATATGGACACATTGAGATGAAAAGTAAGAATTATACATTTTAAAGTATACAAGCCAAGTGATCATAAATTGATCTAGCAGAGTAGAGAGCAATATGAAATTCAACAGTAGAGGTAAGTCTCATCCAGTTCAGGAGAGCCTTGAATATTAGGCCAGGTGTTTGGACTTGCTCTTATATAGTAACAGGATTTTTCCATACCCACCCTCAGCATCAGAAAGGAATCTTTTTGCTACCATCACAGCTCCTGGTTCTTTCTCAGTAGTCTCTTTTTGCAGGTCAATTCTTTCCAAGTTGCAAGCGTATGCATTTTATCTCTATGTGATAAATACTTTACATTAAAACGCATGCCGCATGAGGTTGATGTATCAGTAATGCAGTAAATTTATTTTTGGCCCCAATAGTATATGTGGCTACATATACTTTGTATAATCTTTGGCTTAAAATGATAGTTCCATGTTTATTCAATCCAAGAGTGGTTATTCACAATCTGAGTGGGATGGCGTGTGGAATTTATCCTGCTGTGTCATCTGTTTTATTCATTTGGAGCTTATAGCAAGCCACTTCTAGCTATCTTATGAGATTTCTCTTTACTGGCCCCATTTACTGTCTTTCTCTGGTATTCTTATAAAGAACAACAGATTAAATCATATCAGATGATTCTCTGAGATAGGTTAACTTTGTACCATCCTCTGTCACCATTCACTTGTCATCCAATCATGAACAGGGAATTAACTTTGTTTTGCATGATTTGTGTTTAAAGAATCCATACTGACTACTGTTTATCACTCGGATTTCCCCTAGATACTCATAAATGACTAGCTTAATAATTGTCTTCCCAGCTTACCAGATATTGAAATTAAATTTATGAGTTTAATTCCCCAAGTTCCCTAGGGATTTTTTTTAAAGGAAAAATGGAACAAAGCAGTTATATGACTCACAGCATCTTTTCCAGAATAACCAATATGATAAAAGGATTTTGCAGAGAAACACATTTCAGTCTCAACCTTTCAAATGATTACTAGAAAAATTAACAAATGAAAAAAAGAAGCACTAAAACACATCCTGTGTCCTTTAAAAGTATTTATTTATTGCATTCACACATATTCTTAAGTGCCATAACAGATGCCTAGAAAATGTTAATCCACTAGTTTGTAGTCTTTGTGCTGGCAGCTGGAATTTTGGTCTTATTATATTCAAATAGTTTCACACATGAAAAATGACCCAAATAATGGCAATTTTAAAAAGGTTATCTTGTAAGTACTGTAGGTTGGACATATGCTAAAGTACTATTTCAGACCACTGAGGCACCCTGCTACTGCATTCATGGTTAACTGTTTACTGTTGATACAATGACAGGAGATGTGAGTCTTCCCTTCGCTGAAAGTAGGTGTAGGTGGGCCACAGCTACCTCTAACTCTTCATAAATGATTCACAAGAGACAGATACACATTTGATAGCAAATGGGTGGATGTTTTTGAAAAGAATGTATGAATACAACACTGAACAACCCTAAAAGTGGAGTTTAGGTTTCCACAGCAGTCCAGCCAATTCTCTGCCTGTTACTGAAACTACATATGTATGGAACAATCAGTTTATGGGCTGTGGTAGAGACTGTACAAATTTTCTCTGACTGAAGCTGTTTATTTCTAGTGAATAACATGTTGATATTATGGTCCTTATTTTTGGTGCGTTATTTGACTGTGTAGTAAAACTCCTTTTCCTTTTTGCGTTTATGTCAATTCATTTCCAATGGTTTTATCTAGAGGCAAATGATGTTTAATAATAGCTTTTTTGGTAAGAAATCTGTTTGAATAAATAAGATGGGTATTCTAAGAGCTGCTGCCTGGTGCCTTTTGCTTTGCTGTATGTCAGAATACAAGATAGAGTCTCAATGAAACTGTTAAGTATATTTTGACAATAGAATGCTGGACTTTCTACCATTCTCTATACCCACAATGTCATGATACACTAAAATGAAAGAATGATGGACTTGTGACTCTTGCTGAAGGGCTATAGTACTGTGACAAAGTAGGGGAAACCTATGGAACTGTATCATATATAAAATAAAACACAAGGGACTGACATGCTCTCTTTGTCTTGCTTTATGAAAGCACTAATCCCATTCGTTGGGGTACTGTCCCATAATCTAACCAATCTTTTATTTATTTATTTTGTTGGGAAGTCTTAATTGTAGAAAGAATGGAGGAGAACCACAGAGAGATCTTCCAAACGCAGGCCCGCTCCTCAGATGGCCACAATAGTTAAAGCTGGGCTGCTCTGAAGCTGGGAACTAGAAGCTTCTTCTGGGCCTCTCACACTAGTGCATGGTCCCAAAGCTTTGGGCCATCCTCTACTGCTTTCCCAGACTACAAGCAGGGAGCTGGATGGGAATAAAGCAGCTGGAACTTGAGCCAGCACTGATATAGGATGTCAGGACCACAGGCAGAGGATTAAGCTGTGGTGCAGGCCCTCCCTAATCACCTCTTAAAGTCCCTACCTCTTCAGAATATCTCTTAGGGGGTTTAGGCTTCAACATATGAATTTGGATGTGGACATAAACACTCAGATAATCAGACTATAGAAAACATGATTTTTAAAAAATGACCAAAGTGTGCAGAGGGTACTGTGGGACTAATGAGAAGGTTCTAATCCTGGCCTAAATTAGGAATGAATATTTAAGGAAGATTGTAGGAAAAGACAGTACTTGAACTGGGTTGTACAGAGTGAAGAGATGTTTACATGGAGACAGAAGTGGGGAGAAGAGGATGGTGAAGCTGAGGCCATGGCCTGGATCTAGTGCTCTGTGACTCCCGTACTGCTCCTTGCAGAAGTTCTGATCAGACTTGACAATTCATGTGAGCATAGAACCAACTTTTCCTTCCAGCCTACTATATATGCTCACAAAGCTGAAAAAGTGGATATTTCAATGCTTTCCAAAAATAGGATAAAAAGCAAATAGTTTAGGCTTCTTTTAAATGTTAACAAAGCACCATTATCAACTTTTTTACTGTGCATTATGTTTGATGTTATATGTGAGAACTCTTCAACAAATTAAAGCTTCTGAAGGTTTCCTTTGACATTTTTTTCTAAAATTTTTGTAATTTTATATTTAGAACAATGACACACCTTGTATTAATTTTTGTGTAGCAGGAGGATTTTTTCTTCTTAGAACCTCTAGTGTCTTTATTCACCAGCCAGTGGACTGTTTTGTACCACTAGCTGTGGAAGAGAAGAGCAGCCACTTAAGAGGTTTTACTGACATAGTTTTTCTTGTGAGCATTAAGTGCCATTTTTTTTTTGCAATGACAAACATTTCTCTATTGAATTGCACTTGCACTTTTGTCAGAAATCAGCTGCCTATATTTCTGTGAGTTTATTTCTAGAGATGGTTCTGTTTCATTGATCTTTGTATCTTTCTCTTTGCCAATACCTCACTGACGTGCACTGTTTTGGTCATTGTAGATTTATATCAGATTTTAAAATTATATAATGTTATTCCCCCAATTTTGTTCTTGCAAAATTATTTTACCTGTGTTCCTTTGTTTTTCATATAAATGCTACATTACAGTTCTCTGTAAATACAAAAAGTTTCTGGGATATTAGATTGAAATTTTTCTGCATTTGTATATCACTTTGGGAAGAATTGATGTTTTTATCGCATTGTTTCTTTTAATTTATTTTTTTAAAAAGATTTATTTATTTATTGGGAAGTCAGATATACACACAGGAGGAGAGACAGAGAGGAAGATCTTCCATCTGATGATTCACTCCCCAAGTGAGTGCAACAGCCCTTGCTATGCCGATCCGAAGCCAGGATCCAGGAACTTCTTCTGGGTTTCCCACAGGGCTGCAGGGTCCCAAAGCTTTGGGCTGTCCTTGACTGCTTTCCCAGGCCATAAGCAGGGAGCTGGATGGGAAGTGGAGCTGCCGGGACTAGAGCCGGCACCCATATGGGATCCTGGGCGCGTTCAAGGTGAGGACTTAAGCCGCTAGGCCATGCCGCCGGGCTCTGTTTCTTTTAATTTATAAACATGATATATCTCTACTTAGATATTTGATTTATGTCATCACTGATTTAGGATTTTCAGCATGCATAGTTTAATTAAGTATTTTATGTTGATCTATTGTAACTGGAATGTGTATTTCTAAAGTTTGTTTTTCAAAGCACATTGCTAGAATATAGAAATACTCTCAATTTTTTATATTAACCTGTATCCTACCACCTGTTTGGTACTCACCATATTTTGGAAATTTCTTGTTTGGGTGAATTTCTTGAGATCCTCTGTGTACAGTCATGTTGTTGACATATAGGATTTTCTTTTTCTTTCCAATATCTATGGGTTGTATTTATTTATTTATTTATGCCTAATTGCAATAGATAAGGCTTCCATTATTATTCATTAGATGATAAGATTGGTTCACATATTTTTAATGGTCTTAGATATCATTTACATTCTTATCATTAAATATGTTATTTTCTGAAACCTAGGAAGTTTTACTTTTAATATAGGTTTTTACTTAGTTTGGTGAGAGTTCTCTTTTATGATGCTAGCAGAGAGCACACCTGACAGACCAGGTAGACATCTCAGTAAAGAACTGAGAGCCAATTTTGATTTTTAAAATAATTAATGGGTGGTGTTTCTCTATATAAGCTGACATAATCATATAACTTTTCTTTCATAGAACTTTATTATGATGTGTCAAAAGAGCAGTTTCTTTTATTAATGCATTCTTGTAACCTTGTGGTAAACCCCAAGTGACTGTGGTGTTTTTTTTAAGATTTTAATGGATCATAAGCTAATATTTGTTGAGAATTTCTATGTCTATATACATGAGAGATACATTTAAAATTTTATTTGAGGGGAGCTTTTTAATTTTTGTGTGAATGTCAGGCTAATGTGATTAAATATGTTGGAGAAAATTACTTATTTTCCTCTTTTTGTAAGGCATTTGTAGAATTAGTGTTATTTCTACTTTAAATGTTGAATAGAATTTGCTAGTGAAGTCATGTAGAACTGAAAATTTCCTTATCATAAGGTTTTGACTGCAAATTCAGTTGCTTTAATTAATCCATACTATCCAGTCTAATGAATCTTGGATAAGTTTTGTTAACTAGGGGTGTTCAAAGACTCATTGTATTTTTGAATTTTATGGTAACACTATGAAATAAGCAGAGTAGTCATTCTTTACTCAAGAGTCATGTGTCACATAAGAACATTTGGTCCATGACAGATTGCATGGATTATGACAGCCTCATACGATTGTATCATGTAGTGATATCAGGACCATATTAGTTTGTGTAAGTACACTCTGTGAAGTTTACACAATGACAGAAATCAACTCACGACGTATTTCTCAGAATGTGTCCCCACTGTTAAGTGACACACGACTATAATAGGAACAGGTCCTATCTGGTACATAGTAGACACTTGGCTTATATTGGTAGGATGTATTTACTAAAAGAACTCTATTTCAAAAGTGTGAAACTACAGTTCAGAGAGGTGAAACAGCTTGTTGAAACTTGTTTAGCTCACTAATGACAATGAGAAGGTTCAAATGCAAAGTCTAAGATAACTTTTGAAGATGGGAAAATAAGAAGGGAGCTATTTTCAGAATCTGTTTTATGCTAGATGTATAACTTATTTCATTTACGTTCTGACAATAATCATGATACACGTACTTGCTATGTTTGTGGTGTGAATGTGTTCCCCAAAGGCTTTGAGATGTAATCATTATTGTGAGATTAAGAGGATAGAAGCTTAATATGATTACGATGTTTACAGGTGAGGCCTTTGCAAGGTGCCTAGGATTAGATAAGGTCTTTAGAGTAGAGCCTCTAATGTAATACTAGTGGCTTTATGAGAGTAAGGAAAGACAGGCTGGCATTGTGGTTCAGTGGTTTAAGCTGCCTATATCCATGCCTGTATTCCATACCACAGTGCTAGTTTGAGTCCTGGCTGCCCTGTTTGCAATACCACTTCCAGCTAACACGGTTGGGAAGGCAATTGAGGACAGCCTAAGTGCTTAGACACTTGCCACCTGTATGGGAAACCAGGATGGAGTTTCTGTCTCCTGGCTTCAGGCTGGTTCAGCTGTGACTGTTGTGGACATTTGGGAAGTGAACCAGTGAATGGAAGAGCTCGTTCTCTCACTCTCATCTACATTTCAAATAAATAGATACATAAATAAGTCTTTTAGGAAAATAAGGAAGAGGGAGGGATACCGGAAGGTACAGACCACATACTTTCTGTAGCATGCCACACGATGCTCTGCCACTCTGCCAGGAACGGAATCATCATCACTTCTTACCTCTTGATCTTTGACCTGCAGAACTCCAAAAGTAAGTCCCCTTTCTTTTTTTAAAGCATTTGTTTATTTATTATTTGACATTCAGAATTACAGAATGAGAACAATCTTGTGTGCACTAGTTTACTTTCCCAGATGGTTTTAACACCGGCCTCAGGCCAGGCTGAAGTGAGCAGCCAGAAACTGCATCTGGATGTCCCATATAAGTGGCAAGTTCCCAAAGACTTGGACCATCTTCTGTGGCTTTTCACAGGCTGTTAACAGGAAGCTGCATTGGAAGGGGAGCAGCTGGGACAATGAATCATTGCCCACATTGGATGTGCAGCTTATTCACTATGCCACAGTGCTGCCCATTTCCTCCTTTCTTTTTAAAGTATTTTATCTAAGGTATTTTGTTAGAGCAACGCAAAAATAGACTAATGTAGCATTGCTATTTCCATTTTAAAGTGAAAGGAAGTAAGGTTCTGTATTTGTCAGGGTCTTAACAGGAAACAAATAAGACATTCCACTAGGCTAGTTTGAAAAGATTTCAGCAAAAGTGTTATTTTCAAGATATGTAAAAGTGCTATGATTTTGGTGTTGTCTGAGTTATTGGAGACATTTTACCTAGAATGACAGCATTGAAAAGTGCTGATGGATCTTTAAGAACTGAAATTTTAGGTTATTGATGGAAAAAGATAGTTATTGTGGAACCTCTTGAATTCTTGTGTAAGATTTGTTATAAAAGGAGCAAGCCTGGGCCTGGTGCAGTAGACTAGTGGCTAAAGTCCTAACCTTGCATGTGGCAGGATCTCATATGGGTGCTGGTTTGTGTCCTGGCAGCTCTGGTTCCCATTGAGTTCCTTGCTTGCAGCCTGGGAAAGCAGTGTAGGATGGCCCAAAGTCTTGGGATCCTGCACCCACGTGGGAAACCTGGAAGATGCTCCTGTCTCCTGGCTTCAGATGGGCTCAGTTCTGGCCGTTATGGTCACTTGGGGAGTGAACCACTGGAAAGAAGATCTTTCTATCTCGCCTCCTCTCTGAATATATGACTTTGCAATAAAAATAAATAAATTTTGAAAAAAAAAAAAGAATGGGCCTGATCTCTCCCACTGTCTCTGCATCCAGTTTAAGACACACACCCCCTGTATCCAACCTCCCACTGGGTGAGAATGGCTAGGAAAGGGGCCCCAGCTGGGGTCCACTACATCAGAGGTTGATGAAGAACCCATATTGGAGTTCTTATGAAGGCAGTGGATTGTAGAACCATAAAACAATTGAGACCTAAGCCTCCAGGGCATGCTCCACTGTCTCACTGGACTGAACTTAATTTTCGCTTCAATTGGGGTAGGTCCTAGCCCCATATTTGACCTAGGTACATAGTACAACTTGGTAGAGAGATTATGATACCTTGGGTAGTTGCCTGTCTTCCATAGGTTGGTCTGGTAGGTTGACTGGAAGGATCATGCTGGATCAATGGTTTGGTCTCTGAGGGCCCATCCTGTAAGCAGGTAGAAGAGGGAAATGGTAGTTGTCAGGCCCACCACAAACACAAGATATTAAGTAATGAGGTGGTGCTCCTGGGTGTCTCTAAGAATTTAGATTTAGCTCATGAGTGTTACTGTGCCAAACAATGTTATTTATACATTCTGCATATAACTGAAATTTTCTGATTTTCAAATTTGAAATTGGCATCGTGAAACATAATGATGAACTGTAAAATACATTAATAAATTAAAATTTCAGTTTTCTTAAAATTTTACTTTTCTTTATTGAGAATAACATTGAATAGCAAACAAAAAATTGAATGTGTCACCACACAAGAAAGGAAAAAAATACTATATTTTGTACCTTTAAAGGCAATTCCTCCCTAGTTTTGAACAAGGGATCCACATTTTTATTTTGCCCTGGGTCCCACAAATTATGTACCCCGTCTTGCCTGGGAATATATTTTAAGCATATGGATGCATCCAAATTAATTGGCATTGTATAAGGCTCCAGGCATCTATATTTTTAAAGGCAACCCAGAGAGAATGTCATAGAAAGAAATTACAAATGATCAAGCAGAGAAAGCTAGAATAAATCTTGTGATAGTAGATTAAAAACTATCCATATGAAAAATACAATAACTTTCCATTTGTCTTTCTAATATAAAGGTAAAAATATATAGAACTTATTATTGCTTTGGTGTTGTCTTAGTCCATTAGGGCTGCCACTAGAAAATAATTTAGACTGGGTAATTTATAAATGACAGAAATTATTGCCTGCTTTTTTGGAATCTGGGAGATCCAAGGCAAGATGTCAGCAGAGTCTTTGCATAGAAGTGATTCTCAGATTCATGGTTCATGCCTTCTTGCTACATTTTTATGTAGTGAAAGAAAAAGAGGTAAAAATCATTGAAGCCTTTTTTATATACTATTCATGACAGTTATACCCTCATCACTTAGTCACTATTCCAAAATCCTCATCTCTACATGGCAACACATTGGGTATTAGATTTCAAAATATAAATTTTGGAGGGATACAAACATTCAGATCATAGTAGATGTACTTATGGATTATTATTACTGAAATAATATTTCGTACCTCTGTCCACCAGGATACTTCAGAAGCAACGAAATGTATGTAGAATTAAGCTCATCTAGAATCACATCACAGTTTATAAATACCAACCTAAATACAGAGAATTAGGTTTTATTAGAGAAATGACTTCTGGAAGGGAGAGAGAGAGAGAGAATGCCATGGTAACAATTTCAGAATTTCAGAGGACAGGGTATTTGCATGATTACAAAGTATTATGTCTCACTCTAATTTTTATTAATTACTGTGATGATTTTTAGCATGCATACATAATTTTTTATATTCTTTCCTCTGGGTAAGGTGTAAGGTAGACATACTCAGTTCTAACAAAGCATTGAAAGAAAAATATAGTAGTTTTACTATCTGATATTTAAATTTAATATGTAAGTAGAATAAAAGTAAAAGGATGGAAAAGGATACCATGGAAGCATTATTCAAAGGAAAGTAGAAGTAGCTGTGTTAATATCAGATGAAGGAGACTTCTTAATAAGTAAAATTACTAAAGTACGTGGTGGATGGAACAAAACACTTAAATGAGCAGGCCACTAAGAAGACTGTGGTTCTGAATGAGTGTTTGCCACACAGGAGAACTGTAAAATGTGTGAAGCAAGAAAATTGAAAAGAAAAGGTAAACAAGTCTACAGTCATGATTAGAGTCTCGAAATCTCTCTCAGCAACTGATAGAACTATTAGAAAACCAGTGAAGATGTAGAAGAACTCAACACCCATCAATCAGGAGAATTAATATTTAAATGTGCCTCTACCCAACAGCAGCAGAATACTTTTTTTCAAGCATCCATTGAACATATACCAAGATTAGCTGGATCGTGGCCAACAGACAAATCAACAAAACAAAAAACAATAGGAAAAAAAAAAACCCTTAAAAACCTTAGAAAATTGAAAGAATTCCCCAGCTATAGGCAACTGCCTAGGTTGCATGAGAGCCAAGTTTGTGGTGGGCAGGGTTGGGCTGGACCACAGCATTCATCAGTTTGCATATGTTGGAGGGTAACTTGAGAGATAGCTTTATGGTAATGGAATAGTTCCATTTAATAGTTCTGTTTATTACAGGAATACACATATGATCAAATGGTGTAGAACTATATATACATTTTGTACCACTGTCAATTTCCTGACTTTGGTGATATTTTATAGTTACACAGATGTAACCATTGGAGAAATCTTGTGAAAGATACAGAGGAGCTCCCTGTGTTACTTTTGCCAACTCCACATAAATCTATAGTTATAAAAACAAAATAGCTTTTTAAAGTAGCTTTTTTTCTTTTATTTTGACAATCCTTACATATTTAATTGGGGTAAAATGGTTCAAGGCCTAAAGGGGGATATAGAGGAAGAAGCCCCACCCAGTTTCCCACCCACCCTAAGTCCCGGATGTGGGGCATGCTCTGAGATACTCGATCAAGTGGTTCCAATAGTTCACCATTCATGGGTCGCTGCCAGTCTCGCCACTCCAAGCACGATGTGGTTGTTGAAGAGTCCATTGATTGACACAGTCCCTTCTAGAGTCTCCATTAGCCCAGTATTTTGCTGCCAACAGATAGCTGAGGTTGTTGCTTGACTTGTTCTGTCTTTTCTTGGTTAGGACTCTGAGTCCGGTGTCTCGAATGGGGAGCTCCTCAAAGAAATTTTGAGGTATTCCCAGTCCAGATTCCTGCGTGTTCTAGTAAGCATAGGGCCCGGCACAGTCCATTGCCCCAATCAGCTGGTGGTTGCAGTTGCTGGGTTGGTTCTGTCTCCACCCGTGTCCTCTTGCAGTCCAGCCTGGTTCTGCCCTGGACACACTTAGCCCTCGCACGTACCAGTAGGAGTTGCAGCCCAGTCAGGGCGGCCCACAGTAACCCCAACCAGGCCCACCCCCTACCCTGGCTTGCCAGTATGTATGGCATACTAGTCCAGTCTGTCCCAAATACCCTTCTGTTCATATGCTTGCCAACAGGTGTTGCAACCTGCTTCCATCCAACCATCTCATCCAACTGTCCCTAACGGATGTTGTTGGGTGTCTGTCTAGCCACCCCAGCCCCTGTCCTAGTTCCCATGCCCTCCCGTGGAAAGTAGCTTTTTAGTGCGGAAACCTGGCATGAATAAACCTTAAATTACTGATCAATTGTAACAAATCAATGTATCATATTCCTAACTTGAACTCCTTTTGCATGTGATAAGGCATTGTATTTTTGTGTGTCCCTTCTCAAAATATGTATGTAATTTCCATCTAACCATGAGGGAACATCAAACAAATGCACATTGGGGATATTTTGCAAAGTACTTGACAATTGCTGTTTAAAATGGATAATGAAAACAAGGAAACTTTTACTGTCACAGATTGGAGGCAACTAAGATGTGAAGACTAAATGTAACATTTGAGTTCAACCCTTGAACAGAAAATTGACATTAGTAGAAAAAACAGTGAGGCAAATTAGACAAAGCAATAAATTAGTGCTCTTCAACATGTCAAGATGATGCAAGACATGGATGGACTAATGAAACTGTCATGGACCTGGACTTGTGAGGTATGATGATGAAATGTGATAGGATATCCATAATTTGAACCTGCACAGTAAATAAAGTTTAATAAATAGCATTGCAGCAAGGCTCATGTAATAGTTTTGAGAATTCAAACTTTGCACGTTTTTTAAATAAAAGATTTAATTAATTTATTTGAAATGCAGAGACAGGAAGAGAATATGAGAGAGAGTGTGTGTGAGAGAGAGATACCGAGATCGTCTATCCACTGGTTCACTCCCGAATCGGCTGCAACATTCCTAATACCTGAACACCAATAATTAGTTCTCTATATTTTCCATTTTATAATTTTTAAGACTGTTACATAAATGAAATCAGCCTTTATGTGACTTTCTAAAGCTGAGGAGCTCCAGCCATTGGGCATGCCACAGATGGCTCAACAATCTGTTGAGGAGCATTGGGGTCATTTCTGGGTTTTGGTGAATTCAAACAGTTTTTCTATGAACAAACTTACATAGTTTGTATAGATGTTAGTTTTCAGTTTTTCAGATACACATTGAGGAATGCAATAGCTGAGTATTATGGTAAGTGTATTAGTGACTTTTTGTTACTATTAGAAAATGCTAGAGGCAGGTTAGGCTATCTTTATAAAGTAACTGGACTGGGGTTGGGCCAAGCTGAAGCCAGAGGCCTGGTGCTTTGTCAAAGTTCAACTTGAATGCAGGAGTCAAAGTTCTTGGACCATTTTCCACTGCTTTCCCAGTCACATTAGCAGGAAGCTGAGTCCTGGCTGCTCCACTTCTAATCCAAACTGGCACCTCATTAAAATGCTGATGTTGCATGCAGCATTTTCACCCGTTATGTAACAATGTCAGTCTCATTTTTTAAAAATTTAGGAATTGTTTATTTATTTGAAAGGCAGAGGTACAGAGAATGAGAGTAAGAGAGAGAAGGCTAGGTACGGTGGCCTAGTAGCTAAAGTCCTTGCCTAGCATGCACTGGGATCCCATATGGGTGCTGGTGCGTATCCTGACTGCTCCACTTTCCTTCCAGCTCCCTGCCGGTGGCCCGGAAAAGTAATAGAGGATGGCCCAAAAACTTGTGACCCTGCACTCCCACTGGGAGACCCGGAAGAGGCTCTGGGCTCCGGGCTCCTAGCTTTGGATTGGCTTAGCTCCAGCCATTGTGGCCACGTGGGGAGTGAACCAGCGGATGGAAACTCTTTCTGTATAGTCTTCTCTCTGCAGACTTGCCTTTACAGCAAGAACAAATACATCTAAAAGAAAAAAAATTTTAAAAGGACAGAAAAAGTGAGAGAGACCACCTATCCGCTGCTTTACTCTGAAGTGGCTGTAACGGCTGAGGCTGGGCCAGGCCAAATTCAGAAGTCAGGAACTGCATCTGGGTCTCCTATGTGGGAAGCAGGGGGCCAAGTATCTGGATCATCTGCTGCTTTCCCAGGCATATTAGCAGGGAGCTGAATCATAAGTAGAGCAGCCGTGACTGGAGCTGGCACTGATATGGGATGCTAGTGTCACAGGTTTAAACCCCTGCACCATATCATAATGTCAGCTCTTTATAACTGTCTTGGAAGTGTTGAAATGAGAATTCTAGATGAGCTGTGTGTGATAACTAATAGTTATGCAACTTTTCTGTTATCTTTAACTGGAAATAATAAACTTAAAAAGTATCTTGGGATATTCTAATATGTATCAAAGGCTAAGAATCAATATTCTATTGGGAAACTCTTTCCAAAATTAATATCACATGAGCACTATCCTATGTGCTCTACCCGGGTGTCATTTTACTATCAGAATGTATACATCAGCAGTTCAATCCTTTTTGTAAAACCTTACATCATAACTTTATAAACATCACTTCTAGTTGTTGACACCTGAGTTCAATAAGAATTATGAGTCATGTGAACTGATATATTAGGACTGTTCCTGCAACACAACAAAACCCTGGTCTTTGTTGGGGAGGGAGCTGAATGTGTCTAGAGTCTTCCCAGATCCATTTTAGCTCTGTTTCTGGACAAATTGGTACCAGCTCTTGGTTGGATTCATGAGGCTAGTGTTGCAGATAGTTAGCAGTTGATTCTTACAGACTGTGAAGCAGAGATGACTTCAAAGAGTGATGCTGTAGTAGCAGAGAACTGTTTCAGTACAGGTAGTCCACATCTTTGAGAGCAAACTGTTGCTAAGGCAGTTTCTGTTAGTGCAAATGGTCTCATCAGAGTTTGGGACTAATTCAGTTGATTCTACCCTGTTCCTGAAGTGCTCTGTTTATTAAACGAGCTTTGCCCTTTGTTTTGCTAGGATTAGTCACTATGCGCTGGTGAACTGCCCTTCCCTTCCAGTTCCCACTAGCTTTTCATCTGCACCCTAGAATGGATGGCTATTTCTTTGGGCCTACAGAGAGCTCTACAAGAGAGCTGATGTAAGAGAAAATTAAGAACAGCTGGGGTAGTCCCAATGCCATCATGTGTCTGTAGCATAAAAGGCAGCTTGGAAAATCCAAATCAAGGAGGGCAAATAATGGGATTTGGAAAAAGAGGCTGAGACTTGGGAACTCTGCAGCCTTGTTACTGGAGATTAGACTGGGAGCACAAATGCTCACTGAAATATTGGAACTATTAGTTAGGAGCTATTAATCTAATATTTAGCACTTTGTAGATGTATCCGCTAAAATTAAATGGGTCAGATTGGTGAAAGCGGTGAAAATGTCCTGAGGTGGTCTAGAGTTAAGAGTAAGATTAATTAAGCAAATGGTTAGAGGCTGGATTTTATTGCAAAATGAGTTATAGGTTGGATCCTTTACATACATAATTTATTTTTCCCATCATTCTGTGTGGAATTACATAGTTAGTATATGAAGGTAAAAATGGCTGCTTTTAAAATATATATATTTTAATAATCCTACTTAGTTGACTAGAGTACAAAGGGTCAAGGGCTACAGGAAAGTGGGTAAGACCATTGTTTCCACACTAATATCATCATTTTTCCCTGTGTCTGGGATCAGGGGAGAAACAAAGGGAGAAGCCCCGCCCAGCCTCCCACCCATCCCAGGTCCCTGATGTGAGGAGCGCTCCGAGGGTCCTGCTCAAGCAGTTTTGATGGTTCAACAGGTCTGAATTGCTGCCAATCTCGCCATTCCAATCACGATGAAATTTATTCAGAATCCACTAACTGACATAGTCTCTTCATGATTGGGGTTCTGAGATCAGCAGCTCAGTTGGAGGAATCTCCAAAGAAACTTCATCTGAGGTGATTCCGGACCTGATTCTTGTGTGAGCTTGCTGGTACAGGGTCCAGCACTGTCTGTTGCCCCAATCAGCTTATGTACATGCTGGTCATTGCAATTGCTGGATCAGTTCTGTTTCCAGCAAAATGGCTGGTTTTAAAGAAGTAAGTGTGTATATATAAGATGCTGCTATTTGAAGCTCTATGTCCTTATGAAACTAAATGATAAACCTTGCAGAGCTTGAAGGGATATTAAAACTGATGTAGTTCAGTTGAAGTCTAAAGAGTTAAGTGATGTGTTCATGATCATGTTGTTGGGATGAGGTAGAGTTGTGGTTGGAGCATATGCCCATCAATTCTTAGATAAAAGCTGTTTTCACACCCACACCATACCCCAAATTAATTCAAGTTTCTATCCTATAATACTACCAATGGTTTTCAGTGTCTGTCCCAGGCAGAAAGCAGAGTATCCCAGATGATTCTAAGTTCTACAGAATTTCTCTGAATCCTTGACATATTTAGCATAATGTAGAAATACCACAATGAAAGGGTAAATACTAGAGTGTGCTTTGTTTGGCATTTACTTCATTAACTTTTTCCTCATTGTATCATCCTTAAACTAAGCGATTTTTCTGCTCACTAGTTTTAAAAATATATTTCCGAACTTAATCAATATGATGTAACAAAACAAGGTTCTGTTGTCTGTTTCACAAAGAACAGTTACCACCATTTGCTGGCACTTTATTTAATTGCAAGTTTATCTCTTTGATGGGTGAATCAACCTTTGGAAAGGTGAATGTACAACCTAATCTTACTATAAGGAGAGTAGCATCATGACCAGGAGTCTGAGAAATGGGATTGCCAGTTATAACAAAAGTAGTCTCCACGATGAAAAAACTTCAATGGTAATCTTAGAAATAACTGAACATAAATCTTTTTGAATAACATATTTTATGAGGACTGCAACTACTGAACTTAATAGAATTCACCATATAAAGAATACTACAAACTTAATAGAATTCACCATACAAAGAATAATTAATAGACTAGTCAAAGCAATAATTGAGGATAATCTGTATTATTAACAAAGTAAGTGAAGATGCTCACAATGTGAAGCAGGAATAAACAGTTACAAAGGTCATTTATAAAGATCAACTATGAAACATGGGAGTCATACAAAGAACTTGATGAAGCAGTAATATAATGGATATAAAGAATGAATTAATTTGCTGGAATATCATGATGAACAGCTTTCTCAGAAGGCAAGAGAAAAAGACAAAAAGTTTGAAAGGATGGAAGGAATAATTTTAGAGACATAGAACTTGCAAGGAGAGATGTTCTAATTAGTATAATAAGAGTCCCAGTAGGTGACAACAAAGAAGCAAATGGAAGGAATATAAATGTTTGAAGAAACAAAGACAGAAAATTCTCCATTTTTAGAGAAGTATGAGCCTAAGTTTAAAAGAGTTTAGTTTTTGCCAAACAAGATTCATAAGGCCTATATATAGACATGAACTAATACAATTTTCAAATAGAAAAGAGAGAAGGTTTAAGAAAAAGAAACAGACTGCCCTACAAAACAACCAAAATATTGTTGGCATCTCAATTCTCAAAAGTAATCCAGATATAAGAAAATAATGGATGATTTGATTTTCAAATTATTTAGGGGAAAAAACTTGGAACCTAGAATTTTATATCCAATTAAGTATTATTTTAATTGTAATAATGACATATTCTCAAATTGCAGCGCCTCAGAAAGTTTACCAAAGGCCCTCTTATATTTTTTTTAAGATTTATTTATTTTTAATGGAAAGGGAGATATACAGAGAGGAGGCGAGACAGAGAGGAAGATGTTCTGTCTGATGATTCACTCCCCAAGTGGCCGCAGTGGCTGGAGCTGAGCCAATCTGAAGCCAGGAGCCAGGAGCTTCTTCCAGGTCTGCCATGAGGGTATAGTGTCCCAAGGCTTTGATCCATTCTCCACTGCTTTCCCAGGCCACAAACAAGGGGTTGGATGGGAAGCGGGGCTGTTGGAACTGGCAGGGGTTGGATGGGAAGCAGGGCTGTTAGAACTGGCGCCCATATGGGATCCCGGCATGTTCAAGGAGAGAACTTTAGCCACTAGGCCACAGTGCTGGGCCCAATGATACTCTTTGACATAAGTACATAAAACAGAATTTACAATAAGTTTGAATGGGTGGATTCACCCCAGGAGTCTCTCAGAAATGTTTTTAGATCCACCAAAATTCTTTCTACTTTGGTGGAAACTCATAAACTACCTGATGACAAAAGATGCTTGTTTTGACTCCACTTGCATTAATCGTTAGCTTCTCCACAAACCTCAAACTTCTCTTAGTCATTCTGTGTGCCAGTAAATACTCTTAAGTCAGGAATTAGAAGAAGGTAATGCACACGATTCTGTCTGATCTGCAGTTCATCACTACATCTTCACAGGGCTGGTGAAAACTCTCCTCTGCTTCCAGCAAGGCAGTTCTCTTTGCTCATCTGTTACTGTATAGTGAACTCTTACTAAGGCCGTATGGCTAATGCACACCTGGAAGTATAAGCGCACCCAAAGAATTTAGCTTTGATTCAGACGCCTTTACTGCACATTTACTTGATTTTAGAATATTTGTTGATATTTGGAGGCAGGCAGAGCAAGAAACCTCGCTGCTGAGAGGGGTATTAGAGTTATTCCTTTATATGGTTGTGACGGCAAATGCTATCTTTTTCATCCATTTGAAAAAGCATTGCTATATGTTTAAGACAGTCATCTATGGGCTATTTCTCAGACTTCACATAGTTATTTGTTGCCAGGCAGGATAGAAGCCGAAAGAGGCAGACCACCCAAATGCATATATGACTTCTCCGCATCGTCAGTAGCATCAGACACCAGCTGTTTCTTCTTGGCATCCTCTTCTCTTCTTTCTCACTCAAATTCCGTTCTTGATCACATGTTTTTAACCTTGAATTGAAGTCCGCAAATACTCTGGCATTTAGAATTAATTGAATCATTACTTGGAATTCATACTAAAAATTTCAGAAAATTGTGTAACATTTAGATATGTCTATTTAATTCATGAAGTAGTAGTGTAGGACCTTATCAGTTCAGGTCAGCTCTGGGATATTTCAAAAAAGTTTGTGGCAAAGTGAATTTAAAAGATGTTTTACTTTGGCACAAACATTTTGTTAAAATTCATGTGCAGATTTTTTTATGACACACATTTTCATGAACTTTTTGAGTTACCTTGCAGTGTGAAAAAGATACCAGGCAGAGTACACATGGACTTGAGGTTAAAAGTAGGGATGGACCATTCTAGTGGAACAAAAGGGAAGACTTCCTGTATGGGTGCCCTTGAGACTGGATTCAAATGACAGAATGTATATAGGTAGACATTCTAGGAGGAGAGTAAAAAGGTGAAAAATCATAGTTCTAGTGTGCTACAGCACAGTGGGGTGACTCTATAGCAACTTGTATAATAATTAGAAAAGAGGTGTTCGAAATTCTCTGCTCAAATAAATAATAAATGTTTAAGGAGATGGAAATTGTAATACCCTAATTTGATCATGGCACGTTATATATACATAATGAATTATCATATTATGCTCCACAAATATGCACAATTGCTATATACAGCTAATGTGATCATAGGTCCCATTCTGGCTAGTTATGGTACTGAGACATTGAATAGTTACTCTGTGTCATACAGAGTGTTAAGTGCTTAACACATATTATCTTGTTTAATTGCCACAATCTTTAGTTATAGTCAATGTTATGCCCACTTTAGAAATGAGCAGACTTAAGATTCAGATCAATTAAGCAACTTGATCACCTACTAAGAGATGGTAGAAGAAGAATTCAAACTACATCTGTCAAGCTCCAAATCCCGTGTTCTTTCTAAAAATAATTTAATTTTTTTGATTCTGTTTACATAGTTGAAATGAATGTATGCCTGTGTGGACCCCTGATGAGGGTGGGGAGGGCTGAGGAATAGGAGAAAGAAGATGAGACCATTGTTTCCAGTTTTCTTTTTCTTCTTCCTATATCTGGGGGAAAGAGAGAGGAGAGAAGGGGAGAAGCCACACCCAGCATTCTAACCGCATCAGTACCTGAGAGTGGGGGACTGCCACCCAATGTCATCTGAGAGTCCCTCATGTGGAGCATGCTGCAAGGATACTGCTCAAGTTGTTTCAATAGTTTCAAAATGCTGTTGATTTCATTGCTCCAATGATGAGGAAACCCTTCCAAGATCCACTGGCTGACAGTTCACCTCAGAGTTTCCATTCACCCAGATACTTGCTATCAATGCTTCACTGAGAGAATTGTCCAATTTGTTCTCCCCTCCATTCTTTGCTATCTTAGGTACTCAATGTCCTCTGCTGACCTCAATGATCTGTCATATCTCTCATGTGCATCTGGGCATGCCATCTAATGCACCATCTTCAGCATCTGAGGAGTCCAAGTTCTGACACATGCACTCCACGGTCAGATCACAGATCCTTCAATTCTCCACATGATTGGAGTCCTGAGTCCAGCAGTACACTTGTGGAGATCCCCAAAGAAACCTGGTCTGAGGTGACGCAGACCTGACTGTTGCGTGAGCTAGCCATGGCAGGGTTCAGTTCAGTCCATCATGCACATCGGTCTATACACACTCATGGTTGCAGTTGCTGGGTCAGTTCTGTTTCCAGCCCAATCTTACACAAACCAATGTATGCTGCAATCCAGCCCAACTCTGCCCACCACATGTTCAGCTCTCATGTACATTACAGGGGTTTGCAACCCAGTTGGAGTAACCCACAATAACCGTCACTTCGTCCAAGCCAGGAAAAAAAGACATTAAAATGTTGAATCCACTTTTTAATCACATATGTGAGTTAGCTTACCTCCTGTCCTGACAGAAACAGCAGCCTTGCCAGACTGGCTCACACCCATTCTGGCTCTTACTGTTGGGTGCTACAGCCCAGCCACACCAGGTCCACCCCCCAGACCCTGCTTTTGTGTGCTTTACTGAGTGTTGAGACCTAACCCAGTCTGTTCTACACCCACCCTGGCTTTTGCGAGCACTAGTGGGTGCTGGAGTATGGCCCAGTCTGGCACACCTCAGATCTAGTCCACACCCATGCCAAAGTATACTGCAGTCACGTCCAGCCCAGTTCAAAAACTGCCCCCATTCTGGTTCTCATGTTGAACAATTGGAACTACAACCCCACCAGGACATCCTTTAGTTCCCTGATGAGACCTTTTTCCAGCCACAGAAATATCTTTCTCATGCCTGTGGTTGTTATAACCAGGCTGGCATAGGCCATCCTCTGTCTTGATCTTTGCCATCAGATGCTACAAGCTGGTCTGGCCAGGCCTGCTTCCAGTCCCAACTCTCGCTGGTCATGCTTCAGTCTACCCTTGTCCAGTCTGTTCCCATCCCCGGCTTTCATGCAAACTGGTAGGTGTGATGGCCAAGCACAGCATGGCCTACACTCTATCCCCGTTTCTTCACATGCCAGGGTTCTAAGGTTTGTCCTGGCCTTGCCCAAGTCACCTCTCACCCCTGAACCAACCCACACATTTACTGACAAGTGGAGCAGCCTAGCCAGCCTGACCAATACCCAGTCATGAAATAAATGTTCAACCAATCAGGAACTGTGAGCCACCAGGGGAGTTTCCCAAGTTCCCCCAGCAGGTCCATTTCTGGTTCCAGATCTTACTTGTGCCATTGGATGCTAGGCCCTTACCAGGCACAGAACAGCTTCTTTTACTTTTGACATGAGAGAGAATGTACAATATTTGTTTTCTTGTGTTTGACTTATTTCACTTAGCATAAGGCCCTCCAACTCCAACCTTTTTGTTGAAAATGGCAGGAATGTTGTTGAAAGTAGTGGAGGCTGGTGTGGCAAACAAGAGAACACTGTGTAACTAGGAGTGCAGGTAGCCCTTGGCACACTCAACAAGCTCAAGTACAGCCATCCAACCCAGTAATGACGTTTCTGCATTATTCCTGTACTTATCTGTGAATCTCGCTGCTTGTCTGTACCCTTGAAATTTAATAAAATTTCATGAGACTTCTTGTTGAAGAAAAAAAAAAAGACAGGAATGCATTACTATTAGCTTCAAATGAGTTGTGCCCCACCTTTATATGGTTCAGGGATCAGCTGAGATTTGGGTAGAGTTTATCAATGTATTGATTCCTTCCTCATAGTTCTCTTCTTTACAGGATTTCCATTTTCTTTTCCAATGATTCCATTTGTTCTGAGTTCTGTCCTTTATTTTTTCATATCAGAATGATTGTCAGTTACCATTATTTTGCTCCTGATATCTTACCAACTTGGCAGTCTTGTCCTGTTCTTCATGTAAAAAGTAACTCCTCTTGAAACTCTCCTTCCTTCAAGCATCATATTCCCTTCAGAATATGCCTGTTTCAATTTCCTCTAACTTCATATTGTTTTCTTATATTTTGTTCTGTGTTCTTAGTTGCCATCCTCAGAAGGATTGGAGTCACTGGAAGCTTATTACACCATATCAGAGTCCAAAGGAACTATCCCATTCAAATAAAAAAAAAGATTTATTTATTTGAAAGGCAGAGTGATATGGAAAGGGAGAAGGATGGGGAGAGTGCGGGGAAATGGAGAGGGAGAGGAAAAGGGAGGGAGGTAGAGAGTTCCCATTTGATGCTTCATTCCCCAAATGTCTCGAGTAGCCAGGTTCAGGTCAGGTCAAAATCAGGAGCCTGGCACTCCATCTATGTCTTCACATGGTTGGCAAGGAACTGTGTACACGCACCATCATCTACTGTTTTCCCAGGCATTTTACAGGGAGCTGGTTTAGAAACAAACTTGTTTCACAATGCTGGCACCTATCCTGTTAAATTTTGGTATCATTCCCAACAATTTGTGCTTCTTGTGTTTTGAAGAGAAAACAAGGATATTTATTCTGAGCTACTCTACCAAGGGAATCAGCTACTGTCACTTGCATTTGACGGAGACACAATGGCAAGCAAGAAAGTAGGAGACCTTTATAGTGAAAAAGGGAAGACTCTAGGTACTCTCTGATTTTGGAGGCTGTTTTATTGAGGTAGCACTAGGTGGAAGCTGGGGATTTCATGTGGTTGATTTTGGGATGCATAGCTGGCTTTCTATGCTTTGTTCTGAGTTGGAAATAGGGACAAAAATTAGCGTGAATGGTCATTACTCACCAAGTCTTAACCTTTTGGGGCTGATTGCTATAGAAATTGTTGTTGTGCTTAGTGTTGAATTCTATTTGAGAAAGGATTGGCACATACATTTTGACAGTTCATAGGAGCTAGATTTCTCCACCCCCTGAACTTCTTCTTGTCAAGTCACTTTGCACTTACTTTGTGTAGAAAAGTATACAACTTCCCCCAGTTTCAGCTGCTGTTCTTAATTTCCATGATTCTTTTTAGTAATACTCATTGCTTGTTTTCTTAGAGCTGATGGCTGATTTGGTCCATAACGCACAGCTATGGGGAGCAACTAAAACTTATACCTTGGCTGAACATCTTCTATAATGAGTTTGAGAGTGGAGAGATATGACCCTGGGGAGAAAACCCTAATGTGACAATTGGTAACTTGGCCTTGACATTGGTTTCTTTCAGGTAAAGCATCTGCAGTTGTGGCTCTCTAGATTGCAGGATGCTGGGTATGAATGACTGAGTTTATACATATATACACACACATATATACACACACATATTATATATATATATACACACACACACACATATATATATATCAGCATCCATACCTACCACTCATCCCAGCCAGTGTTGAGTTCCATGCTGAAATTACCCTACCACTCTTGATGAGCGTTTAGCTACTTCTTACATGTCTCCCAGTGGCCAATGGGAAGACAATATTGTTTTCAGAATAATGAGTAGAAAAAATGACCATATTAAAAGGTTTTCCCATCTTAATGCCTGTCAATTTTTGTCCCTCTTCTAAGCTATGTTTCCCTCACCTCTACCATCTGCCTTTTGTTTCTCTTCATTATTTATGGGATAATTCAATAGAACCACTCACCTCTGGATTCTGTAACATGTCAAGAGATGGGTTTCAGAGAGAGAGAGAGGCCTAGTTGTAATTTTATACTTTTTATAAGAATGGGGATAGTTATCTCTTTATATAAAATTAATGAAAATATCTAAAAATCTGTAGGTATCTACTATAGAACGTTAGAAATGAACAAGGACAGACTCCTGAACCATACAAGACCTTAGAAAATTTCAAACAAAGAAGACTGATTATCAGCTTTGCTTGTTTTCTCAGTTAATAGCCACATCACCCTCAGGGGTACAGATGTAAAATAGACTTTTACAGAGAGAAGACCTGAGAGTACAAGGTATCATTTTGATTTTCATGAAAATGTCACATAGATATGAATAATTTTTGTTTGTTATATTATTGACAAGACTCAGGGCTAGGGTTGTAATATTTGTTATCTAAGAAAACGAAAATTATCTGATTTTCCCCTTTCTTGTGGGCTGTGTTTATAATCTGATGATGATAACTTGTAAGTTACATCTTCTAAGGAGATTAAGATGATAGAACATTTGTATAAAAAAAAGCTATACCAAATTACTCTCGTTCTTAATTTTGCCCGAGCCATTAAAACCCAATTAGGCATAGACTAAATTTCTGCTTATTAGAAGCTTCAGAAGTCTTATAAACGAATGTTAAAATAGAGGAGCCAATTGCTTGCAACTACATGCAATCTTTTGCAAAAAAAAAACCACAAAAAACAAAAAACACCCACATTGTGTCATTTTAATAACAAGAGTGTCTTCCTTGAATATTCTCATTCACACTGAGAAAACAGCCCCAACCATTTACAATCCAGTAATTCAAACCGTTCAAGCAAATGAGTGTGTGAGCCATTAGCCAACTTCTTTCCTTCTTACTTCTACTCTTTCATTAGTACTCCATCCCCACTCCCTTGCCCATTGGAGCATTATTCATGTTCTCCTGGACCAGCTCAAATAGTATTAATTTCAGTCCTCCCTTCACCAGACAGAATTGATTGCTTTCATCCTAATTCTTTTCTGTCTCTACCGCCTAGCCCTCAACATATTCTATATAATGTATGCTGGCTAAATATAATCAAACAAAACCAACAATAGAATGTTATCATTTTGAGGTATTGATCAAAAAGGTGGTGCCTTTAAAAGAGCCAGTCTCCTTTATTGCCAAGACTCAAGCAAGCATGCAAAAGAGAATGTTTGTCCAAGACTTGCTCTAGCTTTTTATATTAGAAGCAGAGGAAACCAAGAAACATGGCATTTCCTGAGACTGTGGATACTGGCATTAACTGATTTGTGCTTGGGCAGTAGGACCAGGCACTACTGATCTGTGTGATTGGCTAGGGCATGCCATGAACACAAAAGCAGACCTTTTCATCAGTCACCAGCTTTTGCAGCCACCACTGTTCAGTAGCACGGTGGCAAATACCAAATGTTTCTTGATGATATTTTCAAGTGCTGTTAGAATCTAAGGTATTGATTTTCTTCAACAATAATCCCCTCCTATTCCATCAGAAACATTTTGTTAATTTAAGAACCTTTTAAATTAGGAGTGTTGGAGTTTTTTTAAAAGGTTTATTTATTTTTACTTGAAAGGCAGATTTACACAGAGGAGAGACACGGAGATCTTCTATCCACTAGTTCTCTCCTATCCTGGCCATCCACTAGTTCACTCTTAAAATGGCCAGAGCTGAACCCATCTGAAGCTGGGAATCAGGAGCTTCCTCTTGGTCTCCCACTTGGGTGCAGGGGCCTAAGGCTTTTGGCTATTCGCAGCTGCTTTCCCAGGCCACTAGCAAGGAGCTGAGCAGGAAGTGGAGCAGTCAGAACGTGAACTGGCACCTAGACAGTATGTTACCATTCTAAGATGAAGATTAATCCGTTGAGCCACAGTGCCAGTCTTGGAGATTCTTATTCCTTTACATTGGTGAGAATGTATATTGTTCAGTTGAGGTGAATGTGATGCTCCTTTAACTTCTGTATCTTCAGATTGACTGAAGTGGAAAACCTAATATATTTCCCCAGTGTTAGTGCTTCAGTTAGAGGATAACATTTTTTCATTCTGAAATGAAGCTGACTTCGAGAAAATAGCATGTCAATTGCTAATGCTAGATTTCTCTGTCTTCCAAAGTGCCTCTTATAAGAAAAGAGCTTATGGTATTTGGCTCTGTTTCCCACAGCCATGGGATAAGAATTGTATGTAAACAATAATATCCTGTGCTACTTGGGCCTCATTTAGCTACCTTTATTGTTTTATATGGAACTGCCAAGTAGGGCTGTTTCTTAGAGCTTGTGCTTGGCATTCCAGAAAAACTGTAGGGTCCACTTCAAAGATGATGCTCCTCATCACCAAGCTGGTATTTATTGGCACACTCTTGATTATTACTGGTTCCATGTTGCTACATTTCACTAATGTTGGATGGTGCACTGCGAAAAATGACTCTGCTTTTCGGTGAGCATGCCTGTCATAGCTGGAGGTCTCCGTAGTTGCTAAATTGGGTCTTTTCCTAGAAAGCAGTAGCAGCTTTGAGCATCAGATAACTGTGTTTGCTGAACTAAGATTGAGAGACAGCTTTTCTTCTTCTTTTTTTTTAAAATTTCATTTTATGGCACAGTTTCATAGGCTTTAGGATTCCCCCAACCCTTCCCCAAACTCTCCCCCCATGTTGGATTCCTCCACATTGTTGCAGTATTACAGTTCATATCCAGTCATAGTTCCTTCATTGTGGACATGGACCACGCAGAGAGTCCAGCATCTTATTGTCCAGATAAATTCAACAGTTTTATTGGGAGGCCATCCCTGGTCTGAAAGTAGAGTTGGCAAAATATCATCCCCTCCAATGAAAAGTCACTACACAACTTCAACAACAATTTACAACATCATGAAGTTAATTGACATGGTGTTAAGTGACCAATATGTTAGAAAATCAAGTTCTTATCCACATGCTGTGACTACTTTATTGACATTTCAATTTTAGTTTATACACAACCAACTGCTATACACCTTAAAGTGGCTATAAGGTACTATTCAGCTGTCTCGTGTCTATTTTCATTTATATATTTAGCAGCTTAAAGTTTTCAAGTGTGATTTTTACTGAACTTCGCAAATTTTAGGATAGTCCAGACAGGCTTATAACTCAAACATGTCATATGTTAACAATTGAGGTGCAGAACAGTTTTAGAAGGGGTGTGCAGAGAAATCTTCAGTACTTCAGTGAAGAGTAACTATTCTTTGTGTCCTACCTAGTAAGGTATGTGGGAGTCCAAGCTCACTGTTTCCTGTCTGTTCTAAGCTTTCTTCATTGGTCTCTGTCTATCTGATCAAATTTTTGTGGCGGCTCCAGAGTGACCGTGATGGTCATTGCGAGGGAGGGTGGGGACCCAAAGTTGGAACTAGGTAAGGACCAGAGAAATCTCCTCTCCCAAGTCCCAAAGGAAGTTTGCTGTTCTTCTGTTTCTGCGGACTGCTCAGGACTCCTGGCTGTTGTTCTGATGACATTAGATCCTGTGAGGAAGGATTTAGGCTTCTTCTATCCCGTGTGGGAGATCCAATAGGAAATGGATGACCTCAGAGTTCTCGGCCTGTGAGGGCACTCCAATTCCCCATGGGAGAGACAGTTTTTGTAGAGTAAGCTGTTGTGTTGTATTGTATTACTAAGCTGGGATTCATAAGACATGGGATGTATGTTCCCCATCCAGGCTTTGCTGCTTATCAACTGTGACTTGAAATGGGTTACTCTACCATCCAGGGGGAGATCAGCATCTTCTCTACCCACCTCACCTTGTGGTTATGGTTGTCAAATAAGGAGGTATCTGTACTCAGCCTTTATTGACCAATTGCCCTGTGGCACAAGCTGATGGGTGGCTAAGACGCAGAGATGTTTGAATTATCTAGTATAACTGCTAACATTAGCTGAAATTTAGTGAGAGCTTTCTATTGCCAGGCACCTATACACAGAATCTCAGATAGTCCCTATTTTATATAATAAGAAACTGATTACATGGCTGTAAAGAACTGAGGCTGAGATTTATACCAGTGTTCACTTTTTTGCTTTCAAAATTGAAAATGCCTGCCCCACGACATGGAGTTTCTGTGTGACTGTTACTCTTTTTCTAGCTGCAGTGCCTGAATCCCATGACCAAGAAGCTGTGTGCATTGTGTGAAAGCAGATATATAAGGGGACTGGCTTTGCTGTGGCTCAAGAAAAGATTATTTTTGTAGACTCTGTTGAGACAGCACAGTGAAGGGAGTAAACAGACCTGATAGGTAGTCAAGGTTCGTAAGCCATATAAGGCCCAAGTGGATTTCTCAAAATCAGGATACAGAGGAGTGATGATTAAGGGTTATGAACAGAAGTGAGCCCCAAAGATTTCTGATAGCCAGAGTGCTCTGGCTCAGTTGCCAAGGCTAACCACATTCTTTTTTCACTTTTTTTCCTTCAGTCTGGGCTTTTGTTTATTTGCTTCCTTTAATTTTTGTTTTATATTTTTAATTTACTTAGATAAAGTGAACAAATTTCACCTATAATACAATATAGATTTAGGAGCTGAAATTTTGCAACATACCCTCCTGCCTACCTGCATTCTCATCTTCCTCCTTTTTTATTGGTCTTTTTCCCAGTTTTGCAGTAGCATATTTTGATTTCACTTTACAGTCACAGGTTGCACATTCCATTATTTAAGGTATTAGCACATGCCAATGAAAAATAATAATGATGAAAAACCAACCAATAATTAAACAAAAAACCTATTCTTCCTCAAGAGTATAAACAAAGACAGTATATAAAATAGTCAAATCCAAGAATGTCATTCTCATACATGTGTAGTACATTTTTTTATACTCTGTGTTTTATCTATCACAGATTAGGAAAACATATGATATCTGTCTTTAAACATAATGGTTTCCAGTTGGATCCATTTAGTTGTGAAAGACAAGATTCCATCCTTTTTTATGGCTGAGTAATATTTTATTGTGTGTACACACCACATTATCTTTATCCAGGCCTCCACTGACAGGCATCTAGGTGAATTCCACTTCTTGGCTATTGTGACTTGAGTCATTACAAACATGGGGTACAGATAACCCTCATATGCTCATTTCATTTTACACAGACCGATTCCCAAGAGTGGGATTACTGGGTCATATGGTAGATCTGTTTTCAAATTTTGGAGGAATCTCCATCCTGTCTTCCATAATGGTGGCACTAGATTACATTTCCACTGATAGTGGTTCAGAGTACCTCCCCGCCAATCCTCAACATTATTTATTGTATTGTTTTGATTTTCAGATGACAGTCATTTTAACTAGGGTGAGATAAAAACATATGGTTTTTGTTTGCATTGTCCTGATGGCTAGTGAACCTGAGCATTTTTTTGCGTGTGTCTGTTGGCCATTTCAGCTTCATACTTTGAGAAGTGGCTGTTCATGTCCTTTGCCCATTTATGAACTGGACTGTTTGTTGTTGTTGTTGAGTTTCTTAAGCTATTTACAGATTCTGGATATTAACCCACTATGAGTTGCAAAGTTTGTAAATATATTTTCTCCAATTTTGTTGGTTAGCTTTTTTTTTTTTTTGATAATTTCCTTTGCAGGGCAAAAGCTTCTTAGCTTGATATAATTCACTTATTTTTATTTTGATTACTTGTATTTCTGTGCTATTTTACAAGATGTCTTCACCTGTGCCCTTACTTTCAGAGTCCCCAATATTTTCCTTGAATAAAGTGTGGGTGTCAGGTCATAGATACAGATCTTACTAGAGTTGCTTTTGTGTAAGGTAAAAGTAAGGTAGTGATCTTGCTTCATACTTCTGCACACAGAGATCGTTTTTGTCCCAGCACCATTTTTGAAGAGATTCTCCAAATCCCAGAAATGAATCCACATGTCTGCAGCCAACTGGTTTTGAAATGGAGCTCCTGGCCTATGTTGGGAAGAGGCCAATTCCTCTAAAGAGCCGAACAGAGGGAAAACCAAGCCTCAGCTTCTTCACCTGTGGGAAAATGACATTGGACTAAATGGACTTTTTACACATCCATGATTCAGACATTTCCCAAGTCAGCAAGTCTAAAAAGCTGGGGTTTTGGGGTCCAAGCAGCAAACAGGTGCACTCACAAGCCTTATGCTCTTAGGATGTGACCCTGTGTCTCTGAGGTGCAAGGATTTCCTTTTAATGATGTCAGCAGCTTCATTGGCAGAACCTTTCTTCCCCTAAGGCAAACAAAGCAGCTGTCTTCCTTGCCAATTACCTATAGAGAAGCTCTACCATCATGGAAATAGATTTTTCTGGCTTTGGAAAGTTGTTCAAAAACACCTTGTTCTCAGGGATTTGACCCAAGTTTTTATACCTCTGTTTCTGTACTCCAAGACTGCCATTTCTCAAATTAAACTGGTATTTTCTCATAACTCCATGTACTCTAGGGACTACCTAGCCCGAGAGAATGATATGTTTATTCACACGTTGATAACTAGAATTGAGTGATTGTCCCAACATGAGACCCCGACTTTGAGTGACAACACAAGCAAGACAACTAGGGCTCAAAGAAGAGGAATCAATGCTAATTGATACAGCCGTTATGTAGGACACAAGTCTGGGGAAGTTGCCTTGTTCCAGTTAGAAGCAAGGACATGAGGAGAATGGAATGCAAGAAGTCCTAGACACCTCAGTGATTTTCTGGGAAATGTCCAACACTGATGAATGCAGGATAAACTAATGAAAACAACAGTATAAATTATAGCACTTTGAACAGTATGAAAAACACTTGACACTTTTAATATTCACAAAAACAGTACGAGTTATCTGTTACTTCAGAAGTGATTGAGAATGAGAGAGGCTTATAGTTCGAACAAAAGATTTTACTAATTATGGCAGAAAGTTTGACAGGCTGCTCTCTGGTGGGAGACAGCTCAGGACCACTTCCACATGGTGGGGTGACTGTGTGAGGGAAATGACTGCCCAGTGTATAAGCATTGGCTTTTATATATCTTAGGCATGGGGGATGGGAGAAGGCAGCAGCGCCTCAGTTTGCACATGAGAGCAATCTGTAGCATAGTGTACTCATCGTGGTTGGTGTTGACCAGCAAAGAGACAAGGTTAGGGTGATTTAGCATTCCAAACATTCCTGGATAGGAATGCCTGCTCGACTTCATCAGGGTGGTGGAGTGTCACTTTAGTTCTGCTCAACCTGTCAATGGTATTTCTCATCTTTACATATGAGAAAGTTGAGGCACAGAGAAGCTAAGTAATCTGCTCAAGAATATACAGCTAAAGGGTGGGTATTGCTTGGATCTTCACCCAGTTGGGCAATCGTGGGCCACAAGACCTCTTACTAGTGGCCAGACCCCAGGCACCGGGCCAATGCACTGTTCCGGAGTGAAGTCTGACATGAACAAGGCAGAAGGAATGGCTGTTTCATTCAGTAGGCACATTGAAGAACATACATTATGCTAAGTGTTGGGAAAGGCGCAGACAAGTAAGATACTGTCAGGCCAGCATTTTGGTTCTAAAGGGGGCAAGATTGTAGGCAGAACCACACAAGTATTTGTGACTGCAAATTGAGGACAATACACCCAGCTGTTAAGACAGAGTCAGTCTAAGAATAGGCTTTGTATGAATTCTGAAATGGCGCTTTCAGGCAGCCACTTGAAGGACTTCAGATGGCAAGGAGCAGCCTAATCCTAACGCTCTAATTCCAGGCTAAATCCAAGGATTGGCTCTCTTCCTCTGGATATTCTGGTCTGGGAACTAGGGTGTGCCTGAGATCTCAGGTAAAAGGTTTACCCACAGGGATCTGAAGCAGGTAGGAGAATTGAGGACTATTGGGGAACAAAACCCGCGAATGACACAGTAGCCTAGAAAGTCTGGTATTTCTTCTACTATTCATTTGTCAGCCTGGGCTCCTGATGACGTCAAAGAGGAAGCAAATTTGAAACCAGGAGACATTGGCTCCATATGTTGCTAGACACTGTGATGTTTGAGCATTCTTATTGGGATAGCTGAAATTCTTAGCAGAAATTTTAAGAACACCAGAAGACATCTGGAAAATATATTAAGTGGAGAAAAATACTTAATGTTCTGGGGAAAATCTTCATGACTAAGAACTGTCTTCATTTTTCAATTGTTTCCTTAAAAATGGTGCATAAAACAAGTCGTACATGTGGAAGGCTTTATAATCTGTGTAAGGCCTAAGAAGCCTCTTCACTGCTACAGATTTGGAATTGGCAACTTCCAGGTTTCCCAGGAAAAGACTGGAACATTCCTCTTTTACACCCCAGTCTCATCTGAAATGGGAAAGTACCACTTAGAGCAGATTCGGTATTTCTTTACTATGCCAAACAGTCACTTGCAGAAACCATCACAGGTGTGAGATGGGGCAAGCCAAACATCATGTCTTTGAATGACAATGTTAGCCCGTTTTAGGTTCTGGGATTCCGCACAGTCATGGATTAGAGTCCTGCTTAGGCGTGGAGATAGCTGAATTCAATATTGGAACATCTGGAGAAAATATCAAGAAAGTTGGAAAGTTAATATTAGTATCTCCTTCATAAAATATTATAAGGGTTACTTGACTGCCTGTAAATCACTTGACATAGCATCTGACTTAGTCATCATTCAGTAAATATTTGCTGTCTTTATTCCCTCTTCCTCTCTTTCATCCTTATTCTTTTTTCCTTCATTCTTCTCCTGCTCTTTTCTGCCCTCTGCCTTCACAAAGATTTTGGTGACTTGGTGAACATAGCACTGAGTCAACCTGGATGACTGCCAATGCGTTGACCTAGTCGCCTAGTTTGAGTAAATGAATCTGGAGTTCTGAATTTCTGTATCCACAGCATAAGCCCTCCACAGTTGTGTCTTCACCTGGTCCTGGTCATTAGCCCTTCTAAGCCTTGTAACTGACTCCCTGCCCTCTATTCTCAGAGCTCTCTGCTGCCAATCTCTAGCTATCTTGGGATAATAGGCCTTCTCTTTTTGTGATAGTGACCCATACAGCAGAGATCCCCATCTAGATGCTGTGTCTTTAACTCCTCATTTCCATCTTAAAAATTGATTCTAATCAGGATGATATTCTGCCAGCTCAACCTTCAGACCAGAGATGATCTCTCCCAAGAAACTGTTGAATATATGTGGACAATTAGATGCTGGACTCTTTGCTTGGTATATGCTTGCAATGAAAGAATCTCAACTGAATTTGATCTGTAGTACTTCAACAAGGTGGAGGAATCCACCGTGGGGGGAGGGCAAGGGGAAGGGTTGGGGGAATCCCAAAGCCTATGAACTGTGTCACGTAATGCAATGTAATTAATAATAATAAAAAAATTGATTCTACATGGTGACCTCTAGTGAGCCAAGAAATTCTCTAAGTGTGTCTTTTTAGCAAGCCTGAATGGTTGCACAGTTTATTTATTTGTGTTTATTCATTCAACAGTCATATACTGAGCTCCTGCATATACTGTGTTCTGTAGCTACAAATAGAGTGGTACAGTGGAGAAAGTCTGAGGAGTCTTGGAAAGGGTGATGGGATAGTAGGGCCAGGTCAATGAAACCTGAGCTCTCAAGTCACAGAGAACCATATTTAAACTCTAGCTGTGCCACTAGCAGCTGTTTGACCTTTGGAAAATCACATTTCCCTGGTACCTCAATTTCTCATATGTCAAATGGGTATATGAGTAACCCCTACCTCACAGGTCTTACTCATAAGCTTCATTTCTTTCTCTGGGCTCTCATATATATATTCCTATTATTTCTGATTGTTACCACAAAATACTGTAAGTCCATCTGTCTTCCAAGCTATATTTTGAACTCACAGGAGGAAGGGACTATTTGTTTATGTTTGTACCTCCAATGCCTACGATGCTTTTCTTCTCAAGAATTCACATTCAGTATGTCTTTCCTGAACTGTTAACACCATGTTGTGATTATTTATTTATTTTTGTAGATCTGTCTTCCTCATTAAGCTGTGAACTTCTGGAGGACAGTTTGTCTCAGTATCTGCAGAAAATAGCAGGGATTTGAGTAGGAGAAGCAACAGTGAATGGTGGTTAAACAGATGGCGGGAGTGTGGGGGATGAGGGAAGGAATGAATGAGTTAACAGAGAAAGGATGATCATTAAGACAGCTTCTTATAGCTCATTATTGGTGAGAGCATACCTTGCAATTAAATTAACCTGGATATATGGTTTAAATGTGAGATAATGAATTTTCTGAAGCTGTATCCTGTTCAGCCTTCATCTTCAGCTTAACACTGTTGACCACCTTTAGCCTCCACGACACTGAACTATTTTGTGTTTCCTTCCTTATGCCTTATTTGATGATGATAGTTGAATCTCTCTGTTCCTCTTCATTTCCCATCACTACTTCTTCCATTTCTACCACCTCCAGCACTCAACTATGATGTAAATATTCTCCAGGGCTTGACTTGGTCTTGTCATCCCCTTTCCGAGTGAAAACAGGTCTAATCCCAGGGCCTCATTCCAAATATTTATATAAATGACTCCCAAGCCTCTTTATAGTTCTAAGCTGTGCAACTGAATTTTCAGCCTCCTGCTCAATATTTAAACCCAGATTTTTAGTTGGCTTATCAAACTTCACATCTAAAAATCTTATCTGTTTTTCTTCGAACTGACCTCTTTCCCCACCTTCTCTTTTTTCATTAGCAAGACTGCATTCCAGCAGTAGTAGTAGTAGTGAGTGAGAGAGAGAGTGTGTGTGTGTGTGTGAAGAGGGGGTGTTTGGTGTATGTTCATGCATCAAGAGATGTTCAGAAAGTCCACAGAATATGTATATTACGGAAATTATGTAAGGATTACAATTTTTACCCCCCCCCCATCAACATCTTTTAGTTACATTGTCCATGAATTCTTAAAGTATCCCCTTTTGGTGTGACCCTTATGAAATATGTATAAAACATGACCTCATAGCATCTAACATAATAAACATGGGCCAGCACTGTGACATAGCAGTTAAACTGCTACCTGCACTGCCAGCATCCCATGTCACAACATCAATTCACATTCCAAGTGCCCTATTTCCCAAAATGCTCCCTATTAATGAGCCTGCGAAAGAAACAGATGATGGTCATGCCACCTACATGGGATGGAGTTCCTGCATGTTAGCTTTGGCCTGTCCTGGATCCAGCCATTGTGGCCATTTGTAGAGCAAACCAAAGGTAGGAAAATCTCTTTCTCCTTCTGTCTCTTTTTTTCCATTGCCACTCTGTCTTTCGGTTATGTATAAAGGTTTTGATTATTGTCAGGTTAGATTTTTGAGGGTACAAATACTTCACTGCCAGGGTAGTGTAATTCCTGTAGTATCACTTCATGGCACAAATAAAAGTTGCTCCAACTTTAATAATACTGAGATTGATCAATGAATTCAAATGATGTCACCTGTAGTCTTCCGGTAGAAGGAGATGCATCAACATTTTAGCCATTGGTGGTTATAGGTTAGCCCCATTATCTCATTAAGCATTGTAAAATGGCATTTTAAAATTGTTGTTATTCCTCTTGTATTTATTAATTGAATTTTAACTGTAAAGAAGAGCACTATTCATCAAACAGGTAGTTAGCTAGAATTGCAGTGTTTACTAAGACAGAATAGATGTTTGATACTGTATCTTTAGAAACATCAATTTTCAGACTTAATTGGTATCCTAGCAACCTTTGACGGTGACCAATCAAGTCTTTTTAAGTATTGTTATGAACTCATGGATTTTTATCCATGTGTATTAGTCCATTGCATCCATTATTCATTTAGTTACTAACTTCATGGCATCTTAGACCAGGGGGTCCCTTTAAGTGGGCTTCTACTTTTTTTTGTAGATGATAGTTTCCTCTGATTTTGATTGGAGACAGTTTTTCAGGCTCATTGTTTTATCATTAAAATTACCATTATTTTAGTGAAAGAGGAAATACTTACTCTGCAAAAGAGAAAAAGATAATGTGTTCATACTAATATTTCAGTCAAGCTTTTACTTATGATCCTTGATTTGTAATGGCGACTTTTCTCTCACTCTAAAAATCATGATTCCTAATGATATTAACATAAGTGCTTGCATTACACTCGTTATATTTGTAGCAGATTCAGAATAATAGTTCCAGTGTTACTACTAACACTACCAAATAGAATTTAAGACTGTTTGCCTGTTTTGCTCTTCTTTTCATCCTTAGAATGTTAGTCCTACTAAGGAGATAGCCAAATTATTGTGTTTCAAAGTTACTTAAATTAATTTCTTCCTTATGGAGTTATATTACTAACAACACAGTTCAATTTCTTTCATTTCTTCCTCAGTTTATGGATTGTTTCTTTTTTCTTTTAGATTTGTCTGTACATTTAATTTATATAAATTCTTCACACATTTACATATTTCCAAAGTAAAAACTTTACATTTAATTTCTTTCCTTTCGATTTATGTCTTGCTTCGATCTTGGCCTCCATTTTTATTCACTCTGTGTAGTAATATTGTTTATTAGATTTTGATTTATTTGTCTATTCAGGATTTAAATATTAAACAAATTAGGGTAAGTATTATACCAATTTCTTACACAAAATACAGCATGTATCATAAACATTGCTTAATTTCTTTTCACTTAATAAACCCTACAGATTATCCCATGTCAATGTTGGGAAATCTGCCTTGATCCTTTTTCTAATGATACATTATGCCATCCTTACTAGGAATTGCAGCTTGTTCAATCAGCCAGCCTCTCTTGAGAGGTATTCAGGCTGGCTGGAGTCTTTTACTATTACAAAGAATGCCATCACCAAAATGGAGGTGTCCGTCTCCTGGTTACCTTGGCTCTGAGTGTTAGTAGCATTCCTACTTCCCCCTTCTATCTCCTTTGCACAGTAGATCACTTCTGAATCTGATTATTCGTCCTTTGATTATGTGTCAATTTCTACTCTTCTTTTCATTCAGCTCTCATCCAATTTCAGATATGAACTGTGCTTGCTTGTATTATAGTAGGAGCATCCTCATCTATCTTTATCAACACAGTCTGTGCTGAACATAGTTAATCTCCTGGAATATTATTTTCATCAAGATTATTTTCTCATCTTACTCAGTAATCTTCATTTATAGCACACAGTCAAAGTTCCTTCATTTGGAAAGTTGCTTGGCAGCTAAATAAATATCTCCCCCATGACCTAGTAATTCCAGTGCTTGTGTTCAGTGCGAGAAATATGCAAGCATTTCCAATAGAGAACTATCTTGTACAGGTCAAATAATGGAAGTTACCCAAATGCCTATCAATGGTGAACACATAGATAATTTGCAGTGTGTTTATGCAATTGGATACTTATAGTAATGGGAATAAACAAATTTCAGCCACACACAAGAACATAAAAGACTTACAAATATCACATTGATTGAAATGAATCAGACCCTAATAAATACATACTAATCCAGTTGCTATGAAGATCAAAAACAGACAAAACTAAATCATGCTATTAGGAAGTAAGACAATAGTTAATTTTCAGGAGAAAAGAAAATAAAATGATGGGGATATGAAGGGATTTCCAGAGACTAGTAGTGTTCTGTTTGGGGCCTGAGGATGTTTGTTTGGGTGGGTTCTCTTCCTGATAATTTACTCAGTTGTACAAATATGAACTGTACATTTATCTCTATGTGTGTTATACATTAGGAAAAGTTTAAATACTAATACACATGACAAAATTTCAAACTATATAGAGTATAATAAAAAGAAAATCATTCTCCCGCTCTAAAAGCCCATTCCCCTCATCAAAGTTTATCTCTACTAACAATTCCTGGTGTATTTGTTCAGAAACGCTGTGTAATAAAAGCATAACACTATGTATCTATATTCCTTTTGTAATTTACAAATATGGTAACCTGCAATATAGGAGTATTTCAAAAGGTCCTTGGGAAACTGGAACTAAAATATGTTTCTTTTGGTATCAAAATTTTTGAAATGTATTCATATGATGAGTCTTCAAAAAGTTCATGAAAATGCATATTACAAAAATTTATGCATGGATTTAAAATTTTTTGTACCATTGCAAGCCTAATTTCCAATACCACTATCCTATGGAATATTTGAAGAACCCTCATTTTTTTTCCTGCCACCTGATTTTTTTCATGTAATACTATGTCCTGACTATCTTTCCTTATTAAGTACATAGAAGATATATCTTTGCTATGATCCCATAAAGAATTTTGTTTTGGAAATACAGCATGCTTAACCAACTGTGTATTCCTGAACATTTAGGAGTTTTCAAGTTTTTTAAAACATTGCAACTAAACATTAATATATCATATTTTATGCACATCCTTGCACACTTATTTGATGACTACTGCAGGCTTTATCTTATTTTTGTTAGATTATGTGGTAGTACAAAAGATGAATATCTCATAGAGTCAAAACCACTCTTAAAATTCCCTTGGGAAGGCTGGCATACTGTATCTTCAGCAGAGCCTATTTGCCGGTTTATCTTTCAGCAGTGGAGTAGATCAATGAGTCTTTGGTTTGGCACCAGATGAGGAGATTAGCTTGTGGCTATGAGCTTTGTTGAATGTAACATATTCAACTTCTAAATACTACAATGACATGCTCACTCGAAGGGAATCACATGGGGACTGAGACTTACTGATTAGTAGAGACATATCTTTCACCTTCTCATAGTCTCTTTAGAGCGCATCAGGACCATTGAGCAAAATGGTGGCCGCAACTTGTTACATCATTTCAATTGTCTTCTTTCTCAAGTCAGTTCTCTCTCTCTGTGTCTCACTTGCTCTCATTTAGTGTGTGCGTGTGTGCGTGTGTGCGCTCATGTGTGCATGTGTATCTGTCTACCTATTTATTTCTCTTTTGGTTTCTGTCTCTGTTTTCCCTGCTTCCTCTCTCTGTGTGCTGGTGGGTACATTTGAATTCACCTAACTCTAGATGTATATTATGTGAGTATACTATATATCTGGCAGAGATTCAAGTCCAAGAAGTAGAATTTTGGCACTATTATGCATGTATCTTCAAATCATATTTGCATGCATCTTTTATATTTGTATATCCTTTTAGTTAGAAAAAATTCCAAATATATAATGAGCATCAAAAGCCCATCACCCAGTTTCAACCATAATCAGTATATAGTCATTCTGTTATTCTATATCTAAATCTACTTTCCCTCTTTCTGTAACATGGAACAAACTACATACATCATTCCATCTGTAAATACTTTAGTATATAATTCAGAATGATTGAGTCTTTTCAAAACATATACACCACACAATTATCACATCTAAAAATAAGCACAACTTTACTAAATCTATATATATCCTGTAAGTGTTTAAGTTTCCAATTATCTTATATTTTTCATAAATGGGTTTTTATTTGTTTGAATAAATCTCTAAATAAGGGTTAGATAATACAATGAACTAATATAGACATTAAGTCCCTTTGAGTATTTTTTGTATCAATATGTTGTTTAAGAAAGTAAATTGTTTCATTGTAGCTACAATGAAAATCCAAAGTATAGAAATGCTTTGGATTTTGCTAATTATTGTTCTCATTGTTAAAGTTATGATGCTTTTATATTGAAACTCCTTGCTCCTCTATATATGTGTATATGTTTTCGCATAAAGACTATTTTAAAATTAGATTTACTTTATTGATTTTGAAATCCAAAAGCTCCACAGCTCTGGAAGTTTCCATAGATAGGTCCCTATCCACCCACGCACCCTCCCACGCACCTACCCACCTTGACAGAAAGACAAGGCAGAATGGCAGAGGGAAGACTGGTCATCTTTTCATTTATTGGCTTACTGTTTTTGACATTCTTTATATCAAATGATCAAGCTCTGCTTGACTGAACCTCACACAAAGACCAAAGGAACCTTATTGCTGTTGCTGTTCTTTCTTCGTTTTAAAAGATCTCACCACCATACCCTCATCTTCATGCTATTCCCATCTAGGAATTCTCAGATGTCTTCTACTCATTGTACCAGATAGGATGCATCTTAGGTGTCCTTTCATCTGTTCATGCATTAACAAAGATCACTGTGTTTTAGCAAAGATATAGAGCAAAGATCAGTGACCCTGATCATTTGACTTGTGAAATGCACTCCAATGCTTGTTTTTGTTAAAGTTTTATTAGCACACAATTGTGTCCATTTCTTTATATATCATTTATGATTGCTTTTGTGGGACAACACCCAAGCTGTCCAGGCACAGAGATCAGAGATCTAACACAACATGTACCCAGAACATCTCAGAGCATCTGCAGATGTTTCAGAAGTGACGGTGGAAGGCATGAAGAAAATGTAACAAGAATCTCAGGGACAGAAAAAATAAAAACATTTCAGTCCCTGCTCTGCAACCAATCTCATCACCTTCGACAAATCCTGCTGCTTCCCTGCCCCAAGCTTGTCCAAAAAGTCAAAAGGATTAGGCAAGATTATCTGCAAAGGCTCTTGCTCCTTTGATTTTTCATGATTCCGATGTTTAGTTGAATTAGATGTACTGGAGTACATAGATAGATATGGACAGTTGAGAATACAGGATGTTCTACTTCTCAAGCCTTTGTAGTTTGAGATAATTTGAGATTTACAGTAAAGTTGCAAAACACCACAGAGAACTGCTGCATGCTCTGCGTCTAGCTTTCCACATTTCAACCTCTTGCATAATCAGGATAAAGTATCCAGAACTGATAGATGAAACTTGGTACTATACTATTAACTAAACTACAATTTTATTAGGGTTTTTGCCAATTTTTCTGCTAATGTAATTTGCACAATTTAATCCAAGACAATTCTTTGCATTTACTCATCACAATTCCTCTGTTCCCTCAGTGTGTGACTTTTTTATAATGAAAACTTCCCACTTTTCATTTGCTTTGACTTTTGTCTTTAGTGTTTCAAATCCTTTGTGTTTAGTGTTTGTTTCATCTTCTGAAAATTGATTTGTTTTTTTCTAAGAGATGCTTTACTTCATGCTAGACCTTTACTCCAGGTTGAATTTTGCAGTGGGCTCTGTAGAGAAAAATGCCTTTGACCTGGGAAAACAGAGCATATAGAGCAGTGATAAATGGGTAACAAGAGGGCAAGGAGGAACAGTTTGGGATCTTGGTCAGTATGCCTAACATATGTCCAGCTTACCTGCTGGCAACTTTTCTCTTTTCTTCTACCACTGCTCACTATTGCATCTTTGGGCCCCAGATCTTTGCAGTACTTCACAAATACACACATACATGAATATATGCAGCTCACTGGGACAGTAAAATGAGGGGGCCTGGGGAAATTGCTTTGTAAATTGAGCCCCCAAGTTCTCCACAGCCTGCTAGTCTACTTGGCACTTAGGCTGATCTTCATGACCTGCTGCCTTTCTTCACAGCTTTATTTTGTTTCAAATATTTATGTATTTATTTGAAAGACAACTGGCAGCTTAACCTGCTGAACCAAATAGCAGCTCCTCTTTCCCTCTTCCTTGGTATAAGTCACTTCACACCGCATATCCTGAGAAGTCCCATTGCCACATATCTCTCTCACACGCACACACTCCAAAATAACAGGCCCAAGTTGATCCATTACTCACTCAGAATCTACATTTCAAGTGTCACTTGCTTTTCCTATCCTCTAAGGAATTCAATGGGATGCAAATGGGAGCCATTTAGACATACAAAAAGGCTCAACATGGTCCCAAGGAGTTAAATACAAACTGGATGAATGATGAACAGAACATATCTGAGAACACAGAGCCAGTATAGAGTGTATGTCTTGTCAACTTATGGCTCTTCTTTCGTTTTTGTTGCAAAGTAGGTCTTATGTCTGCTTGTGGTTTGTTTGCTGGGGACACTGGCATCAGTGCCATTTGTCTTTTCCTCCTGAGCCCTGAGAAGAGGCTCTCTTCAAGACAACCCTTAAGTTACAAGGAAGAGAGATCATCAACCCTGTTTCTGTGGTCAAAGCAGTGGGAGGCAGTTTGAAGGAAGAAAGATGGTAGACCACATGTTGTGGTAGCTGGAGCCCTGACCCAGCTTGGCCCTGCCTTGGCTCTTGGCTATGGGCCTTGGTTTCTCCAGCTTGAGATTAAGCGGGGAGCTCTATTTTATCTCCAAACTCTTTCCCTGCTTTAACCCTCCCAGCACACAGGCCTGTAATTTGAGCTCTGTGATCAGGGAGCTGAAAAACTTCCTGTCAGAGTCGGGACTGTTTTCCTGCCAACCTGAATGAAGGCTATGGGTAGGCCCTACCCATGCCTGTTAATGGGCTCCAACCATTTCATAATCCCAGATCAGAAGCACCATTCATGCCCTTCAAGACAAGTGTCAGGTGAGGAAAAGATTATGATTTTTAGGAACCAAGAATAAAATAGGCTCATATACTTCTTCACAAGGTTTCTCTGCCTCTTGACCCAACTGTGTCTGAGTGACCTGAACCATAACCAAGAGGATATATGGCCCAGCCCTGGGCTGGACTAAGTGTGCTTTTGAAATATGCATCACATGGAGATTCTCCTGCCCTTCCCCAGAGAACAGAGATAGCTCAATCCTAAACAACTGCTTTCCACATATGCTTGGCCCAAGAAAGCAAATATTTTAGCAATTACTCTGATCCTTTTCTATACATGCTAAATCCGAGCTTAGGAAGGAAAAAAATATTTATCACATTCCTGCATGGCCATTCTATACCAGATTGAGTGGGTGACAGGCAGGAAGACTGAAAAGGAAATGCCTGTAATATTTAGTTAATGTGGTTATCATATTTGATTTGGCTTCTTTTACTCTCCCCATCTGCACCACACGGAGCTGGCTATACACTCTCTCCAACTCCTTCTCGGTCTTAGGCGGCCAGTTCTATGGTGTAGATTGATTACACTTTCCAGAGGTTTAACATTTCACTGGGACTTTGAAGATAGGAGCTTGCTCATTTCCGTAAGCCCTGCCTTTTGAGCAGCAGGTCCATTAGCCACTCTATGCCAGCTCATCAGTTGCTAGAGAACATATCCTGCAGAGGGAAACCACAAGGTTCTGTTGAATAGCCCTCCATCCTTCAGCTGATCTGACCTCAAAAAGCTCAAATGCATCACAGGGGGTCTCTGCCACAAGTTGGGAACCAATCTCCCTACTTCAACCAGCCCTGTGACCAAATAGACCCAAGACTGAAGATGTAGTCTAGTTTCTCCAAAGAATCACCCAGTCATAAGGATCAAATTGTTTATATGAAAAGTGACGTATATGAATGGGCCTGTTTTAAATATACAAAAAACTCACTTAGCCAGTGTGAATTATTAAGGGCTTATGTTTTAACCTCTGTTAGGTGTTTGCAATACAGGTTGCTACTGGACCATTCTAGAATGGTTAGTTGTATTGGTACTTTACCTTGGAGGTTCTTTTATCCTTTACTGTGGGATTCAACTCTCTAGAAGACTTTTTCACCTTCCCTTCCTCTGATCACAATAAGACTTATCATTTAAGATACTGCTCAGATTGAAGCTGTTTCTATAATACAGAAAATATAGAAGAATTATCACTATCGTAAACTTGGAGTCTTTGCATTCTCAGATTTCGTTCTTTTTTTTTATAAAGAAAATATTTATGTATTTGAAAAGCAGAGTTACAGAGAAAGCAGGGGGGAGAGAAAGAGAGAGAGAGAGAGAGAGAGATTTCCCATTCTCTGGCTCACTCCCCAAATGGCCACAGAGGCTAAGGCTGTGTTAACCTGAAGCCAAAAGACAGAAGCTTCTCCAGGTCTTCCACATCCATGAAAGGACTAAAGGACTTGAGCCATTTTCTGCCACTTTCCTGGGCATATTATCACAGAACTGAATCAGAAGTGGAGCTTCTGGGACACGAATCTGTGTACATAGGAGATGTCTGCCTGCCAGGGCAGTGGCTTAGCCAGCTATGCAGCAATGCCACCCCTAGATTTTCTTTCACCTAGCTCCCGTGCTTCACCTGGCCTCCTGCAAGCAAGTACACCTTTACCTGGCATGCAAAGCCTTCTCTAGCTCATCACTAGAACGTGGAGTATAGTATAAAGACAATTTTAGATCCAAGCAGAGCTAGGTTTGAATGTCTACCTCATACTAACACATGACCTTGAACAACAACTTCATTTTTCTTCCTGGGTTTCTATTTGCCATTTTCCAAGTGGAAGCAATTGCTTCACAAAGCCATTGTGATGACTGACTAGATAATAATAAATGCAGAGTGTCTGGTCTGGTGCTTGACCAGTTGGCCAGTGGCGGCTAACACTGTCAATTAATTCTGTCCTACAAAATTTGGCCCCAACATCTCACCCTGATCTCCTCACACAGGATGGTGCTCTAGCTAGATTGGGGGTTCACTGTTTGCTGGAATTTTCTGATCCTTTTCTTTGACATCATGACTTTGCTTATGGTGTTCTTTTTACCTGAGGCATATTTCCCGTCATCACAGTCACCTATACTCAAAGACCCACCTTCAAAGAAGCCGTTCTACACCCCAACTTATTTGATCATTAATTAGTTTTCAAAGCCCTTCTAGCCATCCTCCTGGCACTCATAACCCTTTCCACAGTTATCTGGCTCACTCCACAGACTGAACTCCCTGAAGGCAGGAAGTGGACATGGTTCCTCTAAGGTTTCCAGTAGCACTGGTTACAGGGCCTGATAGAGGGCAGCGACTTGGACAGAATCCTTGGGGACAGATGAGATTGGTAGAAAATGGATTTTCTAACATGTAACTTTCAGCTTTGTGTCTCTGCATGGGGCCTGTGTCCCTGCTAGTAGAATATCTAAGTTTGCATCTCAAGAAGTTCCCTCCTGCATGATTACCCAGAGACAGATCAATAGACTATTCTATTTGAGAAAGCCAGTAACCATTAGGGGTTCACTCTTAGCAGATGCCAACATTTTGAATCAGTGAAGACTTCACTTTCTTTGTTGATTTGAAACTCATACCCATACTGTGACAGTCTAAAAACTTTTCTCTATGGCAATGAATGCAAGGATTTTGGAGTAAGGTATACATGGAGGTAATGCTGGTTCTTCCCCACTTACTAGCTGTGTTATCTTGGGGAAGTCACTTTACCCTTCTTAAAACATTTCTAAAGGGCAGGCAGAACACATGGTGGGCACTAAAAGGGTTTGTTATTGAGCTGGAGCTCCTTGGGATATCCCTATAGAGGGCATTGTAGCATACACGGGTTTTTCTTAGGCCACAATCGAAAGAATGTGTATCTTAATGTAGAAAATTGTCTTTATATAACAAAGCCTTGCCTATGAGCCTATCCTGAGAGTCAGGGCCTGAGCAAAGTAGCTCAAAGGCCACTGGAAATGGTGGCCATGACTGAAGATATTTTCATGTGAAATCAGCATTACAACTGTTCCATTTAGTATTATTGCTAAAGCCATCCTCATGTATCAAGAAAAGCATTTTCTTCCAAGAAGAGCTGGTTTAATCAATGGGATTAAAGGGTGATGGCAGACACTAAAGACGGTTTGGTGACAGGTATCCCAATGAATCTGTCATAGACACAGTCTCTAAAAGGCTTCCGTTTAACGCTTAGTGCTTTTGTCCTCCTTGAGTTTGGAGGACCAGTTTCTAATCCCTTGGCAGCAGCATGGATGAGCTCAGTTGTGGGATGGGCTGCATTCCAAGGCTGACGAGCAATTAGGAGACAGCTGGAGCTGCAGAGCCAAGTTCCTTCCAAAAGTGTTGAGAAAGCTGGGCCTTATTTCAAGTGGTGAGGAAAATGTAGATTAGATTTAAGTAGGTATTGGTGTGTGAAGTAAGGGCTCACCTGGTGAGTCAGCATAACAGCAGAAACTTGGGGACAGGGTGCAATACATTGTAAGGTTTGGCCTGCCTGTCAGTCACTGAGGACAGGATGTGGGGCTTGGAGTTAGGTCTTGTTGAAACCTGACAAAAGCTGGACAAGGAGACCAGACCTGATCCACACACACCCCAAAGCTTAATTCAGGGATCCAGGTCCAGCAAGGAGGTAGAGGACTCGTCAGAACAACCAAGGCATAGTCTGTCTATCTGGAGATGATCAGCATAATTGGTGTAAGGAAAGACTGATTTTATAGGTACAGGCACCTAGGACTCCCCCAGTTCCACCAAGTGTTGATTTTACAGCAGCAAGATAGAATCTGTTGATTGGGCCCTGCTGTGGCTGATGTGAGAGAAGAGGTTGGGGCTGGAGCTTTTACAAGAAGTTTTGAGCCTGGCCGTGAGGAGTAAACCTCAGTAGACTGAGACTAGCTAACGTATTCCTCTTTTGCTTTTTTATTTTTACTTGAGCACCAAAAGAAGTTTGACCTATTTCTTACATATCCAGCCAGTATTCACCAGGAATAGGCCGTCTGCTCTATTTGAAGATTAGTGACCCAGAGATCAACACTCTCTCGTCTCAGGCATCCCTCCATTTCCTGGGATTGGCAACCCACCAGACAGAAAACTAGAGTGTGCTGTGGGGCAGCGATGATGACAGTCTGTGCAGGGCTGCATTAGAGCCCAGTGGAGGATACCTGACCATACAGAAGCATCTTTCTGGAAGCCAGAGAGAACTCACCTCTGACACCCTTCTGGCCACAGCACAGGTATGTGGTTGGTCGCTGTTTTCTTTTCATCTTCAACAGGCATTGTCTTCTCAAACACAAAGTGCTGAGGTGAAGGCGAGCACTTGTCAAGGCAAAATACAGCAAATTCTAGGGTGCTTCTCAGGGCTGGTTTGCTTTAACTTTCACAACTGGGCTCGAGAAGTAAGCCTAAACACTCAGACAGGTAATCAATGATTAAAATGCTGTTTTGGAGGACTAGCTCTGACACAGGCAAGAAATTCATGGGATATGAAAGAATCATGGGGCTCAAAAGCAGAACTCACTTCATTTGAGCACAGAAATTTTCCAAGTTGACAGCAAAGCCTCATGGGAAAAACCAAAAATCCTAGAGAGGCCTAGATACTTTCCCGTCTGGAGCAAGACAGACTTTACTTTCAATGAAAACCCTGGGTCTTACTGGAAGAAAAAGTAGTGGACAAGCAACTTGTGATTTTATTCCACAGAGCAGTGGAGAAGGTAAACATAGCTTGCTGAAGCATGCGTGCCAAGGGATCCAAAGGAAACAGCTGGGAATGTGAAGTAAGGCCTTTCAGCTCATGACATCACCAGGGAAGCTCACAGAAAGAGGAAGGTACTGCCATATCCTCCCAGAGAGGATGGATGCTTACAGCACAGGGGAGTGTCACCAAAAGCAATGATGGTTTCTGCCAGTGGGAATGGTGAATTATAATGTTTAAACTGGTTCAGCAAGCATTAGAAGGAAAATTATCCTAAACCTGAATTCACAGCTGGCAAAGGAGACAGCTCTCAGTGGGATCTCTGGCCTCTTTCCATCCTAAAATTTGCTTTAAAAAATACAATAAGAAAATCCTCCTGTCTCCCTCCCTCTGGCTTTCCTGCCTGTGTCACTGTGTTCTGGTTTCATACAAGCCATCCTGATAAGCGTCTGCCCCAGGAGGCATAGTCTCATCACTTCAGTAGGCTGCTACTGGGGCTCTTTGCCCATTTAGTTTGCTGGAGGACTTGGAGTGTCACCCCCTACTTAGACCAGTGCTGTTGTTTGTAGGACAGCTCAAAGGTACCGCCACTGGAAAACACTTCTTGCTGACTCTAGCAAAGATCAGCATCTACAACATCCCTCTGCAGCCACCCCCATCTGTTTATCACTTGCCGGTTTTATGGAAGGATGGCAGAAGCCCAGGACTGTGAAGCGAGGGCACACCCTAAAAGCCGGTGCCACCACACCGCACTTGCAATCTCTTAGAATTTGTGCACATGATTGTCGTCTGAGAAGCAAAGTGTGATCTCAGCCTGGAGACAGTGCCACATCAATTCTTTTCCCCAAGTTCAGACTGAATATCTCCAAAAGATGTTTCTGAGTGCCTAAGGGCAAAAGAAGACAATCACAAATTCTTTTGAGTATGTAGAATTTGCCTCTAAATAATGGGACTTATCTTTTCATCTGAAAGTGATGAAAAGAATGAAAATTCAGTAATAACTCTGAATTCCAACCTCTGCTTTGCTATGGACTCACTATATAACCCTTTCTGGTCCTCAATCACATCATGATTAAAAGCATAGTAAAACACATATGTATAGGCTTGTTGACAATGGCTCACCATTATCAATCATCTGGATGCAATCTTAGGGGGAGTTTGTAAGACTCTGCTTTCAGAGCTGGATGACCATTATCATTTGAGGCTGGTGTTTATTCTCAGCAACCCAAAATATTCCTGAAAACATAGAGACGGGGGATGTCTGGATTTTACTACAAAGGGTGATGGATTCCGTCCCATCTCTAAGAGCCACCTTCACAATCCCACAGCTTGCATGAGCTTCTCTCAAGGTAGATATCAGCCTTCATGATGAAAATACAGCTATTTTTGCTTAACAGTAGTTCCAGTATCACAGCACCTCTTGCATAAAATACCACTATGTAAATGCCTACTAAGTACCCAGCCTCCTCCATTTTTCTGTTAACCAAGGCTATTGCTTACTCACTGCTCTGTGCAGCTGTGTCCTGCTAGCCCAGTGACATTCAGTTCTATTCACAATTTTCCTTCTAGGAATGAGTGTAGTAATATGAACATGCCCATGGCAGTCATAGCAGGATATTGTGAATAAAGCATAGAGTTTTCTTATTTCACTCAGTTTGGTGTTGCCTTTATTTCCATTCCACAGTTAAGGACACTGAGGTATAGAGAGGTGAAGTGATTTTCCCAGTACTGCACACCACACTGAAAGTGATATAGCCGGGATATAAACTCTGGGAGCCTGGCTCCACAACCATGTTTTATTCTATTGGAAAGGGTCTTATAAGGCAGAACTTACCAAACGTACCTGTCTAGTGAAAAGGATGAAAGTACTGACTGTCCAGGGAATCTCTTTGTCTTAATGCTTTCAATCGGCTGTGCAAACCACAATAGTTTTGAGACAGATGTAGGAGGTTGAATGATGTTCCTCCAAAAGAGATGTTCACCCAGAACCTATGGAGGTCACCTTATTTGGAAAATGATCTTCACAGATGTGATTAAAAAGGCCAAGAAGGCAGTGCCACAAGAAGATCCACACATCACCCACCTTCTGGTGCCCCAAGAGGCAGCATCTCGAACAGTAGCCCAAATACCCTCAGAAGAGCGACCCCAGGAGAAACAAGCTCGACCACTACACCATCCTCAAATTCCCCCTGGTCACAGAATCTGCTATGAGGAAGATGGAAGACAACACACTCATGCTCATTATGGATGTCGGGGCCAGATCTGATGTCAAGCACCAGATCAAATAAGACATGAAGAAGCTCTGTGACATTGATGTGGCCAAAGTCAATACCTTGATCAGACCTGAGGGAGAAAAGAGGGAGGATGTGCGGCTGGCTCCTAATTACCCTGCTCCCTGGATGTTGCCAACAAGAGTGGGATCATGTAAACCACATCCAGATTTCTAATTCTAAATGTATGTTTTTCACCATAAAGAAATGTCAAGACAGGAGGCCTAGACTTGAGAGCCTAGACATCTGGGCTTTGGCTCAGGTTCCTTATCATGAAAGTGCTTACAGAGGTCACAAGGTGCAAAGCTTTAGTTAGCACTTGAGGAAACTGACCCCAGAGAGAAGCAGGGAATGGCTCCTAGGCTGAACAGGCTGCTTGCTGCCAAGTTAGGATTGGAAAACAGGACTCTATCTGACCCATGCAGCTAGGAAAGCCTAGATCTTCCAAGTCATTGTGAGATGTCAGGAGCTGGGCAGGCACAGTAAGTTCTTTGCCCAACTAAGTCTTGTGTTTGCCCAAAATATGCAAAATATGCTCGTCCTGGAGCATTGTGGTGGCATTCCACTGGTTTTTTTTTTCTTTTCGTTTGCTTCCTTGTGTTCCTTTCTAAACCACAAGGCTCCAGGTCAGGGCCTCTGATTTCCTGTTCTTTACAGGGCCCTACCAATGCCTGATAGAGAATGAGGGCCCAGCACATGTTTATTGAATGAATGAGTGAGAATGAATATGGTAACAATAAAATATCTTTTGTGGTAAAGTACATACTAGGAGTGAATTAGAATGGATTCATTTTTATAGTAAATCACATTGGAAGTACATTAGAATTTCAGATTTTCACAGACAAGCAATTACAGAGAAATTCATGGATTCTCATTCCTCAGCAATGGCTAACCCCTAAAGATTCAAGAGAAAAAGAATAACCTAATAGTGTCATTCTATTTTTTCCCTTATTCTCTTTGGCGGCTTGAAGAGCTATGAAATTGTTCATGCTTTGAAACACAATTTCTGTTATACCAGGCCTTTTAATGAATCCATAAAATTAATTCTCAGCTTTTCTTCTCTGTTCTTGCATTATGTAGCTAATGTACCCTTTTACCATATTTGAAAAGCAAAGTTTCCTATTTGGCATGAGCCCGGCACAGGCTCCTTCATGCCAGGGATGTCTGAGCTTGGCCAGCTCTGCTGAATGCTGTTTGAGCAGGACTGAAGGTTAATCCCATCTCTTGCCCTGGGTGTGGCAAGCTGGATGTGGGAAGTCGTTGGTGTGACCTTGGGGCAGAAGGAAGCAGTGACCTTATTGTGATGGGGTTTGGCTGGAGTACCACATCATAGGACTTCTCTCAGGTATGGGCACAAGAGAGACACCATCTCCCTCTTTGACCCCCATCTTATCCTGCCTCACCCTTGTCTAGAAAGTTCTCTGGCCAAGGGCCAGTGGAGGAGCTGTGCCATGAAAGTCATACAACCTTCCTGAATCTCCATAACAAAGCGTGGCATTTGGGCAGCAGTGCTGTGGAAGTGCTCAGGAGAATGGGGCCCAGCGAGGGAGTCAGTCTCCCAGGCCCTGCTGCCACATTTCCTAAGCAGGTGCTCTTGGGTGAGTTACTTAGTGCCTGTGAGCTACAGTTCCCTCTTCTCTCAACTGGAGGCAGTAGTGTCCTGCTTCACAGGAGTTTCAGACCCTGGCCCTGAGGGGCACTCTGGATGATGAATATCGGATGATAGAAGTGCTGCTACACAGCAAGGATGCACATCACGGCGGGAGCAATGCTAATCTTCTGACTCAATGCTTGTTACTGGGCAGGCAGTATTATTTGCCTTCCTCTAACCCTTGAGGAAGATGAGACTCTGGGAAATCAGGTGATGTACTCAGGATCTGTCATGTCCCAGGGTTGTTCAGAGGATCAGGGAAAAGTGACAATGATCCTGAAAGCCACATTTCCAAATACTTTTGTTTCCTGGCCGCTGCCTCTTTCAGGCCCTTCTGTAGTGCAGTCTTAAGTAAGCCTGGGCTTCCTGCCTGCTGCCGCATGGACTTGGAATGGCCACAGGGCTGGAAGAAAGGTGCTCTGTGGGCTGTCAGGGAACTATGTGCGCTGACAATCAGCACGATGTCAGGCTGGGACTCTAAATTGCTTTTGCGAAGGAGGGAAAGATTATATCTCACAGACCTATGTTATACGGTCTGAAATTGGCCAAGTTGCTGGCATCCCATATTCTTGCCCTCCCACTGTCTTTCTGGAGAAGGAGTTTTGGAAGCACTTTCTAGCCTGGAAGAAACCTGGAGGTAGAGGGGTTTGGAATAGAGAGGGAAGCACGTAGCCTTGATGTGAAGGGACCCTACATTTTGTGATTTTTAAAGTATCTAGTAGGTTAAGGACACATATTCTAGAACCAAGCCAGGATTTATATGGTGTTTGAGGTGGAGTTCCTTTTAAGAGATAAGACAGGACAGGTTGAAGGTCAAGGAGGGGAATCCAGTACAATGGCTCAGTTGGCCGATTCTCCTCTTGCATGCACCAGGACCCTATATGGTTGCTGGTTCATGTTCTGGTTGCTCCATTTCCCATCCAGGTCCCCGCTTATTGCCTTGCAAAGCAATGGAGGGTGGCTCAAGTCCTTGAGACCTTGCACCCAAGTGGGAGACACAAAAGAGGCTACTGGTTCCTGGCTTCAGATCGGCTCAGTTCTGGCCATTGCAGCCACTTAGGGAGTGAATCAGCAGATGTAAGACCTTTCTGTATCTCTTTCTCTCTGTAAATCTGTCTTTCCAATAAAAACAAACAAATCTTTGAAACAAGGAAAGTTAGGGAGGAAGGCCTAGAAGGCAGGAGGATACAATCTGAGCCCAGTGAGAGAGGCTTAGCCTCATTCTGTGCACGTAGAAGGGAGGCATGACTACTCCCAGGCGCCCTCCTCTCTGGCATGTCATGACTTTGTGGCCCTTTCAATGACAGTCCCTATTGTCTTTCTCTTGCTATGTTCTCCAAACTCCGTGCCTCATTTTCTTCCTTTTTAAAGTGGTCTAAATCAAGGGCCAAAGTTTTGTAATGAGCCTATTGGAGGTGGAGGAACATTAAGAGAAACACTGTTAAGACGAACTTGCTGAACCAGGAAGGTAACTGGAGAGGCAAGAAGTGGCACTATTTGAGGGGCAGATGGCAACCTAGACACTGTGAAATGAGTGACATGTTGGGCCAGGGCAAACAACTGGCTTGTCTCACTAAGACAGCAAGCTTGAAGATGCCTTGTCCTTCTTCCTAACCACAGTTGGACCTCATTCTTTCTGGCATTTGCCTGTACTCCCAATTGTAGCACCATAGAGACTCATTTGCTGGCCATGCTGCCACAGCCTGTGTAGGTAAATTCATTAATCTTTCCTGGATTAATTTCTCATTGAAAACCCCTAAGTTCTTGAAGCTCACTGCTTCCTAAGGCAGCTCATGTTGGCTTCAGACTGTGTCCATTGTTCCAAAAGTTTTTCTCCTCTGAGCAGAAATTGATCTTGAAGTGTCTGCTCACCAGCCCTGTTGTAGTGTCATAAGTAGTTTGCCCTGATGACCACGTGGACCCCTCAGCTTCCCTGCCCCAGCCTTGTCATCCAGTCCTCTCAGGTTATAATTCTGAGCTTTGTCCCATACTGATAGCTGTCCTCATTCTGTAGCCCAATTGGGTTGTTGCAGGAGAAGTCAAGATTCAAGAATCAAGTGAGCTCCCTCCAGGCTCTCACCGAGACTCCCCCAGAGCACCTGCTAAATCAGCTTGCATGTCCCAGGGGTTTGCTTCTACTTGACTTGATTTCTAAAATAGACTTCAAACATAGCTTTACTTTCCCTTTCTTGCTTCACATTCTACATCCATATCCCACGGCTGCTGTAATGAAGCACCACAACATAGTGACTTAAAACAACAATGTATGAGTTACCTACAAGCTCTGGAGATCAGATATCCAACATGATTCTCACCAGGAAACCATCAAGATGTCAGCAGGGCTGTATTCCCTCTGGAGGCTTTAAGGGGCACTCCATTTCTTTGCCTTTTGCAGCTTCTGGAAGAGCACCTGATTCCTTGGTGCATAGCTGCTTTTTTGATTGTCCAGGCCATCAGTGAAACATCTCCAAATTTCAGTTTCCCTCCTTCCCACGGCTTCTCTCTTAGTCGGCTTCCATTGTAACTTCTTCCACTCTTACACTGAATGTTCTCTTCTCACTCTTTTACTTAGTAAGGCTCTTGATTACATTGTGTCCACCAAGATAAATAGAATAATCTCATAAAAAATCTTGGCTTGAACCATACTTGCAAAGTGCCCTTTTCTGTGTAAGGTCACACATTCACAAGTTCCAGGGATTAACACATGCAAATCTGTGGGACAGGCTGTTATTCTTCTGCATGCAAGGCCATAAGCTTAGCAGAACAATCTTAGTTGACCAGAGGTATTTTCTTTTTTTTTTTATTTTTATTGGAAAGTCATGTATACACAGAGGAGGAAAGACAGGAAGATCTTCGGTCTGTTGACTCACTCTCTGTGTGGCTGCAATGGCCAGAGCTGATCCAATCCAAAGCCAGGAGCCACTTCTGGGTCTCCACTTAGTGTAGAGTCCCAACGCTTTGGGCCATCCTTGACTTCTTTTTAGTTTTTAAAGATTTATTTTTATTATTATTTTTTAATTGGAAAGTACAGAGAGGAGAGACAGAGAGGAAGACCTTCCGTCCAATGATTCACTCCCCAAGTGAGCGCAACAACCGATGCTATGCCGATCCGAAGCCAGGAGCCTCTTCTGGGTCTCCCGCGTGGGTGCAGGGTCCCAAAGCTTTGGGTCATCCTCGACTGCTTTCCCGGGCCACAGGCAGGGAGCTGGAAGGGAAGCGGGGCTGCTGGGATTAGAACCGGTGCCCATATGGGATCCCGGGCGTGCAAGGCGAGGACCTTAACCACTGCGCCACCGCGCTGGACCCAACCAGAGGTATTTTCTTTTTTTTTTTTTTAAAGATTTATTTTTATTATTTTTTCATTGGAAAGGCGGATATACAGAGAGGAGAGACAGAGAGGAAGATTTTCCATCCGATGATTCACTCCCCAAGTGAGCGCAACGGGCCGATACTATGCCGATCCGAAGCCAGGAGCCTCTTCCGGGTCTCCCATGCGGGTGCAGGTTCCCAAAGCTTTGGGCCGTCCTCGACTGCTTTCCCAGGCCACAGGCAGGGAGCTGGAAGGGAAGCGGGGCTGCCGGGATTAGAACCGGCGCCCATATGGGATCCCGGGCGTGCAAGGCGAGGACCTTTAACCACTTGCACCACCGCGCCGGGCCCAACCAGAGGTATTTTCAACTGTGGGTGCTGCTCCCCTTGTGCTCACCCAGGCCATATTCTTTCACAGCAGGAAGTGAAGTGCAAATTGGCTTGGGGTACAGAATCAGTCCCATACATAATATTTGAAGTGTCTCATTCCAGAATTTCTCATTTCAGGTCCACCATAGGATGTACACAAGTAAAAGCTGAATGAATGGATTACTAGTAGACTAAACAAGTGACTTGCTTCCAGTGATAGCTAACCCATCGTGTTAATCACGTCATCATACACCACTTACCAACATGATAAATTCTCTCTATGTACATGACTGATACTATCCCTAAATATAACAAGTCATGCCCTTATTCCGTGTTCCAGCTAGTCAGGCATGTGCCTGATCCCTGCTCGGTGGCCCAGTGTCATGTCTCAATACACTCTACTGCAAGCCATCTCTTCTAGCCCTGATTGTCTGAGGATGAATAATGGCAAAAAGCATGGATAAGGTGCCCTCTTGGCTCCCAGTGCTGTTCTGAGATCTTCACATCTATGAACTTGCCACAACTGCATAAATTATCTGCATTTCACAGCTTAATCCTTGCCACAACTGTGTAAATTATCTCCATTTCACAAATGAGTAAGCAAGCGTGGGGCAGTGAAACTATAGCAAATAAGTGGAGAGCACAGGTAGGATCCCCAATAGGGCAGCTCAGGTCCAGATTCTAGGGTTTTAACCATTGGAATACACTTCCCCTCACAATGCCCCATGCATTCTGTGCCTTTGTCTTGAGGCTGTGGCTTTTGGCTTGCCAGTTTCTGTTTCAATGCAAAGACTAATGTAACTTGATTCCCTCAGCCCTTACTGCCTGCCTCTCCCCACCACTATTCTGTCCTCTAGTCTTTATAGTCAGGGTTCCACCCAGTGATTCTACATGGTAGTTCTCCAACATCTGAGTTTTTGGGGTAGCTCAAGGATACTGCCAATGTTTGGGTTCCTGATGTCTCAGAATCCAATGTCCTGCTGAACTGGCTCAGTACAGGCATGAGGTTAGGTAGCTGGTTCATACCCAAACTGCAGCCCAACTAGTCAGGCACATCCCAGCCTGCTGACCAAGCCTTACCTCTCGCCAAGGTCAGCCAGAAGGCCTGCCCTCATAGACCTGAGGAGGAATAAGAGTAGCAAATGTGCACCAGGCTTGATATACTTTGTTTTAAAGAAGTTTATTTTTATTTTAAATGCAAATTTACAGAGAGAAAAGAGACAGAGAGGTCTTACATCTGTTGGTTCACTCACCAAATGCGCAGAAGCGCTGGAGCTAGGCCCATCCAAAGCAAGGAGCCTGAAGCTTCTTATGTATCTCCCACATGCATGGAAGGGCTTGAGGACTTAGCCCATTGTATGCTGCTTTCTCAAACCATTAGCAAGGAGCTGGATGAGAAGTGGAACAGCCAGGCCTCTCACCCTATAGGAACGCCCACATGGGATGTGAACACCACAAGTGGAGGCTTTACATTTACAGTGTATCCACTTGAATAGATAGAATTGAGGATAAAAACCGTAAAATAATGATAAGTATGTACAGAAATTGGAACACTTACACATTAGTGATGAAAAAATTAAGTGACACAATGGCACAAACACTTCAGTAAACAGTGCAGCTCACACTTTAAGAGACCTAAACACACATAAAATTGTGGAAAACAGAGTTACATTTTGTAAATATTTTGTTACTGACTCGTCTCTTTATTCTCATGATGGTGTCTTTGTAAAAAATGGACTAGATTGTTTAGAAGTTTTAGATTTACAGGAACATAGAAAAGATAATGCAGATGTTTTCCATATACTTCTCAATCAGTTTCACCTGTCATTAATATCTTAGATTAGTATGATACGTTTTCTCACCTTTGTCTTGTGTTGATAACATTGATAGTTTTGAGAAGTACTAGTTAGGTAGTCGATAAAATACCCCTGCTTGGATGTGACTAACTTGTGTGTGTGTGTATGCACATGATTAGACTTGGCTTATGGGTGTATAGGAGAAGCATTGAGATATGGTGCCATTCTCATCACATCATTTCCAACATGACTTGTGATTGTTGGTGTTGACCTTAATCATCTGACAGAGGTGAGGTTTGTCAGATTTCCCCACAGTTACTTCACTCTCTCCTTATGCCTTATCCCATACTCTTAGAAAACATGTCGTTATGAACAGCCCATGTGGAACAAGTAGGGAGTCATGCTATCTTTGTTTGAGGTCTTAATTGAAACATTTGCATGAAAAAAATGTTTAATTTCATGAGGCTTTTTAATGGGTTTTGTTTGATTATTTATGGTTATTATGTCCTTTCTGTGTCCTGAAAAAGCTTCACTTACCCAAATCATAAATATATTCTCATTTTACACCTACATCATACACAAAAGTTAATTTGGCTTTTTTTTTTTTTTTACAGAATTAAACATAAAAGCTGAAATCTGAAGCTTTTGGAAAAAAATGCAGGTGTTAGGATTATGCTGGATTCATCAGAGTTCTACTTTCTATTTCCTTAAAGGTTTTGTGTGACAGTGGTACTACTTATGCCCTAAGAATAGAGGAGACTATAGAAGTCAAGCCATTTATCTCTGGAGTTTCCTTTGCAAAAATGTTTTTGATAATTTATATAATAGATATGAAAGTGAGGTTTTATGTTTCATATTTTATCCATTTTTGTAAGTTATTATCAAGAAATTTGCACTTTTCATCAAGTTAAATCTATTGTAATATGTTTACAACATTTTTTTTAAAGATTTATTTTTATTATTTTTTCATTGGAAAGGCGGATATACAGAGAGGAGAGACAGAGAGGAAGATCTTCCGTCCGATGATTCACTCCCCAAGTGAGCGCAACGGGCCGATACTATGCCGATCCGAAGCCAGGAGCCTCTTCCGGGTCTCCCATGCGGGTGCAGGTTCCCAAAGCTTTGGGCCGTCCTCGACTGCTTTCCCAGGCCACAAGCAGGGAGCTGGAAGGGAAGCGGGGCTGCCGGGATTAGAACCGGCGCCCATATGGGATCCCGGGGGTGCAAGGCGAGGACCTTTAACCACTTGCGCCACCGCGCCGGGCCCTGTTTACAACATTTTTACTATTTATTCTGTAAGATAGGAAGTGACGCCTACCCTCTTATTCCTGTTGTTATTAATTTATAGTCTCTCCTTTTGTTAGTCTAGCAAGGGAATTATTGACTTTTGTTGACTTAATTCTCTCCAATGTTTTTTTCTATTTCATTGACCTTTGCTCTTATGTTATTTGTTAACTTCTACTTATTTTTTATTTACTTTGCCAGCCATTTTTAAAAAACTTTCTTAGTGTGTCATTAATTTTGGTCATTAATTTTAGATCATTCTTCTTTTCTATTGTAAGCTTACTTTTTCTCTAGTGCTACTTCACATATTTCCTACAAATTTTAATATGCTATTCTTTTATTGTCATTTTGTCCAAAATACTTTCTAAGTCAGAATCAGCACTTGGCTCAAAAGGCTAATCCTCCACCTGCAAGTGCCAGATCCCATATGGGGACCAGATTGGGTCTCAGCTGTTCCACTTTCCATCCAGCTCCCTGTTTGTGGCCTGGGAAAGCAGGAGAGGATGGCTCAAGTCCCTGGGCCCCCTACACCCACGTGGGAGACTTAGAAGAGGCTCTGGTTTCTGAATTAAAATCAGCTCAGCTCCAGCCATTGCAACCACTTGGAGAGCAAACCAGCAGATGGAAGATCTTTCTCTCTCTCTCTCTCTCTCTCTCTCCTTTTCTCTAAATCTGCCTTTCAGATAAAAATAAACATGCTTTCTTCTTTCATCTGCATGTTATTTAGAAATACATTATTTGATTTCCAAGTATTTCTGTGGTTTTTTTTTTGCTATTTAATCTCATTGTTACATGAAAACATATACTATATGTTTATATTTCTTTTTAATAAAATATTTATTTATGTACAAAACATAGTTACAGAGTGCAGGAAGAAAAGGGAAGGGAGGGAGAGTGAGAAGGGTGAGGGAGAAGGATGAGGAGAGGGAGAGAGAGAAATAATTCTTTCATCTGCTGGTTCATTAAAAATGATCATGATGGCTGAGGCTGGGCAACATTGAAAATAGGAGCCAGAAATTTTACCTGGGTCTTCCTTGGGTACAGGGCCCCAAGTACTTGGACCATCTTTTGTTGCTTTCCCAGGCACATTAGAAACCAAGTGGATCAGAAGTGAAACAGCCAGGACTTAAACCTACACTCATATGAGATGCCAACCTCACAGGCTACAGCTTAATCCACTGTACCACAACATTGGCTTCTCTGACTCCAAGTACTTATATATGGATGTTTCTACAATTCACCTTCATTTATTTTCTTTCAGTTCTTTCAAATGAATGCTTTCTATTCATATGCCCCATATTTTCTGACTCTTATTATTTCAATTTTTTAACCTTTTCTGCTCTAGATCTCAACCAGGATCTTACATTACATTTAGTTGTCTTGTATTCCTTTGGTCGTCTCAGCTGTGATGGCTTCCCAGACTTTTCTTGATTTTGATGACATTCACAACTTTGAGAGGTATCAGTCATGTGTTTTGTAGAATGTTCATCAACTTGAATATATCTGAAGTTTTTACCATGAAATTTTAAATTTTTATGCATTATGAAGTCCAACTCAAATTTCATTTTATTCTGTACCTGATAATAAATTTTATTGGAAAGTCAGATTCTGCAGAGACGATCATCTCTGATGATCTTTCACAAGCAGGGAGCTGGATGGGAAGTGGAGCCAGCACGACATGAACCAGTGCCCCTAATGGGATCCCGGTGTGTGCAGGACAAGGACATTAGCCACTAGATTACCACACCGAGCCCAGAATCCACTTTTCAGTTACATGCGCATACACATGCATACATGCATGCACAGCTCTTGGCATATGGCATAGAATAAGTCAGTGTGGAGGCTTTTGGCACTGAGTCTTCCTATTCATGAACACAGTATATCTGTATATCTTTATATATATGTATGTGTGTATATATATACACACACATACATATCATTAAGCTCATTTTTAGGTAATCAATTCTTATGCTTATGTTCATAGTATCTTTTTGTTCTCAGTAATTTTTAAACTAGGTACTGATGATTAGTGAATGAAAACTGTGTACTAGGCCCCGTGAGGAATATTGCAGTCAAAGGACAGGAAGTAAAGATTTCTGAGTGCCAAAAACCTTTAAGGGATTATTATAGATGCTTTGCTAACTTTCTATAATATGCTGCAGTGTACAGATGAGAGCATTCAGTCTGAGAGCTTAAAGGGTTTAACTAGGGCAATAAAGCAAGAAAATGGTAGATCTGGGATTGATAATAAAGTCTGCCCAAATCTACTAAGTATACTCTGTCGACTCTAACACCCTGTCTGCTGATGGTTCTGACCTTAAATTTGCTGATGGTGTGTTTAGTATATAAAATATACAGCCAGGCAATGTGACACTACATGTATTCTGAAGAAACACTGGGGGACTCTGTAAGACAGGCTTTCTGTAAGACAAATCATTGGCATTAAACCTGGAAAACTGGAGAGAATTTGGACATGGAGAAGTATTAACTCACAAATGCCTGTGGTGATGAAATAAACATTTCCAGGGAAAGGGCTAGTCCTGGAGCGTTCTAAAGTTGAATTAGTGTAACTCTGACATAATCAGGTGAGTTGAGGCAAGCAACTTTTTTTCCCTGCCCTCGGTCTTAAAGCTTTTGGATAGTTCCACGCTCCCTCAAAGCTGTTGTGTAAAATGCTGGTCTCATGAGGTACTTTTTCCACATAAGTCTAGACTAAAATATGGTTCAAGAATGCTGCTTTCCTTATTCCTTATTGGAGAGTGGCACATCACAGGCTCCAGGAAATCTTCCCTTCACTCAACTATACTCAAACTTTTATCACTGTAGGACCCTTTTGAAGGAGAATATCTATTAGGATCTCTGGGAACCAATGCCTGTGGAACATAGTTTGGGAAATATTGGAGTTGATTTTTCCAAGCTATACCTCTTGATAGGCAGTGATTTCCTTTAAGTTATTATTTGAGAGAAGGGGATGTCTCACACAGATTTCCATTTCCAAAATAAATGTTTAGACAATGGGGCTGAACAACAGGTAAAATGAAATTGGATTGCAACTGCAGATATTTTCAATGCAGACAGAAGAACCCCAGGGGTTGAAGGAGAACAGATTATTACCAGAAAAAAATTTGGGGCGGGGCTTAATGGGGAGAGCATGCTGATCAAAGTATTGATGGTATCCGTGCTTCTATGCTGCTGTACTTGTCAGTTCCAGGCCATTCTCAATTAAACATTCCTCTGAGGATAGTTACCCAGGGACTGTGGGATGACTGGGAATGAGCTATGCCATTGCTGTGCATTTAATGGGCTATAAGGCATGGCTGGCACTTGTAAATGTTGATTTTAAATAGTTCTGCTATAAAATCAGCTCTTTTCTATCTCTGGATGTTGTTCTGCACAGTACAGAAAGTTTTGTGACACTGGTGGTGAAACCTGGTCTGATGTATTCATCAGCTGGATCTTGCATTAGTGCTGATTCCTGGCATGGCTGTTGACTTAAAGTTTTGTTTTTCTAATCAAGAAGGCCAATTTAGCTCTTAGGGAAGACTAGTCAGTTGGTCCATGTTGCTTTTCTCTCCTGGTAAAAATAACATAGGCAGAAGCACCAGAAGCTTCTTTAAATTGTTTTGCAGGCAGCTCCAAATGGTTAAGGAGTAAAGAGCCCTTTACTACTCAGCCACTTTAAAAGTTGGTCACTGGGGCTCACCAATAGGAAAACTTGATCCCCATTCCTCTGGTGCCTTCCAGAAGTTTCTCCCTGACAGAAATATTTCCTGATCCCTCAGACAGGTAGACTGGGATTTTGTTTGACAGTCCTTCTTAGGAAAGATTTCATTTTCTACCTTGTGTAAACGAAAATTACATGAGAAATAGGACATCACTACAAATATCTGACATTATTGAACACTTAACTTAGTACATGCCAGACCATATGCTACATGCTTCCCATGCTCTGGCTCCATAATTCTTCATAATAATCCAAGGGTAGCAGACACTAATATCCCCATTTTGTGAATTCAAGTACACACACACACAGATACACACACATATATATTGAATCAAACAAGGACAGAAATTAGGAAGATGGAAACACTGGGATCCTAACCTTGGTAAGCCTGGTTGCAGTGCATATGCTCATGCCATCATATTGCATCCTTGGTAGGTTTTTTTCTTTTTTTTTTTTTGGCCTCTGCTAGAGGTTATGGGTTCTTGAGGAAAAGGGCCTGTCTGATGTGTCGTGGGATCACCATAGCAGGTGTTGAGAGGAGCTGGTAGTCAACGTAATTCTGCCTGAATTAGAGCACTGTGGTTCATTCGACAAGGGTGTAGGGAAAGTTCTCTGCAGGCTGAGCTTGGAGAAACAAATGCATCTGCGCCTTAGTTCTTAAGGCTTGCATTCCCCAAAGGTAATTACTATGGACTCTCAGCTGCTGGAGACCAGAGGCTATTCTACATCAGCTGGATCTGTTTCCCAAAACAGGTTTGCCTTGTTTTGAAACCACAGTGGTGCAGAGCACCCAGAGAGCAAACAAAGGTTGATCCCCAGACATCAGGCAGTAAGGAAGACACCAGAAGGGAGAAGGACAGGTTTGGGATACTGAGAGTGAAGGCCTGAAGGTACACACATTTCAAAAGTGGGACCACACCTTGGAAAGTAGCTCAGTCAACTGAAGAGTGAGCTCTGGGCCTGTGATTAAGCTTTTCTTAAATGTTAATTTTTAAATTTTTCATACTACAATTCCTCAGGCTCAGAGATTTCTCATTTCATTCTCCCCCTCACCCTCCACACTGTTTTTCTTTGTATTATAACAGAAGTATAGTTCTTCAACAACAGTTTGACTGAGCTTTAAGTTGATAATGCCTCTTTCCAAGATTTTGTTCCTCTGAAAGCAGTTCAAAAGAATTGAGAAAATATGTACATGATGATTTTTATTACAGAACAGGCTATGATAATGATATAACGCTGAGTACAAGTTAATCATTTAGTAATAAAGATCTTAAGTTAAATGATAGCATATCCATTACATCACCTATCATAAGATCATTGGCTCACTCAGAAATCTGTATCAATATGAGGAATATGGAGGTGTTCTTTATAGGAAGAGGCATGCACATTGAATTCACTCTATGATCCCATGACTTTAGAAAATCCTTTCTGCACAGTACATAACCAAATAGAAAGAGCTGGATTAGGGTAATGGGCTTTGGGTTATTTCCTTTATAAAAATGCATTGATTGGGCTCGGCGCAATGGCCTAGTGGCTGAATCCTTGCCTTGCATGTGCTGGGATACCATATGGACACAAGTTCGTGTCCCGGCTGCTCCACTTCCCATCCAGTTTCCTTCTTGTGGCCTGGGAAAGCAGTCGAGGATGGCCTAAAGTCTTGGGACCCTGCACCTGTGTGGGAGACCCAGAAGTTCCTGGCTCCTGGCTTCAGATCAGCTTAGCTCTGGCCCTTGTAGCTACTTGGGGAGTGAACCAGTGGATGGAAGATCTTTATCTCTCTGTCTTTCCTTCTCTGTAGATTTGACTTTTCAATAAAAAATAAATATTTAAAAATGTCTTGATTGATGCATTCTTGGTTTCACATCTCTAAAAGCATTGTGTGTGTGTATTGGGGAAATTAACACATAATTTTTCCCTAAAGCTAAATATTTTTTTGTGTGGGTTCCTACATTCATGTACAAATAAAAGTGTCTGTAAGAGGAAGAGAGACAGGAAGGAAACAGGTACTGGTGCCATTTGGTGCACTATCAGGACTATGGCATGTTATCAAAAAGAAAACAGGATAATTCTGTGGTACAGCTGGCTACACATGAAGCTGTTGAAATTGGTAAGTCTGCAGCATCTGGCCCATGCCTCCTGATCCAAGATTGTTAACCTGCCCTCATCTAATGTCTTCAATTTGCAAATGGCCTTACCTATCAATGAGTAAATATGTATCCACAATCTTTCTTAGATGAACAAAAGGAAATGGACAGTCTTCTCTAGCTAAAAGAAGGAAGCATTCCTCAAGTTCCATGTTTTACTATCCACTGCCTTTGGCAGGTCACTCTGAAATCCCCACTTCCAAAGTCCCCTGTAGCTCACATGCAGTATGGCTGCTGCAGTTTGTGGAGGCAGCAGTGGCAACCCTGGTCTCATTCCTTTTTGTTGCTCATGCTCTGCTTGACCTGGTAAATGCCAGCCTTATGTTCCCTACCTACAAGCCAAACGTGTGAGTAATTATTCCTTTTGACTGTGTGCAATAAAGGCAGCAGAGGTTCAAAGCAATTAACTCATATATCCCCACCTCCCTATTCTTGCCATCTCATTCATAATTATAGCATTTTCATATATTCAGTTTGTAATAGTGGGCATATAGCTCCTTGAACACAAAGCTGCCAATTCACTTCAGGAAGTGAATAAGTTCAGGGGTGGCCAGAAGTGAAGGCACCAATTGTCTGCCTTAAATCGAGGCCTTTGGTAGTCCCATGTCATGACTTTATTGCACTCACCCTTGTTAAATGCTGAGCGTGGATGTAGAAGCACATACAAATTTCATATCTATCTCCATCTATCTCACATGCTACCTCACAGCTTGGCTGGCAATAAGGAAACTAATGCTAAGAGGTGAAATATTCTGTTCAAGGTCATGTAGGTGACAATGACAATGCTGGTGCCTAAATTTGGGTCTCTTGTCTGCAAGTCCAGTGCTTTCTGGTAGATGGCTCATGGGAAACACAAGATGATTTTGGTATTCTATCAGTATATGTAGAAACCTCATCTGGGCACATGGTGTGCTGGGCACATGGTGTGCTCATCCTGTGCTGCACATGAAATGGAGCAGCAGCTAAGAAGTTGCACTGTTGAGGTTGGCATGCAATCACTCCCACCAAGTTCAAGTATTGTCCTAGAAATACATCACAAATTAGTCTATATGGGTCTCTACTCTTCTTGCCTCATTTTTCTCTGTTGTCCCCAGATTGTTTCAGTTTTCCATTTTTGCACTTATTTGAGTTAGCAAATATAACATCAACAAAAAAAGTTTATAACCACAACTTTACAGACTAATGAATAACTAGAAGACACTTATATACATTTTCTGATTGAGGAAGGTGACAATGCCAACTCTCAGACACTGATCACATGTCCCTGTGCAGTTGGAACACTTACACTCCCTACCACAGGAAACCACGAGCCTGACTTTCCCAGCAATCACTTCCTTGCTTATCACCACCATTCTAACACTTCAGTAGGGATTCCTAAGCACTGTATTCTAGCTTTGCCTTTTTACAAACTTAATTTAAATGAAATCATGTTGTATGTAATTTTTTTTGTGTGCATGGCTTCCTTTCATTGTTTGTGAGATTGATCTATGTTGATATAGAATATTTCCATTACCTCAAAAAGCTCTCTCTTGCCCTTTGGCGGTCAAACTCCTCCCATTCTGGCTACAGGCAAGCACTGATCTGCTTTCTGTCAGTAAAGATAAGCTTCGCCTTTTGTACAATTGCATATAAGTGCAATAATACAGTATGTACTCTTGTGTCCCTGGTTTCTTTTGCTCAGCACAATTGTTTTGAACCTCTTCATGTTCCTTTCCAATGCTGTTTAGTAGTCCACATGCTCAATATATAAGGGCACATCAAAAAGTGAATAGAAAATGAAACTAAATGATGTTTATTTGGGTATAACTTTTAAAAATCCATACAGTTTTTCTTTTTTTGCCATGATATACTCTATTTTTTCTCTTTCCATTCTTTGTATGTCTAAAATCCTTTATTTCTCTTTATGCCTCTTTCTTCTTCTCTCTTTATGCCCCTTTCCTCCTTCCCTTTATTATTATCATTATTATTACTATTGTTATTATTTTCCATGATTCAGTTTTACAGAAATAGGGCCTCACCCTTCCTTCACCTCTTCCTCCCTTTCTGGACAACTGATTCTTTAAAAAAAAAATCCACAAAATAGATACCCAACTGGCCCAACTAATTAAGAAAGAGGGAGAGGACACAGATGAATAAATCAGAGATGAAAAATATAAAACAGATACCTGAGACATATATAGAACAATCAGGAACTATTTCTTTAAAAGATTTATGTCTTTTTATTGGGAAGTCAAATTTATAGGGAGAAGAAGAGACAGAGAGAAGGAGCTTCTGTCTGTTGGTTCACTCCCCAAGTGGCCAAATGGGCAGAGCTGAAGCCAGGAGCTTCTTCCGGGTCTCCCATGCAGGTACAAGATCCCAAGACTTTGAGCTATCTTCTACTGCTGCTTTCCCAGGCCACAGGCAGGGAGCTGGATGGGAAGTGGGGCAGTTGAGACAGGAACCAGTACCCATATGGGATCCCGGTACATACAAAGGGGAGGATTTAGCCACTAGACTGTAGTGCTGGGCCCAGTTAGGAACTATTACAAACAACTATATGGCAGCAAATCTGAAAATCTAGAATAAATGGATAGATTTCTGGACACATGCAATTTACTAAAACTGAATTATGAGGTAATTAAATACCTAAATAGACCTGAAACCAGGCTTGAGATTGAGTTAGTAACTAAATTCCTCCCAACAAAGAAAAGGCCAGGACCAGATAGCCTCATTGCTGAATTTTACCAATGTTTGAAGAACTACCCCAATCCTCCACATGCTATTCAAAGCAGTAGAAAGGGAGGCAATTCTGCTATACTCTTTCTACGTAGTTTTCTTCCTTCCTTTCTTCCTTCCTTCCTTTCTTTTCCTTCCTTTCTTTCTTTCCTTCTTTCTTTCTTTTTTTCCTTCCTTCCTTCCTTCCTTTCTTTCTTTCTTTCTTTCTCTCTTTCTTTCTTTCTTTCTTTCAATATATGCACTGCTGTGAACTTTTTGAAGACCCTTTGTACTTATTGATGGGTATTTTGGTTCTTTTGAGATTTATTCTTACTGAATTGTAAGTATAATTTATGTATGTTGGATAATAATAGTTTTCCAGATAAATGGCTTGCAAATTTATCATTTCATTTTTAGTGGCTTTCGCAAAGAGCACAATGTGATGAAATTCAGTTTATCATTTTTCTTATAATTTCTGTGTCTATAAAAACTGCTTGCCTCTCTTAACTTTGAAAATACTTTGCTTGTGAAATATTTTAATATTTTTGCTTTTTTATGTATGTCCCTTTCATAGAATAATTGTGTGTGCTGTATTAAATGGGTTGAGGTTCATTTTTGCTTTATGAATATTCATTTATAATTTCACATTTTTTCACATTTGTCCTGTTGTCCATTGAATTGCTTCAGTACACTTGTTAAAAATAAGTTGTTAGAAATCTGAGACTTATTTTGGATTTTCCACTGATATATTTGTTTATTCTTGAACTAATATCTTACTTCCACGATTATAAGAGTTTTTAATTATATCACCGTAATTCCTACAAGTTTGTCTTTTCTTTTTAAGGTTTTATTTGGAAATTTTCATTTTGATATTGCCCTGTGAACCTTAACACAAGAATATATTGGTGCAACTACTGACAAAATCAGAATGCAGAATAATTGACTCCCTGGGCATCCTGGCAAAACGTAGAACTTTTAGATAAGAATTGTTCTGTTCTACCCCAATACTAAATGGTCATATCACGGCATCAGTTGCTGAGTGGGAAACCTAGACTATACCAGTATCACCATCAGGGAGATGTCAGAAGGCTGAAAAAAAAAAAAAAAAGAACTAGGGCTTTTATTTCCTGCATCCCCAAAGCTGCTGTGATATCAGTAACGGCTACTTGGAGAACTTGGGTTTCCATTCACCTTAGGAAGTAATGAAGCATTATTTCGGTTCTTCGGTGTGGTAATGTAAGAAGCTTAGAAGACACTGAAAACTTTGACTACCACACAATTGTAACAAGACCACTGTTCCCTTCCCATGGTGTCAGTTTAAGCAAATGGGGAAATAAAATTGACAAGGTACTAGTATGCCTTCCTACCAGGGAGCTATTGATGGAATCTTACAAGGAACCTGGGACGTACACCCCTGTCTAGTGTAACAAGGAATCTCCTGCCTCAGATGTCAACAGAGACTGAGTAGGAGAGCTGGGCGTTTTCCTCCACCTAGCAATAAGAGGATAGAATGTGACATCAATGTTATGCATTGATGTCACAATAATTCATACAAACAAACAGGGTATATAATTAAGACCAAGAATCTCACAACATAATATTCAAATTATGGAAGTTTCTGTCCAGAATCACTTATCACATCACCACATCAACAATCAGGAAGGTCTAAAACTGAGTGAAAAAGATAATCTCTTGATGCCAACACAAAGATGACAAATGCATTAGAATGGTCTTGCAAAAATGTGAAGCACCCAACATAAAAATATTTCAATGAACAATTATAGAGATGTTTTTAAAAAATGGGAAAAAGAACACCTTAGTAATGAAATAGAAAATCTCAGCAGAGAAATAGAAGATATCAGAAAAAAATAAAATACACATTTTAGAACTAAAAAGTACAACAACAAAATTAAGGGGCTCAATGACTAGGTTGAAAAGGCAAATGGAGGACCCGGCGCGATAGTGTAGCAGTTAAGGTCCTCACCTTGAATGCACCAGGATCCCATATGGGCGCCGGTTCTAATCCTGGCAGTTCCACTTCCCATCCAGCTCCCTGCTTGTGGCCTGGGAAAGCAGTGGAGGACAGCCCAAAGCATTGAGACCCTGCACCTGCGTGGGAGACCCGGAAAGAAGTTCCTTTCTCCTGGCTCCGGTTAGGCACAGCACTGGCCATTGCAGTTACTTGGGGAGTGAACCATCGGACGGAAGATCTTCCTCTCTGTCTCTCCTCCTTTCTGTATATCTACCTTTCCAATAAAAATCTTGAAATCTTAAAAAAAAAAAAAGGCAAATGGAGGAATGCAGGAAAGAATCAATGAATTTGAATATGCAGTAGGTATGACCAATTTGAGTAAGCAAGACAAACTAGACTGAAAAAAAAAAAAGTAGCAGATCCTTAAAGACATATGGAACAATAACAAAAATCTAGCTTTTGTCATAGATGTTTGGAAATAGAAGCTTAAAAAGGATAGTCTGAAAGTACTTGAAATAATAGTGTCAGAAAATCCTTTAAACATTGCACAAGGCACTTAGCAAGAAGCTGCAAAGCCTGAAATAGTGTACAACCAAAGAAATACTTGCCAAGACGTAATTAAACTTCTGAAAGCCACAGACCAAAATAAATTTTTGAAAACAGCAGGAGATAGATGACACATTAATTATAGAGGAAAAACAGCTGGATTAGCAGCAGATTTCTTATAAGAAACCATGAAAGTTAGAAGGAAGTTGCACAAAATTTTTCAAGTACTGAAAGAAAAGAACTTCTAACACAGAATATCATAGCCAATGAAATTCTGCTTTAGGAATGAACATGAAATCAAGGCATTTTCAGATGAAGGAAAACCAAAGTCAAGAGGATTGTAGTGGTGGCTGTGTCACCGACAAACTTACTCGAACAGAGTGGCTAAAGTAAGCTCTCTAAATAGAAAGGATATAATAAAGGAAGGAATTCGGGATATTGACAAGAAAGCGAAAACAATGGAAAGAATGAAAATATAGATTAAAATAACAGTTGTTCATTCCCCTCTTGAGTTTCCTGAAGTATTATAGATGAAGCAACAATTATAACATTGCCTGACCTGGTTTTAAGTGAATTTGGAAGAAATATTTTATATAGTTAGGTTACAGATTGGAAATCCTAAGGGACATAAAGGGAAGTAAGTTTTCTATTCAAATGGGTAAATGTTAATGTCAGTAAGCTGCAATAAAGTTGTGTATATATAATGTAACATCTAGGGAGCTCATTTAAAATCTAAACAAATAGATACACTGAGACACTATGCATGAATCCAAATGGATACTTAACCATATTAACTATCAGAGAAATGCAAGTAAAAACCATAATGTGATACCACTACAAAGCTGTTGGAATGGCTAAAGTTAAATCAGGGACAACAGTAAGACTGGGTAGGATTCAGGGAAACTGAACTGTGAAATGTAATGGTGCAGCCATTTTAGAATATAACATGGCAGTTCTTTTATTTTTCTAGCATGGCAGTTTCTTAAGAAACTAAACATGCAACTTCCATACTATTTGTGTCCATCCCAAATCTGCTCCTGGTAGAACTTTTTTCAGATATCTGTATCTATGGCGTCTCCATACTGTCTTGCACAATGAGCATATGAATTTACATCCCTACCAAAAATCTATTATGGTATCGTTTCCCACATCTTTGTCAGCAGTTAAAGTGTTATATATATATTATGCTTTTTAAGTAGGCTGTGTTGATATTTCATTGTGGTTTTTATTTGCATTTCCATAGTGGCTAGTGATCTTGAGCATCTTTTCATGTTATCTTTTGAAAAATGTCTGTTTACATTCTTTGCCCATTTCTTTTTTTTTTTTAAGATTTATTTTTATTATGTTTTTATTGGAAAGGCAGATATACAGAGAAGAGAGACAGAGGGGAAGATCTTCCGTCCGATGATTCACTCCCCAAGTGAGCGCAACGGTTGATGCTATGCTGATCCGAAGCCAGGAGCCTCTTCCGGGTCTCCCACGCATGGGTGCAGAGTCCCAAAGCTTTGGGCTTTGGACTGCTTTGGACTGCTTTTCCGGGCCACAGGCAGGGAGCTGGAAGGGAAGCGGGGCTGCCGGGATAGAACCGGCGCCCATATGGGATCCTGGGCGTGCAAGGCGAGGACCTTTAACCACTTGCGCCACCGCGCCGGGCCCTCTTTGCCCATTTCTTAACTGGAGTGTTTATTTTATTGTTGTTGAGTTTCGTGATCTCTTTGTATATCCTGGATACTAATCCTTTATCAGTTTCATAGCTCTCAAATGTTTTCTCCATTTTGTTGGCTGCTTCTTCACTTTGTTGAGTGTTTTCTTTGCAGTACAGAAGCTTCTTAGCTTCATGCAATCCTATTTGATTATCTTTGCTTTAATAATTTTCATTTCTAAAGTGCCTTTATTTGTGACAGGGTGAACTTGGAAATGTTACAAATGTGCTTCAAAAAGTGAATAAATACGTTGTTGGGGGAGCCGTGCAGTTGGGTCAGATGGCATGGGTGTGTGATGAGCAAGGCTATGAGGAGTTTCTGGCTGCATGGCAAGGCCCGGCACAATGTCTCCAGTCACCTCATTGCTGCCTCACCCCATTGTATGGAACTCAACACCTCTCTGATGTTTCACAGAATTCTCCTGAGGATGTTGTTGTTTTTCTGCTACTGTGAAGTGATTCCTGTAACTGGTATGACACCTCAAATTGATCAATCATGTTATGATAAAAACACCTTTAATAATGTAAGGCTATGACACACAGTTAAAAGTATACAATAGTACAATTGAGCCCACAATGTTTCCAAACATCTTGTTATGTGCCCACTTTTGTCCTGAAATTTGCCCTAATATAATTAATGCTTTCCTTAAGAAATGGCTTGATAATATCTTGGAACAGATGGCAATCACGGAGGTACAAACAGTTTGTTTACCACATGCCTCCAACTGTTACAACACATGATATGATGCATTTTAGTTTCTCACCACAGAAAGCAAAAGTATATGGGGCATCTTCTAAAGGGAAACAAATGTGAACCCCCTCAAAATGGCTTAAAATCTCAATCTTATATTGGCACTTATATTTAGGGAAAGAAAACAGTTTATAAGATAAAAGAAAGTTTCTTCTAAAAGCCCTCTGTAGATTGGCTGAATTGCCTTGATCCCTTTCACTGCCCTTTAGCAAAAGAACAAAAAACAATTGAATCAGCACTAGGTGAAGGTGATGGTAATTAATGAATGATTTGATTATAAGATTTAGCAAAGAATCTATGTTATGTGCTTTTATAAAATCCTTTCATTTATGATCTTTTAATTCTGTACTCTTAGTATTTCAAGCAATATTAGTTAGTTTGTATTTAGTAAAAATTGATTTTGAGTATAAGTAAACCACTTGTCACTACGTAACCACATGCGCTGCCAACCGTGGAATTCCTGACTTCAGCCAGGTGACTGCAGGTTTCAATGAGTAATGGTTTGTTAAAAATATTTTCCTTTTGTATTCTCTTAACCATGAAGTAAAAATGACAATTGGATATGGTGCAAAAGCTTGTGATGATTTGCGTATAAATAAAGAAGGCAACTTTTCTCAGTTGTCCATTATGAGCAACAAGCCATAGTGGTCCACGTCTTATCTCTTCTTCTTATTGTATCGCAGATCCATGCATCCTTTGCAAGCTCTCAGTCAGCTGGAGCTGGTCTCTGGCACATTGTTACATCCAAACCATGAAGTACTATTCAGAAATAAGAAGGAAACTACTGATGCCCAAAATAAACTGAATACATCTCTAGAGAACTAACTGAGAAATGCCAACCTTGTTTATGACTGGCTTTTTATACATATGATTCCATGTATATGTCATTCTTTAACTGACAAATTCATGTACATGGAGAATACACTGGTGGTTATCAAGGTGAGGAAGGGAGTTGGAGTCCTGTATCCTGACTATACTGGTCCTATATCCTGATTGTGACTATTACTTTATAATGTGATACATTTGGAGGACACTGGGAAAGAGTACAACTACATTTGAAGCTAAAATTATCTTTAAAAGTTTTATTTTTTTTAGTTTTAAAAATTGGATTATTTGTTATATGTGAGTATATATACATATATATACACACATATATATGTATGAGTATATATATATATTTTTTTCTAGTTACAAGGCCTGTATTGGATATGAGATTTCAATATATATTGTCCCAAAATATGTAGCTTCATTTGATTTTGTTAGTAGTGAGTGTCTTTTGCAGAACATTAAAAAATTGAAGTCTAATTTATCATTTTTAACCTTATAATAAATATTTTTGTAACAAGTATGTGACATCTGTGCTTAAATACAGGTCATGGAGATCTCCCCCTTTTTTCAAATTTTACTTTTATTGTTATTAGTATTGTATGATACAGTTTCATAGACCCTGGGATTTCCTTTACCTCCTCCCCAAGTCCCTTCTCTCCCCTGCTGGGTTCCCCTATATTATTCCTATAGTATAGTTCTTCACACAGTCATAGGCCCATCATTGCGGGCATGGACAATGGCAGAGAGTCCAGAATCCTATTGTCAAGACATAATAAACAGTTTCATTGGGAGTCCATCTTTGTCTGGAAGTAGAGACGCATACTGCATTGTATCTTCAAATCTGGATCTGATAGTCTCCATTACACAGTTACTATACATCCCCTTAAATGAAAAGCCACAATACAAACTCAACAACAGAAAGAAAAATAGAAATTTACAATGCCATAAAGTTAAATAACATTGTATTCATATATATATACAAAAGTAAAATTTCAAATTATATATACAACAAGAAACTTAGGTAAAGGCTTACTTTCTTGCTTCTGAATATGCAATTCTCCAGCTCCATTTGTTGAGCATATTTGTAACTATGTCAAAAGTCAACTGTTCATCTTTTCATGGGTCTCTTAAATCCAGGTCTACTCTTTCATTAATACCACAGCCTTTCTGTAACCTGGTGTTCAGTGTGATTTAGGTTCACTTTTCTCTTCTTTGTTGAGAGTTGGAAGGTTAGATTATTCATCTGAAATCTTTCTTTGTTCTAATGTAAATACATAATGGCATAACTTTCCCTCTTTGCTGCATTTCACACATTTAAATTACGTTTAGCTTTCAATGTTAAACTATCTGAAAATATCCCGCAGTCATGATGCATTTGCCTTTTGCAAATATTGCTGCATTAACATCACACAGTTATTAGTTATGGATTTTTCTGTGTGTGCTTATGACAGATACTGATCTGTAATTTCATCTTTTATTTTGTTATTTTTAAAGATTTATTTATTTTTATTGGAAAGCAGATAGAGAGGAAGTTCTTTTGTTCGATGATTCACTCCCCAAGTGACCATATCAGCAGGAGCTAGGACTATTCAAAGCCAGGAGCCAGGAGCTTTTTCTGGATCTCCCACACAGGTGCAGGGTCCCAAGGCTTAGGGCCATCCCGACTGCTTTCCCAGGCCACAAACAGGGAGCTAGATGGGAAACAGAACTGCTGGGATTAAAACCGGTGCCCATATGGGATTCCGACTTGTTCAAGGTCAGGACTTTAGAGGCTAGACTGCTGAGATGGACCCTGTAATTTAATTTTTTAAGATGCGGTTTTCTGCCTTTGCTATCAAGACGGCTTCATAACACAAAGTGGAAAGACATTGGGAAACATCTCTTGGTGTTCTGGCAATCCTTTACATCTTGAAGTTGGTTTTGTGGGCAAGCCTTAACTGCAGTTTTGACAATATTCGCTGATTCTTCCTGACACTCAGGGATACAAGAAGCCTTAGTGAGGAGATTCCATGAGACAGTTTCTCACTAGCTTTGCTATGTTTGAGAAACCTCCAAAAGGCTATGTCTTACTCGTTTTTCTAGTGTCTGTTGAACACAACACTTTCCACTTCTACACTACTTAGTTTCTATGGGTAGGCTTGTTTGTTAATTCTTTAAGTTTGGGTCATTGGTAGCATGACAATTCATTGCTGTTGCTTTCTGCCCTCTGACCACTCTGGTTCACTGCTGTCTTGTGAAGCTAGGGCTGTGGGGAACTGACACAATGCTCATGGTTTTGCCTTTTCTTATTTATTTATTAATTATTATTATTATTATCATTTTATGATACAGTTCCATAGGCTCCTGGGATTACCTTTATCCCTTCCCTAATTCCGCAATCCCCCACAGAGTTCCCCTATATCATTACTAAAGTATAGTTCTTCACAATCAGTCATATGTCCATCATTGTGGGCATGGACAATGGCAGAGAGTCCAGAATCCTATTATCAAGGTATAGTAAACAGTTTCATTGTAAGTCCATCTTTGTCTGGAAGTAGAAATGCATACTACATCGTATCCTCACATCTGGATATGATAGTCTCCATTACACAGTTATTGTACATCCCCTTAAATGAAAAATCATAATACAAAGTCAACAATAGGAAGAAAAATAGAAATTTACAATTACATGAAGTTACATAACATGTTACTAAATATGACAGTCTCCATTACACAGTTACTATACATCCCCTTGAAAAGCCACAAAACAAAATCAACATCAGGAAGAAAAAAGAAATTAACAATACCATGAAGTTAAATAACATGCTACAGAATGACTAAAGTGTCAATGAAGAAATGAAAAAAAAATCAAGAACCTTCTAGAAGAAAATGATGATACTGTATGATCTATGATTTATTGAATAATTTAATCAGAAGAAACGGTATTGAAGAGATGCAACTAACAAACAAAAACATCAAAATCCATGAGATATAGCTTCCGCTAATTTTTGTTGGTGATATGTGTCTTTTCTAGACAGCAAATAGATGTGTTTTGTTTTTTAATCCAGTCTACTAATCTACGACCTTTGATTGAGCTTAAGCTATTTGCATTCAGGGTTAATATGTATGGGTGGTAATTTGGTTCTGTCATTTTAGGAATGGGTTGTTCATTGATTTAGTCTTCTGTTGTCATTTTACTGGGATGTTCTTCCCATTTGCCTTTGGTTTTATTGGGTGCTATTCTTCTTCCCTGTCAAGAGAACATCTTGAAGTATCATTTGTAGGGTGGGTTTGGAAGAGGCATATTCTTTGAAATTTTCTTGACTGTAGAAGAATTTTATTTCATTTTCAAAGACAAAAGAAAGCTTTGCTGGGCGTGTTACCCTGGGATGACATTTTTTTTTTCTTTCAGAATCTGGAATATGTCACTCAATTCTCTTCTGGCCTGTAGAGTTTCCTGTGAGAGATCTCCTGTGAGTTCAATTGGCATTCGTTTATATGTCAATTGCTTTTTTTCACATGCACTTTTAAGGATCTTTTCCTTATGTTCAATGAAGAGAGCTTAATGATCAGGTGTCATGGTGAAGATTGCTTTTGATCAACTCTGTTGGGAGTTCTGTGCCCCTCCTGGATGTTGTTACCCAATTCTTTCTCTAGATTAGAGAAGTTTCCCTTTATTATTTCATTAAATATATTTGTAAAACCAGTTTCTCTTTCTGCACCTTCTGGGACTCCCATAACTCTTATGTCAGTCTTATGTCAGGCCTCTTAATAGTGTCTTTCAATTCTTGAGGTTTTTTTTTTTGGCCCAATCCAGCTCTGCTTCCAGCTTTTTGTTTGTTTCTCCCTGGTGACAGGAAATATCTCCAATTCTGAGATTCTTTCTTGTGCTTGCTTTGTTCTATTTTGGAGACTCTCCACTATACTTTTAATTTACTCTACTGTGTTCTTAATTTCTGATGTATCAGCCTTGATTTGCTTGATTGAGGCTGTTGCTTATATAAAATATTCCTTAAATTCTCTGAACACATGTATGTGCTTCTCATTGTTGATCAGAGGTGTTAAAATGAGTTTTCTGAATTCTGTGTCCCCCATTTTCTTGATGTCTTCCTCAGTGAACTCTGAGGTTGGTATAGGCTTTTGCTCCTTTGCAGGGGAGCCTTCAGTAATATTCATTGTGCCCTTTTCTCTTGCTTTTGATCATTGTACTTCTGGTTAGCAGAGTCTTCTCCTTGGGGCAGGTTTTTAGCTGTGTCACCCACAGGTCTACAGTTAGATTTTACTTATTGCAGTTGGTACATAGCTTTTTGCTTGCATCCAGTTGTGCCACTCCCTCCAGTAAGTTCCAGGCCTGGGTTCCTATGTTAGTTTTCCACCAAGAACTTCATAGTGCCAGCTCCTGGCTCACCAGTCTCTACCTCCTGTATTGTCATGCTGAGGTTGCACTGTTGTCTCTGCAACCTTTCTCCCTTTTCCAGTTGGCACAGGTCCCAGGATTAGGGAGACACCAGGTGTCCTATATAGCTAGGTTGTTGTTGGTGCTGATCTTGCAGGAACCTGTTTTCCATTAGTTCTGGGTACCACTTGGACCTCTTTTGACCCATATGATGCCACAGTTGGTATTATTTTCCCGTGGGACCAGTGCAATGCACTGAACTTGGTGAGTTCTCATGAGCTCAGCACATGTGCAGTTCACTGTTGTCCCCTGTAGTCCTAAAGTTATTGCCACATTGCACAAAATGGCGCCTGAAGTATCACTACTAGAGTTCTTGATCTGCTGGCCATCAAGGCTGAGGGCTGCCTGGGCCTCTTAGGTGGAACCTGTAGAATGCCATGATGTTGCAGTTCACTGAGTCAGAAATAAGTTCACTCACAGCTCAGCATATGTTCAGTCTTTTCCTTTTCCTTTGCCTTCTTAGACAAAATTGTGCCCAATTCAGCTCTAAGGGCTGACTGGGCTGTGAAATCCACCCTGTTCTCATACTACCTGTCATGTATCTGCTGTTCTGTCTCTGCTTCTGGTCAAATCAAACAGACCAGCAGGACGGGCAGTTCTTTATCTGATTCATCTCCTGAACTCCCAGTGAAAGTCCCTTCCCACCTAGTTGCTGGTGGAGTTCTGGCTGCTGGTGGAGTTCAGATGGCCGGTAGCTGAGTGCTGCTGGAGTATCAGTCACTGCAACACCACACCATTGTGTCTGCTGCTTTCCTGTGTCTGTCAGTCTCTAGGTACCCCTCTGGTATTGCTATGTGCTTTCCTATTTCCTGGAATGTGTTTTCTCTGCTTCATCCTGATTAAAAGTTTCTCCATCTGTTTTAATGTGTCCTTACCCTATACTGACGTCTTGATTCGCCTTTTCTAACTAATAAACCGAATCTATTGGAGTTTGTCCTCTTGACAGACTAATCTGTGGAACTAAGGCCAATCAACATGGTGGATGCCAGCATGTTACAATTTAGAGTGATTACTAGATGAATGATTGTTCCTTCATGTTCATTTTGCTGAAAGAAATTGTCAGGATTAATATTTTTGTTCAATATGATTTAGCAGAATTAATTCATGAAGTGATCTGATTCTGGAATTTCTTTTATGGAAAGATTATTGATTGCATTTAGAGCTATTCAAGTTGTTTATTTCTTTTTAATTTAAGATTTGGAAACTTTTGTCTTCAAGAGATTTGCATATTTTGCCTGTTCTGTCAGCTGAATTGCCGTAAAACTGTTCATAATACTTCCTTGTACTTTCAGTGTGTGTTAACTCCTGTTGTTGCCTCCCTGTTTCATTCTTAGTGTTAGAAATTTATGGTCCTTTTTTCTTAATTAGCCTAGGTATAATATTGCCAAATGTATGTGTTTTTTTTTTCCAATTTAACTCTGTTGTTTTTATTCATTTTTGTTTATATCTTCTTTTAATTTCTTCTTTCTGTTATTTCTTCTTTATCATTATGCGCAGTGACATGAGTCAATCCCAAAAGGACAAATTTCATATATTCTCTCTGATATAGGCAACCTTCAAGCAAAATATAAGATCAATAGCCCTTTCAATATTGTTTTTGCTATATCTCAGGGGGTTTGATATTTTTGTTTTTATTTCCATTCCTTCAAAAAAAGGTTGCTTTTTTTTCTTATTAATTTCCTCACTGAGTCATAGGTCACACAGTAGCATTATTTGCTTCAAGAAGTTTTTTAATTTTCTTTTTCATTTTTTCAGTGACATATTGGTCATTCAGTAAAAAGCATGTTACTTAACTTCATGTTCTTGTTAATTTTCCATTTTTCCTCCAGTTTTTTATTTTGTTTTATGGCTTTTCATTTAACAATATGTATAGTAACTGTGTCATAGAAACTGTGTTGTAGACTGTCACATCCAGATGTGAAGATACAATGCAGTGTGCATCTCTACTTACAAAGATGGACTCCCAATGAAACTGTTCACTATATCTTGACAATAAGATGCTGGACTATCTGCCAATGCCCATACTGACAATGCCAGGATACACTTAAATATCAGAATGATGGACTTCTGACTGATTGTGAAGGATTATACTGTTATGATGACATAGGGGAAATCAGTTGGGGAGGGGTGAGGGAATTTGGGAATGGGTAAGGGAAAATCTAGAGGCTATGGAATTGTATGATAAGGTAACTAACTAATATATTTAATACTAAAAAAAGAAATCTGCAGAAATATTGATATATTTGAAAGTAATAGTTAAGGAGAAAGGGAGACACACAATGAGTGATCTTCCATCCACTGGTTTACTTGCCAGATGGCTGCAATGTCCGGGGCTGGGCCAGGCTGAAGCCAGAGACCAGCAGCCTATTCCTGATCTCCCAAATGGGTAGCAGGGGCCCAAGTACTTGGGCCATCTTCTGCTGCTTTTCCTAAGCTATTATCGGGGATCTGAATCAGAAATGGAGCAGCCAGGACACAGCCAGGACAGCAGCCCTGCAAGTAGTGGCTTTACCCTTTATATCACAATTCTACTCCTTACTATTTGTTTTCTAAAATTCATTTTGAGATAGGATCATTCTTTTACTGGTTTATTAAGGTGAAGTTCTGATCATTGAGGTTGATCTTCCATTCGAGTTGGTACAGTTATATATTTCCTTCTAAATGCTACTGGCTGCATCCCTCCATTTGATATGTTATTTTCATTATCATTCAGTACAAAATATTTTAAATTTCCTTTGTGATGTCTTTTTTATTTCTAGTTATTTAGAAACATTATTTCTAAGTAGTTGGACTGTTTCTAGATGTTTAATTGTTGTTTCTAACCTGTTTTTTTCATGGTTAGAGAATATGTTATATAATTTTTATACTTTGAAATTTATATATTTTGTCTTATGTCTCTGCATCTGATCTATATTTGGACCAATCTGTGTTTATTTTGAAAAATGCTCATTTTGCCATTGTTGGTTAGAGTTCGGTTAAGCTTCTTAATCTAATTGATTGTATCATTTAGTCGACACTTATACCTATTATTTTATTGTTAAAATTTGCAGCTATGACTGTGAATTTGCCTCTCCATTATGTCTATTATTTTTCTTTGTACATTTTGAAAATATTTTATTAGGTATGCATATATTTTCAATCATTGTATTTGCTTGATATTGTTATCCTTTTATACGTATAAATGTCCTTTTATCCTTTCCAATTATACTTCTTTCTTGAAATCTGCTTTGTCTAATGTAAACAGTCATGGTAGCTTTCTTATGATTATTATTTAAATGTCATTTCTTTTTCATACTTCATTTTCAATTTACATCTTAATATTCTTTTAATTTTTTATTTATGTATTTTTTATTTGAGAGAGAGGAAAAAATCTTCATGTACTGACTCACTTCCCAAAATGCTCACAACTCAGGCTAGGCCAGGAAGCAGGAATTCAATTCAGATCTCCTGTGGTCATTAGTGGGAAGCTGGACTCAACACCAGGCACTCTGACATAGGACGGAGGCATCCCAACTCGTGTCCTAACCTTCAAGCCAAACACCTACACCCGGGCCCTTGAAGCTTGCGTTATGTGTATCTTCTTTTTATATGATCTAAAAGTTTTTGTATTTTAATTGTTTAGTTCATTTACACTTCACATAATCATTGACATAACTAAAGTTTACCTTCTTAGATTCTGTTCCATTTCTTTTATCTGTTGTTTGTTCTCTTTCTTGATTGATCTTACCTGCTCCTATGGTATCTTACCTGCTTCTATCATTATTATTATTATTATTTAGTATCCCATTTCTTAGCACAATTAGGTCAATTCATAGGCTCAGAAGTGTGGTGAAGACTGAGAAAGGCAAAGCCCGGAAGCAGAGAGACTGAGCCCTGATTCAGGTTACATGGCCAATCCTTTCATAAGAAATAGCTCCCCAAGGACAAGTTTCTGATTGCCTGAAATGTCCCAGAATTAGATTGTCTCCACCCTTATCACTAACCATTAAAATAAGATTTGAGGGCTTAAATGTCTGCAAAAGTTCAAAGAGCTAAACCGTAATAGGAAATAAATCCTCCATTATTAGAAGTGAAAGCTTTAGTTTTTTTAGCTCTGTTTTCCCTATCATGAGCAGGCAGCAATGAACCAGAGATTCATGTAGCCTTAGTATGATTCTCATCACATTTCTTTCTCAGTGTTGATGTATCACTAAAATGGAAACTGTCTGAGCAGAGGACCGGGGTCCAATTTATCTCTGAATCGTTAGCACTTAGCACAGTGGTTGGCTAACAATACTCAGGAAATGTTTCGGGGAAGAATAGTATATTCGGGTTGTACTTCTTACAAGAGAGATTTGTGTTAGGTGTCAAAGGCTGGCTAGGCTATGGACAGAATAGAGAAGGATTTATTCCTGAGTCTTAACAAGAATGTGTGGGTCTTCTCAAGATTATTAGTCATAAGCAATAGAAACTAGCTGTAGATAATTTAAGCAGAAAATTGGACTTAGAGGGGTGAGTGTTATGGTAACTGATGCTTTCAAGGCCCAAATCCCATTCTGATGCTGTTTCATGTCTTGGCTTCTGATCCAGCTCCCAGCTAGTGTGCCTGAGAAGCAATATATAGTGGCTCATGTGCTTGCATTCTTGCCACCTATATGGAACATACAGATGGGAGTTTGTGGCTCTAGGCATCAGCCTTGCCCAACCTGTTGTGGGTATTTGGAGAATGAACTAGCAGATGGACTAAATCTCTGTGTGTGTGTTTCTGTGATAAGGGGTTACTCTGCCTTTCAAACAAACAAACAAACAAACAGTATACAAGGAAATCAAAGGACTGACAGGAACCATACTGGATAGTTCACAGAATGTCTGGGAGGAGCAGAAAACAGGCCTAGTGTCCTTTGACTAAATTCACCAGCAAAACTGGTGAAGAACTATTGTGATGAGAACACATGTGTTGTCCTACCAAGCAGTAAAACGCATAACTTACCCACTGGCGTTACCGATGCTGGCCGCTGGTATCAGTGATACAACTGCCCCAGGAATTGCTGGGTTGTTGCTGCTGTCTCTACTTCTCGTCACCATCTGCAGTGATCCAAAACCTTATTGTTTGAACCTCAGTGATATAATGTGTGTTCTATCCTCAAATGGAAAGTAACTGATGCTGTCAATCTCCTGAAACCTGGGTAGCAAAAAAGGGATAGATGCCCATCATAGGCTCAAGGAGGGATTTTGTGTCATTGGTGCAAGTGGCCTCTCTATGCCCATCTAGCCTGCAGACAATAATCAGTAAACACACTGATGCCCTCCCAAGCCCTGCATGGAAGATCCCTCCCTGTGGCATATGGATCGTAGGAAGAGACTGTCCTCTTTAAGGTTTCCTCTCCACTTGTCTATTCATGAAGAGATATGTGCCTCTTTGAACCGGGAAGCCAGCTGCCTTCGGACTCAATACAGAGTGCACTGTGAACCCAAGCCCATTAAGCACATGCAATGTGCTCCCGGTACTTCTTTCCATTATCAACAGCTGAACCCAAGAACTTCTCTTAGTTACAGAATGCCAAGTCTCAGAACTACAAGCAGAGCAATTGTGCTTAGTGACGCTTTGCTGGATGTAGAGAAGGACCTCTTCTAGAGTGAATAACAGCCAACTGTGGGGCTCTGGTGTTTACTGTGATGTTTATATCATTATGTAATTTCTTGGCACTCAAAATCCCCATTAATATACATTTAGACCACCTTGTGGAAATAAAAGAGTGTATTCCCTATGTATGTGTTCACATTTCTTTATTTAACCTGGCACCTGCCTTCTTCCCCAGCATGTTAGTTTAGTATCTTTGTTTTCTCTTTGCAAATCTGTAGAGCTTATAAGGAAATGATGTTTCTCTCTAGGAAGAATTTTCTCTGTCAGTTGAACTGTCCTTTAGAGTTAAGCTCTTATGTCACAAGCCAGTGTGATGCATCACCAGCTCCAGCAGATGGGGGCACTGCACATCCCCCCGTCACTAGTTCCATAGGTCCATTTCAGGAAAGGAACACATCCCAACCCAAAGTGATCAGTGCTCCCTTGACCTCTGTTAGATCAAGCCTAGAAAGGTCCCAAGGAAGACTCACTCACTAGGATTGCTGCACTGGATGGTTCATGCCGGCTCCGGGCAAGAGAAGGGTACATTGGAGCATTCCTGTGTGGCTGCTGCTCATAAGATTCCAACGGAGCTAGCCCTTGGATTTCAGGAGTTACAGGGAAGGAATGATGCTTTCTTTACCTAGCCCCCAGGAGCTGCACAATTAGTCAGGTACTTCCTGGGTGGATTGCTGGCCTGCTAGGTAGATGACGGACATGTGAGACCATTGCGCACATGCTCCTACTGGAGACAGAACAGGATACCAGCCTGGTCATATTTTCACAAATTTATTACTGGAGGTGGCCCAGAGGAGACAGCATTGGGTGATTGTGTCAAGCCAGGCTGCAGAGTGAGCCAGATTGCAGTTAGGAGCCAGCCCTACCCACTGCTTATACGCCTTCTGACTTGGAGCAGTTGCTTTCCCTCATCTCAGACTCTGTCTCCTCACATGAAAAATACAAGTGTTCGATAAAACAGTGTTCTGCAAGAACCCTGGGTAGCCCTTAGCTGTAAGTAGGTACTCAGTAGTGATTTGTTATTTTAAAAGTAACACTGGAGACTGAAATTTGAGTCTCCATTCTGGTCCCAACCATCTAAGCAAGGATGAGTAAAGCATACACCCTCTGTTTGCCTTATTGATGAGATGGCTAAACTTTACCAGCACTGCTTCCTTCTGTAGAGTTCTCTGAGTTGCAAATATGATAAAGAAGATGAAAGAATTTTCATTGGCGTAAAGTGCTGCCCAGGGGGAAGTATGCATTGTACCAGGATTAATTTAGAAGACTTTGAGTCCATGGAAAGAAAGATGCAGTCAAAAAGAGTCATTGTGTCAAAGATAGTCACAATTGAAGCGGGCAGAATATCATCCAGGCACAGGGATATTCACACCCTGAGTTGGTACAGAAGCAACTGTGCTCCTAGTCACGCTACTAGTCAGACTACCCTACTTAATAGTAATGTCATGTTTATCTAGAAATTCTAAGTAGTACCACTTACTACTCTTATTGTTGTTGAGGGTTTAAGTAACACACTTTTGAGTCTACAGAGCACTGCAAAGGGGGCATTGTGGTTTATCTCTACATCAATATAAAGTATGAATGGTAAGTTGATTTCAACCCAACTATTATTTACAACATACACAGCCTCTGCTGTGTCTTGCTTCTCCAGACATGTATCTCGTCAGCATTGCAGGCCTGGAAAAGAGAATTTGTCCTTCTAAGGGTAGTGACAATGGTGATGGGGTTTGTGTGTTTGTGTTTGTGTGTGTGTGTGTGTGTGAGAGAGAGAGAATGAATATGTATACTATCAAACTATGGCTTCTATGATTGAGTACTACAAGCTGGGCAGTGATTTAAGTACACAAATGTGCTGACTCACAGTCTGGATGGCTGGAAGTTCATGATCAAGGCATAAAGTAGGGTTGGATCTCTCTGTGCCACTGTGAGAAATGATATATTTCATCTTCTAGATTTGTTCATTTTCTGGTACTCTGGTGTTCCTTGTCTTCTAGAACTATCTCCTGATCTTTGACATCATCTTCAAATGTCATTCTATGTCAAAATTTCCCCTTTCCTCATAGGATGCCAGTCAGATTGCATTAGGGCCCTCTCTACTGCAATATGAATTTATTTTAGCCAGTTATTAGTTAACATCTGCAATGACCTTGCTTTGAAGGTCATATTCTGAGGTACTGGGTATCGAAACTTTGACATATGAATTTGGAGGAATGCAGTTCAGCCCATAATAGTATTTGGATATTTTAGTGGAGTAGTTCTTAGTTTTGTTTTGTTTTTTGAGGGATATCAAATTATCCTTCTCCATTGCTCTGACTCTTCAAGGTATCATGCCCCATGCTCTAACCCTGGCACAAGTGAATTCTTCTTGGGTTCCTTAGGGCTCTGAACATGAGGGACTGAGAACTTCTGAGCTTTACAGCCCTAGATCCCTGCTTTTCAGGTCCAGGATGGAGCGCCTGACTATCTTCGGAGCAAATTCTTTTCTGTTTCATGCTGATGCCAATGGCCCTCTGTGAAGACCATAACCTGTCTGGAGCTGAGAGATGGTGCACACATGATCCCCTCTTTCCTTTGTCTTAACACACACGAAGCAGGTTTAGCAATAATGTGTGTGTTCACGCACAGATATCTTGCTATCACTGGTCATTTCTTGATCTGGAAACTTTCCTATTGGCAATGCCAGTCAGAATCTAGTCTCATGGTTCCTGTAAATGATGTCTTACCTTCTTCTGAATGTTTCTGACATTTCTCTTCCAAGTTTAATCTCACTGCCTTTTTCATGTTTGCTTCTGGTGTAAACAATCTTTGGACAAGTATGTATAAAATTGTTTGTCTTACTGCAACTTGATATAACAAAAAGATGTTTTACCCTGAAGTAGGTGAGCAAGCATGAGGGATATTTACAGGATGTGTTCGGTCTGATGAAAAGATCCCTGGGCATAGTTTAGAGATTTCGGATTTGACTCATAGCTTTGCCACTGACTAGCTATATAAATTCAAGCCTCAATTTTCTAGTCTGTAAAACGGCTTAATGATCTTTTCCTGCCCACTTCAGGAAGCTCTCGTGGTCCTGATCAGATAAGAAAAATAATACCCAACATTTTGATAGAGTGTGCAGGGTGATGAACATACTTCTCAACAGATTACACATCTTGTTACATTGAACTTTCACAACACCTCATTTTTTAGAAGACGAAAAATAGGCCAAGAGAAATTAAGAGTTTTGCTCCCCTCTCACATCCCAGATCATAAGAACAAGTTTCTAACTCTAGAGGTCTGGTTCCTGATTGCTTCTTCTTGCATATTGTACATCATGCCTCTCACACGACAGATGAAAGTTCAAATGTAAAGGTTGGTCTCAGTATCCTTTAGGCCTCTGCCTTCTGTGGCAAGACATAACTATGCAAGAAAAGATGCATAAGTGTGTGTTTTATCAGAATTCTTAAATAATCATATTTGTTCCCTGGGTAAAGTCATACTCCTGTTGGAAGTTGGCATGCTACTTGTATTTTTGACCATGTAATTTGGTCATGAAACAAAATCAGAAAATAGTTTGGCATCTACTAGAACATTCTAGATGAATGTGAAGCCCATTCCCCATCAGCCTATCGGAAATTTTGGCTCTCCCAACCCATAAAGGTATGTGGTTCTACTAAAGAACAAGCAGTTCTGCTGAGTCTCAAAGGCCCTGCATCTAGGCAGAAGGATGCATCGGAAGCTAATTCCATGCACTGGGAATGGAATGGAGTTAAAGGAGTTTGGGCTCATCCTCAGAAACGTCCAGAGCCTTGAGCACTGCAGATTTCCTGAGCCCCTGTCACAGAGGCCTTTTCAGCCCTGCTTCCTTCAGGCTCTCAAACCCTCCTAAGTCACATGCTTATAGAACCTAGCTGGCAGTCAGTTAGTCTGTCCCAGCATGCACACTAGTCAGCCCTCTATTACCAGAAGTTTGGGTGCTACCAAGCAATATCAGGGAGGGGGAGCTTAACATAGAGGATGGAACAGTAAGGGAGGCAAAGGCTAGGCCTGTATCCTGCTCCTCTGGGCATCCACCTTGGCTTCTTCCTGTCCTGTGTCCTGAGTAAGGGAACTCTCTTATTCTCTCCTCCCAATATAAGGTCTCAGAAAAGTCACAAGAGTACACAGCGCCATGGAGAGCATTCAATGTACCCCAGGGAGCAAGATGCTGATGCTCTGAGCCTCCCTAGGCACTGGATGCTTGCAGAAACTTTTGCTTAAACATGAATTCCGGAGACACAGCTGTGTGGCAGGGACTAGAGTGTAGTCCTTTGGTACTTGATAGTTGTAGGCAGCTGGAAGCTGGTCTACTCTGCTCAGAGATGCACCTTTACTAGCGAAGGTTGTTTGGAAGTGCCAGCATCCTCCTCAGCTGCCTGTGCAGCCACAAAGATGGGCTGTACTTGCTTCCTCTTTGCTGAGAGTTTATCAGGGCTATGAATTCCCTGGACTTCTTCTCAAGTGACCTGGCAGAACAAGCCAGTCAAAGCTCATCCTCAGCGTCCACTGCTCAGGTTTGTTCCAGGATGACTCTGACCATGTCACTTCCTGTCTTAGGCCATCCCATGGCTCCGCAAAGCTAACAGAATCAGACATGCCCAACATCAGACATGCATTTGCTGGCCCTTGTGATCTGTGTGCACCCAATGGGGCCAGCTTCTCTCTCAAGGGTACTCCTATACCCTCTCACCTTCAGGAGATGCCTTGGTGACAGATCAGCTTCACTCTGCCACGTCTTGGGCCTAACTATACTCCTGAGCTCCTGATGAGAAACTCTTCTTCATATTACCAGCCTAGTACATCCAGATTTGGACTGGGTGCTTTTTCTGTGCCATTTCCTCCGCCTGGTTTCCTACATTTCTTGTAACACTTAGGTACAGTATTATTACTTTTATTTTTTTAGGATGTGGAGGTTGAGGCACATAAGTGTTGTTACACAACCACAGCCAATTTGTGTCACAGCTATTACTGTCTGATCCCCAATCTCGTCTTCTTTTCATTTGGCCCCACTTCAAGCTCATGTTTTGTCTCTAGAACTCTGGAAATCTGTTCTGTCTCTACTGCACTGTGCTCAGAGATGGCAGTGCCCCTGGTGTCTGTTTCTAGTACTCATTCCCTGCCTCAGACTTCTCATGATGCAAGCCATAATTTGGTAGGAGGGTACCTCTGCTACCCTCTGCTCTGGAAAGCCTTATGTTAGAAACAGGCATGCCCTTCCTCATTAGCCAGCTTTCTCTTTCTGAGTGCAACTGGAGGTATTGGTTTTGATGCCAGCGTCCTGCACAGCAGACATTGGGCTGCTATCCAAAGTTGTTTCACACCTCTGTGTGCCACATGCGGGCACTCAATAAACCTTGCTCAATAAATCCTGCAGGGTTTTCAGGCATTTCAGAGATCCAGGGGACTTCCCTGTACTCTGTTGTCTGATATCTCTGTGCAACTCTACCGAAGGGAACTGTACTTTTCAGTTCCCTTGTGTATAGCACTGGGCTGCAGGGGGTCCTAAAACCTCTTATTCAATGCCCTCCCCTCAGCTCCCTTCATACTTCTTTCTAGGTAATGAGCAAGGCTTCCCCAGCTACACTGGGAGAGGCCCCATGGATTGTAACTAAAGGTACCAAAGACTGAATCTGAGAGCAAACAAAACCGTACCCTCAGATCCTGGACACAAGCCCCAAGTGTCTGCTGGAGCCTTCCAGTCTCTGGTGTGCCATATTCAGACAGGCTCAGAAGCACCCAGAAAGAAATGCTTGGCCATACTGAATTGTGCCATTTCTTCAGCCTATGAAAATGGAGCTGTATTAAGAATTTGAAAAAACCTTTAGGAAGAGAAAGGTCATTTTTCAGAAAGTAAAATGCAGAGTATAAAATGGCAGATGAGGATGGGGGTTGTTATTCTGGCCTTGCACATTCCCACTATGGCAGCCAGCAGCTAAATGTGGCTACTTTGAGTTGAATTGAGAGACATTTAAAAATCTAGTTTGTCAGTTGCTTGAACCACATTCCAAGTGTTCTGTAGTCACCTGTAGGTAGTGCTTCATACTGGAGAGCAGTAATCTAGAATGTTTCCATTATCACAGAAAGTTCCATTGGACAACATTGTCCTAGACTGTTTGGATCATGAGGATATAGCTGAACTCCTGCTGTAGATACCCCATTGACATTTCCACATCTACCAGGCCTAGTCTGCCAGGCCACCTCTCACCCATGCGCATTCTTCAGCGACAGTTCAGTTGTCTTACCCAGTTTTGCTCTGGTGTTTCTGTTCAGCCTTCACTGCAGCTAGGAAGTAAAAAGCTTCATTAGCAAGAGAAGCATTTACATCAAGTAAGTGAGCTAATTAGACCTTTTTGAAGAACCTCCTTTGACACAAGATTAACTGCTGGTGATTGTGAAAACTGAATGGAATTATGATAAATAATTAAGAAACCATAAAAAGGACTTCCCTTATCCATCTCAAGGAAAAGAGAAATTGAACCTAGCTACCTAGCTGAGGATGTGTGTGTTAAGTCAAAGATAACCCTTAAATGCTATAGTCTGGATGAATTCTAATCATTTGGTGGTATTCAGGAATTAGAGAAAAAATAAAGTTCAGACTTCACCCTCAAGGCCTAATAATCAAGAGCTAGTCTTCCCCTGGCCCCACTTTTTTTTTTTTTTTGAGTGTCAATGAGATGGAGACAGACAAAGCATTCCCATCTGCTGGTTCACTCCACAAAAGACTGATGGCCAAGGCTGGGCTGAGTCTTAAGCCAGGAGCTGGGAATTCAATGAAAGTCTCCCACATGAACCAATGATTTGAGCCATCACCACCACCACCTCGCAGGGTATGTTTAGAGCCAGAAATAAGAAGCCAAAGCCAGAACTCGAATCCAGGCACTCCAATATAGAACACAGACATTCCAAGTGTCATCTTAAGTGCTAAACCAGATGCACCCCAATCCTACAACCCATTAGAGCTGGTCTTTTGGTAAATAACAGCGGTGGAAACTGCTGGTGCTGTGGAAACTTAGGATAGTGAGGCAGTGCTGGAGAGAAAGGATGGCTCCACAGAAAGCCAGAGGTTCACAACCCCGCCGAATCAGCCTAGTGGTCAGCAAGGAGAGGCGGAAGGGGGCAAATGGCTACCTACTCAGGGGTTGCTGAGAGGTCTCTGATGGCACAGTGACATATAGAGACAGCATTCTAAGACTATCTGGTGGGGGCTGCAGTAAGGGGCACATCTGGGAAAAGGTTTGGAGAGAGACAAATGGATAAATGGGCCAAGTTCTCTATTCAGAATCCACTTTCCAACTAGCCTTTATTTCACCAAAAAGACAAATTAAGAAATTCTGCTTATATTTTCAGATAGAGGGAAAGCACATCAAACCCAGATGTAAATGGACATTTTCTGTTTCCCTTCTTCTCTCCTACTCTATTGGAACACACACCTATGGCCCACCCTATATCAGCCTCATTATCCAAAAATGTTGTACAGCAGATGGAAGATCTTTCTCTCTGTCTCCACTTCTCTCTATATATCTGCCTTTCCAATAAAAATAAATATTTTAAAAAATGATATATGGCCCATGGAAGTATGGCAAAAAGGAAAAAGAATGCCATACACTGCTGGTGAACTTACTATTAGCTCAAAATAGAAAGTTTCCAGGAAAATAAACCAGGCTGAGAGGAAGTAGTTGCCTGACTGGTACCAACCGAACCAGTGTCTTCCTTCTCATGGTATGTGTCTCATCCTTTGTCAAATGACACGGCTGGGGATGACAAGCTCTGAGGACTCTTGCAGGTCTGCCCCGCTATAACTTTGGCCAATGAAAGCTTCAATGGACTCTAAGTAACTGCTCTTCCAGGCAGCCAAGGGGTGGGCTGTCCAGCCCTGCATCTCTGTTTAATGGAGAAAAGAGCCTTTGAGGAGCAGCACGGCTTCCACAGTTTACCTTATGTGTCAGCATAGACCCTGCAGCTCTGAGCTTGTGCTTCTTACCCTGTTGTGTGTTCCATCTGATGCAAGCCCAAAGTGACTGCTACAGATGGGCAAAAGGCCTGCTAGCAGCATTTTCTCTGCAAGCTGGTCCCCATTTTATCCTTGGTGCCACAATGCTTCAGTTCACAAGGGCAGAAAGCAACTGAGTGGCTACTCTGAAAGGCATGAACCGTTGTAATGGAGCATCCAAGCTGTCCATTTGGTGAAAGAAAATGGCGATACTGGTGACCGCAGCTTTGCAACAGGGAGCAGCTCTCTGGTCCTGCTGTGCTTGCCGCCAACTGCCACAGTGCAGGAAGCTTGCTTCTTGTCTTTCCCATTCAGATTTTTAGGGCTGCATTCCTGCCTTCTGCCTTGGGAGATGATAGCCTGGCATTGTCTTCTCCAAGAAGGCATGTTCACCTCTGTTGGAAGTGGCTGCATGTGTGCTTTGTTTGCTTCATGCAAAGGACAGTACCTAGGATGTTACCTAGATATAAGTGAAAACAAGTGGCAAGAACAAACATCGCGTTACTAGAGTGGCAGAAAGTGTATTTGAGATGTTCTTCTCAGCTCTGAGTATTTCATTTCTGAAGAATTTAACTCACTCTCACTTGGCTAAAACAACAACAAACTACTACTACAAAAAAGCAAACTGCTCTTTTCCTGGAGGGTGCTTAGAACAAGTAAAACAAAAATTGTTCTGGGGTAATGTTTATCTTTTACAAATTTTTCCAATGTATGGAATGAGCTTTATATACTATATCAATTAGCTTTCTTCTATGAAAATTTTGGATAATTTCAAAATGTTGTGGGGGGATATTAATCTTTTTGTGGCAGCATCTGCATTCTAAACTCTTTGATGAGGGAGGAAAATCAATCACCCTCATGTCTTCTATCACAACCAAGTGTAATTAACAATAGAGATGCCAAAAAGAGACCATCAATTTTGCACTGGAGCTGACATTGGATAAGGCTGGATGAAAATAGTTCTCCACTAGCCTCTTTCCTCCTTATCTCCACCTTTCCTTCATAAATGTGCTAGGAGATTTACTGTGGGAAAGCATCTGAGAACGAAGCTGTGTGGAGTGTCCCCAAAGGCCATCTCTTCCCTTCTGGCTTAAGAGTGAATGGTTAAGGAGTCCCATCTTCCCCAGTGTGGCATTGATTGGGCCCTTAGTAAGCAGAGTCACTCAGTTGCCATGAGAAGTTCCAGGCTTTGGGCATAATTGCAAGGACTTGGGTGCTATGTCTCTGCCAGTGGGATGAGTATAAGTAGAAAGAAACAGGCTGGACTCAAATAGACAAGCAGACATCTTTTTTTAAACTATGTTTATTTCATTTTATGGCACAGTTTCATAGGCTTTAGGATTCCCCCAATCCTTCCCCAAACCCTCCCCCCATGTTGGATTCCTCCATATTGTTGCAGTATTACAGTTCATATTCAGTCATAGTTCTTTCATTGCAGACATGGACCATGGAGAGAGTCTGGCGTCTTATTGTCCAGATAAATTCAACAGTTTCATTGGGAGACCATCCCTGGTCTGAAAGTAGAGCTGGCAGAATATCATCCCTTCCAATGAAAAGTCACTACACAACTTCAACAACAATTTACAACATCATGAAGTTAACTGACATGGTGTTAAGTGACCAATATGTTAGAAAATGCAAACTCTTAACCACATCCTGTGACTACTTTATTGACATTTCAATTTTAGTTTATACACATCCAGCTGCTATACCCCTTAAAATGGCTATAGGGTACTAGTCAGCTGTCACATGTCTATTTTCATTTATATATTTAGCAGCTTGTAGTATTCAAGTGTGAATTCTACTGAACCATGCAAGATTTAGGATAGTCCAGACAGGCTTATAACTCAAACATGTCATATGTTAACAATTGAGGTGCAGAACAGTTTTAGGAGGGGTGTGCAGAGAAATCTTCAGTACTTTAGTGAGGAGTAACTAATCTCTGTGTCCTACCTAGTAAGGCATATGGGAGTCCAAGCTCACTGTTTCCTGTCTGTTCTAAGCTTTCTTCATTGGTCTCTATCTATCTGATCAAATTTTTGTGGCGGCTCCAGAGTGACCCTGATGGTCATTGCGAGGGAGGGTGGGGACCAAATGTTGGAACTAGGTAAGGACCAGAGAAATCTCCTTTCCCAAGTCCCAAAGGAAGTTTGCTGTTCTTCTGTTTCTGCGGAATGCTCAGGACTCCTGGCTGTTGTTCTGATGACATTAGATATTGTGAGGAAGGATTTGGGCTTCTTCCATCCTATGTGGTAAATCCAAACAGGGGTGGATGACAGAGTTCTCGGCCTCTGAAGGCAGTCCAATTCCCTGTGGTCTCCTTGGCAGTTGGGATATAGCCCTTGGTGCCTGTACTGGTAGTCCTAGGTGAGGTACCGGGAGTCTCCAGGGTTGGGATACAAGCCTCCTCCTGTCCTCCTGTTCTACTCTGAGGTTCCCCCCTGCTCTGTTTATATGGCCTCCTGTTAAGAGGCTGTCAGGATCACTCTTGGAACTCACTGTATGTCTTTATAGTTTTTGCTAATGTCTAATGCAGATTTGAGTCTTCTGTCTCTAAGTTACCTGTTACAATCTTGGATAGGTTATACTTAACCTCTTCCTCACACACTCTAAGAAAATGGGAGATTTCTCAGGCAGACATCTTTGAAGACACAGGTTGTTCCTTTCACAAAAGAATTTTTTCTCTGCGTGGGTAAAATAGCTGAGAATTGCATTACTTCCTGGGACCTGTGCCAACTGGAAGTGGGAGAAAGGTTATACAGACAATGGTGTAGCCTCAGCATGGAATCACAGGAGGTGGAGAGTGGTGAGCCAGGAGCTGGGGCTATGGAGACTATGGTGCAAATCTAACATAAGAACCCAGGCCTGGAACTTACTGGAGGGAGTGGCAAACAAAGAGCTATGTACCAACTGCAATAAGTAAAATCGAACTGCAGACCTGTGGGTGACACAGCTTAGAAACTTGCCCTAGGAGAAGAATCTGCTAACCAGAAGTACAATGACCAAAAGCAAAAGAAGAGACAAAGGTAAAATGAATATTACTGAAGACTCCTTTACAAAGGAGCAAAACTTATACCAACCTCAGAATTAACTGAGGAAGACATCAACAAAATGGGGGATACAGAATTCAAAACACTTGTTATAAAGCTTCTGATCAACAATGAGAAGTATGTAATACAGGAGTTTAAAGAATCTAAGGAATATGTCACACAGGAAATTAATCAAATTAAAGGTGATAAATCAGAAATGAAGAATACTGTGGAGCAAATTAAAAGTACAGTGGAGAGTCTCCAAAAACAGAATGAAGGAGACAGAAGAAAGAATCTTGAAAATAAAGAATATTTCCTGTCACCAGAGGGAAACACACAAAAAGCTGTGTCAAGCTAAAAAAAACAGTATTCAAGAATTGGAAGACACTATTAGAAGGCCAAATGTAAGAGTTATAGGAGTCTCACATATACCTTACTAGGTAGTACACAAAACCTATGTATTTGTTGCCTGCAGAAGACACATCTCACCAACAAAGATCAGCAGAAACTATCTCATGGATTTTGATTATTTTTGTTAGTTTCAACTCTTGAAAACACTTTCTTCTCATTAAATTTTTCAATGACTCATGAAATATACAGTAACATCATTTTCTTCAAGAAGGTTCTTGATTTTTCTTTTTCATTTCTTCATCGGCATGTTAGTGATTCAGTAGCATGTTACTTACCTTCAAGGCATTGTAAATTTCTTTTTTCTTCCTGTTGTTGGTTTTGTTTTGTGGCTTTTCATTTAAGCAGATGTATAATAACTGTGTAATGGAGACTATCATATCTAGTAGCATTTTATTTAACTACATGGCATTGTAAATTTCTATTTTTCTTCCTATTGTTGACTTTGTATTGTGATTTTTCACTTAAGGGGATGTATAGTAACTGTTTAATGGAGACTAACATATCCAGATGTGAGGATACAATGCATTGGGCATCTCTACTTCCAGACTAAAGATGGACTCCCAATGAAACTGTTGACTGTATCTTGACAATAGGATGCTGGACTCTCTGCCATTGTCCATGCCCGCAATGATGGACATATGACTGAGTATGAAGAACTATACCATAATAATAAGATAGGGGAACTCAGTGAAGGGGGAGGGAATTTTGGAGGGGATAAGAGTGATTTCAGGACCTATGGAACTGTATCATAACATGATAATAATAATAATAAAGCAAAATTTTTAAAAATTCAGTTTTTATCATTTATACAAATATTTGTTAAGATTACTTAAATGGGTCCAGATGGGTAAAGAAAAGTAGAGTCCTGGAACATGCAAAAAAGAAAAAGAAGGGGCAAAATCTAGGCCTAGGTGATGTTCATGTTGGCCCTCGAGGTTTGAACAGCAATGGTGACCTGCCTTGATACAGAGATCATGGCTCCCCTATCATATGAATTGCTGACTGTTGCTTCAAAATGAATAACGTACCAAAGAAACAGCAACAACAACAAAAACTAAAGCAACCTGCCCACCTGCTGCTACTATAGTGCTAACACCAGGTAGATGTGATTGCCAGACAAAATTTTCTGGACACTGAAGAGCAGCCCAGCCCCCATAGCAGAGGCCTCATGTTACACCTTTGTTGTTGGTTTTCAATCTGTCTGCTCAGACCCTCAGAGTAGGGGATGTAGAAGAAGGAAAGGAACAGTTTCCCTTTTCTTTCTGAAGGTCATTATATACTTCCTCAAAGGATAAAGGACACAGAGGGGTGTCTGTCTCTTCCCAGTACTTGCAAGAGTCTGAACTTATTGGTTTCTTGCTCCCTTGGCTCACTGAAGAGGAGTGCTTATTTGGGGTTGATGGGACCAGAGGCAGAATGGGGGCAAGGCAGGCCACATCTACCTACTATCGTTAAGCCTCTTGCTCTATGACTGACTCATTCTGCATTCCAGGATGCTGAGGACTAGTGTTTATTAGCAACCTCTCTGCAGGACACAGAATACATGTTTGTCGCTGATGTCCTCATGTCTGAAAAGGCAAAGAAATTGGGAAAATTCAAATAACCTTTGCTGATGCTGAGTATGCAGATGAGCAGAAGACTAACGTCAAACAATGAGAATACTGGGCTTCCATTAGGTCCTATCAACACACTAGGTGCTTTTAGTACTTTAATTAATACTCAGAAAGCATCTCTTGAAAGGTGGATGTCATTATTACCCTCATTTATGGATATTTACATCAAGACCAGACAAATTAAGTAATTTCTTCCTAATTGCTCACCTAAGTGCCAAGAGCAGGGATTAGAATTTAGATCTGTGTAATAGGCATCTGGCTCAGTATTGAACTCATCACTTAGGATGCCTGCATCCCAAATAAGAGAGCCTGGCTCATGGCCCTGCTACCTATTTCAGATCCAGCTTTCTACTAGTGCATACCTTCAGAGGTAGCAAATGAGAGCTGGATTTCTTGGGTCCCTACCACCCACAAGGAAAATTCAGATGGAGTTCCATGCTCCTAGCTATTCCTTGAACTAGCTCTGGCTATTATAGGCATTTGGAGAGTGAATCAGCAGATGAAAAATCTCTCCCCCTCTCTCTCCTTCCTTTTCAAATAAAATTAAAATAAACATTTTTAGAACTTAAAATTGGGTGGTTCCAAAGTATTTTGTCTTTCTGCAATGCCCCTGATTGTCACATGAATCTGTTCTGTCCTACTGCTTGGAGTCCAGTCCCTGAGTACCTTCCCTTAGGAGTCTTGGAAGAAGTTAGTAAGGCTGGAAGAAGGCAAATGCAGTAGCAGAAAGAGCCTGAGATTTAAGCTGACCTCAATCTCATCGTTCTGATCATTCTAGGTTTCCAGTAGCACAAATATCAAGCCCAAAGTCTAAGAACCCTGAAAGTTACAAAGTATGGTTTCTGTAAGGTGCAGAGAATGCTCTGTTGTTCCATCAACATATGTCCCTACATATTTCTACATTAGGGAGCTCTGTTATTTTCCAGATAACTTTAGGTTCTTACATCTAGATGCCTAACACAATCTGCAGCTATATCTCTTAGCCTAGAACACACAGAAACAGAAAATTGGAAAATATCAGGATTACTAGCAATATTGTTGAAGAAATACATATTGTAATGTCTGGCACCAAACATTGTATTTTAAATAAATTCCCTTAAATGAGGGTATATCGCAGTCTGTTGATCTCCATATGCATGAACTTATTCACTTATTCATCGTTAATTCGCTATTAATGATGCTAACAGACATTATATATGGCCGTTGATAGCAAGGAGGGAAGCAGTAGCACTCCGAAACGCAGATTCAATGCAAGAAGTTCAGCCACTTGACATCACTGAGTACAGAGCCACCAAAGACTCCAACAATGCTAGATAACCTGTTACCGGACTAATTTGCCAACATTAACCTATCAGACAATCTCTTGAGAAAAGTAAGTTTGTCCATCTGGAACTGAGCAGTGTCTAAGACTCGGGATTAATAGTTAGGACCTAAGAGGCAAAAATCATTAGCCATCTGATGTGTGTGGCAATTATCCTGCTGAACCACTGCTACAAGAATAATACTCTCCAAGATTTTGACTGAAGCATAGTTGGCTGATGATTTCAGATTCCATAATCCAGTTCTACTTTGGAATGCTGCATTTAATGGGGGAGGGAACCAAAGGGTCCCAGCTAAAGCTGGAATTCACAGGTCGAGCCAAGTATGTCATTGCCTTGGTCAGAAACAGGGCTTACCAGTAGGCTTACATACAGCCTAGTGTACTAAGATGAATGATAACCACTCAAAATCCATTCCTATACTCAACCTATGAATGTGCTCTTATTTTAGATAGAGTTTGTAAATATAACTAGTTAAGATGAAGTTCTACTGCATCAGGATTGGTCTTGATCTAATGACTTGCATATTTCTAAGAGCAGAAAATAGACACCAACACAAGGAGTCAGCCATGTGAAGACAGAGGCAGGATGCTAGAGTTGCCAAAGATAGCTGGCAACCAGCAAAAGTTAGAAAGAAGCCAGGAAAGCTTGACACCTAGAGCCTTCAGAGAAAATATGGACCTGTCAGTGCTTTAACTATGAACTTCTAGCCTCTAGAACTATGAAAATAAATTTGTTATTTGAAATCAGCTGGCCTGTGGTGCTTTGCTGTGCCATCCCTAGAAAAGTCATCTACCACTCCTTTAAAATCACTTCAGGATCAAAGCAACATTATTGAAATACTCATGAGCTAAACCAGTCTGCACTGCTGCTGCAAATGGCCTTTCACGATATTATGCTTTTTTTGTGACCCACTACATACATGGGAAGAATATACTGCGAAGATGATACTCAGAAAACAGCAACACTAGCTTAAGAAGAAAACAGGGAACAGCTCAACTCTGGATCTAGAAGCAGACAGACTACCACATGTTCTACTCCCAGGAAGTAATGAACACGGGATGGATTTTATTGCTTGAAATAAGATCATAGTGTGGCACTTCTCCATCCATGAGAGGGATTGTAAACACTGCAGTCACCCGTTGAGCTGCCAACCTAGAGATGTAGGATGAAGTCAACATAACCCAACAGGCAGAAGTTAGCTGAAATTGCCCTTAAGTCTGATAGTATTCCAAGAATCTCTGCTGGATAGAAGCCTTGATCCACAAAGATAAGTCTTGAATCCTAATTGGGCATTTTAGAATCTTAGGTTGAGGTGATACCAAGAATATGAACAGAAGACGGTGAGATTAATAGGAAAATTTACTACTGTGTGAGATGAACCCAAACTCCAAAACACATGAAGGCAACTAATGCTAAGAGTGAGAACTAAAGAAAAAACAAAGACAAAACAAAACAAAAGCTACCAAAAAATCAAGATGCCTTCCCTTTGACAAGTGAAAAGGTTATTGTGGTTTGAAGTGAACTTAACTAAGGTCCTTAAGCAGATGAAGAAATAACATCTATTATTAAAACATAAGAAAGCATATACCAAAGCAGGCATAAGTAAAAGAAGAGTGAGTAGATAAGAAAAACAACCAATCAGAAATTGTGAACACAGGTGCTTGTATTTGCTCCTCCCTGCAATAACAGATCTCTGGGATGCTAGTCCTAATCCATCATCCTTTCCTGCTAACACTGGTATTTTTTCAGCACAAGCCTCCTTCACTTCAGCAGGCTTCTTGATTTGTAGCTAGAGCTGGACAAAGAGTAGATAAAACAGTTGATCTATAAAGAATGGGCACACATCACTGCGTATGTGGTAACAGTTTAGTCTCACATCAGTAGATTCCCAGCATCTTTAAATTTTATATGAGCCTGTCTGTCCTTCTTAGTACATCCTATCCTATCATCCCCTCCTTATCTTATTTATGATCCTCAATATCCTATTCTCTTCTTCCTGAGCTATCTTCCACCTCTAGCTTCCACATGTATCCATTGCAAACTAACAGAAGTCCCACTACCCCCGTGGCATAGTGACTGAACTTTCTTAAGTTCCCTCTTGTTTGCTCTTTCATACTTCTTGTGCAAACCAGCAGGTCTCAGTGTGAAGTACTTGCACCAATAGCATCACCATCATTTGAAAAACCAGATGACTCTGATGCATGCTCATATTTGGTAAGTGCTATGAATCTCAGTACCTTGATTTGTGAAATGGAAAGACTCATGTCGACACTGTTTACCTCGCACAGCAAAGATCACCCTTTATCCACCTGGACAGTATAGATTATGGGAGGTGAGCAGTGATGACTTTGTGTGTACTGCCAGGCGGCCTTGGAGGAGTAATTAGGCTGCTAGAAGAAAAGAAGACAAATCTTAGCAAGTTCTATGTGTGTTGATGTTCCTTCCTTTAAACAGATCAAGGCTGGGGCCTGCCATTTAGAAATTTGTTGTACACATTGCTTCGCCTTGTAAATGAATAAAATAAGGAATTTGTATCATTGTGATAACTAGCAAAAGGATGGTGCATTTGTGTTTTTTGCAGCCTCCAAAGTTTTCTTGGGGCTGACTTCAGGGCTCCAGATGATTTCTGTATTCTTCCCCGCCTCTATCTCCCCAAAAGAGCAGGGATGACAGGGGTGAATTAAGAAACATCTAGTTTCGTTTGGAAGGCTAGTGGAGGTTATTTTAAAAACAAATGAATTAGCATTTTTTCCAAATGGTATCAAGGAGAGAGTAGAAAAATAAATGACACAAAATTCAGCCCTGTCTGATGTCCTGGGAAAGAGAAAGGCAGACTACAAGTGTTGAGGTTTCTTATCCCTTAGCCCTCAACTTGAATGCATCCCTGTCCCTATCCTCTGCCAGAAGCCAGGAACTTCCTCCAGGTCTCCCACGCGGGTGCAGGGTCCCAAAGCTTTGGGCTGTTCTCCACTGCTTTCCCAGGCCATGAGCAGGGAGCTGGATGGTAAGTGGAGCTGTCGGGAGTAGAACTGGTGCCCATATGGGATCCCAGTGTGTTCAAGGCGAGGATTTAGCTGCTAGGCCATGCTGCCAGGCCCCAAGATAATAAATGTCAAGAGTGACTGCTGCTGTCTAATTAATGCCTACTAAAGTTATCTCAGAGCTAGTCTATCCTTCTCACTCTTCAACTGGGGAAACTGAAGCTTAAGGAGGTCATGAGTCAGGACTCCAGATCTCAGCAGAATTGAATCCAGGTCTTTTTTTTCTCTGATTTCATGTTCCCTCTACCACACCATCACACCTTCCCTTTGGGCACATAACTGAAAAGGGCTGTGTTCCTCAGCTTACCATTATCAAAATAGATTTGACAAGAATTCACTTCACAACTGTATCAACAGGATGTTAAATGTAGCAGTGAAGAGTGGCCGAACAGAGACATCTCTGGCTTCATGGGGGCATTCTGTAACTGAGATGCTCAGAGCTAACAGCTGTAGGCCTGACAGGTGCTGAATTCACATGCCGATTACAGTGGGACAGATGACCACAGGGACCCAGCTCTGTACCATCACAATAGATGCCACTAGGAGAGCATGTTTCTCTCCTTTGATAATTGAAGGGGTTGTGTGGGGATGACCATTGGAGGGCTGCTGGACTGGTAGCATAATTCCTTTCAAGTTGGAACCCTTAGGGCCTTGCTCAAGTATCTTAGAAACTTCCACGAACCAGTTGTCAAAACTCCTGTTAATCTGGCAGAGTACATAACTGGGAGACCATTGCATTCTCTGGAGCTAGGGATGAGTTGTGGCTCTAGCATGAAAGCCTGGTGCTTCAAAAGGCTAAGCAGCCTGTGTAGAGCTGTTGGAAAAGACTCCTCAGGGTACTGAGCAATCTGTAATGAGTTGATCCTGCCATGTCCTGGGAAGAGGGGTTATTGTCTCATCTTGCAAACAGTCCAGAGGAAGGGCCAAGGTACATCAGTACACCAGTGGCTGGAAAGCTGTACAAGGCATGAGAACAAAGAATTCTTGTCAGCATTTTTCTCAATGTGAGTGTTGCCACTGAAACCACCCTCCAAACTCTACTTGATTTTGAGTGTCTCCTATGTATTGAGAACGTAAGCATTCAGTCCTTGACTGATTCTTATAAACACCCGGTGAGATTGGGAGATTATAATTAACTGTACTATAAAGGTAAGGAAATTAAGGCATGGAGAAGTTACTTACTAAACATCCCTTGCCTGATAAAGAAAGTGACAATGAGGTGAGGTGAACAAGACCTGGCTCTTGTTCTCAGGGAATTGCCAGTTGTGTCTAAAGACAGAGTGTATGGACATGGAGTCAGTGAGCCCTCCCATTTACTGAGCATATACTGCTCTCTAAGAGGTTTCCATAAATTTTTCCTTTTAATCCTCATAGTGTCGTGAAAATGGCATTATTGTCTCTATATTAGAGATCAGAGCTGAAACCTGAACCACTAAGCAGTGAATCATGAAGTTTTTGATCCCAAAAACTTTATATTCTTAAAATACATTAAGGAGCAATACATGAAAATAGAAACCAAATTCACAATTACCAGGACCAGAGGCAGAGAGGGCTGCAAGGGGAGTAACTGCTTAGCAGGCATGGAATGTCCTTTTGAGTTGAAGAAAATGTCGTGGAACTAGAGAAGTGATGATTACATGACATGTGATATACTAGATGCTGCTGAATTATGCTCTTTGAAATTGATGGATTTTTGGTCCTGTGAGTTTCACCAAAAAAAAAAAAAAAAAAAAAGAAAGAAAAAGAAAATGATGAGATAATTCAGCAGAAAAAAATTTTTAGGGCATCCCGAAGAGATTTTATGTAATCTATTCATGTTAACCATATTATGAAAAAGTATTATAAAATTTATTTTGAATTCAAATAAACCCATTATTTGCACATATAAATTCTATTTTTGTGAAGATATATTTTGCAAAACAAAACTGTGTGCTAGGCAGAGAAGAGCTGCTTCACACTTGGGCCACTCTCTGTGGTGTCTGGCTTGATGGAGGCCCATGGGTTGTCACCTGTGGTGTGTGCCTTGGTGACGCGGAGCAAGGCAAGCCAGCCTCATGCAGACAGCTGGCTGTGGGAAGACAATGATGCTGTAGACTGTTGAGGTCACCGTGGGCATCCTTTGGCCTGTGGCCGTTTCTTCCAGGGTCCATGTAGTATGCGGTGGGAGTGCACCAAGGAGCTCTGCCCACTTGGTTCCTCAGCTCCACTGGATGCTCCTGAAGTGATCTTTGACCCATTCGTGTTTGGCAGTGTCTGTCCTGCACCTGTCACTTGGCAAATACTGGTGTCTTGACTTATGTACAGCTGTCATATGTTGACACATTTTATTCTGTTATGTCAAAAAAATTCGCACTTGTTAATATTACTGTCCATCTCGTTGGGATAAACCTTTTGACTGTTGAGAAGCTGTCAGGCTCACAAGGGTAGATACAAGTGTTTCAAAATTCTAATTTTTCAGTCGAAGCCTCAAATTTTCTCATTGGCTAGAAAGTACCGTCAGTTGTTTTCCTTGAAATGACAGGCTCACTTTGTTCATCTATGAGAAAATGTCTGCCAAACACCTGAGTCTGAATAACATTAGTTACTCATTTTTTTTTTCAAATAATGTGATGTTCTGTGAAGTCAGCCCATGCGGTTCACATCTCCAGAGTCACACAAGCACTTTGCCATGAGCCAACTGCTATACTTGGTTTCCAGCAGAAGTCGTCTGAAAATATTTCTCATTTTGCTATGTGGAGTTTTTCAAACTATGGGTCCTTAAGGGTTAGTTTCCACTGCTTCACTAAGGACATGCTGGAGAGAAACTGGCACTACTTTTATTTATTTATTTATTTTCTTTTACTGACAGTGGATGCAGTGGAAGAATCTGGTGACAGCTAGTGCGAATTGATGGCACTGTCCTGGTTCACGCTCAGGCACCTCCTGTTTGAACCAGCTCTGTTTTCACAGTACTAGTGCTGACAGAACAGGCCACAGTGGATGGTTAAAGAAAGCTGTCACACTCGAGAAAACTGGCTGGACTACAACAAAGCTCTTACAAGGTCTTGGGGACCTCTGGGAAACCTCTTGTCTCACTCTGAGAACTGCTGCATGAGCTCATGGCTAGCATCTGCTTGTGCCTCTTCGCTCAAGCTGGCCCTTTGAAGGCTCCCTGTCACTTACAGACCTAGCCTCAGCCCAGACTGCATCCCTGGGTAAGTGATCCAGCCAAATGGGTCCCTTGCCGTGTTCCAAATGCGCCCTTCCATTGCCCATACCCTTGTTCCCAGTGCTGGCTATTGACTTGTTCTCTAAGATGTAGATCAACTGCTGCCTCTCTCAGGAAGCCTTCCCAGGTTTCTCTATGGAAATGATCATGCTTTCTTTTGACCTTCTTGAGCTCACTTTTGGTACATCTTCTCTAGCACGCAGCCTATTGTGTGTCCTGTTACAAAAAGACATTGTCTCCTCTATGAGCTCCCCAAGAGTAGGCACCAAGCCTTCCCTCTTCATTCCCCTTAGGTGCAGCCTTGTTCAACACTGGGGTAAGCAAAATGTACAACTGCACTCGATTGCAAGGTTTCAGCTCCATTGTCCACTGGTGGAAGTTCAAAATGCTGCACAGCTGCAGCTGTAGATACTCAAAGCTCCTAGGGCATATTTTGATATATTCTGAGAATGAATGTCACCATGAGTATTGATATTTGTGCCAACTTCTTAAAAATTGTCCCATTGTGGAGGCAAGGAGAGGGAATTAACACCCCTGGGCCACTCCAACCCTGGGAACTTCAGTTCCCAGAGCTGGAAGAGCCTTGCTTGGGAGAAGCCACTGCCCCCAGGCTTTGTGGAGAGTGCTGTGTATCTTGCCTCCCCCTTCTCCAACACACACACCCAGGTTTCTGATGACACAGCTCATATGCCTACAAGAAAGGGAGGCTATGGCCATGAACTAATGTCACCGGGAACAACTGAGGATGAGATCTTCCCTCACTCCCAGCTTCTCTCAGTGGCTGTAGTTCAAATCGAATTATGCTAATGGCCCCATTGGTCAGCCCCCATCCTGCCCCCATGTGCCCAGCCCAGCGCTAACTGGAAGGTTTGATCTCATTTGTAGCTCATCTTCCAATTTTGCAGACTCACAGTTGATGCCTGCAGAGATGCACTTGTTTATTTCAAACACCGATTTAATTTGGATGCCTTTGGCTTCAATAGTTTGTTTCCTGATTTCCAAGAATTGCTCTCGATTTAGCAGTTGCCAGCTCCCAGCATTTGTCGCCTGCCCTTTGCCTGCCTGCTGCATTCCACCATCTCTCCTCAGTAATCACACCGGCTGGCAGGAGATTTAATAGGGGAGTTTGGAGAGGGGTGCTTCTCCACGGCACCTGCACAGGTATAGCACAGGTGAGCCTGAGAAAGGATCTGAACACTGGAGTAGGGCCCAGAGAACCTTTAGGGCCTGATACAGAGGTGGCTGAGAACAACAGCCTGCTTCTCAGCGTAAGTTGGTGCTAGAGTGGAGTGATCAGATAAGTTATTAGAGCCTTAGACTGTAGCAATAGAGGCAAAAGCATTTATAACAAGGGAGGTGAATATGCTGCTGTCAAGATTATCTGACTTAGACTTTTGACCTCAGCATTTCTTAGCTGTGTGACTTTGGGCAAGCTACTGAGCCCCTCTGAGACTCAGATGGTCTTTGTCCTATTTTCAATGCACACAGAATAAGAGAAAACATTGTTCGGAGGATTCAGTGAAATATTTGATGTCAAGTGTTTGACATTAGCATCTCCTGTGTACAGCTCCTCTCTGCTCTGCTGTGGCCAGCATCAGCACATATTCTGGCTGAGTTTGAGCCCTGTGTTCTGAATGGCCCTGAAAACTTGGGGCATGTGTGCAAAAGGAAAGCTGGGGCTGGGGTGGAGGCAGAAGAACCTCCACCGCATTGGAGCATTGGCCTAGTGGGAGAGAGCATGTCTCCTGATGAGGGCACTAGGTTCCTAGAGGGAGGGTGCCATTAGGACTGGGCTTGGGGTGATATGTGGGATTGAAATATAGGCCCTTGTGCAGTCAAGTGATGAGGTCTCCCAAACAAGGGAAAAACACCAGTGGCAGGTACTTCTGGAAGAAAGAAGGCAGACACTGAAACCTGTTGGAAAGAGGCACAATAGGGGAGACTGCAGGCCCAAGAGGCAGGGGTGCTGCCACAGCAGAACCTCAAATGACAGAAAGGCCCAGGGCTCAGGAGGACTGGAGAACAATTGAGTCTGGCCTACACCAGCCTACAAATTTCAAAGTATTCTTCAGTGGCTTGGCTTACTGTGAGGACTGGGGACCATTCCTAGAGGCCTACAAGTCCCAGCCCAGCCTGGGGCATCGCTGTTGCCATTGCAGATCCAGTACTGTCAATGTGTTCACTCTCAGGTAACCTGCTACCACCCCTCTTTGTGCACTTTCAGAGTTCCAATTCCATTGGCCACTCTCCCTTCCCTTGCGCAGGCAAGTGTCAAGGCGGAGGTGAGAAAAGGGTTGATGGAAGAGGTAATGTTCAGCACACTGTTGTCTTCAGTGTGGCCCAGGTGTCACCTGTTCACTAAATTTGCCAGACCCTTTGATGTCGTCTAGACAAATTCTGTGAAATGTCTCCATTTACCTGAGGATGGAAGGAAAAGGAAGCAAAAGCCCCTTAGTCTGAGCTCTTAGTCCAGTTACAATGGGCCTTCTTGGGAGGCTCAGGTCCTCCATGTGCCAGTCCCCAAGAGAGCTGATAGAGAGCCTAGGAAAGAGACAGTGCTGGGCAGACATCTGGTGGAGCAGTTAAACTGGTGCTAGGAACACCCACATCCCATGTAAGAGGGCCTGGGGTCAAGTTTCAGGTCCTTTTATGATTCTAGCTTCCTATTATAGGTTGTGTAGTTGGGTTCCTGCTGCCCAAGTGGGATGAATAGAAGCTCCGTCCTGGCCCAGCCTTGTCTGTTTGTTCAAAGGGAATGAGTCAGTGGATGGGAGATGTATGTCTTTCTGTTGTTTCTGCATTTCCAATAAATGAAAAGGGAAAAAAATGAGGAAGGAGGGAAGAAGAGGGATTGGAGGGAGGGAAGAAGGGAGAGAAGGAGAGGAAATGAACAGTGTCTAGCTGACTGGCCAAACTGACCCCTCCAGTCAGTCATCTCTTATAGCTGCTGCTAACCTGTGCCCCTCCCGTTCCCTCAGGCTTGGCAGTGGGATGGGGCCACTAGCACAAGAGCACCTTTCGCTGGTCCCTCACCAAGGAGTGGGGCCTGAGTGTGGTGACTCAAACGGGGCCCCATCCCTGGATGACAAGAGAACAGTTTTCTGTCTTCTGTGTGACTGCTCTTGTCTAAGTCCTCTAAATATCTTTGTCACGGAGCAGCAAGATCCTGGGGTTCCAAATGAGCTCTGAAAGAAGTCTTTGTCTGCCAGAAACTTCTGTGAATCAAAAGCTTTCATGAGCTTTACTACCCCAGCCCCACAGCCAGGGCAGGGAGGAGAGGCACACGGAGCTAGGGCACCAGTAGCAGAGGAAATAGATTCCACCTGTGAGGCTGAGGATGGGTGCAAACTGCAGATGTTGGAGCAGGCAGGGACCTCATGACTCTGTGGGTGACACTCCAAGGGTGAGTAAAGGAGAGGAGAAGAGAGGAGAGGAGAAATGAGGGAAGGGAGGGTAGGGGAGGTGGAGAGGGAAAGGGAGAGAGAAGGAGAGGAAGAGAAGAGAGGGGAACAGAGAGGAGAATGGGGGAGAGGAAAGGAGAGAAGAGAGGGCAGGGGTGGGGAGGGGAGGGGAGAAGGGAGAAAAAACAAAGAGAGAAGAGAGGAGGTTTAACTTATTTAATTGTGGATGTTGACCAGTCCAAAATCTATAGGCTAGGCACACTGGATGTTGCAGTCTTAGGCCTAAAGGCTGGAATCTCAGGCTCAGTTTCCATATTTCCCTCTGGGGACAAAATGTCTTCTTCTCCAGGGACCTAAGACTTTGCTAAAAACAAACAAACAAACAAACAAACAAATAAACAACACCTTACATTGAAACAGGAGCTTGGTTTAGTAATTAAACCATTAGTTAGGATGCCTGTGTTCCAAACTAGAGTGCCTGGGCTTGATCTTGATTCCCACCCTGGCTCCTAATTGCAGTTTCCTGCTAATGCAGACCCTGGGAGGCAGAGCTTGGAGTCCTGACACCCACATGCTATGCCTGCATTGTTTGCATCTCCCACCTCCACTTCTGACCATTCTGGGTATGTCAGGAGTGAAACAAAGGATGGGCCCTCTCTCAAATAAATATATGATTTTAAAGAAAGGCTTTCAATTTATTGGCCCAGCCATATGATGAAAGTAGTCTAACTTCAACTCTACTGATATTGTTCACAGTAAGTAAAATTATATTATAGCAACATCTAGGCTAGTGCTGAATTTAGCACCAAAGCCTACCCAGATTGCCATATAAGATTACCCTTCACATACTAAGTCACCTCTGCAGTAGGCCAAAGAGGCAGCTGTTGACTTGGGAGGAGAAGGTGCCTGTCAAGAGAGGAATGGAATAGAAAGCAAGCTTGCGAAGTGTGACACTGGGGACTGGGAGGCTCACAAAGGGGGTTGTCTTCATTTGGAAAGAGCTGTTCTGAAGACCTACAGTCAAGGGCCCAGAGTTTCTGGTGTCATGGCTTGTAAGTTATAGATCAGAGTCAAGAAGCAGGAGATAGTGCTGCTGCACAGTGGGCTGCCTGTGAGAGGAGGGGAGATGGCTGGGATCTATCCTTGCAATTGTCCACGCCCTAGTCCACTGCCGCTCTCCACCTGGAGAAAGGAGTAGTGCCAAGCAGCTGCATAGCCTCTGAGGACACGCCAAGGTCACTCAGCCAGGGAAGCTAAGCCAGTACAAATATTCTGCCATCTGCTGGCAACCTTGTCACTTCCTTTGAGGTCCCCTTCCTCTGGAGTCACCCGTCTTATGAATATCTGTGAAGCTCTCTGTGGAACTTTCTGGTCTTCTGTGTGCTCCCTTGTATTGTCACAGAATGGCTGTGCCAACCTGTTGTAACTGCTGGGAATATGTGACTCTTCAGTCTGTTGCCCCAGGACTGGTTCACCTTAGTGAGGTTCTCCCTAGCCCCCGGGGGTAATGGTTGGAGTTTTAAAGAACAGACTGGTCCATAAAGTCAAATGGTCCAGTGGGACTTCTCTTCTGATGTAAAGAACAAGAAGATGAGCACCATGAAAGCTCATTCTGTACAACCACTTTCTTCAGCATCACTGCAGTCTTGAGGCAGGTACAATTGGATCCAGACTTCCTCGAGGAACAGACTGAATCTCAGAAAGGGTTGCCAATTTGTCTCAGGTGGAACAGCAATAGATATGTGCCAGGAATCCAGAGGCTGCAGTTTCAGTCACCATGGGGTGATGTTAGCTCCTCCATGGGCACACAGCATCAGCAAAGTGGGCCTCATACCTTCTCAAGGCATATACTCAGCAGAAAACTTGCTGGGAGTCACACTTTAGGCGTCAGCCCATTTGGACCACCCTAAATGGGAAGGTCAAGTCTCCAGGTGTGTATTACTGAATGCAAGGCAACTCCAGAAGGCAAGAATCTGAAATAATACAAAGAGGTGCTTTTGCTCTCCCATGGCCTCTGCAGTGCAGCCACCCCAAACTCACAAAGCTCTGCTCTCAGCAGCCTCTGACCCCAGGTGAGCCATAGCTCTCCAGGGCTGACAGGATGCATACCAGACTCCTCAGTCAACCTGTACATCCTCTGCCCCACCCCTGCCATTCCAACAACCTAGCTTCTCCAGGATGTGCTGTGAGGACTGCGACCTCACATTTTAAAATCATCTCTGTTCCTCTGCGGTGTCACTACCACCAGAATTCTTCCTTACAGCTTTTGGCCTTGTCCTTACCCACCTTGTGGTTAGAGCTGTTCCTTCCCTGTTAACACTTCCTATGGTGTTGTTCCAAGGAAGCAACACCTCCCATGCTTCTAGGTTTTCTGGCATGTCCATTATATTTTGCTGTTTTCTTTATTCCTGCTGGCCCAGTGCCCATGATTTGTGCCTTAGTATACTGGCCATTGCCACGAAGTGCTGTGGCTTAGGGAGAAGACTATCCTAGAAGACTGAAATGTACATAAGCCAGCAACCATTCAGCCTGGGTTTGCATGCCCCTTGCTAAGAACCCACTCAGGACAGATACTCAGGGAACAAAATGAGTTGACTCTTCCTTCAAGGAATTTCTTGGAATTGACCCAGTGAAGACCATGCTAGAAGGACCCTTTGGGATTCTAGGACCGAACTTGGGGCAGTGGATAAACCCGTTGAAACTGCTTGAGCTGTTTCCAGGCCAGGTGGAGTTGAAGGCACTGGGCCACAGAGTCAGTGCATATTTCCTGGGTTCCACGCCAGAGTTGCTAGGTCAGAATCTCAGTGGAAAGGGGAGAAGGGGGAGCCAGCTGCATTCTGAAAGGGACCCCCTCAGGTGGTTTGGATGTGCTCTATAGTTTGGGCAATCAGGGCCTCTGATCACACAAGCCGCCTTAGTCTTAAATCAGAACTTCTGGCTCCTACCTTCCACTGTGGGATGCTTTCCTCTATGTCATCAGGCCCTGTTGGCTGCCAAGGCTGAGTGGCTGCATCTATGAGTCACTTGCTGACAACTCTCATCCTGCCTTGAAGGCATGAGTCATATCAGGTCACAGCTGAGCCTGAGCAACTCCAAAGATACAAAAGAATGACGTGGGGAATGCCGCATCTATCCTCTGTCCTCGTGCTGTGTGCTTAGGGCAAGAACAGTCCTAAAATGAAGCTTGCAGTGCCCCTTGATTAAGAATGCCCAGTCTCTCAGCAGGAAGCTCAAACATCTTCAGTCCATCCTTTCACCTGTTGTTGTGGATCCAAGTAGAACTCAGCCTGCAGCACACCTTATTTAGCAGATGTGTGAGTGGTGAATGCGGCTTCATGAAACTTTGATTAATATTCATATTAATGTTTATTTGGATTGCCTTTCTATAGAATCGTGGTACAAAATGTACTATGGTAGCTTCAAAACGTTAGTTGAAAAAGGGAATTTTAATGATGACTTCTGGGACCAGCACTGGGAAACAGGGGTTAAGCTTCCACCTGCAACCACAGTAGCCCATATCAGAGTGCTGATTTGAGTCCCAGCTGCTCCACCTCTCCCTGTTAGTTAGCCTGCAAAAGCAGCAGACAATGGCCTACATCCAAGGTCTGGAGCTCTACCTGCTTCCTCTGCTCAGAGACTCACAGCATAATGGGACTATCTTAAACTGTACAAAATGATTTCTATGAGGCCTTCATGAAAATATCTTTAGTTAAACCTTGTTATTGCTGCATATGGCACACAAAAGAAAGTACTTAAGGCTTAAATGGATAGTGGAATTGCTGTCAACACTTCTATAACCATCACCCAAATCAAGAAATGCAGCTTTGACAGCTCCCCGGAAATGCCCAATCAGCCACATTTATCAATTCTCCTTCCTCTCTGATATCTCTGAGAACCATTAACTTGCCAGTCTTTATGCTTTATTACCTAAGGGTACATATTGTTTTCACTTGTTTTTAACTTCATAGAAATGTGATATCATGCACATTCTCACTTCATTCATTCATTCATTCTTTATGTTGGAATAGTTACAGATTCACAGGAAGTTGCAAAACTAATACAAGGAGGTCACATGTATCCTTCACCTATTTTCTCCCAATAGTACCACATTGCATAATTAAAATACAATATGAACCCCGGGAAATTGATGTTGTCACAGCCACTAGCTTTATTCAGATTTCACTAGTTATTTGTATAAGTGTGTGTGTGCACACACCTTTGTAGTATACTGACAGTCTTATTTGGTCTGAACTATACCACTTAATACTGTGCTTTTAAGACTCATCAATAAGTATTTTTATTGATGAATACTCTTTTTTTTTTCAAACAAAAGCACCACCATCAATTTGCTGTTCTATCACAATGGACAGTTAAATGGTTCTATAGTTTAGATACAGTGATCATCATGTTCGTGACTTCTGATACACAGTTGTATTCATTTCCCTAGTACATAATTTACAGGAAAAAAAAGCTGTGTCATTGGAAGTGACTATCTTCATCTCACTGCACATTGCCAGCAACAAACAAAAGCATGAGAATTCCAGGTGTTCAATATCTGCTCCAACACTTGGTGGCATCACTCTCCTCAATGCTAAACATCCTACGGGAAAGTAGTAGATTTTTGGGGGGTTTTCATTTGTATTTCCCTGACTATTGGGATATCTAATACCGTTTCATGGAGTTGTTAGCCATTTGAATGTTCTAACTTGTAAATTACCTGTTAAGCCTTTTGCCAACTTTTCTATTAAATTGTCCCTTTAAAAAATAATTTTTAGAACTTCTAAAATATATTCTGGATGAAGTCAGCATTTTGGCACAGTGGATTAAACTGTTACTTGCAATGCAACATCCCATACTGTAAGTGCTGGTTCTAGTGTTGGCTACTCTGCTTCAAATCCACTTTCATGCTAGTGCACCTGGGAAGGCAGCAGAATATGGCCCAAATGCTTGGGCACCACGCTCCTGGCTTTGGCAAGGCTCACCATGGCTGTTGCAACCATTTGGAGAGTGAACCTGCAGATGGAAGATTCTGTCTTTCTTTGCTTTTGAGATATAATTAATTAATTAATGCTAGAAATATATTTTATATGTAAATTACTTATTAGTTTTATGTGTTCGTTTTTCTAGTCTACGACTTGTTTTCTAATTATTTCCATGCAATCTTTTCATTCGTAGATGATACAGCCTGCCCATCTTTTGTTTATGCTTCAGTGTTTTTAGTTCATGTTTAAGAATCTTCCCTTACCTTTAGGTCATAAAGATATTCTCCTCTGTGATCTCCTGAAAGTTTTAGAGTTTCGTGTTTAATGTCTAAATCCTAAATTCGCCTGCACTTCATTGTTGTGTGTGTGAAGAGAAATACAAGCCCTATTTCATTTTTTCTCCTTGTATATACCTGATTGTCACTGTACAATTGATTAGGAAGACTGTTCCTCCTCCAGTGCTTTGCAGTGTCTCCAAGATAAATCAAACGTGGTGTTTGTATAGGTCTGTCTGTGGGCTCACTCTTCTGTGCTGTCAGGCTGCTTGCTCACCTTTTGATTCTGAAGTCATGGAAGGCACATATCTGTCAAGCACTATTGACCCAGGCTATGCTCATCAGGGATTAGAAGGTTGGAAGTTAGGGATCGCCAGATTAGTAAGGACCTTGAAATCAATTGGAAAAGCCTAGACTTGACCTGAACAGCAGAGGGTTGCCCCAGCATGTCAAACCGCAAAAGAGAAAGATTATGAATGAGCTTCTTTGTAAGATAAATCTGAGAGTCTGATCTCCGCAAGGAGCCCAGAGAACACAGCGGATACTGTAGTGTCCAAGGTTGACACCACCTGGAGGCCTAGGGGAAGGCTACAGCAGTGGAAACAGAGGAAGGGCTGCATTTCAGAGATACTTCAAAGAGAGAATTCAAATGATGAGTCTGCGGGAAGGAGTTGTGATGCTGTTTCCAGTTGGGAAGCTGAGAGATGACTCTGCTTTGAAGAAAGAGGCCTATAAAGTAGTTGAAGTGTATTTTCCTCCACTCAGTCCTGGGAGCGCAATTTGTGTTCCAGAGACCCAAAGCAGTCCAAGCTGCATGGCTCATCTGCCTCTGGCTGATAAGCAGTGGCACACTTCCCATGGATTTGGCCTTTTGGCTATTGACACAGGATTTGGGGCCACATTTAAGACCCTATAGTCATTACTGATTGAAATAGCTTTACCAGGTGAACACAGTTTGCTTGTAAAAACAGACTAAATCATGTGACTTGATTGCTAAGCATCTGATTTTCTGAAAACAGAGGCTATCCATACTAAAATGACAGTGGCAGCAAAGTAGCAGCTAATATTAAGAGGAAAAATAAGTTTGAAAATTAGCCCTGTGCTAATTCTTGGAACCCTATAAACTTCAGCATATCAAAAAGTTACTTTGGGCCCAGCACTGTGGCCTAGCAGCTAAGGTCCTTGCTTTAAACTCACTGGGATCCCATATGGGCGCCGGTTCTAATCCCGGCTGCTCCGCTTTCCATCCAGCTCCCTGCTTGTGGCCCGGGAAAGCAGTGGAGGACAACCCAAAGCCTTGGGACGCTGCACCCATGTGGGAGACCGAGAGGAGCTCCTGGCTCCTGGCTTTGGATTGGCGTAGCGCTAGCCATTGCATTCACTGGGGGAGTGAATCATTGGATGGAGGATATTTCTCTCTGCCTCTCCTCCTCTCTGTATATATCTGACTCTGCAATAAAAATAAATCTTAAAAAAAAGTTGATGTTATTTATAAAAAAAAAAGGAGTTACTTTGAAAACTTCCACATACATGTAAATTTTCTTCTGTCTTTTGGCCTAGTATGTTAAAATGTGTGCAGCATCATTTGTTTTCAATTGGATACTCCTGCTGACACATTGCAAAGCATTGTTGTCTAATATTTAAAAAAAACTAAAAGTGTGAAGAACTGACGAAAGCCCCTTGAGAAAATTAAGTCCCCAAACAGATTATGCTATGAAAAGAGTAAAATAGTGCCTGAGACTCAGTTATACCACCAACTGGATTTTTAAAAAGAGGTCATTCACATGTTAGGTCATAAATTCATTCCTGATGTCCGTTAAACATCAAATAAAATTTAAAATAATATTCACTAGGTTAGAATTTATATGAAAAGCTTTAGCAAATAATTAGGAGGGATTTGCTCATGTAATAATGAGCTAATTCCAATATATTTTTAATATGGGATGAATTATTGCAAGAGTTGGTGTTTGAATGTATGGCTTTTCTTGCTGTAGGGAAAATGCCTATCATTGCTATTCCTCCTCATGTCTGCAGAAGAAATCCACAGTGTCATGAGAGCAGGTGAGTGTGTCCTGGATGCCAGGGCTGAGTCGGCAGATCCAGGCCCGTATGGCTGTCAGCCCTTGAGCGACAGCAGAGTGCACATCCAGATGAGGCTACAACGGGGCACGGGCCGTGAGATTGCTATCTTGAGTTTCTATAGCTACCTCTCATTGTTCTGTGGGGTGAAAATGGTGCTGACTTTTCTGCTAGATCTCAGAAACCCTGTGTTTAAGTGAACCAGTCTTCAAATGCAGAAATCATATTTCAGAAAAGACAAAATCCACAAATGTTCTGAAGCCGTGTACTAAGTATTCTCCTTCATTCAGTCACTGACTCATCCGCTTACACACTTGCTCATTCACTCATACACTCACGCACCTATTCACTTGCACATACCCAGTCACTCATACACATGCTCACTCATTCACATACTCATCCATTCATTTATTCACTCATCCACTTGCATGCTCGCTCATTCATTCAATCACTAGCTCATTCATTTACTCATTTCACAAAAGTTTCTTGAGTGTATCAATAGAGAATGAAGAGACCAGACCTTGGCTCCTACTCACAACGACCTAGTAAGACACAGGCAAACAAAGCAATCAGACCTCAAAGCAGAGGGAAATAAGGACAACCTGGGGGTGATAAAAACCAGGGAATACAGAAGAAGAAATTAATTCCATCCCTAAAATCCTATAGAATTTACTTCTTACAGTTTTTGGCTCTCTTCCCCACTAGGTTATCAGCTCCACGAAGGCTAAGGGTTATACACAGCTTATTCACTGCCATTTCCTCTGGACCTACGAGGGCTCTGTTTCATGATGGATGCCTAGGAGAATCCCTGTTGAATAAGTAAGTGCATCATAGGAAGAGGTGGGAGAAACTTGATGGAGCTGTCTTTGTATATGTTCTTCAGAGGAAAGAATCCTGGAGATGGGCCTTGTCAAGAGAGAAGGGCCCTTGTGGACAGCTGCACTGGAATGGCATCTTGGTGTGAGGGAATAGCTGGAGAATTGGCCTGGAGTGAGAAATTGCATCAGGGAACAGCGTCTTCTAGCATAGAAAAGATGTAAGACATGAAATAAGAGTGGTTGAAAGTGGGTCACCAAACATTTCCAAAGCCAGGTGGCAGCACTAGCTATAAGTTTTCCTGCAGGAGTTGAGGTCTTTGGAGAATCAAATTTAATAACCACTTCTTGAGAAGGTTGACTGTACAATGAGAGCCTGTGGAAGAACTCTGATTCCATTTACTAAATGGCTATTGCACATGTACTGTGTGCACAAGAAAAGACCCATATTGTAAAAGGGACTAAAAACAGGAGGTATAGCAGGAAGTGCCCTGGCCAGGAGGGAGGCTGGGAGTAAGCACCAAGCTAGGTCTCCTTGCCTGCTGTCAGTCTTGTGATGGAGAAGGGCCAGCTGATTCTAACGGCCCCTGCAGCCCCAACATTCTGCAAGTCTAATTATAGAAGTGCAAGCTTCATTCCAGATAGCTGGGGAAATCCTTGAGTTCATTTCACCTCCTGTAGCTCCTACTTTAGCTGGCATGGAGGAGGATACAAAGGAATGGAATGGAAGTGTTGGGAGCCGGCATCAGATTATCTGCTTCTAGATGTCAGCAGCTCTTATAGGAATGCAGAGCAGCAGTCTCTGCATAGGCAAGGGCTGAGGCTGGTTCCTGATCTTTCTTTTTGCACTGTGAAGAGGGTGGAGGCCATTCTGCCTGGCAAATGTCAGTGTCCAGTCGCTGGGAGGGAAGTGTCACGCAGCTGGCTCAGCAAGTCAGTCCAGGTGGGGCTCTTGGAGGCCAGCGGCAGTCCAACAACGAATCACTAGGAAGCTATCAAGACTTCTCAGGAAGAACAAAACAAATCCATAGTGCTAACAAGCTGCTAATCAGTTATGGCTGTGGTTTCACTGACTTCCACAGGACTGAGAAGCATGAGTAGACCAGGGTCCAAACAGGAGGCCAACCTCGGGGAATCTCAGCAGTCAATCAGCCGTTTGTGAGGCTGTCATGCAGTCAAGAATTTCCCGTTAGTGGAGAAGGATGGGATGGGATGCTGGAAGGAGGGCGGAGAAGGCCAAGACCATTTAGGGATTGAGTCTTGCCACATGATGCTGGTGGTGCCATTCCTGAGATGAAAGACAGAGGCCCTGAGATGAAAGTTGAAAACTACAGGTGTGGAGCCTCTTGGATCAATGAGACCATGAGCTGTTCTCAGGTTTTGACTAAGAAGAACATGAGAAAAAGATATCTGCGCTATGCACAGCTGTCAGGGAAAATGCTTCAGATATTGCCTTGGTGGTCTCCATGCAGAAGTTCACTGAACTTTAGGTTTGGCCACCAGCAATAGAAAAGCTTAACAATTATCCAGGTGCCAATGCATGTTGGCACAATAGAACACTGTTTGGATGCCTGCATGTCTTGTCAAAAAGATTCCAATTTCCTGCTAATACACACCCTGAGAGACACCAGGTGATGGCTCAAGTCCGTGGGTCCTTGCCACTGTTGTGAAAGAATGAGATGGAGTGCTGAGCTATTGGCTTCAAACTGGCACAAGCCTGGTTATTGTGGCTTATTTGTGGCATGAACCTGTGAATAGAGCTCTGTCCCTCTCCGTGTATCTGTACCTATGCCTTTCAAATAAATAAATCTAAATCATTAATACTAGTAAAAGAATACCTGGGCATCAGAAAGTTACTGGATATATGAGAATTATGGATCCTAGGGAGGACTGAGCCATTCCCCTCATCATCCTCCATGGGCCCCAAGGGTAGCCTCAGCCCTGACCTCTGTGCTGGGGGCTTCCGGGATCCTCTGCTGCTCCTGCCCTAGGGATCTTCTCTGGGGTCCCCAGCTACCTACCCTCTCCCACACCAACCTCTTTCTGCCTGTGTCTTCTGCCTGGTGCTTGTCCTGGCTGGGTAGAGGTGCCCTCTCTGAGGCCTGCCATGAACCCCTGCCCAACTTCACACTGCCCCCTTGGCCAGACCTGAGCTCAGTGGAGGTGGTGTGAGGAGGAGCCTACCTGGTGGCCAGATGCCTCTCTAGTGTGTACCCTTCCCCACTGGGGACAAAGGGCCATCCTTGTGCCATGAAGGTGGACGAGGGTTCTGTTGCTACAGCCAGTGCATTAGGTCAGAGCCAAGGCTGTCTGTGGTCCAGGAATCAGCTTTCACCTGCTCTCCTTTGCAAAGCAGGGAGGGTGTGTTGCTGGGAGGCTCATCAGTGTGCAAGTGGCAGTTCCCACCCTTTTGGGGCTGGGAGGGAAGGACCCTTGGAAGCAACAGGGAAGACAGGAGACACAAAGAGCCCAGAGGCAGGTGTTATTTCCCTGCCCAACCTCTCTGGTAGCAGACTGCCTAAAAGGAAGAAGGCATACAGGAATGGCAGAAGGAAGGCCAGAGGGGTGGGGGCCCTCAGCCTGTGCTACCTGGATCCCATTGGGAAAGCCCTCTCAGCCACTACCCACAGCACAAGCTTGGCCTTCTGAGAGGCATCCCACATCCAGATACTGCCTCCAGCAAATGAACTTGCTCCAGAGGCCCAGGGTCACCCTGGCCAGCCAAGGAAGCCTTGAGGAGGAGGAAGCCTGCTGCCCCTCCCTCTACCTCCTTCCCCTCCAGGCCCCCAGCGATAAACAGGGTGCCTCAGCAGATTTGCACAGGAGCTACCATGTTCTCCAGAGCCACTGGGGTTTGGGAATGCCTGGCCAGAGCCATGGCCCAAGCGCTGAGGACCTCAGGAGGCTGAGACCTGCAAGTGACGTTGGCACAACTCTGGCCTCCATGGGCCTGCCACCTGAGTGTGGCTTGGGCTGTGGACCTTCCTGACTTGAGAGGCCCTGTCTGCCTCTCCCATGCTTCTGGGGACTGTCTGGCTTAAGGCTCAATGTGTGCCACAGTTGGGCTGCTTGTTGCCTGGGGATGGGGCAACTGTGTAGACCCTACCCTAGTAGTCCTATCCCTAAAGTTCAGGCTCTAAAGAGTGTCGCTGCCTCATCCATGCAGAGGTTTAATGAAGCTTGCTCCTTCTTGTTACTGGAGTGACCCCTGCCTGGGCGCATCTCTGAGAAACCAGGGAGAATATAGCCTTGTAACAGCCCAGTATGGGATCCTGGGGCTGAGGCTATGTCTCTTGGCAGACAGCACCCTTTGCTCGCATGGTGGAAGCTTGTTTTCTGCCTCTTGTTCATTTTATTTTTAGAGCCACTTGGCCAGCCTTTGCAGAATGAGAGCGTGCCCAGGAAAAGTGGTGGGCACATTAGTGAGGCAGGCAGGCAGACGGGTACACTGAGGGGCAGTGAGGACAGCTGATAAATTGTTTGCTTAGCTTCATCTATTTATTAGCATGGTTGCAAACTGCTATTTATATTTTAACCCTGCAAGGATAGTCAGGGAAAATAAGAAACAATCAGCAGGCACAGATTTCACCACTACTGCCATCTCGGGAGTGAGATGTCATGGCAATGGCTGCCAGGATTGCTGCAAATCACCATGCCCACTCCCGTGGATGGCACAGTCTCATGCTGAGTGTCAGACAGCAAACTGAGGCTACTTTTGAGGACTAGCATCAGCAAGGGGGCAAGAGAGGTTGGGTGGAAATTGGTTGCTAAATGCACAAAGGGTTTCAAAGCCAGGACAGCCCCCAGATGCAGGGAGAGATGCTGGAGGCCAAAGGCAGAGCCCTACAAGGAAGGCAAAGTTGGGAGAGTAAGGGCACCTGGATGCCCCACTCCCCTGGCTCTAGCCCCTGGAAGTGTCCATAAGGAGCACTGCCCCCGACCTCTTCCTAAGGTACTGTCCTACTGAGGAGCAGGTGCACACCACTCACTCACTGCTTTCTCTCCACAGCTGCCAGGACCAGGTCTGATTTGATCAGCTCTGATTCTGTCACTGCTGCCTAGGAGGGCTCACAAGGAAGGACCAAAGCTACCAAGCACTTGGGTGTGCTACCTGGGCTCAGGGAGAGATTCTAGGATATCATGTGTCTGAATTTAGTTTTTGGAAGGAAATTGAGAGTTTTCCTACTTGGAAGATGTTGCCACTTAAAGTAGTTTGTGTCTCAGACTTTGTATTTAGTCTGCTGTGGCGGTGATGTTAGGGAAGGCTTATCAGTAAAGCACTTGAACAATCTGCTGAGGCCAGCTGGCTTGTGGTTAGGAGAACTGCCTTCTTTGCTCTGCAGCTTACTAATGGGAGATGAAAGTTTAAGGACACATACAGACATAATTGAGTTCTTCCTGGAGTAAAACTAACTTGCAGGCACCTTACAACTTAACTGGAGAAAATCAACCCACATCTGGCACCTTGCCCATGATGTCACTTTGCCTTGGCAATGGGACTGAGCAAAGAGCATTTCTGTTCCCTGCAGGCTGCCTCTGTGGTGTCCAAGGGTCCTAATGATCTCATTTTCCACGTATTGCCCTCTGTTTACTCTATCCATTCACAATGGCACTGAAGCAGGACAGAAATACTGCTGGCCGTGACTGTGGTTGAGGTGGAGGGTGTTCACTGCTCTCCAGAGCACAGGGCCCACCCTGATCTAGTGGCTGATTAAGGCTTAGGCTTAGCTCAGTTCACAACTCAAGCCGTAGTTTAGGCTAAATTTACATAAACTATAACCTGAAAACAAACTCATGCCTTTGATAGCACATAATCAGTTTCTTATTCATATCTTATTATCTTTAAGCAAATATTCATGTAAAGTTTTTTTAAGGCTTATTTGTTCATCTCCTTGAAAAACATTGACAGAAAGCAAGAAAAGAGAAGGAGAGAAAGAGAGACAGAGAGAGATAGATGTGTTTTTTACCTGCTGGTTTACTTCCCAGATGCCCACAAAGTTAGACTAGGTGCAGGCCCAAGCCAGGAGCCTGAAACTTCATCTTGGTTTCCCACATAAGTGGCAGAGGTCCAAGCACTTGAGTGCTCACTGGCTGCTTCCCAGGAAACATTAGCAGGAAGCCAGATCAGCAGCAGAGTAGCTGGGACTCAAACCAGCACTGCAAAATGGGATGTGGGCTTTGCAAGTGGCGGCCTAACCCATCACACCACAATACCCACCCCCTTAATTATTATTGTTATTTTTAGCAGCTTTATGGCAGAAAATCAAAGCCTGCTGAGTTTCATATTACATTCTGTAGCTTACTTTTTTGGTGTTTTTTTATTTTTACTTAAAACATTTAATTAATTCCTGTGATGTGGATACTTTCTGCTTGAACTTTTCATGTTGGAAAAACAAACTGACTGCAAATGCAGCTCATTTGTATAGCAAGTTTTTAGCCTCTTGTTTTGTTTTGTCTTTTCTTGTCAGCTACATCAGCAAATACAGGTTCAGCACAAGATGGCTGTGAAATAAGAAGAATAAAACCCCAACAATCGGAGAGATGTTACGAGAACTTTTCCTGCTCTTCCCTAGGCCTTGCTTTTGTATTGGCGTGGCTGCATGCACTGTTGGTGCTGTAAGGCCGTCTTGCCTTGCTGCGAAGAGTAAGGAAGAGACTTGTCTGCACCACTCCTCTGGTCCTTGAAGGAACCAACATGCTCCGGATCCTTGGCTTTGCCCCCTGTAAGAAAGGGAAATTTCCCCCAACATCGGCCTTTAAGTAAAGAGGGCTCTGAAGGCCCAGGAAGACTGGGGCACCCCGGTGCACACCAGCCCAGCCAGCCTCTGGGCCAGGCACGTGTCTGGGGCAACCTTAGGGCCTACCCTGCCCTCCTGAGTCCAGTCCTATGGTCCCAGTGCTACCCAGCCCTGGCTTTAGACTGAAATCCAAACAAACAAAGAGGCCATTTAGGTGCAAATATCCCTAATGAATAAAGAAAGGAGATTCACTTGCCAAATTAGTTCACACAAGTTGGGAAAGCCATTTCTCTTTAGCCAGTACTTTAGTTTAGAGCTCACAAAGAGCACCAGCAGCTCTCTAAAGCCTGTCCTCAGGTTCCCTCCTGGAGCCAGGACCTGCAAAGAGCCATTGGCAAGCCATTTAGAATATCGCCATAGGCCTGAGTGACATGCCTCACAGCTGCTTATTTGGAGAGCTCTGAGGACCAGGCTGTTTGACAAGCTTCCTCCCAGCAGCAGGCAGATGATAAACTGGCCTTGTCACAGGGCACTGTGGATGAGGAAACTGTCAAATAGGACCACACTGTGCAGGCAGTTTCAACCTGCAGGCTACATTTGTGTTAACCCCACCCCCTCACCCCCCACCGCCCGATCTGTGGTCACCATCTCCAAGCCTCCCAGGTGAGTTGTTCTGGCTAAAACTGAGCTAGACGGGGCTGGTCCAGGTCCAGGTTCCTTGGAAGATGCATCGGAGGTGACTTTGTCCTGGGACCGCTCCTGTACTACTCACAGCAGGTTGAGATGAAAAGGAAGAATCACTTTGCTCTAATCCCAAATTCTGTGGAAACCAACAGGTAGCAGTGTTTTTATCATCTGTTGATCAAGTAACACAAAAGGACAAACAGGCAATCTGAGCTCGGTGCTGCTCCCAGATGAAATATTATACCAGATCCTAAAGACTTGTAAACATGGAGGGCGTGTCCATCTACAAACAGTTCTTGGTGTATGTGACTATCCATGGACCCTCCTGCAGTAATGTCTCACTCACTCACTTGACCGACAGCGAGTCCCCAGTAGGTGCCAGAACTTGTGTTGGATGCTTGTGCTGCAATGATGAGTGAAATGAACAAGGCTCCTGCATTCTTGCAGCTTGCAGCCTGCTGGGCAAGGCTGACTAGGCAGCAACCCTGGAATTTGAGAGCATCTGTCAATGGGCTGAAATTAAGGGGCAGGTGCAGCCAAGGCTGTGCTCCCTCTGGAGGCTCTTCTGAAGATGGTTTGCTTTTGGCCTGTAGAAGGTAGTTTCAGACCTTCCTTGGCTTGTAGCTACATCACTCCAGTTTCAGCTTCAATTCTCATACAGCCATCATCTCTGTATTTCTCTTTTAGATCTATCTCCTCCTTCTCTTTTAAAGACATGCTGCTGGATTTAAGACCCATTGGGATAACATCTGTGCTTAAACATATGTTCATTGTATCTCTCTGAATCAGGCCACAAGCCCTTGTTGAGAAGCCTTTCAGGGCTCCCTGGGGCCTTACCCACCGAGGTGCTTCCTACTGTGGCAAACAGCATTCCCCAGGCAGACTGCAGCCTGTCCCTCCATCCATCCTACCCCAACCCCCCCCCCCCAGCCTATTCCCACATGCCTTGGCCTAGCATGGCTGCTTTTTTCCTGTCCAATGACCTGCCCCTTTTCACCCCCATGCCTCCAATACCTTCATCCTTTCCTTCCACAATTTGTTGTCTTCTTTTCCATCTTCCCAGGCTCAGTTGAAATCTAACTGCTTCCGGAAAGTGTTCCCAGCCTCACTGAGCTGGGATGATTCCCTGTATGAGCCCTAGACCATCCCTGAAGGTCCATGTCAAGATCACGGTTGGCCATCAGGCCAACTCACCTGACATTTTCTTCTCTGTCTATTGGATTGGGTTTTATTTGCCCTGGGATTCCTGACCCCTGGCATAATGTAAGGTATATAGTGGATTTTTGCTGAATGAAATTCAAAAGGATGTGTGCATCTTATTGCTTCCCCTGTTGCTTGACTGAAAAGAAAATTAAGCACAGAGACATAAGCCATAAATTGACACAACACCCAGTGCGAGTACTGATCATGTTAACATTGCTCCCGCAGATCTCCCAAAGTCCCTTGCTGATTCCTCTTTGCTTTTGGCCAAGGCTAAACTGCTTCCTTTAAGCTCCTCTGGCTTCTTCAAAAATAAGGCTGATTCTTTCTGTCTGGACCCCAAATCCACACCAACCCCAACTATGCAGTACCCTCAAATCTGTCCCACAACCCTCACTCAGAATGTACAGTCTCCAAACAGACAGGAATGCTCTGCGCACTCCAGAACATGCTGTGCTGGCTGATTCAGGGCTTCTTCTTGGCCTTGCAGGCTCTTCTCACCCGCCCTAATGAAAGCACCCAGTTGGGAAGTCTATCACATGGTGGTGAAGGGAAAGCAAAGCATGGATACTGGTGTCAACCCTGACTTCACATGAAGAGGAATGATGGGCATAGTTGACGGGGCCATAGAAAAAAGGGTCCAGTTCTTCAAACATTCATTCCTCCCCTTTCCATCCTCTCCAGGACAGTCTCCTAGATGTGAATTAGGTAATATTTCCCTCAAGATTTCAGTACTCAGTGCTGTCTAACTGGTTAGTTCACCTGGCTCCAGGTAGAGGAGCTTCCCCCGGGTGCTTGCCTTGGGGGAGGCTGTGAAGAGCCTGATATTATCTGGCTGGGTAACCCTTTGTAGCCGAGTAGAGCACTTTCCCAGGGAGCCTTCCTTGGTTGAGGCAGGGGAGGACTTGGACCACCTGTAAAGGTATCTGTTCTTTATAGTATAAAGTACTGGTCTGTTTCCCAGGTGAGCTTCCATGTTGCTTTGTTTTCCTTAGGTGCTTCTCGCTGCCATAGGCTCATTTCTAGCTTCCTAACAGTTCCTTTCCCAAATACTCTCAGTTTCTAGACTGGAGATTCCACTACAGTATCAGTGTTGGATTCCCCCAGCAACCCTAGACTCACAAGGCAAGCCAGCAGTATTTTTCTTAAGCTAGGCCCCTGCTGAGTGCCTACTGACAGGACAGGAGGCAAATACCTTATCTAAAGCCCAAGGAACTCATAGGGCGAAAGACCTTGGCGATCAGGTGACCCAAGGCCTTCACTTGCCATCTTAGCAGAGGAAATGAAGCACTGCCCCTTTCCCTATGCCAACCAGACACGAAGTCTTACTTTCCCTCCTGTGTGCTTACACCAGGCATTTTTTTTTGTTTTTAGATTTTTGTAGAAAGATTTTTAGGTTTATTTTTATTTTTAAAAAGATTTGTTTTATTACTATTTGAAAGGAAGATTTACAGAGAGAGAAGGAGAGAAAGAAAGATCCTCTATTCACTGGTTCACTTCCTAAATGGCTGCAAAGGCCAGAGCTGAGCTGATCCAAAGCCAGGAGCCTCCTCCGGGTTTTGTCCATGGGGGCAGAGGCCCAGGAACTAGTTCATCTTCTGCTGCTTTCCCAGGCCATAAGCAGCAGTGTAACAGCCAGAACTTGAACTGGCACCAACATGGGATGCTGATATCACAGGCGGAGGCTTAGCTTGCTATGTCATGATGCTGGCCCCTAGCAGCAGGCATCTAAACAGCATCACTCATGGCCCTGCAGCTGGGCTAGCTCCTGGGCACCTTCTCAGGGCAGCCCAACATGTCTTCCAGCTCCTGCCTTAGGGGCTGTACAAACTTCTCTAAGAGTAAACAGATTCTCCCAGCCCCAACAGCCTAGGGAATCAAACAAAGACACCCTGCTGATGGCAGTGGGCCCTAATGAACAGAACACAAGAAGAACTTAGCCTGGCCCTTGGTCAAATGTCCTGGGTTTAACCTCCTACCCCTCCTTACACACTACTCACCCCTGTACTGTGTCCTCTCAGATCACTTCCTTTAGGTGAAACAGCAGCACTAAGCCCTGGTCATGTTGCCAACACACACAGCTGGAAAGTGGAAGCAATTTTTAAAGATATGCTCTGCTCCTCCTCCCTCCTGGGTGGTCTTGGGGCAGGCATTGATCTTGCCTGACCTTATGCAGGACAAATCCATGCACAGGCTGAAGCAGAGGGTGGGAGCTGGAATGGGGCAAGTGTAAAGCTCAGTCCTTTGGCCTCCGGGGGATGCTTTTCAGAAGACAGCAATGGACCCGAACAAGAGAAAGACCATGTCTTTCACTAAAGTGGAGAAAAGGACAGCCCAAACACCAATTTGGTTGATTAGCTGCAAGAAGAGGCTCCTTTATCGCAGGCATGTGTATGCTTTCTAATTTTTTCTTGTGGGCTCCTGAGGGGGCCCAGTAACTGTGCAATTGGTATTCCTCTTCAGCCTCAGAGGGCTTGGGCACACTCTCGGCAGTTGCTCCAGGTGGTACCCTGTGCCACCTGCACTCCCAGCTGCACGATTAACTGCTTGGCAGCAAACCTCCTGGGGGCAGCAGAGGGGAGGCAGCAGGTGGGCTGGGCCAGACAGCCTTGCGCCACGTGGGAGGTCCTCTCCAGCAGGAGACAGCAAGTGGCAGCAGCACTGAGATGCAAGTTGACCTTGGCACCTTCCTGCTTCGTGCAAACCAAAACCAAAATCCTACTACTACAGGTGAAAGGGCTTGTTCCCCTTGAGCAATCAACACAATTAAAACCAGACTCCTTAAGGGATGGAGATTTTCACGACAGGCAGCCACTAGGCTTCATAAAAGGAATTATTTGATGGCTGTTACAGATGGTGACTTTTGGGATGAGAGAGGGGGAGTTAACAATTTTACCTAGAAAAAGTGATTGTCATTGGCTGCATGGCTGCATGACCTTGGGCCAGGTCAGGTTAGAGGCTCAGAACTTTAACTCTGCCCACTGCAGCCATGCAGCGGGTAGAACTCAAGCTGGTCTGGATCAGGTTTTTTTGGTTGTTGTTTTCTGCTGGGCAAAGCCCTTAGGGCCCCCTGGTGGCACACTCTGGGGACTCAGGGGTGTGGGGTTGCAGGGAGTCTGGGGGATGGCACAGGTGGAGGCAAGCAGGGACCTGAGGGTTCATGTTTAGTAAGGAATAACTTGTGAGGGACTTCCATAGACAAGGCTACTGTTCTTGCAGGGCTACAGCAAGAGTCAGAATAGGGAAGGGGTAATGTGAGGCTAGTCCATGACACTAACCAAGCACTTGGTTCTGGTATGTGGTTCTGGTCCGGGGGTAGAATCTGTGGGGGATTATGTGGGCTCATCCATGTGGAACAGCAATGTCCATTGACATGCTCAAGATCTGTGGCTGGGGATAGGCCTGGTTGGGGAGCTAAGGAGACACCTGAGTGGGTTGGGGTTCCCACTGGTGAACATGAGAGCCAGAATAGTGGGTAGTGGTCTGGGCAGCACAGTCTCTGCTGGCATGGGTATGGACTGTGTCTGGGGAACACCAGACTGGGCTAGATTCCAGCACCTACTGGTACTCGTGAGAATCAGGGTGGGTGTAGAATAGGTTGGGCTAGGTTTTGGCTCCCACTGAACCACACAAGAGCTATGTCTGGGCATGGGCCAGGTGTGGATGGGCTGTAGCACCCAACAGTAAGACCTGGATAGGGTGTGGGCTGGTTGGGCAAGGACACTGTTCCTGCCATGACAAGAGGTGAGCTAAGTCAACCTGGGCTAGGGACCCACCCACGTATGCAAGATCTGCCACTGGGAGGGGACCAAATAGAGGAGCTTGGGGAACTCCTCTGTCAGGATGCATCCCCTGCAGGTAAGCACAAGAACCAAGACAAGATGTAGCCCAGACCAGGCCAGGTTACAGTATCTGCCAGCATAACGTGGGTCAGGTCTGGGAGCAGGCCAGCTTGGGTCAGTTCATAACAGCCACTGACATATCCAAGAATCAGGATGGGGTGCAGGAAGAGCCAGATTAGGCCACAACATTATCCAGTTCACACTGGGGCTAGGATGGAAGGCTGGTTGGGCCAGGCTAAGCTGCAGCACCCTCCAGCAGGAGCTAGAACTGAGGACCTGTTGGAATGAGCCAGGCTGAAGCACCCACCAGTGGATGCCAGGTGAAATGAGCCATAACAATCTGGGAATGGTGGGTGATGGGGCTGTGAGCCCTGGGATGGGGCCCTTTGAACCACCTGTGAGATGGGTGCTGGATCTGTGCACCAAGGGGGATGGTGGGGAATGGTGAGGTCTGGGTCACCTGGCCCGGGGCTTTGGGCCTGTCTGTGTAGTTGGTGTTGGGTCCATTAACCCTGGGTGTGGGAGTTCCAGCGGTGCCCAGATCATCTGGCCTGGGTCCTTGAGCATACCTGTGCAGTGGTTGCCAGCTGGGGAATTCAGTAGGGCCCAGGTCGCCTGGCCCAGACCCTTTGGCTCACCTCCAAGGTGGGTGCTAGATCCAGGAGCCCCAAGGGTCAGAGTCCTTGTTGCGCCCAGGTCCTTGAGCTGGCCTGCACAATGGGTGCTGCTGGGTCCTTGAACCCCAGGGGTAGGGTGGGGGGTCTGGTGCAGCCTGGGTCCTCTGCCAAAGGATCTTCAGCCCACCTGCGAGGTTAATGCTAGATCTCTGAGCCCCAGGGGTGGGAGGTTCGACAGGACCCAGGTCACCTGGCCTGTGTCCTTGAACACACCTGTGCAGTGGGTGTCAGGTCTGTTAGCCCCAGGGGTGGGAGGTCCAGCAGAGTCTGGGTCACCTGGCTTGGATCACTAGGCCTGCCTATATGGTGGGTGTTGGACCCTTGAGTCCGAGGGGCAAGGGGTCCAGCGGGTCCCGGGTGCTGGGTCCATGGACCTCAGAGGTGGGGGGGGGGTACAGTGGGGCCTGGGTCACCTGCTCCAGTCCTTGGGCCTGGGTCACCTGCTCCAGTCCTTGGGCCCAGCTGTGAGAACTGGTCCTCCTCAGTGTAAAGGATGAAGTGGTAGATGGCAAACCTTGGTGCACACAGAGGATATGGTAGCCTATTGGGGTTTGCAGAGGAATCTGGTACCATAGCAGTGAATGGAGAACAGAACATATTGGACAACTACCCCAGCTGAACAATGACAGCAAATATCTTGGCATATGGAGATGCTAAGGTTGACTGTGTCAGCCAATGGACATTGGAAAGGATTCCTCATCCATAGATTGGCAAGATTGACAGCATTCCAGAACTATTGCATCCACTTATGCAGAACCCTTGGTGTGTACACCACGTCAGGACCCTGGGTTGATATTGGGTGGCTGTTCCCCATCCCTGGGTACTGGGGTGGTTGGGAGACTGTGTATGGCTTCTTTCCTTAGTTGCCTCATCTCCCCAGAAATGGGAAGAAGAAATAAAAAGTTTGGAAAGTTTGGAAACAATGATCACACCCATTTTTCCCTAACTTTCAATCCTTTCCACCCTGATCAGGGGTGAAAACATCACCTGTTATGTAAGCATCATCTAAAATTTTAAAAATATATAGTTCTGTAATTTTTTTCTCTAACATTTTATAATAAAGATTTTAGCTGTTACAGAAAAGAAAAAAGGAATCAGTGATTTGCATATGGCATGCTCTAGAGCGAAACTGGAACTTTGGCACTGACTTTTGAAGCAGTCTCCCAGTGTCTGGGTCTTGTGAGACTAGTTCACCTTATTGGATCTCATGAATGAAACCCTTCTTTGCCTTGTCCTGGGCAATGTCTTGAAAACAGATGTGGCTCCTCCTGGACTCTGAAAAGTAGATCAAGTGGCTAGGTGGCCAAGCTCTGGGGCAGGGAATGTGGACACAACGTGAGTCAGTTTTGCTGAACCATCACCAAGTTGTAGAGTCTGTCTCGTTGGGGCCTTAGTGTACATGTTTAAAGAACAAGGGGAGGGTGACACAATAATAGCCAAGGGCACTTTCCAGTGGCTCCACTCTAGGAGCTTCAAGGACCAAGAAAGTGAAATTAGCGCCATTATCCTGTGATGCCCAGAATAAGGCTGAGGGGGAAATGAAGTGTTTGTGAAGCTACTTTGGAAATCCTGCATTCACAGATGCTGGAGGGGTGTGGTGTAGGGAAGCCTGTGGCATGGCATCAATGTAGAAATGGTGAAGCGGAAGCATTTTGAGGGTTAACAGATGGTTCAAACAGAACCTGTGCTCCTAGTGCCCAGCTAGCTAAGGCTCAGTGAAAGAAGTCCAATGAAAGAAGTTGTGAAATGTAGAGAAAAGCAAAAACCCAAAATGCAAAGTTTAATTTTCCCAAACTTGTAACTCCTCGGACCCAAGCTCAGAATGTAGTAAAAACTCAGGGAAATAGCTCCAAATCACTTGTAAGGATTTCTGAGATTTCCTGCCCCTGCTCAAAGGCTTGGCAGACAGCAATCCCTCAGTGTCACCCCTGACTTTTGGTCCTTCCTCTTTCATTGCTTAAGTGAAAAAATAGCTTGCAAGAATGTGATTTGAAAAAGTTCTGAAGTCCAAGCCTCAGCCAGAGCCTTGTCTCAACTGGGAAGTCAGAGTGCTTAAAACAAACCAAGAGAAAACGGCAACAGAGGGGGAGTGAGAGCAGAGTGGCTCCTGGGAAGGGAGACAGGGGAAGGCAGAGAAGGAGACTCAGAGGGAATGGGAACATTTCCTGGTGATTTTAATTTTCACATCACAAAACACCACCCGTCTGTCAACCATTACATTTCCCGTGCCACCTACTGTGGCCGCACTGAGGTACCTCAGGGAGGGAAGAAAATAGAATTCATTGCTTCCTATAGCAGCCTGATCTGCCTGTAGCTGTTTGGGCATGAAGGAAGAAGGGAAGAGTTCTGGAAAACTGCCATAGGGCTCTCCTGTCTCCATGGAATGTAGCCTATTCTCCGCCCGTCCCCCCCCCCCCCCCAAAGCATGAGAGCTGTTTCAAACTGCTCTCCTGACCTGGACTTTAAGTCTATGGAAACATGTCAGTAGACAGTGCCAACCATGGTCAGTAAAGAACATAAGCCTCCTGGGCCTGCTTTGGGCATCCTAGACTCAGGGAAGGAACAAATGTCAGAACTTTCAAGCTGAAAACACCTCCGGAGTCCAGTCATGCATCGAAGGACTATCTCAATCAACACAATCCTCATCCAGTCTGCAATGAGCCCAGGGGCCTAGCCCCTTGCTCCAGGACGGACTGTGGCCCCATACTTCTCGTCCCTTTCTTGATGCCTTCGATTAAATCACAGGATGTGCATTAAGAAAAAGACTTGAAACTGATGGCTTGTAGCACCTTCCTTCTGAATTGTCTTTACCTTCTCCTGACAGTTTCTGATCTTCCACTCCCACAGCCATCCAGGCCCTGGAGAGTCTGTTAACTATTTGGTAATGCAGTGAGACATTTAAGACAAGCAATTTATGTAGGAAGAAGTTTCTTGGAATGGTTTTCATAGTTCAAGATCAGGTGACCCTATTGGCGGGGTTTCTGGTAAGGGTGATGGATGAGAACAGTGGAGCACAGACAGAAGGATCACAATGTGAACCAGCAAGCAGAGAGGCAGCGAGCACTCACGTCAGTGTCTATGTGGTCTCTCCTTACAAAGCTGCCATGATTCAGTCCTCGGGTCCTACCCACACAACCTGATCCAATTTCTCATTTTCCAAAGCCCTCACCTTCAGATGCCATGACAGGATTGAGTTTCCACTTTTAGCTCATTAACCATTAACTTAAGACTCTGAGGTACAAGCCTTCAACACACAGGCCTTTGGAAAACACTCAAACTAATAATATGGAACCATGCTATACAGGATGGTTTCAGCTTCTGTGTGGGTGATGAAATCATTGACTTGTATCCCAGCTCAGTTACTTACTGGCCATTTCAGTTTCTCATTACCACCAATAAAGTGGCTTAAAACAAAACATTTTGCTTTTTTGTACTTCTGGAAATCAAAAGTTCAAACTCAATTGCACTGGGCTAAAACCAAGATGTCAAAAGAACTGGTTGCTTTTGAGAGCTCTAAGAAAGCATTCATTTTATTATCTTCTCCATCTTGTAGTAGCCATCTGTATTTCTTGCTTCAATGGATGTCACTCCAATCTGTGCATGCCATCACATTGTCTTCTCTTTTATCAGTGCCAAATTTCTCTCTGCCTCCTATTTATAAGAGTACCTGTAATTGCAAGTAGTGCTTCCCCAGATAATCCAGGGTATCTTCCTCATCTCAAGTTCCTTAACTTAATCACTGCTGCAAAGTCTTTTTTGACAATGAAAAGTCACACTGTCATGTTCCAAGGGGTAGGACATGAGCATTTCTGTGCGCCATTGCTTAGCTGCATACACTGGTTCTGCATCTTTAGGCAACAAGCCACATCTCTCTGAATCTTATCATGTGTTCAAGCAATGAGGTTCCTGCTCTTCTGACTTCTTAGGCTTCATAGGAGGTTCCAAGAAAATGATAGATTCTGGGATACATTCAGTGCCATCTTTCTCACAAGAACCCAGCTTCCCTACAGTTGTCTTCATAAATACAATCAAGCTTGAACTTGCCCCTAAGCCAGCTAGCTTTTGCCATCCTGTCCCAGCTGAGTGAACACAAAGTGGAACTGCCTTGAGTAAGTGGTGGTCACGATGACATTTTATGCCATGCAGTGGCAAATGAACATCTCAGTAGGCTAAAATTTCCCTTGCCATTCTGTTGTTCAACAGTTCCAGTAAGATCCATGTATCTATAAAGGAGCTTGACTATATAACCTTAAACATAGGACTTGCCACAGTCAATCTCTGTGCTTATCACAACTTTGCTCTCTCCGGGCTCAACATTTGTTCCATCCACTGTGGATACCCTAAGATCAAAGCCAGAAAGCACAGCAGCAAGCTTCAGTGCTCCCTGGCACTGGTATCATCTTCACTCTCTGCCAAATGTTGTTCTTGGTCAACTAGGTACTGTTGTCAGCCTCAGTTGACCAGACTCCTTGAGACAGAACACATTGTGTATTGCAGCTAACAAGATTCAAGCAAAGAGAACCTGAGGCTCTGAATGGAAAGATTTACAGAACCCCTGGGTTCATGAGATGCTTGCTTCCTAGGACATGGCAGAGACTACAGAGATGCCCAACAAGGTCTCAAATTGATGACTATCTCAGCCTGGATCTAGGGGAAGTCATTTTTGCTGTCACCCTAGGAAGCTCCTGCAAACTGTTTGAGAAGCTGAGACCAGAAAACCTCTTTTCTGGACATAACATTCCTATCCCTCATCCTGCCAGCGTGGAGATGACACCCATGGAGAAGACAGAGACTGTTTCCTGAAATAGCCAGACTCCACTGCAGTAGTTCCCTTTCCCAGCCTGGACTGAAGCCACTCTCGCAGTTCCCTGAGCTGTTTAGACCATTTTGCCATTCTCCAGGCCTCTTCCCATCATTTTCTCTGCTTAGGTGCCCCATAATATTTTAATGAGTCTAGCATAATATTACTTCCAAAAATTGGCACTGATACTACAAGAAATGAATGTTATAGACTAATTTCTTTCATGAACACAGTTACATGAATACTTAATAAAATATTATTCAATCAAATCTACTATATGAGAACTCTTCAAAATCATCATGGAAAGATGAATTAAAAGATGTTTATTTTGATGCAAAAATAATTTGTAACACACAGACTTTTTCTAACACACATTTCATGAACATATAATATTTATTAATACACTTAATGAGATTTATAGGACACATATATACACATATGACTATGTATTTCCCCTTTCCTTTTGCATTCATGTATATTATTGCCTCCACTCCTGTGTGCATGAAGAAACAGAGTGCTCTTCATATTTCTTCTGGTGTTTTCCGGGATCACTTCCCAAATAAATGATGAGTGCTCCAATTCTTGACCTAGTGCTTGCTGCTGGGGAAACGCAATCTAATTCAACAATCAATTAACATTTATTCTAGGCATGCAAGGCTAATTTAATATTAGAAAATCACTGTGATTTATCGTATTAGTAGTGAAAATGGTTAAATCATTCAATCATTTAAATAAATACAGAAAAGCATTTGAAATTATTCAACAGACATTTGTGATAAGCTTTCTAATTTGATAGAGGAAAATTACAACAAAACTACAGAAATCATTAGAATCAATGGTGAAGAATTAAAGTTGTCCCAGGTCAGGCATTTGGCCTAGTGTATAAAGCATCACTTGGGATAAGCATGGCAAAAGTCATAATGCCTGGCTTTGTATACGCTCTGCTTCTCAATGCAACTTCTTACTAATGCACACCCAGCACACAGCAGGTGATGGATCTCATAGTTGGTTTCCTGCCATCCATGTGGGTAGCCCATATAAAATTCCAGGCTGCTGGGCATTTGGAAAGTGAACTAGTAGGTTGATAATATCTCTCTACCCTTCAAATTAATTAATTACTTTAAAGAATGTTTCTCTATATATTGAGGAATAAGAAAAGTAACCCACTTTCTCTTGTGTTTCACAGGTCCACTCTAGTTCAGTCATGTAGGAAAAGTGGGGGGAAGCATACAGATTAGAATAACAGAAGTCTATTATTTGCAAGCTACACAATTGAATGTGTAAGAAATCCAATGGACTCTATTTATAGAGAAAGTATTACAGTTAATAAAATAATTTCACAAGATGTCTGGATGCAAAGTCAATATATTTCAATAGTTATTTGCATTTCTTGTATCAAAAGCAAACACATTAAAGTAAACTTATGAAAGATGCTATTTAAAATAATGCCCAAAATGCCAAGTACCCAGAAATAAATCCAATGAAAGAATCATAAACCATATACAGTAAAAATAAGCAACTATTGAGAGAAAATTTAAAACATCTAAATAAGAGAATGACTCATGGGTTGGAAGATTAAGTACTGACAATGTATTGATTTTCCTTTAATTTAATGTAGAGAATCTATATAATACCGAAAAAAATTCAAGCAGGCTTATACCACCAGATACTAAGAATGCTACCAAAAAGTGTTCTATTGATGAAAGAGCAGTGAGATGTCAATTTGACATAACAGGGCCGCTACCATTGTGTGAGCTGCCTGCAGTGGGTGCTGGCTGCTGCCATTGTACCTGCTGCATGTGTGTGGGCTCGTGGGCTCATTTGAGGCCTGGGATGCAAACTTGCAGGAGGTCTATGGATTAGAGCTGGCAGGGGTATATGGATATCTGACTGTTCATGCCAAGGCAACCTGAGCTAGCCTGGTTAATTCCCCACTTGCTTGGTCCTGGAAAGGGTGGGATAAGGGAAGGGGAGAGCCCTAGGTTAGCATATTGTTGCAGTGTGCTGGTGGATCAGGCTTGGGGGCTTTTGGATGAGCTAGGAACTAGAATGGGCACAGGGGCAAGGTCCCAGGCTAGCACACATGCCAGGAACTTGGAACATTAGTGGATGGACAGAGCTTAAGGCCAGCACACCACCACACTGGAAGACTGGACTTCAGAAGACTGGGCTACGACACAGAGGCTATGGTTTGCCCAGGCAAGGGGGTAAGGGTGTGTGTGGGAGGGGCGACCTCTGAGAAAGTGTGTTGCAGGAGAAGAATGACTTCTGAGAGACTTCCATCAAGAAGGCCATTGTACTTGCAGGTAAGAAAGGAGGCAGATACTGAGCGGTTTGGACAGGGGAACTGGAGGACCATTAAGGGTCAGAGTGATGCACCAGCCCACATGGGAGACCTTAACTGTGCTAGTTAGCATCAACTACTGCTGACCACCACTCACTGGCAGGGCTAGTTCACAGTACCTGCCAGTGAGAGTCAGAACAGGGGACAGGTAATGTTAGGCTGGGCCATGACACTAAAAACGCATGTAAGAGAATCAGGTCTGGAGTAAGATTATGTAGGAGATATGTGGGCACACCCTTGTGGAACTTCAATAGCCAGTGGTTTGCTTAAGCGCTGGGAGTAGTGACGGGATGAGCTAGGTGTGACTGTGGAACCCTCTGACACTCATGGGTACTGGGCTTGGGAACAGGCCAAGCTGGTCCAGGCTGCAGCACCCACAGGCACACCCAAGAATAGGATGTAGGAGGGCTGGGCTGCAACATCCACCAGCTCATACATAGGTCTGATCAGAGGGGGCAGACTATGCCAGGTAAGGACCTAGTGTCTGTTGGCATGTGTGAGAACTGAGTCTGAGAGTGGGCCTGGTAGGGGAAGTTGGGAAACTCCCCTGGTGGTCCGTAGCTTCCGCTGGTGAGCACCCATTAGCAACTGTGTGGGCGGTTCTGGCACTTTGGGGATCAGTATGACAATATCTCCTAATACTAAGCATGCAAACATGACCCAACTCTTCTACCACAAAGTATTACCCACAGAAAGTCATGCACAGTCATGCAACATAAAACAATATTTTGAATATCGCATAGATGGAAGTGGTGCAATAGAACAGTGCCTGTCACCTAGTGACATCATAGCCACTATGCTGCTGCAGAATATTGCATTCTTCTGGAGTCTCATGGTGTGAAAACCTTGCTGTGCTGCCAATCTTAAAAAAGTATAGCACACCGTTATATAGAGAGCAAAGTTTTGGATAATAGTTGACTGTTTTACTGGTTTATGTATTTACCATATTCTTATCATTACTTTGGAATATACCCTGAGGATATTTACTGTGTGTGTTCATCAGCAGCAGCAACCCCATATATGTCAAATTTACTGTAGCTCTTGATTGCACCAAGGAACCATGTAGAAGGGCCAGTGTTGCTGCACAGTGGGTTTAGCTGCCACTTATGACTCTGGCACTCCATCTGGGAGCGCCACTTCAAGTTCCAGCAGCTCTGTTTCCATTCCAGCTCTGATATTGTGCCTAGGAAAGCACTGGAAGATAGCCCAAGTGCTTGGGACGCCAACAACCAAGTGGGAGACCTGGCTGGAGTTCCAGGCTCCTGGCTTCAGCCCCAAGGTTTGCAGGCAATTGGGGAATGAACCCAGACAAGATATATTTTGTCTGTCTTTCCTACTTTCTCATTGATTTTATGTTTCAAATAAAATACAACTTTTAATATGAGACTATGCTGAGTGATTGATCTATACTGTCTTGGTCAGTAAACACTGATCGTAGATAAGTGACCAAAGCACTTAATAACACATTTTCAGGAATATATATCTGTTTTTAAGCTGTACATGAGTGTATATATTCACAAATAAACATGTATACAAGTCTTAATTAGGGCTGTTATTCATGCTATCCAAACCCGAATGAACCCAAGTACCCATAAAGAGTAGGATGAATAAGGACCAACAGTGTGGCATAGTGCATTAAGCTGTCAATTGCAATTCTGGCATTCCAACTGATACTTATTCAAATTCCAGTTATTCCACTTCCAGTCCAGTTCCCTGTTAATGCGCTGGGAAAATTGGAGAATAATTGCCCAAGAATTTGGACCCATGCATCCACTTGGAAGATTTGGATGAAACTCCTGGTTCCTGTCTACCCCCTGACCTAGCCCCAACCCCAGCTATTGTGGCCATTTAGCGAATCAATCAGCGAATTGAAGATCTCTCTGTGTGTGTCTCTCCCTCACTCTCTTTATCTCTGCGTTCCCAATAAACACAAAGATGTATTTATTTTACTTGAAAGTCAGAGTTACAGGGGGCAGGGGAGGTGGGGGAGAAGGAAGCTCTTCCATCCATTGCCTTTACTTCCAAAATGGCCATAATGGCCAGAGCTGAGCTAACCTGAAGCCAGGAGTCAGGGGTTTCTAACAGATCTCCCATGTGAATACAGGGGTTCCAGTACTTGAGGCAGCTTTCACTTCTTTCCCAGGCCATAAGTAGGGAGCTGGATTTCAAGTGAAGCAACCAGAACACAAATTGATGCCCATATTAATTCTGGTGCTGCAGGTGGAGGATTAACTTGCTCTACCACCATGCTCACCCAATAAATAAACATATTTAAGAGACTAGGATGCATAAATAAATTGTGGCATATACACAATAGAAATCTCATCAACCTAAGATTGTGCAAAGACACTTAACAGAAAAAATGGGCACAGTTCCATCTGTGTAAAAAAATAAGCAGAAATGAGTAGTGCTTGGGATAGTGGTTATTGGGGAGGGTGTCTAGTAACCAACAATTAGGGGTGCAGTGTGATGTCTGCAACATGGTGAAGTTCTGGTTATGCGGGTATTTTTCCGCAGGTTTGTACTCGTGTAACACTTGAAGCAAACAATTTCCGAAAATATAAAGAACATGTATCATGCTATCATGCACACTCATGCACACACACATCAAGAATCTAGTGCAGATGAGTGACTAAGATAGCCTGACCAGATGCAGGCATCCAATGCAACATCCTCCCCTTTCCTTCCTCCCTCAGCCCTTGTTGATTTGTGTAGGCACACGAGCTGTGGTGAGACCAAAGTGTGAGTGTACCATTTTGGAAGGCAAGTAACTTTCAATACATGAGAGAGCTCAGATTCTGCACTCTACCTGTCTTGCCTCCTGGTGAAATTGACTTGCACTTTGGCCAAGGGTATCAAGGTTGGATTGGGGTTGTGATGGGCATTTAAACCACATGAAAAGTTTCATACTCACCTGCTTAATCTAGTGACAGGAAATGGATTGTGGACATGATTTTGTCATTACTTTGTGGGAGGCAGCTTTGGAAGGAAATAATTCTCGATGAATCACTGGAGATACAAACAACATATTTGGAGTTCAGATAAAAAGAAAAGCCTTCTTGCCTGCCTATGGGAAAGGCTGAGCAGGTATTCTCTTTGATAAATGATCACAGTAATGAAATTCACACTCCTTAGTCACAAGGGCTATAACTTAATTAAAAACACATCAAGGATTGATCAACTTTGGAAAGCTCTCCTGGTTCCTGGGCTTTAATAAATTCTGTTTCCTCACTTAGCCTCATCCCGCATGTCTGAGTAGGAAAGTTGATAGCTGAAGAGCTGTTACTGTCCCACTGAGATGAACCCAGCTTTGGGATCCTGGGAAGACCAGAATGAGGGGAGAAAGTGGCTAGGATAACTGAAAAAGGAGTCAGCTTCTGCCTGCCTTGGCCTGCAGTTTCTCCAAGCACCCAGAACAGTCATTGTGACTACTGGAGTTTTTGTCTGGTCCTCCTGGAGCACAATACTACCAGGCCCTCAGGAGAGCTCTGTTTCAGAAGCCTGGTGGGGAGGGCAGACCTCATGGGGCTTCCAACATCCAGCACAGTGCCAAGAAAAAGGGAAGTGATTGGATATTACTGATAAATTGAAAAAACAGTACTATCTGTCATTAATCTCATTTGCTGCTCACAGCCAACTCATAACATAGAAACGCTATGGTTCCTAATTATACACATGTGGGAACTAATGAAGAGGAAGGAAGGGCTACATGACTTTCCCAGAGGACTGTGGGATGCAAGGACTGTGGAGCACACACCATCCATGCAACACTCCTCACACAGAGCTGCACCCCTCCTCTAACACCAATACCTATGTGGTTCTGTTATGCCATAGGCCTCTGCAAACTTACACCTGGAAAGACACCATCTGTGTTGTCAACATATAAAACCATACTTCCTTGCAGGCACATCTGACTTTTGACACACATTACAACTCAGTTGTACTCCAAGAACACACACACTCAACCCAAACTACATACTCCTTCATACACCCACACAAACATACCCATGCAGATACATCTGGATACAAGTACACACATTCACAAGCCCATGTGCACGTACACTCCCTCCACATTATACGAAAACCACACTTGCACAGATACCCTCAGTAACATACTACCATGCATGTATTTCCATTCTCCTCCATGTGCATGTACAAATGTTCCCATTTGTGCAGATACACTAAGATCTCAAACACACAACCACACTCGTATACAGATGTGTATCTAACACATACGAAGATGTATACTCATGAAAGCAGGTGCACCTGATGTAGGCACACATCCACATCCTGATATATATCTGCATCACACACAATGTGTCTTCCAAAAATCTATATCCATGAAAGTATATGTAAACAACAACTACATATATTACACACCAACACTCCACACCCATTCACATATAGTTACACATACACACACATATCTATCTCCATGCAGGAAACACATCCATAAAGCCATATAAATCTGTATGCAACAAACACACAGTCATACCCACACACACACTTCAACAAATATACATCTGAGCAGCAAAGTCTCCTTATAAACACAAATTCATAATCCACTGGCATCTACACTCTGCACATTCATCTAATTACATATATATGTCCACACTCACAATACCTGAATATACTCATAAAAATTAGTACTTGCACATATACAGCCATGAACATAAGCTTATGTATATATCCACACTCATAGATAAATGCACATATATACAGAAAACATGACACAAATAAGTAAATATGTATATATCCAAATGTCACACAGTTACACATAGCTCAAGGCAGTGATGTGTTCTGAGATACATGTTATTAGGCAATTTCATCATTGTGCAACCATCACAGATTGCATTACAGTTTACAAATTAAGACTGCTATGATCTGTGCTCGCTTAGGCAGCACATATACTAAAATTGGAACAAAGACTGCTACAATCTTAGTAGGGGATTTAATCTTGTGGGATCAACGTTGTTTATGAAATCTGTCATTGCTTTAAATGTTGCTATGCTGAATATGGCTGTATGCATGTAGTCACACCTATGCAACCAGACATGTATGCACAATGGACACCTCAATGTGCTCATGACCACGGATTCATGCCCACTCACCATGCAGGCTATCTGTCAAAGCCAAGCACAATATGGCTGGGACAATTGTGAAGAACCAAGTCTAAGTAACAGGAAGCCCAACTTAATTCTGGAAATCTTGGAAACACTGATGGTACAGCCACCTACCTAGCTTTCCTGGGCAAGCAATGGGATCAGTCTTTCTGCTACTTCAGTAGGGCACCCATTGCACATCACAGGGGGCACCTTTTGAAATTTGCCGCATAAATGGAGGCCAGCAGCAGGAAATGGGAAGACAATGCTGGATGAGATGGCAGGATTTCAGTCTTATAGGGTCTTGTGGCCTTAACGCAAAGCTACTTCTTGGTGCCACCAGGAGCCACCAATATGTTGAAAACAGGAGAAAAGTATGGTTGGAGTGGGGGTCTGTGAAGGATCCCTCTGGCTATCACATGGAAAATGGTGGGAGGCATATAGCTCAGAGCCAGAGGGCCAGAGTGGGGCTCGCACAGCCACCAAGGTGGAAATAAATGGGCGTCGGCTGAGGATGTATGATAAGCAACAGATGGAAAGCTGGCTGAGAACTGGCTGGAAGACAGTCTTGCTATAACTTAATAAAAACTAATAAGGGGCATGGAGAGAGATAGAGATATAGAGATAGAGAGAAGCAAATGTTGACATCCAGATTTCTCAACTAAGAGACTGGATAAAGCTATAAAAATGATTTGGAGCCAAATCAGCTGTGGGAGGGAATTAGGGCTTTACACAGAGGCCATGAGCATCTACAGGAAGATGGAAGTAGAAGAAGAACTTGTGTTGCTATTGTGAGTCTCAAAAGGCTCCGGGAAGAGACTAGAAAGATGACTGGCCAGGCATTCAGGAACAACTTGCATCAGGTACGGGGAGAGATGAGGGATCAACCAGACAAGCACAGCTAGCTCCACCGTGGTGCACAGGGTAGACTGCCCGTACTGGACTCCATCTGGAGGCTGGAAGTTCAAAGCCCAAGTGTTACCAGGGTTTGTCCCTCCCAAGACCTGGAAGGAACAATCTGCTTCAGGCCTCTTTCTTACTTTCTCTTAGCCTCTGGTGTTCCTTGGCATGGAGATGGCATTCTCACCGCATCTTTAATCTTCTCTCCCCTAAGCCTGTCTACTTCTATATCCCAATTTCCCATTTTCATAAGAACATCAGTAGCATTGGATTAGGACTCACACTAAGCGATTCATTTTAACTCATTCTCCCACAAAAATTATTTCCAAACAAGATCACATTCACAGGTCCTGGGAGTTAGGACTTTTTTTCTTTCTTGTTTCTTTTCTTGTCTTTCTTTCTTTCTTTCTTTCTTTCTTTCTTTCTTTCTTTCTTTCTTTCTTTCTTTCTTTCTTTCTTTCTTTCTTTCTTTCTTTCTTTTTTTGTAGGAGCAATATTCAAATCACAGCACCGATGAGGTTCAAGCTGCGGAAGGGAATCAATCGCTTCAGTGCAGGTTGGGGTGGGACAAGAGAGGGGTTGAGTCCTGGGAGTGACATTCTGCCTAAGCAGATGGCCACCCAAAGGCCTGGGCCTCCAGCCAGATGTGGGCCTCCAGGAGAGCTTGCCCAAAATAGTATGTAGGTGGGGGAAAGACTTTATTAGTCACCCCTGCATGGTCAAGGGCAGGTGCAGCAGCATCGCAGCACTTTAGCATACAGAAAGCCATAGTCCAGTGCTAGGGAGCAAGGACTCTGTGTGCCAATCAGAGGCCCAGTGGGAGGGAGGGTTGAATGAGCAACAGCAGAAGCAGCTCTCACTTTCTAGCTCTGGAGCCTGGGAAATGCTGGCACCTCCTAACTTGGCCTTTTTCTGGCAACAGATTTAGGACACTTGCTGGAGCATTTGTTGGTCAACAAGCTGACTGAAGGCTGTGATAGATGGAGGCTGATTGTAAGGGGACAGTGGAGAGGTGCCCAACACAGCCAGTACATGTGAAAGCATGCATGCCCACGAGTGTGTGTACTCTTGTCCTGGTAAAGGGGGCAGTGTGGGTGCAGCTGTTTAGGTGTGCATGCACAGGTGCTAGGGGAAGCATTGGTTGAGCTACAGCTTACCCTGGCTTTAAACCCTCCCTAAAGGTGTCTGGTAAAGTGTCTTATCACTGTCACCCACCTTAATCCCTTTTCACCTATCACAGGCATTCGTCACCTCATTATGTGCAGATCTGTCTTTTCTGCAAGTTGTTGAATCTGATAGGTCTGCTGGATCCCCAACCATTCATACAGGAGGTTGTAGAACCTTTGCACATCACGTTTTAGTTAGACAATTCCAGAAGCATATGTGTTGTTGGTTTTATCACTCATAATCCAGAAAGTGTTAAGCTGCTGAATGGCACACACTCATTTGGCAAGTGAGCCTACCTGGGAACAACTGAAGCCTGGGGTCTAGAAACCAGCAGGGATGGGAGGGACCAAATAGACACTATTGAGGTTTTTGGATTCAGGTGATGGACTTTACATCTAGATGAAATTCCTTAAGTATTAGGGGTTGGGGGGAAATACTAAAGAGGCAAAGAAAAAAGGTCAGCCATTGGTGCAAGGCCCTTCTTTCCATTTGTGGGACCTGACTGTCTCTGTTCCCATCCCCAAGTGGATCTCCAGGAACCAGGCTATCTACCTTGCATGGTTGTTAGGAGGGTCAGATTCTGAGAGCCCCTGTGTAAACTGCTGTGCTGTGTGCATATATGAGCGCTTTTGATCATTTTTAAAAGGAATCGTGATATTGTCAAAGTAAGCATGAAGCTCAAAGAAGCAAATAATCCCAACATTGGCAATCAGCTCGTGTGGCCACAGTTGCAGCAGGGTTCAGTTGTGCAGAAGAGCAGCCCTTTCTGCCTCTTCTAACTTCCAAGTAAATGAATAGCCAGGCACCATCTGCCTCCATGTTACTGTATAACCAGTAACCCCCAAACGAGAACTGGTTCCACTTTGAATTCCCATTTCCAAAGTCTTTATACTTCAGTGACATTTTCATTTTTTCTAATAATACTTAAAACGCCCCTTACTTGGCTCAGCTGGCTGGAGGGAGACAGCCATTCTGGATATATAGATTTTTACGCACATTACATCTGGTGCAATTATGTGCCAGCTAACATACTTGTGACCTGCTGCACCATTGTAAATGATTGCATTGCTAACGCCAATTGGAAACATTGTTTTCAATGTTGAAACTGGTTGCAGTTTACTGAAATGTTCTGTTATCTCCTTTCATAGCTCTCTCTGCCTCTCTCTCTCTCTCTCTCTCTCTCTCTCTCTCTCTCTCTCTCTCTCTCACTTTCTCTCTCCATGAATTTATTATATAGGTAATTCATAGATGGGTGATGGATGCATGAATAGATAGGTGGATGGTAGACAGTGGAGGGGAGAAAGAGGAAGAGTCAGAAGTGGTTGTTTTGACAAAACAAATCAATCCATCAGCAAGCAGGTCTCTCATGGTGAGGTGCCTTGGAAGTGTCTGTAGGTTCCGCAGTTTTTCTCTCCGCCTTCCACCCTTCTCTCCATGGAAGTGATGGAGACAGAGCCTCACGTTCACAAGGAGTCGGGCTAGGTCTCATGAGTGAGGTTGGTTGGAAAGAAATCACAAGTCAACAAATTTGAGGTGATGTAAGAAATAACTTGCAATAGACCAAGATAATTGTTTAATATTAAGAACAGATAAAAAAGATCAAAGAAAATTAAAATCTCAAAAAGCTGTGACACTAGGCTTCTAAGCACATACATAATTGGAGTTCCAGAAATTGAAGGGGCAAGAGTAGAAAAAAATATTCAAAGACATAATGATCAAAATCTTCCTAAATGTGATGAAAATGGTTAATCTGTGAATAAAAGCAGCTCAACAAATCCTAAGTAGAATAATTAAGAAAGCAATCCTGTTTCCACTAGCATCACACAGAATATAATATTTAGGGAAAAACTGAACCATGGAGAGTGCCTCACTGAAAATTACAGAAAGCTGATTAAAACAAACAAACAAAAAAATGAAAGCAGATACAAATAAACAAAAGACATCTGTTGTTCGTGGATTGGAAAAAATCAGTATCATTAAAATATTCCTACTACAAAGAGATTTTTACAGATTCAGGTCAATCTCTGACAGAAACCCAGTAACATTTCTTTCTTTTTTTTTTTAAAAAAAAGATTTATTTATTTTTTATTGGAAAGATGGATATAAAGAGAGAGGAGAGACAGAAAGGAAGATCTTCCGTCCAATGGTTCATTCCCCAAGTGACCGCAACTGCTGGAGCTGAGCCAATTTAAAGCCAGGAGTCAGGAGCTCTTCTGGGGCTCCCACATGGGTGCAGGGTCCCCAGGCCTTGGGCTGTCCTCTATTGCTTTCCCAGGCCACAAGCAGGAAGCTGGATGGGAAGTGGGGCTGCCGGGATTAGAACCAGCAACCATATTGGATCCCGGCACTTGCAAAGCGAGAACTTTAAGCACTATGCTACCACACCGGGCCCAGCATTTCTTATAGGGGGAAAAAAAAAAGAATTCTAAAAGGAATAAAGAGCCACAAAACCATGAGTGAGAAGAAAAAAATTAAACACAATAAAACGAAACTTGGAAAAAGAATTGGTGACATCACATTTCCTGATTTCAAAATATACTACAAAGCAACAGTAATTAAAATATTTTGATACTGGCATACAAATAGGCCTATCAGAATATTACCAGAGCAGATTGTCCAGAAATAAATGGATACACAATTAGTCAACTGATTACTGACAGGGGTGCTAAGAATATTCAATGGAGAAAGGTTAGTCTCTTGAACAATTGGTATTGGGAAAATTGGGTATTCACATGCAAAACAATGAAATAGGTTCCTTAACTTACACCACATACAAAAATCTACTCAAAATGGATTAAAATCACCATAAAATCTGAAATTGTAAAACTAGAAGAAAACATAGGAGAAAGCCTTCATGGCATTGATCATGCCAAAGATTTCATGGGTGTGGCATCAACAAGTAAGGAATAAAAGCAAAAGGGCAATGATACTTCACTAAACAGCTTCTGTTCAGCAGAGGATGCCGTAGGCAGAGTGCAACGGCAGTTTAGAGAATAGGAGAAAGTAACTGCGAATTGAGTATTTGCTAGGAGGTGAATTTCCAAAATATATGAGCAGCTCCTACAACCCAATAGAAAAAAAAATAAAAATCCTAATAATACTATTAACAAATAGGTAATGGATTTGAACAAACATTTCTCCAAAGAAAATATTCAAATGGTCAACACGTCTATAAAAAGATGCTGAATGTCACTAATTATCAGGGAAATGCAAATCAAAACCACAGATACCACTTTGCACCCACTACCATCAAAAACAAAACAAAAGATAGCTATTGGCAATGGTGTAGAGAAATTGGAACCCTTGTGCAGCGTTGGTGGGAATCCAAAATAGTGCCTTGATTATGGGAAAGTATGGAGATTCTTCAAAACCTTAAATATACTAATTACTGTGATGCAGTTACAGTTAACATGGCACATGAGATGCTCTCAGCCCATATCTGATTGCTGGGGTTTGGGTCCAGGTACCACTCCTGACTCCAGCTGCTTGCTAATGTGCACCCCAGGAGGCAGCAGATGATGGCTCAAATCCCTGGTTTCTTGTCACCCATGTGGCAGGCTCAGATTGGGCTCTGGACTCTTAGCTTTAGCTTGACCAAGCTCTGGCTGCTGGGGGCATTCGGAGAGTGAACTAATAGATTGGAAATCTCCATCTGTCTCTGACTCATCATGTTTTAAAAAAAATAAAAATAAATGGATAAAAATGGAACTGCTCTATGATGCAGCCATCCCACTTTCATGTTTCACCCGAAGGAGATGAAATCATGATCTCCAAGAGCTATTACCACTGTCTAACTCACTGCAAGAGCCAAGCTGTGGAAATCACTTAAATGTCCATCAACAAAGGGATGGCTATAAATTATGGTATATGCACACCCTGGAATATTATTCAGCCATTAACAACAAGAAAATCCTGCAATATATCACTACCTGGATGAATTTTGATGATAGGCTGCTCAAAGAAATAGGCCAGTCACATAAAGGCATGGTTCCACTTGTGTGAAGTAATTGAGTTAATCAAGCATGGAAAAGCAGAGAACAGAATAGTGGTTTCCAGGCAATGAGGAGAGAGGCGACTGAGGAATTGCTGATCAAGATGTTTGAAGCTTCAAATATAGATTATCTAAGTTGTAGAGACAAGATGTATGTGTCATACTGTGCCTATAGATAACAATTTTGTATTGTAAAATTAAAAATCTGCTCAAAAGATAGAGCTCATCTATTTTTACAAAAAGCATGTACTTATCTATAAATCTGTATGTAATTACATTATTGTCAGACAAAATATACTTTTTTTTATTGATTGCATTGCATTATGTGACACAGTTTTATAGGCACTGGGATTCCCCCCAGCCCTCCCCAAATCCGCAACCCATGGTGGATTCCTTCAGCTTGTTGCATTACCACAGTTCAGATTCAGTTGAAATTCTTTCATTGCAAGCACTTACCAAGCATAAAGTCCAACATCTTATTGTCCAGATAAGTTCAACGGTTTCTTGGGGGAGACCATCTCTGGTCTGAAGGTAGAGCTAGCAGAGTATCATCCTGATCAATTAAAAGCTCTGACATAACATCAGCAACAATTTATAACGTTATGGAATTAATTGACATGGTATTGAGTAACCAATATATTAAAAAAATGCAAGTTCTTAACCATATCCTGTGACTTCTTCATTGACATTTCAATTTTAGTTTATATACAACCGGGTTCTATACACCATAAAATGGCTATAGATTACTATTCAGCTGTCTCATGCCTATTTTAATTTTAGTATTTAGCAGTTTATAGCATTGAAGCATGATTTTGCTGAACCTGGCTGTTTTTCAGGTAGTCTAACTCTATAACTCTAACAAGTCATGTGTCAACAGTCTAGGTGTAGAACAGTTTTAGGAGGGGTGTGCAGAGAAATCTTCAATACCCTAGTGAGGAGTAACTAATCATTGTGTTCCACCTAGTGAGGTATAAGTGCATCCCCGCTGACTGATTCCTGTCTGATTCTAAGCTTTCCTTGTTATTCTCTGTCTATCTATTCTAGATTTTTTGTTTGTTTGTTTATTTTGAGGGGTTTCTGGAGCGATCCTGATGGTCATTGCAAGAGAGTGTGGGAACCCAAAGTCGGAACCAGGTAAGGACCAGAGAAAGCTCCCCTCCCTACTCCCGAAGGAAGCTTGCTGTTCTGCTGTTTCTGCGGACCGCTCAGGGCTCCTGGTTGTCGTTCCAATGACATTAGATCCTGTGCAGAAGGATTTGGGCTTCTTCCATCCCATGTGGGAGATCCAAATGGGGCTGGGTGACCTCAGAGTTCTCGGCCTGTGAAGGCACTCCAATTCCCCGTGGTCTCCTTGGCAGTTGGGATATAGCCCTTGGTGCCCGTACTGATAGTCCTTGGTGAGGTTCTGGGAGTCTTCAGGGTTGGGATACAAGCCTCCTCCTGTCCACCTGCTCCACTCTGGTGTCCTCCCCACCCCGCTCCATGAGTATGACCTCCTGTTAAGAGGTTGTCAGGATCGCTCCTGAGTCCCCCATGTGCCTTTGTAGTTTTACTATTGTCTAATGTTGATTTGAGTCTGTTCAGACAAAATATACTTTAAGACAAAATCTATTGCTAGAGACATTGTGAGAGATTTCATAGTGGCAAAAATGTCAACACATTTGGAAGGAATGACAAAAACACACAATGTAAATATGTACTTATGTATAAACACATAAACTGAAGTTGGAGAGAATTAAAATGAGAAATTGACAAATCAGCAACAATAGTGATATATTTCAATACTTCACCTATGAAACCTAATGAACAATTTGAGAATCAGAAGTGATGCACAAGAAAAGAAGAACACTCTCAAATACTTGCTGTAATTGGTGTTTAAGCATGAGAACTCCACTTAATAACTGCTTTTCTGCCCACATGAAAAAAAAATTTCAGGTTATTTGTTGGACCACAAAAGAAGATGTAATAATATTAAAAATGTCATAATCATATACATTGTAATTCATGATGACAGTGTAATTAAATTTATAGAACAGTAGCAAAAGGAAACCTTGAAAAGCTTCCAAAATATTTAAAAGTTAATTCATGGGGCAAAGAGTAAATCACAAGGTTGGCACTGTGGCGTGCTGGGTACAGCTTTTGCTTGCAATCCCAGTATCCTATAAAGGTGCTTGTTTGATTCCCAATTGATATATTTCTGATATAGCTCCCTGTTAATCCTGATAAAACAGCAAGAAAATGTCCCAAGTACTAGGGCCTATCCACTCCAATGGGAGACCCAAATGAAGCTCCTAGCTCCTGGCTTTGCTTGGCCCAGCTCTGGTCAATTCAGTCATTTGAGGGGTGGACCAGCACATAGAAAATCTCTTCCTGGGCCTGGCGTGGTAGCGTAGTAGTTAAAGTCCTCGCCTTGCATGCCCAGGATCCCATATAGTCACCGGTTCTAATCCCGGTGGCCCTGCTTCCCATCCAGCTCCCTGCTTGTGGCCTGGGACAGCAGTTGAGGAAGGCCCAAAGCCTTGGGACCCTGCACCCATGTGGGAGACCTGGAAGAGGCTCCTGGTTCCTGGCTTCGGATTGGCTCAGCACTGGCCATTGTGCTCACTTGGGGAGTGAACCATTGGATGGAAGATCTTCCTCTCTGTCTCTCCTCCTCTCTGTATATCCGCCTTTCAGTAAAAATAAATAAATCTTTAAAAAAAAGAAAATCTCTTCCTCTTTCTCTGCTTCTGCTTCCGCCTCTCCTCCCCCCCCCCCCGTTTTTCAAATAAGTAAATAAATCTTTTTCAAAAGAGTACACCACAAGGAATTTTTAAATTATGTCAAATGACAATGAAAATACAACATATCGGAACTGACAGAAAACTAAAAAAGAAGCAGTACTTAGAGGAAAATTTATAGGTACCATTGATGCTTATATCAAGAAAGCAGCAATCACAAACCAAACTTGCATTTTGAGAAAGGAGAGCAAAAACTAAATCCAAAGCAAACATAATTAAATAATTGAGATAAGAGTGGAAATCAATGAAATAAAAATGGAAAAAATTAGAGGGAAAAATAAAACCAAAAACTAATTCTTTGAAAAAATCTACTAAAATAACAAAAGATAATACAAATGTCATATGATTTATATGGAAGTGCAAAAGCCTAAGATAATGTAAACAATTTTGAAAAGCACTTATACAATGTGATTTCAAAACTTAGTATAAAGCTTTAGTAATCTAGATACAATGATATTGGTAAGTAAACAAGAACATAGATCAATGAAGTAAAATTATGGTTCCAAAAATAAACATTAGGTCGCAAAAACACAGGCATTTAAACAAATAGTGTTGGTACATTAAATATTCATATTTTAAAGATTTGTTTTAATTTGAAAGGCAGATTTTACAGAGAGAAAGAGGTCTTCCAAATTTGCTAGTTTATAGCCCACCCCCACTCCCTGCCATATGGCCACAATGACCAGGGCTGGGCTGATCCAAACCCATGAACCAGGAACCTCTTCCAGATCTCATGGGCAGATGCAAGGTACCAAGGACTTGGACCATTCTCCACTGCCATCAGCACAGAAGTGGATGGAACATGGAGTAGACAGGACATAAACTGGAGTCCATTTGGGATGCTGGCCCCACAGGATGGAAGATTACCCTGTTGAGCCCTGGTGCTGGCCTTGTATATTCATATTTTAAAAGCTTAAATCCCTAGCTTTCGTCATATCAAAATGGATTTTAGGCCTTAAGAACTAAAACTTATTAAACTTTTGTAATGAAACAGGAAAAAGAAATACGTGTCATTGGGTTGTGTAAATAATTCTTACATGTGTCACCAAAAACCAAAGCTTTAAAATTAAAAAACAAAATTAAAAATTTAATTTTATAAATAAATACATAATTAAGAAAAGCAGGCAATCCTGAAACTGGGAGAAAATATTCGCAAACTGTATAAATAGTAAAGAATTTTTATCTAAAATGTAGAAAGAAATGTTTCTTTTACTAAAGTCCTTTTTCTCTTCTTTCTTTACTCCTTTGGGATTGATTTTATTACTCCAGTCTGCCACTTTCCCCTCCCTTGGTCAATGAGAAATTCTAACCATATTTTCACTAGTGGTAATTCCACAGCAGAGATTCTCAAATAATATGGCCTCTAGACACATTTTACTTTATTATGAATATTAATAACTATTAATACTAATCTGTCCAAAATTAAATCTGAGATAATGCATGAGGTTATAAACACATTCACTTAAAATAATTTTAGGAATCTATTTGTGATGGTTACTCCTTTGTGTCAACTTTGATTATGGGGTACTCAGATATTTGGTCAAACACTAGAGGTTCTTCTATGATGATGTTTTTGAATTCTAGGAACATTTGAATTAACAGAGGGGTAAAGCAAATTGTCCTCCCTAGTGTGGATGAACTGTATCCAAGCAACTGAAGGCCTGAATAGAACAAAAGGGGAACTCTTATGAAGGTCTCAGAACGAAACACTAGCTTCTCCCACCATTGGTCTTGAACTAAAATGCTGGCTATTCTTGAATCTTTCCAACCTTCAAATTGAAAATCTCACTGTTGGCTTTCCTGGTATTTAGGACTTTGGACCCTGGCATGAACTGCATTGCCAGCTGCCCTGGATCTTTAGCTTGTTAGCCAACCCTTGAAAACAATGGGATTTGTCAGTTTGCACAATTACATGGACCCATTTCTTAAACCACATCTATCTATCTATCATCTATCTATCATACATCTATCATCTATGTATTTATAATCTTGTTATTTTAGTTTCTGTGTTAAAACATGCTACTGCATGCCAACAAAAACAATATGTCCTTTGAAAATAACTGTATTCTTCTATATAATATAGGTAACGAGAAGTTGCATTCTTTTGCATCTTGCAAAACTCTTTAATGTTTAGATTCCAAGAAAACAAATATCTGTTCTCATATCTACTCTTGCATTCAGTCTGTTGTGACATTCCATGTCATAAAACCTCTTAAAAACTTGTACATCTGTAGCAAAAGAGGGCAGTAGGCAACTAATACCTTATGCTACAAAAATTGTTTCCATCTTTTCGAGCAGTTGAAAGAGTTTCAGGGTCTTTGGGATTCTGAAACCATCCTTTGAAGTGCTGCCTTAAAGGGTATAACACCCTTCCTTGATTTATCAGAGTGAAATATTAATTTGTACCTTTACTCTCTTCCCTAGCAACAAAATGGCCTTAAATGCTTCAATTTTACTTCCTCTCTCCCAACTTACACACTATTGTGCTAATGCATTTCAACTTTATCTGTGTCACAAAGTGCCACAAGATATTGTTCTCACTACTTTACAGTCACAGATCATATTCATTTGTTACCAAACTTACCCTTTTTTCCTGTTTTTCTATTTTTTTCATTGAATGGGATCCTCCAAATCACCACATATACCATTATCAGAAATAAAAATTAACAAAACTTTTGGCATACTATTCTTTTGGCTTGGAATGCTGTTTTTACCACTTACTGATCAAAGTCATATCCTTCTAAACCTTTTCATTCAGCTCACATATCAGAGAGATCTCTTGAGTTCCTACTACGCTCCAGGTATTATTCTAGAGCTGTGTTGATCAATAAAACATACTGCCTCTGTGGGCGTCTTTCGTTCAATATGGTAACCACCATGTGGCTATTGAACATTTGAAATGTGGTTAGTATAATGGAAAAATACAATTTTAACTTGATGAAACTTTAATAAATTTAAACAGTCACAAGTAAGTAGCTACGGCAGTTGGCAGCATATTTTGTGGTACTATAGTGTGAAAATAGTAACGCTGGCAAAAATCCCTATTCTCTTGGAAAGATGACAATAAAACTTTCTAATCTCAGACTGTTCCCAGCCAATGGCCTGTAGAGTATTAAGGCTCCATAAGTGTGAGTTGGACTGAATGTATTAAATTGATGCAGATTCACAAAAGAGGTTCCATGAGGAGTGTTTGAATAACCCACTGTAGATACTGGGTAGAGGAGATGAAAGCATACAGGTTTCTGAAGTTCAGTAGGTTGGGTTAGGACCCAGTCTCTGTAACTTACTAGCTCTGTGACTTTGGGTAAGCTGTTAAACTTACGGGAATTTCAGTATTCCTATTTGGAAAGTGAAGTCAGTGATCACCACCTGACAAAGTAGGTGCATGGAGTTCTCTCTGAGATTTTGAGCAGGAAAGAAGAATTTTAGTCCGGGGGTGGTGAGGGTTGTAGCTTTGGGCCCAATAATTTGCTGTATAGTCCTTACACTCAGCTCCAATCTGGTGGCTCCAGGCTGTAGGGACCCTCCTACTCATGGGTGTCATCTGAAGGGTCTTCCTGAGGTAAGTCAAGCTAGGTCCACAGGGGCAGGAGTGAGCTGAGCAGTGTGTGTGTGTGTGTGTGTGTGTGTGTGTGTGTGTGTGTGTGTGTGTGTGTGTATGTGTTAGGGGGAATCCCACAGGGTTCCAATTATTTTTATTTGCATTCCCAAACAGCTGGTGAGACAGTGGCTGAAAAGCATTCTAAAGAAGCAGAGATTTTAAAGTCAAGCAATAGTAAAATATCCCTGCTGAAAATAGCGAAACTGGTTACAACATTTCTCAATCCACAGAGCAAGAATAACTTGCATTTTGGGTGGGCTTGCAACAGTGACCTCTTCCCACTACAGCATCCCTTCCACTCCAAAGCCCTTTCGGTCTCCCCCCCAAGCTTGTGCCTACCTCATCCCTACCCCCACAGCTGGTGGACCTTCTGTTGGGTTCAGGCTCCTGTTCACCCAATTGGTTTGCTACTGAGGTGTAGAGAAGGCCCATGTGCTTTCTCTCTCAGAGCCCCTCCCTGTCCTGATGCCCAGTTCTGATACTGGCCAGAGCGGGCAAACTTTTCTCAGCCATCTATCTCTTAGAAGATGCATGTGCTTGAGTGAAAAAGTACTTGCTGACTCCTGTGGTGTGCAGCTTCCACCAGAGGGAGGGTGCAGCCACTGGCCTTAAGAGCTTACAGGCTGTCAGGGAGGCCTTCAAATCACAGAACTCAGGTGATTGCCATGGCTCAACAATTCCCTAGTCCAGAATTGCCAGAAGAGAAGGGTCTGACTCTTTCAGTTTGTCCTGAAATGCCAGTGCAAAGCAGATCAGTGAATAATTGACAAGGATAGGTAGGAGCTGAGCTGTCCAATTTCCTTCCCAAGACTTCAGATACCAAGAAGTAGAACTCCAACTAGATCAAGGTTGGGAAGCCCATTCCCAGCCTTCCTCCTCTTTAGCCCAGTGCTTCCTCTAGGTCCAGCTGCAATGAGTGTCATGGGTGAAGACAGAGCCTTTTTACTGGCAAGGCTATTGCCAAGAGCACAGAACTTACTGGAAGAACACTTGCCCAAACCAGGGATGCCCAAGCCCAAGCCGCAAAGCTGGCAAAGCCATAGGACATGCTGATAGCAGTTGGGGTTTTAGTGTGAGAAAGACCTCTTTGTGGGAGATCCCATGCTTTCCCTGCTCTCCTGTGCTGGTTTCCTCAGTGCTTGGTAAGGAAGACCTAATTTGAAAACAATCTACCCTCCTTTCAGCAAGTGATGGGCACTCTGATCATTCAGTCATGCATTTCATCTATGTTGTAGATGCTTATTTTAATGTGATCAGATGTGAAAATGATGGATATGAAAGCTGATGTTTGATCTCTAAGTAGAAGTTGTGCACACTGTATAACTAACAGCAGTTATTGGATGCCATTGGCTTGGCACCCTGAGTAAGCTGATGGCAGGGCAACCAACCTGAGTAGCACTGGGTATGTCTGCAGGGCTTCTCCCATCTGACTGTAGAGTGAGAAGTCTGTATAGAGGTTTAGCACGACCTGGGCCACTTCTATTGCCTCATCTCTCATCGCGAAGATATGTAGCACAGACAAATAAAACTTTCTCCAAGTGGGGAAAAGTGTTTCTTTGCCACCCTTGACTCTCATCAATCAAAGGGAAATGGGAAAAGATTGTAAAGTGATGTCAGTTTTGAGATGTGGTGATGATTATTTGCAGTTGCCCTGCAGGTACATTGGTTTGCACTTTGGTAGGACCTGTTGTCCATCCCTTGTTTGTACTCATTGTTTCTGATGTTCTGGACATAGGGACATGGAACTGACAGACTGGAAGCCTTGTGGCTAAAGGTCTGACCTCCCACAAACTGACCAGATACCAGTTACTTTACTCCCTTTGAGTATCAGCAAAATTACTCATACAGAACTCAACTACTATTTGTTTCATTTGTTTTGAAGTTGCTACAAATCCAAGTTAGTGATCTTTGTTTCTCTTAGATAAACGGTAGCTGCAGGTACCTCGGGGAATCTCTCTCACCCTGCCCTGTGTGTGGATAAGTAGGTATGGCTCCTGAAACGTTCTTTATTCAAAATATTTATTTATTCATTTATTTGAATGGCAGAATGATAAAGGGAGAGACATAAATATCTTCCTTCTGTTGGTTTGTTCTCCAACAGGCTGCAATAGCCAAGGGCTTGTTCAGGCTGAAACCTAGAGCCTGGAACCCCATATGCATCTACTGCATGAATAGCAGTGATCCAAGTGTTCAGGCCATCTTCTGCTACTTTCCTAGGCATGGTAGCAGGCACTGAATTAGAAGCAGAGAAACTGGGACTCAGACCAATATGCGTGTGATATGTCAGCACTGCAAGCAGTGGCTTAACGCTGATGTACCACAATACTGGTTCCTGAAAAGCAAGGATAGAAATTTCCAGATCTAAAACCAGCCTATGCTGAGGTAAGCAGCAGGTAGCTAGGACCCATCATATCCAAGTCTGGCACCGAGGCTGACGGGAAAGTGAAAGTTGGCCCTTCAACATTGTGGGAAAAAGCAACTGGGCAGTTCCAGGGGTCAAGCATTGGGAGGAGGAGAAAGATGCTGTTGCAGAAGGAGTGGAAAATGAGGCAGACAGAGCAACCTAGCTGAGTTTAATCTTAAATGTGGAAAAACAAGCCATGGACACTGGGATTTTCTTACGCTGTTTTCTTCTGCCTTAGAATGCCAAGAGGATTATATAACATGTGCAAAAATCAGCAAACTTAGCCAAGAAATAGAGTGTTCTGTTCTGTCTGAAGAATCCACATTTTCCTGTGGATATTTGGCCCCAAATTTTCCCAGGATTTCTCTTTTTATCTTGCTGGAGTTTGTGGAATTGATTTGCATAGGAACCACCATGTTTCTAGTGGGAAGACAGGGTGGAAGAATGGGGGCACATGTGTCAGTAGTGCTGTAGCTTTCCAATTATTAGTATTTGACTCTATATTCCATTTTCTCCCTTTTCAGTATTGCCTTTGATGGGAAACAATTATTTATACTTGCATATGACTCAGCCTCAGTAAATTAGACCTGTCAGTGTGGCTTTTTGAGCACAATAGAGTTTGCTCTCTCTCTGACAGCTCTTCTATGACAAGGAGGGGCTGTGGTATGTAAACACTTGGAAAAGCTAATTATGAAGTAATGTGAGCTACGCTATCTCCTGGATGGTATTTGGCTTCATGAGCAATGGTTTCTGCTGTGGATTTCAACCTGGTTTCTTAATGCTCCCCGACACTCCCCCGCCACCATGCCTAGCTGCACCCCCTCTATGCCAGACCAGACCTCATTGTCTTCTGTCTGTTCTACAGCTCAGACCTCCTCACTGGCTCCCTTTATCCAGAGTGGCACTCTGAAAACAAGGTCCATGAGCCACAATAGAACTGTGGTTACTTCCCTGTCTAGATCCTTCCTGTTGCTTCCCAGTGTTAATAGAATAAGGGCTGACCCACCACATAGGCTCTTTCCTCACCTACTTCCTACAGAACAATCCACACCCCCTACTCCCTAAATGTTAACCGAAACAGGTACTTGCCATGGCGAAGGTCACTCATGGACTGGCTCAGCTGAGCACCCTCTCCTTGCATCCCCTTGGGGACATTAGGACATTGACCATTCTTCATCTTGCCCTCCAGAGAGGGGACAGCATTCAGTGACAAGTGAGATGCAAAGCTGAATGTCTCTCTTGATTCTCTCAGAATTGTATATCTTTATATGGAGGAGTTTATGGAAATTAAGAGGTCACAAGTGCCAGCTCTAGTTCTCAGGCTGCAGCCAGTGCTAGGAGGCTGAGGGAGAAGAGCCATGCAAGAGCTAGTTCCCTGCTCCATGACTCTTCCCTTGTCTGAAATCCCAGGGCAGTAAGTACACTTCCCTGCAGGGTTTGTTGTCCTCTCCTCTTTCTGGACCATTAGGGTGAATAAATGCTGAGGCTCAAGAATTTTTTTTCTTCAATTACTTCATGCTCCATTTTTTTAACTCAACTTCCACCCATGCACACAATCATATCTGTGTCACTGCAAATCCTTGAGCTTCTTCATAAGCTCAACTGGACAGTCCATCATTTCACTACAGTCCCCTAGCAGGAGCACTGTCTCCCTCCTGGGATGATGTAACTATTGGAGTGTTATGGGAGAGGACAGCTTTTCCAATGTTTGTGGCAGCCTACTCTAGGTGGGTGGCCGTGGGGCTGGGATGCACAAGGTTGGAGAGGGATCCTGGTATACTACAGTCATATACATGAGCATGACTTGCTTCCCTCCCTTTGATGCCCTCGTGGCACCTTTAGCAGGGACTAATGTGGAGGATATTACAATGAGTTGGGGAGACACACCCAACCTGCTTGCTGGAAACTTCCAGAGCTGGGCTCAAGATCAATTGCTGTTGGCTTGAGATCACTCCCACTTGTCTTGAGTCCTACCCTGTCCACTTGCTCTGCCTTCCTGTGCGGTGTCACTGCCTTCTATTATTTGCATTGGTCCAGTGACAATCTGAACTATCTCAAATAGAAACTTCTGGCTTCATAGAGGGATGGGGGAGATGCAGCTTTGCAGAAGAAAAGACAGGGAACCCCAAAGAAGATTTCATTGGTGCAATATGTATAGTAACAGTGAACACACATGAATGCACACATAGAAATGTGTGTAGCACCCATTCATGTACATGCACACATACATGCTCACACATGGTCACATACATTCAAACTTCCATAGCCATACACATTTTCATATGTGCACACAGACCCAGACAGTCACAAATGCTTGTGCACACAAACAACCTAATCTTTGTAGCCTTAGTCCCTGCAGACTGGTGGCCATTGCGGTTCCCACCCTCCAGTCCACCAATGCAGAACCTCAGCTCCCCCAGCCTCCAAGAGGGACATATTTGATGACTTTCTCCACCTTTTTGCAACATCAATCCAAAAAGGTCTGGCTATGGAGCTGATTTATGTCTACTTTCTTTGATCTTTCACATTGTTCTACTTCTGCCGCGAAGTGAGGTTCCACCAGGCAGAACCAAGGACCTGCTTGATTAGTCTGATATCTCTCAGCCTCACTGTCATGTAGCCTTGTTCCATACTGAACCATTGGGGCCATTACAATAATGCAAGGCTGATGAGAAAGCTTAAGGCAACACAAGCAGCTTGGCTGCTTTTTGCCCAGGCAGTGGATTGTCAATGATATGCTGCTTCCACTTTCACTGTTGCCTGCTGAAGAGAGTAAGGAAGAGAAGCAGTTTGGCAATTCCTGAGCTGTTGTGTCATCATTACAAATGTCAACATGCCCATGTGAACCCTGACTCTTGGTCTTTTCCTTTTCGTACTTCAGAAAAACATTCCTGTTCCCAAGCCAAACATTGTCCCTATAGCCTTCTTCGTAAAGTTACGTACTCTAGGTCAGTGGTTGAGGGTTTCATTTTGATTACTTTGGCCTACATCGTTTTCCAAAGTGCATGGCAATATCTACCACTTTTCTTGGACTTGGGATTAATATTATTGACAGCCTGGGCATAATGAGCTGCACATTATCTAAGCTCTGATTCTGCCACAAGCCAGTGAATGGAAAGTTACCACCCTCAAGGATCCTAGAGTAGAGCAATAGGATTCAAGTGCAATCACGTTGGATGCTAGAAGTCATCCCCCAGTTTTTGGTTATCATTATCACAAGTACCATATTTGTGGTCTGGCATTTTGGGATCCATTGTCATTAAATTTCCACCACACTAGTGCAGAGAAGGCTTGCTCTGGTGGGGCATCTCCAGTAGTCTGTTGTCTAATTTGAGTGACCTGTCCAGGAACACTGAGCCAGCTCCTGTGAACTACCCTACCATTCTAAACTGAAGACTCTTTTTCAGGGTGTAGTGAGAAGCAGGGTGCATGCCTGGATAGCAGCTCAGTGTCCTTACAGGGCTTCTGGAAAGTTCCAACAAATATATTTAGACAATATAGCCACTGGTCAAAACCAGCAATAGTCTGAACAGGCTAGCTTTGCCCAGTGTATTGCTGGCTCCAAGAGACAGGCCTTGCCATGAACTTTACTGGGATATTGGTGTTAGCGAACCCTCCAGGACGGAGAAGGACACCACTACTGCCTTCAAAGCCTAACAGAAAGATTGGGAGGTGACTGAGATCAAGTGCTTCAAGTTCAAAGTGTTGTATCCTCTGATGGTGGGGGCCTGGTTTCTTTTTCGGGACGAAGACCTCACTCTGAACAAGTGCAAAAGGAAGAAACTCCGTCTACAGGCAATGCACAAAAGATCCAGGGACCAGGAGAAAGATGAAGGAAGGTGTTCAAGGGTGAAGAATTCTGAAAAATCAAAATTGGCCCATCATTCTTTTTGATCACATTGGATTTCCCAAGGCAAGGATACAATGATTTTCAATGTGATACCTTGTGATGTGAACACCTTTCTGGCAACCCTGTGCTCTTTAGCCAGGTTGACAGGGTTTGGCTAGAGTGGGAATGCCGATGTTCAGCGAATAACTATGCTCAGATCTTCTTGGCCAGAAGTTGACCAAGACTCAGAAGACAGCCAGCCTCAGTAATGGCTATACTATCACTTAATGCATCTCTTAGTGCTGCTGCTTTTCTTTCTGTGAGCTAATCATTCAAAAGCTCTCCTCATTTTTTCAGGGATGAGCTGCATCTGTTCTGCCCTTTCCGTTTCTTTAGTAAAATGAATTATGTATGTATGTATGTATCTGTTTATTGAAAAAGCAGAGTAGCGTAGAGGAAAAACAGGGAGAGATCAATCCTCCATCTACTGCTTGACTCCCGAAATATCTTCAACAGCTGCTGCAGGGCTGGGCCAAAGGCAGTAACTAGGAACTCTGTCTGGGCCTACCATGTGGGTATTAGGGATCCAAGTATTTGCACCATTATGTGCTGCCTCCAAGGGTGTGCATTAGCAAGAAACTGGATTACAAGTGGAGTGGGGACTCAAACCCAGCACTGCAATATGGGATGCAGGCATATTAACCACGGAGCCCAATATGCCTCTCCCTACCCCCTTCACTTCTGATTCATTCTGGCCATTTTGCCCGGCATACAATGAACATCATCCCTATATGGTGCAGCAAACCCAACCAAGTGTAGTTGTTCAGTGGCAAGGAATGCTTCAGGATAGATAAATTACAGGACATCTTTAGCAAAGCAACAATTTTCTTGTGCACTGGTATCCAGCAAGACTGCAGTGGTCCTCATGTCTTTCAAACCAACTAATTTGTGAGTGCTCCAGGGAAGACCCACTGCAAGTCTGCGGTGGCCAAAGACTCAATTTCCTGATTGGTGTGGAGCATGGCTGCCCAATCTTACAAGTCAGGTGGATTTGACTAAAAGGCAAGAGTAAGCAGCAAAGTGGTAGTGATAGGTGGATGCTCCATGTGCTTTACCTATGGCAGTATGAAGATGAAAGAAGTGTGCTCATCTCCCTGGACCCCAGCAAGTATCATTAAACTTGTGGTTTCTGTGAGAACACCATGTTGTTAGACTCCACATGTGAGTGAGTGAGATCATGCAATAGCTGCCTTCCTGTGCTTCTGGAGAGGAGAGAGGAGACTGGGGAAAGCTGAGTAACATGAAGTAAGTTAGAGGTAGATCAGAATAAGATGCTCTGGGGTTCTATTGTACAGTAAGCAAACTGTAGAAAAAAATGTTCATGTACTGTATATTTCTCTGGAGTGTGGGTATTTTTTTTACCATGTATGTTTGAAGAATAAGCTATATATTCCTGATATACATTAGCTAGCTGTATATCACTGTACATTTACATGCGTGAAAACATCATATAGGTACCCTGTAAATAGGTACACTTTTATGTGTTTGCTCAAATATTTTACTTTTAAAAAAGAGAGAGATAAATGTGCTCATTACGCCAATATCTTGTACTGCTTGCTACTTTGCCTTTATGTTGACCAGAGGCTGCTATTGGCCACAGCCTGTCAGCATCCTCTTTACTTTCTCAACTCAGGCTCTTGTCCGGCTGCTTATTTCCAACATAGGTGTTTTTTCCCCCCAGCAGCACTGTCCTGGCCACACTTGTAAGAAGGAAACAGGTTGCCCTACCAGGAGGCACTTGGGAGTTAGTTCACTAGCTCTCACTCTAGGGACTCAAGATGGACACCTGCCAAGCTGAAGCCTATACTCTGCCTAAATGGACTAATCTCTCTGTGTGTGTGTGTGTGTGTGTGTGTGTGTGTGTGTGTGTGTGTGTTTTGAATGGGGTCTAATTAAAATGGAAATCTCACTTTATTTTTAAAGTACTACAAGCAAGGTTTTCAAAATGAAGGAGATGCATGAGGTGGTCCCCACTCTGTGTGAGGTAATTTCTTCTCTATTTTGGATTTGGAAGGTTGTTTATTTGCTAAAAGTCTTCGATGGTTGCTGTGTCTTGTTTTCATCTGTTTTCCCTAGCAAACTGGGGAGAGGATGCTTTTGATGAAAAATGCTTTTAAGAACCAGTTGCTTTTGCCATCAGTTTATGTCCTGCTTTCACCTGGTTGCCGTGACAACAGCTAGTATTCTTAAAGGGACACTCACATACAGGGAATCAGAGATAGAAGGGAGCACAGGTTTTAATCAAGTAATTTTCCTCAACCATCACAGTTTTTAATTTCAGAAAATAAAGAAAAATTAACATGCCATGGGACTTGAATCAAAGAAACCATTAAGTAAAATTTGTGGGTGGCCAAGGATTTGGATCTGGCACCTGCATTGGGCCCAACAGGTCAAAATAATATGGAATTTTATTTTAGGATCTGAGCTGTGGCTGGTTTCTGAGGGTCTTGTAACATGGTAACTTAATAAGCTATAGCCCATTAATGAGTTCATCTGTACTTGATGAAGTTGTATTCTATGTCTGACTTCCATTTTTGTCTGCAAATGCAGCCATGATCATTGTTGCACTGCACTCCTCAGAGCACGCTCTGATTTGGAAGAGTTGCCTGATTCATCGATTGTTTTGATTTTGTATTCATTTACTTACATACACTCTACTTAACATAACTGTTCTAAAACAGTTTCCCTTGCAACAAAGCCCTAACTAAAGTTCTTCCTGACCAAAGGTTGGCCCATGAGTGAGATTCAAGAGAGGAGGTAAGGCTACTTGCTCTTACTGGAGAAGCAAGAACTGCTACAGTCCTTGGGTCTTTTCTCTATATTCTGGGAATGGCTGTAGCTATGTCCTTCAACTTCAGCGTTTGTGAGATGGCCAGTCCCCCTCAAGGACTTAGCTGTACTAAGAAGGAGTGTCCCAAGCAGCTAGTGGTTGATATTAGGCTGCTCCACACTTTGCTTCACAATCACCAGGAGCATCCACAAGAAAAACTGAAGAAGGGTGAAACTCCATTACTAGAATCTATCCCTTCCCAGGGAAGAATGACATGCAGCCAGGAGAGAGCAAGCCCAAGGCCCATCCTCTCTCTCCCTTGCTTTAGGAGAGCAGAGTCATCAGTCTCTGGCTTATTTCTCAGCTTTGTACACCCAGGCCTTGCAATATCTGACTCCTGCCACTGACTGAGCCATGGAAGAAAAATTCATGAGCAAAAGCCCCACAGTGACCATTGCAATGAAGACTGTGAGGCTGTTTAGCAATGTATTTGCTGTTTTGTTGCAAGACTGGCATGCTTTCCTATGATAGCAGAAGACAAGGCAAAAAGACTTTAATGGGCATTTTTATCTGCTGATGTTTGGCATGCCATCATGGAAAGAGGCTGGCATATTTGCCAGTTTTTCATTACTTTAAAATATCAGAGACAAGCTTCCTGCGAAGGAAGGGTTTATTTGGGCTCACAGTCTGGAGGTTCACAGTTCCAGACCAGGAGCTCAATTAGTCTAGCGTTTGGTGGAGGATGTTAGGAGTTAACACAAGACTGGATATTGAATGTCTCCATGAGTTTGGGGAACAAACTTGTGATAAACCCGTAATAGCTACTTCGGGGCATCTGGACTCTTTCTTGCCTTAGCAATGATCTCATTCATACTGAGACTTGGGATAACTCTGTGACTCACCTTGGTTGTTTCCCTGAAGGTACAATGAAGTTAGGTGAGAGGAAATATCTCAAAGCTGGAGATGAGCCTTGGGTTTATCACTAGCTACACAAAGGGAGAATGGCAGAAACAGGTCAACTGCTTTTCTGTCCTCTGATGAGAGCAAAGACTCTGCATCATGCTAGGGCTACTTGTGTGGAACACCCTTCTAAGTGTTGCTTGTCTACTTTTTATCAAAGAGAAAATGTACTTCAGACTTGGCTGGCTACAGACACCTGCTCATTACTTGAACTTAATATCCTGGTCTAGTTTCCACTGAATTCATTCTTATGGTAAGTAATACCACTGTTCCAATGACACAACAGTAGAGGATCACATTTAAAATAACCACAAGTTAAAAATAGTGAGATTATGTAAACAAAATTGATTATTGATAACTATGAACGCATGTGAAGTTGAAAATCTGGAAAGCTCTGTACCAAGTGTACCATGGTATCCTCCCTGCTCTGATATTCTGGAATTGTCAGAATAAAGGATCAGCTAGAGAGAGAAAATATTTGCAAATTGTATATCTAACAGGGAACTTATTTTGGGAATATATAGAGATCTTCTACAACTGAATAAAAAGAACCCAATTAAAATGTATGTAATATCTGAAGCTATTTATCCAGAGCAGATATACACATGTCCAATGAATGTATGAAAAAGATATTCCACAACACTGATCTTTAAGAAAGTACAAATAAAAACTACAATGAGGAAATATGTCACATCCCCTGAAATGAGTATAATTTTCAAAAATCAAAGCAAAATGTGAGGATATAAAGAATTTGTAATGCTGTTACACTGCTGGTGAAAATATACAATGGCACAGTTACGTTGGAAGATAGTCTAACAGTTCCTCTAGAAGTTAACTTCTTGATCAATAATATATCTTTGGACTTGGATGATATAGCTTCTTACTTCCTAGTTATATAACCAACTTTGGAAGGTTATTTAGCTTCACTGAGCAGCCACTGCCTCCTCCTATGAAAACTCAGGATAATCCTAGCACCTCCCCAGTACTGCAGTAAGGCAGAAATGCATACAAAGTCCTTCACACAGTCCATGACATATGACCAGTCCTCCATTAATGTTCACTTCCAAATGACTGGAGTAAGAGGATGTCATAGTGGGCAGCAACCACAGCACTTGGTTTAGGGGTTCTGGTCCTTTCTCTGTCACTATGCTGTGATCTTGGGTGATCACATCCTTTCAGTGACCCTCAGTTTCTTCCTATATAAAATGGTAATGCTTTTCATTTTTCCTTTTTCTTTTACTTGTAGCAACCTCACTCTGGAGGTTTTTCATGAGGATGAAGCACCTAACTGTTTCTGGCAGAGAGAGTTTCTGTTTCGGAAAACCCATCCCACCTGCCTAAAAATTGTATCTCCTGGGCCAAACAGTGCTCTCTACTCAAGTTAGATTGTTTTCAAGTCTGACTTGTCTCTCTGTCACGATCTCTGCTTTTCTTTGGCCTGGCCTCAACTTTTCTATCTGGAAAGGAACCAAATTCAAACTTCAGTTACTCCTCTTATGTGACCCCCATTCCTTCTGTTTATGTACATGGAGAAGGCAGACTGAGGGCACTAGCAGCTTCCCTTGTGGCCAGGCCTGTTGCTTGCTCCTCCTTTCAATCTGCAGTTGCACGGTTTTCATCTTGGCCTTCCCCACTTCACCTAGTCCCTAAAGCACAGACATCTCTAAATGATGCTACAAGAGTGCTTTGGGGCCTGCTCAAAGTGCTTTCAGACTAATATGACCCCTAGCTGAGCTGAGTGCGACGGAGAGTTGGCCATGATGTGATTGGATCTGTGATTCTCTTTCATCCCTGCAGGCAGGTCTAAATGAGGTTATTTCTTTAAAGTGTTTATTGTGGTAAAATATATGTAACCTAACATTAGCTTAACCACTTTTTAAATCCAATTCAAGAGCATTAAGTATATTCCTACAGTTAGGCAACCATCGTCACCAGCCAGCCTACAGGATTTTTCATTGTTCCAAACTAAAACTCTATCTCATGTCAAAACTACCTCCCTAGCAGCACTCCCAGAGGCCTTTTTTCTGGATAGCTGATTTCACTGAGCATGATGTCCTGAAGAGTCATCCATGTTATAACACACATCAGAATGTTCTTTCCTTTAAAAGCTGTGTAATATCCCACAGTGTGGATAGGCTCACATTTTGTTCACTCATCTGCTGATGGAAACTTGAGTTTCTTTCCAATGGAGATTCTTTTATATGATGAGTGCAGTGGTTAGGGGAAGTACATGAGAGAGAGAGAGAGAGAGAGAGAGAGAGAGAGAGAGAGAGAGAGAGAGAGAGAGAGAGAGAGAGAGAAAGTATAGGCAAAGGGAAGAGTGAGAAACAGCCTGCCTAGCCCAGGGACTTGTTTCCCTTCCCTTGCTTCTCAGTTGCCTTCTACAGCTGGGCCCTGGGTGAAGAGAAAAGAAAGGGAGTCATGCCCTTGAGAGCATGCTGAGTTAAAAGGCAAGGAGGCCTTCACACACTCATTGCTTTCCAACTAGGCAGAAACATCTCCTGAGAGCCTTGCTGGAAGATAGCTGCTGTGATTTTCCCAGTTCTGGAAGCAAATCCTTCAAAATTTGCCTGATGACACTTAATCTGGGATGCTTTAAGGTGGGGTCCACCTGTGCATCAGAAAACAATTTGGTGAGGAGAGGAAGGCTTCCATTTGTGTTTGTCTTGGCAAAAGTCTGTAGTGCTGCTGTGCTGATACTGATACCTAAAAGATGAGAACAATAGCTTATCCCAGTGTCAGTTCATGCTAAGCACAGTCATAGCCTCAGAAAAAGATGAAACGGATTTTGAAAGCAGATGATTGGCCAAATCTGAAATATAGGATTCTGTCTGTTCTTGTTGAAGCACATCCTCTGCTAAAATTATTTGCCCAGGATTTTGATTCTATATGCAATTGTGGAGTTGCATACCCACCACCATCTATTACTATCTCCCCAGCTCTCTCCAGAATGGTCTCCCATATGCATATCCATAATTGCTAGGTCTTCTGAAACATTTATTGACCACCTACAAGCTGAGTATTTCCTCAAAGGATCTATATGTGGGGCTCAGAACTTTTTTTCCCCTGTTGAAGGAAGGTGAAGCAGTGACAGCTTCACAGTGCTGGGCTTACAAACCACGTTTTTGTGAAGAACAACTATCCCAGTATGGGAGACTTTCCACCATAAACCATGAGTGACATGAACATTCTGCTTTGAGGGATCCAAATCCAGACATTTTGAATAAACTATTATTGTTCAGAGCTCTTTTAACCCTCAGAACCCCTATATGGAGTTCTTCAAGTTAATAATGATTGAAAAACTTGGTCCTAGACACAGATTTGGAAAATACAGGCTGGGATTTGTGTCTGGGCTAACAAAAGTTAAATTCTTCTTTTCTTTTGAGAAAGTACTTGACATGCTCCATGGTTGGTGGTCCCAGTGGTTTGGTCTTCTACGGGAAAAGACTGGTTGAAGGGAGAGGTCCCATGAACCAGAGAGCAAGAAGCTACTTCTCAACACGTGCTTACTACCATTTCCTGAGATCCTACTGTAGGTCCAGTGCCATGTTCGAGACTATTCAAATAAAACCATCAACATGGATTGGGAAACAGACTTGAGGCAGGGACCATAATGCTATAATAAACCAGAGACTCTGGAAAAGACCCCAGATAGCCCAAAGATGAGGAAAGGAATCCTTGAGATTGGACTCAGGCTGCCCTTTGAGCCAAATCACTTCTGGCCCAATGGCAGCCCAGCCTAGGACTGACTGGCATGTCTGCAGTCTGCTACTGGAAGATCTCTCTGGGGATGGGCCACCCAACCCCCACTCTGTGCGTCACCTCTTCTCTCTGTGTCCCCTTCCCAGGACTCTTTTCATGAATACCCTAGGGACAGGAAATTAGATGGCACAAGACAGCAGTTTATACAAAGTGGTCTTGTTCCCCTGGCCACTCTCTAGAGAGGTTGGCATGGTGAAGGGAGGGGAGACACAATTTCCATTGTGCTTCAGAGTCTTTTAGGAAATTCAGGACTATTGGGAAATGCCCAGGAAGAGCTACTGGCTGAATGCACAGGGCAGGGAAGGGAGCCCCTGAAGGGAGCACAACACTAGTGTGAGGCTGCAATGTAAATACGAACTCAGCATTAACAAACATGCAATGAAATGAATAATTTAGTGCAGCGGTGCCTTTTGTTTTGATCCTAAGTGGGAAGACTGTGGCAGCTCTTAGCCCCCAGTGACTTCATCTGTGGCCAGGACATGCCCTGAGTGCTGAGCTCTGCCCCTACCCAATCCTACTGCATTCCCAATTAACACTTTTCAAAATGAAACTTAGGATGCTTTTTATCCTTCTTCCTAATGAGCTTTCTTCCTTCCCTGCTGTCTTGCTACAAAGCTTGATGCTGTCTGAGTGTGTTCATATGGCGCTTGAGTGCGTTATCTGACCTTGATTGGTGTTTGGGGAGCCGGTTAAATAGATTACATGGAGGTTACCTTGGCAACTGTCTTCACTGATTTAGCAATGCGCTTCATTCTTGGACACAGGACTCTCAGCAACTCTGCGATCCCACCGCTGTGTGTTAATCATTAACACCGAGTTGGACATCAGCTCTGCCAGGCAGCAGCCAGGAGCAAGGCTAGCGACAGGTTAGATAGAGCCTGTATCATAGATTTCTTTAGCTTTAACTTAGGACCCCAAAGAGAACCCTAAATGTGGGGTCACTGGAGAAGGGGAGAGCAAAGAGCCAACATGAGTTCTGTCCCTTTGGCTAGGGTCCTCAAAGGTGTTGAGAAAAATCATAGCTCAGTTCAGTAAACTACTGATGGATATGCCACTCACCTGTGGAGACACTGCCTGTGGGCAGTTTGTACCTCCCTGGCCCCACAAGGCTACACAGAATTAGAAACAGTCTCTACAGCATGGAAACTCTGACTCCATTCTGGCCCTCACTCACTGTATGACTGTAAAAGTCACCTCACCTATCATAACTTTGGTTCTCTCTTCTGTATGTCATATAAGGTATCGTGAGTATTGACCTCCTAGTACTCATAGCGGACCTATCACAGAAGAGAATTCCAACCAATGTTCCTATTATTAAGTGATTCTATGGCTTCTATGCATAGGTCTCTAATCATTGTATGTTGAAATAATTTTAATTATTTAATCTGAAGCTAAAAATCACCTTGTGCCAAAGTAATTACTAGGCCTATTTCATGGGTTAGACTGGGACTATGGGTGGCTTAGTAATGCAGGTTGCATAGCTGATTAAAAACAAAGCTGGGATAAGAATTCAAGTCAATCTTCTCCCTGATTGGGCTCCATGGATGTCTCTACTCAGGAAAAGCCACTGCACCCCATGCAATATACATCAGGGAAGTGACTCTTTCGTGAGCTGGTAACTTGATGCCAAAGAAAAAAGCAACTGAATAATTAATCTACCAGACCTATTAATTTTCTGAGTTGACCAATTTTGGGTGAATAAGAATGACTTCATAATATAGCCAGACCTGAAGCACCCCAGACTCTGTCATTTTCTGGCCTCAAGGGATGACCTCTTGCTTACCCAGAGCAATAGGAAAATAAGAGTGCTCTGTTATATATCCACATATCCAGGTAAAACACTTTCTATGGCTTGCAAAGCATGCTTACGAATAGCTTTTCCTTGACTGACTCAACAGTCCAGGGGAAGAAGGAGACAGGGAATCAACTACCTTCCCATCTGGCCAGTGAGAACAAGAGAAGTTAACTTCCTTGCCTGAGCCCTTTCTGTATAGGCACTCACACTGCAGTAGAAAGAGTTGATACCTTTATGTTATCAGGAGATAGAAACAGGCACAAAGAGGACAGATGAACAGAAAAACAGTTTCACAGGTCTTGGGGATTGTGGTCGTCTAAGCTGGGGTGCCATTTGTGTCAAGAGGATAAGGTAGATTGAGGTTTAAATAAAAACTTTTATCTTTTATGAGCCTCACATACCCACTGCTTTCAACCCACACGTTATGTGGAAAGCATGGTCTTTAAAGCCAAATGGAACTGAATTCACACCCTGACTTGGCTATTGTCTCCTCCCTGTGAATCAGTTTCCTGAGATAATAGCTACTTTGCTAAGTTGTTATAAGGAGTAGAGGTAATGTATGCAGACTCCTTTATTAAGTAGGTAATGGAACACTTTTGGATATTTTTCAGTGAAAGTAGCATAATAAGTACGTTTTAAGAATGTGCAAATTGCTACAAAGAAGATAGAAAGGGAAGTGAGGAAATTTTGCATAATACAGGCAGAATGGCGCAAAGAAACAGGCTTGCCCCTCAGCGAGCAGCCTTCAGCCATGGGTCAGAGGAATGCTCCTTGATCTGGAAAGCTTTGCCTTGTGAACGCTCCCGCTGTCAATATGAGGCAGGAGGAATTTTTGGGGATGTACACACTAGTTCTCAGGAAAAGCGAAGTGAGATGAAGAGGTTAGTTATTAAGAGTGAAGTTGTGAGGGGATGTAGACAGAAGACTGAACATTTGAGCCCGGTCCTCCATCTGCAGGCATCCCAGCTGATCAGAAATAAACTTTTCCAGACTTCCAGGGAGTTCTGTGGACTCCATGGCCAGGCAACCTGAGGTGATCTCATTTGAATGTTTTTAATATTGAGACACCCAACAAAAGCTGCTGAGGAGTTTGGTTGGCAAGAAAGTGACCTGCAAGTATGAGTAGATTTAAGCCATGTGGAGATATCAGCGAGCACTAAGCAAGGAGCTGGTGATAGGAAAGAAAGCTCTCCTGTGTTTTCCAAGCACTTCCTTGGTCACTGGCTGTTGAGATGCCAGTGCCTTTGAGGCAAGCTGAACAAAAAGCAGTCTCTCATCATCTGACAGAAATTTGGATCTCAAGGTTAAGTCATATAAAGGACAGTCTGATGACCAAAAAGAACTCCTACCTCCAAAAGTGGAAATTTTATCATTTGGCTCCAGGTATTGCTATGCTGGAGTTGGTTTTTGCTGGTTCTCCAAGATGATCAATAAATTTTCAGAAAATTTGAAGTTGACAGATTGAAAGTTTGAAAGTTTTCATACTATAAGTGTTATGATGGAAATCAGGAAAAGCTACTAGCATACCTCCAGCTCAAGACCACTGCAGACCCATCTTCCAGTGCCTGCGGCTGTTACATAACCAGGAGCATGTGAGATGCAATTCAGTTGCCATGAGAGAGAAATGAGCACTTCGTAAATAGAAGATAAAGCGATCTGAGGGGTCATCACAGAGGGTTGTCTTATAAAGTGTTTCTAGTAATTACCCTAGACAAATCAAACTGGCCATGCTGATTTACTGCTGAGGTCAATAACCCAAGCAAAATTTTCACACCCCTTGCTTACCATGCCAAGTCTGAAATTCTGTGTTAGAGTGAAGGGGGACTCTGGCACAGGATCACATTGAACACATCTTTCTTAGCCTTTCAGCCTGACTTAGATAATCACAGAAAGAAGAGAAACATATTACACTAAATCCCAAGGATGAAGATTCATAAATACAAGAATCCTACACAATGAAAGGCACTATATAAAAAGGAAATTGGAGCTCTCTAAAAGTAGGCATCATATTGACTGTATATTATCTTATTACTAAGGCAAAAGCAAAGTGGATTGGAGGATTTTCATGGTTTGGAGTACAAAGAATTACAGAAGACAGTTTTTGCTAGTCACCCTTCAATAAATAGCTGCTGTTCTTGCTTGTTAAAATGTAGAGTTTCCAGATCTAAATGTCAGAGAATTCTAGGAAAAATTGCAAAGCCATTACTTCATAAACATGTAATTGTGCTATTACTTGTAAATGTGATGACATTCTATAAATATCACAGTTCAGGCCTCATGATCTATAAATAGATTCAGTTAATCACCGGAAATGTATTTTATTTTGTGAATTCTAATGGAGTAATTACAAAGTCTTCATTTTTGCAGTGGCAGCGTTCATTTCTAGTTTTGGTGCTATCTTTCCCTCTGCTTATGCCCCTCTGTAATGTGCAAAGTCACTTTAGCAAGTATTAGAACAAGGTTCCTGGGTGGGGGAAGCAATGCCTTTTACTTGCCGGAGTTCTAGCTAGAACCCTTGAAAGTGTTTAGACTATGCTGCTGAGGCCTGTCGCCCAACACTGGATTCATGGGTGTTGGCATGACTACGTGTACTTCTCAGGGGGTCATTGAGGGGGAACATGGGCAGTTGATTAGATAAGCAAGGGGACTCCAAACTGGAAGGAAGGGTAATCTGGAATACCTTCTACTCAACACCGTGCCAGACTGACTTAGGCAGTGCCTTCCAAGTGATTTAGACAGAAGACCCTAAATCTGTTGTTTGCCCAGAATGCCCTGCTTCTATCTTGTTATTACAAACATCTCACTGGGCCATAGATTAGACCATTTTGTTGCTAAACCATGTATCCATTTATACAGTGAAGGTCAGGGCATAGTTTCATACAGAATTAGGATGTATTCCTTCTTTACCCACCTCCCTAGCATCACACACATCAGTGCCACAATGGAATTAGATAAAGAAGGTACACAGCCTTGGTGGTCTTAGAAATTCTGTGAACAAAAGGAGTTATCAGCTACTTAATTTTTATGGGCCTCAGTTTCCCTGTTTGCAAAACTAGAAAGTACAAAGACTACGATGATATAGGAGGATAACTAAGTCAGCAGAGACTCCATTCCAGCTCTGACATCACCTTGGGCCATGACCTTGGACAAGTGTACACCCTCCTCTTAGGTTGGGGAAAGAATCATTATTGGCACATCTGCACAATAACTTAGTCACTCAGGCATCTCTCCTAGGTAATTCTAGGAGTTCCTCTCTGAGTACCTCTATAATTAGAGTTGATCCCTCACAAAGTAGCATTTGGTACTTTAGCCACACAATTAGATTAGTTTATGTTCTAGAAGAGATTTTACTAAAAGTATTGCTTGCATCACCTTGCCCTAGGTCCATAAAGGATTGGTGGTACAGTAAGCTCTGTCTTACGTTAATAAAATAACAACTAAGTAAAAATTTAAAATTCGCAAGGAAATGGAAGAAAAATCCTGATAATTCCATGGGTTGACATAATCTGAGGACTAAATGTAAATTTTTAAAAATTTTACTTCTTCTTATTATGATCATTTTGTGATACAGTTCCATAGGTCCTGAGATTTCTCTTATCCCCTCCTCAATTACCTTCCCCCTCACTGAGTTCACCTATATCACTACTATAGTACATTTCTTCATACACAGTCATATGTCCATCGTTGCAGGCATGGGCAATGGCAGAGAATCCAGCATCCTATTGTCAAGATAGTAAACAGTTTCATTGAAATTCCGTTTTCCAGCATCCTATTGTCAAGATATAGTAAACAGTTTCATTGAAATTCCATCTTAAGTCTGGAAGTAGAAATGCATACTGCATTGTATTCTCACATCTGGATATGATAGTCTCCATCACACAGTTACTATACATCCCCTTAAATGAAAAGCCATGATACAAAATCAGCAATAGAAAAAAAATTAAAATTTCCATGCCATGAAGTTAAATGACATGCTACTAGATATGATAGTGTCCATTACACAGTTACTATCCAGACTAAATGTAAAATTTAAACAAGAAGAGTTGGAATCACAGGTTAAGCTGCCAGTCACAATGCCAAAATCCTGCATCAGAGCATCTGTTTGTATCCCAGCAGCTCTGTTTTTGATTCATCTACAATCTAATCCACCTGGACAAGTGGAAGAAGATGGTCTATGTGCTTGTGTCCTTTCCTCCTATGTGGAAGACACAGTTTCTGGCTCCTGGCTCTGGCCTGGCACAGCCCCAACTTTTGTGGACAGTTTGAAGATCTTTCTAATTTTGTAATTTTTCCTGTCAAATAAAGCAAGGTGTTTTTTTTGTTTGTTTGTTTTTAGTTTAACCTGGGGCTTATTGATAGCCAGCACAAATGAGAAAAGCACCTTAAGATCTCAGAGTTTCTGTCATCAAAAAATGAACACACTTTTGTTTACAGAGATGGTTTTCCCTCACTGACTACAAATTCAAGAACAAGCCCACTTCTATGTTAAACCTGGTTATTTAGCGTTGAAATACTCTCTGGAAGAGTAGTTAAGAGTTTCAACCCAACATCAGACTATTTTTATTTTTTTGCTTCTTTTTTTTTTTTTTTCGTTTTATACACAGTTTCATAGGCTCTAGGATTCCCCCAAACCCTCCCCATGCCCTCCCCTCATGGTGGATTCCTCCACATTGTTGCAGTATTACTGTTCATATCCAGTCATGATTCCTTCATTGCGAGCATGTACCACACATAGAGTCCAGCTCTTCATATGACTATTTTTAAGACCAATTTTTTACCGGGTCCAGGAGTCAATCTTTATTCTGGGCTTCCTGGGCATAATTCTGCCATAGGCTGAGCGTTTTTGACTCAGGGTCAAGTGTATTGGGAGGTATCTGTCTTTCTATGTTAGCTCCAAATGAAATAATTATTTCCCCTTGACTAACGGGTATTATTCTCTTTGTATTGGTAACTAGAAGTGATTTGTTTCATGGACTCAAGTTGTTCAAGAATCTTCCCTGAGTTGAGTCTAACAGATTGAGAGACATAGGGGAATGGACATGAGGCCTCAATGGGTTTCTGTTCAAGAGGAGAGGGGAGACTACTCCCAAGAAGCTGTTCCATCATGACCCAGAGGCATCAGCCCTCTTGGGAGATAACCTGCATTTCCCTACCCGGTGAAATGGGTATCCCATTGACCAAAGTACAAAGGGAAAGGAAAGGCAGGAAGAAGCAGCAACTGCATCCCACCCAACATATAGGTGAACAAGGACTTGATGGAAGGTCCCAAGATGGAAAAGTACTGGATGTCTACCAGGCTTCACTCATGGTGCTTTTGGTGCCCTCTTTAGGACATGATAGTAGGCCTCCTTCATGGAACACTCTCAGCTTCCAGAGAGCCCAAGTTCCAGGGATCTGAATTCCAATTATCTCAGTGTGGTCCTGAGCCCATTGGATAGGAAAGGTGATGCAAGCAGCAGGCCTTGGGGACAGAGGCTTGTAATGGCTCTTTTCCTGGGACACTCATTCTATGTCCACATAGAAATATGTTCCATGAGATCCATTGTGCAGAGCTGTTCTCAGTGCCTACTCCAGCTCAGACATGCATGGTGAAGCTGGCTGCTGCCCTCAAGCCTCACAGCTCAGTGGAGGACACAGCTGCAAAAATAGGTCATCTCAACAGCACTGTAGGAAATCTGTAAAGAATTCTGAATAAAGAGTGGGAGCCAGGTAACTAAGTGGGCTTGGCAGTAAGGCACTGGCTGGGCCCAGGGACCAGTGGGCCTTGCAGGACACTCGGTGTGTTCTTGAGGACCATGAAAATTCATGAAAGAATTTGGGGAGAGAAATTACATTATCAGAACCATATGTGGGGGGTCACAATTTGCTTGCAATGTAGAAGCTGAAGGTCCGAGACTTCCAGAGGAAAAACTGTTGTGAATTCTGGGAGAGTCTACTGGGAACATTGCTATGTGTTAACTGAGTGATCAGGAGAAGAGAGGGCAGCACGGTCCTAAGTGGACTTGAGCTGGACTCTACAGGTTTTCCTTGAGCTCTCTGCAACTCTCTAAACAACTGTTAAAAGCAAGGAGTGGGGCCTTGCATGACTTCCACTGGCCTCCCGCCTGGTCGTCAGATGCCTCTCCTGTGCCTTCCTCAGAGGCCCTTGCTGCTGGTGGCGTGGCTCTGTTTTCTCTCATCCAACCTGACGCACTCTTCAGTTTGAAAGCATGAGTGTCCCCAGAGGCCCAGCTGGCTGTTTGTTCTCTTTGTTTGGAAATTAATTTAGAGATAGCAGCTAGCAGATTAAAAAACCCCTATCCAATCTGCTAGAATCTTGTTCCTTCCAGATCTCATTCTTGCTCCTTCAGGAAATTTGTGTTGACTTTTTGGAATAATGGTCTTCCAGACCAACCCAGGGAGAGGATGGCTTTTCTTAAGGATGGGTGTGGTGGGGTTCTTCTCTGAAGGATAATGAAGGACTGCAGCAGGACTCACCTTGCCTTTCAAATCTGGAGCCACAGCAGGCCTCATCTCCAGCAAGGAGGTTCCTAGCCTCTCCTTTGGTGTGAAAACACACGGTGGGTTGAACTGGTATTACTCAGGATCCATTTCTGGGTTGGACTCTGAGTTGAGTAATTCAGATTTCTACCCATCCCCTGCTGGCATTGCAGGCTGGCACTGCACCTCCCTCTCCAGGAATCACACCATCCCCAAGTCTGTATCTTCCTTTTCATTAATCTGAAATTGGTAGATTGGTCAGATCTTTAATTTTATCTATTCAGGCACTATGTTACACAGCAGCTTAAACAAGGTAAATTTTCCAGAAGCCACAAACAACGCATAAGAGGCAAACAGCTGCCCAAAGACCTTGTTGACTTTTACATTTGAGTGGGCCACAGTATGCCTTTTTAAAAAAATTTATTTATTTTATTTGAAAGGTAGAATTACAGAGAGAGAGCGAGAAAGAGAAATCCTCCATATGAAAAACCATTCCACAACAACCAAAAGCTTCTCCTGGGCCTCCACAGGGATCCGAGCAATTAGCTTACCTTCTGCTGCCTTCCCATGAACAGGGAACTGGATCGGCAGTGGAGCAGCCAGGACTAACCAGAACTCATACAGGATGTTGATGCTTCAGGCAGTGACTCAACTCACTACACCACAAGTCTGGCCCACACAATTTTCTCATTTCTCATTGTCCAAGTACACTCAGGGCCTCTGTGACAGTCCTGCCATCTTCTCCAACTACACATCTTTGTGTTTCAGGTTCCCCAGCATGCTCACCACTCCATTTGTCGGAGTTCCTTTCAGACCCTCTGACTCGGCTTATGCTGTGCTATGCACCCGTCATTTCTTACCCCTCATTTTTTAAATTTTGTTTTTGAAAATTCCACTTATTCTTTGGAACCCAGTGCAAGGTCGCTTTTCTGATGCTATTATATATAAGCTGATGAACACAATGCCTGGACTAGAGTGGCTCAGGAAATGTTCATCTTTGCTGACTTCTTGTTCTTTACAGACTATTTATCTCATTTTCAGCTTTATTCTCACATAAGAAACAAGGATAGGAAAAATGTAAATGGTGGACAGAAGAATTGTCCAGGGAACTTGGTACTTGCAGAACAACAGGTAGTAGGTTTTCTGGGCTTCCTCATTATCTTCATATATCTCAGACATGGTGCTGCAGATAATCCCAATTTGGAACAATCGAGGGTCGTGTTTTAAAAAATGAGCAATCGAACAAAACAAAACAAAACAAAATGTCTTCTCCATGTATTCAAAGGGCTAGGAAAAATTAAAAATGGAAACATTTTTTGTAATACCTTCTCCATTACAGCCAAACAAGAAAGGAGAAACATCCTGCTCCCCCTAGTCCAGCAGTATTAAAAAGGTAGCATGGGGAGCTGAATCCTGGCCCTATCCTAATAACAGCAACAAGGCAGAGCGAAACAACAAGAGCCTGCTAGTTAGCACTCTACTGCCTCAGAGGAAAGTGTCAGCAAGGGCCACTGGCAACATGAACTTTCAACAAACTAATGCAAGGTGCCTCCATTTGGCAATCTACTTTTGCAGGGGCAGTATTAGCAAGGCCTAATGCCCATCACTCAAACCTGCATTCTACATCTCAAAAAGTTCGTATGTCTGTAAAAATGTAGACTAAATAGGATCCAAAATATCCTAGCAATAGATTGACTAACAAGACAGAAAATCAGCAATGATGCAGAACTCAACAATATCATCCAGGAGGATAATTATTTATTTATTAAATATTTATTCATTGATTAATTTATATTTGAAAGGCAGATTTCCAGAGAGAAGAAGAGACAGAGGGAGAAGGATCTCCCATCTGTTGGTTCAATCCCAAAATGCTACCACAGTCAGAGCTGAGCTGGTCTGATGTCAGAAGCTTCTTCTGGGTCTCCTACATGTCCATCTTTCACTGCTTTTCAAGGCCACAAGAAGGGAGCTGGGTTAGAAGTGGAGCAGCCGGAACACAAATTGGCACCCATATGGGTGCCCGCACTGCAAATTGGAAGTCTATCATGTTAAGCCACTATACCAGCTCCTGGATTCAGCTGTCTTTTTGTAGAATACATCTGCCAACAAAAACAGGCATCCTTTTCAAGTGCGTATGGAACATTCATCATAATGAATCATATCCTGGAACATAAAGTGGATCTCAAGAAATTTAAAATAATTGAAACAATAAAGATTGTGTCCTGGGACAATAATGAAATAAGACCAGAAATCAAAATGCAGCATATTAAATATATTAAATACAGTTAAAAACATTCCTGAGTAGGTAATTTACAGCACTAAATTCATGCAATACAGAAAAGGGAAAAAAATCTTGCTTACAGTAATAAATAATCTAAGTCCCTACTTTAAGAACATGAAGAGAACAAAATAAACCAAAGCAAGCAAGAGGGAGAAATGATAAGGAGCAGAAAACAATGACATTAAAAACTGAAAATAAGACAAAGTCAATGAAGCAAAAATCTGGCTTTCTGAAAAGGTAAGTAAAATTAGCAAATGTCTAGCAATACTGGCAAAGATGAAGGCACAATATACCAATATCAGGAATGAAACTGAGAGTATCACTATAGACCTCATAGTCATCAAAGAAATAATAGGAGAATATTATGGACAACTCTACATACATACATGTAATGAATTAGAGAAACAGATCAATTCCTTGAAAATCACGCATGAAAACAATAATCTGAATAGGTATATGGTGTTTAAAAATTAAGTCCATGTTTAAAAATAATCCCAAGAAAGCACTCTACAGGCCCAGATGGTTTCATTAGAATTTAATCAAGAGTCATTGCATTTAATCAAAATATTATATAATAATTAAGGCACTTTTTTTTACACTATCTGTTCCACAAAATAAATAAATAAAGCAACAACAATAACAACAAAAAACCCTTCTAAACCTATTTTATGAGACCATGTGGCCTAGGGGTCGGATCATGACACTGCTTGGAACCTAGGCATTCCATATTAGAATGCCTTGGTTCCAGCCACCCATTCCCAGCACACACACTTCTGATTTTCTCCTGAACCCAGCTTCCTGCTAATGTGTACCCTTGGAGGCAACTGATGAAGGCTCAAGTAGTTCAGCCTCTGTCACACATAAAGAGACTTGGCTTGAGTTCCTACCTCCAGGATTCTTCACCATGCTCCAGTTCTTGCTGTTGTAGGCATTTGGAGGACTGGACCAGAAAATGGAAAATCTCTTTCTCTCTCCTTCTCCTTATTAAGCTACCCAATCTGTGATATTCTGCTGTGGTTCTGTTGTGGCAGATTGTGTAGTCTGACTTCCTTAATAAACAGCTTCTACATAAAACCTGCACCTAATGCCACGTCTAATGGTGAAAGACTAAATAACAACATCCTCTGATATCATTAATAACAATGTCCACATTACCTCTCTAGTTTAACATAGAACTGGACCCTAATAAGCAAAAGGAAGAGAGATGCCAATGTTAAAAATTCTAACGCATCTGCAAAGTGAGTAATGAATTAATTCAGATAAGTATATAAATTCAAAACATAGAAATCAATCCTAATTCCACGCAGTAGCAAAAAGCTTAGTAAAACTGTAATTAGCATAACAGCATTTATGATCATTCTAAAAGAAAGATAAATTCTTAAATGTAAATCTAAAAATACAAGTACAGTATGTTTATGCTGAAAACTAGAAAGCTAATGAAAAAAATCAAAGAAGAAATGAGGAAGCACACCATGTTTGAGGATGAAAAGACTCACTATACTGAAGATGTTAATTTACCTTAAGCTGATACAATAGTTTTACTGAGATTTCTATCAAATTGTACCAGGATTTTTTTCTGTAAACAAAGATGACATTATCCTTAAGTTTATATGAAATAAACAAAGGAACCAGAATTATTAACTATTTTGAAGAATAAAAATGAAGAGAAATTATTATGCTCAATATTAATGTCAATTCTCTAACCACAGTAATTAAGACAGTCTGATTCAGACAGAGATAGATAAATTGGGGGGAAAAAAACAAAGAACCCATAAATACACCCACACTAATATACCCCACAGATTTTTTTTACAAGATTGCAAAAGCAATATGGAAGAAGGATAGCCTGTTCAACAACAAAGAAAGAACTACATTACAGTTTTCACAATTTAAGCAAAAATTAACCAAATCAAATTTGACAAATATTTCAGACTTACACATAACATTTTAAAATATAAACCTTTCAGAAGGAAACACAGGGCTTGGCAAAGAATTCTTAGGCTTGACACAAAAAACATGATCCATTCTAAAAAAGAGAGAGACCGAATTGCAAGCAAAAACATTGGTTGTCTTTGGACATTAAAACACTATTCAAAGGACCAGAGAACTGGTGGGGGAGGTTAAGGTGCTGCTTGTAACACCTGCATCCCATATTCACAATATTTGATTCCTTGCTGCTCCTTGCAAATGTTCCTAGGCAAGCAGTGGAAGATGGTCTAAAGAATTACCTCCTTACAACCCTGTGGGAGACCTGGATGAGGGTCTAGTCTCCTGGCTTTGATTTGGCCCTGTCCCACCCATTACTGCGATTTTGGCAGTGAACCAACAGATGGAAGATCTCTGTCTCGTTCCTTCCCTCCCTCCTTTCCTCTATCTAACACTAAAATAATAAATAAATAGGCCTCTTTTTTAAAAAAATGAAAACATAAGCTACATACTGGGAAAAAAATATTTACAAACCATTTTCCACATAATTGTAGCTGCAATATTTAAGGGTTGTGAAAAATCAACAGTGACTAAAAACCACTCCATTTAGAAAATAAACAGAAGTCAAAAAGAGACACTTTGAAGATAACCAACACATAATAAATTCCAAATAACACATGAGAAGACGCTCAACCTCAAGAGGTCTTAGGGAATTACAAACTAAAACCACAGTGACAAAAAGTAATTGCATAAATCCAGAATGGTACAAATAAAAAGTAATGACAATGCAAAATACTAAAGAGGAACAAATAAACTGGACCACTCACATTGCTACTGGGAATGTAAAATGGGGCATCCACTCTGGAAAGATTCGTTCTTACAAAACTAAGTATCCAACGACTATACAACCAAGCAATTATCCTCTTAGTCATTTATCGACAAGAAATGAAAAATTTCTCAAAAAGCGATATACAGAGAGAATCAAGATGGCAGAGTAGAGGTAAGGATAAGTTTAAGCAGACAGAGAAACATAAGCCAGTGTGGAGCAGAGAGGGCACATTCCAGAAAACAAGAGAGCACAGAACAACAGCAGAGGAGTACCTGGAGACTGACAGACAAAGGAAAGCAGCAAACAACAATGGCATGGTGTTGCAGAGATCAGTACCACAGCTGCATTAGGCAATTGGTGATCTGAATCACACTGGCAGCCAGAACTCCACCAGCAACCAGGTTGGAAGAGACTTTCACCAGGAGCTCAAGAGGTGAACCCAGACAAAGAATTGTCTGTCCTGCTGGTCTGTTTGATTTGACCAGGAGCAGAGACAGAACAGCAGATCCCAAATGGGCAGTGCAGGAACAGGGTGGATTTCACTACCCAGTCCATCCCCTAGAGCAAATCAGGCGCCATTTTGTTTAAAGAGGCAAGGGTTATGGACAGTACTATGCATGCAATGAGCTGGGAGTGAACGCATTTCTGCCTAAGTGAACTGTAACAACGTGGCATCCTACAGGTTCCACCACACATAAGTCTGGGTAGCACTCAGAGCTGATGGCCAGCAGATCAAGAACTCTAGTAGTGGCACATCAAGTGCTATTTTGTACAGTGTGGCAAAGAATTTAAGACTGCAGGGGACAACAATAAGCTGTGCATGCCCTGAGCTCAGTGAAAACTAACTGAACTCAGTGTACGTTGCACTGATCCCACAGGAAATGACTATGGCATCATACAGGTCAAAATCGGTCTATGTGGCCCTCAGACATAATGGCGAACAAGTTCCGGCAACATAAGCACCACCAACAACCTAGCTACGTAGGATACCTGGTGTCTCCCTAATGATGGGACCTGTTCCAACCAGAAGTGGGAAAAAGGTTGTACAGACAATAGTACAGCAGGTTATCACAGGAAGTGGAGACTGATGAGCCAGAAGCTGGGGCTACACTATGGTGGAAATCTAACATAAGAACCCAGACCTGTAATTCGCTTGAGAGAGTGGCACAAGTGATTGCAAACAAAGATCTAAGTACCAACTGCAGCAAGTAAAATTGAACTGTAGACCTGTGGTGACAGAGCTTAGAAACCTGCCCCAAGAAGAAGAATCTGATAACCTCAAGTACAATGGCCAAGAGAAAATAAAGAGAAAAGGGCACAATGAATATTACTAAAGATTCCCCTACGAAGGGAGCGAAACCCTTTGCCAACCTCAGAGTTCATGGAGGAAGACATCAAGAAAATGGGGGAATACGTAATTCAAAACACTTGTTATAAAACTTCTTATCAACAATAATAAGTTCATAAAGCAAGAATTCAAGTAATTCAAGGAATACGTCACACTGAAATGAATCAAATGAAAGCTGATATATCAGAAATGAAAAATATAATAGAGCAAAATAAAAGTACAGTGGAGAGTCTCCAAGGTAGAATGAAACAAGCAGAAGAAAGAATCTCAGAATTGGAAGGTATTTCCTGTCACCAGTGAGAAGCAAACAAAAAGCTGGAAGCAGAGCTAGATCAGGCCCAGAAAAAGTATTCAAGAATTGAAAGACACTATTAAAAAGTCCAATGTAAGAGTTATGTGACTCCCAGAAGGTGCAGAAAGAAAAGCTGGGTTTACAAATGTATTTAATGAAATAATAAGGGAAAATGTCCCTAATCTAGAGAAAGAGTTGGGAAACAACATCCAGGATGGGCACAGAACTCCCAACAGGCTTGATCAAAAGCGATGTTTACCAAGACACGTAATAATCAAACTCTTCAACCAAACATAGAGGAAAAATCCTTAAATGTGCACATAAAAAAAATCAATTGACATATAAAGGAATGCCAACTGAACTCACAGGAGATCTCTCACAGGAAACTACAGGCAAAAAGAGAATGGAATGATATATTCCAGATTCTAAAAGAAAAAAAAAATGTCAGCCCAGGATAACATGCCCAGCAAAGCTTTTCTTTGTCTTTGAGAATGAAATAAAATTCTTTTGCAGTCAAGAAAAGTTAAAGTAATATGCCTCTTCCAAACCTGCCCTACAAAGGATACTTCAACATGTTCTCTTGACAGAGAAAAGGAATAGTGGCCACCAAAACTAAAGGCAAATGTGAAGAACATCCTAGCAAAACAACAACAGAAGACTAAATCATTGAACAGCCTATTGCTAAAATGATAGGACAAAATTACCATCTGTTCATATTAACCCTTGATGTAAATGGCTTAAACTCATCAATCAAACATCACAGATTAGTAGACTGGGTTAAAAAACAAGCCCCATCTATTTATTGCCTATAGGAGACATATCTCACCAACAAAGATCAGCAGAAATTGTATCTCATGGATTTTGGTATTTTTTGTTAGTTTCATCTCTTCAAAACCCTTTATCAATAAATCCTTTAATGACATAGATCATACAAAAGCATCATGTTCTTCAAGAAGGCTCTTAATTTTCTTTTTCATTTCTTCAGTAACACATTAGTCATTCAATAGCATGTTATTTAACTTCATGACATTTTTAATTTCTTTTTTCTTCCTGTTGATAATGTTTTGTGGCTTTTCATTAAGGAGATCTATAACAACTGTGTAATGGAGACTATCATATCCAGATGTGAGGATACAATGCAATATGCATCTCTACTTCCAGACAAAGATGAAATCCCAATGCAACTGTTTACTATATGACAATAGGATACTGGACTCTCTGCCATTGTCCCTGCGTGCAGTGATGGACATATGTCTGTCATATGATTCTTCCATCAGCTGATTCACTTCCCAAATTCTACAACAACAATGACTTTGCTAGGTCACATCCAGGAGCCTGGAACTCCTGGATTTCCCACACGGGTATTAGGGGACCATGTGCATGTGCCATCTTCAACTGCTTTCCCAGGTGCAAGAGCAGGGAGGTGGGTGAGAAACCAAGCAGCCAAGGCTCAAAGTAGTGCTCATATTGGAAGCCAGCCAAATCAACACAGATAAATTTACTTTGTAACAATTAGCCTTCACAGCAACTGATCCAGTTGCATGTGACCAAATCCACTTTCACAAGTTGTCACGAAACACTGGTTTCACAAATTCCATCAGAATCTGAATCCCACACCTTTTGGGGCCCATTAATAATGACAAGAATTTAAGTTGTCTGGAAAAACATAATTATTGGAGAATTTTCATTTCAGGACTTTGAAGGTCAGCTCAGTTCTCATCTCAAATCAAAGAAAAATTTCCAGAGACAGGGACAGTGAGCAAAGTAAGATTTATTGAAAGCAAGAAACCTCCTGTCAAAGTGTTAGGAGGTGGACTCCAGGAAAGGAGTTGCCAGAGAAGCTTGCTAGTGCTGGCTGTTTTGTACACAAAGTGGTTCTTTTTAATCAGCCCTTTTCTGAAAATAAAATACAGACTGAACCAATCAGACAATGAGCAGAGACAACCAGGAGCTGGGACAAGTCAATCAGAGGGCAGGGATAACAGCTTATTGGGAAAGAAAATGTATGCTAATTAGACACAGCGGATGAACTGGAAAACTGACAGTAATGATTCATGCTAGGTGGACCGATCACAAAACTGAAATTGGAGTAGACTGTTTTGCACAGAACTGGGCAGAGTTCTCAGCTGAGTCTGCTTGCTGAACTCACCAACATCTGACAATTACATTGTATATATTTCCCTTGTCTCCAGTCTTCCCCCTTCTTCAGGACTCCCAGAGAAATAGACCATGTGTTCTTATTTTACTATGTTTTTCTTTATTATCCAGGAGCCCCTAAAAGGGCCATGATTTTCAGGAAGATTGCTTAGAAAAAGAATTATGAGTTAGAAGAGGTAGCAGGCTCCTTTCTGAAACCTCCCTGTGTTGCAGCTGCATCTGTGTACTGCCCAATGCTCTCACCCTTTCTGTACAGTGGAAAGCAACATGGTTTCACCCCTTAGAAAAAGCAATGGATAAAAATAAACAATATGATTGCTGCTGTGACCCTGTGATGATCTTTATAGAATCACCAAGACTGACATACCTACTCTCATCATGCATCTGATGCCATGACACTCATGGATTTTCCCAGAACAGGTAAGAAAATGAGCACTACTCAAATCCTACCCCCAAATTCTGCTCCTTATGAATATTCTGTTAAACCCCACCCATATAGCATCTACAATCGTATAAATGGATGAACTCAAACCTCACTGAATACAGCTCTCTGTTCAGCATGCTTTCACTCTGTGTCAACTTTCACTTAGTTTGCAAATACATATCCTGCTTTTCTACTGACTTTTACTGACGTCTTGTTTGCAAACTCCTTACACTGGAGACAAGAACCTGGACCCAGCCATCCCACGACATGCCCTTGTTTGATTACTGTAGTCATATTGCTCCTCCCATCCCACTTTTCTCTCAAGAGTCCCTCATCTAGCTTTGCAGGTCCTTGTCATTGGAGTTACAACCTCCCTTTGTCTGTCCGCTGCTACTCACACCCCTACTCTGAACAAGGGGGATTATTCCACCTTCACAGTCTACCCCCTATAGGCTTCCCTCTAAGCTACTCCGTAGTCCAGATCACTTTTTGCACTCCTACAATGAGTGCACAGACCTGGATCCCGTACCTTATTCTAGCCAGTCCCCATTAGGGTTTCACCTCTCCCCCGACATCTGGCTGGGTTGTGTACCATGTAGTGTTATGGACCCTCATGCTATGATTCGTGGCTCAGCCCCCTCCCTTCCACCCCTCCGCTGAGCTAGTGAGTTGCTGGGCACCTGAGGGACTCTCAGTAAATGTTTGCTGAATCAGTGTTCAATGCCCACAGCTTGCATACAATAAAGAGTGGCCTGAGTCCTGCCAGCCAGCAACTGTGCTTACTGTGTTCCCACTTATGTTGTGGAAGATGGAGACTTTCCAGTCAACATGCAGGGGGAGGGGCTACACGCCAGAGAGTGTGAACTGTCATTGGTTTGGCAGCTAACCCAGCATACACTTGGCCAGGAGGTGACTGGGCAACCCTGGGCTCACAGACAAGCATTGAGTAAGCTTCATAAAAGGGTCTGTGTCCACAGGCCTGACACATCTGGGCCAGCTGGTTGCAAAGCCAGTTGATATGCTGGATGGCACAAGCAGTTTCCTGTGAGTTGTTGTGGCCAAAACCCTATACCCACCCCTACTTTTTTAGCTTCAGCCAGACTCACATATACTCTGACTATTGGGCGCTGTGGGGCAGTAGATGAGGAAAGAGCATTAGACCGAGAATCTGAAAATCTAAATTCAGAGTCTAATTGATAAGGACTTTTGAAACCATGGCTTAGCATGTCGTGATTATAGCTAGATTAACAATGAATCTCATTGTCATCAGATGCTCATCTACACTAGAATTCTTTGGTTTGAATCAGTACAAACTAGGTTCTTACCTCTCTATTTTATAATACTTCATTTCACTTTTTTTTTTTACCATCTGAATCTCTATTTTATGTATATAGTGAAAAAGATAAGCTAGAGCCAAAATGGTATCATTTTTTAAATCAGTAGGTAACACCTCTAAACAGTACAAGATATAAAATACATATTTATAATATTGGATCCTGTTATTAATCATATCTAATAATCATTTCACTTTTGAGCTCTTCTAACCTTTCTGTATAGTAATGTTTTCTGAGGACACTTTGAAAATGCAGAATAATAGTGTTAAGATACTATTATTATCGCCTTTCTGAGACAAACAGTACTACATTAGCACATCTAAAATAATTCATAATTTCTTTCTTTTTTTATTGCTTCTTGATACAATTTAGTTGGTGCTGGGCTCTCCCTTCCCCCATTTCATAATTTCTTAAAAGTGAAACATTGTTTTCTAATTTTGATCAGGAGCATGGCACTTTGAGTTAACTTAGTATAGGGAGTCCCAGCCAGTGCAATAAGGCAAGAAAAGTAAGTGAAAGGTATGCAGAGTAGAATGGAAGAAATAAAACGGTCTCTGCATGCAAATAACACTGCTGTTTATGTAAAAAAAAATCCCAAAGAAGCTCAAAATAATCCAAGCTCAAAATCATCCACTAATAAATGAACTCAGCGAGTATACAGAAGACAAAGTTAACACACATAAAAAAAAATGTAGTTCTGTACACTCTCAATGAATATGTGGAAACCAAATGCATACGTTGCAGGATGTTCCTCTGCTCCTGAGTAAAAGGACCCCAATAAAACTGTTAAATATGCCTTGACAGTTTGATACTAGATTTTCTACCATTGCCTATAGCTACAATGCTATGATACTTAAACAGCAGAATGTTAAACTTCCGTTACCAAAGGAGTATACTGCCATAATAATATGGGAGAAAATGGTGGGAGAAGGAAATGCAAAGAGAAAAGGAGGGGGATTCCTGCAACTAAAGAACTGTATTATGGAAAATAATAACAAAAAATTTAAAAGTGAAGTTAAGAACACAATCCCATTCACAATAAGTATGTTTCTAAGTACATCATGCGCTTGCATGCTGAACATTGGAAAGGATTGTTGAAAGAAATCAAATAACAATTGAATAATAAAACATTTGTATTCACAGATTGGAAGACTCAATGTAATAATGATTTCAAGATATTTAACCTAATTATTACAAAAATAAAAGACCAGGAAAGTGATGGGTATTGACTTAGCGCTTTGGATACCAGTTAGTATGTCTTTATCCCATGTCACAATGCCTGAGCTTGAGTCCTGGCTCCAGATCCCGATTCCAGCTGCTAAGCAATGAAGACTCTGGGAGATAGCAGGTAATGGTTCACTTGCTTGAATCACAGTCACCTACAGAAAAGGCCCAGGTTGAGTACTTGGCTCCTGACTTTGGCCTGATCCAGCCCTGGCTATTGTAAACATTTGAAGAGCGGAACAATGGATGGGAGCAGTCTGTGTTTCTCTATCTGTCTTTAATAGCCAAGAATTGAAATTAGTGCAAATATCCTTTAGTGGGGATGGTTAAGCTGTAATTTATCTGTACAGTGGAATACGATTCAGCAATTAGTCACTGATATATGCAACAGCATGGTGAACTGAGTAAAGCAAGTGGTCCTCCACAGTGGACATGGATATCACCAAACAGCACAAAAAAGCAAACATTCTGAATTCATCTGTCTAACTGCTTGAAGTTAGATACCGAACTCCTGCCCTCAGTATTCTTGGGTCATAGGGCATTAGCACACTGGAATCCACACTGTTGGCTATGCTAGCTCTCAGGTCTTTGAACTGTATCACCAGTTTTCTCAATAACTTATGTGGCAGACAGGTAAGTTAGTGGCAAGTAGTACTTAGAAATAAAGATGTGGGGGGCCTGGCACAGTGGCCTAGTGGCTAAAGTCTTCACTTGGATTGCATATGGGCACCAGTTCTAATCCCGACAGCCCCGCTTCCCATCCAGCTCCCTGCTTGTGGCCTGGGAAAGCAGTGGAGGACGGCCTAATGCCATGGGACCCTGCACCCACATGGGAGATCCAGAAAAAGCTCTGGCTGTTGCAGTCATTTAGAGAGTGAACCAGCAAATGTAAGAGCTCTCTCTCTCTCTCTCTCTCTCTCTCTCTCTCTCTCTGTCTGTCTCCTATTATCTATGTGTGACTCTGCCTTTCCAACACAACAAAATTTAAAAATCTTAAAAAAATAAAACAGAAGTCAAGATGTGGGCACACTAGTTGTGTCATTGGTAGTGGGTTTACCATTGCTTCTAGCTCTTCTCAGAGACAGAAGTACAGCATATGTTTAAGGTAACATATGTTGTGGAACCATCATGGTGGCTCAACAGGCTGGTTCTCCACCTGCAAGTGCCTGTGTCCTATATGGGCACTGATTCATGTCCCAGCAGCACCACTTCCAGGCAAGCTCGGTGCTTATGACGTGGGAGGGCTGCAAAGGATGTCCCAGGTTCTTGCAGCCCTGCACCCACATTGAAGACCCAGAGAAAGTGCCTGCTTCCTGGATCCTGGCTTGGGACTGGCTCAGCTATGGCTGTTGCAGCCATTTGGGGAGTGAACCAGTGGGTGGAAGATCTTTTTCTCAATCTCTCCTCACTGTCAACTTGGCTTTCAAATAGAAGTAGGATAAAGCTTTTAAGAAGATAACATATGTTATGAATCTGTAATGTAGATGTGTTCTATTTGACCTCCTCCACTTAGTGAAACCAGCATACATAATTAATTATGCTACAATGCATATATGACTGCTTCAAAAAGAAACAAAAAATAGACTAGCACACTACCAACAAGGTGACTACTGAAAAATCATTAAAATATTTTGCATCTCTTTTTTTTCTTTTTCTTTTTAAATCTGACCAGGAATTTTCAAAGTACTATTTTAGAGTCACTGAGATAGTTCTCTACACAAGCTTACATTACTATTTATTGCCATTTTGCTTTTTTTTTTTTGATTTAGGAATTACTTTTATATATTTAAATTTGTTTTATAATATAAAAAAAACTTGGTTCCTGCTGCGTTCTGAATGTTTGTGTCCTTCTAAAATATTTTTGTTGGAATCTGGCTCCAGGTGATGGTATCAGCATGAGGGTGCACTTGATTTGCAGCTGGGAATGAGAATTAGTGCTTTGTAAGAGACCTCAGAGGACTCATTGATTCCATCCAGCATGTAAGAACACAATGAGAAGGTAGCAGTCCGTATCCTGGCAGAGGGCTGTCCAAAGAACAAGGTGATGGGCAACCAGCTTACAGGATTCCCAGTTCCAAAACTGCGAGAAATAAACTTCTTGGGGGAAGTTTTGTGCAACAGCAGTTAAAATTGCCTCCTGAGATGCCACTATCCCATATGCTGACATCCCAGTTCAAGTCTAGACTGCTACAGTTCCAATCTAGCACCTTGCTCATGATCTGGAAAAGTAGCGGAGGGTGCCCCAAATCCTTGAGACCCAAAACCCTGTGCCCTGTAGGAGACCCAGAAGAAACTCCTGTATCTCAACCCTAGAACATCACTCTTGCTCAGTATTCGAAATCTGACAAGTGAAAGAAGTCAAAGTACATCTGGGAGCCTGGCAACAAGAGCTGCATTCTTCAGTGCGGTGTGGCCTGGTAAGCCTGGCATGTCCACCACCCATCCTAAAGTTCTCTAAGATGTGCTATTTGCTCTGGGAAAGCAGTCGAGGACGGCCCAAAGCTTTGGGAACCTGCACCCGCGTGGGAGACCCGGAAGAGGCTCCTGGCTTCGGATCGGCATAGTATCGGCCCGTTGCGCTCACTTGGGGAGTGAATCATCGGATGGAAGATCTTCCTCTCTGTCTCTCCTCTCTGTATATCTGCCTTTCCAATGAAAAAATAATAAAAATAAATCTTTAAAAAAAAAGAATATAGTTAGTCAATCTCACCCGCAGCAACAAAAGATTTTACTTATCCTAAAGAGTATTCTCTTTTTCCTCCCGTGAGGACCACCTCTGTTGGTGCTGTAGGAAGGGAAATTAAAATATGCAAATGAAAAGAGATAAGTATTGCTCACCATGGTGCTCTCAGGGTGTTCTTGAATAGCATCAAATTAAAGAAATGCTAGGTAATCAAAGTTCATATCAAGCCTTAAGAGAAAAAAAAAACTCCATTATCTCCAAATATAGTGACATATTTTAATGTGTGCTTCTGCATCTTGAAATTGTGTGTGGCTCACTGAGCCAGCACACACAGAGCCTTGAGTTTCTTTGGCATGGCATAGAGGGCACTCCTTCTGTTCTTTCTACACTTTTTTCCTAATGTAATTAACAGATGACAATTAGAAGAGAAATGTAATTTGCACCACAAACTCTTTTGGCCCAGATTTGGTCCCAGTTTTTCTCCTGTGCAACTCGACTTGTATATTCCCAATTTAAATTCCCACTCTGAAGGAGGGGGTAGGACAGAAGCAGCAAAGAGCTTCTCCATGACCTGGACCCTAGCCCTGTACTTGGCGCTTAGTTCAGAGGAACTGGTTTAAGTGCTACCCCAAACATATAAGCACTATCCTTTCCAGCCTCCTGAGTCCACTTGGGCTTCCCCACAAATCTGTGGGTTGTCACTTTGGACTTTCAGACTGCAGGTGTCACACTGGACAAGTCACTCATTTCACTTCACATGAGGAAGCCAGGACTTTCAGCCCCATGTGTGTCATATCTCAGATGGAGCTCTTCTTAAAGAACTTGGGCTCCTGGCAGCCTAAGAGGCAGCACAGCTCTGTAGTGGGTTCAGCCTGGCTACCCTTGGGGTAGGCCTTTGCTTTGGGCATTCGGCAATATCTGATATAAAAACAAAGTTAGTGTTTTGACTAAAGCTTGAAGCATCAGCAGCATGGCCGAGGACATTGAGTGCTGCACTGTTAGGAATAGCTTTGAGCACAAGAGGATCCAGGGAGGATCCCCATGTTTAAGCAGCTGGAAAAGGAGCTGTCAATAACCATCATGCTTCTAAACCAAAAGATGGTTGAAAACTAGCACCATTTACAAGAATCTTTCCATTGGCCCTAAACAGAGTAGACACATAGCCCCTTTGAAAGGGTTTATGTAACTTTCTGAATCTCAGGCCACATTTGGGAAATCTTTCTGTTGATCATGAAACAAAGTATTTTTGCTGCTTCACCAAATCCAAGTTAATATCTTCAAATCACTTCTTTATACAATAAGTCATGAAATAGTACATGGAAATGCATATTTTGAGAGATTCATGCATATTTTAACTATTTTTGCACCAAAATAAACTTATCTTTTAATTCTATTTTCAATGAAACTTTTGAAATGCCCTTGCATTGGATTTGCCCAACACTTACATAGCACATATTGTGTGCAAACTCCTGTTCCAAAGATTTTCCAAAGACTCATTCAACTGTCACAACAATCCTATGAGGCAAGCGCTATTGTTACCCAAACCTACAAGGGGAGGAAACTGAAGTACTGGAGGGTTAAATGACTCACTCAAGGTTGATGAGTGAATGGATTTACCAATTGTATTATACTAATCCAGTGGAACAGTGCGCAGCCTTAAAAGCGAAAAAGCAAACTACTCATACACACAGTTAGCTAGATGCATTTTGCAGAATTATGCTGAGTCAAAAAAGCCTGTACCCTTTTTAAAATGACAAAGTAACAGAGATGAAGAACATATTAGTGGTTGCCAGAAGTTAATCATGGAGGTGGGAGTGGGAGAGCAAGGCATAGCTGTGTTTATAAAAAGGCAACAAGTAGGATAGTTGTAGTAATACAATTGGTTTGTATACTGACTGGACAATGTCAACAACCCGGTTGTGATATTCGATTCCATTATAGTTGAGAAATGTTACCATTTGGGGTTTGTGTGATGGCTCATCTAGCTAATCCTCTGCCTGTAAGCACCAGCATCCTATATGGGTGCCAGTTCATGTCCTGGTTGTTCCAGTACCTTTCCAACATGTTGCTTGTGGCCTGGGAAAGCAGTGGAGGATGGCCCAAAGCGTTGAAGTCCTACAACCATGTGAGAGACCCAGAAGAAGCTCCTGGCTTTGGATCAGCTAGGCTCTGGTTGTAGCCATTTGGGGAATGAATCAGCAGATCAAAGATCTTTGTCTCTCTCCCTCTCCTTCTCTCTATAAATTTGCCTTTCCAGTAAAAATAAATACATCTTTTTTAAAAGGCATATTATCTTTGGAGATAATTTGATGAAGAGTCCATGAGGGAACTGTCACAGTGGCAGTTAATCCTCTGCCTTGCAGTGCTAACACCCCATAATCTCTTGGCCGCAATGGTTGTTTTTAGAAAATGGGAGATGACCAGAGGGATGGCTGCGGAAGCCCTGTGGGGTGTGCTTCTTCTGAACATGCTGAATGGCAGTTGGGGTGGGGGGAACAACAAGGAGTGGGGAGAGATGGGCTGTGGTTTTGAGCAGATGGGCAAAGAGCAAAGAAAATGCTGTCCTGACCCTGTCATACTAGTAGTGAGGGAGCTTTGGATGGTTCTTCAACTTCTCATATGTACTTCCATCCTTCTGTGCAGTATATATATAAGGAAATGTGTTTTTTAATGTAACCAATTTGAAAGATTTATTTGAAAGTCAGAGATGAGAGAGAGAGTGAACAAGCACTTTCATTTTTGGTTCACTCCCTAAATGGCCATAAAAACATGGTGATTTCCAGGCTGAAGGCAGGAACCAAGAATTGTAGCCTGGTCCCCCAATGGCTTACAGGGACTCAAGTACATGGGCCGTCTTCTGCTGCCCTCCCAAGAACATCAGTAGCTGAATCCAAAGCAGAGCTGCCAAGACTCAAACCAGTACTTGGATATGAGATGCCAGTTTCAAAAGCAATAGCTTTATTTGCAGCGTCACAGTCCCAGCTCTTGATTTCACCACTTTTGAAAATTATTTGCCATCCTCCTATGCAGAATAAGGGTTTCACTTTCTTGTACAACAACTATATACTCCTTCCTTATCCCCAGCTGTCAGTATAACCATATCAACATGTCCATTTAAATCAGGATTTGTTGCTTCTGATATTATAATTAGGTAAACAGACTTCATGCCAGTGTCTGAGCAGACAAAATTGTTTTTAATTTCTCCTTTTTCATACACAAAGGCAAAGGCTTTTCCCCTCCACTTCATAATGTACCAAGTACTTCTTTATCCCCAACTTTTTCAAGAATCACTATCTTATCAATTTGGTAAAATACACTGCAGAATTACAGCAGTCATTCCTGGGGACTCTTTCTTCACTTTTCCTGTTTTCTATACCATGTCAATCTTTCTTAGTTTTTTTTTTTTTTGTCTTGATGGAAATGGCCAGAGATGTGCATTTGTAACACTTGTTGAAATCAATGAACCTACATTGCTATGCCATCATCCAAAGTCTACAGTTGATGCCAGTGTTCACTGTTTCTTTTGTACCTTGCATGAGTTTAACTAAATGAATAGTGACATGTTTGCTCCCTGAAAGAATCATGCAGTGTACTTCATCACCCTGGGATGCCTCAGCACTCTCCTAGACATTTCTTAGCTACTGATCTGCCTTGGCACCATAGTTCGAACCTTTCCCAGAATTTCATATGCTTGGAGTCAAAGTTGCTTTAAAATAATATTTTGTCTTATCTCTCTATAAATAATATATGTTTAAAACAACAAATTTTTATTGTCTTGGAATTCTGAAGGTCAGAAGTCAGTTGTTGTAAACTAAAATGTGAGTTCCAACAGGGTTGTGTCCCTTGTGCAGGCTCTAAGGGATAATTTATTTCCTTGCCTTTCTAGCTGCTAATTTTGGTCTTGTCTTAGTTTTCTTTGGCTCTCTGAATTGTCTTTACTTCCTCTGAGTGTTTTTTCACTTTTCTATTGGTTGGATTTTGCCGTTGCTTTTCATTTAAAAGATTTTCTTCCATTCTCAGGGGACCATTTTCAATCTATTAATATTGAACATGGTATTGGTTGCCTTACGTTCAGGGCAAGGCCTTATCACTGGGCGAGTTTCACTATAAGGTGACCTGACAGGGATTTTGCTCATTTGTTGGGGGTTCCCCAAGTGTCAGTTTCTATTCCTCTTGGTCTAGCCAGTCTCTCCACAAGAGGTGTCCTCCCATATTTTGCCTGTTGGCATTTTGAAATCCAAGCAAGACAAGAAACATGGGGGTCATTTCCCCACCCATTATAAGGCTGCCAAGTAATCCTAGTGTTGTCAGTAAGCTACTTCACTAGTTTTCAGCTAGGTGTCTCCCCAGAAGCCCATTTCCTGTGTTCTATAATGGTGGCTGTGATCTAGTTCAGGGAGGATCCTGACTAGAGAGGGCTACCTACTATTCTTGAGACACATTCTGAACCAGTCCTCTTGTCTAACCCCTATACCTCATCCTGCCTTTGAGAAGATGCTGGGACCTCTGATTCTTGAGGCTGGCTGGTTTCTGTCTTAGAGTTTGTATTATTTCTTACTAGATTACACAGATGCAACACCATGTTCTTTTTGCTTAAAACAAAACAAAACAAACAAACAAACAAAAACAGTCCATTTACTTTTTAGCTGCCTCCATTCTATGCTGATGCCTGTTGCGCTCTTTTTCCCCTCCACCGGAATAGGTCTTCATTTCAGGGCTGACATTAGAGCAGGGTTTGGAGAAGCAGCAGCAAGAACAATGGGTGCTTATTCCACTGTGTTTAAACCAGCACTTCTCAGGTGATTCATGAGACCAAGAGTTTGGCCACAAAGCAAACTTATCTTTTGCTTCATAACAACTGCTCCTGCTCCCACGGGGCCCAATACCAGAGTCCACTCTTGGCTGCCCATAGGCATATATTCTGGTCCACCTAGTCAGTTAAAGTTACTAAAGGCTCTTAGGGTTTGCTGGAACACGAAGCTGAGTGTTCACAGCAGTTGCAGCCATTGAAAGGCTTCTGACAAGGAAAAGCATTCGCTTCTCTCAAAGGATATTGATTCTCTTTCAATTCTGAGAAATAACTCGACCTCAGTTGCTATGGAAGATGGAGGGCACAGGAAGAGACATGTATTGTTGATAACTCAGTTTTGTTCCCTAAAGGGAAATGCCAGATTTCTTGCCTAGTCTCATTATGCGATGGGAGGATGGAGCCACTGCTGCCATAGCAATAAAAATATAGACTCAGCTGGCATTTTAAAAGCAAAGAGTTTGTTAGTAAACACCCATCGCCTACTTTCTACCACTGCACAGTGAATATGGTTTCGGCAGGAGCATTAGAGGCCATGGTGACTTGGCCTGAGAAAACAACTGAAACTTTTAGTGATCTCCCTTGTGTATCTTTGCCATGCCTGGCACATCCCTTACCAATGCTGGTAAGAATCTGATACATGCCATCATTACTCTTTCATGATAACCTGGCAGATATTGCTGATGGATTATAGTGTCCACCGCTCTGAGCTTGGGCCTGGCACACACAGTCTGCCAGTTACAGGACACAAACAAGTCCATGTGTCTTTTGTCTTAGATTCCAAAGATATCATGCATTAAGTGACGCTAAAGTGTGCAGAGTCTGCAGATATCTGCCATGTGGACTGTCTGTCCCATTCTGTCAACCATGAGTCATATCAGATCCAGATCACTATCGAAGTCAAATGGGAGTGGAACAAACAAGGATATTCCCTTTGCTTCTCTACTATCTCGGCCTTTCATACAGCATCTCCCTACCCCCCAAAATTCTCAAAATCTGGATGAATTGGAGTGACAAAACACTCGAATGTCTTGAAGAACCTAGCCAGACCTAAGTGTTGAAGCCACCTGACTGCTGGCCAACCTTATCAATTCCTGGATGACATTCTTTGCCAAGAGTGGGGCCAAGCCTTTTCCACGTTGCTGTGTAGCCAGAAGAGGGTCTTTGGTAATTTTCCAGGCGATTATTTCAGGAGAATTCTCAACAGTGACTCACTCTCTTCTCCTCTAACCTCACTCCCTAGTTATGAGTCTCTGTCTCCTTGTCAGGTAGGCCCATGTTGTCTACCAGAAGATGAGCAACAGATGCTCTCCCAAGCAGAGCCAAAGCCTTGCTGCTTCAGAAGCAAGGGGGCACCAGAAAAGACAGAAAGCAGCCAAAAGGGACCCATAAGCCAAACAAGGCATAAAAGACAGTTCTACCCCAGGCCTTCATGACTTTGTCAATTGCATGACTTACTGCAGTGCTCCTGTTGAACTCTGACCCTCAACCCCTTACAAAAGCCCCAATTCAGGCGCAAAATGCTGACCCTATGGACCATCACCACTCCCTTTCCCCCAACACACACACACACACACACACACACACACACACACACACACACACCTGCAGTAGACCCTGGGACAGAAGTGCTGAGCTTAAGAGGGAACCCATATTCCTAGATGTTTCTTTTTCCTGAAAGGTCTGTGCCCCTGTGGCTTTGTTGGGCCCAGAAGAGAGGCCTGGGCTAGCTGGGGAGTCCAGCTCTGTGCCATCAGGGGTTCCATCAGCTCAACCTTCTCCAAGCGAATTGGAATCAGGCTGAAAGAGCCAAGAACTTGTCATCTGCCAGGCAGAATATAGGCATTTGGGAAGGGAAGGAGTGGCAGAAGGCTCCAATTTCTTTTGTGTTTCCTGTATGTTCTGTGCTTTTATCAGAGCTTAAATTGATTACATCAACCACGCTCATTTCCCTGGACAGATTGGTCTTTACACAGAAGAGGCAATTACCTGTGCTTGTTCCACCCAGACCAGTAGAAACAAGCAAGGAACCTCTTGGGGGCCACACAAGATTGTATTAACAGAAGACTCTGGATGCAAAATGAGGGCAGCCATAGCAGCCTTATAACCTCTTTTGTTTGCCAACCATATCTGGTGCTAAAGCAGGCCCTATAGTGCAAGAGGAAGGACACCCAAGTCTTTCTGAAAGCCCAAACCTCAAGACACTGTCCAGTTGCCGAGGGTAGGTGACAATTCTGGGGAAAGGGTTGGGGGTCAGGGGGGAGGGGATAAAGAAACAGTACAGAGTGAAAGGTTCGATTCGGGCTGCAGCTCTGCCACTTTTGGGCTGTGGGCCTCACCTGCCAAGTTCAGAACAAGGAACTAAGATTCGTTGCTTCATTTCCAATTAAAGAAGGCTGTGGGATCCAGTGAGACTGTGGGTGTCAGGGTTAACTTTCAATGCTTTGCCTTTGGGAGGCACCCAAAGATACCTGGGGACCAAGAGGCACCGAGTCTGAGGGAACACTTCACAGAAGCACCATAGAAAGCACTAGGATTTAGAGCAGGGTTGGGGAGTGAGCTGAGATCACTTAGATTACAAGGCTTCACTCAGGGACACACAAGCATTTGGCCTTTCGGGAGGCCTTCTGTCTTGGGTAGTGTAGCTGGGCAGGGCTGGAGCTAAGTGGCTGTGGATAATTTGCTCTCAATCCTAATTATCCATGAAAGGCTTCTGGTGGCCCATCTTTGCTTCCAATACCAGGTAGAAATGCCCCTTGAAGGATGAAACAAGGCATAGCAAGAAGGCAGAGCAAGCACCAGACGGAGAGGAAGAAACCCAGCTTCCAGGCCACAGCCTATCCCTGTCTCCTGGAATAACTATGGCCCGACGCACAAGCTTTCTGGACTGCAGCGTGACCATCACATGGTTTGACTTGTGGCTTAACCTGCTTTCAGGTCATTTGGAGCTCTGACAAAGCGAAGACCTCAAAGGTTGTAGAATGTCCCTAGGTCTCAGTAGCCTGGGGCACACTGGCCTATGGGTGGTGCAGAGGTACTTTTCCCGTCTCTGATGTCCAGAGAACATGCTGTACATATTTATTTTGTTCAGGTCAAGCCCAGTCTAAATGAAGTGCTCTCTTGTGAGTTTGGGGCCCAGGGTTTTTAAGTGCTCAAAAGAAACAAAGCCACCTGATATATGAATACATGCCCACATTTTTCAGATTCTGAGTTTTCTTTTTAAATGTTTCAGATTCACGTTGGGGACTTTTCATTCAGATAGGCATGGAGAATTTAGAAATGATTTTATGGAGCTTATTTTGAAAAGGTACTTGAAGCTAAACCCAAGGGTCATATAAGTCAGTCCTCTACAAAGTGCACTTCATATAAAAGCTAAAAACTCGGATGAGACAAGGTCTTTAAAGAAAATACTAAAACTGTCTCAACTTGTGGAGTGGGGGTGGAGCTCTGGATCCCATGTACTCTAAAAGGGCATCTCATTAGAACCAGCTCCAGCTCTCCAAGCTGGCAGCCTCCAGTTCTGGACTGCAATGACTCGAAACACGATGCATGTCAATTAATGCGATCTAAAGACCTTCAGCTGTGCCCACAGCATTCCCAGACAATAGCCATGGCTTCCTAACCATTTGCTGCTTCCACACTGATCCCTTTCAATGTGCTTCCCACCCCACAACCAGAATAGGAATCTGAACACTTGAACCTCTCCCTGGGACTCTGCTGCATGTACCCCTCAGGCTCAGGTCAAAATCCCCCTAACAGTGGCCAGCAATACTCAACCTGCCTTGCTAGCTTGCTCTTCAGCTGCTCGCTCCCCCAGCCAATAGGCAACCACCACCCACATCCCCCCCCCTTCACCAGTCTTCTCTCTGACTCTGTCATGTCTCTTTTTTTAAGACTTATTATTTTTTGGGCCCGGCGCGATGGCGCAGTGGTTAAGGTCCTCGCCTTGCACTCCCGGGATCCCATATGGGTGCCGGTTCTAATCCTGCAGCTCCGCGTCCCATCCAGCTCCCGGCCAGTGGCCTGGGAAAGCAGTGGAGGACGGCCCAAAGCTTTGGGACCCTGCACCCGTGCAGGAGACCCAGAAGAGGCTCCTGGCTTTGGACAGGCATAGCATCGGCCGTTGCACTCACTTGGGGAGTGAATCATCGGATGGAAGATCTTCCTCTCTGTCTCTCCTCTCTGTATATCCGCCTTTCCAATTACAAAAATAAAATAAATCTTTAAAAAAAAAAGACTTATTTTTTTTTATTGGAAACTCAGATATACAAAGAGGAGGAGAAACAGGGAGGAAGAACTTCCATCCCATGATTCACACTCCCCAGGTGGCCACAATGGCCAGTGGTGAGCTGATCTGAAGGCAGGAGCCAGGAGCTTCTTCTGGGTCTCCCACATGGGTGCAGGGTCCCAAAGCTTTGGGCTATCCTCAACTGCTTTCCCAGACAATAAGCAGGGAGCGGGATGGGAAGTGTGTATGAATATAAATGCTGCTCTTCCTTTGCAACACAGTTCTACATGATCCTCCTTTGGAGCCTGCCTGGGTTTCAATTAGTGTCAGACTCTGAGCTCCAGGAGTGTCAAAACTCAGGACTAATGTGGCACACACCCAGCATAGCTGTTGGTGGCAAGGACTGAGTCTGCCTCTTGCTGTGGCCTTTGAGTAGCCAAGACAGTTGGGGTCTAGCTCCTCTCTGAGCTGCCAACACTGGGCATGCCACTAGCCCACCTCTGTGGTCCACAGTAATTATATAGAAGACACAGGGAGAACCCAAGCACATGCTATTGTTAGCAATCAGTCCTGCATTTGACACCAAGGAAATGCACGCCGACCACTGGTCGTGGCCACTTTCACATTCTCCTGAGTCCTAGGAAGGAGGCATAATGAAGTCCCACATTGTTGCTTATAGATGAGAAAACAGACTTGAGAATTAAGGGCACATGTTGAAGTCACACATTAAATATGAGATCTCTCCTCGTGGCCACAGTACAAGCTTTGTGTTACCCACTGAAGGTAATCCTGTTAACCTAGAGGCAATGGATACTGTGGGACATTGGTTGGTGTCACACAAGTTAAATCCTTGCAGGACAAGCCCTTGACCAGTAGGGTAGATGTTCTTCCCTTCCCCTTTTCCAAGATGATGCACACACAGCGTATGTAGGCTCAAGCAAGTAGTCTTAAGTAACAGTGATCCACTCAGTAATGCAGTTTGCATGGCCCCTGCCTCTGCTTGAGCCTCTTTGCCTGTTCACGTCATTCCCAGTACCTGGGATCATACTGTTCAGGGCAGTCACCGCTGCTGTGAGACCCTGCTTTCAAGGGACTCCAGACTAAGACTTCCTGGCATCTGACACAAAGCCTGGTATGCAGTTGGTATTCAGTAAATGTTAGGATAAGGAAAAGTGTCCTCAAAATGTGACCTTCCAGGAACTGAATGTGCACATGGCTAAGGGATCGGCCAAAGACGTGGGCAACACCTCCACACAAGCCCTGGGGCTGCTGCTGGCCTGTCCCTCAGTGTCCCCTCACTTGGCAGCAGCTAGGATTTCCCTGAAAGTAGTCCTCTTGTTGTTTGGAACATGAAAGTTTTGGTTTTCCTTGCAGTTTAGAGCAGTGTGCAAGGTACAGAGTGGGGCTTCCCCAGGCTAGAAGCAGAAAGCTTGCTCAAGGCTGTCCCCTGCTCGCAAGCATCAACTTCCTCCCAGAATTTTCCTGATGTAAATGGCCCTCCAGTGCCTTTTGGGTGTGTGTTTTGTTGTGTTTTGTTGTAGTCCACAGTCTGTAGCTGTTGCCTCAGGAAGGCTGGTGCTGAAGGAGCTTCCCCAGCACCGCCAGAAGTGCATGCTTCCCAAGAGGAGTCAGTGGCGTGCACATCACCTGCCCTCAGGCACCGCTGCTGCTGTTCACCGATGATCCTCACTAATGCCTACAAATCTCCTCATGACTCTTCATCCCTCAAGGACCTATTTTTCTAGGAGTCAGCCTTTATCCTTTTAGGTCTTTGACTTGGGAGTAAAGATAGGGATGATGGTGGTTAGGACTTGATCTCCCCCCGCCCCCCGCCACACACACACACACACACACACACACACACACACACACTGCTTTGGAGATTGAAAGTGCAGAAAGAAGCCAGGGTCATGGTACTAAGGTGGAGCTGGGAAACTTCCACACAGCATTTGGGAAGAGTTGGCGTGAGGATGAGGAAGGTACTTGGCAGATGGCAGAACTGAGGAAGGGAAAATAAGGGGAAGTGCGGGCCAATGCCAGAGGGCAAAGTAAACAGGGAGCTGTGTTTCAGCTTCCCGTGGCTGCTGTAACAAGTAATCACCAGCTTGGTGGCTTGGAATAATGCACACTTATTTTCTCCACTTCTGGAGGATAGAACTAAACTTAAGAGGTCTGCAAGTAGAATTCCTTCTGAAGGCACTAGGAAAGGATTCATAACCTTCTCTTTTCAGTTTTTAGGAGCTGCCTTTATTTCTGGTCTTATGGATCTACTCCATTTTCAAAGTCAGCAACATGATGTCTTCAAATCTCTTAGTGTATCTGATCTCACCTCTGTCTCTCTCTTCCTCTTCAGCTTCCCTTGTGATAACATTGAACCCACCCAGATAACCTACATGTGAACAGTGACATTCACACAATAGATTCCAAGGATTAGAACAGGATAAGCCTTGCGAGACAGCAGTGTGATTCAGCCTGCCAAAGGCTGGCAGCGTAGGGTGAAGAGCTGGGCCCATTTCATCAGACAGGTAAACAGAGCAAGCCAGGAGTTCCTAAAAAGGCAAAACAACAGAGTCTGAAAACCAATTAGGAAAGGCACTTCAGTGCCTGAGCTGAGCATAATGACTTGGTCTGAGTTATAAGATGACTTGAGCCCTACGAGAGCCTTACAAATTCCTGGGACCGAGCCTGCAAGACAAGGCTAGGAAGATGGGGGAGGCAGGCAGGGGTTACAAGTTAAGCAGGAACTGACCCCCAAGTCTTAGCCTCATTGCAAGAGAGATGTAACCATCTCTTTGGGTTCATTTTGATTTCAGCAAGATCACAATATCCTTCAATCAAGTCCATCTGTCATCCTTTATTGAATACCTGCTGCAATCCAGGCCTCAAGCTACTTAGACAGGGTGCAGTGAAGAGCGTGACTTGACTTTCATTTTCCAAGCTTACAGGGAAGTCATCACACACACACACACACACACACACACACACACACACACACACACACTAAAGTGAAAAGGGAGCATTTGTTAGAAAGTAAAAGTAATAATAATAATAATAATAATAATAAAACAGGCTTTAAGACAATACAGATGGACAAAGCGGCTTGCAAATCCAGCCCAGAGAGACTGGGAAATGGTTTTACATGACATAGCAGATTTCCTGTGTGAACTACTTAGGCATCACCCAAGGGTGTTGCATAGGAGTGGTTGGTGCTTTTGTTGTTGCTTAAGTAACTCCCTGTCCACATAAGCCACATTTGGCGCCATCTTTGTCCAAGGTGTTGCAGACCTTGCTGTGCTGTGTGGGTTGTTATTGCATCCAGTTCCGAGAGGTAATTGGTGGAGGCAGAGGGGGTTAAATGTCCATTAATAAATCCATATTGTTTTTCCCCATTAATCTGCTGTAATGTAAAGATATAGAGTCATTAATACCTCGTTGTTGCTGTTTTACACTGACTGTGGTGTACTTGCACTACGTCTCCAATCTTACACCAAGCACTTGCCAGTCAGCCCATGAAAAGTCAGTTAGTGAATAATGCAAGGCAGGGGTGGGCCCAAGCCAGAAGCAGTGAGCATGGGTGTGGGGATCAAGGTCTTCCCTAGTGTGGCAACCAGGGCTTGGGGCTCCTGGGGCATCTCAGAGTACATATTCGAGTGGTAGCTCTTTAAAATCTGTTGATGCATTACCCAGAAGTTGGGAGTATTGACTGTAGTGTTAAAGACAATTCGTTTGAGTTTCATGTGTTGGATAAATGTACTTGCATGCATCCTTGTAAGTCATATGGAGGAGTGGAGGCCATGTGAGCCTGGACACAGAAATGTCAGTGTTGCAGCCAAAGAACACTGGGGACCACCAGAAGTCGTGGGAGGCATGGAAGGCTCTTCCCCTAGAGCCAGCTGCAAAACCGAGTCCTGTTGACATGCTGCCTCCAGCTTTCTGGCCTCCAGAACCATGAGAGAATAAATTCCTGGGATTTTAAGCCACCCTTTAGGAGCCAGTAGCCTCTTCCAGGTCTCCTTTGCAGGTACAGGGCCCCAAGGCCTTGGACCGTGCTCCATTGCTTTCCCAGGTCACAAGCAGGGAGCTGGATGGGAAGTGGAGCAGCCAGGACATGAACCAGTGCCCATATGGGATCCCAGCTCTTGGAGGGGGAGGATTAACCAGTTGAGCCATGGCACCAGTCCCATCAGATCCCTTTTTTAATCCAATCCTCACTACTGAGCTTTTATCTTTGGACAAAGTGACAGGTGTATTTCTTTTCTCCTACAGATAAAAGCATAGCAGATCTCAGTGAAAGGAAAAACATCGCTGTGAATGATACACTTTGCAGATAACTTTAGTGGAATCTGTTGATCTTGAAATGGGTGGGGCTGCTGCCTCCCTTCAGAGTTCACATGGGTGCTTGACACAGTGCTTAAAATATTCCTTGGCACACCTACATCTCTTATGGAAGCACAAGTCCTGGTTCTTGTTCTAGCTTCCTGTTAGTGTGCACCTGAGGAGGCAGTGGGTACTGCTCAACTTATTGGATTCTGCCACCCTTGTGAGAGACCTGAATTGAATTTCTAGGTACTGTCTTTGACCTTGCTTAGCCCCAGCTATTGCAGCCATTTTGGAATGAACTGGCAGATGGGAGATATCTCCCACTCTTTTCCTCTCTTTCTCTCTCACCCAACCCATTTTCAAATCATAAAGAAAGTAGAAACCATAAATTTTGGGGCTTTAGTGAGTTGTTGGAAGCACAATTTGCCATAGCCGTAAAAGAAACACACCACCAGAATAGAGCTTTGAAAGAGCTTTGAAGGTAGGTAATGAATGCCTGGCCTGGACCTATCACACAGTGTACTTCCCGGCCCAGGAGTCCTGAGAGAGCAGCCTCAGCACTTTGTACAAGGAGAGTAACACAAATGACATCCAGAGAACCACCGCAGTGCATGTGGAAGTCCCTGAGTGTCAGGCAACAGTGTGCTTTTGGTACACTGAGGAGCTTCTCCTGAAGATGCAAGAGTGGGTTGATCCAAGGGCCTGAGGACAAGGAGAAGTTCTCTTCATCAGTCACAGTGTAGCCTTTACTGTTGTACAGTTGTTCACTAAAGAGCAGAAAGGCAGAATGCTGATCTTGAGTAGGAGAGTTGGTTTCTCAGGAAGTGGCATTTGGCTTGCAACAAGCAGCAGGAGCCATTTCATCTCTTCCTGGTTGGCTGACTGGCATGGTGCTGGTATGACAGCAGCACTGGGGGCAGTGGCATGCTGGCATGGTTCTGCTCGGCTCCCCAGGGGCGCAGCTATCTGTTGAATACATTGCTCTTCTGTGACCTGCCAGATATTAGCCAGGAAGGCTGAGTGAGGAAGGGAGACAGAGAATGCCAGCCAGACAGGCAGCTGGTCTTCTCTGTGGATGTTTGGGCTGGGAACCACCAGAAAGACTATGGCCTAAAAATCATGGGAAACTTGCCTTGGGATAGGCTGGCTAAAGAGCTCCAAATTGCCTGCAAGCTGGGGGCTATGACAACAGGCCAAGGGAGCCAAGTGAGGAGAAATCAGACACAAGTCTCAATATTGAGGGACTGAGAGAGTGAGGGAGTCCTGTCCTAGCCACAGGAAGCTGGAATGCAGGAGAGCCTCAAGGCCCCAGGATTCAGGAGGATTAAAGGCCGAAAGGTATTTTCGTTCCTGGTGCTGACTAGTGATGGGAAACTCTAGGCATAGGGAATTTCCCTGTGGAATGGAAAGAGCAAGAAAAAAGAAAAGGCAGGAAGTCAAATCTCATAGAAAGATCCAGGCAAGGGCATACCCCTGCCAGCCCCTCCCCTGACACCTTGTGCCAGAAATAATGCCATTCACAACCATGGATCACCTTGTAAATGTCTTTAGTTGGACACGTTTTAATCAACCACACCAACCTGGGGGCCTTTCTAGATACTTCTACAGCCCAGCAGTGTTGACTCGAGTGTTTGCACAGGATTCACTTGTTCTCAGCTGTCAAAAGTGAATGGAGAAACACCCAGAAACCCCTTCCCGTATCCAACACTTGATCATGTCCTAGTGTATGCAGACAGAAATCCCCTGGGCCCACTCCAGACCTCCAACAGCGGCATGCACCCTCTGGCTGGACCTCACTGCACCTGTCACAGAATCCAAATCCAAATACCCTGAAGGCCTTGAAACATTCTTCAAGGCATTTGGTAAGCTGCTTGCATGTATGTGTTTATGAGGAAGGGGCATGCCAGGGGACTGAGAACCACAGAGATATTTTTTAAGACTCCGAAGTTCTGGATGGCAGTCTACCTCCAGAACTGCAAGATATCCTCCTCTGGGCATGCCCATTGGGTGATATGCTTTCAAATTAAGCTGAGTACCTCACACCACTGAAACACTGACCAATGATAATAATGATCTACATCAGAGGGAATGAATGAACCCAGCATGTATCCCCAAAGGCAAGAGACCAAGTGCAGGGTTAGAAATTGCTCAAAAGGGAATTGCCAGAGAGGGAAATAATTGAGCATCTAACAGCCCAATCCCCTTGATTTGCCTCTGTGTCCCATTCATGCTATTTAGGAAAACACTCATGGGAGTGTCTGGTTACCTTGTGGTGACACACTCTTGAAGCCATCAAAGATCCTGCTACAACTGCATACCTGTACGGCAATATCCGGGCTCCCAGAGTTCTCTCATCTCATGAGAACACTAACCCTGAACTAATGTTGTCACCCGGTGGGGTGTCTAGGAGGTCCAATGTTAAGGTGCCTATGATTATTAGTAAATATTGTCAATCTGGCTAACTCTGACACTTGGCTGTTTTGTCAAACACCATCTAGATGATTTTATGAATGTATTTGCTAGATGTGTTAATAATCAGTTGATTTTTTTACAATGTGCTTACAATTGTTTACAGATGTGTTTACCATCAGTTGATTCATGCAAAGGAGATTACCAGTAGTCCTGATTTGGGAAAGTTTTCTTCCCTGAGTCCCCAGCCTACCTACTGCCCTGCTGGAAGAATGCAATTCCTTAGAATAAATTGACAGACAGGGACACAGCTGCTGCTACTGACATGATAGATGATAGTTGGATAGGTTATTCAAGTTGTTTCTCTGGCAAATCCCGACTAATACACTGCCTATGTGGTCTTGGAGGCCTCCTGAGTTCTGATTAGAGAGTGAGCAAGTCATGAACCCTACAGGGAGAAGAGGTGATATATCGGCCACCCAAATGTGCCCTCCTAGCCCACCTTCTTGGTTCATCTGTCCTGTCCTTCCCCATTCTCCATTTGTGCACACCCACAAAGGTGCCCATGGCTCTCAAGGGCCCATTTCTGAGCTTACACTACCTAGGGTTCATTGCCAAGAGCTGAAAGTTCAAGAGGACAGAGGAGGCACTTGCATTCACTGACAAGCATTGCTTTACACAGGCCTCACATTAACCTATAAGGCACAGACTTATTTTTCACATGAAGGTTGCTGGGCTCAGAGATGGTATCAGAGAGGGCATGTGCTTTGCATGAAGTCACAGAGCTGGTGTATGGATAGTTGAAAGTCTGGCCCTGTCCGGAGTATTGCAGAGTCTGCGTTATTTCTGTTATATCCACTGCCTAAGAGCGTTACTAAAAACAGAGTATGGACTCATAGGAAAGCTGCTCCAGAAATGTGCTCTGTCTCCCTCGAACATGTGGGTCTCGGGGCTCAACACATAAAATGGAACTGGTCTGCAATGGCTGCCCATGTGTGGCTAAACGGGCTGGTCATGGTGAAACACAGAGCCGTTCAGAAGCAAATTCTTCTCGCTGAAGGCACAGATCACCATGTCCCATCCTATCGAGTTGGGGAGTATAAATAAAAGTGAACATCTAATCAGATGTGACTTTCTTCTAATAACAGTGTTGCTGTTGAGTTTGGATCTGAATAGCAGTGATGAGGCCTCTGAGGAGATGAGGGCATGCCCATTGAAGAAAGAAGCCTGAATTCAGTGCCAGCCAGGACAGTGGCCCGGAGAAGGAGAAATGCAAAGGATTTGGCATAGTCTCTTGCCGGATTCCAGCAAGGTCCCCAGGAAGCAGCACAGAAAACCTGCTGAAGAAAACAGGAGGTGTGCCTGGGAAGCTGGCCCTCAGACCATGGGGACCACTGGGTGTGAGCACCCGGCTGACATTTTGCCTCCACCTTGGCTGGGCTGATCTTGGGAATGGGGTTGTGGAGATGGGATTGTCTTCCAAAGGCATTTCAGTTTGGCAGCTGAATCAGTAGCAGGCTACATCAGAAACATTTCATGGAGAACAAAGGCAGCCAGGCCAGAGTGTAGCCAGGTTGATTCTACAAAAATGCATATGGTTAGCTGAGATGTTCATATTGTGCACATGAGTCCCTACACCCTCCACTTCCCTGTCTCTGTGCCCATTGTCCCAGTGTGCCTTCATCCCTTGCCTCTCTGAGCCCTGGTTCTGCATGCCCTGCCCTGGCCTGACCCCCTGGTCTGGGTGCTTTGGCGTGAGGCACAGAAAGATCCTGCATGGACCTAGACTGTAGAGCACTCTCCTCCAGTGGCCAACTGCATTTAGCTCCAGTGTGTCTCTTCCTGGAAGCACTTCTTCACCTCCCCACTTTGGGGAACTGGCAACAGCCTGTGTATGAAAGGCTGGAAAATGGCCCCCAAAACACATTTGGCCCCAACCCCTAAAACCTGTGATCATGACCTTACATGGCAAAAGGGGGGCAGTTAATTACAGGATCTCCAGCAGGGGAGATTATCTGGGATTACCCACATATGCCATAAATATAATCGCAAAAATCTTGTAATAGACACAAAGAAGAGGAGAAAGTGATGTGGACACAGACAGTGATCAGAATGCTTCAGGCAGGAGCTGGCTGTCTTAGTGACTACAAGCCACAAAACTAAGTGCCAAGAGTTTGGAGAGTTTACAAACTGAAATTAGCTTCCAGAGTTGTGGAGGGTAGTAGAGTAAACTCGACATTGCCAGCCTAGTTGGATGCTTGGGAGGGCCCCCTTGCAGACTGCACATGGCTGACTTCAGGAATCGCTATATGACAGAAAGAGAGCAAAAGAGCCCACCTCCTAACATCATCACATTGGGGTTAGAATCTCGACATCCCGATTTCAGGGGAGCCCAAACATTCAGTAATTGCCCCAAGGAAGGTTAGCAGCTGCCAGAAACTAGAAGAGGCCACAAACAGCTCTTCCCCCTAGATTTGGCCCTGTGAATACCTATTCAGGCCATCCAGCCTCCAGATTTCTGTTCTTTTGAGCCACCAAGTTTGTGGTCATTTGCTACAGGAAACTTGTACACCTTAATGTATCAGTTGTGAAGAGTCAAGAAGACCCTGTATTTATATGCAAGTTCTGGCAGATGCTGTCTCAGTCAACGATAACTTCATTGAGTAACAACAAAGCACATCAGGCCAAAATGCTACCTATCAGAAGGCCAATCAGGTACTGTGAAGTTTCCAGCCTCCATGGGTGTGATGGAATGGAAACTTACTGTTCTCAGAGGAGAATTATGACATATAAAGTTGGTTGAATTTATAAATAGAAGATTTTCCTCTTTTAAAGACACATCATCTGCCACCAAATCTAAAAATGTCACAGGACTGAAAGAGTAATCATACTATATTAAGGGCCACAAAGAGCAGCTCCCCTCCTGCTAGGAGTCTTATGAAGGAAAAGGTTCCCTAAAGCTAAGAGCCAATACGCCTGGCTGGTCTTTCCCAGTCTGCAAGTAGCACACTTAGAGTTCAGGGTGAGTGGGCTATGAAGATGGCCTCAGCTCAGGTTCTGCTTCCCAAGGTTGGCCAGCCCCCAAACCACAGCACACCCTGACCCTGATTTGAGAACCCTGGCCTTGATGCATGGGAATCAAGCAGGTGAACAAAACCAGGAAGCTACGCTTGCATTGGTGAGCAGGACAAACTGCTGCCTGCCACACTTAAGCAAAGCCCCAGTGGTTACTTGGCAAAGGTGGCTCTTCTGTCAGCTCTGCAGCACCCAGCACACCAAAGCTGGTGCAGAGCGTCAGTGAGACCTATCTGCCCACACACATCCTCCAATGCTGCAAAGCAGCTTCGTTCTTTCCTGCTCATGGGAGAAAGCTTCACAGAATGGTTTCTTCAAGCATGTGTATACATGGGTGTGTGGCCATGTGCAACAAATTGTTGGATTATTGGGTGCTACTCAGAGCATTGGTGCTAATGGAGCCAGCTGAAGCCTCTTTCCACAGTCTGCTGAGCATCTCCTGACTTGAACTGCGCAGGGTTCATTGTGAACCTTATCCGATAGCAATATTTCTATTAAGCAGCACATGCGTAAGCTTGGCTGACTCTAAAAAGATGTGACATGAGATATGTCTGCCTAGCCGCTGTCTGGAACACTGTAATTGATGCCATGCAATTAGCATGAAGTCACTAGCTTGGTACCACTCAAAGGGCCTCAGGTGGAGCAGAAGGGGAGAAATACTAAAGGATCATGAACAGGGGACATTTCCAAAACACTGGAGAGAAGGCAGCAAAAGATGCCATCCCCTTCCCCACTGCTATGCCCCTTCTGACTAACCCTGGGCCTTGGGCCCTCTACCCCTTGACCTCTTTGGGAGTGCAGGTAGGACAGGTCAGATAGGCTTGATACAGTGTCCTCCTTTTAGTTTTTTCCTTCTATTCAAATCCCAGGCTTGGTTTTCTGCCAACAAGGAAGATTCACTCTAGTTGGCTGTAGCCACCATGTGGACCTCACCCCCAGTTGAGGAAGGGATACTAAAGTAAAAGAAAAAAAAAAAAAAAAGGAAGGCTGTGATTTGGATGCTGGCAGGGCAGACCTGAGCCAGATACCTTCCACTTATGGGGGGAGCAGACAGGAAGTACTTAGGAGTTGTAGAACTTGGAGCAAGTCACTTCACATCTCTGGGCCTCACTGTTTCTCCTTTGCAAACTGAAGACACAAATAGTAACAGAAGGATGCTGTTATTGGGACACAGATCATTTAAGGAGCCATTGTGATGTCAGTATCCCATATCTGAGCACCACAGCATGTCCATATCAGAGCGCCAGTCCGAGTCCCAGCTGCAACGCTATCCAACCATTTTTTTTTTAATGTGCTTAGGAAGGTAGCAGGAGATGATCCAAGTGCTTGGGCTCTGCAACCTGTGTGGGAGACCCAAATGGAGTTCCAGGCTGCTGGCTTCAGCTTGGCAAACCCAGCCACTGCAGCCATTTGAGAAGTGGACCATCAGATGCAAGACCTCTTTGTTTCTGTCTTTCCCTTTCTCTCTGCAGTTCTACCTTTCAAATAAATAAAAATAAATATTTTAAAATGTCAATGAACCAAGGTATTTATTGTTTCATAAATAGTAATAGAACTTGAGTCACTAATGAGATAAAGAATACAGACAAATTATTTAAGAAATATTTCAAGGCCATTCACCTAGTCTTTGAAAAATGCATGGTTTGGCCGGCCTCTGCTGTCAATATGATATTTTCATGGCTGGCCATCTCTGGCTTTCTGGCTTGTGAACCTGGACCCTGTACTGAGAAACTCCAACCTTAAAGGTGGACATTACAGTGGTGCTGTTTTCTGCCCCAAGACATCACCAGCAAGTGGAACTATTGATCATCATAAAGCCACCAGCAATGGGATAGCCTTCCCTACTTTGCAATCCTCTGCTTGCTTCCCATCCTGGGACAATTTTCTGACACCAAGCCCAATTTTATTATTCCTTTCTTTTCAGCTGCCTGGGGGAATGCTCATTGTCTCTCACTGTGTGCTGCCAGTGTTTCACTGGGTATCAAGAAAGCCTGGGACACCAGAAGATGCATGTCATAGTAGAAACCGTACCACGACTCAAGTGTTCTGGGTTCTATGCAGTGCTCTATAACTTGGCATCTCTGTGACCTCCTCAGGCCTCTATTGTTTCACCTGCAAAATGAGATAACATTCAAGTATCTCTGTTAGAGGTGGTGTGATCTCAGGTAGATCTACTCCCAAATGAATATCTAATTAAAGTGCTCTAAAAAGAAAGGACATTATAAAAGAAAGAGCATCAAGAAGAAAGAGTAACAGAAAGAGTGAAACTGTCAGTGAAGTCACTACCTGCAACGTGAGTTTCCTGTACGGAAGTCAGTTGGAGTCCCACCTGCGCCAGTTCTGTACTAGCTCCCTGTTAATGTGCTTGGGAAGGCGGTGCAAGGTGGCCAAGGGTTTTGGGCCCCTGGACCCATGCGGGCCACCCAGGTGAAGCTCCAAGCTCCTGATTTCAACCTGGCTCAAGTCTGATTGTTGTGGCCCTTTGGGGAGGGAAGCAGCAGTAGAAAATATTTTTTTCTCTCCTGTGTCTCCCATTCTCTCTCTCTCTACTCCCTTTCCCATAATTCTGTCTTTCAAATGAATGAATGAATAAACAAATAAATAAATATGTCTTTTTTTAAATTAAAAACTGGGTGAATACCTTAGGCTTTCCTCCTTTTGAGTTTTCTGGATTATGTTGGTGTTTAGAGCCAAAAATATGGCCACCACTGATGTGATTCTCAATGCATATTGAGGAAATAGTTCAGACAATCATATTATAAATGGGGAAGATAAAGGTGCCTCAACATGTCATCAATGCCAAAGGCTACTAATTATGGACACAAACTGTGTTCTTTTAATTGAAAACAGAGCAAACCCATGTAGTGCCTTGATATCATCACATCAGCTGCAGCTGGTGGTGGGCCTGCTGATGTCCACAAGGCCACAACACAACAGCTCAGTTCTGGGCCCTTGGAAGCTGCTGTGGATAACTTCCAGCTGTTTTCTTCATGTAGATAACTGTCTGTGGAAGAAACAGGCCCAGAAACAGCAGGCTTCATTCCATGACTCACAGAGAAGTAGTGTGAGGTACAAAAATGTCTAAGTGTTTACTTTTGAAAGATTCGTTTATTTCATTTGAAAGCCAGAGGTAGAGAGAGAGAAAGATTTTCTATCAATTTCTTCACCTCTGGAGCTAAGCTGAGCTAATCCAAAGCTGGGAGCAAGAAGCTTATTTTGCTTCTCCCACATGGGGGCAAAGGCCCAAAGACTTGGACCATCCTCCGTTGAATGAGGCACATTAACATGGAACTGGATTGGAAGCAGAGAAGCTGGGGACAAAACAGCACCCATATGGGATGGCAGCACTGCAGGCTGCACCTTATCCACTACACCACAGCACCAGTCTCTGTTTAGAGACTGAACCTTGGCTGAACCCTGTCTCTTTCTCAGAATTCTTAAGTTGAAGCCCCACCTCCAAGAAACTCATAATGCATGTGAAGATAAGGTCTTCACACAGCGCTCAATAGTGAAAATGTGATGAGGCCCGTGGACTTTAATCCAATGTGACTGATTTTTTTTTAATTTTATCATTATTATTATCATTTTATGATACAGTTCCATATTCCCGTATCCCCTCCCCAATTCCTCCCCCCCCACCTACTTCCTCCATATCATTACTAACATATAGTTCTTCATACTCAGTCATATGTCCATCATTGCTGGCATGGACAATGGCAGAGAGTCCAGAATCCTATTGCCAAGATATAGTAAACAGTTTCATTGTAAGTCCATCTTTGTCTGGAAGCAGAAATGCATACTATACTGTATCTTCACATCTGGATGTTAGTCTCCATTTCACAGCTACTGTACATCCCCTAAAAGGAAAGTCATGACACAAAATCAACAATAGAAAAAAAAATAGAAATTTACAATGCCATGAAGTTAAATGGCACGTTACTAGATATGACAGTCTCCATTACACAGCTACTATACATCCCCTTAAATGAAGAGCCACAGAACAAAATCAACATCAGGGAGAAAAAAGAAATTAAAAACACCAAGAAGTTAAACAACATGCTACTAAATGACTAACATGTAGCTGAAGAAATGAAAATCAAGAACCTTCTTGAAGAAAATGATGCCACTGCATGATCTATGAGTCATTGAATGATTTAATAAGAAGGAAGTGTTTTGAAGAGATGAAACCAACACAAAACAACAAAACACATGTAATATAGTTTCCGCTGATTTTTTGTTGGTGAAATGTCTCTTCTAGGCAACAAACAGATGGATTTTGTTTCTTAATCCAGTCTACTAATGTATGATGTTTGATTGAGCTTAGGCCATTTACATTCAGAGATAATACATGGGTGATACTTTGGTTCTGTCATTTTAGCAATGGGTTGTTCATTGGTTTAGTCTTCTGTTGTCATTTTACTGGGATGTTCTTCCCGTTTGCCTTTGGTTTTGGTAGGTGCTATTCCTCTTGTCTGTCAAGAGAACATCTTGAAGTATCATTTGTAGGGCAGGTTTGGAAGAGGCAAATTCTTTTAACTTTTCTTGACTGTGGAAGAATTTTATTTCATTGTCAAAGACAAAGGAAAGTTTTGCTGGGCATGCTATCCTGGGCCAACAATTTTTTTCTTTCAGAATCTGGAGTATGTCACTCCATTCTCTTCTGGCCTGTAGAGTTTCCTGTGAGAGATCTCCTGAGAGTTTAATGGGCATTCATTTATATGTCAATTAATTTTTTTAACATGCACATTTAAGGATCTTTTTCTTATGTTCAATTGACAAGAGCTTGATAATCATATGTATTGGTGAAGATCGCTTTTGGTCAAGCCTGTTGGGAGTTCTGTGCCCCTCCTGGATGTTGTTTCCCAATTCTTCCTCTAAGTTAGGGAAATTTTCCTTTATTATTTCATTAAATACATTTGCAAACTCAGCTTTTCTTTCTGGACCTTCTGGGAGTCACATAACTCTTATACTTGGCCTCCTAATAGTGTCTTTCAATTCTTGAATACTTTTTTTGGCCTGATCTAGCTCTGCTTCCAGCTTTTTGTTTGTTTCTCCCTGGTGACAGGAAATAACTTCCAATTCTGAAATTCTCTCTTTTGCTTGCTTCATTCTATTTTGGAGACTCTCCACTATACTTTTAATTTGCTCTACTGTGTTCTTAATTTCTGATATGTCAGCCTTGATTTGCTTTATTGCTTCCTTAAATTCTTTGAACTCTTGCATGAGCTTCTCATTTTTTATCAGAATCTTTAAAATGAGTCTTATTGATTCTGTGTCCTTCATTTTCTTGATGTCTTCCTCAGTGAACTCTGAGGTTGGCAAAGGGTTTTGCTCCTTTGCAGGGGAGTCTTCAGTCATATTCATTGTGGCTTTTTCTCTTCTTTTGGTCTTGATCATTGTACTTCTGGTTAGCAGAGTTTTCTCCTTGGGGCAGGTTTCTAAGCTGTGTCACCTACAGTTCTACAGTGAGATTTTACTTACTGCAGTTGGTACACAACTTTTTGCTTGCAGCCACTTGTGCAACAACCTCCAGCGAGTTCCAGGTCTGGGTTCTTATGTCTGATATCCACCGTGGTCTCCGTAGCCCCAGAGCCTGGCTCACCACTCTCCACCTCCTGTGATACCATGCTGAGGCTGCACTATTGTCTCTGCAACCTTTCTCCCTCTCTGGTTGAAGCAGGTCCCAGGATTAGGGAGACACCAGGTGTCCTATATAATTAGGTTGTTGGTGGCTCTGATCTTGTTGGAACCTGTTGGACATTAGGTCTGGGTGCCACAAGGACCTATTTTGAACGATATGATGCCATAATTGGTATTATTTTCCTGTGGGACCAGTGCAATCCATGGAACTCAGTGAGTTCTAGTGAGCTCAGCACATGCGCAGTTCACTGTTGTCCTCAGCAGTCCCAAAGCTATTGCCACGGTGCGCAAAATGGCACCTGATGTACCACAGTTCTTGATCTGCTGGCCGTCAGATCCGAGGGCTGCCCAGACCTGCCCTGGGTGGCACCTGTAGAATGCATGTTGATGTAGTTCACTGAGTCAGAAATGAGCTCATTCACAGCTCAGCGCATGCTCAGTCCTTTCCCTTGCCTTTGCCTCCTTATGCAAAATGGTACCCAATTCGGCTCTAGTGGGTGGACTGGGCTATGAAATCTACCCTGTTCTCACACTGCCCATCTGGGATCTGCTGCTCTGTCTCTGCTCCTGGTCAAATCAAACAGAGCAGCAGGATGGACAATTCTTTGTCTGGGTTCATCTCCCAAGCTCCCAGAGAAAGTCCCTTCCCACCTGGTTGCTGGTGGAGTTCTGGCTGCTGGTGGAGATCAGATCACTGTGCCTTTAACAGAATGCCACTGGAGTATCAGTCACTGCAACACCACACCGTTGTGTCTGCTGCTTTCCTGTGTCTGTCAGTCTCCAGGTACCCCTCTGCTATTGTTCTGTCTTTCCTATTTCCTGGAATGTGTTTTCTCTGCTTCATCCTGATTAAATGTTTCTCCATCTGTATAAATGTGTCCTTACCCTATTCCACCATTTTGATTCTCCAAAAGCACTCATTTTTTTCAATAATGTATTAATACATTGTTTCTTGGGATCACATGCCCCCTGGTTTTAGCCATGGTGCAGTAGGCACTTCCATTGGGTGCTCTGGCTCAGCTGCCACTGACAGCATTTGGAAATCAGGTGCATGTTTCTCTGTTGTGAGCTCAGGAGCCCTTCTCAAAGTTGTGGGCCCTCACAGCAGTCTGCAAGCACTACCCTGAAGGGCAGGGCAGTTGCTGAGCTCAGAAGTAGTCCATAACTGACAAAGCCAGGGCTCATGGACCCCATCCCCAACCCTTCCACCCTTCAGGTGGGCACTCCCCAGGACAATGATAGAGCCAAGTTTTCATGGCTCACAGAGGTTCCCTCAACAAAAAACTCTGATAGTGAAACTCCGCCTTTCCCGTCTCATGCCTCATCACGGCTGCTTATTCATGCCTGCTTCATGAGATCATTGTCTGGATTAGTGCAGGTGCTTCAGAGAAACATCTCACAGGAGATATGGGAGCAATGTGTGTGTGTGTGTGTGTGTGTGTGTGTGTGTGTGTGTGTGTGTGTGTAGAGGATGGAATTGGGAACTGGCTCACAAAATTATGGAGGTTGCTAAACTCAAAACCTGCAGAGCAAGTGGGCAGGCAAAAGACCCACCTGGAAAAATGGATGCGGTATATGAAGTCTGAAGGCTGTGGGTTGTCAGAATGGGAAAGTTAGGAACTGGCAATGGCAGCATTGCCAATTCAAGTTCTGGCTGCTCCACTTCTGAGTCAGTTCCTTGCTGATGCACCTGGGAAAGCAGTGGAAGATGACACAAGTGCTTGGGGCCCTGCCAAACATATGGGAGAACCTGATCCAGTCCCAGTCATTGTGGTCATTTGGGGCAGCGAGCCAACCAAAGAAAGATCTCTCTGTCTCTCTTGGTCACTCTACTTTTAAAATAAGTGAATACTTTAAAATGAGAGAATTTAAAAGTCAGTCTTTAAAGTTTTATTTATTTTAGCTGGAAAGGCAGATCAGATTTATAGCAAGAAGGAGAGACAGAGAAAAGACCTTCCATCCATTGGTTCACTGCTCAAATGGCTGCAATAGCAGAAGCTGAGCTATCTGAAGCCAGGAGCTTCTTCCAGGCCCCAAGATTTTGGGCCATCCTCTACTGCTTTCCCAGAGCATAAGGGAGCTGGATGGGAAGTAGAGCAGCCAAGACAAGAACCAGAGCATATATGGGTTCCTGTCACTTGCAAAATGAAAAAAACCACATTCAGCCATTGTGCGAAAGCCCAAAAAGCCAGCCTTTAGTTCTACTTAGACCTTCAGCTGGTTGGATGAAGCCAACTCACCTTAAGGAGAGGAATCTGCTCTACTTAAATTCACAGACACAAATGTTTATCTCATTTAGAAAAACAGCCTCACAGAATATCCAGAGTAATGTCTCACCAAATGTTACAGCACAAATCCAGCAAACTGATATACAAAATCCATCATTACTGCTCCAGAACTCGCTACCTGCACCAAAATATTGCCATGGGCTTTGCTTCTGGGACATTCAAATTATATGTTGGGGGAGGAAGTGATGGGGAAATGGGTTAAAAACTTGTCTGTGTAAGACAGAAATAATGTATGTGTATGTCCAAATATTATCAACAACTATTACTTGGGGAGGAAATTATGGGTGGTTTTCCGTCTTGATGTCTTTGCTGATGCTTTTGTTTGTTTGAATTGTCTTCATAAGCATGCTTGGGTTATCAGAAAAAGTGAAGGTACACAGCAAAATGGTGAAAAGACAATTTGCATGAAAGTAAATGCATAGCATCAAATAGAGGGGGGAAGTGACTTGTTACTCTTGGGGGCATTTAGGACTTCGTGGAAGAGGTGACTTTCAATTTGTCACTGAAAGGATGGACAAGGATAGAAACTAGGGAGGACATTCCAGATTATAGGAATAGTATGACAAAAACCATAAAGGCAAGAAACTAAAGGGACACATTCAACAAGGATGGAGCTACCTAGCCTACAGGGCTGATAAAGAGAGCATTAGAACATTTACTTAGAGCATCCCCAAAGCACCACATCAGAGCACCTGCTTACAGTCCTAGCTGCTCTACTTCCCATCCAGCTCCTGCTAATATGACTCTGAAGGAAGCAGTGGATGGCTCAAGTACTTGAGTCCCCTGCCACCCATGTGGGAGACCATGATGGAGATCCTGGCCCCTGGTTTCAGTCTTGCCCACTCCTGGCTACTGTAGTCATTTGAGTCATGAATCCCTAAATAGATGGAAGAACTCTCACACTCTCTCTCTCTCTCTCTCTCTCTCTCTCTCTCTCTCTCTCTCTCACACACACACACACACACACACACACACACACACCCCTAAATCAGCCTCCAGGACCACATAAGGTAATTGATACTCTTTTTTTTTTTCCAGGCGCTGAGCTGAGCTTGAGTGTTCTCACTCATGTCACTCACTTCCTGTGAGCAGAATAACAGCCCAGAAGCCAGATAGCCAGATAGAAGCTGCCAATGGTTGCAGCATTGGGTGAGGAGCCCCCCAAAGCAGGCAACCTAACCCCAGCCTCCCTCTGCCTCCAAGGCCTTTCATAAGATTTGTCCATTGGCACCCCATCTGGAACCTCAGGGCATCCCAAGTCTGAAGCCTGTCAGCCTTGCAGGGCAGCCTTGGGGTGGTTCTGGCAGTGAGTTTGCTTTTAAGGTGATTTCCTTGAGGTTATAGGCAGGGCCTTCATGTTGGCCAGCTATTGACATCCTCTTCTTTTCCAGACAATTGGCTACATAGCCCCACCCCACCCCCAGCAGCTGCTGGACCCCTCCAGGAGCCATGGAATAGTGGACCACACCCTGAAGATACCCCCTGTCTCCCCTGCCCCCAGCAGCCTGGAAGTATTTGATGATCTGACTATATGGCATTGACATTTGACAATGGGGGATCACATTTTGACATGGAAGGATTTTAATTACTCACTTCTCCAACTTGTCAGGCCAGGCACATCGTCAAAGCACACCTCTAATCACCTACTTAGACGTCAGCTGGACTTGTCCCCCACCCCCCTGCAGCCCCCTGACTCAGCAGTATACTAGTATACTAGTTCCATCCCAGGGGAAAGCAGGAAGCTGTGGAACTCTCTGACTTGTTGCATGCTGCCTAAATTCCCCTGCAGCTGGGGCAGGGAACATACTTCCTTTGATGACAGGCAGCCTGTTTGTTGATCACAGGAGATTCTTGCCTGCCTGGCTTCCAGTGTTCTCCTTAGACATTTGAATGGAGCCAGGATCTGGGCTAGTTGGAAGGGTGGTGTGGAGTCTGTGGCTGGCTCCTTTCCCCTTGTTTGACACCCAAGGGTGCCAAACTGGAGCCTATTTTTCCATCCAACAGAAACAATGGTTCTAAGAGGCCGGCAGAGCTCTGCCACAATTGCATGGTCTAGCTTTGAACAAAATGCTTCACCTACTTGCTTCCATGTGCTCATCTGTACAAAGGAGAAAATGCCTGACTCAGAGCTTCTCAAATGACAATGAGATGTTGGGTACATGGACCTCAGTCTGTATCTACTAGCTTCCAATGGAAATGCCTGTTTCCATCTGGTACGGACTGTGCACTTGGGCTACACTGAGAGCTGAGACATGAGCAGCTGCATCACAGAATCTGAACTAGCAGATGCATCAGATTCCCTTATGCAAAGATCACCCCATCACTGGAATTCCCACCTTGTTTGGAGAGATTGAGGCTCGTATCATTTGCGTTTGCAAAGCTTGGGCTTGAGCTAAAGTTCTTAGCCAAACATAATGTCCGGTATTTGGGAAGCAAGCTGCTTCAGAAGGGACATTTCGGCTCTATGTGTTGACTTTCTTTCTTTATCCAAAACCCTCAGTTGCCCCTCCTAGTGAGATCATTTCAGAAATTGCTAGAGGCTCTCTTCCTTTTCCAGGTACCAGCCTGTTTTGCAGAGGATCCAGCACCACCAAACATCCAAAGAATCAATGTGGAAGCCACTCTAGTCCTGCCACAGACCCCTCCACTCCCCTTCCTTTGCTTGTGGGAAATCTCAGGTTCTCTGGCAGAGGTGAACTGTGCCTTGAGCAGGGAGATCAGCCTGAGGAATGTGACCTATATTGATCTTAGCTGCAGACCAAAGGTCCAAGTTCTGTTAAGCACAAAAATAGGTATACATAAGAGCAGAAAAGAAGAACAGATGATTCTGTAAAGACGTAAATGAAACTAACTACAAGCCATCATTACATAATAGATGAGGAGCACTTTTACGACGTGCTGTCCAGAGGTTCAAATGTTTTTTAACAATAGCACAGATGGCGCCAGTCCCTTCATCCACAGAAAGCAGATCTAGGCCTGAAGACCTCTGTTTTCTCACCACCCTCTACTTCACTCACTTATCACATGAACAGGATCCTATTAAGGTCTACGCTGCTCTGCTTGCTTCCTGCAGAGAGACCTTAAGGTGTGTATAGCATGCATAGAGTTGGGATAGAAACCAATAGGGCTCACACATACGGGCTTTCTGAAACCAAAACAAAACAGCTGGGGGGGACACCCTGCAAGTTCCACCCATGTTTTAGAAAATCCCCTTGAACACGGGGTAAAGCCCTGAGAAGAACCGTAACTTCATGCAGAGGTGCCAGAAGGGACATGAAGCTATGAGTCTGCAGATTTCCATTTCAGGCCTGGCATTTTCACTAACTTTGTAGGCAGTCTTGAGTGAGTCCTTTTCCTGCCTAGACTGTTGTTGGACCTCATAGCTCTGTGAATATGTGCTAAAGAGGAAAAGGAAGGAGACAGTCAACCCAGAGTGTGAGCAGAAGGTCCAGTGTAGTTGGTCCCAGGACTGATTGCCATGCCCTTATTCTGTGTTGGGCAAGCACTTACCCCTCTCTGGACCTTAGTTTCCACTCTGAAAAATGAGGAGTTGAGCTAGACAGACTCAAATCTGTGCTTCCTCTGGTGCTAGCATGTTAGTCTGGTGGCCTTAAGAGTTTGCTTCAGGATAAGTTTTATTCCACATCCAGTTCCATGAAGAAACTTTAGTACTTTGTGTTGAAAACTTCTTTTTGTTTATTTATTAATTTATATTGCAAAGTCAGATATACGGAGAAGAGGAGAGACAGAAAGGAAGATCTTTCATTCCATGATTCACTCCTTAAGTGATTGCAACAGCTGGAACTGAGAAAATCTGCAGTCAGGAGCCAGGAACTTCTTCCAGGTCTCCCACACGGGTGCAGGGTCCCAAGGCTTTAAGCCATCCTCAACTGCTTTCCCAGGCCACAAGCAGGGAGCTGGATGGGAAGCGGGGTTGCTGGGATTAGAACCTGTGCCCTTATGGGATCATGGCATATTCAAGGTAAAGACTTTACCCACTAGGCTACCTTGCCGGGCCCTGTGCTCACAACTTCTTAAGTGCTTCAGAAACTAAGATTTGAAGGCAAACACTTTCCTGACTTGCATTAGTTTCATGAAGGTACATGTTTCAAAGCAGGTCTCCTGTATAGTTTATAGCTCCATTGTTAAGGAGCTGTTGAAATCCTAACCTTCACTATATTGTAACGTGAGTTTATTTAGCAATAAGGCCATGGCAGATGTAAGTAATTATGACGTAGTCACATTCAAATAGGGTGAGTCTATAATCCAACATAACCAGTGTACTGATATATAGAGGGAATTAGAGCCAGACAAACACACGGGGGAAATGCCATGTGAAAGGGAAGGCAGAGAACAGGATGCTGCTTCTGCAAGACAAGAAACACCGAAGCTTGCCAGCAAAATAGCAGAAGCCAGGAAAGAGAGATGGAGCAGCCCTCAAGAAGCAGCCAGCCTGCTGGCACCTTGATCTCAGCCTCCAGTGCAGAGAAATTAACCACACCCATTGTTCACCGCCTCAGTTCATGACAGCAGGCCCAGGAAACTCATCTTCCCGCTTCTGACTTGGCACTGATGCTTAGGCTTGAGAGCCTGTGACAACTGCATCAAGGCCTTGCTTTGTACTTCAGGTCAGGAAGGTTTCACCAAGAAGCCTTCCATTGATCAAGAGCAGCTGTCCTGGTGCTAGAAGTTGATCTGTTTGAAGTGTTCAAAATTTTGACCCCTGGGCTGTCAGCGTTATGGCATAGTGAATAAAGCCACCGCCTGCAATGCCTGAATCCCATATGGGTGCCGGTTCTAGACTTAGCAGCTCCATTTTTAACCTAGCTGCCTGCTATGGTCTGAAAAAGCAATGGTTGATGGCTCAAGTCCTTCGGCCACTGTATCCACAGGGGAAACCTGGAAAAGCTCCCGGCTCCTAGCTTTGGCTTGGCTTATCTCTGGTCACTGCAGCCAACTAGGAGTAAACTAGCAGATTGGAGACCTCTCTATTCCTGTATTCTCCTTTCAAATAAATAAATAAGTCTTTAAAAATCAGCCCCGGTGCTCACTTTGGCAGCACATATACTAAAAATTTGCCCCTGAATTTTCTCTCTGAGATTCTGCCCAGGAAAATGCACTATCATACAAAAAAGCTTTATATTAAGAAAGGTCCACCTCAGTGAAAAATAGGAAACAAAACCAGGATCCAATTTAGAGCCCCACAAATGAAAGAACTTAAGACAACAGTGTCCCATCCATTTGATTAGAAGAGTATTGCCTTAACCTGCCTTATACCCAAATGGAGGGTCTGAGGTGAGTTTCTTTGGAAAATGATCCCAGGGAACAAGAGAAAAAGACCAGAAAAAATTAAATAGGAAAGGAACAGTTGATTCAAGATGTGCAATTGTGGGCAACTGGGTTCCAATCCCCTGGGGCTCTCTAAGAAACCAACAGAATGTGCCTTGAATTGTTTGCTAAGATATGAAAGAGAAATATGGAGATGTCATCAAAAAACTCATGGAAATGCATATTGTAAGTAAACTATGCATGGATTTCAGCTTTGTTCTAAAATAAACGTTTTTCAATTCCACTTTTCCACAAACTTTGCAAAGTATCCTGGTCTTGTTTTGGATCATCAAAGCATGTGGATGTGGACTCCTCTGTTTCCAGATCTGCATACCTGCCAGGAGTGCTTCTGCAGACTGCTACTGTTACTGAGTGCTAGCCTTGGCAGTGGCAACCAGCACACTAGAACGAGAGGGTGACCGCAGGAGACATGAGGGCCAAAGAGGGCTCACACAGGGCCGGTACTGTTACAAATGACACTTATCAAAAGGATGTGACTGCATGGAAATGGTGAGGATATCACGTCAAGGCAGAAAGCAGGGTACAGCCTTCAGTGGTCCCAGACTCACGTGCTCACGTGCCAAGCCCACATCTGTGCCGAGAAAGCAGCCAGGAAAAACATGCAACAAAGACTTAGCAGCTGATTGTCTTTGGGTAGTGATATCATTTGTGGCTCTCTTTCCAGTTTTGTTTTTGTTTTTGTTTTTGCCTTAGACTATTTCCACATTTTCTACATTGTCTTTAGCAGACAGGCAATGTTTTCACAGTGAACAATGTTAGCACAACAGCTTTCACACTCGAGTGGGCATCAGCCTCAGCTGCAGTGCTTGTGGAAACCTCACTGACAGGAAGCAGGTCAGCTTCCTGGGAGCACAACCTGGTAGTCAAACAGGGCCCAGTGCTCACACAAGTCCTGGCATTGTTTAATGTTCTATTGTCACCATCTTTAAATTCTTCACACTTTTGGGGCCAGGATGCCCTACACTTCATTCTTCATTGAGTCCTACAAATTGTGTAGTCTGTCCTTATTCCCAGAATCTGATTCACTTTATCTGATGGTGAGAGAAAGCTGAGCATTTGAATTGCTAAGCTACTCTAGGTGATAGTAATACTGCTGGTTTGTGAACCATACTTAAGAATTACAGTATTCAAATAATAATAATAAATGATTATGTCAACTAAGTAGCTCTCAGGTGCATTCAAGAATGTGTTTACAGGCCATTAACTACTGTGGAATACAGAGAATGTATACAAGATCTATCAGAAATGAAGAATGCAAATGCGAGAGATATTTAAATTGTGGTCCATGGTCACTTGTTCTTCTAGAGGATTCTGTTTAGCACAGGACTTAGCACTGGTTTCAATAGACTCCCCCTGAGTTCCTATTTCTGGTCAAGTGCTTTCCAACTGAGCAGCTTCGGGCTAGCTGATCTATCTGTCATTATGTTTGAAATTGGACAAGACCTTCCTCACAGAGTTCTCAGTGACAGTGGAAGACTCTAAGGTCCTAACCTATGTTTTTTTGAGGACATGTGCCTTTGGGGGGTTTTAGATCCCCTGTCTCTATTATACTAGGCTATGAGTTCTCCCGGGGAGCAGGAACCCCTGGCTTTGAACTTGTGGAATTTACTGGAGGTCAAGGTTGGTCAGAGGCTCTAGAGGGCAAACCTAGGCTCCTGAAAAGGGAAGCAGGCATGGTGGACCTACTTCCCTCACCAGGAGGGCTTTCCTTACTTTAGAATCTCCCAAGCTCCCTAGAATATGCTGGCAACCCTGAGAGTATCTGTGGGGTTTTCAAAGAGCCAGGGTTTTAAATAAGTAATCATTTTCATATTGCATTATTGGCGTGAATGGGGCTGTCATTGCATCTCTGGCCTTGCCCCAAAGGAAGGTGTTAATAGCAAGAGGAAAAGGCAGGACGCAGACTTGGGAAGGTCTGTCTGAACATCTGACCCATCAGCTGATGCTCCCCAAACACCAGTCTGGTAATACAGAAGCATGTGTTGTCACCCCTATCCTCTGTTTTCTCTTTGGGGACAGCAGAGCAACATAAACATGACATGGTTGGTTCATGTAAGCCAAGGTACCTGCTAGTCACTGTCCTTGTCACAGCTGAACAGTGGTAAGTACTAACCCAAGCAGCTGGGAAGTAAGGCCTCCTGGATTAAAGTTAATCCTTTGTAATATTGACATAGGTTTTGTAAGAACCACTGGAGAAATTCATTTTGCCATACAGAATATCACGCCAGCAGGTCAACTGAGTGCTTCTTGTACTTGATGTTGAATTAGGTCTATTTTGTCCTTTGGTTCTTAAGTCAGGGCCGATGATGTTAACCAACAGAAAGAGCCAGCTCCTGGCCATCATGAATCCTAGGCTATTTTGCCATCTGCCATGGACCCAACTGGGAGACCTTTGATACTCCTCTGTGGGTCAGAGTATCCATGTCTGCTTGGAATGCCTGAGTTTCAAGGAATATACTAGGACCCAAAGGCTGATGACTCTCAGCATCCCTTAAGTGTGCTGTCCCTGGCACATTCTAGCCAAAGCTTAGGATCAATGTAGATCAATAGACAGGAGTCCTAGGATGACCATCAGTGCTAGGGGCTGAGGAACAGAAGACCCAGATGTCTAGGCCAGACCCAGGCTTCAGAGGGAGTGGATGGTGGAAGGCTGTTCTGAAACAGCGCATCCTTTACCAGGAACCCAATGGCTGCTTTGAATCTCCCTACCATCTTCACCAGTTCTGTTCTCCTCTGTGGCAGTCAGGAAAAGGAAGGCTCAGAGTCTGGCAGACCCAGAGTCAATGTCTACATTCCAGATCTTCACTGGGTAAACGAAAGCAAGCCCTGCTTTGAAGAACTTCATCTCTAATATTACAATGAAAGCTTCCCAACACCACAGGGACCACCTGGGGAATCCAATGAAATTATTCATGCAAACCCCTGACTATGGTGTCTGGCCCATGACAGCAGCCTTAGACATGAGTCCTTTCTCCACTGGGTTGTTGTAACAAACTATCACCAACCTGCTGTCACAAAGCAATACACATTTATATTCTTATTGCTCTGAAGCTAAGACGTCAGAAAATGGCTTGCGTTGGGCTAGAATCAGAGTACCTGAAATTGTGCTGTGGCTGGTAAAGTCCTAATCTGTGATAGCAGCATTCCATATTGACACTAGTTCAAGTCCCAGCTGTTCCACTTCTGATCCAGCTTATGCACTTGGAAAAGCAGTAGAGATGTCCGGAGTGCTTAGCCCCTACAGGCATGTGGCAGACCCAGAGGAAGCTCCTGGCTGCTAGCTTTGACATGGCTCAGCCCTGACCTTTGCAAGCTGTTGAGAACAGAATCAGCTGATGGAAGATACCTTTCTCCCTCTCTTTGTATCTCCTTTCTCTGTAACTCTACCTTTCAAAGAAATACATACAGAAAAGGTGAATAATTTAAAAAAAACCTTAACCTTAGCACTAGTCTCGATAGACTCCCCCTGAGTTCTTATTTCTGGTCAAGTGCTTTCCAACTGAGCAGCTTCAGGCTAGCTGACCTGTCTGAGGAGGCTGAGGCTATTGTCCTGCCATGGAGGGTTAAACTACCACCTGGGATGCCTGCATTCCTTCCTGCAGTGCAAGTTTGAGTTCCAACTGCTTCACTTCTGATCCAGCTCTCTGCTAAGTACCTGGAAAAGATATACAAGATGGCCCAGGGACTTGGGCTCCTCTCACACATTTGGTACATTTGGATGAAGTTCCAGGATCCTGTTTTTAGCCTGGACAAGCTTCATCTGTTCGGGGCCAGTTGGAGAGTGAACAAGTGCAAGGACTCTCTCTCTCTCTCTCTCTCTCTCTCTCTCTCATTTTGTCTCTCCCTGCCTTTCATATGAATAAATAGATAAATGGCTAGATAGATAAATATTTAAAATATTCTTATTTTTAAAAATAGTTACCTATTTTTAATTTGAATAACAGATTTGCAGGCACATGAGTGATGGCTCAACTGGCTAACCCTCCACATGCAAGCACAAGCATCCCATAGGAGCATCAGTTTATGTGTTGGATGTTCCACTTCCCATCCAGCTCCCTGCTTGTGGCCTGGGAAAGCAGTTGAGGACGGCCCAAAGCCTTGGGACCCTGCACCCGTGTGGGAGACCCGGAAGAAGTTCCTGGATCCTGGCTTCGGATTGGCTTAGCTCCGGTCATTGTGATCACTTAGGGAGTGAACCAGTGGATAGAAGATCTTTCTTTTTCCTGTCTCTCCTTCTCTCTGTGATTCTTCCTTTACAATAGAATAAATAAATCTTTTTTTTTTAAAGAAAGGCATATTTACAGAAACAAGGAGAGGTGGAGAGAGAGAAAGAGAGAGAGAGTCATCCACCTGCTGACTCACTTCCCAAATGGCTGCAATGGCCGGAGCTGGTGGGTCGGCAGTGACCATGAGGTAGGTGTACTGAGAGTAGGAGGCAAGGAACCATCTGACCCACAAGCAGGCTACTTCAATGAGCCAGACATGCCAGTGAGCTTCAAAGGGTCCATTTCCATAGCTGCAGGCAGGGCTCAAAGGTGGGGAGCTGGGCCCAGGTGAGAGAAAGAATGGCAGCAAGTTCCAAGGGCAGTGTCAGGAGAGGTGAAGGCGGTTCTTAACTGCCAGCTGGTGGGGAGTTCTCATGAGATTCAGTGCATGCCCCCAGGCACCTGCTCTGAGCAGCAGGCCTGGGAACTGCAGAAGGCCTTGCCACTCAGAAAAGGAAGCTTACGGGAGCCTGCCAGAGATCCTTTTCCACCTCCCAGAAATTCACAGGCTGCTCCATTCCTGGAAAAAAAAAAAGAAAGAAAGAAAGAAAGAAAAAACAGCAAGGAAGGGAAGCAATAGCAGAGCAGGTTAAGCCACCAATGTCAGCATTCCATGTCATAGTCCTGGGTCTAGTCCCACATGTTCTGTTTCTGATCCAGCTCCCTGTTAATAGCCTGAGAAAGCAGCCAAAGATCGCTCAAGTATTCGTGCCCCTTTACCCATGTGGGAGACCTGAATGAAACTCCTGGCTCCTGGCAAGAGTGTGGCCCAATCCTATCTAGGGGAGTGAACCAGTGGGTGGAAGTGCATTCTCTCTCTCTCTCTCTCTCTCTCTCTCTCTCTGTAATCCTACCTTTCAAATACAATGAATCATTGAAAGATGTTGATCCTACTGATCCAGGAACATGGTAAATTTCTCCAGCTTTTAATGTCTTCTTCTATTGTTTTTTAAATGTTTTGTAATTTTCACGATAGAGGTCTTCCTATTGTTCTGTGCTATTTTAAAGGGAACCTACTTACAATTTTTTTGTGCTATGGAGATACTTGTGCTATTAATTAATGTTCATTACTTTTGTCCCCTGCTACCCTGCCAAACTCTCTTATGAGTTCCAATAGTTTCTTGATTCTTTTGGTTCTCCTATGTAGAAAATCATGTCATTTGCAAGCAGGGATAATCTTAATTCCTTGCTTCCAATTTGAATCCCTTTAATTTCTTCTCTTTCCTCATAGCTCTAGCAAAGACTTCCAATAGTATATTGCACAGCAGTGATGAAATTGGACATCCTTGTCTAGTTCCAGATCCTAGTGGAAAAGCTTCCAGTCTCCCCATTTAGTAAGATGCTGGCATTGTTTTGATTGTGTTATAGAATGTTCCTTCTATGCCTATCTTGACTAAGGTTTTCAGCATGAAGTGGTATTGGATTTTATCAAATTCCTTCTCTGCATCTATTGAGATTCAAAGAACTGAAAAGAAAGGGCAATAAATGAATCAAAGTACATTTCCTGTCTGCTGGCTTGGATTCACCACTGTACTTCAGCCTGAGTACCACTAAATGCTGTGGGGTCACAACATGCTTTCACTGTGGCTACTTACTCATCATGTCCCACCTGCTCCCCCAGACAGAGGCAATAGCTCTGCATTTCCAAAGGAGCCTAGCAAAGATTGCCCCCTTTAGTTCATGTGCACATGTACACATACAAACACATACAGGTACATCTGCATAACTGTCACACATAGGCATAATTGTGCACTTACATATGTGCACTCACTACTCACTCATACAGACTCACACATGCTCACAACGAGGCCTCATGCATTTCCCCCAGTGGCCAGGTTGCCTACCCTCCCTCTGCACCAAAACTGTAGTCACTGCCTCTTGTATCTGGCAGTGCCCAGCCACGGCTGTGCAAGCAGGCGCACAGAAACAGGTTTTGATTCACCCCTTACAGCTGTGCCATGCAGCAGCCCAGGACAGGACTTCCTCTACCTTTCTGGAAGGGATGCTGTAAGTCTCAGCCTTCAGGGGGAACAGGACACTAGGTCCTAGACTTTGTTGTCATTCGTGGATCAGAGCTTTTGACTACCTGCTGAGGAGCAGAGAGGGTTGGGGGCTGGGAAAATGAGGGGTGACTGTGCGTGTGTTGCCTCTGCAGGTGTCCATATATGACAATGTCCATGGTTACGTGTGTGTGTGCCCATCTGTTGGTGTAGGTGCACGAGTGTGAACATACATGTCCGCATGTGTGCCCATGGGGGAACATTGGTGCCTGTATGTGTCTGACCACGAGGCTAAACAGTGGACATTCACTTATCACAGTTCTGGGCTAGGTGGGATGTCCAAGGAAAGGGACCAGCAGCTTTGGATCCTAGCGGGGCGCTCCACGTCTTGCTGACAGCCCTCACAGAAGCAGCTAATCCGAATCCCCTCACATAGGCCCCACAGTTTGGGGATGGAGGCCTTAGACATCGGTCCCTCAAAGTGCCCTTGCGTGCACAGGTGTGCCTGTGTGCTGCCACTGCTGCCCTCTGACTCCCCAAATGTGCCTAGCACTAGGGACCGGTTCAGTCCAAAGCATACCCCTCCAACCCCCCTCTTGGTGTGGGTCTCAGGAGGGTGAATACCAAGAGGCTAAAGGCTTCTTCTTAAATATATATATTATTTGTGTATACACGGAGACAGAGACAGAAAGAGATCTTCCATCTATCAGTTCAGTCCTCAAATGGCCACAATAGCCAAAGGCTAGGTCAGGCCAAACCCACCCAGGGCCAGGAGCTTCTTCTAGGGCTCCCATATGGGTGCAGGTGTCCACGCACTTGGGCCACCTTGTGCTGCTTTCCCAGGTGCATTAGCAGGAAATTAGATGGGAAGTGGGGCAGCTGGGACTCAATCCAGTGCCAATATGGGATTCCAGTGTCACAAACAGAGGCTTAGCTTACACACCACAAGACCAACCACAAGACCAAAGGGTTTTTTTTTGGAAAGTTAGGTATACAGAAAGGAGGAGAGACAGAGAGAAAGATCTTCCAGCAGATGATTCACTCCCCAAGCGGCTGCAACAGCTGGAGCCGAGCCAATCTGAAGCCAGGAATCCAGAGCCTCTTCCAGGTCTCCCACAAGGGTTCAGGGTCCCAAGGATTTGGGCCGTCCTCAACTACTTTCCCTGGCTAAAAGCAGGGAGCTGGATGGGAAGTGGGGCTGCTGGGATACAAAGCGACGCCTATATGGGGTTCCAGCACGTGCAAGGTGAGGACTTTAGCCTCTAGGCTACTGTGCTAGGGCTGACCAAAGGGTTTTGATAACTTCTAGAGTCAGCGCCGCACCCAAGCAGCACAGCCCACAGGAAGCAGCCATTTCCTTTCATCATTCCCTCTGCTTCTCCTCTTTGGCACATCCCTATTGTTTCTTTAGGTCTCAGCTCTAATGCTTGCTCCCTGAGAAACCTTACTTGTCTGGCAGCATGCACCCCATACAGCTTACTTCTTTGCCTGCATTCCCCACAGTGCCTGGAGTCCAACACCTCTTACTGCACCTGCCAAACGATACTTCAACTACTCTATCTCCATGGCTACTGAGTTAGGCAGTGACTAGAGTCTCAGCATATCTGCTTTGCCTACTCTACTGTGTGGTCTAAGCCAGAACTGCCTCAAGCACCTGACCTGCCTCAGCAGTTGGGGTGGGGGTTCCAGACATTTCCTTTCCCATCATACACAGGGCCAGCAAACGGAACCTATTGGCTAGGACTTCAGGAAGCTTTGTGGCATCAGCCCAGGAGCTGAGACAATGGAGCTGGGATAGCCATGCCTCCAATTGTTTTTTTTTTTTTTTAAGATTTGTTTTTATTGGAAAGATAGATAAGATTTATGGAAAGAAGGAGAGACAGATCAAACGATCTTATGTTCGCTGGTTCATGTGCCAAGTGGCTGCAACAGCTGGAGCTGAACTGTTCCGAAGCCAGGAACCAGGAGTTCATTCTGGGTCTCCCATGAGGGTGCAGGGTCCCAAGGCTTTGGGCAGTCCTCCACTGCTTTCCCAGGCCACAAGCAGGGAGCTGGATGGAAATAGAGCAATCAGAACATGAACCAGGGACTATATGGGATTCTGGCATTTGCAGAGGGAGGATTTAGCTCCTGAGCCATGGTGTCAGGCCCCACACCCCAGATTGCTCTCAATGGAATCATAAAGGCTGAGATGACAGCTGTCACCTGAGTGAGCCATGAGGCATGGAAGGTAACATCTTTAGGCTATGCTTCCTATCGACTTGGGAGGCTTTCCAAGGGCCCAGTACAAAGATCACTGAAACTTCTATGCCCACTCTTGGAGAGAGCGAGCTCCAGGTGGTCCCAAGGAAACTTGAGGCACAGAGCCAGGTGGGACAGAGCCTGACCAGGAAGTCAGAACAGGGTGGTGGCAGGGCAGGGGTGTCTTCAGAGCTGGGGCTACTTTTTGCTTTGTGATGACTAGCTCTGAGCCCATACATTTTTATAATGCATAACAGAGTTGAGTGAGACTGTAGAAATAAAATTTATGAGTATATAGTCACTGCAGTTCCAGACAGGGCTTCTTTCACCAGGTTGATTCAATTAGCAGAATAATACAAAGCAGGTTTTCATTGTAAATAGTTTAATTAAAGTTTGGGGTACAAGGGACGTTCAAGTCACCAATCTGTAAAGGTATGAATTATCTGAAAATGCACTGTAAATCACTCCTGCTTCTAGAAGTGCAGTGTCTTGAAGGCAGTGAAGCACCCCTCCTCCCCTTTCTGCTTTCAGCCCACTCCACCTCCCCCCTCCCTGATTCAGTCAATCATGTCAAGGTTGCGCCTGGGGTTCAGGGGGACCTCCTGGGAGCCAGTCCATCCCTCAGAATCTAATACACACTGGAGATGGGACTGAGCACCAAACTCGGTATCTTTCTTTGTGCACAGAGTTGGCAGGAACTGAGTGTTTTCTGAGGATGAAGAAAGTCAACTCAGGGCCCGGCGGCATGGCCTAGTGGTTAAAATCCTCACCTTGAACGAGCCAGGATCCCATATGGGCGCCGGTTCTAATCCCAGCAGCTCCACTTCCCATGCAGCTCCCTGCTTGTGGCCTGGGCAAGCAGTTGAGGACAGCCCAAAGTCTTGGGACCCTGCACACGTGTGGGAGACCCGGAAGAAGTTCCTGGATCCTGGCTTGGGATCGGCACAGCATGGGCTGTTGCAGTTACTTGGGGAGTGAATCATCGGACAGAAGATCTTCCTCTCTGTCTCTCCTCCTCTCTGTATATCTGACTTTCCAATAAATAAATAAATCTTTAAAAAAAAAAAAAGAAAGTGAACTCAGTTGTTTGCAGCCATCTGGGATGAAAGGCTTGAGGGGGGTCAGATGGCTGGTATTCCCTACCAGAAATAATTCATCCTGCCTGGCCTCATGGGTCAGAAGAAACCTGTACATGCTGCCCCCACCCCTCATGTAGCTGTCTGGGAAGCCTCTTCCACTTGGCCATTCTTCAGACTATCTCAGCTGGGTTATTTCTTTGTGCCTGGCCTGCTGCTGAGCCCTGATGGGTATTGAGGCTCTCAGCTCCCAGCCATCTTAGCACACAGCCAGCAGGTAGGTAGCAGGGCTCTGCCAAGCCTACACTACAATACCGGCCCAGGTTCATGGCTGCCAGGCACTGGGGGCTTAAGCCACTGTTTCCTCACCTATAAGATGAAACCACAGAAGGAGCCCCTCCGAGAGCAGCTGTGAGGGTTCCTAGGGTTATGCCCACTTCAACCAAAAGAGTCCTTTAACTTTGTTCTCTGTTGTTTCATCCCCATCCATGGTTTCAAGTCATCATCTCTGGACACATTCTGCTGGCCCTTATGAGAACCCCCCAAACTACCACTGTCCATTGTAGATGGGCTGCTCTGCAACAGGGCTTGATATCCTTGGAGAATGGGGATAAGGGATGTCAACGATGGGCCTGTGCCCTCTCATGTCCTCCACAGATGCTGTTCCATCCCCAGGCAACAAGCAGCCCAACTGTGGCACACATTGAGCCTTAAGCCAGACAGTCCCCAGAAGCATGGGAGAGGCAAACAGGGCCTCTCAAGTCAGGAAGGTCCACAGCCCAAGCCACACTCAGGTGGCAGGCCCATGGAGGCCAGAGTTGTGCCAACGTCACTTGCAGGTCTCGGCCTCCTGAGGTCCTCAGTGCTTGGGCCATGGCTCTGGCCAGGCATTTCCAAACCCCAGTGGCTCTGGAGAACATGGTAGCTCCTGTGCAAATCTGCTGAGGCACCCTGTTTATCGCTGGGGGCCTGGAGGGGAAGGAGGTAGAGGGAGGGGCAGCAGGCTTCCTCCTCCTCAAGGCTTCCTTGGCTGGCCAGGGTGACCCTGGGCCTCTGGAGCAAGTTCATTTGCTGGAGGCAGTATCTGGATGTGGGATGCCTCTCAGAAGGCCAAGCTTGTGCTGTGGGTAGTGGCTGAGAGGGCTTTCCCAATGGGGTCCAGGTAGCACAGGCTGAGGGCCCCCACCCCTCTGGCCTTCCTTCTGCCATTCCTGTATGCCTTCTTCCTTTTAGGCAGTCTGCTACCAGAGAGGTTGGGCAGGGAAATAACACCTGCCTCTGGGCTCTTTGTGTCTCCTGTCTTCCCTGTTGCTTCCAAGGGTCCTTCCCTCCCAGCCCCAAGAGGGTGGGAACTGCCACTTGCACACTGATGGGCCTCCCAGCAACACACCCTCCCTGCTTTGCAAAGGAGAGCAAGTGACAGCTGATTCCTGGACCACAGACAGCCTTGGCTCTGACCTAATGCACTGGCTGTAGCAACAGAACCCTCGTCCACCTTCATGGCACAAGGATGGCCCTTTGACCCCAGTGGGGGAGGGTACACACTAGAGAGGCATCTGGCCACCAGGTAGGCTCCTCCTCACACCACCTCCACTGAGCTCAGGTCTGGCCAAGGGGGCAGTGCGAAGCTGGGCAGGGGTTCATGGCAGGCCTCAGAGAGGGCACCTCTACCCAGCCAGGACAAGCACCAGGCAGGAGACACAGGCAGAAAGAGGTTGGTGTGGGAGAGGGTAGGTAGCTGGGGACCCCAGAGAAGATCCCTAGGGCAGGAGCAGCAGAGGATCCTGGAAGCCCCCAGCACAGAGGTCAGGGCTGAGGCTACCCTTGGGGCCCATGGAGGATGAGGGGAATGGCTCCGTCCTCCCTGGGCCTCCAGTGCTGAGGCTGAGGATGCAGTTTTCCAGATCCTGGTGCTTCTTCTCAGGGTCCCAATATAACAGGTTGGAATCTGAGAACCAATCAAGTTCCTAGGATTCCTCCCGGCCCCACCACCAAATTTAGCACTGGAGTTGTCCAGACACTTCCTGGTAGGGCTTTTCTGAGTGAGATTTTCTGCGTGATGATAGTGGGCTTCCTTTCCTGGAGGAGCTGGCCTCCTGGGTTAGCCACAGCCAAGTTTGGCCTGATTGCCAGGGATCTAGTTACTGGTAGATTCTCGTAAGGCCTGAAAGAGGCTGATATGTGCCATCAATAAGCAGAGAATGAACAGCAAGGTTAATCACTGCTGAAGCAGAACTTGTGCTGCCCCAAAGGGAGCTGGGCATGACTCTTCCATATGGGACTTCTAGGTTTTAGATGGTAAATAGCATTACCAACCACTGCGCACTTAGGGGGCTTGCCTGACACAATGTGGCACGTGTCAAGCACAGATCTAGGTAGGAGGCAAGGCTGACTACCCTATCAAAGTGTCTAAAGTACAGCAGGAGTCAAATGAGACAAGAGAATGTAGGTGTCTTTAGTCCTACAGCCATGAAGGGCATTGACATTGACATCTGGAGTAACCTGCCAGGAATTGCTTAACACACAGTCACTGTAAACCAGGAATGGAAGGCCACACAGCCTCCCAAGCCCCTGCCCCCCCCCCACTTTCTGACACTCTTGGATGCTCACTGGACTTCCTCATACTGGGACCAATCAATGCCAAGCCCCTTTTCCTTCTAAACCCTCTGCAACTAAGTAATATTGGAAATACCCCCATTCCTACCCAGTCTACATTCCTTTACGCATAAAAGGAGGCTTATTGCACAGCAGAAGAGCCCACATTGGTCTGTTTCCTTAGGTACATTCACACCCACAGCAGTCCCCTGCGAAGCAGGAACTCTCTCCCCAGCCTGACACTTAAATCCCTTCTTGCCATGTCCCACTCCCATGTGGCAGGAACCCCAGGTTAGAGCTTGACCCTGCCAATGACAATGGGAAGTCCAGAATAGGCTGCCTTGTTGCCCACAGCTTCACCTCCTGTCTGCATTGCCATGGGCTTCAGTGCTCTCATCTAGCTTGGCTAGAGAAAGTCAATGCAGCATCTTGCCATTGGCCAAGTACAGTGGTTGATTGACAGTGAGTAAGAATCCATTAGTAGCATCTGGGAACAGGTGGAAGAAATAAGAGGAGGGCAGTGGGGAGAGATTCTGGGGAGGCCAGACATATGGGACCACATGTCCACATCCCATCTCTATAGGCTTGAACATGGTGTTATCATCATCATAGAACTGTGGCAGTCTAGGAGCCTGTGAAGGATGTACCCCACGGTGGAACTTCTTTTTTCTTGCCTATCTTCCTGCACAGTGCTAAACATCAGAAGGGCAACCATATGCTACAACTCAGTTGCCACTCTACCCTCAATGCTTGTCACATAAGAATTTCATTGTTCAATGAGTAGTGAACGTAAGAATTAATGGATGGGGGCTGACACTGTGATATAACAGCTACATTCACCAGCTGCAGAACTAACATCCCATATGGGAACCAGTCTGAGTCCAAGCTGTTCTACTTCCTATCCAGCTCCCTGTCAATCCACCCAGAAAAAGTAGCAGAAGATGGCCCAGGTGCTTGGGCCCCTGCACTCACATGGAAGATCTGAATGAAGCTCTTGGATTCTGGCTTTGGACCAGCCTAACTCCCATCATTGCTGCCATTTGAGGAGCAAACCAGCAGATGGAAAGTTGGAAGACTTTCTGACTCTCTTTCTCTAATATATATATATATATATATATATATATATATATGATTATATATAAAATTATATATATCTTTTATAATTATATATATGTATGCCCAACTCTCTCTATGTGTGTGTGTATATATATATATATATTTTAATGAATCCACAGATGAAGAGATGAATAAAGTGCACCAGACCAGAATATCCTTGACAATCTAAAGAACTACACATAATCAAGAAATCCTTCTTATGGAAATCCGATGAGTCAAAGGCATGAACACTATATCAAACTCTAGGCTCTTCTTCTTAAGATAATGGAGTAGAGGCAGTCTCAGAAAATCCTGGCTTGGCTAGCTCTTCCTTCTAAGCTTGGTTCTGTTCAGTGTCTTGTCCACTGTGTCACCTGCATTGCATACATTTGGAGCTGTGAGCCAGGGCTCAGCCACCTTGCAGTACAGAAGGAAGCAGGGACTGAAGCGTGTAACACACTCACCCATCTATGGTCTTCTTGGAGGACAAGCCACTACTCTGTATCTTGGACTCCAAAATCAACACACATTTGTACTGCTTCCTGGAATCGTGGCATTTTTCTTTCAGAATGGCAGGGGGGTGTGTGTTAAATGTGAATGAGAAGAAAGGAAGACTGCTGCTGTTCAGTTCTCTCCCCAGAGAGGCTAAGACAGCCTCTATCGTTCTTCAGCTGTTCAGGCTGACTTGTGTCTGGTCTCAGATGACAGCCATCAAGGAAGAAAGGGGATGCAGAGAAAAGTAGAAGAAGGAAGGAGGAGAGAGAGAATCACAGAGAGAAGAAAGGGAAGAAGGAAGTAAAGGAGGCAAACTTAGATGCTGCATCTCCTAAATTTCCTAATTCCTCTCAAGTTCTGTCTGTCTCAGAACCACTAATCTCTTGTCCCTAGAATGGTGTCCCTGTTGGAGATCTCAGGACATTGTTGTTTGTTTTTAAACAAGCTAAACATAACTGTTAGCTATTTATAGCCAGCTCTTCACACTCAACTGCAGAAAAAGTCATCAGGGGGACTCTTCTGGAATGCCTCCATGAGTATTCTTCTGGAATAGTGTGGGAACTAGCTTGGATCCCTGCTATTGAAGACTAGTTTTACATTGGAGACCACCCCTAAAGAGCTCCTCTTACACTCCCATCATACAGATGAGGCCACCGAGGCTAGAGAAGCAGGTAGGCCTCTCCCAAGATTGCCACACCAGATCCAACCACAGGGACAGTCACTGTATCAGCTCCCAACACAGCCTCACCTAAACACAGATCCATATATGAGCATGGGGGCTGAAGGACAGTCATATATCCAGCATGGGTATTGCTCCCTGACATTTCATGGAAGCATGCTCATGTGGGAAGATGTTCTGGCCCATAGTTCTGGCTTGGGATCAAAGCTGAACTCATATCAGGATGCAAGCCCAGGGATCCAACCAATGGGACAGTTCATGAGTAGCACCAGAAGCACAGGGATCCCAAGACTCCATCCCATAACAGACAGCAAGTCTGCCTCCCCTACGGCCTGCTGGCCTCAGAACACATGTCCAGGAAATACAACCCAGAAACCCTTTCAAACACGTTAACAAGAAGTGCTGACCTGCCTAGTCAGGACAGCTGCCAAGTTTCTGCTGTCATTGGGGAATCCTCTATCAATGAAAGTCTTGTGGTGGCCAAAGCTGGGAACTACAAGCTGCCAGCCTGAGACCTGGGACTTGTAGTTAGCCTGGAGGAGTGGTAGGAGTGCACCATCTAAACCTTGAGTACCTGTTAGTTAGTAAACTGCCTGGCACTGACAGGCCAGCAGCCTTCTCTTGGCACTTCAGTTTCCTTAACAGTGACATGGAACTAACTGTGGGTTTGTCCTAAGGCTGAGGTGAGTGTAACCCAGCAGTGACCTGGTTCAGACTCTGGTCCCCACTGAGTTTAAGAAATATACATCTTGATGCTTCTGTGAAGGTATTTGGCGCTGTGGTTAGAAGTGAAAATCAGTTGACTTTAAGTAAAGGGGTTATCTTGGATAGTGTATAAGGATCTCAGCCATCACGTGTGAGGTTTTCCAAGCAAAGGCCTGAGGTTTCCCTAAGATGAAATTCTGCTACAAGAGTAAAGTATTAATTTCCACTCTTTCCACCTTCCCTGCAAATCTTTGATGTGCCAGCCCTACACTGTGTGTATCAATTCCTTTATATCCTATCATTTCAGTTTCTCCAGAAAGGACTGCATGATAGAGTGAGCAGTTTAAAGTGTTTGGGATGATGTCTGGCACCTAAGGAAGCATGACACAAGTGACCTCAGAAACAGTACCTGGCAACATGAACACGACAGCAGATTTGGGGAAGAGCGACAGTTTCACCCTTTCCTCATCCTCAGGAGTATGCACTATGCTTAGGTGACCCCAAACAGAATTTCCTAAACCTCTCAAAAGAGATTTCAAGCCCAAACCTGGCCGACAGAAGACTATCAGACAGGGCCCCGTGGGGTCTCAGTGCGCCGTGAATCCCCTGCCTGAGCCTGTACATGTGCTGATTCTGAGTCCGAAGTTCAGAGCAGAAACCCAAGATTTAAGCTCCCAAGGAACCTCAGTGTGGCTGATCCCTGAATCCCAGTTTGAATAGCAAGGTTCGAGATGGCATTGTGACTGAGGGTCTCCTGGACCCACTCTTCTACCACCAGATCAGGGTGCCACATGAGGAAGCCTGATGGAACTTAGCCTGTGTTTCCCTCGCACAGCCTTATAGCTGCCTCTAATAACGAAATAGTTTCTTAGGCAAGACCTTTCACCTGTCTAGGCCTCCATCTCTTCCTTTATAACATCAGAAAGTTGAGTTGGGCCTATTAATTACAGCATTCTTTGGAACTCTAATTCTGCCAGAGATTCTGAAGGAATTTCTCAATACTTTTAGTATCACTGGGAAATACTGTTTGCTTTTTCTCTCTGCTGAAAATTCAAAGCACACATTATATAATGAAGGTTCTAAGAAGTCTTTCTGGAAAAGACCTAGCAAACATTATTTAACCTGACACCTCACAAATTGTTTTTGATCTCAGTATCTTTTTTGCTTCAAAAAAATTGTCCAAATCTGCTGAGACTCATGCTTCATAGTATATATTTCTGGAAATAATGTACGCAATGGATTTTTTAAAGGCCTTCAGATGCAACAGATTAGAATTTTATTAATTTGGATGGCTCTCTATCAACTGTCATTCCTTAACTGGACTACAGAGTGATGTGGCTAACAGAATGGTTTCTGGTTGAGGGCAAGTAGCAGTGGACAAACATCCTAGGCAGTGGCTTGGGAACTTGGGAGTAGCATGCATACGAATGCGTGGCCTTGGCCCTGGGCCAGATGAGCACACAGAACAGGGAATGTCGCCCAGCTGCAAACTTGCATCCAGCAGTGGATCTAGGCCACTTGAGGGTTAGACATCTGTTTAAAAGACTGGCGTTTGGCGCAGTGGCCTGGCAGCTAACGTCCTCGCCTAGAATATGCCAGGATCCCATATGGGTGCCGGTTCTAATCCCGGCAGCCCCACTTCCCATCCAGCTCCCTGTTTGTGGCCTGCGAAAGCAATCAAAGACAGCCCAAACCCTTGGGATCCTGTACTCGTGTGGCAGACCTGGAGGAAGTTCCTGGCTTTGGATTGATGCAGTACTGGCCGTTGCAGTCACTTAGGAGTGAATCATCGAACGGAAGATTTTCTTCTCTATCTCTACTCCTCTCTCTTTATATCTATCTATCTATCTATCTATCTATCTATATATATATATATATATCTGACTTTACAATTAAAATAAATAAATCTTTAAAAAAAAGACTGAGAAAAGTTATACAACTTCTACCCAGGAAACACAGTCGGACACATGCAGGCAAGCAATGCAGATTTACTATTTAGTACCAAAGTGCAAGGTCTCATGGATGAACTAAAGACCACCTTGGACTTCCTAGGGATAGCTGAACTTCATTTAAGTACCCCTGAAATGGCCTTGGGGTTCCTGGATGGAGTGGACTCTGGAAACTTCTTAGTTGTCTAGTGCAAAATGGGAAGGGTCAGAAATAGAAGGTAGGCTCCACTATTGTCCTTGTAACTGGCATTTTAACAGGACCCTGAGATGGGGATTCTGCCTCCTGACCCTTTCTAAATTCAAAAAGCCACAGGAATTGTGCGAGTGCATTGGACATCAGGGCCAGTCTGTGCCTTCTGCTGAGGGGTTGCAGCAGGGTCAGTATTAAGCTATAAAGATAGTTGCTCAGAGGTGGGGCTTTGAGCTGCGATTTGAAGAATGTGGGTTGTGGCCTGGGGGATCTAAGACCAGTTGTTGCCTGCACAAGGGAAATCTCCAGCAAAGATTTGAGGAGTGGGAAAAGAAAATGCATTTGAGAGTGTGGGGTGAGAGTGGAAGGAAAGCAGGGGCTAAGTGTGAATCCACAGCTATTCAAACCACAAATGGCAAAACAACTTTCCATTCAGCCAATGTCTACAGGTTCTCTCCTCTGTGCACAACCTGGCCTGGTACTTCAGGCAGCTTGAGCAAGCAACGCTCCCTCTGCCCACTCAGTCCCTCTGGAATTCCCCACAACAGCTGTCGGGAGTCTTCGCTTCTAGCCTCCACCACCCCCAGCCCCACCCTCCCCCTGAGCAGGCCAGCAGCAGGCTGAGCTTGGGCTTTTAGGAGAAGCCTAAGGCTGTGTAACTGCAGGCAGCCCATCATCCTGAGCCCCTCATAATTCCTTCACACTGTCCTTCCCCATTTCCTTCTTGGGTTCTAGCCTGAGAAGCAAGGTGTCTCCCTTCCTTGGTGGACGGCTGATCTGTACCTCTGGTCTTGGACCCCAGCCTGGCCACGTTTGCACTACAACTAGTGCTCTTCCTTAGATGTTTCCATTTCCCCTGCACCCTAAACTCCCTCAAAGCAGCCACAATATTTGAAACATTTCCTCCCTGCACCTCTGCAAACAGATTTGCTCCACAGAACACTGGCTCCCTCCTGGCTCACCGAATCATACTTCATACATCAGTTGAAACATCCCTGCAGACTCCTCGGCACTCCTCTGATCTCTTGCATGCTTGCCACACTCAGCACAGTCCTGGATGCTGACACCACACCAGGCAGATGGATGCTCTGTAGCTGTCTCTCCAAAAAACCTGGCAAGTCAGTGAGGGCAACCATGCCCCCATCTCTTAGCTAGCACTCCCCAGAGAACAGTCAGAGACTAAGGCTGATGTGTGAATCCTTTTGGAGACAGAGTGGTAGGAAACTACCGTGTTTTGATCAAATGATGGCCCAAGTGCTTCGGTCCCTGTCACCTACGTGAGAGAGCAGGATGGAGTTCCTGGCTCTTGCCTCCAGACCAGCCAAAATCTGGATTTTGCAGTCATTTGGGTATTGAACCAGTGGGTGGAAGATATTATCCCTCTCTCACTCACTCTTCCTTTCAAATAAATACACCTTATCAAAAAGGTTTTTAAAATAAAAAGTAGTTATCTTATGAGATGTTAATGCCCCTGAATGCCAGGGTGCATATTGTGGGTGCTGAGTGAGTTCCTATAGTAACTCATTTGACATCCAAGAAACCCATGGAAAAGAGAAAAGTAAGCATGAAAAGGCACTTGCAGGATGCACCAGCATAGGGGCAGTCATCATTTTCAGAGTCAGTCACCACAGTCTTGACCAGATTAAGGGACAGAGGAGGCTGAGAAGAACTATAATAGTACATTAATTATACCACTGAGGTTTTTCTTGTACCTTCTGTTACACCCAGATCCCATATTATAATAAGGGGCTTCTATTTTTGAAAAAACAAAAAATGTTCTCAATTCTTCACTGAGATATGCAAAGTTCAAGAACAATCCATTGCAGGGGTCACTTCAAGGTCATGGGTAGCTGCAATCTTTCAAAGACTTAATATGAAAGAGTCAGCAGAAAAACAATGTTGCCATAGCTGATTCCTAGGTCATAAAATTAGTATTTGTACTTCTCTCCCTCACCTTCTATCAGAGGAACATTTTTCTTGGGCCAGGGCCAGTGTTTATCTCTAAGATGGTATCATAAATAAGCCTTAACAGGTGTTGTATTAGGTATGATGCTCCTAAGTGTTTGGGTACAAGGGAGTGCCATTAAATCCTGTGCCCACTGTTGCAACTCTTTTGCTCTGAGATGTTTCTCTTTATTGTAGGTTACCAGATGGCATATAATGCTGATATACAGGCACTGTGTCCACTCTGTGATGACAGAGCTAGTGAAGGTGCTGTGAAACTTCTATTGATACTAATACAAACAAGATCTCTCTCTCTCTCTCTCTCTCTCTCTCTCAATGTGTTCTTCTACATATGTATTTCATCTTCTCATGGTATGCGTTCATTATGTTATGTGTACATTTCCTGTCTGCATCATTTCCAATATTGGAGGTACAAACTGTAAAGACTTTCAGAGTGCCAATTTTTGTGCATTTTGTGAAACAAATTTGACTTCATGAGTGCATTATCACAATCTCGTGTGTAAGTTTTGCATGTCTATAAAAACAATGAAATCTCCTCAATCTAAGGGGAGACGTTCTCCTTATGTGTGCTTCATGAAATATGCAGTGTCTTGAGACCTAGGTTCTCTGGCTGATTGCATATGCAGGACAGATCTGTCACAGTTTTTTCATTGATGTCAAAAGATATAGGTTGTACATCACAGTATTTCACATAATTAAGGTCATGAAGCTGGCTCACAATTATCAATCATACTAATATGTTCTTATATATTTCACTTTCTGACCTATTTTCAGTGAATAACACTAATTTGCTTATAACTGTTCTATCTATATGAGGTCATTAGTATCCCTGAGTGTTTATGCTTGCAAGAATATGCTCTACATACAGGCCTACAAAATATTGTTAATTTTTGTTTTACTACTTTTGAAAAATGTAGACAAATATATTTTTTAACTTATCCGTGTCGCCGCCGCCCAGCAGTGGCGACACTAAAACAACGAGGCACGCTCTTGACGGTCCGGGAAAGCTGGAATCGCAACCAGACCCCTCACTGCCAAAAACAGCTGCCTTTAAATCCTTATCTCCGCTGCTCCGGTCCCATTGGTCTAAGCTTTCCTCTGCCGCTTCTCCAGCCCTAATTCCGCCACCCTTCTTCCCGCCTGTCCTTCTTCTCATTCCGGCTCTATTCTCTATCATAGTCTCTCCATCTTTCTCGTCATCTTCCTTGTCCATCTGTCTGTCTGTCGTCGTCCCTCCGTCCGTCGGTCGTCTTTCCCCAGTCTTTCTCCTCGTCATCGTCATCGTACGTCCATCCGCATATAAGGGTCAAAATTTCAGGCATATTCACTCTCATGTCCCCATCCCAGGTGTCAAGGTCATACTGTTTTCTCATCAGGACTTCAATATGAAAACTGCCCAAGCTACCATCATTCAATCTCCTTTGCAGCATTCTGGTTTTACAACTTGGTGTTGAGTCATATTTGCTCTACCACTTTGGGAAATCCCTTGAAATGCCCCTCACAGAGGCACTTGAGCTATCACACACTATTTTGAATTGGTGGTTGGCTGATGTAAGTCTGTCATCTTATTATTATTATTATTATTATTACAAGCTTTCCAAAGTAACAAATACCAGCCAACTCCCCAATCTTTGTAATTGCCACTGTCCCCATGTTGTTCAAGTGTCACAATTACCACATACCCACACAACCACACAGGTGAGAATGGATAACTATGATTGCACTGCCAGAGCTCATAACAAACCCCTCAGTCCACAAGCTATAGGTCCCTTATTCTCATCTGACTTGTAATACACAAAACTTTTAAATTCCACCCTAATTTCTAAGTACCTCTCTGGTACCAACTCTGTGGTTCATTAGAAAGCAAGGCCAAAGTCAAGATAAGGACTTGCATGTTAGGACCTTTCTTTGTAATGTGACCCCAGAGAACCAGTTTGAGGGCTGAGAGGGTGAAATAGGGAGAGATGAAGAGCTGGCACAGGATATGATATCTCTTATGGATAACTGGTTGCTTGATGCTGCTAATAACTTTGAGAAGACAAATGTGTCTTCAGAACTGAAAAATCTGAAAATCTGAAAATATTCCCCATCAGGCAAACTTTCACTGCATGGCAACTTAATGCCTTTGGACATAGAGTCAACAGATGATCTTGGGATCCCATGGCAATGTAAAAAGAGAAGGCCTGGCACAAGGTTGTGAGGTAAGACTGAACTGAGGCACAATCCCACTGAACCTGCAGACCAGCTTAGTGGAGCCCACGAAAAAAGGAATTGGTTGCTTCAGAGATGATAGCACTAAGGGACAGGTGAGAGTAAACAGGCTACAGCATAAGTGAGGTTGTTGGTAGACCTTCTTCGTTAGCTGTCTTCCATGGACAGTGTGGGGCTAGAACAAGGTACTCAGGATGCACTTCAGAGGAAGTGTGAGCACCTGCTCTTTCTCAAGCTGGGAATCACAGGTAGGGAAGGAGTTGGAAGAAGTTGGGTTTAAGATTTCTTCTGGGCCAAGGAGTCTGGAAGTAGAAAAGCCCAAGGCTGCAAAGCAATACAAACAATTGACCTGGAAGATCCTGCTTCTGGCCACAGTACTGGGGACAGATACAGTTTTCCAAGTTGCTAGGGAGAGTGAGTCATAGGAGGTGGATCCAGACAGAGCCAAGACAGAAAAAAAAAATCATAAAAGCATCCACATAAAGCCATGTTTGCTGTCACCTGCAGTCGGGACCATGAGAGAATTGGGATGGCAAGTAAAATGGGATGGCAAGTCTTTCTGGAGACACTGGGTGGAAAGAGCAGCAGAGCAACCCTGCATGCCTCTCCCTGTGCTCTGGTGCCCATGACCTCCAGCAAATGAATGGAAATCTGTATGCAGGATGCCTTCGATTTGCTCCTTTCACAGCCCCAGGAAACCACAACTGAAAATCCATAACTGCTAATAAATTGCTAAGCAATGTTACACCTGCAAAATGACCATTAGCAGGAGCAAGGCCTGTGTGGAGAGCAAGAGCAGTTGGCATGGCATTGGGCAGAGACCAGCTTGTCCTGGCCTCCATCAGGTGTAGCAAATGCTCTGCTTACTGTTTATTTCAGATGGGGCCTCTCATGGCCACAGCTGTTGAGGGTTTCAAAATCTTTCGGAGGCTTCTGCTGTGGCTCTTATTGAGCCTATGGAGTGGCATGTCAGGGTGGCACTTGTAAAGTGGCATGCTGCCATGTGTGCTCTTTCTTAAAGGATTCAGTGTGCGGATGGGACCTCACAGACAAGTCAGAGTGCTAAGATGGGTTCGAGAAACAGGCCTTTGTGGGACAAGGCGAGAAACAGAGCAAGATAGGACTTGAGTATGGCATGGCTACATGTGGGAAGCCTCTAGATGCCCCTTGAAGGGTCAGTGTGGCACCACTCTAGTGTTCTTGGACCTTCACAACTCCAGGCCAGTGCTGAGGACTGCCTAACAAGCCAGGCAGCTGGCACTGGCTCCCTTAGGATTTGATTACTAAAACTGTTCTGTCAGTGATGTGATGTGATACCAGCCTATATGATCCAGCTCTGGGCATCTCACTTTCAGCACAGAGCAATGAGATGGAAATTTGGCTGCTGCAAAAGGCACTGATTTTGCCTTCTTCTCTGAATCTCCTTTCTCTGAACAGCAGGGACATTTCAGTGCCATGTAAAGCACAGACTCTCTTCCTCCTGGCAACTGCTCAGTACCGTAATTCCCCATGTATTGCCACATTGGAAGTGCCTGGGACAGTATTCAGGAGCCAGGTGCTCACTTGCATCCCAGGTCCTGAAGCACCATGGACAGAAGAGGGGCCTAGAGAGGATGCACCCAGTGAGCAAAGCATCTTATGGCCTCACTTGTCTTTGAGCTCAGGAGAAAGTTCCCAGGGCGAAGAGCATTGCAGCTCACAGAAACAGCATCAAGCCACCTCCTCACCTCTTGCTTTTGTTACTCAGTTTGCACCTACTGGCATCTAGGATCAGTTCTCAAGGCGCCAGGGTTTGCTTGCCGGCAGACAAATACATCACGCGGCTGCAAGTGGTGATGGTGGAAGCAGAGCCACAGCTTCTACACCACTGCTGACCATCCACAGCCCAGGTGCAGTCTTAATTCCCAAGGTCCATGGGGAGAGCATTCCTGGAAAGTGCTAGAAATGGGAGACCCAATCCTATGGAGAGCTGTAAACTCAAACCTGATGTCCAGGAATGGGCCACTTGCAAGGCACAGCCAAAACCCCAGGATGTTGCCTTCCAGGTCAGATATGGTAACATTGCATGGGGCTGCCGCCTAGTATTACTGGTTTCTGAGGGACCACCTCTTCCTGCACTCACACCTTTCTTCGTACTTGTAGACATGGCTTGTTGGTGCACTGATGGCACGTCGTGTACAACATAGAGGTGCCACACTTGAGAGTTGGAGAGGCCTTTAGGATTCCCTTTGGCCAGTACTGTCACTGGGCAAACTAGCATGGTTTGCCTTCTGAAAGAATTTTCCAGCAGCAGCAGTAGGCAGCAGAAGCAGACACTAGAATACCTAGTTTGGCACCAGTTACACCTGAAAGATAGCAAATGCCTGGCAAATATGAACTCCGACAATCTTCACATCAACCCTCTGAGATGGATATTGCTATTAGCTCTATTTTACAGATAAAAAACAGAAGCTGCCAAAGATGAGATAGTTGATAAGTGCAAAGCCTGGATTCAACCCAGACTGGCTCCTGTTCCCCTGCTTCATTTTCTTACACATAGTCAGGGTGATGACTTGATGATTTACTGATGGGTGTCAGTACCTGCTGTTGAGGACCTCTCCAGCACTCAAGTATTTCAAATGATGGAAATGAAATTATTTGTCCTCCCTCCTCTGCCCAAGAGTGGATGGCCCAAGTGTAGTGCTTTGCACATGGGTATTTGGAAGAGGCTGTTCTGTGCATACAATCACACAAACACCCAGACACTTACATATTCCACACCAACTCTGCATCTGCCCATGTGCTGTGATAAATAAGAACTGTCACCTGAAACCCACCAATTCCTAGTCTACTGGGAAGCAGGTGCATCAAGGCTGAGAAGCCCACAGCGGTGAAGGCTGCATTGAGTTAGCTCAGTTACCGCCATAGCTTGGTACAAACGAGTCAGCTCTTTCTCCCAGGCCACAAGGAGGAGGGATGCAAAATGGCCTCATAGGCAGGGAGCAAAGGTTCTAGCCAAGGCTCTAGGGCTGCAGAGCAATGCCTCAAGTAATCTGGGAACAGAGGGCCTCTTGCTGCCTGGAAGGAGCAATGTGTGCACAGCATGAAAGTGTGGAAGAATAGTGAATTTCAGAATGATGCATTATTTACTGTGTCCACCACTGGTGTTGTCTTTGAGGCGGCTTGGAGGTAAGCCAGATCATAGAGCCAAAGAAGACTATTCTCGAGCTCTAAAAGCAAATGGAATGTGTCTTGCTAGTTTCCAGACTTTGGGTGATGATCATAACTTTTCATGTCCTTCAAAGTTCTCCTTTTACAATGGGAATACTTATCTTATGCCTGTCCCACCATGACATTTGGGAAGCAGACAATTCATTGCCTGGTTTCGCAGGCTCATAGATGGAGAAGAATGTTGCCCCAGGAAAAATAATACCCCAAGCTTCATTCAGCTCTAGTTTACATGGCAAGTAGATATGATTTTGGACTGAGAGTGCTGGGATGTGGTAAGACTTAAAGGGGATGTTAAGATGGACTGAATGTATCTTACAGATGAAAAAAAAAAAGTTGAGCCTTGGGGGCCAGTGGACAGACTCTTACAGGTTGAACTGTGCCTCCCACCAACTCCGTCATATATTGATGTCTTTAGTCCCAGTAACTCAGAACGTGACCTTACTGAGAAATAGGTTTAATGCAGATGTAACTAGCAAAGATGAAGTCACACTGAAGTAGCACAGGCCTCATCCAATTGGACTGGCATTCTTCTAACGAGGAAATATCTGGATGCAGAGACACTTAGGGAAATTGGTACAAACAGACACGAGGAGAGGATTGCCATCTGTCAGACAAGGAGAAGGGCCTGGAACAGAATCCCCCTCACAGCCCTTAGAAAGGGTCAACCCTGGGCCCGGCGGCATGGCCTAGCAGCTAAAGTCCTTGCCTTGTGCGCCAGGATCCCATATGGGCGCTGGTTCTAATCCCAGCAGCTCCACTTCCCATCCAGCTCCCTGCTTGTGGCCCGGGAAAGCAGTCAAGGACGGCCCAAAGCTTTGGAACTCTGCACCCGCATGGGAGACCCAGAAGAAGTTCTTGGATCCTGGCTTCGGTTCGGCATAGCATGGGCCATTGCATTCACTTGGGGAGTGAATCACTGGATGGAAGATCTTCCTCTCTGTCTCTCCTCCTCTCTGTATGTCTGACTTTCCAATAAATAAATCTTAAAAAAAAAAAAAGGGTCAACCCTGCTGACCCTGGATTCCAGATTTCCACATCTAGAATTGGAAGTTGAGCCATTGATGCTGATAACACACCCCCCTTCAGTTTGTGGCACCTTGTCATGGCAGCCCTAGCAAATTAAGGCAGACTTTTTTGAACTCTCTAGAACGGCCAGGTTAGATGAACTATATATGCTAGGCAAAGGAGAGAAGACTTTATCCCTGAAGATAAGGAACCGTGGAAATATTTTCTGCAGGAAAGACTCTACTCTAAAAACTTACCCAAGTGACTATGACAAGGATGCATCGGAGGGGTTAAGATTGGTGGTAGGGAGACGAGTATGGATGTAATTGCTGTGTTCTAGATGAAACTGAATGGCCACCTAGATATAATAAATGGTAGCAGTTGTTGTTGTTGTGAACTTACTTATAGAATAAATAACATGAAATGATCACTTATACAGGCATATATTTCTTAAACATGGGACCAAATTCTAAGAAATGCATTGTTACATGATTTTCTCATTGTGCAAACATCAGAGTGTGCTTACCGTGCACCTAGGCTGAACACTATGTATTTGAGAATGCAGTATAGAGAATTTCTCCTGGGGCCTTGATGAACGAAACACCATGAGGTTAAAATCAATCACAAGAAAAATTATGCAATCAAGAGGCACAGTAAATACAGTTGCATGAGGCCAGATTTATTGCTTTACCTTAAGTGAAAGGAATATAGTTTTTATTTTTATTTATTTATTTATTTTTTATTGGAAAGGCAGATATACAGAGAGGAGAGACAGAGAGGAAGATCTTCCGTCCGATGTTTCACTCCCCAAGTGAGCGCAACGGCCGATGCTATGCCAATCCGAAGCCAGGAGCCTCTTCTGGGTCTCCCACGCAGGTGCAGGGTCCCAAAGCTTTGGGCCGTCCTCGACTGCACAGGCAGGGAGCTGGAAGGGAAGCGGGGCTGCCGGGATAGAACTGGCGCCCGTATGGGATCCCGGGAGTGCAAGGCGAGGACCTTAACCACTGCGCCACCGCGCTGGGCCCAGGAATATAGTTTTTAAATGGTCAAGATGTAGTATAATTATTACATAAACCAACAATGTAGTGATTTGCTATCTTTGATCAGATATTACATACTGTACATAACTGTGTGTGCTGCCCTTTTCTACAACTATCAGCACAGTAGACAGTTTCCACCAGCATCATCATGAACTCATGACTGTTGTGTTTTTGCTACAACAGATCTCCGCCATCCCTAGGCAATAGGAATTTTTCAGATTTATTCTAAATTTTGGCACCATCTTGGCCTATGTGGTCCAATGTTGACCAAAGCATTGTTATGCATTGTCTATCTGCACTGCACATGCAGTAACCTGACAAAGGGGTACTTTGTTATCTGCAGTCCCACACTGGAAAACTTGCCCCCAACCACATGGTTAGTAAGTAGTAAAGCCAGGATTTGAACCAGCCTATCACACTCTAGCACACACCTACAATTGTGTTTGGGGAAATGGATTGCAACCATCCCTGATGTGCCTCATTTGCCCATTTCTTTAGTGTGATTTCACCTCCTAGAGCAGACGTCAGGCTACTAACATCTTCTAGAAGCTGACAACGTTTCTGAACAGTGCTGTGCTTTCTCACAAGCTCATGCAAACCATGTAGCTCGCATAACAGCAGATACAGAGCTAGCCGGAAGTGCGCAGGCCTGTTATCCCACTCTTCCCTGGGGAACTTTATACTGATAGGATTCTTTTGAGGCTGTTTGATTTCGGAATTCCCAGGACATTCAAATCTTCTGTGATCTTAATCAGGTTGCTCAACCTCTCTGAGCCTCCATCTGCTGGACTCTGAAATTTGTTTGCCTGGGATTCCTTGAATACACTGATAAGAAACATGTGGCCTGACACACAGTAGGTGTGTCCTCAAGTTTTATCTGTTCTTATTGCTCCTATGACTGCGTTTTCCATACCCAATGGCCTGAGCCTGTTTTCTGGCTTTTCTCTGGATGACCCTGGATAGTGCGCATGCCTGGTGCTGGGCCCTGACTAGTCTCTGCTGTTCAGTCATCTTGACGTTCGGAACAATTGTGCGGAGGGTGCAACAACTACGTGGTTGGTTGCTAGCAAAGCAACTGGCTGGGATCTTCATGTATAAACACACACACACACGTTTATTATTATTATACAACTACAAATGATCTAAAGGATCCTAGAACAGTGGCAGAACCTCTTCCCATGTGGGGCCTGAGTTGTGCCTATGCTGCTGTGCTGTGAGGGAAAAATGTTGTTGCATGAAGAGTAAGAATTAGCAAGCCATCTGCATACTTTCCCTCTGTGTAAGAGGTTTGACATTGTCTTGCATGTATGATGCAAGAGGAAAACTGGGCAGACATCTGGATTTGCATTAATTCCCTAAGTTGTTTATTCATTTCTGTTTAAATGAGCCATTTCCGTCCTTATCTACACTTTGGTGTTAGTGCCTGTGGCATTTTAGAAGTGCTGTTCTTGATAGGCAAGGAATTGCTGGGTGTGGGGTGGAGGTGAAAGTCCCTATAGCTGCTGTTTTCTGATTTCATGGTGAAATCGAAGCAAGCTATTCTGCTGCCCCTTAATTAACTATTCGCTCACTAATGAGGACTTTTCTTAAAGCTTCCTATTTTTTTTTTTAAATCAGTGAAGTCGCCAGGAAATTGCAATCAATATTTTAACAATTTCCCATTTGTTTCCATTGTGCTTCTTGGAAATGCTTACTGCCCAGAACATCTCAGAGAAAATTAAAATTGTTTAAGGACATGGCAAAGAGAAATAATTCAATGCATTTGCCAGAGGCTCTTCTCCATCCTATCTAAGCAAAATGCCTCCGATTTCCCACAAGTACCTCAGTCTGCCTCCTTGCCTGATGCAAATCTCATTTTGCCAGATACCTTGAGCACTTGCTTGTATGTATCCAGTATCATAAGGTATCCAAAGGGCCTGGGCACCCATGTGAGTACCTTTGTTTCCTCTGCCAGACTGCCTGCCATGCATGAGGGCACCACGACTCTGACCACAATCCAATGAGGGAGGTACTGCTAGGACCCGATTTTACAAGCAGTGGATGCAGCAGAGTAAGGTACTACTAGGAGGCAGCATCAGAGCATGATTGTCCACCGCACCTAGTGCTGCCCAGACCAGCTTCCAGCATTGTCTTCACCTCCCCATGGCCATTGGTTTGTTCTTATCCCTATGTACCTGTGGCTCAGGGCCTCCAGTCTGCTATGCTTGTGGAACTCAGCTCAGCAGGGTCAGGACAACACAAGCCAGAAGTCCACAATCCCGGGCCCAGGTCCCAAGAGCCTGGCACTCAAAAGCCAGAGCCCAAGGCCTGTGCTTTTGCTGCAGGGCTTGAGGGCATGGCCCGTGCATGCGGGTGGGTGACACCTGCATGGAGGGGTGTGGCTATAGTACTCAGAGCCAGGGGAGCAGGGGAAGTGCTGACCTCCAGGTGGGCACAATCAGCCGCAGTCTTTGAACATATGCTTGAGACTGCACCGTCCACTGGCACTTACCCAGATTCTTTGGCTCATTTGCAAATAGAAATCAACAAGAGGACCTCATGCAACCAAAGTATAGGGTGTTTATGCTTGAGCACAAGGAGAGGAAACAGCTTGGAGATGTTTCACCACGAGACTCCCCAAGTGGAACTGCACATGGATTGTGGGTGTCTTCAAACAGGACATGCTCAAAAGGATGATGTTGCTCACTTCTGCCACCTCAGGAAGATCACAGATTGGTCACTTGGGCTATTCTGGGCATGCCAGAAGGTTGTGGGAAGATCCTAGTAGGGCATGAAAGGGACGAAAGGGGTCTTTTATGGCTAGGGTCTGGATGTGCCTTGTTTCTGATTGATTTAGCACCAGAGATGCATGCATGAGCAGTTGGGAGATGGGTACATGTCAGTTAGGAAAGGGCTTTCTTCTCTCATGGGTCACCATGATGTCACTTCCTCTCTCCAGAAACTAAACTCTCCTGTACCCCAGGCAAGAGTCAGCCATGGGCTCACCTGAAAGGCTTAAAGACACATTATGAAACAAGGAGGAAACTAGGAGATAGGTAGGACCATTGACAGTCAAGTGAGAGAGGATGCTCTGTTTGACGGGGCTCAGCTTAGACTTCCCAGAAGAGGACTCCTTGGAGATCATTCCTGAACTTCAGGCCATGCTTCCATGGGAGGGCTGGCATCAGAAGCACATGAGCAAAGGATCTGGGGCGGGGAGAGCTCAATGAGGTAAGAGAATCTGCAGGTAAGTAGAGGCCGGCTCCCTCTTCTACAGGACCTCAAATGGCAGCCTGGGGGGTTGTGTCTAACACCGTAAGCAGTGGGGGTCACAGGGGTGATGGAAATGCAGAAAATTGATTGTGCTTCTTCTTTTTGAGCCACTCTGCACTTTCTTTATGAGCCCCTACATGTGTAGAATTACAGAAACAGCCCCATTGAGTCCTTGGCATTTCATGTGAAGCTGGGAGAACTTGGCCTATGTTCACAGGAATATGGCTATGAGTGATACAGGTGGCTGCTGTTTGTTTTCAAATTCATCAGGCTCCACATGTGGGTAAGACTAAAGGCAGGACCCCTGTGGTCTTTGGCATGGTGCCCCTGGATCTGAATAACTCAAACATGACAGCGCTTCAACTACAGATGAAGAGAACCCTCCAGAGGAAATGCAGGTCCCCGGGACTCCTTTGGGATTCTTTTCCTCATCTATGCCCGCATGCCAGGGCTGAACACAGTAGACTTGACTGGCCATACAGCAAGTGGAAGTGGTCAGTCTTTGAGGTGCAGTTGCTCACGGCTCTGCCACTCTTGAGCTGTGTGCCCCTGAATGTGCCTCCACCACTAGGAGACTCACGTAGAACATGGAGAAAATGGCTGTCCACACCTCACCCAGCACAGGAAAATTCAGGGAAGTGCACTGCCAACTCAAGCCTTGGTGCTCTGCTCTGAGTGACCAAAGGAACCTGGCTCTCACAGTCAGTCCACTCAGTGAGGGCAAAGTCTAGCCAGCCACTAGCCTTGGCTTCCTCTCCCATTTCCCCATTAATGTTGACAACCACAAAGAAACTTTTATTTTCAACATCAATGAAAAGAATCTCTCTCTGGACCCCTGTAGTCGCCTGTGAGATTGTCACCAATGGATACAAACCACGGTACCTCTTGGGGACATGATTGATGACTGCTTTCTGGATACTATCACAAGCCTCTTTTACCTGACTGCCATCTTTCTTCACTTTTGCTTAGGTCACAAACTGCCTTAAAATGCAATGATGACTATGAGCTCTTTCCTAGTATGTGTGCATATTCCTGTGGCTTCCAGAATTCCTGGAAAGTTCTGGGAAAGCACAATCTAACAGTCCTGGAGAAACAGACTTTATGCCAGGCTAGGCAGTAGGCTAGGATCTAGGAGGACAGCAGTGGTTGTACTTGGGGATCTAACCTGTAGAGGTGGTCAGCTGGTGTTGAGTACTAAAGAGTAAACAAAGCAGGGAAGGCGATAGGAAGTGCCAGAAATGGGCGTGAGGCTTTGAAATGTTCTATAGAGTATCCAGGTGACATTTGTGTCAAGACTAAAGGAAATGAAGGTGACAGCATCTTGAGCATCTGAGGGAAGTGCATTACAGAACAAAGCAATAGCTTGTGCAAAGTCACCAAGGTGGGATGTATGAATGTGCTGAGAAAGAATCAGAAACCTGTGTAGCTGGAACAGGGTGAACGAGGGGGAAATGGCACTGGTGGTATCATCAACAGGGCAAGACCTCACAAGCTTGTTTTACTCTGTGCGCTACAGGAACTCATTTCATGCATTTGCACAGAGATCAGAGAGGAAATAAACTGTGCAGTTTGGCAAGAGGGAAGCAATAGGAGTCCTGTGCAGGTGGCAACACAAGTGACCTGTGAGGGAGATGCTGGCAGCTGGAGTGGCAGAGGAGTCAGAGATGGTGGATGGCTACAGTAGCCAGAGATGGTGCATGTATTTGGAGGACAGAGGCAGCATGTAGGGTGTGAATGGAAGAGAAGGCTCAAAGACACCAGGGCAAGTAGCCTGGGTGATCTGAAGGACGGAGGGCTTGGGAGCAGAGGGCGTAGTGGGTGTGATGGATGGCCAGGAGCGGACTTCCAATCCTGTGGAGTTTGAGATGTCCACTGGGCATCTTAGGGTGTGATGCCATTGCAGCAGTGAGCTACCTTATAGAAGAGCAGCTGGGATCCCAAAGATTTCTCAGGATCCTGAGGGAATAACCACCACTCTACTCACCCAACCCTGGAAAACGGAGCAACTTCTGTTAGGATCCCCACCATTAAAAGCACCTTGCCTGGTCAAGACCAATAGCCTAGTGACTAAATCCCGGCCCTGCATGACTGGGATCCCATGTGGGTGCAGGTTCATGCCCCGGCTGCTCCACTTCCCATCCAGCTTCCTGCTTGAGGCCTGGAAAAGCAATAGTGGATGGGCCAAAGTCTTGAGACCATGCACCCACATGGCAGACCTGGAAGAGGCTCCTGGCTTTGGATCAGCTCAGCTCCACCATTGCAGCCACTTGGGGAGTAAACCAGCAGACTGAAGATCTTTCTCTCTGTCTCTCCTCCTCTCTGTGTATCTGCCTTTCCAACAAAACAAAAAACAAAACTTGCCTCACAGAAGACACAGTTGATGTTCAGTCAGCTTGGTTTCCTGGGATTCCCTTCCCAAGAGCCCTGAGCTCTCAAGGTGCTTAACAGAGCTCTGGGAGGAAATCCTCCTGTTCCTGGAAGGTAAAAACTGACTTGAACCAGGACCTTTCCTAGCTGCACCTGGGGGTGGGGTGCAGAGAGGGCAGCCAAAGGGGATGCCTGCACACCGCCTCCCCCCCATTGGACTGTGTTCGCCTGGACTGCCTCAGCCAGGAGTCCAACACTTGTGCCTGCCTTCTGGGTAGACCAGATCCTCCTGAGAACCACAGTGAACTTAAGCTGCCCACCCTGATTGTAGCTGCGTAGCCCAGGAAAGGACTTCAGTCCCTTCTGCAAGGGGACCCAGGCGTTTGCTGAGGGCGGGGGCGTGAAGGGAAGGAGGAGCCACGAGGACAGCTGACCCACCCCTTTATTAGTGGCCCGCGGCTCCGCTCTGCGCTGCTCTTCAGAGTTGCTGGTGACAGGTTGCTGGTCAGCAGTGAGAGCAGAAGGCCCGAGCTGCTGCCCTTGGAGACACCGTGCCCCGGGGGAAGTCCAGGTTAGGAAATGCACTGGCACCCCGGGTGGGAAGCCCCAAGAGGGATGCAGCCTTGAGTCCCGAGGTGGGGGGAGCCGGGAGAGGACTGGGAGGGAAGTCAGCTGCCAGGGTTCCAAGAGCTGACGGGATACCCTGGCCTACTGGGCAGTTCTCGAAGCTCCCGGGTTTCTGCTGAAGCTTCAGGTGTCAGCGCGCTTAATTCCATGGAGAGAGCCAGTCCTGAGCAGCTTGCGCAGGAGCTTCTCCCGGTGTGGGCTAGTGCATCGGAGACCTTGGCGGGGTACCTGGGTGGCCAAGACCGCCGGCGAACAGGCGGGCGGGTGGGCGGGCAACAGGGCAGCTTCCACGCGGAAGGCGAGGAAGGAGGAAGGGGGAGAGGAGCGGACCCGGCCCTAGGTGGAGGGCGGGGGTAGAGGCAGTTCAGGAGCAACCACAGCCAGCGCTTTGACCTCACAGGGCTGGAGCTGGACCAGTGGCTGGAGGACCGGTGTTGCCTGCCCGGCAGCCGACCAGTGCAGGTAAGCGCGCCTGCCTGCGCAAGGAGAAACGCGGGTTGCGGCTCAGCTGAGACTGGGAAGAGGGCAGAATAGGCTACTTTGTGATTGGATTCTGTGTGACTCTTGGGTCCCCCGGGGCTCTGTGCTTCCTCTGGCGTTCTCGCTCCTCTCTGCCCGAGTGCCTTTCTCTGTCGTTTGTCTTTTGGTTTTCATCTGTCTTGCACTCTGGCAGTGTCAAGGCTTACTTGGCCTTTGTCCCTGCTGGCTCTGCGTGTCCGCCCAGGGTGCACCTGGCTTGCCAGAGCGCACAGGCCGTCCGCAGCCCCTTCGGGAGCGCTCAGTCCGCTCCTGTCTCTACTTTAGGCTCTGCTCTGCAGCGCACGGTCTAGGCAAGTCACCTGAAGCCAGGGGCGCAGACCTCCTTGCGCTGCGCCCCGAGCTCCCCAAGTGAATGTCCCCGTGCTGCTTCTGCCCTCAGGGACCCTCTCTAGCGGTCCTCCTCCGGGTTGACCGGACAAATAAGGCGGTTACAATGAAGCCAGCCTATGGCCTGTTACCCCTTTAAAAAGTAATTGGAGGGCACCGAGGCTCCCGGGCGGCTGCCTGGGCTGCAGCTGCCCGCGAGCAGGGTAGCGCAGCTTCCCCTTTAAGACTGGAGCCACTCAACGCGGTGATTGTGAGGGTGTGTGAGTGTGCAGCGTGTCTCCTCCTCCCCGAGTGACACAGCAGTGAGAAATGCCTATCAGTAACTTAAACCCCCGAAACTCCACCTTCCGGCCCGCGGCGCGGAGCCGGGCGCTGGGAATGGAGCTAGCCGATTGAGGCCGCCACTGCAGCGTAGCCAGCATGAACTTGGCCGCGATCTGAGGCCGCCAGCGGTTGGCGGGCACCGGGCCACGGGCCACGGGCCACTAGCCACCGGGTGATCTGCAACCGAGCTGGGCTACTCGGCGGGCGCCTGGGGTCAGGCTGCCCAAGCCGGCGGCCGCGCAGCCCTCAGGCACTGGTCCCGCTGCCTCCAGAGCTCGCAGCACGGTAAGGTGATCGCAGGAGGTATGACTGCTCTGGGGTCTCGGGGTGTACTAGTGGCCATCATTTGTGGTCCCTATCACTGATGATTTCGGGCACCCAGTGCAGCAAACTGGAGAACGTCCCAAACTTTGCTCGGACCGCACGGCCCACCTGGCGCTGCAGGCGGCCTCCCGCCGTCTCACCCTGGTCCAGCCAGAATGAGTGCAGCTGCAGGCTGCCGCGGCTCAGCCCCGGTCTCTGGAATCCACCGAGGGCAGCCGTGTCCCAAGAACAGAATGTGGAGCAGCACAGGCTGCGAGGCTCCTGCCTCTAGCTGGGGCTGAGCGGAGGCTCGCACTCCCACCCAGCGCCCCCAGCGCCGCTCGCAGCCTGGGCGCCACAGGCCACCGAGCGTCTGCAAGCTAGCTTGGCAGTGGCTGCTGGGCGATGGAGTCCCTCACCCTAGTCTAGGACTGCCACCGACAGCAGGAGTGTGAAGTGTGTGCGCGCCTAGCCAGCTGCTCCCTTCCCTGCCAACTCCTGGGGAGAGCTGCTCTGAGCGGAGCCGGCAACCAGTCAGCCCTAACTGGGCTGCTGCCCTGCACTCGCAGCACCCCTGAGCCAGAATGCATGCTTTGGACCGCTGGACATCAGCTAGCGCAGGCGGGAAGCCCCCCTAAGCGCCGCCAAATACTTTTCTCCGCTGGTTGGCTTGGCCAGGCTCCGTCTCATTGCAGTGTGTCCGAAGCCTCCTGGAAAGCTGGTGATGCCCTGGGATATGATCCGTGAGTAAATTCCGACTGAGGAGACAGTAATCTGATTAGCTTTGCCCGAAAACTCGGCCAGAAAGCCGTAGGAACCAGGGCAGACAGATGCGCTTCAGGTTTGGGGATTCACTCCTCAGGGCGCTCTGGCAACTGGGTGCGGTTGCTGTGGCACCCAAATGTGAGGATGTGTGCGCGGCGGGCAAGAGTGCTGCATGGATAGGCTGAAGGGATTCCCCCTGGTTGCAGCGGCTGGTGGCTGTTCGCTGGCTGAGGGAACCCCCAGGGCACTGTCCCTGGGCAGACGTGCCATTTGTGGAGAGCCAACCTGTCTGCGAGGGTAAAGGAGGGTGAAGCTCTGACGGGACCGCTTCGCTCTAGCAAAGACCAAAAGTCGCCTCAGCCCGAACAATTTTTGGAAGAGTTAGCCTGGGAGAGGGCCGGGGTCCCTGGGACATACTCTCCAGGGAATCGTGCGTCCCACCGCCTGGGGATCAGGATGTAGTGCTCCAGTGGGCCAGCTCTTGGCAGGAGCGGACCGCCGTCCAGGTGCCCATCGGCAGGCGGGGACCCACCGTAGCCCCAGGCCCCCAGAGCCCGTGCAGCTTCTTTCCTTGCCTCGCTGTCTCCCACCTCTTCGTGTCTTTATAGATCTCCTCTGCTTCCCACCCCCGCCGTCGCTGCCGCCAACAATCTGCTTTAGAAAAAGCCCCTTTGTTTCCCTGGAGGCTGGAGAGAGGGAAGGGGAAAGGGACGCAGAGGCAGGGGGCGGGGGCGGCTGCCTCCGAGTGGCTCCGAGTCACTGGGGACTGGAGGGCCAGTGTAGGGGAAGGGGGAGGGGACTGCATTTCAGGGAACTCAGGAAGGCGCAGGGAGCTGTGGCCACCAAATCCCTGTGTGTGCCCAGAGCACCAGCCGTGGACACTGCCAATCCCGGCGCCCCAGAAGTCCAGGCGGGCTGTACAGCACGCTGCCGAAAACCTTGGCAGCAAATGCTCCGCGAGGTGGGCAAAGGCAGCTGGCAGCTGCTCTTGTCGGCCTCGGGCATAGGGGGCGCCCTTTCCACGGTTTCGCTTTGCAAGGGAAAGCCCTGGCTGTGCTGTGGCCGTAGCGCTCCCGGAGGCTGGAGCACCGCTCCTGCCTCCGAGGTTTCCTACTCCGCGTGTCTGGGTGCATTCCTTTCCAGTGCTGCTCCCTGGCCATCTGCCCTGCCGCCAACACCCACAGCTCAAATTCTCTCGGAGTTCCCTTTGTTTGGAGGTGTAAAAGTTGAGAGCCATCACCTCCAGGGGTCTTGCAGCCCGGGTGGGTAGTGAGGATCAGCGTAGCCTTGGAACCCAGCACCAATCTGCTACTTCGCCTCGAATTCAGAGTCCGGCATTTTGGAGTGTCTAAGATGCATAGCCTGCCCGCTTTATTCGGAGTGACGACCTAGAGGGCTTCTCTCCAACATGTGCTGCCCTTCCATCATCTAAACACTTGTGGGACCTGGGCTGGCACCGAAGAGTGTTCAACAGAATTTAAGAGCAACCTTTCGGCAGCCTGCCGGGGTCTGTTCCACCCCGTCACCCAAAGTGGTCAGCTTCTCGGCTCAAAGTTTGTTCGAGAAACACTGGCAATAAAAGAAAGGGACAAATAAGAAGTGGGCGGGGCCCCACTCTGGCCGCCAGGTCTCCGCAGCAGTCAGATCCCTTCCCGCCTCTTCCCACTCCCATTTAATCTACAGCCGACTTCGAGTTTGTACCTTTTAGCCTGTCCTTCCCCTATGCCATTCCATCCCCATCGCTGTTCAAGTGTTGACCGAATATGTGTTCTCTGGCGTTTGGAGCAGAAAGTGAGGTGCTAACATCATCCCACCTCCCCCAGCAAAATACACACCGCCAACATCTATTACCACAAGAAAGTAATCTAAGGTGAACTAATAGTTCTACCTTCTCCTCCCCCTTTGTGCTTCTCTTCTGGAGCAAGCTCATTGGAAAATAAAGCTGCTGATGTGCGAGATGGAACATATGGTGCCTCCATAAGAGAAGCTGAAATGGCCTTGAACCTGCCGGACAGCCCAGCTGTTTGCTGCCAGCCAGAGCAGCTAATCAGCTTCTTCCCCTTAAAGTAACAGCCCTCTTTTCTCTTGATGACCAGTTTGCATATTAACTAGGCTTTTCTCCAGAGGGAAGAAGCGACGGCCTATTGCGTTGTGCTCCGCTGGTTCTTGACTGCCTGTTCTGTGCTTGGGGGCTGCCGGGCTCTCTCTGGGTGCCTCCCTCCCCCCCTCCTCCCCAGTGCTGCTTCCTTCCAGCCTCGTGTACGAATGTTGCATGAAGTGGAACTTGAGAAGGGGTGGCAGGGAAAGGGAAAGCCAGCCTTGGGCTGAGGCATTTCCAGATGCCTGGGAGGAAATCTCCCTGTTCTGTTCCTGCTGCCTTAGGAAACACTAGCAGTCCTTTCTCCTTTGCCACTTTCAAAATATCACAAAGTGCTGAAGCTCTTCCTTACAATATTGCCTTATTAATCAACATCTTCTGGCCATGACCGTAGTCAGATTTTTTTTTAGTACAATGTGCTTTTGCTCGTGGGGATGGGGTGGAGGGACAGCTTGGCATTGGAAGAAGAAAGGCTTCAGGAGATACAAGGAAATTCCATGTTAGGAAATCATTAGCAAAGGGTGACTTCGTCTGTTTTCCTGCCACTGACGCTGACAGTGACATAGATGTGTGGGTTGAAAGAGGAACGTCACTGAATTTTTAAACTCAACCAGGAAATAGCCTGTTGCTGGCGTGGGGGTGGGGGCTACACACTCACTGCATTTTAAGGTAGGAGATTATTGTCGCCCATCCTTTTCAGTGCCCAAGGTGCTTTTTCCAAGCTTGGCCAGCCTGTTGATGATTCATTCTCTTCCTCTCTCTCTCTCTCTCTCTCTCTCTCTCTTTTAAGTTGGTCACCCAAAGGCTTAGAATCCCCTTGTTAATGGATCATTGCTAAGATGTTTCAATTATGAAATGAGTAGAAAGCGATCTTAAATAAAGGGCTCTTCTGACAACAGCTTCCCAAAGTCTCTCCTTTAAAGGCACTTCAGATTCAGTAACTCCCTTTTGTGAAAGATTCTTTTAGTCTGTCAGTGTGCGTTGCATGTTCTAGAAAACTCTCCCCACTAATGTGCAGTGTGAAGTTGCTGACTTTCTCCTCCCTCCTTTCCTCCTCTTGATTTGAATGTGAGTTCCTTGACATTTGAACATGCTATGATGTGTTAACAAAATGGTGATTTTTCTGGAAAAATTAAAAACCAAATTCACCTGTGTCATTTTGGGGAAACGGCTAGATGACAAAGAAATAGGGCTAAGATTTTAAAGAGAATTGGGGGGGGAGGGGAATGCAGAAGGTCAATGAAAGCACTATGAAAATGAAAGTGTTTCTGCTGTGTCTTCAACAAGTGTAAACTCGTAACTTGCAGAGGGCATTGGGCACCTTGGAGGACCCCTCATCCTCTTTTCCAAATGCAGCCATCTTGGGCCTAGTTAGAACAGGTTTCCTAATCTTTAGCTTGGTCTACACGATAGGGAATCTTGGTGTGGAAATTAGACTAGCATAGTTCCAAAAGACTCACATAATATAGGTCTGGTTTGCAGCTCTGCAGTTGTTTTAGCCAATGCTTTAAGGACTCAAAGGCCTCCACCCACATGTGTGCGCCATTGGATTTGGTGTCCAAATTCACTGTTGATACTGTTTCCCTTACTAGTCCAGGTGTGTGCATGTATTTGTGTATACACGTGTGTATGTGTGTTTAAATCACATTTTCAATTTTGAGGGTGCAGCAGACACAGCAGAATCTGCTACTGCGCTGCTTCGTGTTAATATTGATTTTTGTAAGCTCATGGGAGTGAATATTATGAAAAAGGACCTATTATCTTCTGAGCTCTTTGGCAATTATCTTGCTGCCATAAATGTTGATACACATATAATGGATTCATCTAAAAAACCTCCTTCTCCAAGCAGAAAAGGCTGAGTGTTTGTTGGAGCAGATAGAATGCTGAGAGTGGGAATGGAGCAGCCAGATGTCACCGGGGAGGGAGATAAATGATGGAGAAACAGGAGCCGGTTACTATGGATCAGCACAATAAACCAATTCCCATCACGCACCTCTCTCAACACCACCAGGGGTAACCTAGGCAGCACCAGTCAGCTATTCCGACAGGGCAGAAGCAGAACGAAGCTCAGCTGTTTCTGTCCCTTGAATCCTTATACATCTTTAGGACTTGGAGGAGGGAAACCCCGTAAGTCAGAAGCTTGTGGAAGGATTCTGTTGCAAAGGCTTATTGTTGGTTTAATTGCATCGTGGCTGGCTCTGTGAAAGTTCCAGAAGGAAGGAAGAAGTACAAACCTGATGGAGCTGGCAGGGCAGATAGACAGGGTCTTCTGGGTGGAGGCGAGAAGCAGGAGCTTAGATGTCTTGTGCAAAAATTGTGGCTGCACAGTGTGATTGAGTTCAGCTTGCAAATGACCAGCCAGGCTCCCCAATTTTCTCTCCCTACTCTCTCACTTCCCACTCCACTCCAATAGCTTGCTTTCTTCACCCCTTTTCATCACCTCCATGGTCTCCCATAGTGCTATAGAACCTCCAATTTCCTCTTCCTTAATTTCAAAAACAATCATACACAATTCCAAAAGATGCTTCCTGGGAGCAAGGGGAGGAAATAGCAAACATGTTTTGGGCCATAGGCACCAAACTGCCCAGAGTAATAATGTCTAGAAATAGGGCCTATGGAGAGTTTGGGCACAAAAAGGGAAAAATCCTTTGCAAAATCTAACACTTTCATTGCCCAAATCATCCCTCTTGGGCTTCCATAGAATACTGGATTCAACATCTTCTGTCCTTCTCATTCCTGCAAATACCACAACACAGCCCTACCCTGGTTGCTCTCTGACTTAGGCAGACATTGTCCCTTTCTGTCTGGCCCAGTCTCATTGGAGCAAATTCCAGCCATCTTGCTCTTCTCATGTACCTGGCCACTTGTTCTGCCCAATAAATGACCATGCAATGGGATTTGGAAAATGCCACTTTTTTTGAAAGGCTGAGGATTGTCCCCTGTGTTCCAGAGAAAGATGGGGCAGCCACAGGGATTCCATCTCATTGGAAGGAGCATGATTAGCTGGCTGTCGTGTTTTCCCATTTTTCACTTCTGGGAACACCCAATACTAGGTCACAGGGACACATTTCTGCTGACTCTACATCGCTGGAGGCTGCAGCTCCTCGGTTGACAAGTGGCATCTGGGTTAGAGGGACTGGTGTCTTTGATCTGTGCCTTCCTTCTTTGAAGGGGAAGTTTAGGCCTTTGGGGACTGGAAACATGGACAAAACAGTCAGGTCATCCTGAATGACCAGGGCAATGCCATGTCCTCCAAGTAGTTGCCTGTCCCTCCTGTGCCTACCTATGGCTGGCACATTACTCTTCCAGTCTTTGAGCCTGACTCCCCCACTCTCAGCTGCTAGTCCCAAGTGGGGAGTGAAGACAGGCCCCTGCTCTGCCCTGTTTTTGTGGCACTGGTAGGCTACCAAGCAGTGCTCCTGCACAGGGCTAGCACTTGCATCCTCAGATGATACTGAACTTCAGGGTTACCAACTAGCCTATTGCCTCTCCTGGGACAGGGGTGTGAGGGCATAATCAAGGGAGATCAAAGCAAGATAGCACCCAAGGAGGCCTGTTACACTGCTTAGCACCCAGAGTAGGCAGAGAGGAAGTGCAGCTCAAGGCAAAGGCATATTAGTGGTGTAATGTGACGTGATGTGTAGCAGTGTGTGCTGTGCTCAGCCTTGTTAACACAGCAGAGGGGTGAAGTAGACTCGGAGGAGCTGGAGAATGGACATTGTAAGTGAAGGGTCAGTTGGAGGCCCAGGCGCTGGGGCCTCCCAGCAGAGAGTGTATGTGACTTGGCTTTCACGTTGCTCTTGGAGACTTGGGCAGCTGGTTGCTTGGTGGTGGGGGTCAGGGGGTGCTGGGCTGAGTGGGTTCGGTTGCTTTCATCCTTAATGAGATCATAGTATTGATATCTGCCTCTGGAAGGTGTGGCATTGACCTCAGAATTTTAAGTTTTAAGTTTTTGTGCCATTGCCAATGTCCCATGGCTTTGCCTATCGAATTGTGAAAAACAAGCATGCTTTATGCTAGGTTGGGGAGGAGAAACAGGGTTTTTAAGCTGCTTGTCTGTCAAGGATTAATTTAACTTCTAATTACTACATTTTCTCTACACTTCGCTACATGAACATGTCGTAACAAAGCTTAGCAGAGTATGCCAGGTGATTTTGATGTCATTTCAGATGTCATTTCTGGGATACAGAGTCCAATCCAACACACGTGTGTTGGAATAATTGTGCTGATGATTGATTTTTGTTTTTTGTTTTAAAGATTTATTTTATTTTTATTGCAAAGTCATATATACAGAGAAGAGGAGAGACAGAAAGGAAGATCTTCCGTCCGATGATTCTAGCCACAACAGCTAGAGCTGAGCCGATCCGAAGCCAGGTGCCAGGAACTTCTTCCAGGTCTCCCACACGGGTGCAGGATCCCAAGGCTTTGGGCCATCCTCCACTGCTTTCCCAGGCCACAAGCAGGGAGCTGGGTGAGAAGTGGGGCTGCTAGAATTAGAACCAGTGCCCATTTGGGATTCCTGGCGTGTTTAAAGCAAGGACTTTAGCCACTAGGTCATAGCACTGGGCCCTGACAATTGATTTCAAGTCAACATTCTGGTTGCTTCCAGTGATTCCCCTAGCAATGAGACGAGGAGTGCTAGTGCATTAGCTGAAGCCACAGCCCCTCACTGTGAGACCTGAAAACACAAAGGAGCATAACTATTGTAATTGTCCTGGAGCTACCCTGCTGGTAGACTGGTAGTAAGATCTCCCACAGACAGGTAAGGTCATTATCAAATTAGAGTCTTCAAAGAGCCTGCTCTCAGGGCTGAACATGTTCTGAGCTGAGAAACTAGTGCCATCGAAGATTAAGGGAAAGAGCAGTCCTCCTCTCCTCCTCCTGGCCACACCCACTCCCTACCAAGACTCAGGGACCCTTGGCAGTCCTACAGATATGTCATCCCTGCCTTCACCAAGAGCAGCAGGAGAGTCAACTGCCAGAAGAGCCTCCTGCCATTTCAGGCCCTGGGCAGTGGGTTGCTTTCCAGAAAACACAGAAACCCAGACTGACCAAGAAATGATCAGGGGCAAGAGAAAGTACCAGGTTGGATGTCAGGGTTGTCTCATCTACCCACGCTGGCAAGTCACAGTCAGCTTCTGTGTGGGAGACAAGAAGGCAAAATGAACATTCCTTCTTTATTGCCTCCTGAGAGCAGAATTTAACCTTGGAGAGGATATTTTACCCTGAGAGAGCTTGAGGCTGACATCGTCTGTTGTCCTCGAAACATCTTTCCTGGAAGGGTGTCTGCATCTTAGCAAGGTGAGGCGTGAAGCCAGTGCTGCTCACGGGGCTGCAGAAAGGGTCTCTGGCCTTTTCTGACATGCCAATGAGTTGACCCTTTGCCAAATCGTGAGTAATGCAGGTTGAGATTTAGTTCTCCCACCATCCTCCTTCCTGGCTCCCAGCCATGCAGCATCCTCCTTCTCTGCCTTGGTGAGACCCCCTTCATCCAGAGAATCTGGAGTCTCTCACTGGATTTGCAAAAGTTACCAGACACTGGACGAGATCTACTCCTCAGGGCACAAGGAACTTGTCCCTCTGGGAAATTGATCCTGCTGGCTTCCTGAGCCTCACATCATAGCAAAGTGACTGCCACCCTTTGGAGCAAGGATAGATTGCAGCTTTGGTAGATTGCAGCTTTCTTAGAGAATGGGTGAAGTGTTTCATCTAAAGTGGGTCCTCAAAGACCCTTCCAGATGTCCAGGTATGACGCCTTCAGGAATCCTTTGATACAAGTAGTAATGCCCTAGTATGGCATTATGGATTGTGCTTGAGTGGATGGCCATGCCTGGTCACCTTGTGGACACAGAAACACCAGGACAAGGCAGGGAGAGTCTGAATTCAGCCTTACATGCGAGACATCGAGCAACTGTGGGATTTAGAGCAAGTCCATGAACTTGCTGAGCCACAGTGTTCTCAGTTGTCAGATGAGAATATTAGAATGCCAACTGCATCCAGCTTGTAGTGTTGGAAGACAGAGGAGAGAGTATTGCAACTATGAGGCTTAGGGAGCACTCTTGTGTCTCTGGTGTTGCCAGTCAATATTCATTTTGCCTTCTCAACTGTGAAATATTACAGAAGAAAATTTTGATATTAAAATTTGACTTGTCCCTTCTTTTGTCATTGTATAAATTCCAGTCAGGCAAGCCAGTATATAGGAGACCCTGGCTTGGAAAGGACCTCAGAGAACATGAATCATGTCCACGACCCAGACAGTTCAAGGGGATCCTAGTGGCTAGGTGTGCAAACCCTTAGAGAAGTGAAGCCACCGGATCCAGGATGATTAATGGTTTCACTGTTTTTCACATTCCAATATGTTCTCACCTGTTATCAGAACACAAAGTGGGTTCTTATTTCTCACCGTAACTGAAAGGACCAAATTAACCACTTGTGAAAATAAGGAGATGGACTCGCCTTGCCTTATGGCCCCCAGGCTCTGTGCAGGGCCCTATCCTCGGCTAAGCAGGTGTTGCATTCCTTTGAACAGAAGCTTGAGGAACAATGTACAGGCACCACAAAAGTCTGCTAAGGAGCTTAGAGGCTGGCTGCACTCAATTTGCACAGCCCTCCGGCAGCGTCCGCATCTAACCTTGGAACATGGCAAGACTTCTCATGGCCAGGTCAGGGCTACTCAGATATCATGGCCGGGGAAACCGATGCTCATCCAAGGTCACATGGCAAGTCAAAGTCCAAGGGACAACACAAACATGAAGACAGTTCCTTGGCTCTTGTTAGACCTTGATGTTTGCAGATGCTTTGCCTGGCTTATCTACAAGTGACTTCTTATTTCTCATAAGTATATATATATGTATATATATAATTCTCAGGTTCTCAACTCAAAGTCAGCTCTGTAGAGGAAACAGCAGGTTTACAAAGTACCTGTACTCCTCAGAGGAAAATATTGGCCTTGACCAGTCTGTTGCTATGCAGTGCTGAAGTCTGGACAGCCACACATTTGTAAAGTGATTCACCTCATTCCTGTCCCCACAGGGGAGGGTTAGGAGCCATATATGTCGTAAGAGTTTAGGCTCACCCTCTCCTTTTCTAAGAGGAGTATTGTTTTGCTTTAAATGGTTTGCAAGCAGACAGAGCTGTCCCTCCACTCCTCCTTTCTTGTGTTCAGTCATTCAGGTTTTCCAGGGGTGGTAGAGTGGAGATCATGTTCATAATGAGGGTCATTGGTGGCCACAGCCCCAACAGGTTAAATCCTCCACTTTGTGGTGCCAGTTCCCATAAAAGCACTGGTACATGTTCTGGCTGCTCTACTTCTAATTCGTTTCCCTGCTTGTGGGCTGGAAAAGCAGCAGAGGATGGTCCAAGTCCTTGGGACCCTGTAACCATGTGGGAGATCTGAAAAATGGCTCCTGGCTCCTGCCTTCAGATCAACTAACTCAGCTCTAGCTGTTGTGGCCACTAGGAGAGTGAACCAGTGGATGCAAGACTTTGTCTATTTCTCTTTCTCTATATATATTTGCCTTTCAAATAATAACAAATAAATCTTTTTTAAAAAGGAAGTAAAGAAATGGGGGTCGTTATGTCCAGTGGCTCTAATCCTATTTGTGTGCTGAACTATCTCAGTCTTCACCCAGCTGGGTACAAAACTGTGCAAGTCGTTAGTAAGCAGATGCCACCCAGCAGTTTCTGGCACTGTCATGTAATCCAACAAAATGGTAGTGATTTGTCCGTAGGAGAATTTGGCAGCTGGATGTTGCCTTTGGAAGAGTCACCATTTGACACCTACTTTCTGGAGCTGGAAGAAATTCCTGGTACTGTTGCGGGAAGCTCTGACATCCACTAGCCATCTTTCTAGGTGAATCCGCAGCTATCAAATAAATGATAACAGTTCTAGAGGTTTGGATTAAAAAAAAATAAAGAGTTGTTATGTATTTATGTAGGACAAAAATATGGGAAAACCAGAACCTCCTCATTTACACATCCCTCATTCTACCCCTGAGGTTGCTGGATCTGGAATAAAATCCATCCTTGCCCCAGGATTCCCCAGCAAGGAGCTGAACTAGAGCTCCAGCTTACACCGCACTTCATAGTTAGGTGCTGACAGAAGCAGCATTCAGGACTCTGGCTTCGGCCGTCAGCAGAATATAGAGCTGAGAGATGATGATATCTTGCTACCAAGCAGCAGCTTATTGAAAGGAACTTTTTTGTCTGCTATTCTTTTCCCCGACAGACTATTTTTAGCTGACAGTAAATATTTGATTTTGTTGGTCTCGTACCAATGTCTAATTTAAAATAAATCAGTTTTAAAAAATAGCAGGGGCTTTCTGGGAGAGAGAGAGAGAGAGAGACAGAGAGAGAGAGAAAGAGAGAGAGAGAGAGAGAGAGAGAGAGAGAGAAGTGATCCCTAGAGGCCTATTACTTGAAATTATTTTATTTTAAACAGATGGGTAGTTTTAAATTTGACTATGTTTGCTAATTTTGATGATGGAAAAGTAAAAACAAACCCAAGTAACTCCACCCTCATTTCTGTAATGAGTAACAATTTGTCTTGTCTAAAAGAAGCTTTTTAATTTCTCAATTCTTTGCACTGAGTGCTCAGCATTATTTCATTTTTTTTCATCACATAAATGTGCCTGTTACCTTCAGCCCATAGGGTGCTTATCAAATGCTCCCAGTTCACCCCAGCACAACCAATCTTTCTGGGATTTTCTCTTGGTACCAGCTCAGGCACTCTTGTTTAGTGGCCACTCCACCCACTCCCTGGCTTAAAGCAGGACTGTGTGGGGATGCAGAGTTGACTGTGGGAAGGAGATAGCCTGGTTGCCAGGCCCAGCTTCATGGCCTGCTGTGTGACCTTGGACAAGTTCTTTCCATCTCTGGGTCTTAGTTCCCTTCACCACAATGAGGGGACTGGCCTAAACAGGCTTTCTGGGCGGTTTCTCTTGTGATATTGGATTGTTGTTCTATTTGGATAATGTGGCTTGAATAGTACAACCAGTGACCCTTATACCCTTTCTAGAGGAATTAAGTGATGTTTCTAAAAGAGGTCAGTAAACATATAGGGTAAGAAAATCAAATGGACCAACACTTTTTAGGTACGTTGCTTCTCTGTCCACAGAGTTTCTAATAGCTACTTTTTGGAAGAGTGCATTTATTTTCTCTTGCTCCCTTGTTAAGAGCTGTGGCCCTGATATTTCAGCAAGAAGCAGGGAAAGGAGGACATTGCCAAAACCCTTCTCTCCACTGTGTGCTCTCCCAGATGGTGAGATTAACATCAGCTGCCTCTCCTCTCTTACTGGACATCAGGGAAGGAGAGATCGGTATGAAACTGAAGACAAAAGCAATTCAACACTGGGACTTGATGCTGACCAATTCAGGAGCTGATCAAAGTTATTTTGAAAAATGGACTGAACACGGAGGTTGCGTATACGTTTTGTGTCCCAGGGACTATAAGAGATGGATACATGGAAGGATAGATGTGCTTTCAAACCCACATTCTTTGGCTCACTTGCAAATAAAAATTGCTTGCTGTCAAACATGCAGCCTAGATGAGATTTACTAGGGACTTAGCATGAGCAACACAGCAGAGTGAGCAGTTGTTCACCAACAGGAGATGAATAGGTGCTGTAATGGGATGGCTAAGGTATGGTGTTTTCTCCACAGAACCCAACACTTCCATCTGCAGCAGGCCTGGAATTCTGGTTCATTCCCTTCTGTACATAACACCTCAGTTTGTACCCAGCTCAATGTGTTACACAGGTGCTGATGGTTTTTTGCACATGACACACTCAAGAGTGGTAAGGTTGCTCAGAGCCACTACCCCAAGAAGTCTATATTGGTCACATCAGGCTATTCTGAACATGTGTGCAGTTTAGGGAAGTCCCTAACAGAGCAGTAGAGTCTGCTGGTAGAGTCTGGATGCTCTTTGATTCTGATTGATTTGAAGCTGGAGCTAGATATGTAGTAGAGTCAGGACATGAATATGTGTCAGGTCTCAGGGGGCTTCAACTGCTCAATGTGTTTTTATTCTGTGTGTGATGGATGGATGGAAGGACAGGTAGCACATGAGAGTTAAGATATAAAAAGCTGTTACCAAATATGCACATTGAAAAACACTGTACAAAAATAATGTGCCAGGTATGTAACAGTGAATAAAACAGAGAAAGAAACTCTCCTAAAAGGTAGTCTAGCGGCAGACACCAATAATAGACAAGATTAAGAAATACAACATAGTATTCTGAGGCAATGCGTGTTCTGAAGCAACACAAATCAAGCAAGGGAGGTGGGCAGTGCCTGGGAAGGATGTAAATTATGCTGAGATGCACAGCAAAGACCTTGCTGAGAAAGAGAGATTTGAGGAAAGACTTACAAAAACCACTCATTAAGCAGGGCAGTGTAACATCAGCCGTGAATGTAAGCAACGCATGCCATTTTCAATTTTCTGGCAGCAAAAGTAAAAACAAAACAAAACAAACACGCAGGTGAAAATAATTTAATAACATCTTTTATGTAACCCAACATACAAGTACCTAAAATAGTATTCAGCATGCAATTGGGAAAAAATGGTGAGGTATTGCATACAGTTTTTAAAAATATGTTAACTTTTCACATTCCAGTGTTCATGTAATATTTATAGCATCTGAATTTTGCCTAGTTGTTTCAACTGTTGTTTCAATAGCCATGTGTGAATGGTGGCTGCTATACTAAATACTGTGTCTTCACTAAGGTGATCTCATTTAGTGTGTACCTAATAAACTGTACACTACTGTAGTACTGTACATCCTTTCAGCATGGATATTTTGTAACCTTTTTCAACTTAACTCTTATGTTTGCCTGCCCATCAATCCATCCATTCGTGCATGGATCTATCCATCCTCCAGAGGGTACCTACTTAAATGAAGCTCTCCAATTCTCGGTGTTCTTGCTTTATGGGCCGTGTTCCCAGTGTTGGTCTGGAGGGACTTCAGTGGGCCTGCTGGGGACTAGCACTGGTGATAAGGGGCTCTGGTTTTGATTTATAGGGCTTTTTTTTTCAGGAGATTTTATTTATTTGGAAGTCAAAGTTACTAAGAGAGTGCAAGAGACAGAGAGATCTTCATCTGCTGGTTCACTCCCGAAATGGCCACAGTGGCCAAAGCCAGGCCAGACAGAAGCTTCTTCCGGGTGACATTTAGGCAATCTTCTGTTACTTTCCTCAAGCCATTAGTAGGGAGCTGGATCAGAAGCGGAACAACTAAGACTTAAACTAGCACCCATACGGAACGCAGGCATTACAGGCAGCAGCTTTATCTGCTATGCCCCAGTGCCAAGCCCTTGAAGTGAAGTTCATCATAATAGCAGGTATCATTGCCTGAATGCCTGCAGCTGCCTGAAGCTTCCTGTCCTAATACCTTGTAGAAAGCCAGTCACCCTCTGTGTCAACCTGCAGGCCTTCACTCTTGGCTCTATAAACCTCTCTAGAAAGTTAGATTGATCACTTCTAAGCTTTTCTTCATTTAATTTTTTTTCACTTGACAGAAATTTATACTTCCACAATAGTTGCAAGAATAACACAAATAATTTCTGTATAGCTTTCACTCAATTTTCCAAATGTTAGCATTTCAGCCCATTTTCTTAAAAAAAAAAAGATTTATTTATTTTTATTGGAAAGTCAGATATACAGAGAGCAGAAGAGACAGAGAGGAAGATCTTTCATCTGCTGGTTCACTCACCAGTGTCCACAATGGGTAGAGGTCAGCCAATCCGAAGCCAGGAGCTCCTTCAAGGTCGCCCACGTGGGTGCAGGATCCCAAGGCTTTGGGCCATCCTCCACTGCTTTCCCAGGCCACAGGCAGGGAGCTGGATGGGAAGTGGGGCTGCTGGGATTAGAACCAGTGCCCATTTGGGATCCTGGCTTGTGCAAAGTGAGGACTTCAGCAGCTAGGCTGCCACACCAGGCCTGCCCATTTTCTTTCTTTCTTCTTTTTCTTCTTTTTTTAATCCATCAACCCCTGTAAAAACACAGACACACACACAGTTTATTTTCATGATTCATCTAAGAACAGATTGCAGAAATGATACTGTTTTATTTCTTACTAGTTGAATATCTAGAACTTTTGTATACTTTCTAAAAGCAAAGACATTCTCCATCTTAATCACAGGATTCAGAATTAGGAAACTAACGTATGTTTGAATCTACCTAAAGATATGCATCCAAAGACTTATTTTCAGATTTTTCCAGTTCCGCAGTAATATTCTTGTTACCAAAGAAACTTCAGGATTGTGTGGTGGCTTCACTGTTGTGTTGCTTTAGTGCCCCATACTCGAGGGCAGTCCTTAAGTCTGTCTTTGTTTCCTCCATTGATGGTTGGAAGAGCACACAGCAGTCGTTTTGCCAAATGTCCCTCATCTGGAGCCTGCCTCATGTTTCCTCCTGGTTAGAATTGGACCATGTGCTTTTAGCAAGATCGCCCAAAGGTGGCTCTCTGTCCCCTCAGGGCACCACATCAGGAGGCACATGAGATTGCTGTATCTCATTACTGGTGACAGTCACTTTGATCACTTGGTTAAGATGATGTCTGTCAAATATCTCCACTGTCAACTTAGTCTTTCTTCCTCTTGCAATTAATGAGTATCTCGAGGGAATGAATATATTTTGAAGCTGTATTAATATCCTGTGTCTCCTCACACTTTCACTCCTGATTTAAGCATCAATTGATGATCCTTGCCTGAGGCAAGTTTATTATGCTGGTTGCCAAATAATGAACATCTGACACCATCATCCTTTCTATATTTATTCATTTGATTTTTCTACTATGAGAGAGTTTTCCCTCCTCCTAATTTCTTACTCACGTGTGTATTTATGTTAGGTAGACTTTGGTTCTTATGTTATGAAACGAGTTGTAATTCTTTGGCATGAGTAGTCATTTCAGTGTTTACATTGCCCTTGGTTTGGTGAGTGGGAACTCCCCTGTGGCTCTTCAGCCCGTCCTTAGTCATTCTCTCAGCCTGGCCTTGATGTGCCACAATGAGATGTTCTGGGCTCATCTTTTACTTCTCATTGTCTCAACCCTAGAATCAACCATTTTCCCAACATATAATGATTTAGTTTACTGCAACACTGGTATTTAAAAAAAACAAGAATTTGCTAATAAGTGTATGATCATTTCTATTAATGTGCTATTGCCACTAGACTCTCTCTGTCCACAAAACTAGGGAATTAACTCGTATTTGTATGTAATTCTTATTTATGATTTTAGTTTTTTCTTGTTTTGGTGACATCTATTTGTCTATATATCTACCTACCTATCTATAAGTTATGAGTTCACGGTGATGCTTGTAAATTCCAACCCAACAGTAGAGCTTATTCTCTCTTTTTCTGTATTTGTAATGTCTCTGGTAGACACTGAGAAAGTCACTTCCTTATTCTTCGAATACACAGAAAGTAGTTTCAAAATTGTCAACTCATGACTCTATGCATAAGCCATTTACTAGAATATAATATTTTTTTAGAATTATTTCTGTCTTCAAGCTGCATATTAAATTAACTAGCCTAGTTTCCATCCCTTTTACACTGGTGAAATGAGTTGAATATGACTTTGTTCACTTGTTCCCTTTGGCTCCCTCCATCTTTGTTAATTTCTATTTAAAAAAATATACATATATATGCTTAATTTTATTTGACTGTTGGAATTACAGAGGGATGGAGAAAGAGAGACTTCTTTATCTGTGGTTCATATCCCAGATGGTTACAGTGGCAGAGGCTTCCCAAGCTGAAGCCAGGCACCTGGAACGCCATCTGAGTCTCCCATGAGGGTGGTAGGGGTCCAGGCACATTAACAGGCAGTCACGTCATATCTGTTCATAAAGATCTTTGTGTGCCTGAAGCATAGATTGTTTAACTACTCTCCTGGCTATAGTTTAGGTTCTTCCCAATATTTTGCAATTACAAACAACACTTCATGTAGTGTTTTCATTTTGTTGAAAGTGTATCTTCAAGGTAGAAGTCCTAGGGGTAGAATTAGTGTGTCAAAAAGATAACAGGGCATTGGAATTTGGTCTAAGAGTTAAGACACCAGCATCTTGCATTGGAATTCCTGATTCCACTTCCAATTCCACCTTCCTACCAGTGGGTACTTTAGAAGGTAGTAGGTAATTCACGGCTTAACTAATGATCCTTGCCACCCATGTGGGAGAGCCTGACTGAGCTCAGCCATCCCAGCCCCAGCTCTTGCAGTCATTTGGGAAATGAACCAGCCTACTAGAGCACATGCTCCCTCTCTCTCCTTTTCAAATAAAATTGAATTAATAAAATTAAAGTTGGTATTTCATCATGTTCAATGAAATAAGCCAGACATAGAACAATAAGCATGACATGATCTCTCTCATAATGTATGGATTAAAATTAAAGAAGAAAAATAAATAAATAAAACAAAGAAATATCTGTGTATCAGTATTGTATCAGTATTAAATATAGTTTTGTGAAACTTTGTCAAACCAATGTCTAGGTTTTTATATACTACTACAGTTTTAATAGTATGCAATTACTTTCAAATTTGCTGTGTATGATCAACATGGTCATCTTTTCATTCGATTCTTATTTTACAGCCCTTGCTTATATTCCTGCTGAGCTAGGGTCCTTTTCTTTCTTACTTGTTGAGCGCTTTATTCAGTGGAGCATTAAGTCTTTGAGAATAATGTAAATTAAAAATGTGTTACCTCAAAAGTTAAGAAAGAAAGGAAGGAAAGGAGAGAGAGAGGGGAAGAGGACAAGGAAAGAGAAATGCAGTATCATTATATCCTTAGAATTGTATCTGTGAACTGTACTGTTCTCTTTGATTCAATATGACATTAAACATGCGAATTTTATTGTAGTAATTGTCATGCACTTGCTGTGACTCTGAGGATCTAATGTATCAGTAAATTCTTTCAATAAATAAAAGGTCAGTGTCCCTCTTTAAAAAAAATAAAGAACACCAATGTATTTTTGTTGTGTATTGCTAAATTCTCCTCTGGACAGCTTGTATCAATTTATATTTCTATCAGCAATGCATGGGAATATTTTTCCCCCCAAAGCCTTGCCAACAAAGTGTTTGTTGCAATTTTTAATTTTCCCTATCTGATAGGTAGTAAATGGTATCTTCACTGTAGTTTAATTAGCATTTTTCTAATTAGAAGTGACTTGGAACATCTTTTCATATGCTTAAGAGCCTTTTTGATATTTTGTGTGTATGTAAATTGTCTGTTCGTGTCATCCCCCACCCTTTTCTATTGGGCTTTGGCTCTTTTATCCTCAATTTTAAGAACTGTTATGTGATAGAGATATTGGTTTTTTTTTTTATTTGAGATGTACCTTGCAAGTGATTTCATTATTGTTTTTTCATGTTGTTTTTATTTGCTATGCAAAAAAAAAGGATTTTTGATGTAGTCTAATATCAAGCTCTTGCATTATTCCTTACGGGTTTTCAATGACAGAAAGCTGTCCCTCACATCTGCGAGACAGAGGAATTCACCCTATTCTCTCCCAGGATTTGATTAGTCTCATATTTACACTTAGATTCTTTACCTGTTGGGAGTTTTATAAGTGGTACATGGTATGGATCTTATTGTAAAAGGCTACCAAGCTATTACATCTCCATTTTTAAAATGTCCCTGCTTACCCCCATTGATTCAAAAAGTCATCTTTATCATATGTTCAACTTCCACATATAAATGCGTACATTTCTGGATAAATGGCATATTCCACTGGTTTGTCTATTTTTCCTTTAGTGCCCTGCTGTTTTAACTATAAGTGTTTATGGTATGATTTTTTAAAAAGTTTTTGAGATAAAATTCATATGTAGCTTTAGGAAGTCATAAAAAGAACTCCCAGATTCCTCCCACCCAGTTTCCCTCAGCAATCACAGGGCAGAATCACATTCAGGACATTGATATCAATGCAATCTCGCTACTTTATCCAGATTTCACTAGTTTTACATACCTTTATTTGTGTTCAAGTGTGTGGGTATTGAATTCAAAGTGGTTTTGTCACATTTGAGATTTCTGTAAGTCTAGTCAAGCTGAGGGAACAGTCCCATCACCACAAGGCACTTCAAATCTCCATGTGGCTTTCCTAACAAAATCTACTTCCTTACTGTTGTGCTTGGGGAACTGGGAGTTGTGGCATTCACTAGCCCACTTTCCACTTGTATCATTTTGTCATTTTAAGATTGTTATATAAATGAAATCATATAACATGTGACCTCTTAATACTGACTTTTGGCTATCAGACTAATTCTGATAGTACAATATATGATGAATCTGTTCTTATAAGTGTGTGGTGATATCTTGTTATACTTTCATTTTAATTTGCATTTCCTGAATACCTAATGATATTGAACACTTTTTCTAAGGTTTATTTTCTATTTGCATACCCCTTCAGTGAAATGTCTTCCTCTGACTTCTTGTATAATGTGTGTGGTGTTGAGTGAAGTTCTTTCTCTAGCCTATGAATGGATGCTCAGTGGTCCTGACACCATTTGTTGAGAAGGCCATTTGTTCTTTGTTGAATTGCTCCTGCACTTTTGTCAGTAATTGGCGGGGTTCACTTGTATGGTTCTACTTCTAGAATTCTTATGCTCCATTGATCCATGTGTCTATTCACTTGTAGTACTGACTAACATAGTCATATAGCAAGTGTTAAAGTCAGGTAGAGAGAAGCCTTCCACTGTATTTTTGTTTCTCAAAGCTATTTCATTCTAGAACCTGTACCCTTTCATAGAAATTTTAGAATCAGTTTACAAAATAACTTGTTGAGATTTTGGTAGGAATTGCATTAAACATGTAAATCAATTTGAGAAATGGCAAGTCTTTTAATCAATAGGCACAGATATCTCCTGTTTTATTTAGGTATTTATTTCAAAAGTATTTAGTCAGTATCTGGATACAAATTTTATACACGTTTGCCCAGATTTAGCATCTATGTATCACATTTTCTTTGGAGCAATAAGTAATATTATGAGTTTTAAATTTTTAAAATATTGATTTATTTATTTGAAGAGCAAGTTTACAGAAAGAAGGAGAGAGAGAGAGAGAGAGAGATTCTCTGTCCAAATGGCTGTAAGAATCCAAGCTGGACCCACCAAAACCAGGAACCTAAAGGTCCATCTGAATCTTCCATATGGTGGGGACACCATTCTAGCTCGTTTGTTTGTTCATTTGTTTGTCTTAGGTTTATTTATTTATTGTTTTATTTGAAAGACAGACTTACAGAGAAAGAGAGAGGAGAGAGGAAAGAGGGAGATCTATCAAGTAGTTCATGCCCCAAAATAGCTCAACAACCAGAGCTAAGCCAATCCAAAGCCAAGTAGCTTCTTCTAGGTCTCCCATGGCTTTGGGTCATTCTTTACTGCTTTCCCTGGCCAAAAGCAGGGAGCTGAAGCAGTAGTGGAATAACTGGGACATGAACCAGCACCCATAGGGGATGTTACGCTGCAAGGCAAGGATTAGCCTGTGAGCCATTGTGCCAGCCTTGCCAATTCATTATTTAAGCAATTTAAACATGACTCTACTGATATAATCCCCGTATCACCCAATCCACCCATATTAAGTGTTTGATTCAGTAGTTCGTAGAATATTTGTAAATTTATGTGACCATTATTACTAATATTTAGCTTTAGAATATTTTAGTTACCCTAAAACAAACAAACTACATACCTCCATTAGCAGCTGTTCTTTTAACCCATCACCTGAAAATCTGCTTTCTGCATTTGCCAATTTTCCCATTATGGACACTTTTTTAAAATAAAATCATGCAATTTGTAGTCTTACATGACTGACCTCTTAGCATATTTTCAAGTTTTGTCCATATTGAAGCATGCATTAGTAGTTGATTCCTTTTAATTATCAAACAATAGTCAATTTCATGAATATATCATATTTGCTTTTCAGTTTGTCAATTGATACAAATTTGGGCTGTTATACTTGCTGCTATTATGCATAGTGCTGTAATGAATGTTCTTGCACAGGGTTTTCCTCTCCAGTGTATTTCCAGCAGCAAAATTTCTAGGTCACTAGATAACTGTGTTTCCTTTTAGTGTTGACTTCCATTAGAGAGGTATTTTTGTTTAGGCCACCTTTTCATAGTCATCTGAGAAGGAATAAAAATTTTCCTAAAAGTCTTTTTAAAATACTTTATTGTTACAGACATTTTAGGTTCACAGTAGAATTATAAAGAAAATATAGAGCTCCCACGTAGCCCTTTATCCAGAACATGCACAGCCTCCTCTGTTATTCACATTCCCCAGCAGAGTAGCACATTTGTTAAAATAAGTGGACCTATGATGACGCATTGTAATCACCCAAAGTCCATAGTTTACATTGTGATTCACTATCTGGGTTCCATATTCTGTGGGTTAGGACAAATATACAATGACATGTATCCATCCTGAACATATCCTAAAGTATCCTCCTGCCTTAGTTCTCTTTCCCCTCCCAACCTCTTGCAATCGCGCATATTTTACTCTCTTCATTGTTTTGCCTTTCCGCAGATTTTGCAGTCAGAATCACACACCTTTTAAGAAAGTGTCTTTCACTTAGTATACTATGTAGTTAAGATTGCTTTGTGTCTTTCTATGGCCTTGTATCTAATTTATTTTTAGTACTCAATAATAATGCATTGTCCGGGTGTATCACAGTTTGTTTATCCATTCACCTACTGAAGGTCATCTTAGTAGCTTCCAAGTATTGGCAGTTATGAATAAAGCTGCTATAATCATACTTGTACAGGCTCTTGTATGAACTAAAGTTTTCAGTTCATTTGAGTAAACAAGAAGCGTGATTGATGGATCATATGGTAACAATATGTTTAGTTTTAGTAAAACAACACAACACAAAAAACGCCCGACTGTCTTCCAGAGTGGCTATACCATTGTTAATCCATCAATACTGAATCTTCACAAGGATTTTGTGTTAGAGTTTCAGATTTTGATCATTCTGATGGCGGTACAGTTCTCTCTCATTGTTTTTAATTTCTGGTTTCCTTGATGACATGATGTGCAGTATGTTTTCATATACTTAACTTGCCATTGGTGTATTTTTTGTGAAGTATCTTTTCAGAGCTTCAACCCATTTTTAAGTCATTAGGATGCTTGTTTTTATTATGTTAAGTTTTAAGGTCTCTTTGTTTTGGGGGACAGTCTTTTCTCAGATGTATCTTGTGTCAATATTTTGTCATATTCTGTGGCTTCTCTTCTCTTACCATTGCCTCTAGAAAAGCTAAAGTTTCTAATTTTGATGAAATCCAGCCTTCTCTAGATCTTGTACAAATTTTCTTATTTTGTAACTAAGTGCTTGATTTTTGGAGTGATAATGTAAATTGTGTTATTTAAATTTAAAATTACACATACTTATTTATGACATGGGAAAGTGGTTGACTTTTGTGAATTAACATTGTATCCTATAACTCTGGTATAATAACTTGTTAGTTTATGAAGCTTCCAAAGTAATTCAAATTTTAAATAGATGATTATATAAAATGCAAGGATGCATACTTTTACTTCTTTCTCCCAAATATGTATACTTTCTATGTGCTTATATTCTCTTATTTCATTAGTTAGGACTTACATCATGCTCAAAAAGTATGATGAGAGGGGATATCCTTGTCTTGTTCTTTATTGAGAAGACTTATAGTTTCTAATCATTAAACAGGATGCTAGCTGTAGTTTTTTGTCACTATTCTTCATAAGTTTAGGAAGTTCTCTTATATTCCTAATTTGCTAGGGTTTTTTTTTTTTAATCAGAAATGTGTGTTGGATTTTGTTAAGTGCCTTTTCTACAGAAATTAATGTGATTCATGATTTTTTAATTTAGACTGTTGATTTGACATATCAGTTGATTTTCAAATGCTGAGTAAATGTACATACCTTGAATAAATTCCACTTGATTATGATATATATTTATTTTCATATGTGGTTCGATTGTTTTGCTGAAATTTTTCATCTTTATTCACAAGAGATATTGATCTGCAGTGTTTGGTTTTGATATTGTGATGCTGGCCTCCATGAATTTAAAAATTGCACAATATTTCCCTTTCTTCTATCTTCTGTAAGAGATTGTGGAGAATTCTATTTCATTTCTTTCATAAATGTTTGATAGAATTCACCAGTGAACCCATAAGGATCTGCCAATTTCTACTGTGGAAGGTAGTTTATAACCATTAATAAAAATCTGCATTACATATTGGACTATTCATATTGTCTTTCTTCTGTGAGTTTTGGTAGATTGTGTCTTTCAAGGAATTGATCCATTTCATATAAGATTATAAAATTTTTAGGCATAGAGTTTTTCATTACATTATTTTATTATCATTGAGTCTTCTATTTACTTTTTGTCTTGTTAATATTTATTTATTTGAAAGGCAGAGCAAGGAGAGAGAGACAAAGAAAAAGAGAGCCAGAACGAGGGACCTGATTACTCCCCAATGGCCATAGGAACTCCATTATTGCTCCCTGCACTCCCTGGTGGCAAGGATCCAAGTACTTGGGCCATCTGCTGCTGCCAGGCACATTATCAGGAATCTGAATTGGAAGTGGCATAGCTAGGACTCAACCCGGGGCATTTTGATATGGGTTACTAGGGTTGCAAACAGCAGTTTTACTCGCTGCACCACAACACTAGCCCCACTATATGAAATTTAATATCAGGGCCAGCGCAGTGGTGCATCAGACTAATCCTCCTCTCTGCAATGCTGACATCACGTATAGAAGCTGACTTATACCCTGGCTGCTCCACCTCCAATCCAGCTCTCTGCTTATGGCCTACGAATGCAGCAGAGGGTTGCCCAGTCCTTGGAACCCTACACCCACATGGGAGACATGGAAAAGCTCTTGGCTTCCAGCTCCATATAAGTTTAGCTCTTTTTATTGTGGCCAGAAGGGGTGAATTTACAGATAGAAAACCTCTTTCTTTGTCTCTCCTTTACTCTGTAAAATCTGCCTTTCAAGTACGATGAATAGACCTTTTAAAAAGAGAAATTTAGTATCAGTTTTTTGTAGAAACATTGAAGTTTGTTGGTGTTTTTAATTTGCCTTGCATTTGCTATTTGTAAATTAAGTTAGAGTAAACTGGGATCTGCATGATGTTAAGTCATGTCATTCAATATCAAAGACTGTTCATTCATGTCTACTTTTGAGTCTTTCAGGACTGTTTGATAATTAACTTCATAGAGATTTTGTGCATTGCTTGTCACGTTTATTTGTAAGGATGTTATTTTCTTTGTTCCTTTTGCAGCTGATGTTTCATTTCCTCTTGGGCATGTAACTTTCCTATTGTGTATTGTTTGGTTATGTAAACCAGTGATTCTTAAATCTGGATCTGCTGCCTATCCCCTGGGCACCAGACCCTGATCTGTGATAGAGTCCATTATGCTTGCTCCCCTGTCTAGAACACAGCCACATTTGACTTCATTTACACAGACCTCAACTTGTCTTCTTCACCGATCACCCCAAACCTTACTTACTTCATTCATGATGATACCAAAGAGCTGAGTTATTTCTGACTTAGCCCTCTACTGTCCCTCATCGGTTAATCGGTCATTTGTTTCTAACAGTTCTCTAAAATTTCAGAAAACTTTGGTCACTAAATTTTTGTGTTAAATAAAATAATCAAATCATCTAGTGCAACTGCATTTCTGATGTCTTAATTATCTGTTCCATGTCCATATTTGGTGATTTGTTCTCATATGCTATGACAAGCATTTCCAGGAACAGAAAGTTTCTCCCTTTGAGGCATCTCATCAATGGAGGTACAAGAGAACTGGCAGTATTGGCATCTTAGAAGGAAGATTGCCGGTGACAACGATGATACAGGAGTATTTTCAATGTGAATTCACAGGCAGGCAATTAAGAATTCAATAACTGATGTTACTAAGTACTTAATACAATTTACATGTGGTGATGTACACCTATTCCCATCAGGGAACTTCTAAGATAAGGAAGGACATGGGCCAAAAATTAGATATAACATCAATGACTACAATTACCTAGTAAGCTGTAGAATACTACCTCTTCCAGAAATTTCTGCAAGATATTGATGTTTTCTGAAGGTACTAATGTCTCACAGACTTGCAGTATGATATTTTCTAGAAAACAGGTTACTTTAGGGCAATTCTTTTGGATCCAGCTCTGTATTCCCCTCACTCCATGCTCTTCCCTTGTTGGAATCCTATTCACTCATGAGAATCCACTCATGTGCCACTTCCTCTGAAAGCTTGCATTGGTTCCTTAGAATTCATTCCACAGAAATCTCCCGAGTGACCAGTCTGAGTAGCAAGTGTTGTTGGGGTATTCTTTCTGTCTTGTGGAAGCTGATAGTTCGCTCAGGGAGAGATATCTGGGAGAGAATCTGTAATAGAAATATTGTTATCAACAACTGCAGAGGGTGCTCAATTCAGAAATGTGGATGATATTGTGGATTGAATTATTCTCTCCCCACAAAGGAAGTGTTGCTGTCCTAACTTTCAGAAGTTATGAATGTGTCTTTACTACTAAAGGAATCTTCGCAAGTGTAATCAAGTCAAGATGCACTTGCTAAGGTGACTCCCCATTCACTATGACTGGTGACCTTATTATGAAAAAGGAAATGTAGGCAGAGAGGTACACAGGGAAGAGAAGGCCATGTGAACACAGAGGCAGAGTTTGGAGTGCTGCATCTGCAAGGCATCAAAGGCCAAGGATTGCTGGAAGCCACCAGCAGCTATGAGAAAGTATGGAGCCTTGTAGGCCCTAGAGCCTCCAGAAGGAATTAGCCCTGTCCACACCTGAATTCCAGACTTCTGGCCTCCAGGGCCACAGAGAGTTAACTGTCCTTCCTGAAGGCTTTCAGAGTGTGGCCATTAACAAATGGCAGTCCCAGTGAAATCACTCAAATGGTATGAAGGAACAGTTGGACACGCTCTAGGCATCACTGAACAGGTTGGTAAAGGGACATTAACGTGTAGAAATGTAAGTCACTTTATTCTATCATCTTACCTTTGGGATCCAGCTTCCCCAGCTGTTTTCTAAAGAGAGGGAGAAATGTCACATATTGTTGTTTGACAAAGAAGACATCAGCTTAAGAGACCTATGACTTTGCTCTGCCTTTTGACTAACACAGTTACCTTACAATCCAAAGTGAAGGACCAACCCTCTCTTGTGCAGAATAAAAGTTGTCTGTGAAACTCATACTATACAGGTCCTGAGCAAGTGGCTCCACCTAAGCATCCCTCAGCCCAACATTCACTTGTGATGGTTTCACAGACTTCCATTAGGATGCATTCTAATCTGAGGGTTTTGATTTAGAGAAGCAAAAGACAAAATGCAAAGATTTTAAAAGTCATTGGAATGCATACACAGGAATGTGATTGAGCTACAAAAACAAATGTTACAGTGATCCATGTTGTATCATTGAGTGAATGCCAAAAGCACTATAGTAAGTAAAAGCAGATACAAGAGGTCACATACTGTATAATCACATTTATATGAAATGTTTCCACATTGGCAAATCTGTAGGAACAGAGAATGAATTAGTAGTTGCCAGGCGTTGAGAAGGAGGGGGAGTGAGGAACTAGGATTGAATGCTAGTGCATCTGAACAAGCCAGAAATGAGAGTTGCAGAGCATTGTAAGCATACCACATGCCACCAACTTGAATATGCTAAAATTGTTCATTTTAGGCTATGTGAATTTTACCTCAATTAAAAAAGTCATTACAGGCTTGAAAGCATTTTTTATTCAGTTTATGGAAATTGGGAGCTCAGCAATCCTATATGTGGCTGCAAAGGAGGCCAGGCACTCTCAATTCAGCTGAGCAGTGGGCAGTACATGGAGCCTGAGCAAGCTGGCATTATCTCCCCATTTGCCAGGGTCGAGTGATGGAAAGGTGCCCAGCTGCCCTCGCAGCTGCCTCAGGCTGCCCACGTGGTGGGACGTCATGCTACTATCTTACTTTAGAATGGCTCAACTCCACAATGCAGTGAGAAAAGTTGAAAATGGGAATGCACGGAGGCAATGTCTGCTGTAACCATTTGATCTCTATTAAATAGGAAGCAGCAATTGCTGTTTTAAGATGTAATTTCACTTTGTAATCTCATTCATGCATGAAATCAGGAAAAAAAGTTGATTTCTTAGAAGTAGACAATAGAATAGTTATTACCAGAGGCTGGGAAGAAAACTAGAGAGAAATTGATCAAAGAACACAAAATTATAGATAGGAAGAGTATGTGCAAGGGATCTATGGTATCGTATCACAAATACAAATGTTCTTTAAAAATACTGAGAGAGGGAATATAAAGTGTTATCACTACAAAAACATGTGATTGATTAGCTAGATTTGAGCATTGCACAATGTGTACGTGGAAGGACACTTCTTGTGTGTGATGTTGCTTTTCATCTACCATGTATCTTCACATTTGATAATTTGATTTTCTTGTTGTTGTTTCTGTTTCACAGCCCTTCTCTTTCTTACCATCCCTTCAAAAGTTGTTTTGAGAGAGGCAAGTTATGCAAGAGGCGTGGATGATATTACACAGCAGCAGGGACTCCTCCTCTCAGAGGACTTCCCTGCTAGACCTCCAAGAATGTGCTGGGAGCACCTCTCTAGGTATCAGGAGCTGTGCTCAGCAGGCATCTGGAAGAGATAGAAGAGTGCCAGGCCTCAAACAAGAAGGCTGCTTTTCTAAGGTCAACTTTGCCACAGCTGTCAGCTGCCACTCTTGGTCTTCAATTTCCCCATTTGCAGGGTGCAGCTAGGACTTGGTGATGTCTGAAGGATAATTAGTATTTGACTCCAAGGATCAGAGCCTGAGGCCAGAGTTCATTATAGACATTCATAATAACCTACCATCTCTGCATCTCAGAGCTTTAAGGTAGCATCATTTAATGGATTCTTTCCAACTTGTTGAAGTTACTGGCCTAGGCTTGGGTCTAGTGTTAAGGGAAGGTGCAATGGACAGGAACCCAGAGGCCAGCAACCCACCCCTGCCTACCTATTTTCAGCCTCTCTGCTCTTGAATACACATTGACAATGTCCCTCTGACCTGATTTGGGTTTAAAGCAATGCAATGAGAGGGTGAGATGTTGAAGAGAAAGGCCATGAGCATTGAGTCTGTCTCTTTGCCGGGCCTGTATGTTGAGTGCCTATTGTATGCGCCAAGAAGAGCACTGAAAGCAGCTGATCCTTATCAAATTTTCCCTTAGGAGCAAACCTGGCATTGAGGACTTTTCAGGGTCCCTTTTTAACCTCTGCAGCACCTGATGGATAATCTATTACTATTGCCCACATTTTAAAGAGGGGAACCTTTAGACCCAGAATAATAAGGTCCTTACAAAGCAGGGAATGGCAAAGTTGCTAAGGAAAAAAAATTCTCCTCCAGCAAAACAAAATCTGCAAGTGCAAGTTGGGAAGGAAAGACACACTGCCCGAGACCCAGCACATTGGAGAGCCTTCACTTGGAGGTGGACAGACCCAAAGCAAGCTCAACCTGAACTGAACAGCTCAAAATCCCAAGCTTCAGCTTCAGCTCCTAACCAAAACACAGTCTGCCCCTGAGCTCAGAGTTCCTTGATACACAGACCAAGAATAGCTGAGTCCCTTAGTTCTTGGAAGACCCACAACCTAAAGCTTCTCTAGCAGGTATGGACCCCACCAAGTTCAAAGAAGACATAACATCCAGGACAGATCCCTCCCTGCTGAAGAAGAGCATTTTCACCACGGGAAAAAGTGAGAGGCAGCCCTGTACTAGCTGCGTATCTCCAGGCCTGGCCAGTGCCCTGTCTCCCATGCTCACCTTCTTCCTCTGGGATAAGAGGCCAAGCCCCATTTGCTAATTGAATAGCTGTGAGACTTGAAGGAGTCAGCTATCATGCTATTATCCCAGGACTCCCACAAGTTTATCAGTGCTGACAGCCCCCACCCACATTGAAACTCTGAGTCCCAAGCTGCTGCTACAGACTGACAAATTGTTCCCATGCCAGGGAATATTTTTTTCTACCATTGTGTATGTTTTGGAATAATTTGGTCAGCTGCAAGGCCATTTTGGTCTTTGGCATACAAGGTGCCCCTTGAATTTGGCCTTCAAACCAGCTGGAGAAGCATCTCGCACAGTCCCTGTGATGAGCATGCAGAGCTGTGTACAAACTGCATCACAGGCTGCTTAAAGCTTGCTTGTCATCTAGTATGCCGTTGCCGCATCTCACACTGTCCCAATCCGAAGAACCTCCTCTTATCTGCCCGACAGGACCCTTTGCTGCAAAGGCTATTTTCTCTGGCTCATTTCTTTTTGTCGCTGGTCCTAGCAACCCAGCAGTCTGGAGCTGTGAAGACCCCAGGGATAGAAACTGAACTCAGTACAGGAAAAGCAGTGAGGCTGCCAGTGAACTTTGACAAGCCTGTTTGCTTTGCGAATCACATTATTTTTAGTCAAAATTAAGGAATAAAAATGTAGTAATTAAAACCATGTGTTCTCAAACCACAGAATACGTAAAGGATTTAAAAGTGCCCCATAGCTGATCTGAAGCAAAAGTGGTGTTAGTGTGGTGATGCTGAGTTTCAGAGCGGGAAACATAGCCCAACACTCTGCAGGAAGACGGAGCCTCACGCATCTGCATCCTGACAATACTGGGATTCTCTTATGTGCTTTTAGCTGAGAGCAGTAATGGGGGTGCTCTGAAACTTAGGAGCAGACGTCAGAACACTCGTAAACAATGTTGATATGAGAGGAAACAATTCCAGCTCTCTCTGTAATCCCATTAGTAACTGGGGAATAACACATGCAGTTCTTCCCCAACCATTGCTTGGTATCCTCACCCAGTGTCCTTCTTCTTACCACCCCCTTAACCCTCAACCCTCCAGGTCAATGGAGGAGCCACAGCCATGCCCTGCAAGTCCATTTTACCAGTTCTTACATCCCTCAAGTTGGACCACCCTTCCAGCTGTCTCTGCCAGTCTGCAACCTCTGCCGCATTGCTATGGCATTGCTCCAGCCATACATTTCGTTGGTACCTGCACCCCAGTACAGTGCACCGGACCTCCCCAGGGACTAATGGGCTTTGCAATGGGGCTTTTGTGAAGCTGTGACAACCCCCTTCTCATTCTTTATTCTCTCCCTTATTCTCCCCTAGCCTTTGTGAATTTGGTGTGTGAGTGTGTGTATGTGGGTTGTTAAAGTGAATATCATGGGTTGTATTTCCATCACCATACTTCTTGAGCTACCTGACTTGGAAACTTTTGAGGTATTCATTGTTGGTTCCTGTCTTTTTGAGAACTACGGGAGATAAATCACGTGTCCTCCTTGTCCAGGAATCTTGCAGAATCAGCTGAGACAACTACTTAGTGGCCCCTACATGATCTCCCTTCCATAATATTTTGGAAATTGCTCTTTGTGTGTCTGTGTAAGCATCATCTGCTTGCTACTTGGGAAATGCAGTGATAGAGGCTCAGCCATCATGGCTGTGCATAATAAGCTTGCACATTCATGATTTTTCTTTTTCAGCTAAGTGCAGTTTCTTGCTTCTGGTTGAAAGCAGAAGACTGAGTCGGGGATGGGAGGAGGGGCATGAAGAGAACAGCACAACAGCAGAAGAAAAGGCTTTTTGTTTTTTGAAAAGCAGAGCTATAGAGTGGCAGAGAGAGAGAGAGAGAGAGAGAGAGAGAGAGAGAGAGATCCTCCATCTGCTGGTTCACTCCCCAAATGGCTACCATAACCAGACTTGAACCAGTTTGAAGCCAGGAGCTTCTTTGGGGTCTCCCACGTGGGTATAGAAGCTCAAGCACTTGAGCCATCCACCATTGCTTTCCCTGGCCATTGGGCACTGGATCAGAAGTAGAGCAGCTGGGGCTCAATCCAGCTCTGAAAAACTCTGTTCTGCCAATAAGAAATAATAGCAATAGCCTAAGCTGCTCACACCAACAGAGGATTCCAGACCTTCAGGAGAGGCAACAGCATGTGACTGGAGGAGCTCAGATATTTCACACACAAAGTTAGGAGAGCTTGTGGGATGGGCCCTACTAGCTAGGGACAAAGAGACATCCATGGTCGCAGGATAATGAAGGATTTCATTTGAAGAAGGAGAAATCAGACTCTTACTAGCTCATGTGCTGTTTGGAATGATCTTTAACATACAAGTGCTAGAATGAATTACAATGCCAGTCTGCTGGATTTGAACAATGTGATGAATGAAACCTTTGTGAGATAGCTGCTAAGACAGTGATGGTCAGGGCACTGAGGAGGTAGAGAACACCTGCTTATAAGAACAGGAGCCTTTACCATGGAATAGTAAGGAAACAATTCAAGTGGCCTGAAAAAGATGAAAAAAAAAAAAGAAGAAAAGAAAAAGAAAAAGTCCACACCACCACAGGGACATGCACTTCCAAACTTCCAACAATTGCATTTCTAAGATGGAAGAATTATTTTAATTTTTTTTTAGTTGACAGACAAATTGACAGATAGAAGAGAGATAGAAAGAGGTTTTCCATTTGTGGTTAGTTCCCCAAATTGCCACAATGGCTGGAACTAAGCCAATCAAAAATCAGCATCCAGGAGCTATTTGCAGGTCTCCCACAAGGACTTGCAGCATCCTTTGCTGTTTTCTCAGGCTGTAAGAGAGCTAGATTGGGAGTGGAACAACTGGGACAAGAACCAACACCCATATGGAATGATGACGCTGCTGGTGGAGGATTAGCCTGGAAAGCCACGATGCTTACTGAAGATAAAATTTTCTATTATTACTATTATTATCATTTTATGATACAGTTCCAAGGGACCAGACATTTCCTTATCCCCTCCCCAAATCTCCTCCCTCCTCACTGAGTTCCCATATATTATTACTATAGCATAGTTCTTCATGCACAGTCATATGTCCATCATTGTGGGCATGGACAATGGCAGAGAGTCCAGCATCCTATTGTCAAGATATAGTAAACAGTTTCATTGGGAGTCCATCTTTGTCTAAACAGTTTCATTGTAAGTCCATCTTTGTCTAAACAGTTTCATTGTAAGTCCATCTTTGTCTGAAAACCGAAATGCATACCACACTGCACCCTCATATCTGAATGTTAGTCTCCATTACACAGTTACTATAGATTCTTTTAATTAAAAAGCCACAAAATAAAATTAACAACAGGGAAAAAAACTCCATGAAGTTTAACATGCTACTGAATGACTAATGTGTCGCTGAAGAAATGAAAATTAAGAACCTTCTTAAAACAATGATGCTTCTGTGTGATCTATGAGTCAATGAAGAATTTAATGAGAAAGAAAGTGCTTTGAAGAGACGAAATAAGAAAAATCAAAATCCATGAGATACAGTTTCTGCTGATCTTTGTTGGTGAAATGAGTCTCCTGTAGGCAACAAATAGATGGATTTTGTTTTTTAACCCAGTCTACTAATCTATGATGTCTGATTGATGAGGTTAATCCCCTTTCATACAGGGTTATTATGAATGGGTGGTAAATTGGTCCTGTCATTTTAGAAATGGGTTGTTCATTGATTAAATCTTCTGTTGCTATTTTACTGGGATGTTCTTCCCATTTGTCTTTGGTTTTTTTGTGGTGCTATTCCTCCTTCCTGTCAAGAGAACATCTTGAAGTGTCATTTGTAGGGTGGGTTTGGAAGAGGCATATTCTTTGAAATTTTCTTGACTGTGGAAGAATTTTATTTCATTTTGAAAGACAAAGGAAAACTTTTCTTACAGTCTGGAATGTGTCACTCCATTCTCTTCGGGCCTGTAGAGTTTCCTGTGAGAGGTCTCCTGTGAGTTTAATTGGCATTCCTTTATATGTCAGTTGATTTTTTTTAATGTCAGTTGATTTTTTTCACATGCACACTTAAGGATCTTTTCCTTATGTTCAGAAGAAGAGAGCTTGATGATCATGTGTCATGGTGAAGATCGCTTTTGATCAAGCCTGTTGGGAGTTCTGTGTCCTTCCTGGATTTTGTTTCCCAATTCTTTCTCTAAATTAGGGAAATTTTCCCTTATTATTTCATTAAACACATTTTTAAACCTAGCTTCTAATTTTACACCTTCTAGAACTCCCATCACTCTTATATTTGGCCTTTTAATAATGTCTTTCCAATTCTTGAGACCCCGCTCTGCTTCCAGCTTTTTGTTAGTTTCCCCCTGGTGACAGGAAATATCTTCCAATTCTGAGATTCTTTCTTCTGCTTTATTCGTGCTATTTTGGAGACTCTCCACTGTACTTTTAATTTCTAATATATCAGCTTTCCTTTGATTCATTTCCTGTGTGACATACTCCTTGAATTCCTTGAATAACTGTTTTATGTGCTTCTCATTGTTGATAAGAAGCATTATAACAAGTGTTTTGAATTCTATATTCTCCATTTTCTTGATGTCTTTCTCAGTTAACTCTGAGCTTGGCAAAAGGTTTTGCTCCTTTGCAGGGGAGTTTTCAGTAATACTCATTGTGCCTTTGTCTTCTCTTCCGCTCTTGGTCATTGTACTTCTGGTTATCATATTCTTCTCCTTGGGGCAGGTTTCTAAGCTTGTCACCCACAGGTCTACAATTCGATTTTACTTATTGCAGTTGGTACATGGCTCTTTGTTTGCAGTCACTTGTGCCACTCCCTCCAGTGAGTTTCAGGTCTGGGTTCTTATGTTAGATTTCCACCATGGTCTGTGTAACCCCAGCTCCTGGCTCACCAGTCTCCACCTCTTGTGATACCATGTTGAAGCTGCACCGTTGTCTGCACCTCTCTCCAACTTCCAGCTGGGTCAGGTCCCAGGATTGGGGCGACAGCAGGTGTTCCATGTAGCTAGGTTGTTGGTGGTGCTGATCTTGCCCAAACCAGTTGTCCATTATGTCTGAGGGCCACACAGACCCACTTTGACCCGTACGATGCCATAGTCAGTATTATTGTCCTGTGGGACCAGTGCACGTGCAGCTCATTGTTGTCCCCTGCAGTCTTAAATTCTTTGCCACACTGTAAGAAAAGGCGCCTGATGTGCCAGTACTAGAGTTCTTAATCTGCTGGCCATAAGGTCTGAGGACTACCTGAACCTGTCTTGGGTGGAACCTGTAGGATGCCAGGTTGTTGCAGTTCACTGAGCCAGAAATGAGCTCACTCCCACCTCAGTGCATGCACAGTACTGTCCATAGCCCTTACCTCCTTAAACAAAATGCCGCCTAATTCAGCTCTAGGAGGTGGACTGGGCTGTGAAATCCACCCTGTTCCTGTACCGCCTGTCTGGGATCTGTCACTCTGTCTTTCTCCTGGTCAAATCAAACAGACCAGCAGGACGAGCAGTTCTTTATCTGGTTCAACTCCTGAGCTCCCAGTGAAAGTCCCTTTCCACCTGGTTGCTGGTGGAGTTCATTTTTGCTGAATGCTGCTGGGGTGGTAGTCACTGCAGACTGCACCATTGTCTGCTGCTTTCCTGCGTCTGTCAGTCTCCAAATGCCCCTCTGCTGTTGTCTGTCCTCTGCTGTTTCCTGGAATGTGCCCTCTCTGCTTCACACATTGGCTAATATTTCTCCATCGGTTTAAACATATTCTTACTCTCTTTTGCCATCTTGATTCTCTCTCCAGACTGAAGATCTTAATGTTCTATCATTAGGTTGATATGGCTTCCTGGGAAAATTTCAGAGGATACTATTAGAGAAACAGCAAGTGAGCCTTTAGAAAAAGAAGCCTGTCAAAATTGGGTCTGGAACAAAAACAAACACAGTAGGGATCACTCCGGGCTGCAACAGCTTCATTAGGAGTAACTGGCTGTGTTAGAACAGCCTCCTTTTATGTTACAAGAGCTCACTAGGTATGTAGATGAGAGAAAAGCAGACACTTGGTTTTGGATCTCAGCGAAGCATTTGGCAATGTCTGTTGTGCTTTACAACCCAGTTATGTGATTTTGTGTCCAAATAGAGGACTGCATCCAGAGGCCATGAAAATTGGATTAACATCCACCCATAGAGAGAGAAATCTAGAGGCAAATCCTGAGCTCCCTTCTGGCTTACTTCACTCTTCTCCAACAATCTGAACGAGGACTTAATAATCACTCTTAGCCATTTGCCCAGACATTGTGTTAGGTGATTTTGAGTTCTCTGTGGAATGAAATCGAGATACAAAGATATCTTGACATGGTTAGGATTATCATGAGAAACACTACCAGGGACAAGAGGTAAAAGTTCAATGTATGGGTGCTTGATGCACTTGCCCAAGTAGATCATGGAGGAACCATGGCCTGAAGAAATAGTATGGACTGTTTGTTAGCAGTTATCTTGGTGGTGCGATTCCAGAACCACCAGGCCTGCCAGCAACAATACCATCATCTCAGGCTGCATGGCATGCTGTGACTTGTTGCTGCTCAGTTTACTTTAATCAAATCTGTAGTGGGGGAATCCAGGGTCTTGACGGGACTGACAGGTGCATCATGCAGATAAGTTACAATGTAATGAAAGTTTAGCTTTGGTTTTTGAGAGATGAACTAGATAGGTTGGTCAACAGTAATATCAGGAGAAAAGACCATGACCCTCTGCAAATTGTGTGCCAAAGCCTCAATAAGAATGTTTATGTGTTACTGCATTTATGCTACCTAAGTGTTACTAGCACGTTTTATATTGACTCCATTTTACATTCATTAAATGTTGATTAACCAGGAAAAAAAGTCCTGAGCTGGGACTTGAACCCAGAACTCCGGATTCCAGCTTCACAACATGATCAACAGCCTGTGGTCAATGTGTCTGCTGCATACAGCAATGAATACCAAGCCTTGGCTTTATTGTATTGTCAGTCTGTTGACAAATGCTTTGCAACATGGAAAATATTTTATTCATTTTATTTTATTGCATTTCATTTTTATTTTTGTTTTATTGAAAAAGAAGAGACCCTATTGGCCCCAGTTGTTGTGTGGGCTATGCTTGCAATGTTAGTATGCCCAAAAGAAACTTACTGAAAATATTCTGTCACAAAAATCACTTTGCAAAATGAATTTCATAACCTCCCAGGGGCTTCCTATGCATTTTCAAGGATAAGCACGGTTAAAATGATACCTTGTAGATGTACCAAGATTATGCAGCCAAGAGGACTTTAGTACAACGTCCCTGCACAGTGGCACGGAAAGAAAGCCCTGCTTCTTCAGGTACCCCTCTACTGTTCTTTGGTACTTGCCATCTCTAGGATGAGTAAGGGAGCTAATGTGACACGGGCAGCTTGATTGTGTGAATAAATGGATGGTTGACTGGCTGAATAAATTGCCACGTCTTGGCACAGAAGTGCTGCTTTTGGATGTTTCTGAGTCAACAATCAACTTTGCTCACAGTCAAGGAACAATAATGGCCGGTCCTCTCCTAATGAGCCCATTGCTCTGTGCATCTGAAACGTGTCATAGTGACATGCCTTTCAAGCTCTAGCTATTTGAATGCTTAAACCCCAGAAATATGCGCTTTAACTTGACCCAAATAGTTATCTTTGAGGGAATTAGAGCAAGAAAGACTACTGAAGCTGTGGAGGGGTGCTGATTTGAATTTTGAAGAAGTCAGTCCACAGGAAATAAATACCATGGGTAAGGCCAAGCAAAGAAGACCAGCCTCCTGAACAAGCCTGAAAGAGAACTTGGGTCATTTTCTTGAAACTCCCTCCTTCCAGTCAACTACCAAACTGCACATGTGGCCTCCTAAGTTGTAAACAACCAGTGGCATATTTTTCTTCTGACTCAAGGAAGAAACTTTTGATCAAGAAAAGATGTCTTGCAAAGGACTTTAGCACAACAGTTGAGACACCATTGTGAACACTTGCTTCACATGTTGGACAGCCCGGGTTTCCTGTCCTGACTCTGCCCCTGATTCCGGCTTACCACTGATGCACAGCAGTTCAAGCAGGTGGGTCTCTGTCGCCCATCCAGGTTCCCCAGCTGGGATTCCTGGCCTGGCCCAGCTTCTGAAGTTGCAAGGATTTGGGGAGCCAGAAGATGAGAGACTTCTCTCCCTGTCTCTCCCTCTTCCTGCCTTCTTCTTTCCTCTTTCAAATAAAATATGTAAATGAATAATGACAGCTGTCTTGTTTACCCCAATGCTGACATTTGGGCTAGGGCAGTAGAGTAATTGTGAGCCATGGGTCAGTGACTTGCATCTACAATCTGCTTGCAACTCAAAGGGTTCTTCTTTGCTCATAGTAAGTCACAGCAATGGAACTCTGTACTTCATAAAAGAGCAAAGGCAATCAATGCACTGCAGGCAATAGAAATAGACTCATAGTTTTCACTGTGGGAATCAGCTTTTGCTATCAATCAGAGGAGAGTGCTGAAAGTGTCCCTGTCAGTTCTCCCTTCCAGTTCTTTAAAAAGCCCAGACCTGACTGCCTACAAAACATTGCCCCCAACTATTCATTATGCCATGTACCTAACAAGAGCCTATAAACTTGAACTTGTTTTTAAAGCCTGATTGTGTGCATTTTGTTGACTCTTCCCACTTTCTGAAATGTGCACCCACTTCCCCACCTTTCTGTGGAAACCAGTTCCGAAGAGATAAATGTCTTGAACATTCAATTGTTTCCCCCAAAACGCAGGGTAGTAACTCTGGTTGTTTTCTTCTTTCTATTTGTGAGCTAATATCTAAAATATTTGAAAAATGTTCTTCCAAGAATGGAGAGAATGTATTTTATCATACTAAGTACTCAAAGCACATTTTCCACCCATCAGAGGAGAGTTCCTTAGAGTTTTTATGTGCAACATAGGAATTTTTTCACGTTCTTCCAAGTCCATCTAAAGAATGAAATGTATTAAGGCAGTGACTTAAATGTGAACCTCTTGCAAATCTTTCCTTGCACAAAAATATGATCTTTATTTTCTGTTTTCCAATGGCTGTTCTGGTCCTTCTTTTAACCTATTGATGCTTTTAGCCTCTTGGGAAGCACCCTTTCCATTCCATTGCCACCTGCTGAGATCACTGGTTTCGTTAGACCTACCACGAAGGTGCAGACTTGTGGTGACCCCTCCTCAGAATACACAGTGACAACTGCCCACATCTCTCTTCACTGTGGCCTTGTTTCTTCTCACTTTCTTTTTAGAACACGTTGGGCTCTACAGTGGATGAACTATTCTTGAGCATTGTCTGAATTCATAATCCAGATTTCTGATCCCCTCACTAGGATTCTATACTGGCTCTAGGGTCCCAGCAGCCACTCAGAGGAAATGTGTTTGATGATGAATCCCCATGCGCCTTGCCTGCTCCCCGGCCAAGGACCATTCAGCTTCAAGTTCTCATTTGATCCTCCCATCCCCAACATGATGGGAAAGAACAAGGTGGTTCCATGCCCATTTTGCAGATGAGAAAGTTGAGGGTTAAAGAGGTCATGTAATTTTTCCCTAAAAGATCAGCCCAGGTTTCCTGGCTCCCAGGCCCAAGGTCAGCCAATCGTTTGTCCTAGATGACTGCCTAAGATGTTTTACCAAACTTTACTTGCTTCCTGCTGTTGTAGCTGGCTTCTGGTCACAGTGTTTCTGCACTCCAAAGCAATGGATTGCTAATATTGCTACAAAACCAAAATGTTTCCAACCTGTTACTTCTTCCTGGCCCAACATTTCCAGTTCTCCTTGTATGATAAATTAGGGATACATTATTTTCAAGACATATTTTAAGGAGAAAATCAGAGGCATAACCAAGCAGATAGTAGCTGGTAGCTGGTAATTGCAGAGGCTGCTGTGCTAGTCAGCTGTGCTTATCAACCAACAACTGACCAGTGGACCCAATTTCCTAGGTAAGGAGAACATTCACAGGTTACAGATGGGAATAACCCGAGTTTACGTCACAAAAAAAAAAAAAAGAGGAGCCCTTCCCCTTGGGGCATCAGGAGCTCCGTGGTTTCTGAAGGAGACAGCCAGAAGCTCTATTCATCTGTCTGTGTGGGTGTATGTCAATGTGTGCCTGTGTCCGTACATGTGTGTTCATTTTTGTGCTCATATGTACATGTATGACTTATGAATGTGGGCCCCACAGAGGACATGCCAACAGAACACAGCATACCTCAAGCCTTGAGACTCAGCAGTGGAAAGGCCAAGGGGATATAGGGTCTCCTTTCAGTTTCAAAGTGCATATGAAAATGTGCCGAGCCTGTGTATGTGTGTGTGTGTGGTGAAGTGAGGTCTGGAAAAAATTCAGCCTCCCAGCACCTTGAAAGCCAGGTCAGTTGCTGCAGTGGATCACGTGATCGCTTCTGCATGCACTCACTTCATCCTATTCCCAAGCTGCAGAAATTCTTTGTTGTCTGTAATGAGTGGTCATTCTGTTGTTCGATTTTAGGGTGAGATGATTGTTTCAGGCCTGAACAGCTTGAGAAACAATGTCCTTGATGATTTGTACAATCTTTGGCTCCATGAAACTGAATTCAGCTTGTCTGAGCCCATTGTGTAGGACCCTGAGAGATTTGTAATTGCCCGTAGACAGTGGCTTCAAATGAATTCATCACCAAATGGCGCATCACACACTCAGACGTAGAAGGAGCCAATTTTTTAACCTCAATAGAATGAAAATATCCTGAACCCCAAAAGTGGAAGGCTGAGTTCCCAGGAAGCAGCAGACGCAGTGTTCCCAAATTAAAGTAAATACTGATAACAATTTTGGCTTGGTGAAAAAAAAAAAAAAAAACCTTTTTGGGCTGTAATATGTATGCCATCCAGTTCACCCACTGAAAGCGTACAACTCAATGTCTTAGTATAGTCAAGCACATGCGGCACCAAATCCACAAGAAATTCGTGACCAGTGCAGTGCTGAGTGCAACGGCCCCGGGGGACGCTTCAGCACTCGCTGTCAGAAGGCACGGCGGGAGAAAACCTGTGTGATGTTCCCTGCACATTGCGTTGGGCTTTGTAATGCCAACTTTTCAAAAGTAAAAGTGATGTTTTACAATATTTGCTATATTTATTAGAACGAGCATACCATGACTTGTAATTCTACCATAGAGTAAGTCTTTTCAAATGCACAGAAACAGTACATGATATCTTGTGAATTGCTAAGCTCACTGCTTACATCAGAGGGTTCTCGGGCAGCTCTCCATCCACACTGGAATCAACTCTTCAGGTCTGCTCAGCACAGAGTTCCTCAGGCCTCCACCTCCAGCAGGGACTGGAGATGGTAGCTCTTTCTGGGCCAGGGAGTTAGTGATGGCCTTGGCTGTATCTGAGACCTCCTTTTTCCCCCTGCATTATCTGCATGCTCTGTCTATTATGAGCCATTTTATATTCACTTGGGTGTCTCTAGACCACAGTATTTGAGTGATATTATAGCTGAGGGCTCAGGCTTGGCATCTGTAACACCCAAAAAAAGATTTGATGGGGGTTGTGTCTGTAAATTTTTTTTTAAAGAATGTGGGAGCTGTTGCTGTGGCGTAAAAGGTAAAGCTGATACCCACAACACGAGCATCCTAGATGGGTACTGGTTTGATACCTGGCTGTTACACTTTCTTAAATTAAAAAAAAAAAGATTTATTTATTTCTATAGGAAAAGCAGATATACAGAGAGGAGAGAGAGATCATCCGTCTGCTGATTCACTCCCCAAGTGTCTGCAAAGGCCAGAGCTGAGCCTGTCTGAAGCCAGGAGCCAGGAGTCTCCTCCAGGTCTCCCACGTGGGTGCAGGGTCCCAAGGCACTGCACTGCTCTCTACTGCAGGCCACAGGAAGGTTGCTGGATGGGATATGGGGCCACCGGGAAAGGAACCAGTACCCGTATGGGATCCTGGCGTGCCAGGCGAGGACTTTAGCCTCTAGGCTATCACACCAGGCTCTGCTGTTCCACTTTTAACCCAGCTCCCTACTGATGGCCTGAGAAGGCAGCAGGAGATGGCCCAGGTGCTTGGGCCCCTACATCCATGTGGGAGACCTGGGTGAAATACCTGGCTTCTAGCTTCATTCCAGCCCAAACCTGGCTGTTGTGGCCATCTGGAAAGTGAGCCAGCAGAGAGAAGACTCTCTTTCTCTGTGTGTCTCAAATAACCAAAGAAATCATTAAGATGAAGCCTTTGTTTATAGAGTGGGTTAAAAGTATATCTTGGGCCCAGCTCAATGGCTATATCTTCTCCTTGCAAGTGCCAGCATCCCATATGGGCGCCGGTTCTAATCTCGGCAGCTCCACTTCCCATCCAGCTCCCTGCTTGTGGTCTGGGAAAGCAGTGGAGGATGACCAAACCCTTGGGGCCCTACACCCACATGGGAGACCCAAAGGAAGCTCCTGGCTCCTGGCTTCAAATTGGCACAGGTCTGGCTGTTGCAGCCACTTGTGGAATGAGATGGAAGATCTTTCTCTCTGTCTCCCTCTTTCCATAAATCTGCTATGACTTTCCAGTAAAAAAAAAAAAAAAAAAAGAAGAAGAAGAAGAAAAATTTTTTAAAAAGCATGTTCTTGAAAATGTTAAAAACAAAGAAAATAAGGAAGAAGAGGAGTTGAGGGAGAGGGGAAGGGAGCAGTTATCTGCTTCAAAACATGCCTATGAAATACATGAAAATTATTCTCTTTATACTAATAAACATTAAAATTGGACTACAACAAAATTAATAAAAACAAAAAATATGCATGCTGTGGAAGAAATTCATACAAAGAAATATAAAAAATGTTCCAGAAGGAATGTGAAGCCTCAAAGTAACACTAGATATGGACTGTGAATTCTTTTCTCCCCCAATGGTTACAGCTGAGTAGCAATTGTATAATAACACCTCCAGGAAATTGACGTGTACCAATTTTTATATGTAGATTTTAAAACATTTTCTTAAATATTTAATATTTTAAAATATGGTCTGTGGTCATAGATTTACATGCCTTAGGAAAATGCCCAGGAGTGTGCTCCCAGTGGCATGTGGCAGCTGCCAACTGATTCCCACAATGGCTGCACCAGTTCCATTTCTCCCAGAAACAAATGGGTGACCTGATTTCGGCAATAATCCCTGGCATTTAATCTTGCCATTGGCTTTTCTGCTGTTGTTTAGTCATTGTGATTGGAAGCTAGTAGTATTTCAGTGTTGGTGTATTTATTTATTTGTATTTATTTAAGGAGAAAAACAGAGAGAGATATGATAGAGATAGATGGGTGTACAGATAGATGGATAGACAAATGGAAACAGAGTTCCCATGTGCTGGTTCATTTTGCAAATGTGTGTGCTAATAGTGTCAAAGCCAGGAGCTGCACACTCAGCTCAGGTCTCTCACATGAATGGCAATGTTTAATTACTTGAGCCATCACCTGCTATCTCCCAGGGTCTCCATTAACAGCAAGCTGGCATAAGAGCCGGGGTGGTTCTCAAAGCCAGGCAGTCTGACGTGGGAGTTAGGCATCTTAAACTGCTAGGCCAAACAACCACCCCTCATGGTAGCTTAAAATGCTGTTTCCCTAATGTCTAATCATGTTGAGAAACTTTGCCATCTGTGTATCTTCTCTGTGGAGTATTCCTTCCTATCTTGCCTGGTTCTGCATTTGAAAGATTGTAAAGTTTAATTTTTTACTAGAAATGTGTAATTGATCCAGAATAATGTGTTGAAAATGCTATTGAGTTAAGTAAAATAAGCCAGATTCAGAAATTCAAATACTGCATGTTCTCCCTCATGTGTATTTAAAAAAAAAAAAAAGAAAACTCAATCAGAACACAAAATGGTGATTATCAGAGGCTGGAAAGGGTACGAGGAGCAGAGGGAGTTTAGGCATCAGATGAAAGGAATAAGCCTCACCGTCGTTCCCGATAAGCTGGTGTACATTTTGCGAACAAATGGAAGACATAGCTCCAGAAAGTCCCACAAGGGGAGTGTCCTGATTTTATCCGTACACATTATGTAGGTATCTGAAATGTCATAGTGTGGCCCCCAAATATGTGTAAGTTATTAATAAACGTTTTTAACATGATACGGATAGATGTCATGTGCAGTATCACAACCATAATAATGACATTGACACAGTTAAGAGCCTTTCCACTGTCACACAAGTTTCTGATGTTGCCCATTTATTGATGCATCTGCTTATAGCCTTCCTTTCCTTAATCCTTGTCAATCACTCATCATTCTTCAGTTCTGTGATTTTGTCATTTCATGAATTTCATATAGGTGGAATTATATAGTGTGTCACCCTTGGGGATTATCTTTCTTCCCTTACCATAATTACTGCAGTTTCACTCAAGTCCGTGTATAGCAACAGAACTTTTCTTTGTACTGCTGAGATACATATAATTCCCTGGCATACACGAACCATGGTTTGTTTAACAAGTCACTAGCCAATGAAGGATTTCTGGATTGCTCCCAGGCTTTGCTTATCAGGAATAAATTTAGTGTAAATGTTTATGAACAAGTTTTTCTATAGCTATAAGTCAGATAGTGGTTGCATGTTTGATTTTGTGACAAGTGGCCAAACTGTTTCTCATAGTAACTGTAATATTTTATGTTCCTACCAACGATGTAAAAGTGGTCCAGTTTCTCCATGTCGTCACCAGTCTGAGTTTCCTCCTACTAGAGATGAAATTCACATGACAAATCAGAAGCATGTTTTGCATTCAGAATGGTGTACACTATATTATAATGTCTATTTTAAATACTATATCTACTTCTTGAACATTTGAATCATTCCAAAATAAAACCCTACACTAACTAAGCAATCAATTCTGATTCTTCCTCAGACCTTGGCAACCACCTCTGCTCTTACCTGTGCTGGACATTCCGTGAAGTTGCAGTCATTCAATAGCTGTCTTTTTATGCCTTGCTCTTTTTTTTTTTTTTTTACTTATGTCACACTCTTAAGATTCATCCATGTTATAGCATATCAGTATATCATTCCTTTCTATGGCTGAAAGACATTGCTGTACAGACCTTTTATCAAATGATTTTTCTGTGTCTAAAGAGATGGTCATATTATTTTATTCATTCTGTTGATGTAATGGATGATACTGATTGATTTTCCAAATGTTGAACCATTCTGAATCCTGGGGTAAGTTACATTTTGTTGTAAAAATGATATTTTTCTCAATCTTTTTTTATGTTGTTATTTAATTCTATTTGAGAGTTGTTGAAAAATTTTTATACCTATGTTCACAAGGGATTTTTTGGAACAGCAACCATTTATTAAAACTAATGCAAGAATGTGAAAAGTAGCAAGAGGAGGGTTAAAAATGAGGAGAGAATGAATTCTGAGTCCTCATCTTTGCAATACAGTCTTAGAAACACATAAATGCCTACTTTTAAGCATTTATGTTTAAAGGGCAAGCATATACATAGACCACTTATTCCTTTTTTTTAAGATTTACTTATTTCTTTTTTTATTTATTGGAAAGTCAGGTATACAGAGAGGAGGAGAGACAGACAGGAACATCTTCCATCTGATGATTCAGTCCCCAAGTGAGTGCAACGGCTGATGCTATGCCAATCCAAAGCCAGGATCCAGGAACTTTTTCCGGGTATCCCACACGTGTGCAGGGTCCCAAAGCTTTGGGCTGTCCTCGACTGCTTTCCCAGGCCACAAGCAGAGAGCTGGATGGGAAGCGGGGCTGCCGGGATTAGAACCGGTGCCCGTATGGGATCCTGGCACGTTCAAGGTGAGGACCTTAGCAGCTAGACCACTCCGCCAGGCCCGGCCACTTATTCTTTAAAAAGAAAACAAAATGTAGACTTGTTGCTGAAATAAAATATTAAAAAATACAACCAAAAACTCCCCCACAAACCCAAAATCTAAGGAGAATCCCCCATTTCCTTTCAGACTCTTCTGCTCAGGGTAGCACAGGGCTTGGAAGGGAGACTCTAGATGGTAGCCTGAGAGAATTGGGGGAAGGCCGGGGCCGCAGTAGGTAGTTCACATCACTTTCTGGCTATTTGACAGACATTAGATGGTGCTCTCTTCAGCTTCTAGGGCTCCACAGAATTGTCTGGAACTACCAGTGCACAGTGCACAATGGGAAGAGTATACAACACAAACCTGGTATATGACTGTCAAGGTCAGAATCCTGTGCTTTGTCATGGTGACAACCATAGGGCCAGAGAGAAACAGAACCCTGTCGGGAGGACATCACTGAACCCCTATACTTGGAAGAAAGATTGAAGCTCTGGAGCCCAAAGTTTTCTCAATCCAGGGGGAGGGTAAGGTCAAAATTGGGCTGTGGACACTTAGAAAGATGACAGACGTTTAATTCAGTATGCTGGAAGAAGCCTTTAAAAATCAATGTGCAATTCTATGTATTACTCAAAGTATTACTAAAAATTTAAATGCAATGGCTTTTTTCTTTGTAGCAGGGGATGACAAGGTGGTTGTATCTACTAGACCAAGCTGGCTTCCATGAGAAGGCCAAGGCTTGTGTGCAAGTACTTCAAAGGGGTGTGGCAACCCAAGCTGTCCTGGAGCCAGTGTAAGGAGAGACAAGCAGCACTGATGACTTAAACCATGTGGGCTGCTGTGCTCCTGAAGACAGTCTGAGCTGCCTCCAGCCCCTGGACAGTGGAACTTGAGTTCCTAACCTGCAGAGAAAGGGGCAGGTGCATTCCTGCCTCCTGATTCCCTAATCCAATGCTCCAGGGCATAGACTAGCATCTTTGTGAATCCAAAACAAAGAAAATATGCCTCCCCCTATAGCATTCTGAGTACATCTGAAATATCAAGACTCTAACATTCATGAAACACTGTTAATATCTGAACTAGCAGCTTTGATGGTTGGGAGGGCTGGGGATTGGGGAGCGAGAGCTTGCCAAGGGCACTGAGCCAAGTTCAGCAACATTTCAGTGAGAGCTAAACCCTGTGGCATCCTCATGAGAGACATTGGTCTATGATTTTCTTTGTTGTTGTTGTTATATCCTTGCCTGCTTTGGGATCAATGCAATTTTAGCCTCACAGAATGAATTTGAGAAGACCTTTTGATATGCAACTTTTTAGAATATTTTGAAATGAGTTGATGTTTTTCTTTATAATTTTTGTAGAATTTGGCAGTTTTTAAATTATTTGTTTCTGTGTTTTTCTTCAATAGAATTTTCTTTAATTTCAAATTTAATGATGTTACTCATTATTGGTTTGCTCAGATTTTCTTGGTTTCAACTTATTCATACAGTTACCCATTTCTTCTAACTTTTTCATTTTGTTGATATACAGTTGTTTGTAATGGTCTCTAATGATCCTTTGTATTCATGTGGGGTAAGCCAGTACCTCACTGTTTTAACTGATGTAGATTGATAGTAAGATTTAAAATCAGTAAGTGTGAATTCTTCAATTCGGTTCTTGCCCAGTATTGAGATGATTATTTTCCTGTTCACATGGTGGGTTACATTAGTTGACTTTTGATTGTAGATTCAGGCTGACATTCCCAAAATAAACCCAATTTTGCCATAGGGTGTAATTCTATTAATAAATCATGAAAATTTTAGGGGCTTTGTGTTTACATGAAATATTAGTCTGTAGTTTTCTTCTTTGCTGCTGTAATAAAAAATAAGCTTAAGAAGTATCCTTTCCCCTTCTCTTTTTGGGAAGAGGTTTTGTAGAATTGGTACTGATTCTTTTTGAATTGATATGATTTTCTAGGCAGACCTCTAGACCTAGAATTTTCATATCAGGAGTTTTTCAAATAATGAATTTAATGGCATTCATCATGTATAAGGCTACTCAGATTACTTTCCATTGAGCAAATTATAGTAGTTTGTGATTTTAGAATAATTGGGCCATTTAACTTAATTTCCCAAATTTACACGGGTAGAGTTCATTATAGTAGTCTTTATTATCATCTCAGATGTGCGGGTCTGCTATGGAAATACTTCATATTTAATTGAAAAGAATGCTCATTTGTGCTTTCTCTTTTCTTTGTCATTCTTGCTAGATTTTTATTAATTTTATAAATTTTGATGATTAAATAATGATTCTCATCCAGTTTCTCATTTTTTTCTATTTTCAGTATTATTGATTCTGGCTTTTTATTGTCATCTTCCTTCTGCTCCCTTTGGGATTACTTTTGCTCTTCTACATTCTTTAAGTGGGAATTTAGGTGATTGACTTTAACATTTCTAATCTAAAATTTCAAATTTCCCTCTCAGCATAGCTTTAGCTGATTCCCACAAATTTTGAAATATTACATTTATGCTTTTATTCAGCTCCATGTGTTTTCTTTTTAAATTTCTCTGAAGAACGTCTTCTTTGATACATAAGTGTTTAGGTTCTAAGTGTTTGCTTATTTTTATGTTATATTTTTCTTAATGTTCCCTGATTTGATTTCATTATGCCAGAAGAAACATTGTTTATTAGTTCAATTATTTTAACTTTAAAGTTTTAATACATATTTTTGAGAAGCAGAGAATGAAAGAAAGGAGGGAAAAACTGAGGGAGAGAAAGGAGAGTAGGCCCCCATCTGTGATTCACTTCCCAAATATCACCAGCAGCCTGGGGCTGGCTGGGGCAGAAGCTCGAAGCTAAGATTATGCAATCCAGAGCTCTCACATAGGGACAGAAACCTAATAAACAGAACCGTCACTTTCGCCTCCCAGGGTTTACATTAGCAGGAAGCCAGGGTCTAAAGCTGGGACCAAGAATCAAACCAAGGTTACCCACACGAGATGACTATTTTATCTGATAGACTAAATGCCCACACCTTTTATTTAGATTTATTTATTTGTATTGGAAAGCCCCATTTACAGAGAGAAGGAGACACAGAGAGAAAGATCTTCCATCTTCTGATTCACTCCCTAAGTGACCATAACAGCCAAAGCTGAGCTGATCCGAAGCCAGGTGCCAGCAGAATCTTCCGGGTCTCCCACATGGATGCAGGATCCCAAGGTTTTGGGCCGTCCTCCACTGCTTTCCCAGGCCACAAGCAGGAAGCTGGATGAGAAATGGAGCAGCTGGGACACGAACCAGCATCCATATGGGACACCAGTACATGCAAGGCGAGGATTAGCCAGTTGAGCCATTGTGCCAGGCCCAAAATGCCAGCTATATACAAGTACATGCAATTTCAAAAAGTTCATGGAAAATGTAACAAACACACATGTTGATTTTAGTGTAAAGCTAAAATCCTTGCAAAGGTTTTCAAAGGTTCATTAAAATGAACCTATTATGGAGAAAACTGCAGGTTTCAAGTTTTTCTTTACTTTTTTTTTTAAATCAAAGGTGGATGTTTTTCCTCTTGATGATGTTTGTTAAGCCACCCATGTTCCAATGGGAGTACCTAAATTAAATGCCTGGTTCCAACTCTGAACTCCAGCTTCCTGCTAATGTAAATCCTGGGAGAGAGTGGGGATGATTTAAATGATCAACTTCATGCCACCTACAGGGGAGGCCTGCATTGAAGTCCCAGCTGCTGCTGCTGCTTGTGTTTTTTAGTAAGAAACACCACTATTCAGGAGGAATACAAATAAGAGCTATAAACAACCATCATCCAAAGATGTCAACTTCACTTGCACAGTTAGTTTTTAATATATATTAGCCACCACAAATCAGAGAAAATGTGATATCTGTCTTTTTGGCTCTGTCCTTTTAAAAATATTTATTTAACTTCACTTGAAATGTAGATTAGAGAGAGAGAAAGAGAGAGAGAGATAAGGTCTTCTCTCTGCTGCTTCACTCCCCAAATGGCCACAACAGCCAGAACTGAGCTAATCCGAAGCCAGAAGGTTCTTCCCAGTCTCCCACATGGGTCTAGGGTCTTAAGAATTGGGCCGTTCTCCCCGGACTTCCCAGCCCATAAGCAGAGAGCTGGATCAGAGGTGGAGGAGATGAGTCAGCAGCTGGCACACATATGGGATGCTGGCATCATAGAGTAGAGGATTAGCTTGCTGCACTATTGCATTGGTCTCTACTCTCTCTTATTAATAACTAAATATATTGATCTCCAGTTGTATCCATTTTGTTGCAAAAATTGGATTTAATTATTTCCTTTGGGTGAGTAGTGTTCCATTGTGTATATATGTCACATTTTACTTATCTAGTCATCAGTTGGTAGACACTGAGATTGAACTGCTAAAACATCTGAGTACAGGTAAATCTTTCATAAGCTGCTTTCATTTCCTTTTGATATGTTTCCAGATTATCAATACGGTACATCTGTAATATCTATAAGATTTCTGAGGAATCTGTATATCATCTTCCATAATGGTTACACCAGTTTACACTCACACTAATAGGGATTTAGGTTACCTGTTCTCTGCATCCTTGCCTGTATTTGTCATTCATTGGTTTTTGGAGGATAGACATTCTAACTGGATTGAGATGATACGTCACTGTGATTTTTATTTGCATTTCCCTGATGGTTAGGGATCCTGAGCATTTTTTCCATGTATCTGTTAGCCATTTGTATTTCACTCCTTTAAAAATGCCTGTTGATAAATGAAGTGAGATCTGCATATGAGAAAGTGATCTGAAACCCTAAATTTTTAACAGCACAATCCATGAGAGCAAAGACATGAAAACAAGCCAGATGCCTGTTGAAAGAGGAATGGATAATGAAACTGTGGTCCATCCACTCCAGGCAATATTACTCAGCCATTACAAAGAATGAAATATTACCAGCTGTGTCAGAATGGTACCAAATGGAGATCATTAAGCACAAAGAAATAAGCCAGTCCAAAAGGACAAATATTATGTTTTCTCTGATATAAAGCAACCTTTATGCAAAATACAAAGCAGATAGGTATATAGGTAAACATATATGTACATATATTCTCATAGATAAAGTATATGATGCCAACAAGAATAACAGTAAAATCTCTACTCCTAAATAAAAAGATAGCTTTCAACAAAACAGTTAAATATATCTTGGCAATAGATTACTGGATTTTCTTCCTTTGCCTATACCTACAATGCCATGATTCAATTAAAGCATGATGGACTTGAGACTATTGCTAAAGGACTATGCTATTCTAATAATATGGGGGAAATCAGTGGGAGGGGAAATGGGGACAGAGAAACAGGAGTAAAGGGGGAATCCCTATAGCTACAAAATTGTATCATGGAAAATAAGAATAAAAAGAATCTTAAAAAATGAAGCAGAACAAAAATAGTAAAAATAAAACACCTGCTCATTCCTTAATGGTGTTGTCTATTTTGTTGTTGAGTTCCTTGAACTGCTAATAGTCTGGGTATAAATCCTACATCAGGTGCATAGTTTGTTAATATTTTCACCCATTTTGTTAGTTGCCACTTCACTTAGTTACATGTTTCCGTGGCTATGCAGACACTTCTTAGTTTAATATAATCCCATTTTGTTTTTATTTTCTGGGCTTTGGGGTCTGTTATCCAATAAGTTTTTGCTTATGCCAATGTCCTGTAGTGTTTTCTATAAGTTTTATTCTACTAATTTGACAGACACAGGTCTTAAGTTTAAGTCCCTGATTCATTGTAAGTTTATTTTTGTATATGGTGTAAGGAAGGGATCTTGTTTCATCTTACTGTATGTAGAAATCCAATTTTCTCAACACTGTTAAAGAGACTATCCTTTATCCAAGAAGTAATTTTAGCTCATTTATCAAAGATTAGTTGGTTGTGGATGTGTGGATTAATTTCTGGAGATTCAATTCTATTCCATTGGCCTACTTGTCTGTTTTTGTGCCTGTGCATGGATGTTTTGATAATAACAACCATGTAGTCTGTCTTGAAATCTGATATTGTTATGTTTCCAGTTTCATTTTTATTATTTAAAACTGCTTTTTCTCTCCAGGTCTTTTGTATTTTCATATAAATATTAGAATCTTTTTCCTAGATTTGTTTTTGAAGGTTGATTTTATGTCCTACAAGTTTGACAAATTATTTTATGAATTCCAATACTATCAAATAGAGACTTTTGTTCTCCTTTTTAAAGGATCATGCCATCTACAAACAAGGAGAGTTTGAATTTTTTTTCCTTTTCTTGCATAATATCTCTGGCTAAAATTTCCAGGACTATATTAAAGGTAATGGTGAGAGGGAACATCCTTGTCTGGTTCCGATCTTAGTGAGGCCATAGCTTCTAGCTGAGGCTCAGCCCAACTCAACGATTTTGAGTATTTGCTGATTTAGCAGGTGTCTGAAAGTACGTGCTAGCTCAATAAAAATATTTGCACCAAAATACACATTTTAAACTGTTTTTCTACAAATGCTTTGAAGTGATTTCATGTTCCTTGCATATTATAAAAGAATGTAAATTTTACTATAATTGTGTGTGTGTGTTTGTGTTTGATGATGCATCCTATGAATATCAATTAGGTTCTGTTGGATTCTGTTGTTAAGTTTTTGCATACATTATAATTTTGCTGTCTTGTTCTAATTGTTCATGGAGGACTTTATGTTAATATTCAGTTTGGCTAACATTTGCATTCTATATATTGTAGCTTTATTGTTTGGATCATATATATTTAAGGTTGCTTTGCCAGATTGATCGACATTTATCATTATGTAATGTTCTCTCTAGTCCTGTAAATTTTTGTTGCTTTGAAATGTATTTTATCTGAAGTTATTATTGTTACCCTGCTACTTTGCAAAATTAATGTACTCATGATACTTTGTCCCATTCTGATACTTTGACCATTCCTAAATTATTATATTTAAAGTAAGCCTCTTGCAAATGATATGTTGTTAGGCGATGTTTCTCTTTCTAAGATTTGTTTGTTTTGATTGGAAAAGTAGGTTTACAGGGAGAAGGGGAGAGAGACAAAGATTTTCCATCAACTGGTTCACTCTCTGAGTAGTCACAATGACCAGAGCTGAGCCAAACCAGGAGCCAGGAGCCAGGAGATTATTCTGGATGCTCCACATGTATGCAGGGTCTCAAGACATTGGACCATCCTTTACTGCTTTCCCAGAACACAAGCAGGGAGCTGGATGGGAAGTGGGGCTGCCAGGATTAGAACCAGCACCCATATTGGATCCTGGCACGTGTAAGCTGAGGAGTTTAGCCACTAGCTCTTGGTGGCAGGCACAAATCAGACTTTGCAAAAGAGATTTTTAATTTTTTATTGGAAAGTCATATATACAGAGAGGAGAAGAGATAGAGAGGAAGATCTTGCATCCCATGATTCATTCCCCAAGTGGACCCAAAAGCCAGAACTGATAGGATCCAAAGGCAGGAGCCAGGAGTCACTTCCAGGTCTCCCCATGCAGCTGCAGGATCCCAAAGCTTTGGACCATCCTATACTGCTTTTGCAGGCCAAAAGCAAGGAGCAGGATGGGAAGTAGAATGGATGGGACACAGACCAGTATGGGATCCCAGAATTTGCAAGAGGAGAATTAGCCAACTGAGGGATCACAATGGGCACTAGGTCATTTTTATATAAATTTTTCTATTGAATCAAGAGAGCAGGATAGAGTAAGAACATGTTTAAACAGATGGAGAAATATTAGCCAATGTGTGAAGCAGAGAGGGCACATTCCAGGAAACAGGAGAGGACAGACAACAGCAGAGGGGCATTTGGAGACTGACAGACGCAGGAAAGCAGCAGACAATGGTGCAGTCTGCAGTGACTACCACCCCAGCAGCATTCAGCAAAAATGAACTCCACCAGCAACCAGGTGGAAAGGGACTTTCACTGGGAGCTCAGGAGTTGAACCAGATAAAGAACTGCTCGTCCTGCTGGTCTGTTTGATTTGACCAGGAGAAAGACAGAGTGACAGATCCCAGACAGGCGGTACAGGAACAGGGTGGATTTCACAGCCCAGTCCACCTCCTAGAGCTGAATTAGGCGGCATTTTGTTTAAGGAGGTAAGGGCTATGGACAGTACTGTGCATGCACTGAGGTGGGAATGAGCTCATTTCTGGCTCAGTGAACTGCAACAACCTGGCATCCTACAGGTTCCACCCAAGACAGGTTCAGGTAGTCCTCAGACCTTATGGCCAGCAGATTAAGAACTCTAGTACTGGCACATCAGGCGCCTTTTCTTACAGTGTGGCAAAGAATTTAAGACTGCAGGGGACAACAATGAGCTGCGCGTGCACTGGTCCCACAGGACAATAATACTGACTATGGCATCGTACGGGTCAAAGTGGGTCTGTGTGGCCCTCAGACATAATGGACAACTGGTTTGGGCAAGATCAGCACCACCAACAACCTAGCTACATGGAACACCTGCTGTCGCCCCAATCCTGGGACCTGACCCAGCTGGAAGTTGGAGAGAGGTGCAGACAACGGTGCAGCTTCAACATGGTATCACAAGAGGTGGAGACTGGTGAGCCAGGAGCTGGGGTTACACAGACCATGGTGGAAATCTAACATAAGAACCCAGACCTGAAACTCACTGGAGGGAGTGGCACAAGTGACTGCAAACAAAGAGCCATGTACCAACTGCAATAAGTAAAATCGAATTGTAGACTTGTGGGTGACAAGCTTAGAAACCTGCCCCAAGGAGAATAATATGATAACCAGAAGTACAATGACCAAGAGCGGAAGAGAAGACAAAGGCACAATGAGTATTACTGAAAACTCCCCTGCAAAGGAGCAAAACCTTTTGCCAAGCTCAGAGTTAACTGAGAAAGACATCAAGAAAATGGAGAATATAGAATTCAAAACACTTGTTATAATGCTTCTTATCAACAATGAGAAGCACATAAAACAGTTATTCAAGGAATTCAAGGAGTATGTCACACAGGAAATGAATCAAAGGAAAGCTGATATATTAGAAATTAAAAGTACAGTGGAGAGTCTCCAAAATAGCACGAATAAAGCAGAAGAAAGAATCTCAGAATTGGAAGATATTTCCTGTCACCAGGGGGAAACTAACAAAAAGCTGGAAGCAGAGCGGGGTCTCAAGAATTGGAAAGACATTACTAAAAGGCCAAATATAAGAGTTATGGGAGTTCTAGAAGGTGTAAAATTAGAAGCTAGGTTTAAAAATGTGTTTAATGAAATAATAAGGGAAAATTTCCCTAATTTAGAGAAAGAATTGGGAAACAAAATCCAGGAAGGACACAGAACTCCCAACAGGCTTGATCAAAAGCAATCTTCACCATGACACATGATCATCAAGCTCTCTTCTTCTGAACATAAGGAAAAGATCCTTAAGTGTGCATGTGAAAAAAATTAACTGACATAAAAAAAAATCAACTGACATATAAAGGAATGCCAATTAAACTCACAGGAGACCTCTCACAGGAAACTCTACAGGCCCGAAGAGAATGGAGTGACACATTCCAGACTGTAAGAGAAGTTTTCCTTTGTCTTTCAAAATGAAATAAAATTCTTCCACAGTCAAGAAAATTTCAAAGAATATGCCTCTTCCAGACCCACCCTACAAATGATACTTCAAGATGTTCTCTTGACAGGGAAGAGGAATAGCACCACAAAAAAACCAAAGACAAATGGGAAGAACATCCCAGTAAAATAGCAACAGAAGATTTAATCAATGAACAACCCATTTCTAAAATGACAGGACCAATTTACCACCCATTCATAATAACCCTGTGTGAAAGGGGATTAACCTCATCAATCAGACATCATAGATTAGTAGACTGGGTTAAAAAACAAAATCCATCTATTTGTTGCCTACAGGAGACTCATTTCACCAACAAAGATCAGCAGAAACTGTATCTCATGGATTTTGATTTTTCTTATTTCGTCTCTTCAAAGCACTTTCTTTCTCATTAAATTCTTCATTGACTCATAGATCACACAGAAGCATCATTGTTTTAAGAAGGTTCTTAATTTTCATTTCTTCAGCGACACATTAGTCATTCAGTAGCATGTTAAACTTCATGGAGTTTTCCCTATTGTTTATTTTATTTTGTGGCTTTTTAATTAAAAGAATCTATAATAACTGTGTAATGGAGAGTTTCATACCCAGATGTGAGGATACAATGCATTGGGCATCTCTACTTCCAGACTAAAGATGGACTCCCAATGAAACTGTTTACTATATCTTGACAATAGGATGCTGGACTCTGCCATTGTCCATGCCCGTAATGATGGACATATGACTGTGCATGAAGAACTATGCTATAGTAATAATATATGGGAACTCAGTGAGGAGGGAGGGGTTTGGAGAGGGAAAAATGGAAATCCCTGGACCTATGCAACCATATCATAAAATAACAATAATAAAAATATGTAAAATGTTTTAAAAATTTTTTTCTATTAACATAGAGAATATATTTCATTCATTCCATACAGTCCCAAGAAGACAACTACATTTCCTTCAACTCCCTCTCTGCTCCCTTGCAATCTCCCTTCCTTGCCTCTATTTAGCACATTTTACCAATACATAATGTAATAATCAGCTTTGCTAATATTTTTCAATTGTTATGGTGATACTGTTTTTATTTAATATATTTACTAGTAAGTTAGTGTTTATTTCTGAAATTTTATTTTGTTTTCTGGTTATTTTAATCTATTTTCCTAACTTTATGTAAATTTTTTTGAACAATTTTTAGAATTCCTTAGATTGCTGTATGTTTTGGAGTGCATCTTTTTGAATTGCATTTCAATGGTTTTTCTAGGCGTGTGTGTTTGTGTGTGAGTGTATACCGGTATGCACATCTCATGAGTCTAACCTCTGTTTCCTGCCTTCATTCCGTTTTGTAATGCAATTGTATTCAATATTTTTCCCACACATTTAGAGACACATCCCACGATGCCGTAATTGGTGCTTCAAGCATCAACCACACCATGGAACACTGGAGAGAAAAGGAAGTCCCATCTTTTTTTTCTCTTTTCATTGATCTTTTTCCTTGCTAATGTCCCAGATGCCTTGTTTTATTGTTTCCTTTGGACAGTCATTAAAGATAGATATGTAGTGTATTTGGAGAAGTATGGGAACCATCCATGTAGGATCATCATGATGATGGCAGCAACACACAGGGCTGTAGGAATCAGGAGCCTAGAAGTGAGCTCAAGTCTCCCACATGGTGGCAGGGACCCAGGTGCTTAAGCTATCACCTGCTGCATCTTAGGCTGCACATTAACCAGAAGCTGGGATCTGGAGAAGGCCTAGGACTGAAATCCAGGCACTCTCATAGGAGATGTGGGTGTCCCAAGCAGTATCTTAACTTTGAAGCCAAATACCACCCAGCTATACTCTTATAGAGGTCTCTTATTGATGCATTCTCCTAGTTTATCTTCGTTTGAGAATGTCTCGAGTCCTCTTCCATATTTTGGGATTATTTCTTTAAGTATTGAGGTCTAGTTTGGCTATTTGCTTGTTTTAGCACTTGAAATTACAATTTCAAGTTATTGTGCTGTATTCTTCTGATTCCTATGGTTTCTAATTTTAAAAGAATTTCCTATCATTAAATTGTTTTTCCTCTGCAGGCAAGGCGTCATTTCTCTGCCACTGCTCTCTAGGCTTTGTATTCACGCTTCACAATTTTGTATTATGATGATTCTTGGAGTAGATATCGTTGCATTTATAGTGTTTGAAATTCATTCAAGTTTTATTTATCTCCAAATCTCCTTTCTGCCAAATTTGGGGAGATTCAAGTCACTATTCTTGATTACCTTTTCAGTCCCATTTTTTCTCTCTATCCTCTCCTATTGAGATTCTAGTGACATGTCATAAATAATTTCTCATTATAATCCCACAACAGAGTTGCTGAGTCTCTGTTCATTTTTTCCCATCTGAATTTACTCAATTGTCAGATTTAATGCATCTGTCCCTTCCATTTTCCTCTTGATATTGTCTATCAAGTTTATGTCAGTTATTTTATTTTTCAATTCTAAAAATTTTATTAGGATCCTGTTTGTATTTCCTGTTTCATTCCTGAGAATACCTGTTTCTTTTCTGAGACTATTTAAAACTTATTTCAATGTGGTTGTAATTATTGGTTGAAGAATTTATTGATTATTGTTCTTTTAAATCCTTGTCAGATAGTTCTAACATCTGTATCATCCCGGTCGTGGAATCTTTTAATCTTTCAACTTGAGATCCTCTTGGTCCTTAGTTTGATGAGTGTTTTTCTATGGAAACCTAGGCATTTGAAATGTTATATTATGTGATTGGATATTTTAATCATCTTTTTTAGCTGGCTTTCTCTGACATTGCAGGAAATGGGGTACAGTTTTATTTCTGCCCAGTGAATATAGAAGCCTGATTCCCATTCAAAGTTCCCTGATACCAAATAGATGAACAGAGGTGAGTTCCAGCTCCCCATTGTGGGAACTGGTAAGAGTGACCCATTACTGCCAGATGGATGTGGAATCTTGGCCCCCTGCTTGGCCTTTAGTGATGGAATGGAGTGGAGCTTTAATTCACGTTGTGTCATTTAGCTGGATTATAGCAGTTGTTGTCAAACTTTTCTGTTTTATTAGGATGCCCCTTTCCTGATTTTTTGGTTCTAGAGAACAAGCTTTCATTGGGAGCTTTCTGTTTGTGCTTGCTGACATTCAGGATTGCTGATTTCTTCAGCTCCACATTTACCATTTATGAGGCAGAAAGAGGATCATGGGGACTCACCTACATAGCAGCCTTCAGGTGTAATGGTATCGAGATGGTCTGCTTCCTTTTTCTTTCATTGTTCAGGTCTTCTTGTATATGTTTTATTTGCAATGTCCAGAGGTTTTAGTTTGTTCAGTAGTAAAGTAGTGAAAATATTTCTCTTTCCAGAGATGGACATTTGGACATCAAGACTTCAGAGCCTGCTGCTGTACCATCAAGGGGCTTAGGAAAAAAAAATCTGCAGTCATATAAGAGCCTTAGCATAGATTTATTTCTGCTACATCATGGGAAGCAGAAAGAAATATAAGCTGAACCCAGATTTGTGTGTGTCTGCTCATCTGCCCTGGAGAACATACACTGAAGTACCATGATGATAGCAAGTCAGTCACTTCCCATGAACCAGTAGACTCAGTGATTCATTAGCTCCTTCCACAATGTATTGCTTGCTTCTGCTGTCTTCAGGCTTTTTACTTTTGGTTAACTCACTTGACTAGGTGCCCACAGGATGAGAATTAGTGGCTGTTCCTTCTCTGGGCCTTAAGGCTTACTCTGGTGTAGCTACAGGGACCCTAAGCCAACAATTGATCCAACCATCAGGAGTGCATAGAAGGAAACTGTCTCAGACAATGGAAGAATCTTTTCCTGGTTTTATAATGTATCACAACAAACACAGAGCCTTGAACTCACACTCCCTGCTTATAAGCCCATACTATGTTAATTTTGTCAGCTGTCTTCTGCCCATTCATTTACTCGCCAGTGAACTTTATTCTGTCTCCCATGGCCAGGGACTCCTATTTCACCCCAGTCACCTTGCCCCTCTGGTGTACCCCTCATTTCCCAGGGGTGATGTTCACTAAGGGTGGTAGGGTGGGAAAAGAGGCAGAAAAAGAAGTTGGCTGACTCCACACAAACCTGTCCACAGCCTAAAAGTCTGTTTCAGGGGGGCAGTGGTCTTATCTTTATATCTGAAAGAGAGTGTGCTTTTTGTCTCCCAAAGCCCTGTGTCTAGGTCGTTTGGGAAGCACCTTGGAAAGTCAAGAATAAAATTGCAGGTCAAACAATGGATGACTGGAAAAGTCGGCTTGTAATCAAGAGCATGCTTCCCCATTTCACCGTGGTGGGAAATCGTCAGGAGCCCAGAAAGCTCCAGGAATCGGTCAGACAATGGGCTATAGGGGGGAGGGGGGTGTTAAATGCTTCTAATCTTAAACTTCGATGTAAGATGTGTTCTTGAAATTCCCTGTGAACACTTGGTGGCAAACAAGCAATTAAAAACACAAGGATCTTACATCTTCCCTAGAAAAGATCTAGGAGGTGAGCTGATTGGTTTTTGAGCATTTGTGTATGAACTGAAAATAGAGTCCAACACTCAATTTGTTTTCCAAGTCCAGTGATCCCTGCACTGAACCCCCTCAATGGAAAGCAGAGGATGAATGAGAGGCAAAATGATCCTACTTTTTCCCTTAGTGGAAACTGTTAGTTATTTGAAAAGTGGTAGAGTTCTAGTTCTAGTTCATACGATGATATTATGATATCTTATGCACAGCTAATTCCCGCAGTCTGGTTCTTTACCGTGAGCTGAAAACACCAGATACAAGGAGGTATCTTAGGACGTTTATTCCAGCGGGGCAGGAACAGGGTGGAGGTGGTAGAGATCAGGAGAAAAGGGCAGAAGGAAACACCTGGGGTTCGAGCCCAGGCCTCAGGGAATTAGTGCCTGGGGCTGATTGGGGAGTGGACAGGGTTGGAGAAGGGTCTAGGAGATTGGGGGTGGGATTCTCAGGTGGAATGCCAGGTTACATCTGATTGGTGGATGGCTAGACTGGCGCGAATTTCGAGAGCTGTGAGAAAGAAGAAATGGCGCAGGTCCAGGGTGGGATATTGGAATAAGTCCTTACAGAAACCATTTCAAGTTCAAGAACTTCCTAGTCTAATAAAGAGCAGTGAATGGAACAGAAAAAGGGATTCCCATTCAACACCTTGGTCTGAATGTGCTTCTGCTTCTAAAACTTCATTTGATCAACCTTTACTTTTGTCCCTGGATACCCAAGCATCATTCAAACTCAACATTAGGGGATTCCAATGGTAGTTTTGAGAGCAGGGTGGTCAAAGGAGCCATGAGAGACATGGGCTAGATGAAATTGACAATAAGAGCCTGCAGCATTGCCAGTCTACCAAGATTAGCTTGCAGCCAACACAATGACTGTTATCTCAGAGTATTGGGTCTGCAGAGGAGTGGCTTGCTTAATCTCTGAAATTAATAGAACAAAGAGGAAAAGGCTCTTATAGAACCGTAAGTCTGCTTCCTTCCTGTTCATAGAACTGGGAGCCCTGAGCTCTGAGGTAATGCCATTTCACATAACTAAAGGGCCTGACTTCAGTTCCCAGGGCAGTGCACTTTCAGTAAGTCAGCTTTCTGTTTAAGAGTGTGATATGTTCCCAGGTGTGTTTGTGGATGAGGTGATTGAAATAATGCTTCTGTTCCTTAATGACAGCCACTAGCAATTTATTGAGACTGTACTATCAAGTCAAATACTTACATATTATTTACTTTAATAATGCCCCATTGCTCACAGAGATGGAAGTTAGGTCATATGGCAGCATGGGTAATCAATTGGCCAAATTACCAGCCCTTTTTCAGACATCTTCTAGAAGGCAATCTAACTTTATCCTGATTTCCCTTTTCATTTATTGCTTCATTTTTTACTATCAACAATTGAATCATTCAATTAAAAAATAAAAAAGCACCACTCTTGGTAATACACCAGAGTCCATGATCAATTTGCCTGACTTCAAATTGTTCCTTTGTTTCCCACTCATTTTAATTCCCTTGGGCCAAAAACAAGGAGAAAAAGGTGAATGGGTTGTCATTACAACAGTGCCCTTCCTCTTCTTCTTATGCACTCCATAGCACTCTTTTGAAAAGTGTGACTAGTAAATAACGACTTTGTTTTGGGGTAGTGTAGACCTCAGCGCATGTACACGGGGGTGGGGGGGATGGTTGTCTTTAGAATGGATCCTTGGAGCAGTCACCATGCACTGATTCTGGAGAAGTTGTCATTGCTCGCACCAGTTTTGGGCTGGGCTTCCCTTTGCAGATGGTCTTTAGAACCCTTTGTAAACCTTGCCAAAACCTCACATTCATTTCTTTAGAGTCACACATTGGACTTGATCAAAATCAGCCCCTCTGACTCCTGTCCAGTACAGCTTGTTCTCTATCCTTGGCTCTGAGTAGCTTATTTCCAGAACTCCAAGGTGTCCTAGAAGACCAAAGATTCACCCCCAGTCAAATGGAACAAAAATATAAGCTTCAGGCTTCAAAAGCAACTTCATTCAGATGAAAAATCACAGTTGAAACCATATTTGTCTTTTTGCAAGATACATATAATCTCTAAAAAGGAAGGCATTGAGAGAGCCCACTTGTTCCCCTATGGCTGACAGGTGCTGCTGCTAACATCAATAAAGGACCAGGACGACTCTTGGTGTTGATATGTGGCTAGTCTGCTCTTAGTTCTTTCTGTGGAGCACCAGAGCGAATCTTCTTGGAAAGGTTTGTTTCAGCTTCCAGTTTGAAAGTTACAGTTCAGCATCAGGTGCACTCACAGCTCAATGTAAAGGATGCTCATGATAAGTGCAGAGGAATGATCACATGGTGAACCAGCAAAGAAAGAATAGCAGAACTGAACTTTAATAACGAACTCTCTCATGAGACACACCCTCCAAGGGGATACACCTAATGACCTAGACTTCTCACTAGGCTCACCTCTCTGATGTCATGACTTCTGCCTGAATCGCCATTAGGAGACATCAGAGTTTAAATGGGGTGACAACACCTAACTTATCCAGGAACAATGTCAGAGAAGCTGAATCTTGGTGACTGTCATTCCCTATAGTCTTAAGAATGTGCCTGGGGCTAACACTGAACTTGAAAACACACACACACACACACACACACACACACACACACACACTGATCTCTGTCGCTTGTGTGTTAAAGGATTGACAGATTAAAAGCAGAATGTCCTGTGTGTTCGCCAAGAAACCTGCTGTCCAAACACGTTTGGACAGGCCTGGAATGCAAAGAGCAGGAGGAGGTCATTTGCGGGAGCTGGGCGTGGCCAGGGCATGGCCTTAGATGAATCTCAGATGTTTCCGTTGCTTCCTCTCCCTCTGATGCTTCGTGACATCCAGAGATGACACTCTGCACCCCAACTCCAGGAAACCCTGTGCATCTGGAAGCACATTGCTCTTACCACTCTCCATCTGCCTGAAAGCATCTAACAGAGAGTTATGCTTTGGGCATTCAGCTTAACTAGTTTTTCCTTTCCCCAAAAACAATCTAACAAAAAAGCTGCATTTCCAACCCAAGTCTTAAAGTAAAATTCTTTTTTTAAAAATGTCTATTTTTATTGGAAAAGCAAAACAGATTTACAAAGAGAAGGAGAAATAGAGGGAAAGTTCTTCCACCCACTGGTTCACTCCTCAAGTGGTCACAATGGCCTGAGCAGATCCTATCTGAATTTAGGAGCCAGAAGCCTGTTCCCAGTCTTCCAGTGGGTGCAGGGTCCCAAGGCTTTGGGCTGTTCTCCTCTGTTTCTCCAGGCCATAAGCAGGGAGCTGAATGGGAAGTGGAGCAGCTGAGACCAGAACCAGTGCTCATATGGGATCCTGGCAGTTTTAGGGGGAAGGATTAGCCAATTGAGCCATCAGGCCAGGCTCTTGTAGTAAAATTTTATCAATCCTAGAGGAAAGAAGTTTGTGAATTGCCCTGAAACTTACGGGCACATAACTGAAAGTTCCCTTTCAGGAAAAGCCATGTCTGATGTGATGGTTGTTCTTCGACTTAGCACCCAAGGCTCAGGATGCCTGGATTTTGCATCTGCTCCTAACTAGCTGTGGGATGTGGCCTTCCCTGAGAACAAAGTCTAACTACACCAAGAGTAAGAGTAACCTTAGACTGACCATTGACTAGGTATTAGACTTAAGCATTTGGGGGGCATTACCTCCTCTAATCTCATGATAACCCTGAGAGAAAGAGGCCATTGTTTTGTTTAGTTTTATTTTATTTGAAAGACAGAGTTACATACACAAAGGGAGAGACAGAGAGATTTTTTATCTGCTGATACACTCCCCAAAGGACCAGGCTGAAATTGGAGCCAGGAACTTCTTCCATGTCTCCCACATGAGTGCAGGCTCCCAAGGCCTTGGGCCATTCTCTGCTGCTTTCCTAGGCCATTAGTAGGGAGCTGGATCAGAAGTGGAACATCTGAAACTCAAACTAGTACCCATGTGGAATGCCACTGCACTAGGAACAGAGGCCATTCTTATAAGTTAGGAAACTGAGGTTCAGAGAAGATGAGCAAGTTGACCTGGAAGGAGCAGATCTCAGAAGCCACAGTGTCTCAGGCCCACTGTCATCACCACCATACTGCCACCTCCTACCTGAAAAGCATGCTGAAAACCACAGAATGTTGCTGACACAGCATGCAGAAGTAGCCGTTTGAGCAATGCAAATACCTTTTCCATATTTGCTCACTCATTCAGTTGTCTGATAATGTAATGCCTCTTGTGATTTAGGGAAAAGTGGACTTTTGCCTCTCGAACATCTAGACATCTTTCCAAGGTTAGTAAGGCATCCAATCTCTGCAGAACATTGGGCCTTTCCCTTTGAAGTCAAGACCTACACTCTTTCCCCTAGAGCAGTGGTGCAACCCTGCAACGTGTACAAATCTCAAAGGCATAGGAAGTGCACCACAGCACGCATTAAGTTGGCACTCAATGTGCTTGCTACACGCCATCTCTGTCTACACCCCACTGTAAATTTTTGAAATTCCTCCAGTTACCTGTTCTATTCTTAAGACAGCTGCTGGATAAATGGAGTGCCAAGGGCATTAGGTATACTGTTCTACAAAGAAGGGGTACTGTGAGCTTTGAACATCTCCTGTATTCAGTCATTTTATTGTCTATGGCTAAGTCATTCTGGTTACAATGAATTAGCATGCCCAGCATTGCACTGCAGCCTCCAGTCACTCTGTGATGGGGCGGGGAGGTATTATCATTCTCTTTCTTTGTGAATAAAACTATTAAGGTCTGAAGACTCTAATAGTTTGCAGAAGGATGGCTACTTAAGGTTCCCCATTTGGGTGGGCTCAGGTGTAGTCTTTCTACCCACAGCACAACCAAAGCCAGCCCCTCAGGCCATCTTCTCTTTTCTAAATGCGAGTGGGACTGAGGAAAAGGGAGAGAGGAACCTCTAGTAAGAGAGTATGTGGAGATGTAAGTGGCTACCGGAAATACTTACCCTGTTCTTTAGATTGGTGAACTGGAAACACCCGTTGAAAGCTCTCTGTTCATTTCAACCTATAATGTGTAGTTCATTTTAAGATTTGTAGCCAGGAGCCTTGAAGACTAATGCTTTCCTCAGACTTGATCTTGGGGATTTGACCAACTCTTCATTAGTCCTCAAGCAGTCTTTATCCTCTTGAGATCATAGGCCATGCTTGAGCCTAATTGGTAATGACCCTTCTCATGGGGGGCATATTTCCCAGGCCCTTGCCCTGTGCCCAGCCCTAGGCTAGACTTAGATTCCAATAACCAAAATAATGGAACAAATTCTCCTCAGGCATCCTACCTAGGAATAAATCTATGCTGGAAGTAAAAGGCAGAGGAGAGAATAGGAGAATGGGTTCCTTGTGGGACATTACTGTGTGTTGTAGAGCTTTTGCTCCTGTGACACAGGGATTAACATTTCCCTGTCCCCAAAGAAGAGTCCAAGGATCACAAAGGACAGGAACTCCCACAAAGCCATCTCGTTGGAAGGTGGTCAATTCAAGCACCCTGCCTCCACAGCCACTGTCACTTTCCTGCTTGCCACTCCCAGATTAGGAGCTCAGACATGGGAGGGACCTTCTGAAGGTTGGTCACTGCTCTGGGTGTGCAAGCCAGAGCAACAGACAAAACAGTTCCAGACTTCTTGGCACTGGCATTCCAGGTAAAGACTGGCAGCCTTTTTCCATATCCTAGTGGCTCCCTCAAGCTTGCCATGCAGCATACAGTCCCTTGCCCTGCCTGGCAGAGAACAGGAAGGCAGGGACAACTAGCCAGGAACTGGAGTGAGTTATCTAGACAGCACATCTCAAGGCCCACATTCAGGGATTTGGATCTTATCCAGTATTCTCTGCTTCCTTCAAGCTTTGGGGATGTTTGCTAGAGCACATATTGGCCCAAGAGAGGAGCTCACATGTATGTGGTCTCCACTGTTACAACCCAGCTGGTACCCAGGGAGACAGCTGTCCCTGTTGTTCTCTGAGCTCCTTCTTGAGCCAGATGGGTCTTAGGATCCTGGTAGGTGAAGCAAACTTAGTAACTGTATTCTTTACCTGATGTTATTGGGCAATATACAGATGTGGACATGTCCTTAACCACACAGTGAGGCACCTCTTGGCACCTTTCTGATGCTCAGAGGTTGGTCTGAGAGGCCCAGGGAAACACTCGTCCTTGGAGATCCGGTAGGAGTAGATAGGACCCCCCAAGGACACCGCAATCCCATCAGCAGCCCCACCACATGGACCAGAGCTGAAGCGGTAGTGGAGCCATCGGCATTCTGGGTCAAGGCCTGCAGGGCATATGTGCCGGGCTATTTTGGGGATCCTCCCTACGGAGCACGCAGCTGTTCACTCCCCTTGCTCCCCCGCCTTCTCCTGCATAAGGACCTTTTCCTGTCACAGACACCCAAGTGGGGCAGGAAGCCAGGCAGAGACCTTGCCTGCAGGCAGATCTCTTCCGCAAGGGCGGAGCACCGTTGAGCTTGCCTGCCAGCCCTGTGCTCAGGGTCTCAGTCCTGCCTGGGTAGTTCAGCTCAGCAGACCAATGACCTGCACATTGCCGACTTTTGGAAGAGGAATTTGCAGGGGGAGGAGTACATTTTGCAGCTGGCCTTGGCAGGTGTCCACGAGCTTCACCCTGCCTGTTTAAGAATTGTCCTGGAGCCACAGCAGCCCTGACTTTGATGCTGCCTAGCCCCGTGCCCCACTAGCCTTGCTGTTAGGTCTAGGTAACAGGTATATGGAGGTGGATCTTCCCTGGCAAAAGGAATGGGAGCACATTTGGTCCCCAGCCTGGAGGCAGCAGCAGAGTGAGCTGGGTGCCACTCCTTGTTAGGAAGCTAGTAACCCAGAGGATCTAGGCTCTAGGGCTCTGGGCCTGGAACTCCCCAAACCACACGCCTCTTGCTTTAACTGAGGACCCCCAGTTGGGGAACTCAGTATAGCTTTTTTCTTCTTTTATTTTTCTCTTCAGATATTTGTGTCTTAAGCTGGCCTTGGGATGTTGCATTCCAGACTTTGGGAGGAGGGGTGAGAATAAAGCCATGCCTTTCTAAGGTTTGGGCTACAGATTTTAATTTCTGCAATGAATACAGAATAGCATGCCAAGAGCCTCCCTTCCCCCTTGCCTTTCCTATCCCCTCCACTTCTTCCTGCCTTTCTCTCTTCCTCCTCCTCACCAGGTCCCGGGCCCTTAGAAAGCCAAGTGGGAAAGGCAGGCATGGGCCACACACCAGTGGGCTCAACCAGGGACGGCCCAGGAGCCAAGTCCCAAACGTGACTAGGGCTGTCGTCACCTCCCCTCCTCAGGTGCCCCGAACCTCATACCGCAGACTTGCCTTTGTCAGCCTCCAGGGCTGTGTAGGCTCATCCCCTTTCAGATTCTGCTTCCAGAGTCATTGCTCCCCAGAATAGGAAGGCAGCTAGCTTCACTCACCATCCTGACCCTGAGTTTAGCTGCAGCCCAGTACCTGGCATGTAGGAAATGGTCAGTAAGCAGTGGTTGCTGTTTATCTAGCTCAACAATCGTGTGGGCCACCCCCTTTGTTAGATAAGAGAAGGCCAGGGACACAGTCGTAAGGAAAGGGGTGTGTTCCAAGTCCTTGGGCCAATTAGTGAATTCCTAAGAGTTCCTTACAAGTGTTTCTCTGGAGATTTTACCCTGGCCGTGGGAAGAGAGCAGGCCAGTTTGCCAACTGCCACTTCCTATGATGTTTGATTCAAAACTGCACTTGCCAAATGAGCTGTGCTACCACGCTAGCACTTTGAGGTACAGAGATGAGTAGGAAACATCCCCTGGCCTTTGGAGAGCTCTATTGTACTGGTTGGCCAAAACTCCTGCAGTAGAGTGGAAGATGGAGAAGGCCAGAATATATAGTGAATGAGCCTTAAGGGAACAGTCAGAAGAGATTCTAATATGTTAGAAAAGAATGCAAAGGCTATGCCCCAGGATGGAACTCCCTAAGCTTCTTGGCTCTGAAAGGGTTGCCTGCCCCCCTATTCTGTGAACAATGGGCCTCCATGGTCCCTGGCAGTGTGCAAAGGGCAAGTTGAAAATAACTCATCTCCCTCAGGGAGCATGCTCAGATCACATCCTAGGTCTGGGGCTGGCAAACTAGAGCCTGGGGGCTCAGCCCAGCCCTCCAGCTGCTCTTACACATAAGACTGCATTAGCACACAGCCATACCCACCTATTCACAGGGTGAGAGTGCACCAGAGACCATGTGCTCTGCTAAGGCAGCCAGCCCTGCTGCAGCCACTAGCATTTGATTTGTTCCCTCTTGATGGCTACCCCCTCAGTAGCCACCTGAGATGAACTCACTGACCATCAATGGCTGCCTGTGTGTTCAGCTGCCTTGTCTGTGCCAAAGCTGGCTGGCCACAGTGCCGAAGCTTTACATTCTAACCTTGGCCACAGCTCTTGCTTCTGCTACCACTCTGTTTTCCTTAGGAGTCATTTCTCCTCCTATCAGCATCTAGAGAAATGTTTTTAAGATTTTTTTTTTTCAGAAGACAAAGTGAGAGAGAGGGAGAGAGACAAAGAGAACTTCCATCTCCTGGTTCATTCCCCAAATGGCCGCAATGGCCAGAGCTAAGCTGATCTGAAGCCAGGAGTTTCTTCCAAGTCTCCCATGTGAGTGTAGGGGTCCAAGGAGTTGGGTCATGCTCCACTGCTTTCCCAAGCCACAAGCAGGGAGCTGGATCAGAAAGCCTATAAGTGATGCCAGCACCCCAGGCATCACCTGCTATTCCACAGTCCCAGCCCCAGAGAGCACTTTCACAAAGACTGTCCTTCCTTTGCTTCACTTCCTCCCAAACAGGAAACTCTGCAACCCCTTGGCACAGGCTGCAAGGTCCTGTGTGAGTTCACAGCCATGTCCCTGGCTCACCAGCCACCTGCCTGTCCCTGGTGCACATCAGGGCCTTGCCACTTGCTGTCCTCTGCCCAATGTGCTGGGCTCTGGACCTCCTCCCAGCCTGCTCCTTCTTGCATTTAGAAACGCACGGAAATGCCACATCACAAGAGCCAACATGCCACTAGCTTGCTCCACCCCTCTCTTTCCTGTGGAGCAGTCCTCACGCTCTCATCTTGTTACAGTGTTCAGCTCCTGCGTCCCTCACTGGAAGCCAGCTTCTCCCTGATTCACCACTCCTCTCATTCTTATGGCCATGGTGGCTCTGCCCCACTGCGTACGCTCGCCCCAGCAGCCTCCCTGCCTTGCCCTGTGTGGAAACTCTTCATCTCCAAAGCAAAGGAAGCCCAGGCTACTCTCACATTCTCTGGAGTAGGCTTCAGGCCCTGAAGTTGTCTTGTGTCACAGCTGCCTGTGTGAAACTGTCAGGAAAGCTAAACATTTTCTTGCCTCTCTTCCTCCCTGGAGTCAAACCTTTAGAACAATGAACTTGGCCTATATAAAATACCTTCAGGAAGCCAGTCTCCAAACACCAACATCTGCTTTCTGAATATATGTCTTCAAACAGCTCTGTGTACAGTGGCAAACTGCTGTTAACCCATTTTTTTTCTAGCCACATGACATCGAAGGAACTTAGACATGCCTTGCCCTTTCCTGTAGCTTAATTTGACACAAGATCACTTTATTCCCAACATGTTCACACTCTCAAAATCTTGTGCCTTCCCTAGTCATTGCGCTCCAATTACTCAGATTTTTTTAAAAAGATAATTATGATTGACTTTGAACATACAGACTGATTTGAGGCTTTGCTAATAACACACATACTGTGAGTCTACCATCTGTGTCCTAGTCAGTAGACTTTCTTACAGAATGGTATGAAAAGAAGATGTTTGTAGTGATATTGTAGCCCCTAATCACCACTTCTGTCAGTATCAGCATCATTGTCATAGCACCACCAGCACCATCATTGCCATCTCTTTTACCTACACTACTACCACTACGGCCTTCATCATCTACCCCACTTTCAACATCACCACTGTCACCTCCATCACCTCCATATCACAATCACCTTCACTGCTACCAACACAGTCATTACTCTTGCCACCATTATTACCATCATAGCCGCACCTTTGTCACCACAACCATCTCTTCCACCTTCAATACACCACAACCATTACTACTTTCACTTCTATCATTTCAGCTACCTCTACCACCATCACCACTGCCACCTCCATCACCATCACCTCCATTGCCACCATCACCACTAGTCCCATCACAGCATCACCCTTCTCTTCTTTTCTCACTTATACACACCCAGTTGTATTATGCCTTCAATGATGTAATTGCAGATACTATACAGCTAGACTGATATAAATACACGTTTTTAAATTGTCACTGTCTCAAATATGTAACCCGCTGTGTTGTGGCTATGGAACATCAGTATGCATCTATGATCAAAACTGAATTAGGATTCATTATAACACAGGGTGATACCTCCAAACACACTACTGGGATACGTTTGGATGGGGGATATTCTACTTCATAAAGAATAGATATATGGAGGACTCATTCCCTTTCACTGGCAATATCTTGCTGTATTTTATTGGGATTTGTCTGACAGCAGTGAGCCTTGCACAGCTGTTCAGGAGCATAGCTAAGCATTAATGCAGCTCTGCCATGAACAGCAGATGACACTGAGTAAAACAAGCTAAAGGCTATTTTGGGACCACCAAGAATGTGTCTGAATTTTCAAGAGTGGAAAGAGAGCTAACATTTATTTGGTATCTATAGCGTGGTGAGAACTACGTTACCTTTACATTTCCAAGCTGTTATAATCTTGTTTTCAAAAAATATATGCATTTCATGGGCCAGAAAATAGGCACAAAGAAGGAAAAATGACTTGACCAAGGCATCTACCAATCTGAAACAGTTTAGACAGACTATAAGGATTGAAGGCCTCCATCCAGCCTCCTCACCACGCATCCTTGCTAAATTATACTATTGGAATGTAGTATCTAGAAATATGTTTGTCTGATCAGTGTATCTTTTTGCCTACAAAGCCTTTAATATACAAAGAGTGTCTGGTAGTTAGTCAAAATGCATAGCAGTTCACACTGGCACTTAAGGGTATGCTTTGCAAGCAAATGGGTTAGTCCATGGGATTTAGCAAATGCCTGGCAACCAAATTACTTGTTTGCACATAGTAAAGGCTGTACCAAGGGACCTCCTTTCCTGAAGTTGCTGCTCTCTGGCACTCACCTCCAATATGTAACTAAGAAAGCCTTGGGGCAAACACAACAGTCCCTACAGACAAATAAAAACCCCGTGACTGAGAAAAAACAAGAGAATTTTATTCTCAGTCTAAGTGTGTAGGATTTAAATTGCTACCATTCTCCTGGTGCCCCAGGATAACCCCTTGCTTGGTGCCAATATATATATCTAGGGATTCTGGGTCTCTGATGCTTGGACTTCACTCTGGAGTCCGGTGTTTAAGGCCTGTTATGCCACTGACTAGTTATGTAAGTTTAGTAAGATGCCCAGCCTCTTTTGCCTCAGTATACCCATTTGCAAAATGTGGATCCTAAGCAAAGTTCTATCACCTCCACCCCAAGACTGCTGTTAAAATCAAAGAACAGTGCATTAAAAAAGCACATTGTCTACTGACAGAAGCTGGAATCTCACAAAATCCTGCGGTTGCTCAGAGTAGGACTTGGATGTGAAAGCCTAGAGAAAGTCTAATATCTTGAGAATCTAGATAAATCTCTTCAGGCCACTATACTTGCGCAATTTACACTGAGAATTTCCCCCCACATGTCTGGAAAGGCTTTACTGCCAGGAGCCACCTCCTCTCTGTACACACAAATTCAGAAGCAGCCTCACAAGACACCCATCTCTGCCCATCCATGAGCTTGTACATCTCTTGCTATGTTTTTCCCACAGGTGGCTCTAGATGTTTCTATTAAATAGATGGGGAGTAGATGAAGAGGTCACCCTTTCAAGATTCCAGATATGAGCTGAACAGGAGGAATCAGGAAGTAGTTTCTTGCCCCCAAGTAAATGCAGTCCAGGCTAGATGGCCCTTCTCATCAAGGAAGGAAATGCAATGCCATCTCTAGCTCAAACAGCAATGAGCCATGGGCTCATTGTAGGATACTACACTTTCTCCATGTCCTGTCCAGGTGGCAGATTTAGAACACAAAGAACCCTTGGCCTTGAGAAGCCATGTAAACCAGGCCTCTGGCTCCAGAAATTGTACATGCTTTCCTTATGGCCCTTAGGTTTTCTAATAACATAGAAGAAAAGGGCCTGTGGATGGCCTCATTCAATCTGGAAACAGAAGTGTTCCCTGTATCTACCTTTGGTCCTAGCCAAGGGTCCTAGCCAAGGGTGTGGCTCAATACTACAAACTGATGGCAGGAGCAAAAAGGTACTTTTCAAAAGAGAGCTCAGAGGTTCCCCTGTGTTGGCCCAGAAGCCAGATTTAGCTCTCAGCTCCTCCTACCACCTCTGCTGCCATTTTATATCACTCCAGTGAGGGAAGCTTCACAGACGTCCTGGGTTGTAGAGGGCAACTTGGTGGTTCTTCATAAGTTTGGGCAGAATTGCCAACAATACAACCATTCTACCCCTTGGAATATACCCCAAAAAAACAACAGTAGGTATCCAACCAAAACTCGCAAATAAATGTTCATAGCAACAGAATTCACAAATGTAAAAAGGCAGAAACAACCCAATGTCGTCCCTCAGATGATGAATAGACAAAATGCAGTGTATTCATACAAGAGAATTACATTTAGTCATAAAAGTAATGAAATACTGAGACATGGCCCACTGTAGACAGATCTAAAAAACATGATGCTAAGGACCAGCATGTGACATGGCATATTAAGCCACTACTTGTGATACCAGCATCCCATATGCTCCTTTCTAATGACCTGGGAAAAGCAGCAGAAGATATCTCAAGTATTTGTATGCTGCCACTCATGTGGGAGATATAGATGAAGCTATTACAGCCTTCTGATGAGTGAGCTAGCAGATGGAATCAATCTCTTTCTCTGTAACTCTGACTTTCAAACAAATAAATAAACCTTTATAAAAGAAGAAGACATAGTACTCAAAGAAAGAAGCCAAACACAAAAGCCCACCTATTGGATGATTCCATTTGTCTGAAAGGTCCAGATTCGCAAATTCATAGGGATGGAGCATGGATTAGTGGTTGGCAGGAGCTGGGAGTAGAGGAGAACGATGGCGTGACTAGTTAAGAAGTATCTACAGTGAGGAAAGTGCCAGGAGTGGGTAAGAGTGATTGGTGCACAACACAGTGAATACACTAATTGGCACTTTTAAAAGGTGATTTTCATACTATGTCAAGCTTACCTGAATAGGAACAAAAAGAAGGCCTTGATTTGGGGACAGTCTCTAGGCTGACCAAATGTGCCCTATTCCACGTCCCCTGTAGGACCCTGCTTCAGTGGCATCAGAGCTCAAACGACATAGATTGCAAGGCTAAGTCTGGTTTGCCACTCTGTTGAGTCGATTACCATCTCCCGCCCCCACCCCTGCTTTTTCATTGTGGTTCAATTGCTGGATTTTGACCATAGAAAGCCAACTTCAAATTGGATTCCTGAAGGGACTGGTAAAATGTGTCAGGAGGGTGGGTTTGGGGTCTAGATTCATATGGCTGATGTCTAGCAGAGCTAAGATTGATTCTCCAATGCCCCATTCTGGGTAGATCTCCAAGAATGGTTTGTCAAATGTCCCTCAAGGTGGATAGAGAGCTGGCAGACTTCGTGTTGCCTACTTACTCTGTACCACTCTAACAGAATTGCAGATCAGCCTACCTCACTCTACCAGAATTGTACCAGCCTTTCTTGACCCAGCCAGTTGCAGGCCTGCTATTTACAGGATCAACACAACTGGTGCCCCTACCTGTCACACCCTTCCAACTCGTCCTGAGGTCAAGCAAGCCCCTGGTAAAATACCATGGAGATAATTGAGAGTGTTCATAATGTAACTCAAGGACTAGCATCTCTGCTCTCACCTGCAAAGAGCTATTTCACCCATAGGTCACCCACTCCAAATCTACCTGGATGTTTGAAACCAACTAACTTTTCTCTTTTTCTCGAAGTAGTCATCTCTATCCCACTTACAGAAAAATATGGAAATGTGTTTTGAAAAGATGGGCTCAAAGTTTCTTCTTGTGAAACGAGGGCCACAGGTGCATAATTTCTTGGCTCTGGGTTGCACAGTCTTCACACAAGTGGGGAGAATTGTGCGGTCTCTAAAGGTTCAGCCATGCCGACAGCCTAGGCACAATGCTAGCACTCAAGAAATGCTTCCTCTGCAACAGAACACTTTGATTCTCCTTTGGGGATGGCACAATATTGATTAACAGCTAATTCAATGCATATTATACATCTGTAGGTTTGTAGCAATTCTTGAGCTTGGCAAGCCTTCTAGCCTGGATGTCTACACTACAGAAAATGAGAAAGCAGTTCTAGAAAACTGTTCGCCTTGGTTTGCTCATTTCTGCCTTGATCAGAGATCCTTAAACCACTTGGGCTTTTGTCCCTATAACTGCAATTGAAGCCACAAAGGCCTTGAGCTGAGAGAGCTGAGGGTGGAATACCATAAGCATCAGGTGCATTTTTCAGGACCCAACCCCAAGGCATTGCTGCTGACTGTCAGGTCAGCACCGGCAGGCCCAGGCTTGCTCCACCCTTATTTGTCAGAGAATGAGCAGAGTGGCAACAGGCAGCTGTGGGCAGCTGGAAGATCTGGTGGCATTGCTCCTCAGATACACTTCCATCTCAGCACAGGAAACCTCTCAATGAAGCTGTGAGGCACACATGGGAAGTCAAGTATCCATTTCACAGAAGAAGAAAGTGAAACCCAGAGAGTGAAGTGACTTTGCTACAGTCACACACCAAATGGAGGTGCTAGGACTGAAATGTCAATCTTTCAATGCCCACTTCCAGATTCTTTGCTCTCCCTTAGCTGGTCCCACCTCTTTCGAGTGCTGAACATGCAGTCTGTGTTCATTCAGGGCACTTCAGGACAACCAGCCAATGCTCTCTTGGAAGGTCAAGATTGTTGCTCCAAATCATGCATGAACAAGATCTCAGTTCTTGAGATGTCATTGACTCCTCCTGAAGGCAATCAGCAGTCAGGGTTTCCTGCTCTTTCTAATCACCCCAGGATTCTCCAGAGCCTCCTGCCTTGTGATTCTGGCAGATTCCGTTGGTTGGGACATTCTATATTTGGGCATGTGTGTCACATGCCAGTGACACACATGCCCAAATATAGGCACTGCACTGTCACTTGGATATCCATACCCATCTGAGACCATCTGTATATGTATTTGGTCTCTCTCTATCTCTCTCATATTCTCTCATTCTCTTCCCCTGCAAGCCCAGTCCTAATGCATCATTGTCTTATCTATACTGGCTCTACCTCCATCATACAGCAGGTCTTCATTAGCATTTTCTTCTGATAAAATCTACTGGGGCCACCCTTGTCTTCAGAAGACTGGAGGTCTAAGCTAGTTGGCCCAATGTCAAGTGCTCAGAAACCTGTAGGGGGACATGCTATGGCACTGAATGAAGTTGTTGATAGAATATGAATATACTTGTAAGAGAGAGGTGAACCAAGTAGGTCAGCAAAATAGAGCAAAATAGGCAGAGCAAAAGAGGAAGAAAGAGGAAGGTTAAAAAAAAAAAAAAAAAAAAAAAGAGAAGCCACAGGCCATTTTCACCTTTTACACAGTTATCTCCAGTGCTCTTTGGACAGAACATGAGGGTCCCCAATTAATCTTTCCTAGATACCTTTGACATCCTATTTTCTTTCCCAATTAGAGCTATGCCTATCTTCCTCTAGCCTTTGTCAGTGTCCATATTAGGCCTTTAGCTCAAAGGTCCAAATCACACTTTCACAGTAGCCTTGGAAAGACACATAAGTTAGCTTTTTGTCTCCCGTCTTACAGCAGTCTAGGCATCTTCTAAGAAATCCTGATCTTCTCTGTCATTCTGGACTAAAATTGCCAAAAAGGAAGAGTTGCCACATGCCATGGATCCAATAATGTTGACTTCAGAAAAGGAAAGCTGAACTTGGCTACTATCGTAAGGGCTGCCTTTGTTTTCTTCTCATTTAGGAAGTTGGGAAGCCATCACATGCTTTTGAATGCATTTTAATGAATGTTTATAAGGTCATGGGGATCACATTGGTAGCTTTGTGTGCCTGATTATGAAATGGGACTCTGCAGACCTTTCTGCAAGGTGAGAAAATAATTCAAGTCTACAAGACACCAAGGCACTATCACTCCCTCTTGCTCCGTCACCACCTGAAGATCTGAGAGGGCTCTGCTTGGAGTAATGACACCTAGGCCCTAGTGTTCTTTCTTAACTGACCATGGAACTGAAAGCAAATCATAACCCCTTCTGTCATCTGCCAAGGACAAGGCTGAGATACACACCTGAACATCCCTGCCTATGCCTAACTCTTTCTTCATTGTCTCGGGGAGAACAGGATCAAGTGCAGTAGGTGGCCTGAAGTAGGAGCTGGCTGGAAGCCAGGCCTCAGGACTGCTGTGCCCAAGATTGTAAAGTGGAAAGAGCCTGTTGTGAAGCTGGCCGTCTTGTTTAGAATGATCTGAAAGCTTAGTAGGGGACTTTAAAAAGGAGTATCACTCCAGAGTGATAAGCTTGCTCTTCTCCAAGGCAAGTACTGAGATTTCTCCAGAAATGCCCAGCTTGGACAGGCAGAGCCTCAGCAGTAGCACCAGCCCAGGTGAGCCAATGGTCATGGCAGCATGATGTTGAGCATGGAGAATGGGCAGAGAGCTTCTCGCAATTGAAACGAATAACACATGATGTGACTGTGAGTGCAGAAACACTAAAGCAAGCCTTTCTGAATAGGAGCAGCATGAGCTGGGTGACAGTTCTGCAGGCCTCACTAGTGCACAGGCGAAGCAGATGCTATCACAGCAGCATGGTGCACTCCTGCAGGACCCAGTTAACTTCCCTTGTGTTGGGTACTCTTCTCACCTATCAGGTCAAGTGTTTGGGGAAACTTTCACGAATTCTCTTGAAATCCAAAGCATGGAGCTGCGAGATAGTGGCTTGTTGAAGGCCATCAAGAAAGGATGGTGTAAGAAGAGGCTCGGGACTGTGGTTCTGCTGAAACAGTGGCGTCCATGGGCATGCCCACCTTACGCTTGGAGACAGGGGAACTTGCCCTTGCTTGGTAGGCATCCTGAAATGTCCAGTGTGGCTGCCTAGCAACACAACTGGCCTAGCAAAGGAGCACCTGCTCCCCCCACCATGGGCCATCCCCTGAGCTCCCTGAGGCAGCATCCTAGGATGTGTTTTCTTGTTGAAGGCTGGTCAGTTTCTAGAATTGGAACTGAGGGAGCATCATTTGCAAGGATGTGGTTGCTTTGTGCCTGCAGCCAAGCTCTCATTTAGGAAGGGTGCAGCAGCCTATCATTTGCCAGTGTTGCTTAATGTTACCTGCAGTAGCAAATGGTCATGCTCTGCATTTCCCACCATCTGCCACCTTAGGCTCAGCCAGGTCATGACAGACCAATTCAGTGCAAGTGTCAGAGGCCCACAGAAACTGCCAGCAAAGTCCAAAGGCTTTTTACCTATAGCTCCTACCCTCCCCTCCTGTCTCCCTCTTCACCCTACCTTGTTGTTCATGACATCATGAACAACAACCAGACCCAACCATTGGCAAACCAAATTGCCTGCAAAAAATCCTAATGTAAAACCCACACTCAGTCAATCCTGGTCGAAATACAGTTTTATTTGTAAGACATTTCTTTGTGTTGTTTGTTACTGTAGCAGAGAATATCGAATTTCAGTTTGGGACCCAGGAACTTATTTGTGGGCTGCTCTGTAATTGATTGCATAGATGGTTAAGCTCCCTGCTTGCTGAGTCACTTGTGTCCATTTGGCCATTGATTCATTCAGTTACTATTTACTGAATGCTTGCTGGAGCCAAATACTGAGTGACTTGTTCCCAGGCCAACTGGGGTGGAGGGGAGGACCACCATGTCTTCTGTGTCCCTTCAAACTCCTTGATATTGAAATGAGCACAGAAGACTAGTAAAGGCTTGTATGATGCCCCTTCTATCTCTCTATCCCATTCCTGTTTGATCTGGCGTATTCATGCCTCAGATAAGTTAGGTGGCAAAGCTGCCTCTCAAAGTATCCTTGCTCAAATTCTGAGGCATATACAAAAAGAAGACAAAGAAATATGCAACTTCACCTGGATAGATAAAAGGCAGTGTATTGGGACACAGCTGAGTGGTCATGGCAGGGGCCTGCCCCTGGTTTGGACTTTATCACCCCATGACTGAGTACCTCTGGGCAAGCCCTACCCTCTACCTGGATCCCAGGGTCTCTGTCATTAATAGAAGGGCACTAGATCTCCAGGATCCTTCCAGATTTGCTTTTGAGATACCAGGTAGCAGTTAGTGAAGCTGTACCAGGTGCCACACAATCTGCCTCATTTCCCTTAATGGCCAGAGCAGCAGCATAGAAAAGCTAGAATTCCACTCATTCTATCAGTGAAAAAGCTGGGTTCAGAGAAGTGGCAAGACCAGGACGTAGCTGCATCTGCCTTAGGCCAAGGCCCCTCACCAGGCTCCTTCCACTTGTGCTGTAGGCTAAGGTTTTTCAACCTGGCTGTCTAGTTAGAAGCAGCCGTGAAGATGTGTGTAAGTTGCTGAATTCTCAATCTCCCCCTTATAGAGACTAAGGCAACTGATTTGTGGCAGGAGGACCTGGCTGTCTGGATATTTCTAGGTGATTCTGATGTGAAGCAAACACTAAGACATGGATTAGATGGCAGGGTTGGGGGTCTACCTTGATGCTCCCTGGGGTGCGGGAGTCATTTTGACCCCTGTCATGCTGGCAACTGACCCTTGCATACCTTGAATCGTCATTGAGCTACAAGCTCATCAAATCAGAAGAGTGAAACCTGAAGAGACACCACAGGAGCAGTGGTGTGTGTCCTAGTAAGACTCCCAGAGTTAAAAAAAGAAAAAAAAAAAAAGGCCCCCTCTGCCAAAAAGCACTTCAGGAGAATTACTTCTGTTTGCCTGTCACCATTCAGGGGAGTTCCAAGTCCTCTTTTCCTTATTGTGATCATCCTCCTTATTGTGACTCAGCCTCCTGTGCCCTAGCCCCTTTCCTCCTCACCTGCTGACACACAGGTCATGATCATCAACGTAACAGCCATGCGTGAATCTGTATGAGGCTGTGGGAGAGTAGGAAACTCACATCGCTATTGGCATGCTTTGTTCCTGATGGCTGAGCTTTCGTGAACGATGGGCAGCCTTCCCAAGGTGCAGATCCCACATTGGGCCTTCTCCTGTTGTTTGGTATCTCCTCGACCTGAGGATGCATCTGTAGAGAGGAATTTCTTATTTAGGTGACTTTATACTGTTTTTTGGCATTACAAACTCTTCTCTTAAAAACAAACAAGAAACACAGAAATGTAGAGGATAGAAAGTTAATTTTCAGTCATCCCAAGCAACTGCTCCAAATGGTTCAGTATATGTTCTTCCAAGTTATTTCTGTATGTAGACAAGTAGTGTGTGTGTGTGTGTGCATGTGTAAATCTAAATAGAACCATGTCTGTGATGCCTACAATGACTGTTGTGAAATGTGTTTCCCTAAATAATATGTCTTAGACAGCTGTCCAGGAGAATACACCCAGAGCAACGTCAGTCCTCTAAAGACTCTGATTCTGTTTTAGTGCTGCAGTTTGGTGCATATAACCAAGTGAGACAGCCTAAATGTTCAATGTCTATGTTATGAATTTCCTTCTTCAACAATTGGGGTATCTGTAGACAGATGGGATTGGAGAATATTTAGCTTGCACTCAAATGCTTTTAATGGTGTCTGTGTAGTTGGGTTGAACTCTGGTTTCAGTAAGGAAGGAACACTTTTACTTGACATTCTGTCCTATTTACTCTACAGACAGCATGATGCCTTACTAGAAATGAAATGAGATAGCTTAAATGCAATGCACCAACAAAGAAACAACATTATGGTTCTCCCAAATAAGCCATCTTATGGCTTTGGCAACTGTAAGTCTTTAAACTAGGAGGTCCATTTTATCTTGTAGATATCCTATTCACTCACTGTATAAAAATTCCTCTTTCTCTCTCCTTCTTCTTCAGTCACAGGGAACTATTAAGAGGAGGCAAGAAGAACACTTCCTGTTTCCAGGCATGGCTGATGGAGGTTACCCTAATAAAATTAAGAGGCCCTGTCTTGAGGACGTCACCCTTCCTGTGGGCCATCCCAGCACCTCCTGTGCAGAGCTGCAGGTGCCTCCATTATCAATGAACCCTAGTCCTGTCACCATGGGAGGAGCTGGCCCATCTTTACTACTTGACAATGACCCCATGAGTGGCAGTGTTCTGGATGCCTCATTTGCCATGCCACCAACTACAGAGATGGCGCTGAAAGGGCCCACTGTTCCAAACTATGAGAAAACCAACAGTATGCCAGGTGTAGACCAGGAATTGCAAGATCTGCTGGAGGAACTAACAAAAATTCAGGAACCTTCTCCAAGTGAGCTAGACCTTGAGAAGATACTGGGGAGCAAGCCAGAAGAGCCACTTGTCTTACAGAATCTGCAGGTCAACCTGGGTACCACTGCCAAGCCTACAGTCCACCACATGGCACACTTGGAGAGCCTAGGTTCCAGCAAGGACTTTGCTTCTAGCTGCAGCCAAGTCCCTAGCGCCTCGCTCCCCATGCCGCTCTCCTCCACAGAGCTCAGCTATTCGATTCCTTCTACCAGTAAGCACATGATCTCACCCAGTTCCTCGACAGCAGAGGCCAAGAACCAGGTCCAGGCCATGCTCCCTGTCACTCTGTCACCCCTGCAGGCTCCCCAGTGGCATCATGCCCACCAGCTGAAGGCGCTAGCAGCCAGCAAGCAGGGATCTGCTACCAAGCACCAAGGGCTGCCGCCTACATGGTCAGGCCTGCCTCCCCCAGGCCTTTCCCCACCTTATCGCCCAGTGCCGTCTCCACACCCACCCCCACCTCCACCCCGGCGTACATTCAGCCCTCAGAGCCTCACGGTGTCCTGCATGGCACCCAACAGCTTACGAGGCAGCAGCCTGCAGGGCTCTCCCAATGCCTTACTCTCCAGCATGGTGCCCAGCAGCAGTGCCACCCTGGGGCGTGCCGTGCCCTACACAGCCGAGAAGCTCCCCAGTCCAGCTCTCAGCCAGCAGCAGCAGTTCACCCCACAGAGCTCCATTCTTGCCAACCTTGTGAGGTCAACCATCAAAAGCCCTCAGGGACACCTCATGTCTGCTCTGCCCACCAGCACCCTAGGGCCATCCCCACCGTATCGCTCAGAGAAGCTGGCCAGCCCTGGCTTGCCGCAACAGTCCTTCACCTCACAGTGCTCCCGGATCCAGAACCTGACGCCCACCAGCCATCTGCCAAGTGCACAGCAGCCAGCCAACCCCATTTTCAAGCCAATGACCAGCAGCTCGTCCAAAACCCTGAACATGGGTGTGCAGCAAGGGTTGGTCAACGCCAACCCAGGAGCCCCTGAGCCTTTTACTTTTGCCAACACCAAGCCCTTGTCCCATTTTGTCTCAGAGCCAGCCCCTCAGAAGATACCACCCATGCCAGCCACCTGCAGGCAGCCTTCCTTGCTTCACTACCTGCAGCAGCCAACACAAGCACAGGCCTCTTCTGTCACTGCCTGCTCCAGCAGCACTGTCACCTTTCAGCAGCAACCGCAGCCACAGCTGCAGCCACAGCCACAGCCACAGCCGCAGCCAAAGCTGCAGTCGCGGCCACAGCCTGACCAGTCTTCATTCCTGCTGCAACAGGTGATGCAGCAGACGCGGCGCTTTCAGCGACCAGTAGCTTCAGACCCTGCGCCTGCTCTGCCCAGACAGGTAAGACAACTTCATGCAGGTTTCGAATGGAGAACCCATATGTATGCTGCTGACATGTGGCTTTGGAGGGTAAATCCAGTTCTACTGTTCTCTGAGATTACACTTGACTCTGCCTGTTCAGGTCATCAGATTGTCCTGGGCAGAAAGCTGCAGCCATGAGCTGTTCCCAGGGGATCCATCGGGGTTGGGGGCAACTACAAGATGCATGGCACTCTCATCCTGTTGTGGGACCAAAGTAGCAGGACTAGCAGAGGCTTCTGAGAACACAAGATTACAGTGAAACACTCAAATCTTGTGTCTGTTGGCAGAAGGCTGCACAATAGGCCTTCTAGAGATGGGCACTTGCACACAACCACTTAGCATGCCACTCATCTCTGCACTGCCTTTCCCCAAAGGGAAAAGAGGGGTACTCGTCAGATTGTTGCTTTTAGCTCCACCTGACACACCCAGACTGTGATGCTCTGAGAGTTGCGATGACTTGCCCAGTCACAAAGTCAGCCAGAGGCCAACCAGGGACCTCAGACCAGGAGGTCTCAATCCAGACCTTACACTCTTCTCAGTGTGCCTTCTGTTTCTTTGTGTCTTGTGGCCTTTTCATTACTCAACACAGCTGATTATCTCAGTAGTGTCTGGGACCACTCCCACCATTCACTGTTCTGGCCCCTGCTTGTATTAGCTACCTGTAGCTGCATAACAAATGCCACCCCCTCCCCAATAGCTTCAGTCCGAGTATGCGATCTCAAAGCTTCTGTGAGTTTAGAGTCCTCACATAGCACAGCTGGCTCTTCTGGCTCAGAATCTCTCTTAAGGCTGCAGTGGTTGGCAGACTCCATGGTCATTGCCAAGTTTACCCACAGGACTGCTGGCAGGAGGCAGTTCCTTTCAGATGGCTGGATGGAGGCACCAGTTCCTCATGCAATGTTGCTCATGTGGTCTCCTCATGGAGCGTCTCAGAAGGAATCAGCTGGTGCCATGCAAATGAGCAAGAGATGGTGTACCACCAAGACATGGCTGGGGTGAAGGGAGGGCAAATAAGAAATGACAGGCTTCAATGCCTAGTTCGCTAAGCAACATGCTGCTGCTTTTGCAGTGTTGTGTTCCTTAGATGACAGCCTAAGGGAGGTCCCTGAAGGTGTGGGTACAAGGAGGCAGAACTCCATGGGCACCATATCACATATTTGCCTGCACAGAACACTGGAGTTATGTAGCTCTTTTCCATTGTTCTCAGCTCTGCCCAAGTTCAAGGCCTCTTGATTCTTTGGAGTAAGCCAGTTGGCTATTAGCTGGTTTCCCTCAACCAGCCACCCAGCAATCTATAACTTGCCTTGCTGTGGCAGTGACCCAATACCATTGCTGACAAGCATAGAAGTCTTCATGAGCTTGACCCCTGCATATGCTGTGTCCTTTGAGCCCAGTCTTGCATTTCATGTCTGTAACCTTGAAGTGCTTACCGTACATGGCCCTCTGTGTGTGGCTTGACTTTTATTCCTGCCACTGCTTATGCCTGGTGTTGTCTCCCTTCTTTCTCTCTCCTATGTGACTCAGAACTGCTTCAGGCTGAGGCTCTCTCCTCCAAGGAGCTTTCCCCTGACCATCCTGTGGCCTTTTACTTCTGGATGCTGTGCCTTTCTCTCTCCTGCTGTGTGGTCAAGTGAAGTGCTTGGCCCAGCACCTGGTCCCCAAGGGAAGCACCTGTCTTTACCAAGCTCTTCTTCCAGAGCCCTACAAGAGTATGACATGGCAGTCCCCAGGGGACAGAAGACTTGTCTTTTCCATCCAGGTGTCGGGGAAGCTTAGCAGACAGCAGGCTTGACACTGGGGGATTGGTCATTTGATGGATGTGGACAGCAAACAGCTCCAGGTGATCATGTCAGGCAGGGACGGGGATGTGTTATCATGCTAGGATGAGTGGCATGGAGACAAACAAAGCAGGCCAGATAGGGCTGGCCACCTGGGAATGTGGTGCCCTGTCTGAAGTTCAAGATCAATGTGGTTTGATTTTATTGTAGGGCTGTTGCCACCTGTTTACATGGAATTCTGCAGCTAGCTCGGTGGAGCAGCAGCCTCAACACTGGGACGCGTTGACTAGCAGGCGGGATCCTGAGCCTGGAGACATGTCACCACCTAGCACCGTGAGCCTTTTTTGTGTTGTTTTGTCTGTGCCTGGGGCCATGCCAAGTCTCACTGTGTTGCACCAGAAGGAGTGTTCTTGGTGATTGGTAACGATAAGGGCTATGAAAATCACACCTAGCCAGATACTGAGTAGGCAGAGTAGGTGGGCAGGAAGGGCAGGAAGGGGACTGGGCTAGATAAAGTGCTCAGGAGAAAGAGCAAGGCCAGTAGCACGATGAGGGCCTTCGGGACCCCCGCCACTGCCATCAAGCTCTGCCTTTCCCACTAGTGCTAGCATGGACCCAGGGAACTTAGCACTTCAACTGCCTTGTCACGGTATCCTGCTCAGGAGTAGGAACCATTATCATCCCCTTTAAAGTCAAAGAGAAAGGCACAGAGAAGTCACCAGAATTGCCCATAATTACACAGCATGTCAGGTCCAGAACAGGGACCCAGTGATCATGCTCACACTTCCCTGCATGGTGTACTGCCTCCAGAACATTCTCCTTCCTTAAACTCTGTATTTCCTTGTCTACACTATGCAAGTGGGGACAAATTGAGGCGTAACTGTGTAAACACATCTAAAGGGTTTTGCGCAGGGCCTGGCACACAGTGTTCGCTCCCATGATGACTGCAGCCGCTGATCCTGAGACCTAGTTCTGTCTTCTGGGGCCCAAGGGATGTGTCTGCTTAAAACCACGAGCTGTGTCAAGACAGGGCATGAGCAGTGCTTTCACCACACCCCTTGTCTGCCATGAAAGCAACAGGAGTTTGGGGTAGGGGTGAAGCTGTGCTCTCTGTGGGCTCCTACTAGACAGCCCCCAGCTTGCTGGTGAAGGGGGAAGGGCCACAGTCACCTTGCAGACTGGGATTGGCAGCTCTTGCAACACCATTTCCCTAGCACTCTGTTCTCTACGTAGCTGGGGAGGCCGCTCAGCTGGGCACACAGACAGCCCTGTGCTGCTTCTAATAGGCTTTCCACATGAGCTTTAAGGCCCAAGAACCCAGCCCTGGGGTGAGAAAACAAGATGGAAAAATGTGAGTCTCTGACGCCAGAGGAGGTCCTACTGTGGCCACCCCAAGGTTGCGGAGGCACAAGCAGAGCCTCTGACAACACAAGTGGGCTGTCACATGGCAGTGGCTGTGAATGATTATGGTTGCCATGGAAACCCTGGAATCTGGATCTTAGTTTGATAAAGGAATCATCTCTGAATGTAAAATGAGACACAAACTCTTATGTAAGCAGAAATGCCCAATGCAGCTGTCTACACGAGCTTGTGGCTGTTTGTAGACCAGGATTTCTCAACTTGCAGGGCTTCACTTTCCCAGATGTGTTCATAGTTATATCTCACTGGAACACTTGCCTCCTCTAAAGGTAAAAGATAAATGCCGCAGGCTTCAGGGCAGCAGTTCGTTATGGTGGGTTAGGCAAGGGTTCCACAGGCAGATACAACCAAGGGTTAATTCTGCTTGTGGAAACTGAATGAGCTGGTGCCATGAATAAAGTTGGTCAACTGCTTTGATCCAAAAACCAGGAAGTTCCAGTCTCTAGCACATAAAGCATTGGGGGACAAAGGAAATGGTCAAGAACCTGAAGTTTTCCAGAACAGTGCCTGGCACACTGTGCATGCACATCCCCAGCCAGAGCGATTCCAACTTCAGAACATCTGAGACTTGAAAAAGTTAATCTGGCTCAAATACCAAATATCACACAAGCCTGCAGTGGAATCTGGGGCAGTATTCTGTTATTTTTCCAGCTAAATGTGAATATTTCTCAAAGTCCAGGTCAAATTTTACCCCCCACTAAAATTTGGCAAGCCATTTATACAAATAAGCTGTCAGAGCTTCTTGACCTCGAACTTACAAATAAGTACAAGGGGATCTGAGGTTATTAAAGGATGGGATCTTTATCTCTTTTTGGTGTCATGGCATTCAATCCTGGTGTATTAGATTTTAATGACTCCAAACTGTCTCACCAAATTCTGCACCTAGGCTGCTGACATACCTTATTTTTGATGGAAGTGAGACAAAATGTGTTTTGTTGCCACAGATCCAATGCTCCTTCTTAGCCTGAAGACCACAGGGACCACCCCAGTAGGGTCAGGACTTACCTCAATTGCACCACCAGCCACTGTAGAATGAAACTAGCATTTACTAGAGATGAGAGGTGTGCTGTGGAAAAGTGGGGCTCACAAGATGCAGCACATCGCACCACTATCCTGGTGTGCTCACTGTGCATGCCTTGGAGCCCCACTCAAAGCAAGGACATGGATGCTGGCCAGTTGGAACTGGAACAAAAATGCCTGTAATCTGATCCATGAGGCAGGCAATGAGCACAGGACCGGGAAAGGGGCAGCTGCAGAGAAATAGACCAAGAGGCACATGATGTTGTTTTGACAAATTTTGAGAGATGAGAGAAAGGAGACTCCATCCTGCTTTGTCAAAAGGCTGCACTAAGCTATTGGAAATGCTGTAGTTCATACCTTCAACACAAAGTCACCCACCTCCTTAGCTTAGGCAGTGAGTCTGCCATCTTCCCTTCCCAGAGGATTCCAAGAAGCACCATCTGACGTGCGGTCTGGGGAAACCCTCCTGTATACCTCCCCTGTGCTCCTTTCTCCTCCTCCTCAGCAACTTGTGTCCTCTGAAGTACAGCCTTCCCAGCATCAGGGCCTGAATGGAGAAGTCACAGGACAGGGATGCTGGGGCCTTGTCAAAGGCAAGCCCTAAAGTTGGGCTCAAGCCCAAGTTCAGAGATCCAAGTGATTCAAAGCTTGGGTCTGCCACTTTTTTATCCTCACCAAACCTCAGTCCTCCAAATCTGTAAAGATGCTAGTACACAGGTCCCACGAGGGTTCTGTGATAATTAAAGAACTGAAGTAAGCACATTTGGCACACAATTATAGCCTGTTCATGTTAATTCATGAAAAGTCTAAAGACTTGCAATAACAATAACCTAATAGAATCAGTTTTGATTGCATGATGATTTTTCTTTGACTCCCGGGAAAGTGCAGCAGATCCAGAGAAGAAGAGCAAGAGGCTACTCAAGTGGTGTGTGCTCATGGCAGTGGTGTCAGGGAGAACATTTGCCAGGTGCCCAAAGGGGTGTGTGATCTCAAAAGAGAGGAGAATAGCTGAGCCAGGCCACAGGTGCCAAAAGTACTCTTGGCTACTTGCGATGGGCCAGTGATGGCTTCTCTTCCCTCCGAGTCCAGATGGCTTAGGTGCAAGGAGTCATGTGAGTGCTGACTAACGAAGGTGACCCGAGGACATTAAGTGAGCAGAAGAAGCTAGGAGTGGCCAGGTCCCACGTGCAGTCAGCTTGGTTCTGTACACAGTGTTATAGCAGGCTGGGAGCCACCACCATTTCAAGATTCAGGTGTGCAGCCTCCCACTGACAGGCAATGACAGTGACTAGAACAGACAATGCATGCATGAGTGACAGAGTGAGGGACAGACTGGGCAATGTGTTTAGCATGAAGGCCACCAGGAGCACTGGCCTGGTTTGGCCATAGCACTGGGGGGCTTGGCATTGCACATCTACTTTCATTTAGTAAGCACATGGGTACCATAGTGTGACAAGCACCCCTCCAGGGGAAGGGCCTCCTGGCTCTTTCTTTTCCCTTACTCTCTTCTCTGACACTCACTCTAACCCCTGGAGCCTCCAAAAGGAAGCTCGACAAATTCCTTTTGGTTTGAACTTGCAAGGCAACCCTTTACTATTGCCCTCTCAATTGCCAAATGCAAATGAAATTCCTTATGTATGAACCACAGGCTCCCCTTGGAAACAAAACTGATCAAACCATGTTAGTGAGGCCAAGAGAAGTCCCTGTGTGATCAAATTGGCACTGGCTCCATTTTTCAACTGTTGAGTTGATGATCCAGAGAGATGGCAAGTGAGCTTTCTCTATTCTCAGAAAGTGATTTTGATCTTGACTCTCCTCCCCACTGTACCCCTGCACCCCAGGAAAAATCAGATGTACTACATGTTGTCAAGGAAAGAGCTGCCACTTTGGACTTGCAAATTCTTCTCTCCTTGTGAGGATCAGGATTGGACACAGGGGAGGGCAGCAGTGCCAGCCATATTCCCAGAGAAATATCTTTACATTTTTTGTCTTACTACTTCTGAGAAGCATCACACGTGTCGTTGCAAAGCTGGAGTTTACTGAAATACAGCAGGGAAGCCCTCTGGCAACGTGCTCGGCTCCCCACCAGTCACCTGACAGCTTACCAGCTGGTTGATGAGACACCAGCAAGAGCCAGTGGGTCACAGCCCAGGGCTTTTCTGGCACGCATCCTCCCCACTGGACACGGGACCATTTCACTGGATAAACCATCTCACTTTGCTTTTAGACAGATTCCGCAGAGGGACCCAGTTGTCCTTTTTTTGTTTTTTGTTTTTTTTTCTAAATTAGGGAGCGAAGCATTATTTTCATTTTGGAACTCTTTGGGGGAGGGGCTTCTCTAGGAGGACCTGTGACGTGACACTAGGTAGCATGCACTTGGAAGCCTTGGGGGCCAAGATCTAAGATTTGAAAACACTTTGGTTTTCACCACTCTGAATTTCCAAGGAGTGCGGCATCATAGGCTGTTGAATTGGAGAAACAGAAGCCAGCATTTTTCAGTTTTGTTTTTGGTCTCTGAATGTCATTAATGATCCTCCACTTCAATGCTATGCTCCTTTTTCAGAAGGTGGAAATTTAAAATGAGCTGCTTTTCAAATGCTAACCTTTTAAATGCTGATTTTATTTTTTTCCTCCTGTCAGCTGTGCTAAAGAATGAGTGAGGTAATGCATTGCAATGCACACAACTTCACACAGTGCCCCCAGAGTACTAAGCTGTCATTCATGCAGCCAACACTGAGACTTACAAAGGTACATAAAGCCTTTCACAACAGATGACTCAGAGACAGAGATCAATCGATGTGATTTGTTCATTGCTTAGCAACTGGCTTTCAGCAAGCCAGAGCAACAACCACTTTCTGAACCCTGCTGTCAATGTTGTGTTGTGTTGCGTTGTGTTTTGCCATAGCATATGTGAAGAGAAACAAGGAAGCTTGTTGAAGTGGAGATGCCCAAAATAAGACCTTCTAAAAATGAAGTGCATACAGTATTTTATACTAGGTTAATTAAAGCAACCTACTTATTTGTCACTGGAGGGCAAGGAAAGGATCTGCATCTCAGTTTTCAGAGAATATAGAACAGAAATAAATCATTCTAGCCTGCTGCTTTAAATGGTATCTCCTTATGAATATATCCAAACCCCAAACATAGAACACCACACAGACTGCCAGTTCAGTTTTGCAACACAATGATCTTGGAAGGAAACTGCTTTGCCCCCAAGGGAAAAGTTAACAAAACAGAAACCGTGTCTCCAGCATACGCAAGGTCACAGAGGAGCTGCTCGTTCAGCTGTGGCACCAACACCTGCAGCTGATTTGAGGATGGGTGGTAGCAGAGTGACAAGGAGAGGACGCAGAGATGTGCTCCATCTGCGGGAGCCAAGGCTTGACAGCTTCTCCCTCATCCCTTGCCGGCACCCTCCCCAGCTTCCTTCGCCCAGATCTGCTTCTGGTCCCCTATCCCAGATTCATGGAAACCTTTCCTGAGTCCTTTTAGGCTGGTCTGTCCCTTGTATGTCAACAAATCCCATGACCTGGGCCTGCCATGTGAAGCCCCTGTGCACTCCCTCCCGCTCCCTTCCATCTTGCCTGGGGCAGCAGAGGTGACAGCTGACAGCCCACCCTCCAAGGGGAAGACTTCCAGGCTTTTCTCCTAAGGAGTGGAAATGATCTGGGGTTTTGTTTGATCTCATTATTTTGCCAAAAATGATAAAAGCTGCCTTTATTTGGTTTATTGTGTTGTGGGTTTTTGTTTTGGGGGGCTGGATAAGGGCTTATCATTTTAGTTTCTCCCTATCCCAAACTGTGAGGTTTTTTTTTTAAAGATTTATTTTTATTTTTATTTTTATTTGAAAGGCAGTTACAGAGAGATGAGACAGACAAATCTTCCACCCGCTGGTTCACTCCACAATTAGCCTCATTGGCCAGAGCTGGGTTTATTTGAAACTAGGAGCCAGGTGCTTCTTCCAGGTCTGTCACACAGGTGCAGGGACTCAAAGACTCAAGCAATCTTGTGCTGCTTTCCCAAGCCATAAACAGGGATCTGGATCAGAAGTGGAGCAGCTGAGATAAGAAATGGCACTTTCACGGTACAAGTGTAAGTTGACATGCCCTCTGAATGCAATCAGGAATCCAGTAAAAGCAAGATGTAGCAGGTGCTACTAGCATAACACAGGTCCACTTACAGAAAAGTTGTTTTGATTAACTGCCAGTGAGACAGAGAGAGAGAGAGAAACTCTTATTCATGGGTTGAGAATGCCTGCCATGTATGAGGAGGAGCTAGAAACTCAATGTGGATCTGCCACATGGACAACAGCTACCTAAGCACTTGAGCCATCACTTCGTAGGGTGTGCATTAGCAGGCAGCTGCACTCAGAGAAATTGAACCCACACATTTCAAAGTGAGGAGTGTGGTCTAGTACTAGACCACATGCTCTTTTGTGGACCTTCTAGAATGAGTAAGCAGAGGATGCAGAGGGTAATGAGGCAACGGGTGGATTACATCTCTTAGCTTTTGCAGAAAGTTAAATTCTTGAGAGTATTTGGACTGTTGTAAAGTTACTATTAAAAGAAACCCAGCCAGCCATCACAGCTTAGGATCTAGATGAACTCCTATACGCGCGTTCTGAGCACAGGGAAGCCTTTGCAGCTACTCGCAGGGCTGCTAGGCGCTGACTACGATGCGTGTCTCTGCTGCTGCCAGCTTTCTTGTCTTTCTACAGCACTTGTACAATGTCTGAATCCATATGATCGTTTCACCTTTCAACAAATACACAATTTCATACTGCCAATGGCAACTTTCACTGCTTATTCTGTTGTTGTTGCTGCTGCTGCTGTTTTGTTGCTGTCATTGATATCATTTAATGTAATTTACAAGGACAAAACAAGACTGGCTGCCTCTCTGGCTGCCTCATCACATACCATGGTGACAGCAGCAGATGTTAAGAAGAGCCAAGAAAAAAAAAAAGGACAGCTCAGAAATGTAGGCCACTCACTTTATTGCTGTTGGCCAGTGGAGTCTGTTGGTATTGCTCTGGGTGGAGATTGCAGTCATTCCTAACAGCAGTGGGCGGTCTTTGCTTATGTATGGTATGTTTATGATTTTGCTATTCTTTCCCACTAGTACAGTATCTATTTACTCTGATTGGAAGGCTACTCAGCCTATATTCTTGTCCTCTGTGCTTAATGTGTAACTTATAAGACCACTTGGTTGTACTTTAATAAACTCTTAGCATTGATTTGTAAAAGGGGCGGGGGAGGTCGGGAAGCATGGTGGTATAACAGAATAATCTTCCATCTGTGGTGCCAGCATCCTATATAAGTGAAAGTTCAAGTCCTGGTTGCTCCACTTCTCATCTAGCTCCCTGCTAATGACCTGGAAAAGCAACAGAGGATTGTCCAAATGCTTAGGTCCCCATATGAGCCATGGGATATGTGGAAAAAGCTCCTGGCCTCTGGCTTTGGACCAGCAGTTGTGGCCATTGGGGAGCAAATCAATGAATGGAAGATATGTCTCTCCCTCTCATTCTCTGTAACTTTGACTTTTATGTAAAACAAATATTTAAAAAGTGAGAGATATTCCACTCTAATTCATGAGCACAGATTCTAAGTTCTTTGTGGGAATTATGTCTGAGTTTTTGTTTTTGTTGATTTTTGTCATTTTGACAACTATATTGTTAGTTCCTTTTTCATGTCTGCTTTTTCTACCTTGTAGCTTTGTGATTCAAGATTGACCTGGATCAAACAATCAGAATGGGGTTGAAAGGTAGCCTCTGGCACTTGACCATGTGGATTCTGAGTTTAGAAAGCTTAGTTCCATCGGGCTCTCTCCTCAGTAGCCATCAGACAGTAATGTTTGCCCAAGCTCTCTAGTTACCCCTGCACTCTCTCTCTCTTTTTAAACTTGTATTTGTTCACTTTAAGACAGGGTTACAGAGAGAGTGGAGAGACAGAGCTGGATCTTCCGTCTGTTGGTTCACTCTCCACATGATCACATTGGCCGGGGCTGGGCCAAGCCAAAACTAGTAACCAGGAGGTTTATCCAGGTCTCCCACATAGGTACGGGGCCAAAGCACCTGGGGGCATCTAATACTGCTTTCCCAGGTGCATTACCAGGGAGCTGGATCAGAGTAGTATGCCAACATTGTAGAAAGCAGCTTTATATGCTATGCCACGCAAAACCCTACCCCTGCACTTCTAAAAAAAAAAAAATCAAGATTACAGCCAAGAAGTCATGTGTTAGCTTGCAGAACAATGGTGTGGGCTCAGGAACTTAAGAGACTCCCAGGTCCCCACTATGAACAAGGACTCGGTTTTGCCTTGTCAGAAACTGATTCCCCATGTAGAGTTTAGACTCTTCTCTGTGTCCTATTTGGAGATAAATCGTGAAGTCCAGAAATTAACCAGCATTTTAGCCTAACATGGCTCCCAAGACTCCAATGCCCTTCACAGAACTGAAACAATTGTGATGTGCCTGGTGCCCCACCCACTGGTTCTCTGCCCCTGTCTTGGCTGTGTGCCACTGAACTGAGCCTTGGGCATTGCAGAGAGCCCTCTAAAGAAGTGTCAAGACTGCCCACATTAGCCCAGATTCATTGGGCTTGGTACCGAGCACAGCAGGAGGTTCACTCCCCCTTGTTCCCCATAAGCCACTTTGGTTCTTCTCTATCCAGCCCACACACAAGGATGGTAGACACACCCCCCACCTGCCTGGATTCAGTGGAAAGATTTCCAAACATGAAGCACTCCTCTAGCCCTGCACTTTGCATGTGTCTGCTTCGCACTCTCCCAAGACATCAAGTCTTTGATATGATTATTGAGAAAAAGAATGCACCTGGGTGGTTATTTGGAAAGCCATTAGCATGCTATTCAGAAACACTTTTTCCTGGCAGTTAGTTAATTGTTTGTGCTTACAGTTATTACTGCTGAAATCAAATCTTGACTTTCTGGTATGTTCTTTGGTGGTTAAAGGTATTAAACAGTTCAAGGATTTAAAAATTCAGGAGCTTGAGGTCAATAATTGCTTCTAGAAGCTCAGACTGCCTATTTTCTATAGAGGAATTCCAGTTGGGATCATCAATTATTTTCTTCATAGGAACCCACAAAGCTCATACTCATGTTTGTCTTAGAACTGACTATGATCCACAAATGCTTAATGTTTGGCTGACCTATTGCTTTTAAGATTGATATCACATTCAGGTAGTGGGTATTCAAGAGCTTGCTTTGAATACTTGAGATCCAAGAGAAGGGCTCAAGATTGTGATATTTGATCTACACTGGGTGTGTTTGCTGGAGTGTGATACCAGCTGTTCTTGTGTGTCTGATTTCTCTTCAAATGAGCTGGTCAGTGAAGAAAGGAATGTATCAAGGCTTAGCAAGTTTCCATTGAACCAAAGCTTCATCATTACAAATGCAGTGTGTGTTAGAGCGAGCTAGTCGGACAAACCAGACCTCATAAACTCACAGGTCTGAAGGACCGAGTGAGATCTATCAGTTAAAGTGTACCAGTTGCCAGTAGCAGACAACCCAGTTCTCACTTGAGCAAGTAAGGGGAACTTACTGGCTTCCAAAAACAAAAGTCGAACAGTTGGGCAAACTTCAGGGTTGATTGGAGTCAGCAGTCCAACAGGGTCATCAACGATGCTGTGGGAGTTTTGTTGCTGTTTCATTTTGTTTGTTTCTAGGAGGCCATTCTGGGTCCAGAGCATTTGCCTCAGTTTAATTATGGCTCCCCCTTGTGGGCACATGTAGGTATCAGCAATTCCCGGGGGTCAGGGCTTCCAGACTCTGTCAGGAAAGTGAAGAAATGTCTTCATCAGAAGTCCCTAGGAACTTTGGATGTAATGACTTGAATTGATCACGTGCCTACTATGCTGCCTCATTTCAGTTGAGCTAAGTGCTTGACTCCTAGAACCTTGGGCTAACTTGCACTCCCAACACATACAGGCAGCATGGGGCATGAGAGGCTGCCTGAATGGAAATAAGGGTTTCCATAGAAGTCAGTCTCAGTGCTGAGTAGGCCGCTGACTGTATTGACCACTGTTTACCCATTCACTCCTTCCCTGGGCACAAGCTTCCCAAAATGTTCACCCCCGCATAAATACCATTTAGTCCCTCAAAGGGCTACAGCTGCAATCTAGAAATTTCAGAGCATGTGCCATCTGCAGAATTGGACCATGTTCACCTAGACAGAGCAAGCGCAAGAATGCCGGGGGAGAATGGAAAACAAAGACAAAAGCAGAAACTTCATTTGGAAACAGGAAGTTGGAAAGTAGCACCTTGTGGTGGCTAACCTAGCATCTCTAGACTACCCTGTGGCACAATCTTGTGCAGAGTCCAGAGCTTCCTTCTGCTCTGGGACTCAGTTTCCCCTGCTCCGCATAGTAAACAGGAAGGTTGGGTGAAGGGTTTCCAGGGGCTGCTCTTGCTGCTGGTGATTCAAGGAGCTCCTCCACCCCAACACACACACACACACACACACACACACACACACACACACACACACTTTGAGAAATTGGTGCATTTGGGCCCTTTGGATTCTTCTGACATTTGGGACTCTGGCATTTCCCCTAGATTTCCGTCCTCCACATTGCCTTGTGATGACAGATTATTTTTCTCAATGGAACACACCCAGCTCTACCATGTGATCAGCTAAAAGCATCTTGGAGCTCCTGCTTTCATTTGTCTTCTAGTTTTCAGCAAGTGAGGGAGATAGTGAGGGGTACCTCAGGGCCCCAGGAAGCATGAAGATTGTCCATCCAGTACCCCTCCCCTCTCCACCACTGCACAGCCCTCCCAGAGTGCAGAAAGCAGCTCTTCACCCATGGCCAGCCTGGATCCTGAGGCCTCCTTTTGCATGCATTTTCTTATTGTAATCCAGGAACCCATCAACTGTTAGATTAGAACTGACTGTGTGAAGCTGTGACACAGACCAAGATGCTTTGGGAACTTGACCAGTTTTCGTCTTCCAAGAAATCACAGCCAAGGCCATCCCTTATCACTGCGCAATGTTTCTTTATCTCATATTTGTCCTTAACTGCTTCTCCACCGCATGAACAAGCCAGTTCTAGAAACACAATGGTCAGCTCTGCCTGGCTTATCAATGTCACCGCAACACAGGGCCTGGGCAATGATAGGTGTTGAGCAAATTTGTCTTGCACAAATGCTCTAGAAGGCAGAGGATGAGCAGATTCCAGCTGTGGTACTGGTTTGTAGTGGGGGACTATGAGGCAAACTGCATGACACATCCCACCATATGTAATTAGAGGAGCCAGGAGTCAAGGGCATCTCCTCACTGGGGACTCCTGCTCTCCTCCCGGCACACAGCTGCCCCGAAGCACCCACTCTGTACACAGGTTCTTGAGTGGAGCCTGCAGTCCCCAAGCTATATAGGACATCTCAAGTGCTTATTCTCAGCCATCTACCAAGGGACTTTGACGAAAGTCCTGGCTGATTACTCGGTCAGGCCCAGCACTGGCTGTTAGCAGCTGCTTAGGGAGCGAGCCAGTGCAAAAAAGATTCTCTCCTCTCTCCTCTCTCCTCTCTTCTCTCCCCTCTCTTCTCTCCTTTCTCCTCTCCCCCTCTCCTCTCTCCTCTCCCCCTCTCCCCATCTCCTCTCTCCTCTCCCCCTCTCCTCCTCTCCTCTCTCCTCTCCCCCTCTCCCCATCTCCTCTCTCCTCTTCCCCTCTCCTCTCTCCTCTCCCCCTCTCCTCTCTCCTCTCCCCTCTCCTCTCTCCTCTCCCACTCTCCTCTCTCCTCTCCCCCTCTCCTCTCTCCTCTTCCCCTCTCCTCTCTCCTCTCCCCCTCTCCTCTCTCCTCTTCCCCTCTCCTCTCTCCTCTCCCCCTCTCCCCCTCTCCTCTCTCCTCTCCCCCTCTCCCCCTCTCCTCTCTCCTCTCCCCCTCTCCCCATCTCCTCTCTCCTCTTCCCCTCTCCCCATCTCCTCTCTCCTCTCCCCCTCTCCTCTCTCCTCTCCCCTCTCCTCTCTCCTCTCCCACTCTCCTCTCTCCTCTCCCACTCTCCTCTCTCCTCTCCCCTCTCCTCTCTCCTCTCCCCCTCTCCTCTCTCCTCTCCCCTCTCCTCTCTCCGCTCCCACTCTCCTCTCTCCTCTCCCCCTCTCCTCTCTCCTCTCCCCCTCTCCTCTCTCCTCTTCCCCTCTCCTCTCTCCTCTTCCCCTCTCCTCTCTCCTCTCCCCTCTCCTCTCCCACTCTCCTCTCTCCTCTCCCACTCTCCTCTCTCCTCTCCCCTCTCCTCTCCCACTCTCCTCTCTCCTCTCCCACTCTCCTCTCTCCTCTCCCCCTCTCCTCTCTCCTCTCCCACTCTCCTCTCTCCTCTCCCCCTCTCCTCTCTCCTCTTCCCCTCTCCTCTCTCCTCTCCCCCTCTCCTCTCTCCTCTCCCACTCTCCTCTCTCCTCTCCCCCTCTCCTCTCTCCTCTCCCACTCTCCTCTCTCCTCTCCCCCTCTCCCCCTCTCCTCTCTCCTCTTCCCCTCTCCTCTCTCCTCTCCCCCTCTCCTCTCTCCTCTCCCACTCTCCTCTCTCCTCTCCCACTCTCCTCTCTCCTCTCCCCTCTCCCTCCAAGCCTCTCTCCTCTCTGCTTTCTCTCCCTTATCTCCTCTCTCCTCTTTCCTCTCTTTCTCCCTCCATCCTCTCTTCCCTTCCCTCCCTGCCTCTCTCCTCTCCCTGCTCCACCTTCCCCCCCGCCGGCTTTCTTTCTCCCTCCCTTCCTCTTTTCTTTGTGTAAATCTGACTTTCAAATAAGTCAGTTTAATCTAACCAATGAATCTGTTCTCATCTTGAAGACTGTACCTAAGGTTGCTATAGCTGATGTATCCATTCTCAATATATATTCACACATCAAAAGTGCTGGTTTTTTCTCATCATACTGGTAGGTTTTACACATGCTTGCCTTTTACAGTACCCACAAATAGCCATCCTTCCTTCAAAAAAACACCCACATACCACCCATTTATGGCACTACAAGGTCCTTCTGAGGGAGAAAGAGCTTATGTGGAGATCAGAAGTTTCTCCGCAGGGCACAGACCGACTCTCAGCAGGTGGAGGCTGTCAGCAGGAATCCACTGTTAGGACAAAATCCTGGAGATAGACTTGGGATTTCCCTGTGATTTGATTGGTTTTTTAACAATGAGTTCGTGACTGACATGAGGAAAGAAATATTTTTTAAAATCTACCCCCTAGAGATCTATGGAAACCCCAACAAAGCAAGGAAAGAAGAGAATTCTCCAAGCTGTCAGCCAAGTGCTTACAGGTGCAGGAGACAAGGGCGAGCACCTGGTGATGCCCACTGTCCAGGCAGCTGGAACAGAACATCAGAGCGGGGGGCACTTCTTGACAGGAATGCGCTGCTTGTGGGTCTGAGATCAAGGCTGCAGCAGAAGTGACCTTCTCACTGTGTCCTCGCCTGCTGGGAAGGACCAGGGGGCTCTTTGGCATCGCTTCTATTAGGGCTCCACACTCAGGCCTCATCACCTCTTAATGCCCCATCTGCTAATAACATCTCACTGGGAATTAGGTCTCAACATGTGAGTTCGGGAAGAAGACAAGCATAGGATCACAGGACTCACCTTAGTCACTTACTGCAACAGTGCATGTTGTAGCAAAAGGGTCAAGCGGACAAGGTTTCCTCCTCTATTTTTAGCAGAAAGGAGAGTGCGGCAGCCAAGTGCTTCTCTGAGTCCTTTGGGACAGCCCAAAGTCAGCCGCCACTCAGGAGTTCCACATTGGAGAAGCATGCTGGGGGGAACACCTGTTAAGGGTAAACAAAGACAAGTAAGAGGAAACAGGAGAGCCTGGAAGCAGAGCAGGTGGTCTGGGATGAGCGGGGCAGAAGGAGGATTTGGTAAGCAGAGGCTCTGATAGCAGCAGTCCCGAGGAAGGTACAGCTAGGCCAGTGGGGAATCCTTGTGGTGACGTTACAGCCCAGTGACAATGAAGGCTCCACAGGCATGGCTGCTGGAGCCTATCAGGCCATTATTTTTCCCATGGCAGCAGATCTGAGCAGCCGTTGGCATACTCACCGCATCCTTCCTTTGGTAGCTCTGGCCAGGCAGCCCAACCCCTGTGAGCCTGGCAGGCAGTTACAGCTGCAGGAAGAGAAGCAGGGGTGGAATTGGATGGCTGTTGTCGGACCAGGCTGACGTTTTTAGCAGGACTGTGCCTCATTGTTGTGTTTTTCACTCATTGTTTGAATTGTTGCAGGTTCTTTCTCACTCTCTCTTTGCTTTGTTTTTCCCGTTCCCCTTCTGACACCAGGTCTGGAACAATAAAACCAACCCTGTGAATTTGGAGGAAACTTAAAATGAACTAGCCGGCAGGCTTCAGTTCCCATGCTAAGCATAAAGGTTCTTAAGTTGTGGAAATGGGAAAGATTGGAAAGAGGAAAAAGCAAATTGCATATTTGGCTCCCTAATTAATCCATGAAAAGCCTACCTTTGGTGCCTAAACATCTTTCTTTCTTTTCTTTTCTTTCTTTCTTTCTTTCTTTCTTTCTTTCTTTCTTTCTTTCTTTCTTTCTTTCTTTCTTTCTCTTTCCTTATTTCTTTCTTTTTCTTTCCTTATTTCTTTCTTTCAAATATGAGCTTGTGTGTGTGCTTTTTAAATTTTTTTTTTTTTACCTTTGGGGCCCAGTACAGCAGCCTAGTAGGTAGAGTCTTCACCTTGCATGCACAGGGATCCCATATGGGCACTGATTTGTGTCCTGGCTGCTCCACTTCCCATCCAGCTCCTTGCTTGTGGCCTGGGAAAGCAGTTGAGGACAGCCCAAAACCTTGGACCTCTACACCCTCATAGAAGGAAGACCTGGAAGAAGCTCCTGGCTCCAGGCTTCAGATCGGCACAGCTCCAGCCCTGGCAGCCGGTTGGGGAGTGAATCAGGTTGCCTGCAACTGCTGTGCCGTCACCATCGCAGATAGTCGGTGATAGGGCGGGAAGGGGGATAAAGGCCTTACCCTGTGGCCTGGAAGGGTTCTAGGAACCTTTAGATTGTAACCACAAATAGGCCTGCCATCCCTGTACCTGCTTGGCCATCAAAGATCCCCAGCCATACCCATTCCGCTCCTCTATTACTAAGACTGGCCTCTCTTCCCTCTTCCAAAGTACATCTGGAGGGGCCAGAGCTAGCTCAGGATGCTAAGGTCATAGGCCTTGGAGCAGAGCCGAAATACACCAGCTTTCCCAACAGGGCCTGCCTGTTGAATGCAGAAATATGGGGCACCTCTCCTACTTGCTCTCAGTGAAAAGCAAGGAGATGGGGCACATTTCTCTCTTTTCCCTTAGAACAATTGTGTCTCATATGAATGGTTTTTTTTAACCAATTTATGCATGAAACCTACTACTTTCATTTCCATCCTCCCTCTTGTCCCTTCTTGATCAGGGAAAGTGACAGTCTTCAGGATAAAGGGGTCACAATAGGAAATCTGAAAATTGGGAATGGTGAGCTAAAGTCTGCTCTAGTGTGAGACATAACTCTTCATGAACCTCATGCTGCCACGTACTGACAGGTGGAAAGCAATGTTTCTCGGAGTGTGACATCTCAGGGCTGCCCAGCAGTGGCCAGAGGTATGATCTTTAGATCTTTCTGACTCTAGAATTTTCTTTCACTGACTGGGCAATCTTGAGCAAATCATTGGACCTCTGCTTAATTTTCAGCATGATGAGTTGAGTGCCTGACCTTTCATTTCTCCTTAGGTTGCATAGGTTTAGTGTAATAGGAAGGCGAATTGGCCCCTGGTTGAAGGGATGATGCAGAAGGAGGTGAGCACATAAAGATAGGGAAAGATGGAGACCAGGCAGGTGGCCATGCGAGAAAGGAGTAACAGGAAACCCATGGACTTTTGTAGCTGAAATACTTTCTTGAGTGTCCTCGTGGACAGAATCTCATAGCACCAAACACTGAGCCCTGGAGGAGTTGGCATTTGTGAGCAGAACTCTGACCGAGAAGGCCCTCAGTCCAGCGTGATGAGTACCCCACACTATTCCATGACACACACATTTTGTCTTGCTCCTGAAAAGACAAGACAAAAGAACCAAAATTCCCAAGTGACTTCTGAAACAGTGATGATTTTGAATCAACATGGATTGCTTCTTTGACATACCATCATTTTTTTGTATTCAGGCAGTTCCTAACTTGCTCTAAAAAATCCGTAGTGTACAGAAGAGTGCAGAGAGTACAGACAGAAAGTCAATTTCCATGTGCCCATTACCACACCAAGAGAAAGAACACAAGAATCTCTTAGGAGCTTCTGAGTGTCCCTGGCTGAGCAAGGCATGCACCAGGACCTGGAAGGCAAAATGAGAGCCTCTACAGCAAAGGGTTGAACCAGCTCTCTGCCAGATAATGAGCGAGGCAGCTGCCCAGGGCAGGGATCCAGAGCTCTGTCTCCTTCCTCTCCAACAGCTCCCTGCCACAGTCACGATGCCGGCCTCCAACCCTACCACATGCTGCCTCACCTCCCGGTTCCTGAGTTCTCTGGGCAGCCCCGGTTGGAGCCTGGAGGTTCTTCTGTCCAGGCCGAGTTGCTTCCCAGCTTTCCCCTCCCCCACAAGGGGGTCGTCGGCTACCCCACTCTGTCTACATTTTAGCTTCATTAACTATGATGAAATTTTCTCCTGTTCTCTGCTATCAGAGTGGAATTTTGTCTTTAAAAACAAGTCACAAACCATGACCGTATTTTTAATGGTGTTTTGGGAGGAGGGAATTCAAATTAATGCATGAAATCTGCTGTCTAAATCCGGAAGTCTCTAAAGGAAATCCTGCCGCTCCCTTCCTTGGTTGCCGGAAGGGGACAGTCAGCTGTATGATTCCTTGGGAACCCAGGGCCCATTGGCAATGCTCACTGTAGCCAGCAAGGAGACTGAGGGAATGTGGGGACTAGAGGTGGGAATGGGATGGAGCAAATATGCACATGCCAAAAGGCTGTGCTTTGAACATTGCTCTGCTGGGAAGCATTTCTAACATTTATGACAAAGAACCTAGCTGTTAGACACAAGATTCAGCTTCTAGCTGTGCCACTTACCGCATGACATTGAGCAAGTTGCCTTACTTCTCCAAAACTTATTTTTGTCATATATCAAAAGGGGTTAATATGGGGTATATGGGGTAGCTATATGGGGTAGGCATTTGGCAAAGGGATTACGGTGCCACTTTTGATATCTGCATGTTCTATCAGAGTTCCTGGGTTTCAGTCCCAGCCCCTCCACTTGCAATCTGGAGTCCTGCTAATGCAAACCTTAGCAGTTCATCCACATGGGAGACCTGGGTGAGTCTACCACTGGATAGTAGATCGATCTCTCTCTCTCTCTCTCTCCCCCCATTTTACCATTTCCATCTCACTACTTTAGCACTCAATCAATTTAAAAAATAATGGTACCCACATTTCAGGTTTTCCAGAGGGATTAAATGAGATAAAAGTTGTATGGTACGTTATTGCAGTGCATAGATTATTTTATGAGGATATTCCAAGAAGTTCATAGAAAAGCAGAATTAAAACATAACTTTATGGGGGCCCAGCATGGTAGCCTGGTGGCTAAAGTCCTTGCCTCACATGGACAGGGATCCCATATGTGCGCCGGGTCTAATCCCGGCAGCTCCACTTCCCATCCAGCTCCCTGCTTGTGGCCTGGGAAAGCAGTGGATGATGGGCCAAAGCCTTGGGACCCTGCATCCACGTGAGAGACCCAGAAGAAGCTTTGTAGTTCAATCTATACTGCACATTACTCATCGCCACTTTGTTTTCAAGAAAGTCAGGACCATTCTATCGCAAATGCATTTCTGTGCGGAGTTCAGTGCCCAACACGCAGTTCATGTGTCATAACTTTGTTAGCTGTCATCATCTTCACCATGTGATTATGATCACTGTTTGTTCTCCAAATGTATTTTACCAACCCATCAGCACTGAAAAGGGATATGTGGATGTACTAAAATAGACTAAAGGCTCAGTTCATCATTGACATTCATCCCAAGAACAAGCAGCATAGTTCTTACTAGATTATAATCTCCCAAGTGCCTTGGATATCATGCCAAGATGATGATATAATGAGGGTGACTACGTTTTGCGAGTGTTTGCTAACTTGATCTCTTTGTCTTTGCCTGGCATGTGCTGGGCACCACGGAACTCTAGAGGTGATCAAGACTTGGCTAGAACATTCTTTCATCCAGGGATGTTCAGTCACAGTAACTGGCCCTCAGAGGGGAGGCAGGATTCCCAGGGTGGGGAAGCTAGATCTTGAAAGATATGGAGGATTTCCAAAGGAGGAGCTCAGAAAAAGAGATTAGGGTTTGAGCAAACCGAGTAGCCAAAGCATAGAGAGCTGACCACACCAGGCAGCCTGAAGACATAGGTGTGACTGCAAGATAGAGTACATGACAATGCAGAGCCCAGAGCTTAGCTTCCTGGGGGATGAGAGTCCAAGCAGTAGAATTCCCCGGTGGTAGAGTTCAGCAGGATGTGCTTGCATCAGGATGTGCTTGCATCACTAGTCTGGAGTGAGCCATTGCAAAACTTTTCAGGGAGGTTTCCAAAAAGCTCTCTAGTAATCATGGGAATCACAGGATCCTTAAGGAACTAGGGAACCATGATCAGCCTCCATCCATCCATAGCATAATTCTGGAAAACCTGGAATGATGTGGAACCACCCATTACTGAGATACTTTCTTTCCTAAGATGTTCAGTGATCTCAAAGACGGCAATGGATTTCCCTATATGCTTGAAAACCTCTAGTAGTTGAAATATCTTTCACCTTTTCTTTGAAAGTTAGGCCTCACTTGGTAGAGTGTGTGTGTGTGACAAGCAGTTATTTTGGGGGTAATTATATAAAATGAGTAAAACACCTGAGTATCAATTATAAAGCTCCCAGTTAAAATCAAGACTGAAATTCTTATTTCATTTTTTTTCTCTCTAGGGGTCGCATTGGTCTGCGAAGGGTCTGCTCCCATCCTGTTCCACGTGTCCGAGTGGCTCCTGGCCCACTCTCGCTTATGCTGCCGAAACAGAGCAGCCCACACTGCTGGGTCGCTGCCGTGTGCCACCTACAGTATGTTCCGTCTCCCGGGCTACTGGGACACAGCCAGCTGAGGTGAATACTGATGGAGGGGTGGGGTGTGCAACTTGACCCATCACTAATATTCTATAAGTTGCACAGAGTGACTATGGATTCCTGAGCAAAAGCTTCAAATACTTCCATTCTCTACACATAAGGCCCATCTGTTGCTTTTAGAATGTGTCATCTCAGAGCAGGAGAGTAATTAGATCTTGACTAATATTTGCACAGTGGGATTTCTTTCAAACTCTGATATGTCTGTAAAATAATGTTTAAGATTATTGAGAAGTTAGATATTCAAGCCTTAAAGAATTGATATTTGTAGAACAGACATTTCTGCTCATGTCCCAGGCGACTTATCCCCAAGGACATAGTGCAGTCTGATGAAGTGTGGCTAGAGCTACGCAGTGAGCTGCACTTCATACCAATGAACTGCCACCAAGAAAGGGGCCATGAGCCCTCTACAGTCCCAAAAACTACCAGGAAAGGGGCTGGTGCTGTGGTGCAGCAAGTTAAGCCGCTGACTGCGATGTCAGCCCACCCCATATCAGCAGTGGTCTGAATCTCAACAGCTGCACTTCTGACCCCTGGAAAAGCAGTTGTGGATGGCCCAAGCTTGGGCCCCTTTACCCACATGAAAGACCTGGAAGAAGCTCCTGGCTACCTGCCTAAGCTATTGTAATAAGGGGAGTGAACCAACCAGCAGAAGAACTCATTCTCTCTCTCTCTCTCTCTCTCTCTCTCTCTCTCTCTCTCTCTCTCTCTCTCTCTCTCTCTCTCTCTCTCCAACTTTGCCTTTCAAATAGATAATATCCGAATGACAAGAAACTCTTATTCACAAGAACCCCAAGTTCATTAGCTAAACTTGCTAAGTTGCTTTTGGGGCTTGTTTCTGGTTTTCTTTTGGATGTTTTGGGTGGGCGTGTTTCCTGTATAAAACTCTTACAGGTGCTTTGGCTGTCCTTCTGTTCCCATTTTTAAAAAAGAATTCTTTTAATTTTGTTGAGAGAAAGTTACAAAAGAAAGGACAGACAGGGAGTTCTTCAATTCACTGGTTCATGCCCCAAAGGGCCACAAAGGCCAGAGCTGAGCTGATCCAAAGCCAGGAGCCAGGAGCTTCTTCTGAGTCTCCCACAAGGGTGCAGGATCACAAGGACTCGAGCAATTCTCTGCTGCTTTTCCAGGCCACAAGCAGGGAGCTGAGCTGGATCAGAAGTGGGGCAGCCAGGACAGGAACTGGTGCTCATATGGAATGCTGGGGCTGAAGGCAGAGCTTTAGCCAATTATGCCAGAGCGCCAGCCCCTCTATTCTCATTCTTAAAAATTTATAATTTTTGTTAAAAATTTGGCACCACCCTCTGCCACTCTTAAAATATTGCCTGTGGTTTTGTGAAAGGCTCACTTCAACACCTTCTTATTTCAAAACTTCTGTATGGTAAGGACGTGTGCACAGTACACATCATGGCAAATGACAGGTACACCCAGCAATGAGACAAACCTAGGTGTTCATTCTACTCTGTTACAAACTAGCTGTGTGATTAGGGTAACATAGTTCTGTGCCCTTAGTGTCCTCATGAGTAAAATAAGGACAGTGACAGCCCATCCCTCGGATATGACTCTTTTGAAGAATTCAGTGAGACCATATATATCGGAAGCACTTGGTTTAGTGCCCAGAGCATAGCAAATACTCAGTAAATATGGTGGCAGCCTCTACCATTATCTGAAATCATGCACCCAAATATCTTCCAGATTAGCATCTGTTACAGAGATTGCCCACAGAAGGTATCTAGTCAGGACTTCTCAGAATGAATGGAATGGGATTCAACTTTGTAGCTTAGATCAGGAGATGAGGATTTCCCTGGACTCTGGGATGTAAACTCGCACACAGCAGTTGATACCCGAGAGCAGACATTGCTTCAGGTGCGAAGAGCACACCACGATCCCCCAGCCCTCTGGACACCACTGGTGCCTAGCACACTGTGCACTTGTCAGAGTTTGAGTTTTGAAGCTGTTGCTCATATGGATATCAGTATGGAGGGGGGCGTCTTCTAATTGCCTTTAGCTACAAGAATTGGATCATAATGTGCCATTCTGGTAAAATCCCTGGCTTCCACAGCATGATGGAAAGGGAAGAGCTCAGCCATGCACAAGTCCGCAGACCTTGAGTATTTGAAGGGGTGCATGCGCAGTGAGGGCTGTAGTGACTTGGCCTTTGTGACATTTATACTTGACTGTTTGGTTTTGCACCCATCCATATGTCTACACACATATGCCTACAAAGCAGTATAGAGTTGTGTGTTGTGTTTGGTGGGATGTGTGGGGGAGGGCAGGAGAAGGGAGAGGGAGGGAGCAGTTAGGATTTATGGAGGTTATTGCCAATGAACCAGCTGTCTATTTTAGTTTGCCTCTGATTTTCCACAAGACAGTGATTGTTCAAGGCAGAGGATGCTTTCCATGGGTGTTCTGGGATGTTGGTGGCTGGGAAAGGGAAGACACTGGGTTTTTGGTAGAGAGAGACCATTGCTTTTAACTGATTCTCAGAGGAATATGTAACCCAAGACATGCTGAGACCACACAGCTGTATGGTCCTATTGTCCAAACTAGTTGGTGTATATAACCACAACACCCAAACAACCCAGTTGGGTGGTCAGGGCAGTAGCCAAATCAGTGCAAAGCCTGGTGTGGCCACACAGCTGATGGACTGTTCAATCGGTTGTTGTAGACTCATGTAGACAAAGCCTGCAAGCTGGGGGAAGCCAGACCCCCCCAGGTCAGCCTCGGGCGACAGCCCGCATCCTGCCAGGCCCTGGGGAGTGAGTCCTTCCTGCCCAGCAGCTCCTTTGCTCAGGAGCTGGCCCGAGTCACCTCGTACAGCACCTCAGAGGCAGCGCCCTGGGGCGGCTGGGATCCGAAGGCCTGGAGGCAGGTGCCTGATCCGCTGCTGCCTAACTGCGCTGCTGCAGGTAAGTGACCACCCCCCCCCCCCAGCCTCGCTTTCGTCAGTCATCTGTCAGCGGGGCGCAGTAACCTGCTTTGCCTACCCACCTGCCTCGCAGCGTTCTTGGGAGGAACCCAGGAGGTGACAGCCCCGAAACAGGCCCTGTGCAACCCTCCAAGCTCTTGCATTCTCACCCTGCTTGTTCTTGCCTCTCTCCCAGGCATTCTTTGGCACAGGGACAACGACTGGGAGCCAGTGCTCCCAGTGCCTCAGCCTCACTTCCAGGCCAGAGTCAGGCCTCACACAAGCTGCCATTGCTCTCTTCCTGTCATTTGCCTCCCGGCAGCTGGTACCCACTCCTACCCGCCCTGCGGCCAGACAGAGGCTGTGCTCCCGCATCACTGAGCCACCCCCACCCTACCCACTGGCTGCCTGCTTGATGCCTAGTGGGTGCTCAGGAATCGCAGCCCTTGCCAGTGACCTGCCATGGACTCTGCACCCCCACACTGTTCTTTGGCCCAGCCTGGGACCCCCATACCCTTTTGGGAAGTTGAATGGTCCCACTGGAGGACTGGAAATCTGGGAAGAGGAGGCAGGAGGACTACAAGGCAAGTGTGTCCAAGATGGCTTTGTGTTTGGACTGAGCTCTAGATTTTATAGCCTGGGATCCATGGTTTGGCCTGTTCCCACAGAGCCCCGTTAGAGATCGAAATGCTGGGCACTAGCCAGAGTGAGCCTTTGCAAAGAATTCCATCTGCATCAGGCCATGCTCGTGCTGGTGCAGGAGACAACAGTGTGCACAGGCGGTCTTGCCTATGTGCAGAGCAAGCTGCAGAAGTGAGCCCTTTCTGAGCGATAGCGATCACAAGCTGCTCAGCAAGCCGCCAAGGCCTCCCGGCATTTTGGCCTTTAATGGAAATTCAGCTTTGGTACGTACAGCCTGATTCTCCCTGCCGCTTGCTCTGGCCTGGAAGAACAAGCAGTGTTTTCCATCCAAAGGCTATTGATCTTGCTCTTTCTCCCAGAATCCCAGCTATTCTCCGAAATGCACTCTGCAGCTGAAACCTGAGAAATACATGTCCAGCACAATGCTGCCAGAGAAACAGAATTAACCAAACAGACGGAGCCGGCGTCCACACAGGATGTCGCTGTCCAGTCCTCGGAAGCCACAAAGGAAAGGATCCCAGCCTCAAGAATGCACGCCCCTTCCCTGCCTACCTTCACTACCCGGCACCTTTCAGCCAGCAGGGGAGGGCAGGCCAGATGTGTGGGCCTTCCCTCACCCCAATCCTGGCTTCTATGAGAACCTTGGATGTCTCCCACAGTGGGGAGGGGTTGGAGCTGTGAGGGACAGGTCCCACAGTCACAAAATGCTCCTTCTGGGCACGGCCACCTTGCAGGCAGCCTGGAGCCAGTGACAAGTAGAGGATGCTGGCACTGCAGTGGACAAAGAAGCATATTTGTTTCCTCCAGCTGGGGGTCATTACCAGCATTTAAACCATGCCCTTCTGGAACTGCTGGCCCTGGAACTGTGAGACTGGGGAGGAGTCAGAATAGAGGTTGCCCAGCGGTAGGGTAAGGCTTCTGCAACAGGCTTCAGGTGGCATTTGTTTTCTGAACCCCCCAGGACAGCTTTCTGGAAACCTAAAGATGCCACCTCTCCATGGCAGAGGCCCCCTCGCCCACACCAGGGCTGGGGGTGTGGGAGGGGCAGCGGAACGGGAAAAGCCAGGACTGCCAAAACTATGCAAGGTCTGGTCCAGCAGCAAGAGTGGCAGGACAGGATCCAGTGACCCTCCCAGGGCCCTACTCGGGGTATCCGCCCGTGCATTCCCTCCTGTCAACCCTTTCAACTTTATGCTCTTCCATAACTTATTTGCTTTTGACCGTCAGTCTGTCTACTCTAAGCTTTAAGAGAGTACAGGCACACAGTCACTGTCCTGTGCCCCGTGGACCACATCTGGACACTGAGTGAGCTGCCATGTGGACCCTGCCTTCCCATTAGCTCGACCCCCTAGTCCCTGAGGTCCATGTGCCTCTGGCTACACTCTAGACAAGGCACTGAGCCAAGGTTGAACCCATGAGTAGCTCAGCTAGTCCCATGCCAGACTGTGGCTCCAGCATGAAGAGAAGTAGCCTGATGCATATTTTTGATTTCCAACAGTTTGGCGTCCTAAGTCAGCTGCTGGGAGAGGTAGCCAGAACCTAGGAAACGATGGGAACTGCCCCGCCATGTACAAGGAAACCCTTGTGCTTTCAGAAGGCCCCTTCCGGAGTCCTGTGCACAGTAGCCACCTCCCAGGTGGGCTTCTGGCAGCCTCCATCTGTGAGCCACAAGCAGCCAGATCCCATAGCTTTCCAGAGCCCCTAACCATGTGGACATGGGAATACCCGCAATCCAGACTCTGATCTTACAGTGGTCTCCAGATGCTGTGCCATTTTCCTATTATTTCATTTGAAAGGAAAAGTCAGACCAGGCAAGATGTTCCCAAATATGGCTTCCAGATTCTACAAAGCAAGGTGATTTCCCCCCATGGAAGAATAAACGAGGCAGCCTAGAGCCCTGAGCCTTTGGACAGACAGTTGGATGCCCTGTGCTGCTGGTCCTATGAAAGGATGCTCACAGGGCACTGTCTGCTGGGAAAGAAGGCAGAGTTCCTGCACAAAGCACTAGGCCGGGGAACTAAACTCATGCTGTCCTGGCCACCTCTTGCTCCCTCTCCGTCTCTGTCCCTCCCCCCCAGCCTACAACAGGCTTTTGGTGGCTGTCTCCCCACTGTCTCCCAGAGGCTGTGTCCTTTCCCCATCACAGTGCTCTCCTCCAGGAGCTCACACAGCAACTCACTTCCATCTAAAGCTGGATGTGACTCTGTGGGCCTCTGTCCATAAAGCCTGCTGCTCACCTGCCCCCGCGTCTTCACAGCTACAGAGTCTCTATGCCTGGTGACGTGACTGCCTTGGGCCTGGGCTGGCTGTCCTCCCTCGTGACAGGAGAGCATGTAGACAATCGCATTGGGTGAACAGGAGACAGCATCATGTGCTGGTGGAGGGCGAAGCTGAGGCAGCTGAGGCCCCACACTGGCCTTTATTGTGCCTGTGGGCAGGCCAGGCCTGCAGCCGCTCTCTCCTGTCCAGCACCCAGCGTGAGGCACAGGGCCTCCCATGAGCACTGCTGCACAGGTCCTGAGCGTCAGCAGGGGGTTCTGGGTTGCCATGCTGGGTGAGAGCCATCTGTGAATGTGGCCTGGGGACTGAACGCTGATGTGAGGGGTGTGGCAGAACAACAGCCAGGATCATTGGTCTTCCATGAGGCCACCCCTCGGTGACCCCCCTGGAGAAGCACCTGTGGGCTCCCTCAGGACCCACCTGTCAGTGAGGTCATTCGATGAGCTCTCCCATCATTCTGCTTCTGCCACACACCCCCACCTTCCCTCTCACTCTGGGCAGCAAGCAAGTGTCCTGTCAGTAAGCACCAACTTCCAACCAGTTTCCTCCTCGTCCCTGAAACCATTTGCCACTTCCTGTTTGCTCCATTTTCCACCAACTCAAATGGTCAGTGGCAGCGAAAAGCAGACACTGTTTTCTTGAGGCTTATCTTTGAAGCACACTGATTGAGAACAAAGGATGGCAGCCTCCAGCCAAACAAAGGAAGCAGCCTCCTCAGCAGTCCTGGAGACACTGACTGTGCCCCCTCTGCTAGAGCGTGGACACTGCTGCAGGGGGAGAGCCCGTGAAGGGTCCTGACTTGGCAGGGGGCCCCCGGGAGGCCTGCAGAGCCGGCCACCCATGCTGCAGCCTGAGTGTCAAGGTCATGCTTTGGCCTTGGCAGGCCATGCAGCAGCACTGCTGGCCAGACTCTGCCTTCAGCTCCGGCCCCTCTGGGCTGCACGTGGCCTCAGAAGAGCCTCCGAGGCAGCCGGTCTTCTCCTTAACTCTGCTGTGGCCGGGAGCTCCCTCTTCCTCTAGTCGGCCCCTTGCCCTCTGAAGTGGGCTCTGGCCCAGCCTCTCCTCCTGTGGTCCAGGCCCCTGTGTGGACTTTGTCCGTACCTCTTTCCCTTTGCATGCTTCTTGCCGCCCTTGCTTTTTCTTCAGTCATACTCTTCAGCCTCCATCTGTCCCTTGGTACCCACCCCAACACAACTGTGTAGGGATAGAGTTGGGGTCAGTGACAGACCTTGCCAGCCACACAAGAACCCAGTCACCGGAAGCAACCAGAACACTGATCCTGCCATGAGGGCGCCATTGTACTACCTAACCATGCTGCTTTAGGCAAGTTGTTGAACCACGTTTGGAGCTTCCTATGTCACCTCAGTAAGCTGGGCACTGTCAGTTTTCTGCCCTGATGACCTCAGGCTGGTGTCAACATTCAAGGGAAAGGACAGAGGTGGAGGAACTGCCTTCAGATCTGGGCCCCGCCCTGAATATCTCAGAACTGGGTGCTGCGATCACGTGGCCATGCACAGCAATGTGATACCTGTGAGAAATGACATGAAGTCACAGGCTCCAAATGGCCAAGGAACCCCAGGCAGTGCTTTGGAAGGAAGAGGGCAGCTCGATGGGCACCACAGAAATGCCCTGCACCACCACTTACCTGCCTACCAGCAAGAGGGCCAGGAGCCAGGACAGGAGGCAGTCTAAGGGTGGGATAGATGAAAAAGCAAGTCTCGCTGTGGGAAGCTGCTTACGGTGCGGTCCCCGTGGTGCCAGTGTTTGTCCTCTGCCATGTCAGGCGCTGAGGCCAGGAACTGCTGCCAGGCCTTAGACCTGGGCGTGCTCCCAAACATTGGCCTTCCTGCTGCCACTCCCACACCAGCCTGGGCAGCCTTTGCTGGGAAACATGGCTGTATGGTTAAGTCTTTGAGCAGCTAGAGGTACATAGGCCAGAGCTGCCTCAGCACTTGGCATGCTGGCAAGCAGGCTTCTGGAGAGGGGCGACAAATAGCAGTAGGTGAGCGGAGGGGCTGTGCGACTCCAGCAGCAGAGTGTGAGGCTCTGAGTGCTGGGCTGGGGGATCAGACCTCCATCCCAGTGTCAGAGGATGGCCAGGCCTCACTGTTGGGACCTTGGGTCCTTCACGTGATCCCCCCCCCACCCCCTACACACACACACCCGGCTCTGCTTTTCCCCTTTGCCCCAGGAAACCACTGCTCAGCCCGCCTGGCTTGGTTCCTCCCCTTGCCCAGTCAGCCAGCTTTGCAAGTGAGACAGGAAGCTCCTCCCGGTTTCCCATGCTGCAGCCAGCCAGGATAAGGAAGGGAAGCGGGCTGCCAGTGTGTGTTGGGAAGTGTGTCCTGAGCCTGTGTTCATCCTGCCCTTCAGGCCAGGACCAGCAGAACAAGCCGAAGCACCTCCAGTCCCGAGTCAGCTCAACCGTTCCTCCCGGTGCCTCTCTTCCTCTGCACAGCCAGTCTGTCTGGCTCTCCCAGGGACTGGCACACTCAGGGCAGATTAGCCCAGGACTGTCACCTCCCTGTTTGTGCACATGTGCTTCCTTTAACGTAGCCTAATGTGCCATTTGTTTTTCTGGTGTCCACATGTCACTGCTGACGCATCCTGAGCACTTGGACATTTTGCTCTGTGTGCTCTTGCTACTAAGTTCTGTCGCCCCTGCCCATTCTATGCTGCAGCAGTTTGTTTGTTTGTTTGTTTGTTCTAACCCAGGTGTGGAAGCCTACTTTTATTTATACCTTTGGAATTTTGCTCAGAAGGGAGGGGCGTGCATGCACGTGTGTGTTGATGTGTTCACTCATGCTTCCTGCTACACCAAAGCCAAGTCCTAGGTCCCTATACAGTAATCTTGAGCAACTATGTCTTGGTAGTTGTAATCTAATGTGGCTTTTCCATCTTGTGTTTAGCAAGAGAAGCAGAGATCAGGTCTTATGGCAATGACCCCTGAACAGCGAAGTGAATATATCGCCCAACAGATGAGTCAATTTCAAGGTAAGAGGTCAAGGTCACTGTTCCTGAAGGGGCAATGAGGACATGCTTCGACGGGAGTAAACTGCTGCTCTCCGTGATCCTGAGAGCCTCTAAGGAGAGGGAGAGCTGGTAAATTCAGGTAACCAGTGCCCTGCTTGGCACTCACACATTGAAAGCAGCTCTTCCAGCTCTCAAAGCAGGATTCCCATTGAGGGCCAGCTCATTACACTGCACTGCAGAGGCAGGCCCCTGGAAAGCACTTTTTCTCTGTGGGAGTGGGGAGGAGCCCCCAAGGCCTGTGTCAGAATACCCTGGGGGCTGCCACAGCCCAGAGTTCCGATCCAACCCTTCCCTTCCCGCGCACACACTCACGCACTGCTGTAGTGGCCTTTGCTGCTGGTGGGTCCCACAGTATGGCAACACTGTGGCGGCTGCGAAGAAAGCCAAGGGCACTGCGTCTGCAGTGGGGACTCTTGGGGCAGCTGTTAATGGCAGCCACGTGGACAGGTGATGCATCCAGCAGCTAAGGGGGAGCGCCAGACAGGATCTCTGGGTCCCTCTCTCCTTTGGACCGCACAAGCTAGCCAGAGACAGGAATTGAGCAAGTTTTCCGAGTCAGTGGGGGTGAGAAGGCAATGGCCCACAGGTCCTCTTGGGAGTGCTCAGCGTTTGCTTTCCTGCCGTCAGAGAGGCAATCAACAGCTCCACACCATCGTCCTTCCAATCTCTGTCAAAAGCCTCTCTCCCTTGTGGCCTGACAGCATCACATCCGTGTTCCGCCTTGCCATGCTAGAGTGGTGCACTCTTCCACTTGCTAAGACAAGGCAGACAGGCTTCCGGAACCCCAGTGGTCTCAGGGGCTCAGCTGGGGAAACCGGAAGCTGCTGTGAGCAGGAAGGCACCCAGACACTATCACAAGAGCAAAGCCCTGCTTTATTGTATCTGGCACAGACTCCAGGGCTGGGGCAAATGGGCTGCGCTCTCCCCAACCTGATCTTGGGCAAAGCACATGACTGCTGTGCGCCTCTTCGGCTTCCACTCCCACATGGGTACCAGGGGATAGCTATTGCCATGGGCTCTCCTGTATTGCTGACGCTAGGCACTGGTGGGCCTACTTGCCATCCTCTGCTCTGTAGCACACCAGCCCTGGGTGCTCCAGAACTCAAGATGTCAACATGGTCTGAGCCCCAGAGCTGGACTGGAAGCCCCAGATGTAGGCTATGGGAAGGACAAGATACAATTCTTTTACTTACTCTCTCACGCTCGCCATCCCACTGGCAAAGGAACTGAGGCCCATCTCCCCCTGTCTGGAGTCAGAAGCAGAGCCTCTTCCTCTCGCCCCCAGCCTGTCCAAGCCCCATCCTGTCTATCCTCCGTTCGTGAATAAAACAGGCACTGCCTGTCAAAGGGTGGCCAATCACAGGCCCCACAGAGCAGCAAGCATGAAAACAGACATAGTCCAGGTTGGGGCACTGGACAATGGGACTCTTGGGGCAGCTGTGAATGGCAGCAGTCCAGGTTGAGGGCAGAGAAGTGAGAGGAGCTGGAGAAGTGGCAGGGGAGAGGAGGTGCTGCAGGGAAGGTGAGATGCGGCCAGTGCTGTGCTGATGGCTCTCCTCCATGACAATGGCCGAAGCTGGGGATGCCCTTGGAGCTGATCCCCATTTCTCTCTTTCTGCAGCTGTCCAAGAACAAGTCACCTCCAAGCATAGCCAGCCTAAAGCAAGCCCCAAATCCAAGCAGCACACAATGCCACCCGCAAGTGGGCTTCTGCAGAACGGTCTGACTCCAGGCATGGCACCACCCGCCAAGTGCCCAAGCCCTGAGGGCACGAATGCCATCTCACCCACTCTTGGGAAGCAGCAAGGGGCTGTCAGCTCCAGATCGCAGCCCCCTATACCCTCACATGAAGACAAGAACCCCCTGGATAGTCTTGGCTCTGCCAGCCACTATCCGCCAAGTCCCCAGAACACCTCCCAAGGAGTGCCCCTACCAGGGTTCAGCCCTGATGCACTGGGCAGCCAATCTGTGGCTCCCCACCAGCTCGGACAGCCCAGTGGATCCAGAATGTCTGCTGTGTTCCACAGTGTTCCGGGGGTGCCAGTGTCACCAGCTGTGATAACAGCAGTTTCAAGGAAAAAAGCCCAGAGCCAAGTAGGGAACAGCATGCAGCAGTATTTGGGAAACAACTGGATCCTTGCCCAGGCACCCAGGAAAATGCCCCCAGGGGCCCCCATGTTTCCATCGCAGCAGCTTGTTGTACTCCCCAATCAGATGGTCCTGGAAGGCAGGCCTGGCCAGAAGGTGACTGCTGCTGTGGATGACTCTGGCTTCAACCTGCTGAGCAAGCAGAGCCACTGGCAGAGTCCTGCGCCTGTGCTGGCCACCACTGCTGCATCCTTCCAGCAGGGCATGACCAGCTTTGAAAGTCCTGCAAGGGGCATGGCACCACCAAGCTACGTGGCTACTTCTGCCGCCACCACCGCTGCCAAAGCTGCCTCCACTGCCGCCAAAGCTGCCTCCACTGCCACTGCCAGCCAATGCCCTGGTCCACTCAACAGAAGGGATGCCCACCCTGAGCTGCCCCCAGAGTACCTGCTGCCCCAGCTTCAGCCCCCAGTGACTAATCTGTTGTCACCAGCTGCCCACAGTGATGTCAATCTCATCGAAGCACTCCTGAAAGGCTCCAGCATGAGCCTGGATGAAGACTGGGTGTGCAATTTAAGGCTAATTGATGATATTCTGGAACAGCATGCTACTGCCCAAAATGCTACAGTGCAGAAAGTCTGCCTACTCCCCCAGGATGCTGGGGGGCCTTAGATCAGAGCAGGGTGCCCTTATAATGGCATCAGTCTGGGAAATAGTAGCAATTGCAGCCAATATGTAAGTGGTCCCTGACAGCCACGTGTGTGGCCTCATTACAGCTGCCCCTAGCACATCCCTCTGACCTGTGATGAAATTGATAGCTGGTGATTTTGAAGTTGTTTGTACATATCTGAGATTTTGTAAATGGTTTTCCTAAACATTAATGACGAAGTACTCATGCTTCATTTTGTGACTTTGTAAATAAAATGGCGGCTTTTGTATTCCAAGTTGCACTTGTTATGCATTGTTTTGTGTTGATGATCCATTGTTACAAAATGCAGACTGTGTTCTTCACAACTGTGCTACCTTCATAAGCCAAGTGACCAAGTCACTTATGGTTCTGTTGCAGTAAACGAAGTGGAGGTGTAAGTGACCCAGATGTGTTGTGCCAACCAACGACTGCCAAATCCAAAGCCATTTGGGCATTTGTTTTCATTGTCACTACAAACTTTATCGCCTAATGTGAGTCTTAATTTCCTTTTGCAAGCCTCCCAGCCTACTCACTCTTCCATGATGAGCCTTTGCAGAAACTGCCGTCCCCTCCGGAGCCACCACCTGCAGGCTACCCAAGCTCTTTAGCAAGACAGGGGACAAGATGGCCCCTGAGCTGAGCGCTGGGTGATCGGGCCACCTGCTAGAATTCAGAATGCTAGAATCGGGCTCTGCCTGAATTGGAAGAGAGAGCCCCAGCTTTGCCTCATCTCCGTGGCACCCCCACAGGGGAAGGGGACTATTACTGCTTGAGTCTTTTAGTGCTCCTGTTGATGTAAGGCTCTATGCCTTGGGGGAGGGGGTCTATAATCATGAAGAGTTGATTTGGGGTTTGTCTTTAACGGTTCTTATGTGCAGTTATCATCACTTACATGTAAGTGTTTGTTGTAGAAAAGCTACACACTCTGTCCTGTGAAGATTTTTCAGTGTCCAGATTTTGTGGAATCCCATCTTATCTGCAACCTTGTATTTTGTTCTGGCATTTTGAAATCTGCTATTTCTAGCCAATGCGCTTCGTCTTCATCCCACAATAAACAGCCAGAAGGAAAATGCTTGCATGGTTTCATTTTTCCAGGGAGCGCTCAGTCCCCACAAACTTGAGTCAGCCAAGTCTTTGGGTGTCCTGGGTTCTTTCGCAGACTGCTTAGTGTTGCGGATCAGAAAGATACTGCACATGGGTGGGAGGGTGGCAAGATTGTGTGACACCTGCTCCAACGATGGAGCATCACAGCTCAGACACACATGGTTTTACAGAGGACAAGAAGAGGGGTGGGGTACAAGGCCCTGGGGGCAGCAGCATAGGTAGAGGAAGCTTGGCCTGAGAGCTTCTAGACCTCCATGCTCTTGCCATTAACAATGACCAGTCATGCCCTTCTTTAACTAGACCCTGCCATCCTTGGGTACAGAGTGAGAGCAGATACAGGATTGACTCCCAAAATGAAAAGTCAGGGCAGTCAGTGAACCATACAGGAGCCAAGTGAGCTTAAAGCTCAGGGTCCCTGCAGTTGCACTGACAGACTGCCCACACAGAGGGCAGGTGGCATGTGTATGGTTGCATGCAATGACATACCCTGTGTTCACCAGACCCTAATTATCCTGCCAAGCACCTGAGCACACCCCCAACCCCCACCCCATTACTCCAAAAAGAGATGGTTTGCCAACCTCCCAAGCTCCCTATCCACCCACTCCTTCAACAAACCCAACTTACAAAGTCTGAGTGACATGTTCAGAAAAGCTCGGTGGCTGGGATTGTAGCCAACAGAATGACAGAACATCCATAATACCAGTGGAAGTAGAGTTACAGCTTGAATTTGTGCTACTGTCCTGTCCTCTTCCACAGAACCCTGCCCCCTGCTGCAGAGCCCCAGCCAGGCACTTCCACCCAAACCCAACGGGGTGCAAGGCTCCTCTCCCATCCCACCCTCTGCCCCCCAGTGGCTTCACTGTAGGTGATGAGTTCCTGTTGAAACTAAACAAAACCAACAGGATGTGCAGCATTCCCATCACAGCAAGCAGGTACTTTCTGCAGAGGTTGCAGTGAATGCCACCTCCTCAGAGAGGACTGTAAGACCTGTGTCTCTCCTGTGAGGGCAGGCAGTGAAGGCTCACAGATGCAAGTACTCCTTGGGGTGTGGAGTAAGCTAGTTGGGACACACACACACACACACACACACACACACACACACACACGTTGGGATCAGGTATAGCCCAAATCGAATCACACTTACTGGCAGGGAGAGTGGATCAGCTCCTCCCCAAGGCACATGTGTTCTAATGTGACTACCTGCGTTTGAGGACAGCTCTAAGACAAGTCCGCCACGGGCAGCAGAGCTTAACCATACTCTCAGGAGATGCTTCCCCACAGCAGGCTCATTGGCTGTCCCTAAGGGCAAAGGTCTGTCACCAGAAGTAGGACTGGCCTGCCCAGTACAGAGGTCACACATTTTACCCCAAAGCTTCTTGACTCACTCTGGGACAGGCAGCTCCTGCCTCCTACTGAGCAGTCCTCGGGCCTGTGGTTGTGGCTAATGACTGCATGCCACAGGTGTCATTGTCTGTCAAGGCCTTTCCACCTGTGTCCTCTGCCACTCCCACGCAGTACCTCCTCAGAATAGCTCCGCAGCAGCCAGGCTCACTGTGCCTCTCCGCCTCAAGTGCCCTGCCCCTAGCAGGCCCTGACTTCCCTCCCCATCCCCAGGCTGCACTTTTTGCCATCCTCTGTGGGCACACTTGTGCCATCAGGCACCTTTCCTTGCCTGGCTTGGAGCCACCTGCCCAGCGACTACTGCTTAACGACCTGCCAGCAGGTGTCCTACAGAACTCCAGCCTGACCTGTAGTGGGCCTGCTTGTCCAGCAGCAGATCTTCAAGGTCACAGCTGCCCTCATTCTACTCAGAGGTCCATAGGGAAAGTTGAGCTTGATTTCTGAAGCTACTTCCAGCTTCCATCCCAAGGGTCCAAGTGCCCACACCAGTCCTATGGGCCGCCTGCAGGCTGAGTAGTTCACCACCGTTCACCCCATGAGCTTGTCTCCAGGTGCTGCTATTCCTCCCAGCAGTCTGCGCCCCTTCAGGCCCCCCACCACCACCCGCAGTGGTGGGACGCCTCCCTGGGACTCGCAGGCCCCTCCGCCCAGAGCAGTGCAGCCCCAGGGACAGCTCCCTTCCAAGTGATGACTTCCTCCTGCCCACAAGTCCAAGTATTTCTGGCCTCAACTGACATGCCTCTTCAGCAGCCCTGGACTGCCTCCCTGCCCCAAGCCACCTGCCACCCTGTGCCCACTGCACAGCTCTGGCAGGCTTCATCAGCTGGGTTGCAGCCAGGCCCCTCTCCCCACTGACATTCATTTGCTTCTGCCCCGTCACAGGAGCTGTTGTTCCTTCCTTTGACTACAACGTCTGCACACCAGCACCTCAGCTGGGAAAGGGGTGGTGTGTGCAGTCAGGGACTCACTGTAGCTCGCCAGGGAGACACTCCTGGACTGACCTCCAGGTACACCTGCAGGCCCCTGGAAGGATGAGAGCACTTGTAAGCTGCAGATGGCTCCCAGGGAAGACCTGGCCCACACCCTGTTTCACTGGCAGCTGTGTCTATAGGCACACAAGGGCCTTCATCCTGTCTACAAACTGTGCTCCCAGGCCTATGGGACAGAAGGCACTCAGTTGCCCACGGTTCTTATGCGGGAAATGAGAAGACCCCAATTGCTGGGGCAGGGTGTTCCCGCCAAAACCCATTGCTATGCTCCTCCCAACCCTGAGGTCAAGGCTAAGTCAAACCAGTAGAAGGACTACAGGAGCTTGGGGAAGTGCAGCCCACCTCCCTTAGGGACACCAAGCTCCTCGGAGCCTCCAGCACATGGTTTGCGGATGAGCTGCCATCTTGCATTTGTCCTTCAGGCTAGAAAGCCAGGACACCTGGCAACATACATGACCTATGTGTGATTGGTTTCCCTATTGTGGCCATTCTTTGAGTCAACCAATGTGCGTGTCCCAGGCATGGAGAAGCACATAGGTGGCATCCCCAACTTCATGGACTCTGCAGGAGTGGCATGTACACCCATGAACATTAGAGGAAAGAAACCACGCAAGGAAGAAATACGTGTTTAGGAAGGTAGGCTGGCTGGTGGTGGTAAGGCAAGTTCTAGACACCCAAAGCACAAGGGTCAGCACAGTGACTCTACAGGCTAATCCTCTACCTGAAGTGCTGGTATCCCTAGGGGCACCTGTTTGAGTCTCAGCTGCTTCAATTCTGATCCCCGATTATGACCTGGGAAAACAGCGGAGGATGGCTCAAGTCTTTGGGCCCCTGCATTCACACTGAAGACCCGGAAGAAGCTCCTGGCTCCTGGCTTTGGATGAGCTTGGCACCAGCTGTTGAGGCCATTTGAGGAGTGACCCAGCAGATGGAAGTTCTTTCTCTGTCTCTCCTTTTATCTATGTAAATCTGCACTTTAAATAAAAATAAATAAATATATTTTTAAAAAATTCTACAGCACAGACTGACAGCAAGGCCAGGCCAGAGCTGATGCTGTATTGCACAGACAGAATCTCTCCTTCCTCAGGGAAACCTCAGCTGACCGTGGCTCGCATGCCCATCCAAGACCATCTCTCTTCCCTCAAGTCAGTTGATTACTCATGCCCACAAAACATCCCCCATGTGAACGAGATGCGGCAGCCACTAGAGCCACATTGCCATGTAAAACTGACCATCACGAGGGCAGGTGACACAAACACATGAACAAAGAAAATAATGCTGTGTGCTGGTCAGGTTGGGGAGGGGGAGAGAGAGAGACCACTTTGGCAGGGCTGGTGGGAAGCAGAGCAGTCTAATCAGCTAAGATTCTCAGAAAAGACATCTCTGAGGTGGTGACTTTTGAGCCAAGGAATCGGAAGGAACAGATCAAACAGGCAGGCAGGGCTAGGTGTGAGACGCTGAGGGAACAGCAATGGGAAAGAGGCTAGGGTGGGACCCAGGGAACAAGCGGGAGGGCTCTGGAGGGCATCTTTATCCCACAAGAAGCCATGTTTGGCTTCAGAGGCTGCGTGATGACAAGATGGCGTGAGTAATGAGAGAGGCTGGTAAAGATGGCCTTTGCCTCCAGGGCTTCTCCTCTCAGCCACCAGAGCCCACAGTCTGCCACTCCTCTGCCAGATTCTTCCCCAGTCTGCAAGCTGCAGGGCATCCTGGATGTGGCTCTTTACCTCATGCCTTCTGGGTCCCACAAGATAGGGTTTCTCCCTATCTTGGTTCTATGTAGTGTCTGTGATTACAGTGAGAAGTCTAGTAGGACTATTCTCCACATGATAAAAATGATTTTAAATGATTCATCCAGGGCCTGGTGCAGGTAGCCTAGTGGCTAAAGTTGCTTGCCTTGCAAGAGCCAGGATCCCATACAGGCACCATTACTAATCCTAGCGGCCCTGCTTCCCATCCAGCTCCCTGCTTGTGGCCTGGGAAAGTAGTCAAGGATGGCCCAAAGCCTTAGGACCCTGCACCCAAGTGGGAGACCCAGAATTGCTCCTGGCTCCTGGCTTTGGATCAGCACATCTCCAGCTGTTGCAGCCGCTTAGGGAGTGAATCATCAGACAGAAGATCTTCCTGTCTGTCTCTCCTCCTCTCTGTATACTGACTTTCCAATGAAAATAAAATAAACCTTTTAAAAAAAATTATTCCTCTACAGGGACAACACAGTAGTAATAACCAAGGAGTTTCCAAAATTGAGGAATCAAGAACAAGTAGCCGGAGACCAGCCATACGGCACAGCACCTTAACCTGCTGCTTGTGACAACGGCACCTATATCCAAGCACTCCTTCAAGTCCTGGCTTCCCTGCTTCCTATCCAGCTACCTGCTAATGTGCCTGGGAAAGCAGCCAGTGGTAGTCCAAGAGCTTGGGCCGTTACCACCTGTGTGATTGACCTGGATGGAACTCCCAGCTTCTGCCTTTGGCCTGCCCCAACCCTAGCCTCACCTGTTGTGGCCACTTGGGGAATGAATCAGCTAATGGAAGATCTCTATCTATCTATCTATCTATCTATCTATCTATCTATCTATCTATCTATCTATCTATCTACCTACATATCTATCTTTAAAAACAAGCTTTTAAATACTTATTTTGGGACCTGGCGAGATGGCTCAGTGGCTAAATATTCACCTTGCAAGGGCCAGCATCCTATATGGGCACCAGTTCATGTTCCAACTGTTCAGTTGCCCATTCAGCTCCCTGCTTATCATCTGGGAAAGCAGTAGAGGATTGCCCAAAAGCCTTTGGTCCATGCACCTGCGTGGGAGAGCCAGAGGAAGCTCCTGGCTTCAGATTGACTCAGCTTTGTTCATTGTGGGCCACTTAGGCAATGAATCAGTGAGCAGATCTTTCTGTTTCTCCTTCTCTCTGTACTCCCTAAATGGGCATAACTGGCCGGAGCTGAGTTGATTCAAAGCCAGGAACCAGCAGCCTCCTCTAGAACTCCCACATGTGTGCAGAATCCCAAGGACTGACTCTACCCTCTGCTACTTCCCCAGGCCATAAGTATGGAGCTGGCTGGGAGGTAAAACAGCTGGGACACGAATCAGCAGCTTCGTGGGATGCTGACACTATTGAGCCATGCTGACCCCCAAGATGGACATTCTTACATCATCAGGGAAAATCAGACTAATCCAATCATTACATGAAACCCAGAAGGCACAAGAGAAAGACTTGTGAAACCATCTTACACAAAAAGAAACCTTAAGAAACAAACCTTGCCCACAGGGACTGGCATCATGGTGCTGTAGACTGTGCCTCTGCCTGTGGACACCAGCATTCCTTGCGGGGGCTGGCTCATGTTCCAGCTACTCCACTTCCCATCCAGCTCCCTGCTAATGACCTGGGGAAGCAACAGAAAGTGACTCAAGTCCTTGGGCCTCTGAACACAAGTAGGAGACCCAGAAAAATCTCCTGGCTCTTGACTTCAGGTTGGCTCAGTTCCGCCTATTGTGGCCAGTTGGGAATGAGCCAGTGGGTGGAGGATACTTCTCTCTATCTCTCCTTTTCTCTGTAAATCTGTATGTCCAATAAAAATAAATCTTTAAAAATAAACTCTGTCATTCGCAGCAAAATGGAACAAACTGGAGGACATCAGGCTGAGTTGAAAAAAGCTAAACACCAAAAGACAAATAATGCATGAGCTGATCCCAGCCAGTGTGGCCGTTTGGAGAGTGCACTAGTATGTGAAACATCTCTCTATCCCTCCTCTCTGTGGCTGTACCCTGCAAACAAAAATCAAATAAATCTTTGAAAAAATTAACTGCCCACTTAAAAAGAAAAGTAAGAAACCAGTAAAATTAGAAAAAATCATATTTGTATTACATGATAGACAAAGGCTGATATTCATAATTTCTAAAACCAAAATAGGTTGATCTGCCAAAAAGATGGGTGCCGAATCATCCCCATGTTCTCAGTATTTTTGAAACTGTTCTGTTTTGAGTTGTTGCCAGGGGTGAGTATTTGGTTTCGCCTTTCAGATGCCTACACCCCATGTTGAACAGAGTCCAGGTTTGATGTCCCACTCTAGCTCCTGATTCCTGCTCACTGCCATTCGCAAACACAGGGGAGAAACAGTGAGGGCTCAAGTGCTTTGGTCCTGCCACCCACATGGCAGACCTGCATTGAGTTCCCGGCTTTGGCCTGGCCCTGTCTTGTCCTTTTCAGTCATCCAGGGAGTGAACCAGTGCATGGAAGCTCACACTCCCTGTCTCAAATAAATATATAGACATTTAAAAAAAATCTCCTTAGCTAAATGCTTACCTTGATAAAATTTATGCTTTTGAATATCTCACATAAAAATAAATGTAGATGTATTCTAATCAATAAGATAAAATGAGGAGGATACGAGCAAATGGCATGAAAAGTCAGTTAGTAGAAGACCTAACAATTTGCCAGCAAACATAGATGATCCTAAAGCTTCCACATAATGAAAGGATGCCAGTGAAAACGAGGAACCTCATCATGTCATTTTGTTTCTATGAGCTATCCCAAGTGCGACAACTGATCCAAGCCAGTGTAGCTGACGCATGGGCACGTAGGTACTCCCTAGCCTTCACAGCGGTTGGGAGGAAAATGCAAGGATGCAGCTTGGCGATTCTTGGATGAGTCCCAATGTTAGTTGTGCATGAGGAACACCTGTGGAGTTTCTGATCAATATACCTGCTTCAAAGGCTATTATGTCATGGAACCAGGGTAGGATTCATGAATTGGTGCTCTAAGCTCTGAGATTGAGATGTACTTTGGCTTTTGCCATGACAGACAACTGTAACAGGGAAAACTTACATGGGCATTCGAAGATGTGTGTGCCAAACTAGTCCTTGCAGCGTAGCCACCATTTGGATGTGGCTAGAGGTGCTCTAAAGGGCCATTGTGACAGAAGATTTTCTCCACCGGATGGTGCTATAGAGAGGTGGTGGACCACTCAAGAAGTAGGGCATATGGTTTTTGGTTGTTGCTATTTCTTTTCTCTGTGAAGAGAACAACTTTAAGTGTCATTTGTAGGACAGGTTTGGAAGAGACATATTCTTTGAACTTTTCTTTACTGTGGAAGAATTTTATTTTATTTTCAAAGACAAAAGAAAGATTTGCTGGATATGTTACCCTGGGCAAAGATTTTTTTTTTCTTTGAGAATCTGGAATATGTCACTCCATTCTCTTCTTGCCTGTAGAGTTTCCTGTGAGAGATCTCCTGTGAGTTTAATTGGCATTCCTTTATATGTCAATTGATTTTTTTCAAGTGCACATTTAAGGCTCTTTTCCTTATGTCCAATTGAAGAGAGCTTGATGACCATGTATCTTGGTAAAGATCGCTTTTGATCAAGCCTGTTGGGAGTTCTGTGCCCCTCCTGGATGTTGCTTCCTAATTCTTTCTCTAGACTAGGGAAATTTTCCCTTATTATTTCATTAAATGTATTTGTAAACCCAGCTTCTCTTTCTGCACCTTCTGGGACTCCCATAACTCTGATACTTGGCCTTTTAATAGTGTCTTTCAATTCTTGAATACTTTCTTTTAGCTTGAACCAACTCTCTTCTAGCTTTTTGTTAGTTTATCGCTGGTGACAGGACATATCTTCCAATTCTGAAATTCTTTTCTCTGCCTCTTTCATTCTATTTTGGAGACTCTCCACTGTACTTTTAATTTGCGCCACTGTATTTTTCATTTTTGATATATCAGCTTTCCTTTGATTCATTTCCAGTGTGACATATTCCTTAAATTCCTTGAACTCTTGTATTACGTGCTTCTTGTTGATAAGAAACTCTATAACAAGTGTTTTGAACTCTGGGTTCCCCATTTTCTCGATGTATTCCTCAGATCATACAGCAGCATCATTTTCTTCAAGAAGATTCTTGATTTTCTTTTTCATTTCTTCAGCAACACATTAGTCACTCAGTAGCATGTTATTTAACTTCATGGCACTTTTAATTTCTTTTTTCTCCCTGTTGTTGATTATGTTTTGTGGCTTTTCATTTAAGGGGATGTATAGTAACTGTGTAATGGAGGCTATCGTGTCCAGATGTGAGGATTCAATGCAGTACACATCTCTACTTCCAGACAAAGATGGGCTCCCAATGAAACTTTTTACTCTATCTTGACAATGATGGACATATGGCTGTGTATGAAGAACTATACTATAGTAATAATATAGGGAATACAGTGACGGGGGAGTGGACTTGGAGAAGAGGTAAAGGGAATTCCAGGGTCTATAGAACTGTATCATAGAATGATAATAATAATAATAAAATAGAATTTTTTTAAAAAGAAGTAGGGTATAGTGGGAAGTTCTTAGGTCATTGGAGACATGCGCTTGAAGAGAACTTTCACTAGTGGGTTGTTATACAAGCTTGACTTTGGTCCCATGCGGCAGTTCTCTGTTTTATGTATAAAATGGTGCCCTTTGCTTTAATATAAGCTCCTACCATGGAGATCCAGCAACTATTGATCACCCTGGGGACCTTACCAGAACCTAGCGGACACAGGTGCCATGCCTTTGAACCGCCAATACTGTGGGCTACACAACCCCTTTTCTTCAGGTAGCTTGCCTTAGGCATTTTGCTGCTGTGACAAGAAGCAAACTAATCAAAAAATCTCTAAGTGTGTATCATAGCATCCAGTTATAGATACCCAATGAAGGGTGATACAGCTACTACAAAGCATGGGAGGTTTGCCATTTGGTGGAAGGCTGGGTTCTGCTGCCCAAAATGGACTGGAATCCTTTCCAGATCAACTTGTATCTGTCTGAGAGCCTAGTGCATCATCTTTTTTGTGCAGAAGCACAGTTTTGAGGGAGTCTCAGGCTGAGAAGGGGCCTCCTCACGCCCAGCTCTGAGTAAAATTGCTCGTGTGGCTGCTGAACTCCCATTGATGCCCACAATGAAAATTCTCAGGAAGACATGGCAGCTCCTCATCCTTCTCAGGAACGCTGAGAGGATTTCGGTGATGCCACCCTCCAGCAGAAAGCCTGCCCCAAGTAAAGGCTAGTGAGCACAGACAGTATAACAGGCCATAGAAGAGCCACTGTGACTTTGGACAGACAATGAACTCACACTGAACACTTAACATTATCAAAAATAAAGTGAGATTTAATGTTTAATACCATCAAGCCCTTAATTTTGTTTCCTCTTTTTTTCTTTGAAAACTCGCTTATTTATATTCAAAAGGCAGATTTACAAAGAGAAGGAGACGGAGGTGGGGGAGGAGAGAGACATCTCCCATGTGCTGTTCACTCCTGGGGGGCAGAGACTCAGTTTCTTGAGCCATCAGCCACTGCTTCTCAGGGCATACACTGGCAGGTAGCTAGAACCAGGGGCAGAGCTAGGCATTGAACCGGGCATTGAAAAATGAGACACAGCCATCCCAACCAAGCTCACATCATTAGACTAGGTGTCTAATGGTTTCTACAATTTAATGTTGTCCACATATTTGGGATACTTTTTGGGTTTCAATTGCTTTATATCACTGTATTAATGGGCTATTCTTTAGCAAATCACATGTATGTCTTCAGATTCCACAGTCAATATTAAAATTTGGTATTAAGTGTTTGAAGCCAAAGATTATTGGAGCAAAGGGATGTGAAAATAGATATTAATTCTTTTCACTTTGTATTGTTCAGATAAAACTTGATGGAAATAAGGTAAATATTTTTCTTTCTCTTCCCATTTTTCAGCACAAAATAAACGTGTTTAAGATAAGCCTACCAAGGTTTGGTTTTTCTTAAAAAGCAAGCAGAAGCTACACACACACCTGGGCAGACCTATGAAACTGTCCAGTGTTCTCCTCCCAGTTGCTTCACCCTGCCCTGCCCTGTAGCAGCCACCCTGGCATGCTTCGTCAGCACTGCATTGTTTTTTCAGTGTTAGGAGGCAAAACAGATTCCAAGTTGTCTCACGAGGCAGGGGCACCTAAGAAGCTAGGTCAGGCTTCCCAGCTGAAGTCCACGGTGAGGATAACACAAAGATGCTTGAAAGTGTTCACAGAAAACAGAATCGAAAAGCACCTAATACAAGAAACACACACACACATACACTGAGTAGCTTCCTGGGAGTTCTTGCAGGGAGCAAGAACACACTTTCCGACATTTAGAACGGGGTACCCAGGGACATCACCAGAAGCTACCCTAGGGTGGCGGCGAAGGGATGTCTTCTGTGCAGGCTGCGTTTCTCCCAGGAATCCTTGGCTTGTTTCCACAAAGGGCTCAGCACTTCAAACCTCAGGCTTTTACCCTGGTCCCTCTGCCCGATCTCCAGCTGCAAACCCAGGCCGCCTGCACAGACACAGGTGAGTTCCGTTTCTCCGGGATTCTCTCTCACGCTCACTCTCGCTCTTGCTCTCACTGTTTCTTTTTCTCTTTCCGTCTCCAGTACCCTCCCATTGTTGGCCACAGCTGGAAGCATCCCTGTTAGAAGATCTCAGAGAGCTGTCATGGCCACAGAAACACCTGCCAGTTTTTGGTATATTGCAGTCTTCTGGTCATGAAAACCTGAGGCACTTCACACAGAGCCTCCGTTGACGCACAGCCTCGGCATTCATGTTCCTGGCTTTCCAACTATCCTACACAACCCCAGCCTGCCCTGCGTGCTGCTGACCCGGAGCCCCACCTCCTTCTGAGTTGCTCTGGCTGCGAAGCTCCTCTGGGGACAAAGGGAACAGATCTGGCATGCTGGCTACTCTGGCCTGTAAGCAGCAGTAGAAAGACTCAGGAAGCATGGACTGAGGCCAAAGGCAAAGCCCCAGTTGCCCCTGGGCCTCGTAGGATTTTGGACACAATCTGGGGCCAAGGAGCAGCACAGAGCAGCCTCTAAGCACCAGACTCCAACCGTGGCTCCACAACTGTCGGACTGAGGGGCTTGGAGCAGGCAGCTCCATGCTTGCTTCCCCGCCTTATAAATGTAATAGCATCATCTCACAGGGCTGTTGTGGAAAATCAAAGAGCAAATGTACAGTATAGAAGGTTAAACACAGTTGCAGCAGATGCTGCTGGGTGGACAGCCCAGATAGAAAGGAGACAGGCGCCCACACGATATTTTGTGCAGGAACATTCATAGCAGCATCCATCACTCACAAGAGCAAAGAAGTAGAAACAGCCCAAAAGTCCGTGGACAGATAGGTGAATTTAAAAAAAAAAAAAAAAATGTGGCCTATCAATACCATAAACAGGCTCTTGTCCACCACAAAAAAAAAAAAAAAAAAGAATGAGGTAGTGATTCCTGCTACCACCTGGATGGGCCTGGAGAGTTCAGTGTTAAGCCAAAAAAGCTAGACACAAAAGCCAAAAGCTTATGCCCGTCAGTTCATTTGCAAGTGCAAAGAGGCCAGTGGATCGTCACAGGTAGTCAACTAGGGGCACAGAGAGCTGAGAGGATGTGGGAGGAAAGCCATGGCTTTCTACTTCCGTAGGGACTCATCTGCTCAACCCTCCCTCCACTGTGGCTGCACTCATCTGTGGAAACACCTAGTCATTGGATGTACATTTTCAATGGCTCAATCGTGTAGTAAGAGTATTATATCTCAACAAAACTGATTTGGGGAAGCAAAAAAATCTATAAGCTGGACATCCAAATGACAAATGAATGTCCTGTTGATTGAATTATGTTTTAAAAGGAGACAATGTGGACCTAGCGTGGTGGCCTAGTGGCTGAATCCTCGCCTTCCATCTGCAGGTATCCCTTGTGGGTGCCATTTCATGTCCCAGCTGCTCCATTTCCCATCCAGATCCCTGCTTGTGGCCTGGGAGAGCAGTGAAGGACGGCCCAAAGCCTTAGGACCCTGCACCTGCGTGGGAAACCTGGAAGAAGATCCTGGCTCCTGGCTTTGGATTGGTTCAGCTCCAGTCATTGCAGCCACTTGGGGAGCGAACCAGTGAACAGAAGATCTTTTTCTCTGTGCCTCCTTCTCTCTGCAAATTTGACTTTCCAATAAAAATAAAATAAATATTTAAAAAATAAATATATATACTTTAAAAATAAAAGAGAGAGAGAAAGAATACTTGGGGCTAAAGTTGTGGCTTAGTGGGTAAAGACGCTGCTTACAGAACTGCCATCTCATATGGGCATCAGTTTGAGTCCTGCTTGCTCCAGTTCTGACCCAGTTCCCTGCTAAGGTGCCAGGCAAAGCAGTAGAGGATGGCCCAAGTGCTTGGGTTCTTACACCCTTGGGAGACCTGAATGAAGATCCAGGCTTCTGGCTTTGGACCAGCCCAGTTCCTATCATTGTGATCATTTGAGGAGTTAACCAGCGTATGGTAGAACCCCCACCCCTTTTCCTCTCTCTCTAAATCTTCAGTTTTTAAAATATTTATTTTTTATTGGAAAGGCAGATTTACAGAGAGAAGGAGAGACAAAGGGAAAGATTTTCTATCTACTGGTTTGCTCTCCAAATGGCCTTAATGGCCAGAACTGAGCCAATCCAAAGCCAGGAGCCAGGAGCTCCCTCTGGGTCTCCCACATGGGTTCAGGGTCTCAGAGCTTTTGGCCATCCTCTGCTACTTTCCCAAGCCATAAGCAGGGAGCTAGATGGGAAGTAAAGCAGTTGAGACATGAACCACACCCATATGGGATCCTGGTACATACAAGGTGAGGATTTAGCCACTGAGCCATCACACCGGATCCATAACTCTGCCTTTCAAACAAATAAATAAATCTGAAAGAAAAAGAAAAAAAAACCTAATCCACGTAAAGCCTAGAGATTATTACAACAACATTACGGGCTTTCAAAAAGTTCGTGGAAAATACATATTATAAATCTAGGCATGTATTTTAAATTTCTTTTAAGATCTGTTTTCCCTCCCAACCCACTGCACTTTCCCATGCATTGCATATGTATCTGTAGTCTCCTTGCCTTTTAAATAAAGTTCATTTTTAAAAAAATTTCAAAAAAAGATTTATTTATTTGAAAGGTAGAATGACAGAGAGAAAGATTTTCCAGCTGCTGGTTCACTCTACAAATGGCAGCAACCCCTGGGGCTACGCTAGGCTGAAGCAGGGGCCTGGAGCTCCACCCAGGTCTCCCACGTGGGTGGTAGAGTTCCAAGCACTAAGGCTACCCTCTGCTGCTTTCCCAGGCACATTAGGAGGAACCTGGGTCAGAAACAGAGCAGCTGGCATTCAAATCAGCACTGCAGCCTGGGATGCCAGCACGGCAAGCAGTGGCTTTAACCACTACATCACAAACCCACCCCTATATGCAGCATTTCTCCATTTTTTGTTCTGCACCAAAATAAACTTATCTTTGAATTCCATCTTCCACATTTTTTAAGTGCCTCCTGTTAGTTGCTCTAATCTCCTGGAATCCATACCACTCGCCGTGGAGTCTGGTGCATGATGCAAGTTGATCCATGAGGCGATTTGAATGCTTAACCCCAGTGCCTGTCCCCCACCTCAGACATGACCAGCACTGCCAGCTTCCAAGATCAGGGTATCAAAGCGGGGCCGGTGCTCCCAGGGGGTAATGTGAGTCGTGGGAGATGCCAAAGAGCATCTACTTTGGAAATCCTTTTTTACTTTTACTTCCTCCTCCACCCTGGTGAGCCAGGATGTCCTGAACCTGCAGGCAGAGTCCCTGAGGGAAACTGGAGACCAGTGCCTGCCCCCTCTTGGCCTTAACATTGTCTTTCTCTGGTGGAGCTGCCTTACAGAGTGATAGGAAGCACAATAGGAACTGAGTAGTTCCTCCTGCCTCTGCAGCTGGGCGTAGGAAACCTGCCACCTCACACAGCAGGCCCATCCCTCCAGGGGTCACCTAGTGTCAAGTACAGCTGGCAGTGTGCCTCTGCACTTGCCTTGACTCCTTCCCCTCCTCTCAGCGCCTTCTCAGCTTTGGCTTCCAGATGTGGCCTAATTTGGTGCCATTCAAAGAGTCTAAGCCCACTATGCCCAAGCCAAGTCCTGCTACTCCTTAGATCTGCCCTTCTTTTTTAAGATTTATTTGTTGTTATTGTTGTTGTTGTTAGAAAGACAAAGTTACAGAAAGAAGGAGAGACAGAGAGAGGTCTTCCATTTGCTGGTTCACTCCCCAAAATGGCCCCAGTGGCCAGGGCTGGGCCAATTCAAAGCTGGGATCCAAAAGCTTCTCCTGGGTCATGCAGAGAGTTGCATCACAAGTGAAGCAGCCAGAACTCGAACCAGTGTTCATATGGGGTGTTGGTGCCTCAGGAAGAGGCTTAGCTTAGTATGCCACAGTAGCTGCCCCCTACATACTCTTTTCAGTTGGGAGCTTGTTGCCTGCTATCACAGCCTCCTCCTTTTCCTCTATAATGGATCATTTGTGATTGTAAAGACAAATGTTCTTTCTTGAGCAAAACACCCTACTAACATTTTCTTAATCTCTTTCTGATTTACATTTTCTTGCAGGAGCTATTCTAAGCACAAACTTCCAGAGACAACAGAGGACTGAAATGATCACAAGTCAGCTTTCGGCTCCGGAGATGGGTTTCGCATGGCCACCACATCATAGTCCTGAAAAGCAGGCCTGCTCTGTGCAGAAAAGATTTTTCTTCTAAATTCCTTTCTTTGATTTATGTGGTGATACATTTCCATGTGACAGCAGACCATGCTCCCATCTCAATGGTGTGTAGAGATTTTATGGCTGTGGTCATCACTGATGATCAGTATAGTGGATTCCCTGGATAATTCCAGTAAGCCAAATAAGCTGAAGGTCTTAAAATCGCAGGTAGAGGCTTCTCTGAGCAGAGGAGAGTCTGCCTCCACATGGAAGCATCAGCTCCTGTCTGAGCTTGCAGCTTTCCCACCTGCCCTGTGGATGCTGAACTTCCTTAGCCACTCTCATACCCACATATGCCACATACACATACATATGCACACATCAGTATGTCTGTGCATATGTGTGATACACACACACATAGACCATAGTCTGACATAGCTGTGGCTGTAGATGAACTACTGATTGCGTTTCTCTGGCAAAGCCTCGATGGCTCACAATTCCCATGGTTACATCAAGAACGCCAATGCATTGGATGCTGCAGGTAGTATAAACTTAGGAATGGAGCAGAGGCAGAGTGCGCGTCTTTTTCCTCCTCCTTCCCATTCCACTTGACACCGAAGAGATCATGGGAAAAGGAAGCAAACAGGGCAAAGTGAGGTATATGGAGCTCATCTCTCCTCTTGGGACTAGGGTCTCATGGGAGCTGTATGTAGGTCAGGTTCTTGGCAGGAAGTTGGCTTGGAAGAGCCGGAAGCTCAAAAGCCCCTGTCCACTCCCCATCTGAGAGCTGTGGACAGGGAAAATCCTGCTTGTGGCTTAACACCAGGTCCAGTGTGCTAGGGAATGGAAGTGCAGCAATGGCTAGGAAGGAGCTAGAGCTGGGGCTCACGAAAACATTGTCTTATAAAGTAGTACAGAGAAAAGGTGCCACCAGCTGTGACTTTTAAAAGGTGACTTCAACAATCAGCAAAAGTAAATGTGTAGTCCCCAAGAGGGTAAAAAGTCATGGGCAAGAATAGAACCATAATGGGGCATGATGACCCAACTTTTGTCTTGGCACATGTAAAGCTGCATGGGTGTAAAATTATAGTCCCACCTAGACTGTTGATCTAGCCCATAGCTAGCTCAGAGCTCCATTGGCTTGTTTTACTTCCCTTGCTAGTACTCAGGGGCAGTGTTTCAGAATCCTTGACACCACAGCACGAAGCTGGCACTTAGATGCAGAGTGGCCTGCTCCAGGTCTAGTAGTTGGCAAAGGTGAAGTAGGCTACTGTCTTCCGATGCTTAGCAGCTGAGCAGCCCAGCCGTTAAGCTGGCAACAATGCCATTCAGAACCGCTCCTCACCCCCCTCAGCCCCAGGCACACGCACAAAGGGTACCATACGCCTATGCTTGGTCCTGATGTCCATCTTCAAAATGAAAAGGTGGGATCTTGGTGGAGGTGTGGCGGGGTGTGTGAGAAACACACTCTCCACCTACCTTTGCCCACTGTCCAAACTCACAGCAAGGCCCAGAAGAGCAAGCTCTAGGCAAGAACTTGGTGGGTATCCGGGAGAAGGCAAAAGTCCCACCAACTGGCACTGTCAGCCAGAGACGAGTATGGTCTCTGCCTTGCTCCTCCCAAGATAAATGAACCACATCATCAAGCCAGGAATGACAGAGGCCTGCACAGATCCTGCTGTGACCTGTCAGACCTGCTGGTATGACAACATTGCTGCGATCATTGGCCCGCAGCCAGCAGCTCAGCTGGAGAAAAGTTACATGGAAGGCCCATCTTGTAACTTCACCTACCCTTGGGATGGCCTCAAATTGTTTTCGTTGCTACTGGATGCTCCACAGATGTGACACAAAAGAAAGCACTGTGGCAGGGGGTGGAGGGAGGGGATTTACCAAGTCCAGCAGGCCTGCTAGCCTTTGCAAGCAAATCCCCTTGCTCAAGGGCATCCCAGAAGGACAGAAGCTAAGCCTGCCTGCACAGCCACCAGCCCTGTACCTGCTGGCCTGTGCCTAACAGCACTAGCATGTACAGACAGAGCTGCACTGCTCTGTGGGCAACCTGCTCCCAAATGGCAGCAGAGAGGAATAGGGCCTGCTGAGAACCCCAAAGGGAGGCAGCAAAAAGACCCCGGGTAGGCACCCCAAACGCTCCTCCATGAAGTGCATTTCTCTCACTCACAAATGCCCCAGTAGTGCCTTACAGGTATCACGGCCGCAGTCTCCAGAGCACAAGGATCTCAGCCTCCCCTTGGAGAGAGCCCTGATGAGGACAAAGGTCCCAACTGCTTGATGCCATGCTTGCCTTTTGAATTCACTGTCAACAATTTAAACAATGGAACATTTCACCCCAAACTCTATTTTGCCTTTGAACTAAAGTGTCTTTTCCTCTGAGGTTTCTGTCCATGCCAATCCTAGTCTCTTTGGACTCCAGGCCACCAGCTGAACACATTTAGTGGGTTCCTGGTAAGGTGGTCGTTAGTCAAGCTTGCCAGCTTCTTCGGGCTCCTCAGAGCAGTTTTCTTGCTCATGGGAGAGTCCCAGGCCAGGCCTGGCCCCTCTTAGTTCTGGAAAAGTTAGGGGAGAATCCCACAGAGCCTGACAAAGGCTGCTTCTCTTCAAAGCCCTTGATGCACAGAGCTGAGCTGGCCTGGGCTGGGCTCCAGGCCTGCAAGAGGGACTGCAAGGTGCCAGGGACAAGTTGCTCGAGGGCTAGGGAGAGGACAGAACAGAGCCTGGGAACCTGGCAGGGCCAGCGCAGCAACCATTCCATGGCTCTGAAACCAGGCCAGAAAAGCTCCAAATAAGCATGCAGCAAACTTTAGGGCCTCCAAAGTCACATTTTCCCCAACAATTTCTTCAAGGTGAGTGCATTTTGACTCCTTGCATTGTGCATTTTCTCTGGTGAACAGAGACCATGTGGTACGTGGGTGGTGGTAGGAAAGGCAGCAGCTCTGACTGTGGGAATCTGGGCAGCTTGAATGAAGAATAAAGGCTGTCTAGCTAGGAAGGGCCGATCCAAGCAACAGCCATTCAAAGCCAGCATGCCTCAACAGATCTCACTGTACCAAGAAGATACTGAGGCACAAAGACATTGAGCAACTCGTGGAGGACACCAGGTTGGAAAGTAGCAGAGCCTGGACTCGAAACTGGGTCTCCCTGGCTTCAGAGCCTACACAGTATCAACACGTTCTGTAGTCCAAAACTGTGATGGCCCAAGTGAAAGTGAACCAGGAGGGGCAAAAATTTCCATAGACATTTGTTCTTTCATCCATTCATCAGAGTGGAGTTATATAAGTCGAAGAGCACAGAACACAGAGAACAAGCACCTTGAGGTTTTTAGACTGAAAAATGGAAAGGGAACAGAAGGAATGGAATTCAGAGAGTTCCTGAAGACAAGGACATGATGGCCAGTCTTCTCTGTGTAGGAGCAAAATGAATCTGGAGAGAAGTTGGTGATACCCAGATGTTTGCTTTCTGGCCCCAAGTCCCTGAGAACCAGCCAGTAGCATGCAATGGGAATGTGACCTGCCATAATCCACAAAGTCTACACGCTCATGAATCTACCATGCAGGCATTCAGCAGATAAAAGCTGTGTGGCTGGGGCAGGGCTTCAGGAACAGGACATATCCCAGAGGCTCTGCAAGCCAGCCTCTGATGGAAACCAGGGCTGGCCCCACAGCTGAGACTTAACAGTTCCACAGGAAAATGCCCTAGAGAGCTCAGGTCCTAGGTAACAAGAGAAAGAAGACAAAGCAGGTAGAATCGTGCTAAGTACAGATGTGTATCCCATAGAGTTAAGGATATGGACAGCAAGAAATACACAATCTCACTTACATGAGAGAGCTAAAAACAAAATAGCTGATTTCACAGGAGCTGTGAGTGGAATGGAGAGAGTAGGGAGGAGACTGGGATGAGGGATTAATGGGTAGGCACTAAGTGACAGTGAGGGGAAAGACACTTCAGTGCCTATGCACCATGGGCTGGCTATAGACAGCGAGAATCAATTGTGCATTTTTCTAAAAAAAATAGCTGGAAGAAAAGATTTTTAATGTCTTCACCACAAACAAGTGATAGATGTTTGAAGAGGTATACTTACTCTGATTTAAACATTGCACAGCTATTACATGTATTGAAACATCAAGATATTCTACATAAGTATGTACAATCTTTATCTCTCAGCAAAAACATAACTATAAAGTATCTTACATTGTGTGCATGTCTGTTTCTGTGCTTGAGTGTCTGTGGTTATGTGTAAATACACGTCCGGTGTATATGCAGGAGGACGCATTATATGAGTGTGCAGTGCGCCTAGGATGTTTCCCAAGACTTCATATAAAGCCACAGTTCAGGCCATGTGTTCTGTGGGTGCTGAACAAACACTGCAGGCAGGCACATGTGACATTAGTCGGTAGTTGGTAGTCTGCTGGGAACATAGGCATCAAACTAAGCACTATCCCCACCCCAAGAATGACCTTCATGGCACAAGGTTGAACAGTGCTGCGAGGCTGAAGTACGATGAGATCCAAGAAAAGCACTTGAGCAGTGAACACAGGGACAAGAAGTCCTGCTTGGAAAGGTGGCCACCTGTGCTGTAACTGGAAGGGCGAAGAGGAATTATCCAGGAGATAAAGAGGAACAAGCATTCCAGAACTTTCCAGTGCAGCATGTGCAAAGGTGTTGAGGAAAGAACTGTGGACAGTGTAAGAGAGTGAGAGAAGGTCAGTGTGGCTGCAGCAGAGAAATTGAGAGAGGGTAGTACAAGACGAGCAGGGTTAGGCCATGCAGGGTTTTGAAGACCATCCTAGGGAATTTAGGCTTTTTCGTAAGAGCAACCGGAAACCTCTGAGGTGGGGGGACGGTTAAGCAAGAAAGGACAACTTTGATCATACTTGTCCATTAAAATAGTATTTCCTTTCTTCTCAAACCTTCCCTCTTCCACTAACAATTGATAACTTCCCCTAATCCATTCAACCAAAGACCTGCATCGGTGCCCACTCTGCATTCCCTCTTGGCACCGAGGCACACAGGTCTCTGCACCTCCACCTGACCCGTGCAAGGGCTTTGCTGCCACAACTGCTCCTTTCCTTGTTAGATCATCAGTTCCTGCCTTTACTTGGGTTGTTCCCATCATATCCCTCCCTCATCCAACCACTTCTCTTATGAAAAAAAAAAAAGATCTTTTTATTTGAAAGGCAAATGTACAGAGAGAAGGAGGGACAGAGAGAAAGAGCTTCTGTCCACTGGTTCACTCCTCAAGCTGCTACAATGGCCAGAGCTGAGCCAATCCAAAGCCAGGAGACAGGAGCTTCTTCCAGATCTCCCACATGAGTGCAGGGTCCCAAGGCCTTGGGCCGTCCTCCTCTGCTTTCCCAGGCCACAAGCAGGGAGCTGGATGGGAAACAGAGCAGCTGGGACATGAACTCCTGTCCATATGGGATCCTAGTGCATGTAAGGTGAAGATTTAACCACTGAGCCATCTCGTCGGGCCCCCACCTCACTTTCTTATGTGCGTGAATGGGAGGAAATTCTTCAGAGAATTATTTACACAGACTACCAATGTTTCTTCATTCCCATTGTCTCTCTATCTAATTCCAATTGATTTCTCATCCCTCCTGTTTCATTACAGTAGTCCTCACAAATGTCATCAGCAACCTGCTCACATTCTTGGCTTTGAGGATCTTATACTTCTGATTTCCCAGCTACCTCAATGAGTCCTGCTCAGTGTCCTCTGCTGCCATATCTGGATCTCCCCAATCTTGAGATGTCAAAATGCACTAGGACTCCATTCTTGAATCTCTCTCCTCTCAGTTACCCACCCTCATTTCTTATGTAATCTCATGCAATCTTGCAACTACCAAAATATTTCTTCTCCACATTTACAGTTTTCCAAATGTATGTATTAGCTGCAAGATCTTCTTCTGAATTCCATACCTGGACATGTAGTTTGCTCATCAACATTTCTTGAATACGCAACAGGCATCTCAAGACTAACCTGGCCAAAACCACTGCCAATTTCCTCTTCCTGTGCCTACTACCTCCAGTCTTCATCTCAGCACATGACACTGTCATTCTTCCAATTAATCAAGAGAAGAAAATCTGAAGCGTGTACTAGGATGACCAGGTGGTGGAAAGTGTCTAATCAAGATTCGTAGCTCATAACTGGTGAACTATCAAAACCACTTGAGCAAGAACCTCGGAGCATGTGCTACATACGGGACCTGGGGAGGGTGGGAAATCGGGTGGGCCTTCTCCCTTAATACCCCCCTTTAAACATGAAGGAAACAATATGGAAATAATAGTCTTACCCACTTTCCTATAGCCCTTGAACCTTTTTACCTTAATTAAAAATGTAAAGATTGTCAAAAATAAAAAAAAATTAATAAAAAAAAGATTTGTAGCTAGAAATTCTATTTCTGTCATTTTCCATGTGAAATCCATCAGCAAGTCTTATCAGTTCTAGCTTCAAAACAAATCCCAAGCCTGTCCTCACCTCTTCATCTTCATTACTATTACCTGATCAAAAATATCATTGCCTATACCCAAGTTAATATAATAGCATCTCTATTTATTTCCAATGGCTACCATTAAAATTACTACAAACTGGGAAGCTTGAAACACTAAAAGCTTACTCTGTCCTGTTGTGGGTGCCAGAAGCCTGTGGCAGTAGGGCCTTCTTGTGCTTTGGCAGCTTCTCGTGATGCCAGGTGTTCCTTGGCTTCTGGCACCACCAGTGCGTTTCCTACCAACCTCCATGCTCACATGATCTTGGCTTCAACTCCTTTTTCGTAGAGACACTTGTTGTTGAAGCTAAGCCCACCCACACAATCCAGGTCGATCTTCTTTTGGAATATTTTAACTCAATAACATCTGCAAAGACCTTTTTTCCAAATAACATCATATTAACAGATTTTGGGTGGACATAATTTGGGGGCTGGAGGCCACCATTCAGCAACTACAGCTGCTTCCACTCCTGTTCTCCTCCAACCAACCCTCTCTGTGACAGCATGCCACAGCCCCACCTCATTGTCACCTATCCTGCTGCTCCACTTTCATCATGCTCCAACCACACTGGCTTGCTTTCTGTCTCTCAGCATACCAAACTCACGATGTCATGGGAATTTTGAACCTATTGGTCCCTCTGCCTGGAATGTTATTTGCTTCATGTTACCGAATTCTTCTTGGCACTGAGAGCTCTCATTAAACAGCACCTTGTGGAGGACTTGTCTGACTCCCCAGTCTGCTTGTCCTTTGCTGCATCGCTCCATGTTCATTCTTCATCACGCATCTGGAGTGTCACATCACTCATCTGGAGCCCCTGGATGGCTAATCCTCCTGTGGGCATCAGGAATAGCAGCTCCAGTTACAGATGAAAGTTGGGAGAGCTTGGGAATGACAGTGATCTGCCTGTATTGGGGATGGGACAGCTGATCCTCTGCTATTCGTGAGAAGAAGTTGATTTCTGCCACAGACCATGATCTTGCTTTCCCGCCTACAGGTGTCACCTCCTACAGCAATGTCAATGCCAGAGTCCTTGAAACGAAGCAGCGCGTGTGTCTCTCACCCACACAGATCACTGGAAGAATGTAACTTCATCAAATGGGTAGTCTTCAACCAAGCAGCCACGAGGGCCCCTCACCTGCCTCCCTCCCTACCACCAAGACCCTGGTCATGGTGACTTGTAAAATTGTGCTAGCCTAGGTTTGCTTGCTGTATAAATTTGGACAGGATCCTTTCGCTCCTCATGCATCAGTTTTACCACCTGGAGAAGAAGGGATTTCATTAAAGCTTTCCCTTCACTTCAAGTGGTAACACTTTTCTCAGAAGAGTGCTTCTGGACCCGGTGTGGTAGCCTAGCAGCTGGAGTCCTCACCTTGCATGCACTGGGATCCCTTTTGAGTGCCAGTTCGTGTCCCAGCAGCTCGATTTCCCATCCAGCTCCCTGCTTGTTTGGGAAAGCAGTCGAGGACGGCCTAAATCCTTGGGACCCTGTACCCACGTGAGAGACCCAGAAGAGGTTCCTGGCTTCAGATAGGCTCAATTCTGACTGTTGTGGTCACTTGAGGAGTGAATCATCAGACGGATGATCTTCCTCTCTATCTCTCCTCCTCTCTGTATATATGACTTCCAATAAATATAAGTAATTTTTTAAAAAAAATATAAGTGCTTCTGTTGTGCAGTGCATAGGCAAGTGGCAATGGCTGTCAGTCACTGACCACGTGTTTTCAAAGTTCCTTACTTCCTCTGAGCTATAATCTATACACTGACAAGCTGGAATAATAACAAGGTCTTCCACAGAAGGTGATTGCAAGGATCAAGTGAGATACCCCACTACAGGATAGCAGCTGGCCCAGTGCCACATGTAGTCAGTACTTGCTAAGTGTCAGGCATTAGCATCTTATTACTGCACGTGTTCTAAAACATGACTGACATCAGCAGGATCACTAGAAACTTAAGCAAACTTCAACCTTGATGCAGCTATGCAGGAAAGGCAGACACCTTCCAACACTCTTTTCCTGGGTGGTAAGAGAAGTTGACAGATTCTAGACCTGGACCCACAGGCTCAGGAATGCCCAGGCTCCCAGTAAACAAGAGAAGCACTGGGAAAGGCTCTCAGAGTGGTGATACAGAGCAACCGTCCCAGGGCCACACCCATGCCCTGTCCCCATGTGGAAAAGCTGTAAGAACCACAGAGGGATTTGCAGGGCTCCCTTTCCTAGCTTTATCAATAGTCCTCATGTCAATGTGAAAGGTGGATGCTTTTATTGATAAGTATTTAAATCAGCTTATCAAGAGCACAGCCATCTGTCATCAACATGGAAGTCCAGCTACGGAAGAACCAAGAATTCAAGTTTGTCTAGCATTGAAGACCACCTTTCCCACCGAACGGGTGATAGCCTCTTTTCTGCTGAGTCTCCATAAGAACTGAGGGGAATGAGGTACAGACTCCAAGGGAGTATGAACCAAAGCATGTGGGAGCATGAACCAAAGCATGTGGAAGCATGAACCAAAGCATGTGGGAGCATGAACCAGTTTCTCTTGACACGTTTATGTTCTTGCTAAAAAACTCATAGAAAATTTGTCTAAAGTAATTTCTACACTATGTACTTGTTAAACTAGCACTTTCTCTATAATTTTATTGTAAAATTGACACCCAAAGAAGACACTCTAGGCTGTAGGGATATGAGACAGCTGGAGAGGCCTGGTATTCTACCAGACTGCTACTCAACACTAACAAGCATCCACCATTTGCCACTTCCCTAGGAAACACAAAGGGCCTCCTATACACTTCCCTTACAGCTTAAGCCGAGAGGGTTAACATTCACTCTCCCCACTACCAGCCCCAGAGTTGGCACCCAGCCTTCCAGCCAAACCCCATGTCACCCACAGCAGGCCCTGTATATGTGATGGTTCAGGGCTTGGAATACCCTTTAGGTAGTGGCCTAATCCCCATCCCTTTCCCAGTGCCTGGCAACTAACCCTGTCTATCACCTTTCAGGATGCCCGGGTCACGCCTGGGCATCAGAGGCTTTTGATGCGATTGGCACGCCTCCCTTCCTCTCTCATGGTTCTACCCTTGATGATATTCATACTTGAGGACTGCTAACTCATTCATTCTCCAGGGCACTTGCTGTCTGTCATAAACTTGTAAAGGCTGATAGAAAGTGGCCACTGAGTCATCATAAGGAGAAAACACATGATTTACAGGCTCATCAAGTGTCAGCCTGGGGACAACTGGGGGAGCTATGAGACCGTACACGCGGAAGCAAGGCTGACTGGGGGAATGGGTGCAGAGGGAGGTGTAACTCTTGGAGGATCTGATGCCATGATGTGGTCTGAAAGATTTCCCAAGGGAACTAGAGAGGAAGAGATTCCAGGGAAAGTTGAGAGTGCATGTCCGTGTTTGACACTGATTCTCCACAAAGAATACACTGCCCTCTGCAGCAGCTGAGGACTTCAAAGCACCTTGGGGTTGGCATGACTGGTCTCGAGGGAGAGCATGCAAGAGTCCATCAGGCAGCTTGCAGAGGAAGGGTCCCTTGCCCTAGGGTAAGGTATCAGAAGGAAAAAGAGGAATGTGGCTGCCCCAGACTCATTTCGCTTCCCCAACACAATGCTCATGGCAGGCAAAGCTGGCGAACAGAGAGTGCCCAGAAAACTGCTCAAAACTGCGGGCTCCATCCCTAGAAACTAACTGTATACTCATCGTTCTTTATTTGCATTTCTATTTTTAATTTTTATATGAAAGAAAGAGAGGAGAGACAGAGGCCTTCCAGCTGCTGATTCGCTCCCCAAGTGGCTGCAGCCGCTGGAACTGAGTCGATCCAAAGCCAGGAGACAAGAAGTAGGAGCCAGGAGCTTCTGCTGGGTCTCCCACATGAGTGAAGGCACCCAAAGCATGGGCAGTTCTTCCCTGCCACCCCAGGTACACTGGCAGGGAGCTGGGTTGGAAGTGGAACAGCAGGGAAAGGAACCAGTGCCCATATGGGATGATGGTGCCAAAGATGGAGATCTAACATACTCAGCATTCTTTAATAACTCAAAAGTACTCTCGACTTCAACCATAGTGATGATGATTTCAGATGTATATTAGGTCCACAGTGGAGGGAGGGCTTCTCCAGCTGTCTGAGTCGTTCATGCCCCAACGAGTTTACTAAGAGTGGTCCCAGAAGGTCTCCTGGGCTCAGGGCTGTTCAGAATCTGGGTCATCTGGGTCCATGCCACAACTGAGGGCTAAGCACTGCAGGAGAACCCTGGGAAGAGTGTGACAAATGGCAGGAGTTGGTATTACACCATTGGCTGTTTTCTAGGAGTATGAGGAAACCTCCCAGAAAGCCATGGAATTTCCCTATTGAATAGTTCAATAAGTCCCTGGGTGACATGAATAGATTTTTTCCCCCAGAGCTGATGGGGATGTAGTAAGTTTCCTAGTGTAACTCTCCTGCTTCTGAATGATCACAACTGTGTCCTGAGGACCGAGACCCCAGCCATCATCTCCAGTGCCTGGTATAATGTCCAGCACATGGCAGGCACCCAGCAGATACCTGTCACATGAATAAATGAAGGCTTCAGTGGCTTACTGATGGGGCAACTCTCATAGATCCTCCTCCTTCTTCTTAGATGAGACAACTGAGTCATAGAGGGTTAAGGCAATTTGTCCTGGGCATGCAGGTAATAACTGGGAGAGCTGAACTTCAATCCCAAGCCAAGCTTCACAGTGTGCTGCACAGAAGACAGGGGCGTGAGGAGGCAGGGCTATTGCCCCAAACCCACAGATAAGGCAGCTCTTTAGTGACTGATTTGTCTATGTGCATTTCACCTCAAAGATTCCCTTGAAAGGTAATTTGTCACTTTGGCACTGTACTACACTCTCAGTAGGTGACCCTGAGCACAGATGTCCCCTGGGAACAGTACCGTAGGTGATCACTCAAAATCTTTCTTGTCATCGCCTGAAGACCCACAGTTCATGTTCTTTCTCCTTACAGAAGAATGTAGCAGCTCACCCAGGGGACCCCTCTGCCTACAGCGTCGGCCAATACCCATGTGAAACCTGAAGCACTCCCTTTGTCATGGTGCAGCTGAAAGGACATCCAGTGCCAGGTGTAGCCTTAGCCCAGGGCCTGGTACTGAGAAAGTGCCCTGGGACCAGGCACTATTCACTTGACCCTCAAGTATTATTAATAACCAGACAGAGGACACCAGTGTATATCAGATCCAGAAAGTGAGACAAGGATAGGCGAGCAAAGGCGGGTGAAGTCAGTGACCAGAAACAGCTGTGTGAGGGAGGGAGTATGAGTTAGACCTGGTGCAGGTCCAGTTGCTTAAAGGAGCTGCGTGGGCCTCATGTTTGCCCAGTTTCCCAGCGGTTGCACTTAGAGCTTCCTGTTGGGAAGAGGAAGCTAGGTCAGGGCTGCCACACAGACACACCCTGCTTGCACTTGGCCTCTACGCATTGGAATCTGCTCCTGGCCTTGTCTTCCCCACCCCTACCCCTTCTGTTCCCTAACCACACAAGCATACCACTCACACAATGCACCCACCCACTCACTCATTCAGCAAGCTCCACAGACTAGCTCTGGGCCAGGCCCTGGGCACGGAGGACCCAAGATAGCACCTGTCCTCCTGTAACTGACATTAAAAACAAAACAAAAATCCCTCAGTGACCACAGCAGCAATGCTGCGACAGAGGACAGCTTGAGAAGAGGCTGCTTGGTTGCCTGGTGGCATGGGACAGGGCTGGGACCTGGCAGCACACCGTCTAGAACGAGACACAGCAAGTTAGGTGAAAGGCAAACAACTCGCAGCCTTGTCTTTTGGTGCAGTCACTGGTCCGGGGATGAGTGGGTGAACTGGATCAAGCCCATCAGGATCTTTGCTGGCTCTCTCACCCAGTAGATTGAGATCAGAAAAACCCAGCAGGGTTAGGGGAACCGGGACAATCAGCCTTCAGATGAGCTGTACGAATGGCAGCAAAAGAGGCACAGAAGCAGTCCGGGTGCTGGATGACACAGTTAGGACTGCCCTAGCTTTGAACTTCCTGTTAAAATAGTAAGTTTCCTTGTTTGAAAGTCTTAAGTCAGCACAGGGCGTGGTGAAACACAAAGGCCAGGAAATCCTACCAATAGTCGAATCCGCAAGGACTGAACGGGGTTGAGTGGCACCCCCAAGATGCTATAGAGCAAAAGCCAGGAGACATCCCCCAGGGCCTGGCTCATCACAGCCCTCCCTCATTCAGTCTCTTCTACTCCTGGGTTCTTCAGGAAGGCAGTGTAAGAGAAGCAGGAGGCACCAAGAACAGCAGGAAAGTGGTAGCAGGTGAGGCCAGAGCCAGCCTGAGATACCTAAGATCTGGGAATGTTTTGCAATGCAGGCTAGGCAACTTGCCCTTGCTCCAGAAGGGAATTGGGCTGGGGAGGGGTGGGGGTCGTAATTAGATCTATACCTTAGAAACATCGCTGGCATCAGATGATGGGACTGATGAACACACTCAGTGCTTCCAAATCAGGCTGACTCCCAGACTCCAAGCACACCTGTGCTGATAGGACCCCAAAGACGTGAGTAGATTACAAGGATCAGCCCAGCTTCAGGAGATCCCAACCTGGGGCAGAGCTGATGGTCCATAGCCTTGTGAGGGCCACACCCGCTTACATGGCCTGGGCCTTTCTCCAGAAAGGGAAGGGGGCCCCCTGAATGCTTGCTCTCATGTCAGCTGCTGGAGAGGCCTCTGGAGCCACAGACACCGCTCAGAAGTACTGTTTATCTCAATTCTTTTTTTTTTTTAGTTTTGCTTATTGTTATTATTATCATTTATGATACAGTTCCATAGGCTCCTAGTATTTCCCTTATCCCAGCCTTTGCCTGCTAGTTGAGAGCAGGCTTCTGGACAACTGTCCTTGGAAATGACTGCATCCACCTCCCAGCAGAAGCTATCCTTTGCCAGCTGTCATTGTCAACCTAGTCCAAGCTTCTGTCCAGGCTTCGGTCGAAGTCTCTGAAGGCTTACCAGATGTGAAAGGTGATCAGAGTCCCTGACTGTGTTTGCAGGATGTTAACTGATGAGAGGAGACAGCAATAGGCATTGATATGATTACACCTCTGAAGCATGAATATGCCAAAGGACACGATCAGAGCAGGCCAGCGGGCCCTCATGAGAACTGAGTGGGCAGTGTGCCCAAAGCCTACTGCTCCCTGTACTGAAGCTACATACTGTGTTCTTGGTTTTGACCATGAATAAACCCTAGTAAGGATCCGTACTCCTTGAAGCCTAGTGCATATTATGTGGAGGGAGCTGCTTTTATTTTGGCTGTGGTTAGAATTCATATAGCATAAAAATAACCACTAAGTAATTAATTACTGAATAAGTGTTTAATTCAGTAGCATTTAGTATAATCATACTATTATTCAACCTACATCTCTACTTAGTGTCGAAATGTTTCCATCACCCAAAAGGAAAACCTTGTGCCCAGAAGCCATTAGCTGCTGTCCCACTGAGCAGACCCTGGCAGCCACCAACGTGCTTTCCGTCTCAGGAGGTTGGCTTATTATGGATATTATAGATCGCTGGAGTCACATTACATGTGGCATTTTGTACAGAACTTCTTTCACTTAGCAGGATGTTTTCAGTTTCATCCATGAGATAGTAGAGTTAGAAGCTCCTTCTGGGTCTGCCACATAGGTACAGGAGCCCAAGCACTTGGGTCATCTCCCACTGGTTTCCCAGGCCACTAGCAGTGAGTTGGACTGGAAGTACAGCAGCTAGGATTTGAACCAGTGTTTACATTTGGTGCTGGCACCGCAGGCAGCAGCTTAACCTACTAAGCCACAGTGTTGGACCCATTCCATTGTTTGTTACAGCTGAATATTATTCCATTGTGTAGCATTACTACCTTTTGTTTGTTCATTCATCTCTTGATGGGCACTGAATTCTTTGCACCTCTTAGTTATTGTGAATAGTGCTTCTTGGGACACTAGTGCACACATTTTTGTTTGAACACAGGCTTTCAATTCTTTTAGGCCTATACTTCGTAAAATTGCTGAATCATGTAGCAATCCTGTGTTTAACATTTTATGAAACACCAACGTTTTCTGATGGTCATATTTGGAAAAGCCTATGGAATGCACAGCAGGCCATGAGGCTGGGTGCATGGAAAAAAAGCCCATGCAACCCAGGAGTTACAGCCTGCAACTTTGGCAGCAAAGATAGGAAGCAGGCTAGAAAACCCCCTGTCCACCACCAGTAGTACCAACTCATCTCCTTCTCTACCAGGCCATGGGGAGAGCTCCACACCACCGCCACCTCCAGAAGCTGCATCTGAACCGGTTCATGCACGAGAGGTTAAATCAACGTGATGATGTGAGGTCAGAACAGAACCTCCACAGACTGGTGCAGGCTGAGAAACCAGTGGAAGCCATGCTCCTGGGGAGTGTTTTGGCCTTGCTTGGCCACCTCCCTACAAATGCCCACTCATAATGAGTGTCCCTGTTCTGTACCCCTGCTCTGTGTCCCACAGAGGGATGACCACATCTCTGAGCCCCAACCTACATGGCGGGGAGCCCACCATATGAGTAACTCTGACAACCTCTTCCCCTGGGTACCAGACCGCATCCCAGGGCCACAAGGTCATGGCCCACAGCACACAGCCATTGCAGGCTTTCTCCAAGTCAGCTCCCAGATGGGAGCCAAGGATTCAACATGAACACATTCACTCCTGCACTAACTTCCTGTCTTGGGAAGCCGCCATGTGCCCCGTGCTGCAGCTACAGCTCGGAGTAGGCTAGCTGTGACCTCTGTTCTCATGCAGCTCACATCCAGGGGGCACCAACAACAAGATATCACTTCCCACCCCAGGGATATCTGCAATCACAGTGACAAATAAGGCAACAAGTGTTGGCAGGGCCACAGCAAAAACAAAACTAGTGTGTGTTTCTACTAGAACTGTGAAAGAAAGCAGCTACGTTGGAAAACAGCTCAATGGCTGTCAAAAAGGAAGAAAACTGAGTTGTCATCAGAGCCAGCAATTCTTCTCCTAGGTATAGATCCACAGTAATTGCAGCCATGTTCACATGAGAACTTGTACATGAATACTCATGGCAGAAACATTACAACAGATGAAAGATGAAACGAAGACCAATCCATCATTCGGTGAATGGACAAACCAAACATGCTCTGGTAATTGAATGGCATATTAATCCACTATAAGAAAAGCCAACATGTGTCCAACTTGGATGGACCTAGTAGACATTGCTGCTAAGTGAGAAAAGCCAGACAGAAAAGGCCACACGTGATGATGCCATTTACACGTGATGTCCACGAACCTCAGAAAACAAAGAACAGATTCATTAGCAGGGATGTGCTAAGGAAGGCTGTTGTAAGGAGGAATGAAGAGTGACTATGGAGTCTCCTTTGGAGGACACAAATATTCTGGAACTAGAAACACGTAGTGGTTGCCCAGCCCTGCAAATGTACTCAATGTCACTGAATAGTACACTTTCAAAGGCTAATTTCACGTTCTTTGAACATCACTTTTAAAAAACTCAATTCTGGGTCCTGGCACGGTAGACTAAAGTCCTCACCTCACATGCACTGAGATCCCTTTTGGGTGCCGGTCCTAATCCCGGCAGCCCCGCTTCCCTTCCAGTTCCCTGCTGTGGCCTGGGAAAGCAGTCGAGGACAGCCCAAAGCCTTGGGATCCTGCACCCATGTGGGAGACCCAGAGAGGCTCCTGGCTTCGGATCAGCACAGCACTGGCCATGACAGCCACCTGGGGAGTGAGTCAGCGGATGGAAGATCTTCCTCTCTGTCTCTCCTTCTCTTTGTATATCTGACTTTGCAAAAAAAAAAAATTTAAATAAATCTTAAAAATCTATTCCTGGATTTTGACAGTGGTCACTGCCATGTAGACATTGGAGGAGAATGACCAGGGTGGGGTGGGATGCTGGTTTTCACCTAGAAGATGAAGAAGGTACAGGAAGCTGTGATTTAAGCTGAGACTATAAAGTCCCCAACTAGTTGTGCCAAGAGCTGAGAGAAGAGTACTCTGGGTTGACAAGATGCAAAAGAATTGAGCACAATTTTCACAGCCCATTGCTGAGAGATGGTGAGAAAGCAGGTGATCCCTGAGCTGGGTTTCAGAGAATGGGCAAGATTTAGCCAAGGGAAGCCATGAGCACAGGAAGCCATGGTGCTGCCCCCTCCTGAGAAAAAACATCACCTCCTGGCCCCAGACCCTGGTTTCGGCTAGCCTCAGCGGGCCACAGCTATTGATGGGCAGATGGCTGGTGGTGTCCAGTCGCTGGCCGAGCTCCAGCCTGGCTGGCCAGGGAAAATGCAGGGAGTCCAGTGATCATTCTTTTTTTAGATAAACAATAAATAATCTTGTTAGTGCAAGTATGTTCCAAAGATTGCACAGCACATATTCATACTACAAAACTATACACTATTTATCTGACATCCGAATGTAACTGGGCATGTTGTATCTTTATTTGCTAAAACTGGAAAGCCCAGAGCCAGCCAAAAACAGACAGGAGTTAGACCAGCCCCTGGCCACAAATCTGGGTTACTAGGCAAATTGCAGGGGCAACCAAGCCTGCCTGAGCCCCAGTTTCAGCTCTGCCCAAGGCCCTCAGAAACGCCCATCTAGGGGCAGAACTAAAGAGGGGTGTAACTGAGGCCAAGCACACCGGATCCTGTCTGTGCTGGGCCATGGGGCCAGCGGAAAGGACTTCATTCTTCCCCACACCCAATTCTAAAAGCAGCAGGTGGGGTGAGGGGAGTAATTAAGACTAGCAGCCCGCAGTCTCTCTCCAGCCTTTTCAGCAGGCATGTCCAGCTGAGGAACCTCTGGTGGCCAGGCCAGGCCATGAAGCAATCGCTCATTCCACAGGCATTCCTGGAGTGCTTGCTACACGTCAGGCTGTGTGCTAGGCATGCTGCTGCTGTGGGCAGAGGTGAACCAAGAAAACACACCCCTCCCTCCAGGAGCTCAAACTGCTACTTACACAGATCATCTCTGTGCCAGACACCTGATACAAGTCATTATGCTCGGGCCATGTACTACTCCTAGTGCTTTCAAGGTGCTCCTATTTTAAAAATGCAGATAAAGAAGTTCAAAACCATAAACTAGGGAAGAGGGATGGTGTATACTTCAATGCAGCTGCTGAGACTCCAGGAGAGTGCAAGTGTTCAGAGGGTGGAATCGTAGCTCATTGTCCTCAGGCTACCTAGGGCAAGAGGAGTCTGCTGTGTTGAGTGCAAGGAGAGGGGAGGCTTCCTAAGAGGAGAAGCACACAGCTGGCTGTGCAGAAGCTGATGATCTAGGGCAGTCAGGTGCAGAGGTGGTGGGGCAAGGACCCAAGCTAGGCCCCCCAAATGGAGAGTCGAGCAGCTTTGCGGGAGGACAACAGTGCTAGAAGGAGTGGACAGCAGGACAAGGCAATCTATTCCACCATGTTGGTGAGACCTGGGACATCCCATCCAAGTGGCTTCTGAGAGTGCCTTGGTTTGTGTCCCTTCCTACTTTGGCAGTAGAGGACAACAGTCTCTTTTATGCCCTGCACTGGAGAATAGTCACTGACCACCCCGGCCACACACACACACACACACACACACACACACGCGCGCGCCCCAAGGGGCCAGTCCTCACCCTCAGCTACAACAGCCAGGCTCCTCTCAGGTCTGCAACACCAAACTCTTGTCAAGCACCTGCTAGCTGTGAGGTGCTCTGTGAGGCATGGTAACTATGAGTATGTGATTAACTGTACTGCCATGTTTCAGACTGCAGGTATGTGGGACAGAATCAGAGGGGTGCCTGATATCAAAAGTGGTGGTCTTTTGGAGCCATGGCTGGCCTGCAGCCTATGCCAGTGGCAGCCTGAATGCAGCAAATCTCCATCTCAGACTGGGCTCCTCACAGACTCGTCTGGAGCGGGAGTCCCAGCCTGGTTCCTGGCGATCACCATGTCCCCAACTCCCACACACAACCACCAACAGAAAGTTCTGGTCCTTTCTATCCTGGGGTTTGTGCCAGAAGGTCTCTCATGATGGGACAAAGACTGGCGTCTTTGCTTTGTGGCCTCCAGGCCTCTTCTCTCTCACCTGAAAGTAGCCAACCGCTCTCAAGCCATAGGCACCTGCTGGTCTAGTGCTAAACTCTGGAGCCATCCATGGCTGGGCCCTCACCACCTCCCCATTAGCTGGGCTGGTCACATGCTTGGCTGCCCAGCCCAGCCCATGATAAAGCCACCATGGTGCCATATTCCTTGCAAATCACCAGGGCCTACTGCCATCTCGGGGAGTAGCAAAGCTTCCATTGTCACCCCTTTCCACCTGGGGGAAAGCGGGTCTTGGAAAGGGGGACTTCAGCTGCTTCCTGTCTGTCTCCGAGCCTTTCTGGCTTCACTTGTCCCAGCATCACCCCATTTGGCTCCTGGTCTGGGTTGCTGCTTACTTCCCTCCAAGCAGAGGCCCCTGCTGCCCTCATGTTATCTATTGCAGCAGAAAGAGTGGGGTTCCCTGTTGCCGTCCTTGAGTGTTGCCTGCATCTCACTCCCCTACTTCCCTCAACTCATTGTGTCTGTGGGACATAAAGAGCAGGCTTCTGTGAAATGCTAGTGGACATGAGAAAGATCCAAGTACAAAACTCAAATGAGTGGCCCCATTAAATAAAACAGTTGCTGCCTGAGGCATCCTATGTTGGCCAACTACCTGCTGAGAATCTGTGCATGCTAGGCACCCTGCATAGAGCAACTAGCTGAAAAGGTAAGCGTTCTCTCCATCAGATAAAGCAAGACCTGTGAAACCTTTGCTTTCATGGATTTAAACCGATCTGGGGCAATCAGTTAGTGATTTGCACATGTTTGCTCATCAACCCATCTTTGCCCTTTCCTGCTTTTGTATTCTACTGCCCATTGGCAGAATGAGGCAAAGAAGAGAAGTTAGCCCCAGGCCCAGCCCTCAGGAAACTCAAAGCCCAGTGGACAGTAAGACATGAAAACCCATAATTAAACTAGCAGCTGCTAAGGGCTGTGCCAGAAGCATTTCTGTGGCCATGGGGGGCAGTAGAGTTGGAGCAGGACCAGCCATTCTGCTGGGAACAAGAATGGAGCCACTTGCAGACAAGGATGGAAAAGGTCAAGTTTGTTTGCAGACACCACTAGTCATTTGCATTCGTCTCCCAACTTGGCTGGACTGGGTCTGACTTGCCATCCTGTGCAAACACCAGTGGGAGGAAGGTTGCCATATTAGGCACAGAATGCCCAGTTACAACTGAATTACAGGCAGACAAGAAGTAATTTTTGGTATAAGTATATCCAAACACTGCATGGGACACACACTAAAAGCATCCATTGTTTATAAGCAATTCAAATGCAAGTGGGCGACTTGCATTTTTCTCTTCTAATTGTGGCAACTCCAGAAGGTGAGGTGTGCAATATGGCCCAGGGTACCCCATTGTCTAGAGTCCCCAGTCTGGCATTCCCCTCCAGTGAAAATTCTCAGGCTCCTGGAGCCAGGGCTTCATGTCCAGTGAATCCTGCTATGGAGCAGGCCTGTGTAATGCAAGACGGGTAGCCTCCAACACAGAGGAGGACTAGGCAAAGTTAATACGAGTCTCAAATCAAGGCTAGAAGCTTCCTGCAGACAACTTGTAAAAGGAGCCCAAGCCCTACTTCCCAGGGGTGGTGCCCTGGGAACCTTGGTGAGAGTGTGAAATTTTCCCTGCCTAGGGAAAACGGTGGCTGCCTGTTTCCCTTTCCCTGAGGGTGAGCTGCGAAGGCCTTGAGTGAAAGGGCAGAGGGCCAGGAAGGGTGGAGCCCAAGTTGGGCTGTGGCTCCAGCAGGGGAGGAGCGCCTGAGTAGGCTCAGAGGCAACAGCAGCCAGGGGGCTCTGAAGGAGCAGGTGGAGCCACCAGGAAGTGCTGTGGCAGGCCAAGTGCAAGCTGGGTGATACTTGTGGCCCTGTGCTTCATCTTTGCCCCCTGTTTCTGTCAAGGACACTGACCTGGGGGGCGGGGGAGAGGGATTGCTAGGATTCCCCTACTGTAAGGTGCCCCGTTGTGAGACTTGCCATGCATTTCTGCAGTACTGGGGCTTCTCAACTGAGGAGCAGGTGTCTGACAGACACCTATGGCCACCACATCCCAGGCCAGACAGCTATGCAATCCCCCAGAGTCACCGACTCCGCTCACCAGCGGCTACCAACAGCGTGTGCGCGCAGGCTGTTATATAAGCCCCGGGGTACACAAAGGGCATACACACAGCCTCAAGACCAGAACTTGGTTTGGCCTGTGAGAAATGTGCTAACCACTGTAAATAGGAAGTAAAGTTCAAACTAGGATACACTGGGTTTGCTATTTCATAGGTTACAGACATGTGGGGAAACTGTTAAAGATCCGGAGAACTTCTGAAACACCCACCCCACCCCCACCAGGAGAGCTGAGCTAATTCCATCTTCTCAGCCCCTGTTACTATAGGAAGCAGAGGCCAGAGGAGGCAGCCCCTGGGACTGAGAAATGAATGCAAAAGCACAAAATAAAGGGAGGTAGCTATTAAATGCAGGTTGGGAGTGATGCAAACGTAGGCAGAAGTTTTAGCCCAGAAAGTCTAAATGTTTATGAAAACCTGAAGTTTTAAAAGTTGCTGTAGGAACTAGGTTAAAACTTGTTTCTAGATGAAGTTATAACTGGATTTTAAAATGATATTTAAGAGGCTCACCCTCTGCAAAGCATATGTGTAAATGGAAGTCACAGCTGGGAAAGCGCAAGCACGCACCAAGGCTCTGGAGTCCAGCTGCCATGCATTCAAATCACTGTGCTGCTTAAAAGCCCTGTAATCTTGGGAAGATCCACGTGTATCTCAGAACCTCCATACCTTGCCTCTGGAATGGATACAACAACCCCTCTTGCCTTGTGTTAGAACAAATCCTGAGAACCCAACAGCATCCTACATGAGAAGGTAAGACATGGTCAGTGTTCAAGAAATGGGTAGTGTGTGCACAAGGGACGGAAATAAATGATTCCGAGCTGCCTGGTGTGGGAGCCCATCGTCACTCACTGGTTTGCAACAGGCCATCATTTAAACAATTAGGACCTAATCGATTCATTGTGAGTTGGCAGTGCCCCATTTCCCACTAGCCCATTAGAGACTGGGAGATAGAAGGTACAGAATGGAGGGCATTAAGAGGCATAGGAGAGCAAAGTCAGTTTGGTTAACATTTGTCTACAACTCTTGCCAGCCCTGGTTTTAGGTTACAGTATGCAGAAGGGCCAGAGCTACCCCCATAGTTACTGTATGTGACACCTTGATCTTGACAAAGAAGATGGGAAGTAGAAAGAGTTTGCACTTGGCCCTCGTCTAGACTTCTCTCGAGCACGCACCTGGAAGCAGACGAGAAAGAGCATGAAGGCAGGAGAGAGTAGCAGCTTCCCCAGCGCCATTGCGGCAGGGCCAGCAGGGGAACATGTCAGGCCAGCTGTGCGGGCTCACCGGGCCCAGCCCTGCGCAGAGCACTTGTGGAACAGAGTCCCAAGAACACAGGTGCTTACAGAAGCACAGGGTGTTTACTCACAGTTCTAGAAGCTAGAAATCCCAAATCTTGGGGATGCCAGGGCCATGTTCCCCTAGAGGACTCCAGAGAGAATTTTTCCTTTGACTCCTCCAGCAGCAAAATGAATTCAACTTAAAAGACACATTGGCTTGTCTTTAGGCTAAGAGAAACTGGCCATGGGTTGGGTTCAAAGGTTTTCCCCACAAATACAACACAAGGAAGCACAAGGCTGTTTTGTTGTTGTTGTTGTTGTTGTTCTTTGTCTATCTTTTTTTAATTTTATGATACAGTTTCGTAGAGTCTGGGACTCCCCCCTCAAACTCCCACCGCCAACTGATTTCCCCCCTTTTTGTTACAATAGTATAGTCCTTCTATTTTTCAAGACAAACGTAAAAGCAATGTAAGCTGAGCTTGTCTTGCCTGCTCCACCCAACCTCTGTGCAGTCTGAAGATACTTGTGATACACCTCTGCCCCAAAAGCCCTAAGCAGTTGATGTGGAAACCTGTTGGAGATCAGGAATCAAAGCCCAACGAGACTTGCAAGTGTCGATGAGCCAGCATACACAGCACTAAAGCATTGGAAACTCTCCTGGAAGTGAACTAGAGCAGGTTGAAGAGCTCTCTCTTCCAGCCTACCAGGATGGTCTGAGACTCAGCCTGCTTTGTGTATTCTAATAAAGAGGGCAACTTAAAGAAAGATGGGCCTCAGGGGAGGAGGCCTGTGGGCCAGTGGGGACATGTCCTTTGAAGGTAGCTCTCGTGAGATGTTTGCTTACATAAGCCCGATTCAGCTCAGCTGTTGTCTCTGCTTTCTGGCGTGCCCTGGAATTCTCCCTCTGCTCTCCACCATGCTCATCAGATGCCAGACAAGGGGAGCTGCCAAATCTTGGACTGGGAGCTTCCAAAACTGCCAGCTGAAGTAAGTCTGCCTTTTTCCTAAGTTGCTCCCCTCAGCTCTTTTTTGTTAAAATGACAAAAACCTGAGGAATATAGAGAAAGTTTACGCATTAGAGTTGTATCCATTATGTAACCTACAACTTGCTCCTTACAAGTGGCAGCAGGGATCATGTCAATGTTCTGGCACACAATAAAAGCTTTCCGAATTTGAGCAAGGAATAGCCTAGGCGTTTAAGTGCTTGTCCTCTCTGCAAAACAGTCATCCTTTGCCTGTCTTGGCCATGTCTTAATGGTTTCTGTGTTCCCTCTAGCACTAAATATTGTGTGTAGAACATCAGAGATACACTCAATGCCTATTTATTAAGATAACTTTTAATTTAACTTAAGAATATAATTTATAACCTTCTTTGAAGAGATATCGTATGATACATGATCTTCTTGGACATTAAACACAACTGAGCCAGTAACAGGTCTCAAAATGTTCTTTTCAAATAGAAAAGTTCTATAGTTGCAGTCATTACTGTTTAACTATACCTACAGTATGAGATCAGGTGTGGGAAATGAGCCATTTCCACTTAGAATTGATATTATTTCAGACAAAAGTTGTTATTGAAATGTACAACTAAATGCAACAATTAAGCCGCCTCTTAGGAGACCTGAATCCCATATTGGAGAACCTGGCCCAAGTCCTTGCTTTTCTTGTGATCCAACTTCCTGAAAATGCGCACCTTGAGAGGCAGCACATACTTGGGCCCTGCCAGCCATGGGCAGACTCATGGAATCCCAGGCACCCTGACCTCAGCTGGACCAGCCTCAGCTGTGGCAGGTATTTGAGGGAGTAAACCAGCAGATGGACGATCCCCATTGCTCTCCCCCGCCACCCCCCATCTTTCAGCCTTTCAAATAAAGAGAAAATACATACATACATACAAACATAAAGTCTTAAATTCCTAAACAAAAACTTTCAGAGAGCATCTGGATTTGTTAACATATGCATGCATCAGGAAAATGGCATACCTCACCTCTGTGAGATGAGAACCAAGCTTCTGCACTAAGACTATTTATTTGTGTCTTGTTCTATGTACCTTTTCATTTGGCTCTTTATCTGTATCCTTTGTAATGTCGTGATAGTCTTGATTTCTTTCACATTTACCAAGCTATCAAAATCCCAGAAGAGAGGTCTGTCATTGGTGCATTAAGACATGAGAAAGTCTATGTGCAAACCCAGCCAGGCTCCACCTTCAGTTCTAGCCTCCTGCTAATGCACAGCATGGAAGGCATCTGTGATGATCCAAGTACTTGGGTACCTGCTACACATGTAGAAAAGCAAAGCTGAGTTCCTGGTTCCTGGCTGTCTGTAGCGCAGCCTCAGCTATTGCAAGAATTTGAATCGTGAACCAGCAGATGTAAGATCACTCTCTCCCCGTCAAGTAAAATGAAAATAAATTGAAACATTATTTAAAAAAGAAAACACACCGGTAAATTTTCATAACCTTGTATTTGACAACGGTTTCATAAATATAGTACCAAAAGCACAGTAAAATAATAAAAATTAATAATCTGCATTTAATAAATAAAGCAAACATCTTTTGTGTTTCAGTAGAACTCAGTCAGAAAGCTAAAATGCATCCCACAAAATGGGATAAAATTTTTACAAATCATGTCTCTAAAAATGGGCTTGTAGCCAAAATATGTAAGAATTCTTACAACTCAATCATGCAGAGGAGCAAGTGTTGTAGCACAATGGTTTAAAATCACCACTTGAGCTGGCCACATCCTATATATGGGTGTCTCCATCAAGTCCCACTTTCTCTCCTAATCCAGCTCCCTGGTAATGTACCTGAGAGACAGTAGATAATGGCCTGAGTGATGGGGTCCTATCACCCATGTGAGAGTTCCAGATGAAGTTTCTGGTTCCTGGATTTGGCCCAGCCCTGTCATAAACTATTACATGGAAGTGAACCAGTGAATGGCAGATTTCTTTCCTTGTCTCTATCTGACCTCCCCCTCATCTGTCACTGGGTCTGTCAAATAAATCAGTCAACATTCTATAAAATAATAGAGAGACAAGTTTCCAAGCTTTGAAAAATAGACATTTGTCCGAATTTGAAATATAAGTAGCCAGTAAGCAAATGAAATATATGCTGAATTTTATTCATCATCAGGCTGCAAATCAAAACCATAATGAAACACTATTTGTTTCATATCCTCTACACTTGTTCAAATGAAAAAAAAAGATGGACAACAGAAAGCTTTGTCAAGTATGTGGACATTGAAACCCTCATTAATTGCTGAAGGGTACAAACAATGGTTCAGCTACTTTGGAAACACATCTGACAGTTCCTTCCCATGTTAAACATGAAGTTACCATAGAAACGAATAATTCCACTCCTTGTCATGTACCCAAGCAAAATGAAAACCTATATCCTCACACAAAAATGTACTCAGATGTTCATAGCAGCATTATTCATAAAGACAAAAGGTGGAAGTAACCATCATTGGTTGATCATTGGTTGATAAACAAAAGATGGTATATGCATGCAACAGAATATTATTTGGTCACCAAAGTAGTAAGTACTGTAAGTAAAGTAGTAAAGTAGTAAAGTACTGACTCACATTGTAATATGGGTGAACCTTACCAACAGGGTGCTAGGCAACAGAAGCCGTCACAAAGCATCCAAAACAGGCAAGTTCACAGAGAAACTAACGGCCAGGGAGAAAGTAACTGTCAGGGAGGAATAGCTGGGATTTCTGTTGGCTGTGGTGTTCCTTTGGAGGATGGTGAAATGTTCTGGGCACAGACAGTGCCGATGGCTGTAGTACTCCGCCAGCATCCTAACAAATACTGAGTTTTCAGCAAAGAGCAGCATCTCACTCACTGCCCCCCACCATGTGAAAAGCAGAGAGAGAAAAGCTTTCCTTCACCTACCCTCCCCCCTCCCGTCCCTCTCCATCCTAATCATTGGCCCACATGAATTGACAATCCTTTCACCTCTGTAATGATCATTGAAAAATAATAAATACGTATCTATAAAATATTGGCTTTTGTAGTGAACAAATTATAACAATCTAGCCGCTGTTAGGTAGAGTGCTTTTAGTGTTCTGTATTAGGTGCAAGGTGTGGAGGAATGAGGACTGGGGAGTTAAGAGACAAGACTTGGCCTAATCAACTTTCCATCCACAGCAGCACTGAGCCCACGAGCTCCGCTGGGCTTCTGCCAACAGTGTGAGTAGTGATATCTTCCCTTCTCATCACTCGGGCTTTGTTCCCCTGCCCGCCCTGCCATGATGTGAGGAAGGGCAGGTGTGTGATCTACAACCGTCACTAGAAAAATTGCTGTTAGAAACCCACACACCCAACTCCCTAGGGAGCTGACCCTGGGCAGGGGCCATGTGGTTAGGGAGGTGCCTGGGACTCCGCTTGGCTCACAAATAGCTTCCCCCAGCAGGAGGCCCCACCACCTGAAGAAGCCTGAGGTTAAGGGTCATCTTTGGGATGGAGGATGCTTTACTTGCAACCCCACTAGTCAATGGCATCTTCAAAAGCACCCTTACAGCTCTAACTTAAAAGGAAGTGCCTTCACCAGACTCTTCTGAGGCCTCTCACAAGGAAATCCACCCTAGCTCCCTGTGCCAGATAGCTGTGTCTTCTGGGGGCGATTCCATTGCATCCCACTCCTCTGCACAACTGGTAGTCAGTCTTATCCCCAGGATGATTATGATGATGATGATGATTTTGTCTTGAGTGGAGAAGATGGATCTGTGAAAGATTCCCCAGCTCTTCACAAGTCTCATGAGGTTTTGGCAGTCAAACAAAGAGACAGGTAGTATTCATGTTGGAAAGGACACGTGTTCATTCCTCCTTCATCCTTTTAATGGCCTGGAGCCTGGGCCCCTCGTTACTTCTGCCTCTCTAGGAAAGGCTTTACTACTGAAGCAGAACATGCAACCTCCTGTCCTGCCTGGATGGAAGCTGAAAGGGACATTCACATGTGACGTGAACCACAGAGAGCGTCATCAACAAGATTGGGACTTGGGTCTCCTAGCTTAAGTGCCTTGTGAAGGCCTCGTTAAAATTTGCTTTCCAATTGAGGCAAAATGTACATAAAAGAAAAGTTTTGTCTTAACTGTTCTCAAATGTACCGTTCAGTAGCATGCAGTCTGTTCGCTTTGCTGTGCATGTCGTCTCCAGAACTATTCCCTTGCTGCAAGCAGGCACTCTGTACCCATCAAACAACAGCTATTCTTTTGGCCTTCCTTGGTTCCTGGCACCCAACATTCTGTCTTCTGTCCTTAGTAGGGTGACTTCTCTAGAGACCTCAAACCATTCAGTGTTTGTCTTTTTATGACAGCCTTAGATCACTTGGCATATCATCCTTAAGGCTCATCCATGCTGGAGCATGTGTCAGCATTTCTGTCCTTTCTAAGACCAAACATCAGTCCACTGTCTGGATAGGCCACATCTTGGTTATCCAACTCCCCTGTTGGAGGACACTGGGAACTCGGGTAGCTTCCATTTTTGTGCCATTGTAAATAATGCTGTTATGAACATGACTGCACAAATATTTGCTTTCACTGCCACTTTACGTTTCTTTGGAAATACACCCAGAAGTGGAACTGTTAGGCCATATGGTACTTCTATTTGTAATTGGTCAAGGAGCTGCCATGCTCACTTCCCAGAGCAGCTGCACCACTTCATGTTACCAACGATGGTGACCATGAGTCCTGATTTCTGCACATTCTTGTGTACACTTGCTACTTTTATATATTTTAAAAATTTATTTTTGATGTTGTTTACATAGTTAATTGGGGTGGGAAATGTCCAGGATCAGGGGAAAACGGGTGAGACCTTGTGTTTCCACATTTTCTTTTCCTTCTTCTTGTATCTGGGGGAAGGGGAGAGGTGAGGGAAGAAGCCCCACACAGACTCCCAACCACCTCGGCGCCTAGGTAAGGGGAACGGCCACCCAACGTCATCCCAAAGCCCCTGATGTGAAGCATGTCTCAAGAGTTCTGCTCAAGTGGATTTGATAGTTCTCAAATGCTGTAGCTCTCACAGATACAAGGAGGAGGATGTTCTTCCAAGGTCCATTGGCTGACACTATCCACCTCTGAGTCTCCATTCACTCAGAAATTCACTCTCACACTTCATTGGGGGTAGTTAACCATTTTGTTCTGCCCTCCTTTCTCTGCCGTGGTACCAGGTGTCCTCTGCAGGCTCCACTGGTGTAAAATATCCTCCATGTGCCTTTGGGCATGTCGCCCACTGCTCCGTCAAAGCCACTGAGGAGGTCCAGTTTTGCACATGCACTCCATTATTAGTCCATGCATCCTGCTATCTTCCCCATGGTTGGAGTTATGAGCCCAGCGGTTTAGTTGGGGGGACATTCAAAAAAATCTTGTCTGAGGTGATGTCAGACATATCTCTTGTGTCTGCACCCACCTGTATGGTGTTCAGTTTGTTCTGTCACCCACACCAGACTACTTCCACACTGGTATTACAATTGCTAGGTCAGATCTATCTCCAGCCCCATTTCTTATGCAAACCAATGGGTTTTGTGGCCAAGCCCAACCTTGCCCTCCACACAGTTGGCCTTCAAGTACATCATCAGGAGCTGCAGCCCAGTCAGAGCAACTCTGACTAACCCCCACTGGGCCAGACCCCAGCCCTGGTTTCTGTGTCCGCCAGCATGTGCAGTGGACTGGTCTGGTCTGTCCCATTCAACTCTTGTGCATATAATTAGGTGTTAAAGCCTAACTCATCCCAACCAACTCTACCTTCCAGCCCACATTCATGCCAGTGGGTGCCACTGCCTGTCTAGCCAGCCCTGCCCCCAAGCCCTGGTTCTCATGCTCACCAGTAAGAGTTGCAGTCCATCAGAGAGGTGCCCACAGTTACCCAACTAGGCCCAATCCAAGCCCTAGATATTGCACTCTCCAGGTGGTTTTGCACTTGCTATTTTTTGGGAGCTTTTTTCTCCAATAGTACCCATCCTCATGGGTAAGAGGTAGCATCGCATGGTTGTTTTAATTTATATTTCACTCATGATGTGCAATATTGGCTGCCTTTCATTCACTTATTGTTCATTTGGATATTTCTTGGGAGAACTGTCTATTCCAGTCTCTTGCTCATTTTCAAAATATGATTTTTCTTATTGCAGGGTAGCAGTTCTTTATACAGTCTGGATGCAAATCCTCTCTCACTTCTGTTATTTACAGCTCTTTTCCCCTTCTTCATGCTTTTGGTTGTTTCCTTTGATACATAAAACTTCCTAACTGTGAAATAGTCCAGTCTATTTCCTTTGAACTTTGTTTTTGATGTCAGATCCAAGAAATCCTTGTTGAATGGCGTGTCAAAAAGCTATTTTCCCAAATGTTTTCTTCAAATGGGCTTTGATAGCTTCATTTGTTAACATTTAGTCATTTTATCCATTGTGAGTTATATAAAAGGTAAAGATCCAGTTTCATTCTTTTGTATGTTGGTATCTAGTTTTCCCAACAACGTTAATTGAAAAAAAGGAAAAAGGAAGAAGAAGAAGAAGCCCTTTCTTCACTGAATGGTCTTGCTCTTGTCTAAAATCATTTTGACTATATATTTGGGTTTGTTTGTGGGTTTTTTATTCTTCAAGAAAGTTTATGAAGGTGTGGACATTCTGGTGCATGGCATTAAATCATTTGGAACACCCACATTCCGTGTCAGAGTGTGTGGTTTTAGTCCTGTCTCCATTTCTGATGCAACTTCCTGCTAGTGCACACCAGGGCAGGCAGCAGATAATGGCCTAAGTTCTAGGACTCCCTCTCACCCATATGAGACACCTGTGTGTAGCTGGTATCTGGCTTCAGCCTGGCTCAGCCCTGGCTATTATAGTCATTTGGGGAGTAAATCAGTAGATGGAAGATAACTTTCACTCTCTCCCTCTCCCTCCCTCTCTCTGTGTAACTCTGAATTTCAAGGAAAAAAAAACTTAGGGACTCGATGTGGTAGCCTAGCGGCTAAAGTCCTCACCTTGAATGCTCCAGGATTCCCATATAGGTGCCAGTTCTAATCCCAGCAGCCCTGCTTCCCATTCAGCTCCCTGCTTGTGGCCTGAGAAAGCAGTCGAGGCCGGCCCAAAGCCTTGGGACCCTGCACTCATGTGGGAGACCTGGAAGAAGATCCTGGCTCCTGACTTCAGATTGGCACAGCTCTGGCCGTGGCAGCTGCTTGGGAAGTGAACGGGCAGATCTTCTTCTCTGTCTATTCTCTATTTATTTGACCTACCAATAAAAATAAAAATAAATCTTAAAAAATCAACCTTAAAAATACAATATAGTCTTGAAAAAATGAGGAGATTCTTCCAGGTTTCACATATGGGTACAGTGGCCCAAATATTTGGGCCATCTTTCACCACTTTCTCAAGCCACAAGCTAGGAACTGGAATGAAAACGGAGCAGCTGGGATACAAAGCAACACCCATAGAGGTTGCTGGCATCAAAGAAGGTGGTTTTACTTATTACACCACAGCTATAGCCATGGTAAAAACTTTAAATAAAAACTGTTTTCATTGAAATACCCTTTGCTGCATCAGAAAGCATTTCCTCATAGGGCTTAATTCCTTGAAACCAAATGTAATGTGTGAAAGTCATACTTGGTGGCCAAGTGAAGGGGTCTTGTGAGTTGGTGTTCCTGCAGAATGACTTTGATTTGATTTGTGGTATTAGGACTGAGGCATTCCCCCCTCCCAACACACACACACACACACACACACACACACACACACACACACACCTCATGATGATTCTGGACTAGGCCAAAAAGTTCTCCCTGCATTTATTTGCCTAGCAATGAGAGAGACACATAGGCTGTCTTGGAGATTCTGTGATGCCATAGCAATAAACCTGTGTGTCTGGGTCCTGTGGGCCCCAAGTCCTGGGACCAAGAGCCTGGGGTTTTCTCTCTGTGTTTTCACATCCCATGGCTTTGCTGAAGGCGTCATCGAGTACCTGGGGAAACAGAACCCGCTCAGCAGCTGGGCCTCCACAACAGTAAGCTATGAGAGAACAGAAACAAAACAGCAGCGAGAAACTCCAGTGCCGTCACCTGCACGCAGAGTCCAGCTTGACGTCCACAGTGTCCTGGAGCCCACTGTGTGCATGCCTATGGGTCAGAGAGAAAATGGGGCGAACTGCAGCTTCCGGAGATGCCCAGGACTGCTGTTCCTTCTCTCTGGATGGCTTCCCAAGTTTCCTCCATCCAGGTAAGCATTCCCGCTCCTGCCCCTAGAAAGTAGACCCCATCCTCTCTCAGCGAGTGCTCAGCACTAGCTCCATCCAAGCTCTTGCTCTGTAGCACATCACTGGTATATGTGAGGCAGGCTTCAGTGGCCCTCTTTCCTTTGCTTCCTCGTATTTTAGAAAATGCCTAACCAAACAACCAAGCAGAAAGAGATGGCCAATTCTTGCAGCAGAGGCTTCTCAGCTGTTCAGACATGAGCTGTATTGAATCTGTTGACACTGAAATTCACTCTTCCTAGCTATTGACTCTTGTCACTGTTATCACAATTAAGATCCAGAACACTTCTATCATCCCTAAAACTTCCCTCTTTGTGCTTTTGGAATCTATCCCCCTGCCAGCTCCAGCCATTTACAATTGGATTTTCTGTCACTAGTGTTTTGCCTTTCCCACAAGGAATGAAGTAGTTTGTGGTGTTTTGCATATAGTCTATTTCACTTGGCATTATATTTCTGAGTCACACTCATGTTGTGGCATGTATGAAAAGATCAACTTTTCTGTGGCTGAGTAATATTCAATTGTATGCATATGAGTGTGTCATCATTCATTTAGCCAATGTGCTACTTGATGGCAACTTGAGCTGCTCAACTTTTAAAACTGTTTTTGAAAGGTGGCTGTCATTGAGCACAAGCCTTCTGCTCAGAAGTTCCCACGTCCCCCAGAGAAGTAGCTAGGAATGCCACTGATGGATCATGTGTAGGTCAGATGTTGACATTCATCACCAACCTGCTTTTCAGAATGATCCCATCACTCTGCTGGGGATGCTTCATAAATAAGAGGTGGGAGATTGGAATAGAGAAGGAGCCAGGCCAGGAAATCGCCATTCTCTAGTAGTGAAAGTTATTTCTAGCTATTCATGTATACATTCTTTACCACAAACTTATAAAGTAAACACTAAAGAAAACAAAACAAAACAACAACAAAAACACTTCCCAGGTGAGAAAATTTAGGCTTCAAGAAATATGTTTTCCCCAAATCATGCGTATTGAATGAAAGGGCCAGCATATGAACCTGGGGCCTTGACACCAGGGGCATATCCTTATTTTCTCCTGCCTCTCCCTCGGTAACTATGCACATAGAGATGGGTGAGGAGAGGTAGGCAGGACTCATGGGACCTGAGTGGTGTTTCCTGATTCTGACTGCAATTGCTAGCAGGTGATGCCCATAGCTATGTTTTCTAAGTTTTCATGTTGGGTCACTGCTTTCCGCAGCCCTCTCTTTCCTCTGCTAGGACACCCCTCCAATCCTCCATTTCCCCAGCTGGGCCATTTACAGAGAAATGGAAGTAAACTGTAATGGGGAGCTTTCACAAACTGTGTGAAATCCCTTCACAAAGTAAGCTTTTGTCCAGGAATAGGTGCATTTGAGTCACACTGGGCCAGAGCCAGCATGCATGTCTCACCTGGTCTTGCTCCCAACTTCAGGGGGCAGGATGAAGCCCCAGAGGGTATGGTGTGCCTCAAGACTGGTCCTTGGCAAAAGTAGGAAGATACTAAGGTATAGATTGGGCAACCTGGAAAGGCTGCTGAATAAGTAGCCATGTAACATGTCCATGTGGCCCCTTCCTGTTGTCCAGAAACCCAAGGTTGGTAGGCCAGCCTTCTCCACATAGTCTGCCCCCTGTGTGGGGGGGGGGGGGGAGGAGAGAGAGAGAGAGAGAGAGAGAGAGTCTGAGAGAGAGAATGAATTTAAAATACAGAAAAGCTTACCAAGCCATCACACTTCACCCTACATACACACACACTCACACACGGACACACACTTCATCCTATGAGATGCAGTGTAAAGGGTAGGACTTAATCAAGACTACAGTGACTTGGCAAGGGCAGGGTGGCATCTCCCTGGCAATGATACCTCCCTCTATAGTTTTCAAAGTGCTCCCATATTTGTCTCCTCATTTCAACCTCTGCTCCTATCATTGTGTCATGGGCATTGCAGGTGTCTCTATCTGCATTTCACAGGACAAATGACAGTTTTCTCTGCTGGCCTCATTCAGAGGTGTTGTAGGGCTGGGACTGGCTCAGACCAGATTCTAGAGAAACCTTAAGACGACAGTGGTCCCTGCTGTATCCCTCACCAAGCCCCACCTCCAATTTCAGCCAAGGATTTCAGCCTCATGCATGTACCCTCGGGCCCACAGGGTGCTGGGCCTCCCACTCTGAGGCTGCCCTGCTTTTGCTGGTGCACACATTCCTCTATAGCCCCAACCCAAGTTCTGCAGAGAATGTAGAGTTATTCAGTAGCGCTCCTGGGGTCTCTGTCTCTCTCTGGCATGCACATTTACTGAGTGCGCTGTTAAATCTAGCACAGAAGTGAGTGGGATTCAAAGCAATTCACAGTCTGGGGAGGGAATTTGCCCAACAGACCTGTAGGCAGATGAGGGGATAAGCACAATGAGGAGGGCTGTGGGGTGAGCTTGTACGTCTTAGCTAGACTGAGGACGAGTGCTATGCTGCTGCTTCTTCAGGAGTTTGGCTAATGTAGGAGAGAGGAACAAGGAGGAGGTGACAGAGGAATGAGAGAATTTGGAGCATCCAGACACTAGAAAAAAAGTTCCCACTAGAATTTCAGGTGAACAGCGAAAAGATATACACTGGGAGGAATGGCTCAAGGGTGACTGGGCTGACGTTCAAAGTCTTGTCACTAATCTAAGAGGCCTGGGCTCCTCAAGGGCGATATCTTCTAGGACCCTCAGTGGGTGCTGGAAATCATGGATAATACCAAGAGCTCTATATTTTTTCTATACATACACAGATGTACCAGACTTTATAAGTTAGGCATAGAGATTAACAACAACAATAATAGAATAGAACAACTATAATATTAGAATGTAGTGAAATTGCAACATTACTATTCTTTTTCCTTTGATGTTATTATTAAGTAAACTACGAATTCAAAGCAAGCACTGCAATACCACAGTGCATTTGGTAACCAACATGGCTACCAAATGACTAATGGGTGGGTAGTATATAGAACATGGATACAATGTATAAAGAGCTGATTCAGATCTTGGGCAGGACACAGTGGGATGGTGTGACATGTTATCACACTATGCAGAAAACGAACAGCACACAAGTTAAAACTTATGAACTCTTGACTTCTGAAAATTTCCACTTAATCATGTACCACATTTGACCATGGGTTGCTGAAACCGTGGAAAGCAAAACCTCAGCAGGGGACTATTGTATAATGTTTGAGATACATAGAAAATAGAATTAAAGATAAATTTAAGGAGAATCATTTTTCATCGGAGTTAAGATGCCAAGCAGGATACCTGCGTCTCATATCGAAGCGTGTGAGTTCTAAGTGCCAGCTCTGAACTGTTCTTCCAGACTCCTGCTCACATTCGCCCTGCTAGACAGCAAGTGTGAAGACCCAAGCAGCTGGGACTCTGCTACGCGTGGGGAGTATCTACACTTGGGTTCTCAGTCCTGGCTTCAGCTCAGTCCAGCTGTGGACACTAATGTAGCAAACCAGAGGATGGAAGATGTGTCTCTCTGCCTTTCACATAAATGAAATAAATAATGTTAAGAGATAACTTTAATTTGGTGTGGACATTTTTCAAATTTTTGCTTAGTTTTTTTAATAATATATATTTTGTGTGAAATTTTAAAAATATTTATTCATTTGTTCTAAAGGCAGAGTGATTGAATGAGAGAGAGGAAAGATCCTCCCTATGTTCTTTTATTCCCCAACAGTCAGACTGAAGCCAGGAGCAAGGAGCTTCATCTAGCTCTCACACATGGATCAGGTATCCAAGAATTAGTCTTTTGCTGCTTCCCAGGCACCTTGGCAGGGAGCTGAATCAGAAGTGGAGCAGCTGAGACTGCAGTCAGCATTCTGATTTGGGATGCAGGCATTACCAGTGTTTAACCTGCTTTGCCACATGCTGACCCCAGCATGTAGTTTTAAAGACAACTCATTAAGAAGTGTGCATGTTCACACACACGCTGGTATCAGGTGAAAGATTGTGGCTGCCTGAGAGCTAGCAAAGTTGGTCATGATAAGGTAAATCTTATTTAACTCAAAATGTTCATGTATGATTATTATGCAGCACAAGAACCATCATGCTCATTCTTTGCAAGATTAAATTTATTTTAGTTGATCACATATTGACTTTCTTCTCAAAAATTTTGTCTTTATTGTTTCCTTGCTCTTTCATTTTACTGTATGGTTGTCCGCACTAAACCTTAAAAAAATAGGATATCTAGCCTGAAATGTCTCCTGAACTCAGTCTCAATAGCATTATTAGAAAGGTACAATATGAGGGAAAGGTACAGTATGAGGGAAAGCCCAACTATTAGTTGAAGTTATGAATTGCAGATTCTGAACCAGAGTCAGTCAAATTCCTTGTTTCCCATCTCAACTTCTGCAGCCAGTAATAGCTCAATTCAGTGATACCGCTCTAGCTTTCATCGACCTAAGTTTTCCCTCTCAATGTCCCCTTTATTGGAATAAACCAGTGCGACCCACACAAGAGTCCTATGACTAGCTTCCCAAGAGCCTCCACTGGGCGCTGACTCTCACAAGCAGCGCAGGCGTGGCCCCTGGACTCTTGGTCCCGCCCATTCCCTGCAGTACACTGTAAACTACAACTCCCAGGGGCCTCCATGTGTCAAATCCGTCAATGACGGTTTCCCAGCAGTCTCGCGGGCGAAGAGCCCTGCCCCTCAGAGTGGCTTCCCCAGGTCCATCTGAGCCCGTCGCCCGCCCCTATCCAATCAGGTGACCCAATGCCACCAACCGGTGCGCGGAGGCGGGCGACGGGTGGTGGCCGGGGGGCTCGGAGGCCACGGGGTGGGGGGCGGGCCCCGGAGGGGGCGGAGCAGGGCCCGGGAGCCGAGCAGCCTGGCAACGGCGGTGGCGCCCGGAACCCGAGGTGAGTTCGCGCTTAAGGCTGGCCTGGCTCCTAGCCGGGCGCTGCGGGGACCCGTGTTGAGGGTCCAGCCCGAGGAGGAAGTCTGAACTGCTGGGCCGGCGCTTCTCGCGGGGCCTCGCCGCACTCTGGTTGGACGCGGGTGGGGGTGCGGTTCGGCAGGGTGCCTTCGCTGTCCCGGCAGGGCAGGGTTGAGGCCGGGAAGCTGCAGGCAGGTGCCTTCCGCTCCCCAGCCCCCCCCCCCCGCAAGGTTTTCTTCGCCCTAGGTGCCCTAGGTGCCCTAGGTCCCTGGCTGGCGGCGGGCAAAGGTCGAGATGCGAATAGGGACCGGCCAGCTGAGGGGGCGGTCGTAGCAGCCGGACTTTGCTTCCCGGTCCTGGGGAGGCGAGCGGGCTAGGCGGCCGCCCTGTTTCTGACGCACCGCATCTGGTCCTCACCCTGACCCTCAGTGCAGGGTCGGCGCGGGCCGCTCCCCAGTGGGCCCTGCGGAGACGGCCACAGTTGGGCAGTGGCCGAGAAGGCGCGTTTGTCGCACTCAGTAATTCCGTGTCATGCATGAGAGCTTTATGTGCTTTTGCAACAGTAGAGGGAAGATCTGAGAAGGAACGGTTAGTTCCCCGATACGCAGTCGGAAGTGTGCAGAGGCACCAACAAGCGCCCTTGGCGGTGTTGCGTCCCTTAACTGTCTTGTGCTGAGCTCAGGAAGTGAAAACTAATTTTAGTATTTGCCTAAGCAAATATGAAGTCAATCTGCTGCAAACATTATACTACGAGGCTTACGAGACTAAGAGAGTTGTAGCTGGTGTTTAAACAGACCCATTCTCTGAGCAAGAATGAAATTGTACCTTTTCGAATTCTCGGAGACCTTGAAGTTCACATAGCTAACTTGTTTCCTGGGTTAAGGGAACAGGCCCAGAGACGCAAGGACCGTGAGCCAGGCTTTGCGGGAACTGGGAGGCTACATTTAGCTTTCAGTCTGCTCTGGGTTCCTTTTTACCATGGCTTGGCTTCACTGCTTGTGAAGTATCCACCTTGGAGCGTTGAGACCTTGGCCGCCTCTTTTGCTCTAGTTCAAACCATTTTGGATCTCCTTCTGAACGAGTTTACCAGCCAGACCAGAGACGTTTTGCTTTCATCTAAGGTTTATATTAGGTATAATTAGGCATCTTTGCCAGATTTGCTTCCGAGTGACTTTTTTCCGGCTGTTTCACAAAGTTAGGTCTAGCCTTAAAGAGATTTAAACCGGTTCCATTGCACTGCAGCCTCCTCTGGTACTTGATTACCTCCCTTTGAAGTTCTAGTTTGCGTTTGTCAAAGCTTCGTCAGCTTCGCCCATTCACTAGGCACAGGAATGCCTACAGTGTGTTCTAAGCACCAGCAAGGCTGCAGTGTCCGCCGCTGGGGTCCCTGCCTCAGGGACTTCAATATGTGGGGATGCAGTCATAAAATCAACCATGATAGGGCCCGGCGCGATAGCGTAGTGATTTAAAGTCCTTCTCTTGGACTTGCCAGGATCCCATATGGGTGCCAGTCCTAATCCTGGCAGCTCCACTTCCCATCCAGCTTCCTGCTTGTGGCCTGGGAAAGCAGTCAAGGACGGCCTAAATCTTTGGGGCGCTGCACTCTGGTGGGAGACCCAGAAGAGGCTTCTGGCTGCTGGCTTTGGATTGGCTCAGCTCCAGTCATTGTGGCTGCTTGGGGAGTGAACCATCGGATAGAAGATCTTCCTCTGTCTCTCCTCCTCTCTGTATATCTGCCTTTCCAATAAAAATAAACAAATCTTTAAAAAAAATCAACCATGATGTATTCTTCAGTGGAGGCGAGTGCTATAAAAAAACAGAGCTCTGAAACTGCTTATGACAATAAAAGAGGCTGGCGTGCTTGAGAGTGGCTTGAGCGTTACTCTCAGTTGCTGGATTTAGATTATTAGCAGCAGCTGCATGAAAGCGAATAAATCCGAAGTAAATCATTGTGAATCAGAGTGAGTGTGTGGAGTCATCATCGCTCCCCCAAGTTTATATGCAGACAGTAAGTGATTTCAAAGAGTTAGGGAGGCGGCTTTCAGGCTGTATGGGTCCTTCGCTCACTCTGACTCCGGAAGGCTCTGCTGAGGTCAGGATTGACTGTTGATTTCCTGCTAGTACCTGCTGGCCTCTTGGTCTACCCTCCCCAAGGGTTCTACTTCCTGTGTGTTGAGCTGTACTGTGAACCTGCTATCTGAAGTGACCATCAGTCCTTCTGTTGGGTGCTTTGTAAAGAAGCTACTTGATTTTGTAATAGCTCCGGAGGGAAGAAGCGCTCACCTCCTTCGCTGAGATGGCCTTCAGGCTCAGCAGGCAACGCCATCACACTTCTCATGGGCTGGATATTCAGTGGCTTCAAAGGAAATGTCAAAGGTTTTGCAAACTCTAAAAAATGACTAAAGGTTATAAAAACCTCTCCAAGATGCTTTGCTGATAATGCAAAGAGGACAGACTAAATGTAGTTACTGTAGAACCCATGGAAGACACATGGCTCTCGCTGTTATCGAGGATTCCAAACTAAAGGAACAGAGCAAGAGGCTCATCCAGGCTTAATGCGAGACGTTTTTAACCAGTGGCCAAAGTTCAACATCAGGGTTTCTAGTTATTTCTGAAGCTTATTCAACTTTATAACACAATGATGAGTTGTTCTCATTATTCTTGAGTCATTTCTCTTCCCCGCTTCTGGCATCTCTGAAGTTCTGCTTGCTTTCTTTTCTACTGCCTCCATTCACTGCCCCTTTCTGGCAGATGGGGGTGGGACCTGCCATCAGCTTGCGAGGTGTGGCCTGTGCATTGGGCAGTCTGCACGGACTTGAATCTTGCCTTTAGTACTCATGTGACCTTGGACGACTTACTTACCTCTATCCCTTACTTTCCTTCTCCGTAAAATGATAATCCCACTTCCCTCCTTGGATTGTCTGGAGGATTGAGCGGATGATGTGTGCTCTGTGCTTATCGTCAGTGGTGTTGTGCAGACTGGACAGTCAAGAAAATGGTCCTGACTTGGCCAGTGTGCAGCTCCTTCCTTTCCAGAAACAAATGTGTCCAGCCGTGCTCTGGTCAGCTTCTGCAAGTATAGCAAGCTGGGTCTTCTGGCCTTTTTGCTGCATTTTGTTGTCGGCACAGCATTTTCATTTTCAAGTAATATGGGTAGCAGTTTCCTCCATGCTTTCAGTAAAGTTTCTTTTACCATTTGGAGATAGAGATTACTTGAGGCTATATTTTGTCTGTTGACACAAACAATGAGAGGCCTTTTTCCAGCTGTGCTTTGACAGTGCTGGCAGGCCCAGTCAGAGGCAGGTGAGTTAGTCCAGTTGCTATCCTGTAGGTGCAGGATGGCTTTCTGGTGGAAATGTCTGCCTGTTTCCCACAGGGAATCTTTTGAAGAACATGGAGAGGCCTGTCTCCCACACAATTGGCATCGTGTACCAGCACTTGCTTTCTGTCTCTGCCAGAGGAGCAGTAGTGGCAAACAAGCCCAAGTCTATTCTTTGTGACATGGTAGAAAGCTGCCTGTTTTGGCACTATAGAGGCTGGATTCAAGTCCCAGTTCTTATGTCTGTGACACTGGACAAGTCACCTGATCTCACTGCTAGTAGCTCTTCCAGATGTGAGCTGGAGCTTACCGAAGCTGCCCTGCCAAGCTGGCAGAGTTCTTCAGCGAATCAGACATGTGTCAGGGCCCTTGGTAAACTGGGGCAGTTACGATCAGTCAGGCGTTCTGTCACCCATTGCTATTTGGCGTCAAAGAGCAAGCCCCCTTTGTGTTCTTGGCCCATCTGCATCGCAGCCGCAGGTGTGGTCGGCACCTCTCTGCTTCAGTTTCTCTCTGGTTATGACGGAAATATGCAGGCTTTGCTGCCTCTCTCCAGTGGACCTGAAGCTATGGCTATACCTTGTAAGTTTCCTTCTATCCGTTCAGCTGGTGGTCAGCCAGCAGAAAATGGTAGTAAGGGGAACTCTGCAGCAGGGAAGTTTGCCTCTCTGGCAGGACTCTCGGGATGGAAGCTTTTCTTGGTTTTCCAAGCCACGCTGCCCTCAGTCTAGCTTCAGGCCTTGGTGCCTCTTTCAGTCTGTCCTAGACTGATGCTTGTACTCTTAGGGTTCAGATGGAAACACATCCAGGCTCTGAGGAAGTGATTCAGTCTGCTCTCCAAGTCAGTCCCTGCTGGGCTGCTCCAGCAGCCCAGGAGCCTGAGTGTCTTTTCCGTTCTCCTCAACCTTCTTGCTCAATGTGTTCCAATAACTCCATAGGCAGTTCTTTCCAGTTTCATGTACTTTGAATTTAGTATTATTGTTCTATGAGTCATTGTCTTGCTAGGTAATTCCTGCATATTTCATTACTGCTTTTCTCATGTTCCAAGCACGTAATGAAGGAACTGAGGTCGGAAACATTTCTGAGAGTGTGAACCCTATCATGGCTCTGTGCATATAAACAGATGCTTAGTGTTCATCCGCTTGAACTGGACAAGTGGGAGAGCCTACAAGTGTTTGAACATGCTCATTTTATCCACTTCGGTAGTATGCACAAGGGGAATCAAGGTGGGCTGAGGCTTTCTTTCCGTGGTCCAGTAGCAAAGGAATCCAGTAACGGGAGAGCCTTCCCAGGTAGATTTGCCGGCCTTTTCTTCTTCTTCTTCTTTTTTTTTAAGATTTATTTAATAATTGGGAAGTCAGATGTACAGAGAGGAGGAGAGACAGAGAGGAAGATCTTCCATCCAATGATTCACTCCCCAAGTGACTGCAACGGCTGATGCTATGCCAGTCTGAAGCCAGGAGCCAGGAACTGCTTCCGGGTCTCCCATAGGGTGCAGGGTCCCAAAGCTTTGGGCTGTCCTCAACTGCTTTTCCAGGCCACAAGCAGGAAGCTGGATGGGAAGTGGAGCTGCAGGGATTAGAACCGGCACCCATATGGGATCCCGTCACTTTCAAGGCGAGGACCTTAGCCGCTAGGCCACGGCGCCAGGCCCTGCTGGCCTTTTCTTTGCAGTGTCTTGATTTGTGAACTCTGCACATGAACAGTTTGAATACAAGTTGATTTTTGCTTTGCTTGCTGGTATGTTAAGGGTGGGAAAGGATAAGGGAAGTGGAAGCGTAATAATTAAAAGTAGAAATAAAAGTAACTTGTTTGTAACTCATTCTGTTCTTATCTCCTTGCACAGGGACAGTACACAGTGATGTTCTTTCTTTAGCATGTGATAGCTGGTACATTTTGATATCATGGCCTTGAGTGTTTCATGGGAAGGAAGCACTCTTTCCTGGAGTCTGCTAGTCAGACCTCGGAGTGTCATCTCTCTGCCTGCGTGGCTGCTGTTGAGGCAGAGAGCAGTTGTAAAGGAGGTTCTTAGCATTGGGTGGTGACGATTTACATTCCCATGTACATTACCTTTATGGTCCTGGAGTGACTTAGGTGCAGACTCAGGAGAATGGACATTGTGTGTAACTCCAGTAGGCCTGTGCTTGCCTGAGCTGTTTTACTGTAAAAAGAACAGTACCTGCTTGTGTACTGACTGGGCAGTACTGTTTGTGAGCACTCCCCCTTGGAGATTCCTGCTTCTGAGGTGCCCCTGCTGCCTGTGGGTGGCGCCGTGTCTGCACCCAGGAGAGAAGCCCAGTGTCCCTGCCTACTGTACACAGAGGTAGCAGACGGTGGAGCGGCCTTCATCTCCTGAGGCACTTGCTGAGAGGGAGAACGCCTTTGTTTTCAAGCTGAAGCTTAGATCTTGCCAGACAAGTCCCTCCTTTGCTATAGGCAACTTTAATATTTGCCCCCAGGGGTTCCCATCACTTTGCCTTGTTGATAGAAGCTAAAGGCTACCTCAGAATCTGCATGGGCATGCTATGGCCAAGTGATTGTGTGTAAGTGAGATTGTGAGAAGCCTGGCCTAGGAGGAGGATCGATTCACATCCTGAGAGGGTACCAGGACCCTGTGGTAATTGACAGTTTCCCAGTAGCTGCATTTAAAAAGTAAAGACACAGGCAAGATCCATGTCGGCCTCTTGTTGAGCCCAGGAGCTGCTCTGCAACCCTCACACTGACTGGTGAGATTCCCTCCTTCTTGGGTACCAAGTTGTCGTGGAAATGAGGGCACGTCGTGTCTGAGGCCAGTCAGGTGCAAGTGTTCACGCCCCAGTTGCTGCGTGTGGAGTAGGCAGCTCTGCGAGATGTTTTGCCTTTCCGTAGGAATGACTTTGAAGGTTTCCCTGTAATATGTGACAATGGTGTTAGGCATAATCTGCAGCAAACCTTTAACCCAGCGCTTTTACAGAATGTTTCATTCGCATTAGCACAGCGACCTCACTTTGAGGGAGATACTTGACATCCGCACCCAGTTGCTCTCACAGGCCTTGGACCTTTTTAGGTGAGGCAGAGAGGAAGTAGCAGCCTCAGGAACTGAAGCCAGGCAGGTATAGTTTTGGGATTCAGGCAAGCTAGCTATAGCTGCCTGGGGACCAGTTTCTTTTTTGTATAGCCCATTGGAATCTGTGTGAAATGCAAGCTTCAGTCTTTGGGGGAGAACATCAAAGACCTTGAGAAATAGATGTTTCTCCTCTGGCTTTTCTGCCAGGGCATCATCGGGTCCCTAAATAGCAGCCCGTTCCTCCTGGGAATTTTACAGACCAGTGGTTTGCTACAATGGCTGCTCATTAGAATCACCTGGGGAGTTTTAAGTACCTGCTGCCCAGGCCCCGCCCACAGACACTTGGATGTAATTCATCCGAGGTGAAACTGAGATTGGGCTTGTTTTCAAAGTATTTCTGCACATTGTGGTGTGCAACTGGGGTAGGGACGCTCCTCCGACCTGGCTGTCGAACTTGGAGGTTACTTCTGCTTTTAGCCCACCGGGGAGAGCACTCCTCTCATTGCCTTGGGGCTCGCAGAAGGTGCCCACGCTGCCCCTGCTGCTGCTGCTGTGCCTCCGCTTGGCCAGGAGTAGCCAGCCACAGCAGAATCACCTGAGGGGCCATTGCAAAACGTCAAATTCCCCAGCGTCCTGCCTGCAGCTTCTGACTCAGTGGGTCTGCGGCAGGGCTTGGGGAAGGCGGGAGTCAAGTATTGCCTTTACTCAAGACAAGATGCTCTTGCGGGGAATGTTTTGACACTGAACTTCATCCAGCGCATCTTGGGCCTTTATGGAGCTAGTTTTCTGTACCATCCCTGCTTCAAATCACTGATGTGCTCATTTGACTGTTTCAAGGGATTTTTTGATACAACTTTATAACAGGAATTTGCATTGCCAGCTGGGGTGAACTGAGCGTGCTTCTGATACTTCTTTTTATTTTTTAAAAAAAGATTTATTTGTTTATTTTTATTACAAAGACAGGTATACATAGTGGAGGAGAGACAGAGAGGAAGATCTTCTGTCTGACGATTCACTCCCCAAGTGAGCGCAACGGCCGGTGCTCCGCCGATCCAAAGCCTGGAACCCGGAACCTCCTCCGAGTCTCCCACGCAGGTGCAGGGTCCCAAAGCTCTGGGCCGTCCTCGACTGCTTTCCCAGGCCACAAGCAGGGAGTTGGATGGGAAGTGGAGCTGCCAGGATTAGGACCAGCGCCCATATGGGATCCTGGCGCGTTCAAGGCGAGGACTTTAGCCACTAGGCCACGGCGCTGGGCCCCTGATACTTCTTAGTATTAGACTTAATCGTATTTTCTTCAGGATGTTTTTATCTGTGTTTCTGAGTGACATTTGACTTTACATTTTCCTGTACTATTTTGTGTAGTTTCATATCATACTTATGCTAGACTTATAAATGAACGAATATATTCCTTTTTTTTTTGTGCTCCACAAGTTTGTATAACATTGGAGTTGTGTATTCCTTGAATGTTGGTTGATTTTGCTGGCCTAGTCTTGTATTCTATTGCTTATTTGTGTTTTCTCTCATTTTTTCTTCATTAATCTTACAACTTTGTCAGTTGTGGTTATGATACTAATTTGTTAATATAATTATGTTTATTTTCATTTTTGCAATCTTTGTATTCATAAATTACATATTTGTTGGATAGACTCACAGAGATACCTTTTAAAAGACGTATTTGTTTTGCTTTATTGGAAAGTCAGATTTACAGAGAGGAGAGCCAGGATGATCTTCCATCCGCTGGTTCACTGTCCAAGTGTCTGCAAAGGCCAGAGCTGAGCCAATCTGAAGCCAGGAGCTCTTCCAGGTTTCACACGTTGGTGCAGGGTCCCAAGACTTTGAGCTGTCCTCGACTGCTTTCCCTGACCACAGGCAGGGAGCTGGAAGGCAAGTGGAGCTGCTGGGGTATGAAGCGTGCTCATATGGGATCCTGGCAGATGCACGGTGAGGACTTTAGCCTCTAGGCTGCTGCGCCAGGCTAGATATCTTTGTTTTTTAAAGCTTTATTTATTTGACTAGAAAGGCAGATCTTCAGGGAGAAGCAGAAATGGGGGGGGGTGCGGGGAATCTTCCACCCGCTGCTTCACTCCTCAAATAGCCACAATGGCTGGAGCAGAGCCAATCTGAAGCCGGGAGCCAGAAGCTTCTTCCAGTACTCCCATCAAGATACAGGGTCCCAAGGAGTTAGGCCAATCTGTGCTGCTTTCCCAGGTCATACTCAGGGAGCTGGATGGGAAATGGAATAGTTAGGACACAAACCGGCACCCATATGGGATGCCGGTGCTTGCATATGGAGTAGCAGCCAGTTGACCCATTACTCCAGCCCTGAAACACAGAGATCTTAATATCCTCTGGTTCACTCCCCAAGTGCCTGCCATGATTGGGCCAGGCCGACGCTAAAGGCCCGGAACTGAACCTGGCTCTGCTACAATAGCGCAGGACAGTTATTTTAGCACCTCCTGGACCTGAGGTATTCCAGGGTCTGCATTAGCTAGAAACTGGACTAGCGAGTGGAGCTGTAACTCAAACGCAGACCCTGTGATATGCAATACATAGTTCCTAAGCAGCGTCTTTCCCTGCCCTCCTCAAATATTTGTTTATTTGGATAGAGATAAATTCTGCCCACTTGTTCACTCCCCACATGTCTGCAATAGCTGAGCCTGGACCAGACCAAAACCAGGAGTCGGGAATTCCAGCTGGGTCTCCTTGGAGAGTGGCAGATGCACAGGCACCAGGCCATCTTCCACTGCTTGCCCAGGCGTATCAGGGAGGAACTGGATCAGAAGTGGAGCAGCTGGTGCTCAAATCACTTATATTTAATGTGATGTCACAGGTAACATGGTGTAAGTTGCTGAACCGCAACACCACCTCCCCAAGGAGATAATTAATGGCTGCACCAAACACCTTCCCCCAGTTATTTATTTTTTTAATAATAAAGTTTTGCATGGGTACAACATTTTAAATTGTTGCTTGCAATGCCAGCATCCCATAATCAGAGCGTCAGTTTGACTCCCCACTGCTTCACTTCACATGCAGCTCCATACTGATGTGCCTGGGAAGGCAGTGAAAAATGGCTCAAGCGTTTGGGTTCGTGCATCCTGTGGGAGAGACCCAGGTGGAGCTGCAAGCTTCTGGCTCTGCCTCTTCGGCAGCCACTGTTACCATCTGCTTGTGTGAAATAGTGACTGGAAGATCTCTCTGTCTCTCTACTTCAGTCGTCTGTTTTTTAAGTAAATAAATAAATGTGAAGACATTTATATGATTTTATTGTCCAATTTATGAGAAGATATATTCATAGCTATTTTGCTTCTATACTTCTTTCCAGCCAGGCAAACTGTTTCCCCCGTGCTCCAATAAGCCATCACATTTATTACTGCTTTTGTGTTTCTTCCTTTTGCAAATTTCAGCAAGCACATAGAAACAATGACTTATTTGCATTTATTCCTTTTCTTACACAAACAGGCACATTTTATACACTAGTCAACCTGTTTGTTTTCACTTATTCCAGAAGTTGCCCTTCTCCATTTTCTCATTCTTCCTTTGGATTTGTTCTGTTTGAATATTTCTGTCATACAATGCTTTGATTATTATTTAGTACTAGTATATTCTAATTTCCATTGAATCGATTTCATTCATCCATAATAGTTTAGAAGTACTTTCTTAGTTTAAGATTTTTTTTTTTAATTTGAAAGGTCAGATTACAGAGAGAAGGAGAGACAGAGAGAACTTCCATCCACTGGCTCACTTCCCAAATAGCTGCAAGGGCTAAAACCCTAGGTGATCTGAAGCCAGGAGGCAGGCGCTTCCTCCAAGTCTCCCCTGGGTGCAGGGGCTTCAAGTACTTGAATCATCACGTGCTCAGCTTTCCAAGGTGCATTAGCAGGGAGCTGGATTGTAAGTGGAGCGGCAGGGTAGCAGCTGGCACCCTGTGATATCAGCACTGTAGGTGGAGGATGAGCCTCATATGCCACTGTGCTGGCCCCAGAAGTACATTTTTAATAAAGCTTGCACATGTATTTCCTGGGTGTTTTCCAAACCGATTTGCAACTTCATTGTGTTAGGGCTAAATAATGTGCTATGAATGCTAGTAGCTGTTTGAAATGTATTATGTAGTATTTTGTGACTGATTTCTTTCACTTAACATGTTACTTTTTATATTCATTGTTATGCTGTTACACATGAATTGGCAGAGTGATATTTTATAGAGTACATGTAACAATTTGCCGATTCACTAGTTTATGAACATTTGAACTGATTCCATTTTTAGCCATTATGAATGAAGCTGCCATGAGCACTGAGTAACAAACCTTTTGTGGACTCATGTTTTCATTTCATTCAGGTGTGGCATTTAGAGGCCTATGTTTAGTATGTTTAACTTTACAAGAAACAGCCAACTTGGTTTCCAAAATGGTACTGCTATTGTGCCATCTTGTATTCCCAGCAGCAAAGTCTAAGAGTTCCACTGAGGCCACATCTTCATCAACACACATATATGAAACATATATTACATATACTATATGTGTATGGGTTCTTTAAAGCCATTTGGGTTGTGTATAATGGCATTTTGTTGTGCTTTTAATTTGTATACTCCACATGACTAACCATATTTAGTATGTCTTCATGTGCTTATTGGCCATTAAACTTTCCTTTGGTAAAGTGCTCAAATCTGAAATAAGCCCATTTCTTACAAAATTGGATTGTCTGTCTCATTAAATTGTGAGAGTTCTTTGTACTGGATACAAGCAAGTCTCTTATCAGATATGTCATTTGCAAAGATTTTCTCTCACACTGATTTTTTCTTTCATTTTCCTGGTTCTTCCAAAGATTAAAAATTTTGACGTCATTTATTTGCCCCCTTCTTATGGTTTGTGCTTTTTGTGCCAAAGAAATCTTTGCCTGGGGCTGGCGCATGGTTCAACTGGCTAATTGTCAGCCTGTAAACTCTGAGAACCCATATGGGCACGAGTTCTAATCCAGGCAGCCCAGCTTCCCATCCAGCTCCCTGCTTGTGGCCTGGGAAAGCATTGGAGGACGGCCCAAAGTCTTTGGACCCTGCACCCTTGTGGGAGACCTGGAAGAAGCTCCGCCTGGCTTCAGATTGGTTCAGCTCTCGCTATTGCATCCCTTTAGGGAGTGAGCTATCATATCTTTTTGGCCCTCATGTCTTTGTAAATACGCCTCTCTAATAAAAATAAATCTTAAAAAATTAGGAGATTAAAAAAATGAAATCTTTGCTTAACCTCAGTTCACAAAAGTTTTCCTTGTGTATCCTTCTCAATCTTTTTGTTTGTTTCAGCTCTTGTAGTTTAGATATATTATGGCAGGCAAGAATCTGAGGTACCACCCTTCTTTTCTCTCCTCTGGAGTTTGTTTTGGTTTTGTCTTGAGCATGAGCTACTTACTTCTAACCAATAAATATGGGAAAATGTGAGGCTTGTGTAGATCTGATTAGGGTCATAGGAGTGGTTTTTGCATTGACCAAAGGGAAGCATATCCTTCATGGGACTGAATTAATGAGTAGCAAACCCTTTCCGAGGGTCTGGGTCCTCCCTGCAGTGATCTTGCTGGACTGATGCTGAGGAAGGCCAGGTAGAAAAGAACTGCAAAGGCCAGGCCCTTGTCCGTGGAACACAACCTGGCCAACAGCTCAGCTGCAGCGTTGGGGGGATCCTGAGCAGAGAGCCAAGTGTCCGGACCCCCAGAGAATGGTCACGCTGTCTTTGTAGCAGCCACTCAGTCATTTCTGCAGCAATGTGAAGCTGCTGCATGCGGCATTTGAAGTTAGAGTTGTATGGTATGTGACGTGCAAGGGTCAAGGTTCATATACTTTTTCCATATGAACTTCAGATTGTTCCACCTTCAGTGGTAGACGTTATTTCCCTTTAAATCACCTTGGAACCATTGTTGAAAAATCAATCTAAAGCTTCTGAAAAATGAGCCCGTGCGCAGACTCTTCTCTGTTTCTTTGATCTGTGTATCTGTCTCCACACCAGGTTTACACTATATGGATTCCTGAAACATTAGGGTAAGTCTGGAAACCAGGTTGTGGAAGTCCTGCAGCTTTGTTTTCTTTTTCAGATTGTTTTCACTGTTCATGTGGCCGTGCCATTGTCATTTGCAACAACAGAATGTGTTTGGCTAGGGATTGGGTTCGTTTTATAGAGTAATACAGAGAACATGATAAAAATGTGTCTTATGCTCTTTAACATAATGCATTTCTCCTTGTACTCTATTCCTTGGGTTCTCTCCTCAGTGTTTTGCAGTCTTGAGTATTTGTTCTTGTACAGATCTTGTTAGATGTAGCCTGAAATATTTCATTTTTCTGTTCTTGTGAATAACATTTTTATTTCAGTGTCTCATTTGTTCACTGCTAATAAAAATGTGATTAATGATTATGTTGATCATCTGTATCATGCAACCTTACTAAATTTGCTTATTTTTATAGCGTTTCTGCAGCATGCTTAGGACTTTTTTTACATATCTAATAATGTTGTCTGCAAATGCTGACAAATTCTTCCTTCCAATGTGTTATTTATTACCTTTTAATTTCTTCATTTATTAAATTGGTTAGGTTCTCTAAAAGATGGTAGATGCAGGTGATAGAAGTGACCACCATTGCTTTGTTTCCATTCTTATTGAGTGAGCCTTTCACCATTCAACTTGAAATGTAATGTCTGAGGCTGGCCCCGTGGTATAGTAGGCTAAGCCTCTACCAGGGCAGGGGGAGAAACATCCCATATGGTCACTGGTTTGTGTCCCAGCTGCTCCATGTTTGATCTAGCTCCCTGCTTGTGACCTGGGAAAGCAGTAACGGAGGATGACTCAAGTCCTTGGGTCCCTGCACCCGCGTGGGAAAACTGAAACTAGCTCCTGGCTCCTGGTTTTCAATCAGCTCAGCTCCTGCTGTTGTGGCCACTTGAGGAGTGAACCAGCAAATGGATGATCTCTTTCTCTCCTTCTCTCTGCAATCCAACCTTTCATATAAAAATAAAATCTTGTTTAGTATAATGTCAGCTATAGGGTTCTTTTTTTGTTGTTTTTTTGGAAGATGTACTTGGTTATTTCTACTTTGCTGAGAATTTTAAAAATTATTTAGTGGAAAACACACACACACACACACGGGGGGGGGGGTCGGTGCATGGGTGGAGAAGGAAGGAAGGAAGGCTCCCATCTGTTCGCTTACACCCCAAATGGTTGTAACAGGCCAGAATTCATTGACTCAATCCAAGGCTTCCATTGGATAGTAGGATTCCGGTTATTTGAGCCATCCCTGCCACTTCCCAGGGTTTAGGAAGTTGGAGGCAGAAGGCGCAGCTAGCTATCAAGCTCATGTGCTCCCATATGGGATCAGTGTCTTAACCACCAGGCCACTAGGCAAAATGCCAGCCCCTCTGAGTTGGTTTCTAATTGTGATTGGATGTTGAATTATAAAGTTGCAGTCAGATACAGTCTTCACAGAGATAGTGTGAACAGCCCAGGCAACTGTACATATCACCCCATTCTACCCATTACCAATCACTATTCCCCAGCCTTTTCTCCTAGTGTTGATAACAGAAATTTCATTTGGAGCTTGCAAATTTTATTTTCTGTGGAGCAGCAAATACTTCTACTTCAAAAGATAAATCCTTAGCCAGATTTATACATATTATTTTAGAAGTGGAATGTCTTCATCTTTTTTTGCAATTGTTTTCCTGCTAGTTTTAGCTCTTCCTTATCTCCTTTTTTATTTCTGCCTTGCCTTTTACATTATTTCTTCCTCATCTGTAAAAACTTCTTTTCTACCAGTAGTGCCAAGATCTATAAGTATATCAATTCATTTTTCTTTTACCTTGTTTTGTGACAAAGATGAATGATCACTTATATTTGTAGCTGGACTAATAGGTAACTGTCTCCAAAAGGAAGGTAGTTTGTATGTCCTCTCTGGAAATTCTCTCTGAGTTTCCTGGGATCCCAATTAAGCTAGACTTTGGGAATTCCCTTTGGACACTTCTCTGCTGTGGCAAGCTGGCTGTTGGGCAAGCTGTTGCCACTGCTGCTACTACTGATCTCTCCTAACCTTCCAGTCTTTCAGTGGAGAGTCAGGATTTGGGTCTAGGCACGGTGGCCTAGCAGCTAAAGTTCTTGCCTTGAAAGTGCCAGGATCCTGTTTGGGCACCGGTTCTAATCCCGGCAGCTTCATTTCCATCCAGCTCCCTGCTTGTGGCCTGGGAAAGCACTTGAGGATGGCCCAAAGCCTTGGGACCCTGCACCCATGTGGGGGACCCTGAAAGAGGCTCCTGACTTCAAATTGGCTCAACTCCAGCCATTGTGGCTGCTTGCGTAGTGAATCACTGGGCGGAAGATCTTCCTCTCTGTCTCTCCTCCTCTCTGTGTATCTGACTTTGCAATTAAAAAAAAAAGATTTATAAAAGAAATTGAGGTATGGTTAACACTTAAGAGATGATGTCTTAGGTAGTTTTAAACTCTGAAAGCATTTTTCAGAACAAAATTCTGAAGAATGAACACTTAATGAAACAAGCATACAAGGGTATTTCAAAGGTTGTTGAAAAAATAGAATTAAGATAAAATATTGATGCAAAAATCTTTGAAGGGTCAGTTGTTGTGGATTAGTGAGTTAAACTGCACCTGCAATGCTTGCATCCCATTTCTGAGTGCTGACTTGAGTCCCAGTTACCTTGCTTCCAATGCAGCTCCCGGATGATATCCGGGAATATAGCCAGTAATGGTTCAAGTGCTTCTGCCAGATGGAGTCCCTGGCTCTGGCTTTGTGTTGGCCTAGCCTCTGCCACTGGGGCCATTTAGGGAGGGAACCTACAGATGAAAGGTCCTCTTTCTATGTCTCTTGGTTTCTTCATCACTCTCTGCCGTTCAAATAAATAAATCTGTTTAAAAACCTTTGAAATCCATGCATAGCTTTTTGTTATAACATGTATTTTTCATGGAGTTTTTGAAGACCCTGATGTGAATGGATTTCAAATTAATTTTGTGTCAGGATAAATTTTTAATCCCATTTTGCCACCAAGCTTTTGAAGTACCCTTTTATACAATCTAAGCAGACTCCTTGGAAGAAGAATCTGTATGGCCAGCTTGTGCGCTGCTGTGTTTTGAAACAAATCCCCCATATCATAGTGGCTGCTTATGAAGTGCTGGTTTTTGAACTAGAAGGAACTTTGTCCTCTTTTTTTACATAGTTTTAATAAAGAATTCAACGAAATAGAATAATGGTTTAGTTGAGGAGCAGTAAGGGTTATAATGTTTTACTGCTTCACAGATGTAGATTTGAGGGGAAAATCTTGTTTGTTTATCCAACTTTAAAATGAAAGCTAGTTAGAGATGTTATGGCACAGCAGTTAAGTCACTGCTGGAGGTGTGCTCATCCTGTACAAGAGTGCCTGGGTTCAAGTCTTGCCTCTGGAGATTCCTGCTAATAGACACTCTGGGAAGCAGCAGGTGATTCCCAGAGCAGTTCAGGGCCTGTCATCCATGTGGGAGACCTACATGGAGTTCTTGTCTTTTATCTTTGGCCTAACCCAGCTCCCACTGTTGTGGACATTTGGGGAGTGAATGAGTAGCTGACATATTTATTCATATTTTCATATTCTCTGTCTCCAATAAGTGTAACTAAAACAAAAGTGAAGGCTTGAGTTCTTTGTATGCATCAGATAAGGTTTCAAGAAAACCACTTTTTAAAGATTTATTTTATTGGAAAGGCACATATACAGAGAGGAGGAGAGATAGAGAGGATGATCTTCTATCCGTTGATTTACTCCCCAAGTGACTGCAATGGCCAGTGCTTCACCAATCCGAAGCCAGGAGCCAGGAACTTCCTCCAGGTGTTCCATGCAGGTGCAGAATCCCAAGGTTTGGGCCACCGTCCTCCACTGCTTTCCTAGGCCACAAGCAGGGAGCTGGAAGGGAAGCAGGGCTGCCATTTGGATATAGTGTCCGTATAGGATCCTGGCACATGCAAGGTAAGGACTGTAGCCACTAGGCCACTCTGCTGGGCCCAAGAAAAACCACCTTTTAGGGGCCCGGCGCCGTGGCCTAGCGGCTAAAGTCCTCGCCTTGAATGCACCAGGATCCCATATAGGTCCCGGTTCCAATCCCGGCAGCTCCACTTCCCATCCAGCTCCCTGCTTGTGGCCTGGGAAAGCAGTCGAGGACTGCCCAGAGCTTTGGGACCCTGCACCCATGTGGGAGACCTGGAAGAAGTTCCGGGTTCCAGGCTTCGGATCAGCGGAGCACCGGCCGTTGCAGTCACTTGAGGAGTGAATCATTGGATGGAAGATCTTCCTCTCTGTCTCTCCTCCTCTCTGTACATCTGACTTTCCAGTAAAATAAATAAATCTTAAAAAAAAATAGAAAACCACCTTTTAATAGCAGTTTTTTTAATGATGATGATAATTATTTTATGATACAGTTCCATAGGTTTGGGGATTTCCCTCCCCCCCCCTTTTTTTTTTCAAAAAAAGTGAGTTCCTAAATGAAGTACTTTAAAAATTTGTAATGTCCTAATATTATGTAGCTTTGAGATGTGACGTGGCCAGGATGGGTTGAGAAGCCCTCACGCACATGTGTCTGCTCAGTTAGTTCAGCTGGTTGTGGTTGGGGGCAGGGTGCGCGCTTAAGGTTTACTCTGAGAAGTTTCTATCTGTTTTTGGATCCCCTGTGCCAGAATAGGAGATAATGAGATGAACTCTTTAGGGCTTCCTCAGAAAGTGTGTCTGGGCTAGGAGTCAAGTGTTTTCCTTTCCTTCCCTTCCCCCCACCCCACTCTTTTTAATGGAATTAGATGTACTTTGAAGGTAAACTGCTTTAAAGCCTTGCCAAGAGTAGATTGCTCTCTTGGGAACCTATATGTCGAATAGGGAGGCAGTCACAGGTATCATAAGGCAGTGCAGCCTAGTGCCTTAGTGCCCCGGGGGCGGGGCAGAAGCATTCAGGAACCCTTGATTCTGCTTTCTGTGCTATCGGTTCACGTGTTTCTTCCCACAACCCCAAGAAGAGAGACCATTTCAGAAACTGGAAACTGCAAGTTGCCCAAGGTTGCATGATCATTTGGAATTAAGTGACTGATTTGGGACTCGAGAGCTGCATTGATGTGGTTATGGAATGGCATCCTTTTTTTCAGCTGTCTCACAGTGTTCCACCACTGGGCATGTAGCATCTCCACAAGCTCTGAAGAGCGGGGTCAATAGCAAATTGTTCAGTTTAAAGGGACCTGGTTATTACTTACTTTGACTAAAGAAAGCAGGGAGCGGAGGGCTGTTTTCCTGAGTGAGATCTGATGTGAATACAGCACATTCATGCAATTCCATATTGCTGCTTCAGTCCCACTGCCCAGGGCCGAGTAGTTGTGGCAGGGCTCTGCAGCCCCACTGGCCACTGTTGACTTCCTGATCCTCTCTCAGGAAAAGTCTGCTAACCCTTTGTTCAAAAGAAAATGACTAAACATGAATTGGCTCATAGTTTTGCGGGTCATGCTTTATTTTCCTATGCGTTGAGCACCCCTCCTGCCAAGTAATCAAGGTGGACGTTAAATGAACGGTGGATGTGGTCTCAGTGAGTGAGAATGTTGGTTTTTAAAATTTATTTTTATTTTCTTTTTGTTTTGTTTTGTTTTTGTTCAAAAGATGATTTTACTGAAATGGCTCAAGGTATGTTTTCATTTTCTTGCCTACCAGCTGGCTAACAACTATAACAACTTTGTTGCAAAAAGGCATAATGCATCGAGTCCTATAAATCCTGCATTTACTGGCACTCCAACGTCTAGAACAGAACTTTCCCTGAGTGGGTCTGTTGGGGGTGATTCTCCCCGTGGAGGCCACACTGGCACTAGGGGAGTTGTTCATATAACATATTGAAAATTATTATTTTATTAAAAGTCCCTCTCCTTTCATTTCTCTTTTACACTGGGATTAAAACAGTATATATTTTTAAACATTTTGGTTAGATTAATAATACTAGTGATTGTCATTCTGAGCTAACAAAGGGGGCTTTGCAGAAATTTGTTTTGTAACAAAGGGAGTATTGAATTTGATAATACCCAGTGCCACGGCACTTGATATCATTTTTCAGAATAAATTTCCAAGTAAAGCGAGCCTCCTTAGGAAGGCCTGGATTTAAAAGTCAAATTTTAATACTGGATAGGTTCCACAGCCATCACAGGAGCCTCCACAGAAAAAGCATGCCTGAACTTGATTTAGATACCAGTGCACAGAGTACCAGACCACATTAAGGAAGATGAAAAAAGAAAGCCTGCATACTTTTTGTTGCTGTGTTGTTTGTACATAGAACGTTCAGAAAAACCACTTAGCAAGAGTCATTGACCTCAAATCAGGTGACAGTGAGAAACAGAGTAAGTACTTGCAAAGGCCGGGAGGGGAAAAAAAATATTTGCTGTTTCTGTTGCTTTAAAATGTTTTAAATAAACGTAAATATGGCCTGCATTGATTTAAAGTTTCCAGTTAAGTCTGCTCCAGGTGTTTTGTGTAATTGTACTTTTTGTATTCCTCAGAAAGGGGTCTAAGAGAAGAAACATGTGGAAGGTGTTTCTGTAGCTTCATCAGGAAAGTTTATAGTGGAAGATAGCATTGTTTTTTCTTTGTGGTGCAAGTTGTTTCAAAGTGATGTGAATTCATGCTGTACTTCTGCCATCTAGGCTGTCTTCTGGGATTTGTACCATTTTTCTTAAGCTTGTGTAAATTTCTGACTTAAGTGAAATACTGGACAAATTTTAACTTCATTGGCTATGTCTTTGTTGCTTATTTCATTCATTCTGTTAATATGTATTAAATACCCGTTAGGTGCTAGATGCTGTTATAAGTGTTGCAAATACATTAATAACCTAGACAGATCAGAATTTTGTCTGAACAGCGCATGTGCCCGTGTTGAAAGGTGGATAACCACGATGATCTTCCAAAAGGTGGTGATAAAGAGAGGGTGGAAGGAAGGGCAGGGAGAGGGGGGATAGGGCCATTGAGGTCGAATAAAGACCATGTGACTTAAATCTCTGCTTCGTTCAATATATTACCTTTATATCATTTTTTAAAAAGACATTGAGAGCCTCAGATATTGGTTGACCAGATTAGTTGAATTTTTTGACCATGTTTCCTAATGTAAAATTTCTCTACTAAGATCTGGACCAGTCACATTAAACCTAGTTTCTTTCAAAAGAACTCTTGGAAATACTTTTTCCCCAAGTAAAACGGATACTCTGGTGTTAGGATACACGAAGTTAGCCAGGAGGGTTGGGCACATAGCACCAGAGTATTGTTTTTCTGAACCTAATGTAGGTCTACTCTTGGCTAGAGTCTTATGATATAGATATATTTTGCTTTAAAGCCAATGTAGCAAAAATTTTTTATTATTATTATTTTTTTCAGATTTCTTTATTTGAAAGGGTGACAGAGATCAGTGTTCCGTGTGCTAGTGCACGTGCAGATATCTGCAAGAGCTAGAGCTGTTCCAGGGACCAAGTACTCCGTCCATATATTCCATGTGAGAGTAGGGGCCCAAATAATCTCACCATCCTCATCCTCCTCAGTGCATTGGCAGGAAGCTAACATAGCAAGCTGTGGCTTAATGCACTGTGCCGCAACACCAGCCCCAATGTTTGTTTTTGAAATAAAAAGAATTCAAACTTCATTGTGTTAGGAGATTGGGACAAAAGACTGTAATCAAAAGAGTAGCTGGTTTTTGCCAGCTTTGCTGTAGCTTCTAATTATTACTGAATTGCAGTTAGTCCAACATAGTTTTATAGAGAAAGATAGGGATGAAGTCCCTTGCCTAATCAATCAGGGACAGACCACAGCCAGTGCTCAGCTGTCTAGTACATTTTGCACAGTGCTACACTGCTGCTTATTGTTCTGTTTGAGTCACTGTCGTCATACACTTTGCAAATGCTTTCGAACTCACCAGCAACGATTGCTCTGCCTGTAGTAGTTGACTCCCCCTTAGTCTTTCTGGGGCCACGACTGCTTAGGGTGTCAGCATTCAGTAATTATCCTTTCATAATTGAACACATGCTAGCAATGTAGCAGATATTCTGGATGGGTATAAACCCTTTTTTTATTTATTTTGCCCAAAATGATGAATTAAAACAGAAGTTATGGCAACAGAAGTCCAGAGGGGTCAAAGTTAACTTGTCCTAGGTCAAAAAGTGACTTGGGGCATTGAGATTTGAATCAGGCCGCTCTGACATCTGTGCGGTCCAGCTTCTGAAAGCCTCAGGAATCAACTGAAGCTGCCCCGCAGTGGAGCCGACACCTGTTTCTTTGATCCTTGAATGTTCCAAATTTTTACTTGACCCAGCTTTTAACAGCAGTGTCTGGTATAACTCCAAAAACCATGGCTTTAGACATAAAGACTGCATATTATGATTCCATTGTACTGAATGGCTAGAGCGGGTAAATCTATAGTCAGCAATTTCCTGGTTTCTCAGAGGCTGCAGGAATAGAGAATGGTGAGTACTACTAATGGATGCCTATTTGACTATTTGGGATGATTAAAATTTTCTAAAATTGATTGTGGTGATAATTATGGAACTCTGGATACACCACGAACCTCATTATGAGTTGTATGGTATGTGAGATGTATAGTTCAAACAGTGTAAAAATGAAGGGAAAGTGGGCACTTTCAATTTGACTAGAAAGTTTCTCATAAGGATTGAAAGTAACAGGAAGTCTTATTTCTTTGTGGCTTTATGAGCTAACAGGAATAGGGAAGTGATTGCTGATTGGACTGTAACCCAGCATTTTAAATTTCTTATGTTGATTTGACAGTAACAAGATAACTTCTGTTCAAAAACATTGACTTGTAGAATGTTTTAAATATAAATGTATTTGGTTACTAAAAATTTTGTTATTAAAGAGATCCCCCAATTTAAATCTATTCTCACTAATTTGTTAAATTTTAGAGATGTATTTATTTTATAGGAAAGGCAGGTTTACAGAGAGAGATGGAGAGACAGAGAGATTCCATCCTCTGCTTTAATCCCCAAATGTGTGCAATGTGTGCGGCTAGGCTTGTCAAACCAGGAGCCCAAGAACTTGGGCCAGCCTCCATCGCTTTCCCAGGCCATAAACAGAGAGTGGGGTCAGAGTGCAAAAACCGGGACTCATATGAGAAGCTGGTGCTGCAGGTGGGGGGTTAGCCTGCTCTACCACCCTGCCAGCTCTTAATTGAATGCTTTGAAGGCAGTTACATCTGACTTGTTTTGTCTAGTTTATGTCATCCTTTCTGCTGCACTAAGAATAGTGGGTTATTTTGTTTGAAATGGGCACTTAAAATCAGAGGGATTTTTCAAAGCATACTGTATACTGATCTGTCTGAATTTCATCCATTTTACAGTTGCTCACTCTTTTTAGATGTTTCTGCATTGGTATATCCATTCCTTTTTAAAATGATCTATTCACTTTTATTGGAAAGGCAGATTTACAGAGAGAAGGAGAGACAGGAAGATCTTCTATCTGCTGATTCACTCCTCAAGTAGCTGCAACGGCTGAAGCTGAGCCCACCTGGAGCCAGGAACTTCTTGGTTTCCCACATGGGTGCAGGGTTCCAAGGCCTTGGGCCATCCTCTGCTGCTTTCCTAGGCCATTAAGCAGGGAGCTAGATGGGAAATGGAGCAACCAGGACATGAACTGGGGTCCAAATGGGATCCTGGTACATGCAAGATGAGGATTTAGCCACTGAGCCATCACAGCAGGCCTGGTATATCCCTTTCTGTACAGAAATATTTTGCCTTGAAGATTCCATTTTAAGCTTCAGATGCAGTGTTCTGAGACTCAGTGAACCGATGCCCTCTCGTGACAATGTTGAATATTCCCCATTTAATGAGTCATTCATTCAGCAGATAGTGGTTAAGTACCCCTGTGTACCAGCAAGCATCCATGGCCAAGACAGACATGAGCAGAGCTCTTGTACACTTGAACACTGGGAGATGCGCATAGTCCATGTAGATTGGCCCCACCTGGTCAGCGCCACCTCTTCCTTTTGGCAGTTGCCCTTATTTGCATCTTGCTCAGAGGTCACTTGGGCATTTCTTAAGGCTAGAGCCCAGCCTTGCAAAGCTGTTAAAGCAACAGGTTCTGTGCCAAGGTGTGTTAATATTGTCCATGCTGGATTTTGTTAGCGTGTGGCCACTTTTAAAATGCTGCCTGGTAGAAAGACTGCAAATAGCCATGACCACCTTGCTGAATTGGATGTGATTTTTACCTCCCCCTAACTTCATATGTATCCATCTGTATCATTAACTGTGAGAAAATAACCAAAGCATTACTTAGTCTCCACAACTCTAAATATATCCATGTATTAAAGTGATCTTGTCTATGTTCTGAATGTGATGCTTTCATTTATGCCTAAATTGTGATGAATATGTATTATTTCAATGAAGTCTGTGCTTTCCCTAGAAAATGCTGATTCAATCCAACTTTACTAATTTGATTGCATTCAAATCCATGCTACTTCAAACTGTCTTAATTTGAAGAAAGCAGAATTCTTACAGGAGAAAACAGAGTGAATTAAATTGTCTCATTCTTTTATCATTCTGCTTGGCTGCCCCTAAGTTATCTTTAAAGAATGAGATCTGTGAAAATTTGAGTTCTCTTGCATAATTTGCTAAACATTAAAGGGGTTTTTTTTTTTTTTTAGATGCTAGTTGAGGTGCTGTGGACTGAACCTTCCTGGAATGCGTGTGACGTCCTCTGAGTTCCACTTTGTGTTTAGCTCCCGTTTGCCATTCTTGTTGGAGTCTTTGCATCCTGCCTGTGCTCACTTAGTTCTTTCCCTCTGTGAGCTAGCAGAGGCTGAGTGGCACTCGTTCACAGAGGTGCACATTAGGGATGCTCAGTGGGTCAAGTCTGTACAACTTTCCCACGTGGGAAACACTTGGAGTCCCTAGCGTTTCAGATGAGGGAAACAGCCTGTATGCAAAGACGCCTGTGAAGTAGTGCTCCTTGTTCTCAGCTGTAACACTGAAATCTCAATGTCAAATATGTTGGAAACGATAAGTGAACTCAGTTGTTATTAAATGTTGTCTTTCTTGGCAGAGTTTCCAGTATGGCTTCTGCATCAGCTCCTAAATGTAATTCACACACCTCAGACAATGAACCTCTTCAGAGTGTAAGTCAACTTTTCAAATTCTCTCTCTCTCTCCGCATCTCTCTTGTCATTATTTGAATAGTAGATCATTTGAGGTTTATTGGATTATGTGCTTCATTCTCATTCACAGTGTGTAGAGATGTGTGTCTGTGTGTGTATTGTATGTTTTTATTTTTGTCCAGCTTTGTTCCAGGAAAGATTCTAAATAGGATGGTGAGTGTGTCTGTGTGTGTGTATGTGTGAAGTTTTGCATTTGTAAATCCTTCCAGGTAACTTCACTTTTGAGAACCTTTGTCTCATGAATTACTGGTACTTCCAGACCCCAGGCTATCCTCTGTTCCCAAAAGCTTTCTGAAGCAGCTGTTAGAAGGCCAAGGTCGATTGAATAGTCTGCTACACCTTCCTAAATATTGTCATTATTTTCCAATTATGATGATAAAGTCATCGTGTAACCAAAATACAGCCTTAACAGAAAATGACTAAAATACCCAGAGTAAAATGTGTAATTAGGAGATTTTATATGTTTATATATAATATATATAGTGGATATATATATGCACACATATGAAGGCTTGAATTTAACATTTAGTCATAGCATTTTAAGCTTTCAACATTATCTTTGTACAAAAGTTAATTGATACTCCTACCAGTAGCGATAGGGATGACCAAGTGAGCAGTCGGAAGGGAGCAAAAAGCTGTCTTTTTATTTCTGTTTCTTAATTACTAACAAGATTGACTTAAAAACAGTTTTTATGGCGCATTTGTGTTTCTTTTGTGAAATGTCTTTTACCCATTGCATTTTAGGTTGTTTTGCAAAGGTCCTTTCCTTACCAATATTAGATATTCCTCAACTCTAAAATGTGCTATTTTTCTCCTAGTTTATTGTTGTCCTTTTAAACTGTGTTATTTTGCTTCTCTTGTTGAAATACAGAGATTCATTTATGTCATCACATTTCGCAGTCTTCTCCTTTGTATTTTCTGCTTTGGGTGTCTGCAGGGATTTTCCTGTGGCACAAGAGTGGCATCAAGGTTGTCCTAGGAAGCCCTTAGGTGAAGCTGCTCTGATATAAAGTATTAATCCCATGTTATCCTGTGTTGATCAAACATTGTTTTCCTTTTTTGTGAA